>NW_024429188.1:55140769-56493366 GCF_017639785.1 Mesocricetus auratus | reverse complement strand
TCTGGCCTCCCCACTGTCGGTCTGGGGTCCAAGAGCACTCCCCTGTTCAGATCAGCCGTCTCTGCTGGTTTTGCCAGCCCATTCCTTGCCAATTTGCTCATCACTCCTCTCTCTCTGTCACTGGGTTCCTTGGGTTCAGTTCAGTGCTTAGTTGTGTGTTTGCCTCTGCTTCCATCAGTCCCAGGATGAAGGCTCCCGGATAGTTATAGACATCAAGTTCATTATCAGGAATGGGCATTCGAGGTGGTCCTTCCACTATTGCTTAGCTTGCCAATTGATGTTATACCTTTAGATCACTCGAGGTCACTCTGGTGCCTGATCTGTCTTCGATCCTATGATTCCCTCTTCCCCCTATTTTACCCCCACCCCCTCAACTTCCTGTTCCCCCATGACCCACTCCCTTCCTCTTTACCCCCTCTACTCTTCCCAGGTCCCACTACCCCCCTCGCCCTGTTCCCCATCCATTCAGAGGATCTTGTCTCCATCCTCTTCTCTTGGGTACTATGCATATATGCATATCTTTTAGGTTCTTTCCTGTTTCCCAGACTCTCTATCTGTGGAAGTGCAGACTGGCACTATCCTGATCCATATTTAAAATCCATATATGAGTGAGTACATACCATGTTTGTCTTTTTGCGACTGGGTTACCTCACTCAGGATGGTTTCTTCCAGTGCTATCCATTTCCCTGCGAATTTCAAGATTCCATTGTTTTTTTCTGCTGAGTAATACTCCATTGTGTAAATGTACCACATTTTCTCTATCCACTCTTCAGTTGAGGGGCATCTAGGTTGCTTCCAGGTTCTGGCTATTACAAACAATGCTGCTATGAACATAGTGGAGCAGATGCCCTTGTTGTATGAACCTGCCTCATTTGGATAAATGCCTAAGAGTGGAATTGCTGGGTCTAGTGGTAGATTAATTCCCATTTTCCTGAGGAATCTCCATACTGATTTCCAAAGAGGCTGTATGAGTCGGCATTCCCACCAGCAATGGAGGAGTGATCCTCTCTCTCCACATCCTCTCCAGCATAAATTGTCTTCGGTGTTTTTGATTCTAGCCATTCTGACAGGAGTAAGATGGTATCTCAGAGTTGTTTTGATTTGCATTTCCCTGATGGCTAAGGATGTTGAGCACTTTCTTAAGTGTCTCTTGGCCATTTTAGCCTCCTCTACTGAGAATTCTCTATTTAGCTCTGTACCCCACCTTTCAAGTGGATCCTTTGGTGTTTTGGAGACTTGTTTCTTGAGTTCTTTGTAAATTTTGGAGATTAGCCCTCTGTCAGATGTAGGGTTAGTGAATATCTTTTCCCATTCTGTGGCCTGCCTTTTTGTCTTTTTGATTGTGTCCTTTGCCTTACAAAAGCTTTTTAGTTTCAGAAGGTCCCATTTGTTAATTGTTGATCTCAGTGCCTGTGCCACTGGTGTTATGTTTAGGAAGTGGTCTCCTGTACCAACTCGTTGAAGAGTATCTCCCACTTTCTCTTCTAAAAGTTTCAGTGTGGCTGGATGTATGTTGAGATCTTTGATCCATTTGGACTTAAGTTTTGTACAAGGCGATAAACATGGATCTATCTGCAGTCTTCTGCATACCATTACCCAGTTATGCCAGCACCATTTGTTGAAGATGCTTTCTTTTTCCACTGTACAGTTTTAGCTTCTTTGTCAAAAATCAGGTGTTCATAGGTGTGTGGGTTAAAATTAGGGCTTTCGATTCGGTTCCATTGGTCTACCTGCCTATTTTTGTGCCAATACCAAGCTGTTTTCAGGACTATAGCTCTATAATAGAGCTTGAAATCAGGTATGGTGATGCCTCCTGAAGTTCCTTTATTGTATAGGGATGTTTTGGCTATCCTGGGCCTTTTGTTTTTCCATATAAAGTTGATTAATGATCTTTCCAGGTCCTTGAAGAATTGTGATGGAATTTTGATAGGGATTGCATTGAATCTATAGACTGCTTTTGGCAAGATTGCCATTTTTATTATGTTGATCCTACCAATCCAAGAGCATGGGAGATCTTTCCATTTTCTGGTATCTTCTTTGATTTCTTTCTTCAAAGACACAAAGTTTTTGATATACAGGTCTTTCACTTCCTTGGTTAACATTATCCCCAGATATTTGATGCTGTTTTTGGCTATTGTAAAAGGTGATGTTTCTCTGATTTCTTTCTCAGTCACTTCATCATCTGTATATAATAGGGCCACTGATTTTTTGAGTTTACCTTGTATCCTGCCACTTTGCTGAAGCTGTTTATCAGCTCTAGGAGTAACCTTGCGGAGTTTTTTGGGTCACATATGTAAACTATCATATCATCTGCAAATAATGAAAGCTTGACTTCTTCTTTTCCTATTTGTATCCCCTTTATCTCCTTTTGTTGTCTTATTGCTGTAGCTAGAACTTCAAGTACAATATTGAAGAGATATGGAGAGAGTGGACAGCCTTGTCTTGTTCCTGATTTTAGAGGAATTGCTTTGAGTTTCTCTCCATTTAGTTTGATGTTAGCTGTTGGTTTACTGTATATTGCTTTTATTATGTTCAGGTACGTTCCTGTTATCCCTGATCTCTCTAGGACCTTTATCATGAAGGGGTGCTGGATTTTGTCAAAGGCTTTTTCAGCATCTAGTGAGATGATCATGTGGTTTTTCTTTCGCAGATTGTTAATATGGTGGATTACATTGATAGATTTTCTAATGTTGAACCATCCCTGCATTCCTGGAATGAAGCCTACTTGATCATGGTGGATGATTTTTCTGATGTGTTCTTGAATCCGGTTTGCAAGTATTTTATTGAGTATTTTTGCATCAATGTTCATGAGGGAAATTGGTCTATAGTTCTCTTTCTTAGTTGTGTCTTTGTGTGGCTTGGGTATCAAGGTAATTGTAGCCTCGTAGAAAGAGTTTGGCAGTGAGCCTCCTGCTTCTATAGTGTGGAATACTTTGACGAGTATTGGAATGAGCTCTTCTTTGAATTTCTGGTAGAATTCTGCACTGAAGCCATCTGGGCCTGGGCTTTTTTTGTTTGGGAGACTTTTGATGACTGCTTCTATTTCATTAGGGGTTATAGGTCTGTTTAGATTATTTATCTGTTCTTGATTTAGTTTTGGCAAGTGATATCTATCCAGGAAATTGTCCATTTCCTTTAAATTTTCAAATTTTGTGGAGTACAGATTTTCAAAGTATGCCCTGATGATTCTCTTGATTTCCTCAGAGTCCGTTGTTATGTCCCCTTTCTCATCCCTGATTTTGTTAATTAGCATGTTCTCTCTCTGTCTTTTGGTTAGTTTGGACAGAGGTTTGTCTATTTTGTTGATTTTCTCAAAGAACCAACTCTTTGTTTCATTGATTCTTCTCAATGTTTTCCTGGTTTCTACTTGATTGATTTCAGCCCTCAATTTGATTATTTCCTGGCGTCTGCTCCTCCTGGGGGAGTTTGCTTCTTTTTGTTCTAGAACATTCAGCTGTGCTATTAATTCTCTAGTATGACTGTTCTCCAGTTTTTTCATGTGGGCACTTAGTGCTATAAACTTTCCTCTCAGCACTGCTTTCAAAGTGTCCCATAAGTTTGTGTATGTTGTGTCTTCATTCTCATTGAAATCGAGGAAGTCTTTAATTTCTTTTTTTATTTGTTCCTTTACCCAGGGATGGTGCAATTGTGCATTGTTCAATCTCCATGAGTTTGTAGGGTTTCTGCGAT
Organism: Mesocricetus auratus; assembly: GCF_017639785.1. Taxonomy (NCBI): domain Eukaryota; kingdom Metazoa; phylum Chordata; class Mammalia; order Rodentia; family Cricetidae; genus Mesocricetus; species Mesocricetus auratus. Next base: position 56,489,676 of record NW_024429188.1, on the reverse strand, counting down.
TTGTGTTATTGTTGAATTCTAATGTTAATGCATGGTGGTCTGATAAGATGCAGGGGGTTATTCCAATTTTTTTGTATCTGTGGAGATTTGCTATGTTTCCTATTATGTGGTCAATTTTAGAGAAGGTTCCATGTGGTGCCGAGAAGAAGGTATATCCCTTTGTATTTGGGTGGAATGTTCTATAGATGTCTGTTAAACCCAGTTGGGTCATAACTTCTATTAATTCTTTTGTTTCTTTGTTAAGTTTCTGTCTGGAGGTCCTATCTAGCGGTGAGAGCGGAGTGTTGAAGTCTCCTACTATTAGTGTGTGAGATTTTATGTGCATTTTGAGCTTTAGTAATGTTTCTTTCACGAATGTAGGTGCCTTTGTATTTGGGGCGTAGATATTTAAAATCGAGACTTCGTCTTGATGTATTTTTCCTTTGATGAATATGAAGTGCCCTTCTTCATCTCTTTTGATTGATTTTAATTTGAAGTCTAATTTGTTAGATATTAGGATTGCTACGCCCGCTTGTTTCTTGGGGCCGTTTGATTGGAAGATCTTTTCCCAGCCCTTTACTCTGAGATAACGTCTGTCTTTGGTGTTGAGATGTGTTTCTTGTATGCAGCAGAAGGAAGGGTTCTGTCTTCGTATCCATTCTGCTAGTCTGTGTCTTTTTATAGGTGAGTTGAGGCCATTGACATTGAGGGATATTAATGACCATTGATTGGTGATCCTTGTTTGCGCTTGATTTATTGTTAGTGAAGTTATTTTGTGTAGTTTCTCCTCCCTTTTTCTTTTAGTGTTTTGTAAAGTATGATTCTATATTGCCTGTGTCTTTGTGAATGTAGTTATCTTCCTTGGCTCTAGGTTTTCCTTCTAGCATTTTCTGTAGAGCTGGATTCATGGATACGTATTGTTTAAATCTGGCTTTGTCATGGAATATTTTGTTTTCTCCATCTATGGTAATTGAGAGCTTTGCTGGATATAGTAGTCTGGGCTGGCATCCTTGTTCCCTTAGCGTTTGTAGGACATCTGACCAGGATCTTCTGGCTTTCATCGTTTCCATTGAGAAGTCAGGTGTAATTCGGATAGGTCTGCCTTTGTATGTTACTTGGCCTTTTTCTTTAGCTGCTCTTAATATTTTCTCTTTGCTCTGTAGGTTTGATGTTTTGATTATTATATGGCGAGGTGACTTCTTCTTCTGGTCAAGCCTATTTGGTGTTCTGTAAGATTCTTGTACTTTCATAGGCATATCTTTCTTTAGGTTAGGGAAGTTTTCTTCTATGATTTTGTTGAATATGTTTTCTGTACCTTTAAGTTGAAGTTCTTCACCTTCTTCTATACCTATTATTCTCAGGTTTGGCTTCTTCACGGTGTCCCATATTTCCTGGATATTTTGTGTTAAGGATTTGTTGGTTTTGAGATTTTCTTTGGTTGACGATGCTATGTCCTCTAATGAGTCTTCAACACCTGAGATTCTCTCTTCTATCTCTTGTATTCTATTGGTGATGCTTGCATCTGTGATTCCAGACCGTTTACCGAGCTTTTCTAGTTCCAGCATCCCTTCATTCTGTGTTTTCTTTATCGTTTCTATTTCAGCTTTCAATCCTTCAACTGTTTGAGCTGTTTCCTTAATTTTCTTGGTTGTTTTTTCTTGGTGCTCTTTAGATTCTTTGAGAGATTTGTTTATTTCTTGAATTTTTCCCCCATTTCATGGATTTTTTTGTTTGTTTTTTCTTCTATTTCTTTAAGGGATTTCCTCGTTTCTTCCTTGAGGCTCTCCATCATCTTCATGAAATAATTTTTAAGGTCTGTCTCCTCTTCTTCATCTATGTAGTGCTTTTCAGGTCTTGCTGGTGTTGGATCCCTGGATTCTGGTGGGGTCGTGTTGGTGTTTCTATTGCTGAGTGATCTCTTATTCTGTCTTCTTCCCATCTCTTCTTCCAGTGGGTGCTGGTGGGGGCTTTCTGTCTCCACTGGTCTCCTTCTTTACTGCAGCTGAAGCTGAAGCTGGCCTCGCTGGTGTTGGGGTCTTGGAGGAGCTGATCTCTTTCCTGTGTGGGCGGCTCTTCTGGAAGCCGGGAGCGGCCCCGAAGATGGAGGGGGATGGGTGATGGGCAGGTGGTCCCAGCCAGAGACCCAATCTCACCTGAAGCTGGGCTCGCTGGGTTGGGGTCTTGGAGGAGCTGATCTCTTTCCTGTGTGGGCGGCTCTTCTGGAAGCCGGGAGCGGCCCCGAAGATGGAGGGGATGGGTGATGGGCAGGTGGTCCCAGCCAGAGACCCAATCTCACCTGAAGCTGGGCTCGCTGGGTTGGGGTCTTGGAGGAGCTGATCTCTTTCCTGTGTGGGCGGCTCTTCTGGAAGCCGGGAGCGGCCCCGAAGATGGAGGGGATGGGTGATGGGCGGGTGGTCCCAGCCAGAGACCCAATCTCACCTGAAGCTGGGCTCGCTGGGTTGGGGTCTTGGAGGAGCTGATCTCTTTCCTGTGTGGGCGGCTCTTCTGGAAGCCGGGAGCGGCCCCGAAGATGGAGGGGGATGGGTGATGGGCGGGTGGTCCCAGCCGGGGACCCAATCTCACCTGAAGCTGGGCTCGCTGGGTTGGGGTCTTGGAGGAGCTGATCTCTTTCCTGTGTGGGCGGCTCTTCTGGAAGCCGGGAGCGGCCCCGAAGATGGAGGGGGATGGGTGGTGGGCGGGTGGTCCCAGCCAGAGACCCAATCTCACCTGAAGCTGGACTCGCTGGGTTGGGGTCTTGGGGAGCTGATCTCTTTCCTGTGTGGGCGGCTCTTCTGGAAGCCGGGAGCGGCCCCGAAGATGGAGGGGGATGGGTGATGGGCGGGTGGTCCCAGCCGGGGACCCAATCTCACCTGAAGCTGGGCTCGCTGGGTTGGGGTCTTGGAGGAGCTGATCTCTTTCCTGTGTGGGCGGCTCTTCTGGAAGCCGGGAGCGGCCCCGAAGATGGAGGGGGATGGGTGATGGGCGGGTGGTCCCAGCCAGAGACCCAATCTCACCTGAAGCTGGACTCGCTGGGTTGGGGTCTTGGGGAGCTGATCTCTTTCCTGTGTGGGCGGCTCTTCTGGAAGCCCGGAGCGGCCCCCCCTGTCTTCACTTTTAACAGGAAGCTTAACTAATGAAATAAACTGCCAAGCTTGTTGTAACTTTGTGGGATTCGGGGGGGAAGAGCTGTTAGGGTAGAATAGGGGGAGAACAGGATGAGAAATACCATAATAGTGGGAATCATAGGTTTGAAGAGAGATCTGGCATCAGTGAGACCTCTAGAGATCTACAAGGATGACACCAACTGGCAAGCTAAGCAACAGTGGAGAGACTACCTTAAATGCCCATTCCTGATAATGAACTTGGTGGATAACGAACTTGACGTTTACCTTATATGCCATCCAGAACCTTCATCCAGTGACTGATGGAAACCGAAGCAAACACTCGCAGGTAAACACTGAACTGAACCCGTAGAACAGAGTGACAGAGAGAAAGGAGTGATGAGCAAATGGGCAAAGAATGGGATGGCAAAACCAGCAGAGACAGCTGATCTGAACAAGGGAGAGCTCCTGAACCCCAGACTGACAGCTGGGAGGCCAGCATGTGACTGATTCAGACCCTCTCAGTGTGAGAGTCAGTGAGGAGGCCTGGGCAACCTATGGGGCCCTGGGCAGTAGATCAGTATTTATCCCTGGCATACAAATGAACTTCGTGTGTCCATAACACAAAGAGGGGTGCTCTCTCAGCCTGGACTCTTAGGGGAGTGCCTGGACCCTGACCTGAGCCAAATGACAGACTCTGGATATCCCCTATATGGAAGGAAGTGAGGATAGGCTAGGAGGGTGGGGGGATGTTGGGGGTGCAGGAGGAGGGGAGGGAGAGGGAACTGGGATTGACATGTGAAGCAAGCTATTTAAAATTAAAGTAATAAAAAAGGAAAAAAATAAAATGTTAAGGCTATCAGTATCCTCATCAGCAAAGGTCATCAGATCTGAGAGAGATAAGAAAATGAGCGGAAGTGAGACAACTCTCCAGCTACTGAGGCAGTCTCAAGTTTTTCCTTTGCCATTATGGCAGAAGTCCCAGAGACAGCACCTGCCTTCAGCCGCAAAGTCCAGAAGATCTGACAGACTTTCCTATGTGGTAGGAATTTGGGGAGAGTGACCTATCCTGACTTGGCAACATAGGACAATCAATCCCCCAGTGTCTTATTGTCCAGTCCAGGCAGGGTCTTGGCAACAGTTTAAAGTGCAAAGCAGTTTTTTTGCTGCATGGCTGGCTTTGCCATATTTAAAGCCAGTGTCCAGATGAAAGTTTTTCCATGTTTCTCAGAGGAAGTACAGGACGCTGCTAGGGGCTGCCATGTCTATTTTTATTGAAATGCCATATTCTCAAATCCATGATGTATTTGAGGATCAGGGGAACAAAATTTGCTAGGTACATCTAAATTAGGCTTAACTTAAGCTAAATCTGAACATATCAAAGAAGTTGATCCCCCATGAGGTAATTGGTGGTTAACTTGTATGCATTAGTAGTTTACCAAATTAGGTACAGTTTACCAATATTAATAAAAGCAAGAAGGTTAGACATATATTTTAAAATTGGTCTTTGGTAGTCTGAATAGAACTGAGGTAAGGATAGACCCTTTGTCAGACTGTTTAGGCATCTTAAGATAGGAATATCTCAGTCTTTGGTATTCAGCTGTGGTCAGGAGACACGGAGCATAATCATATTCTGTGGAAGGCAAAACCAAGTTTTCACGTTATAAACAATTTAGTGTTCTTAAAAATCAATATCACAGGGTTTACCCTTAGGTTACAAAATCTGGTTGCCAGCAAGATACATCCTTGTACATAAATATATGGCTGGAGGTACAACTTTAACACTTTAGTAAACTAGCATTGATTTAAATCCTATCCTTTATAAACCTTCTTTATAGGACAAGGCAGGACAGGAATTATCCAAGACAAGTTAAAAACAAGCACGCAGTGGCCACACATTTATACATTTCCATTCGCACACACAAGTAGACAGTATTTCTTAACAGAGAAATTAGCTGCAGGGCTGCAGGTGGAGATTACAGACAGCACAGTGGATCCACAGACTGCAAGGCTGGAAAAAGCCCAGAAGAAGCAGAACCTGCAGGCCACAAGAGTCAGAGAGCCACGTGGAGAACTCACCCGGTGAAGTTTGAGAGAGAGAAGCAGACATGTATGTGCTGGGTATGAAGCAGACAGTGTCTCCAGCTTTTATTTACACGCTGTAACAAATGGAAAAATGACACATTTACACAGTTTAGGGTGGAATTTTAGTATGGTATGGTGGGAGAGCAGGCAGAAGGAGAAAAGATCTGTAGTGGGAAGAATACCTGCATAGCCAGACTAAATGCCAAGAAAGCTTGGCGAAGAAAGGGGAAAATGGACACCCTTTGGAGGGCATTGCCAAAGTGTGCCTCTAAAAGGAAACAGTAAGCAGAGTTAGTGCTTCAGGGAAACTGGGATAGCAATTTAGGGAAAGGTCATCTTGGAGTGAAGGCATGAGACAAGCATGGAACAGGTGTGTGGAGATGCAGAGGAACAGCGAGGTGGGAGAGGACAGGAGTGCAATGATGGTTCATAAACCTGGATGAGGTGTATGGTGTGAGACAGCCACAATTTGGATACATTTTATAGAAGACCTCAAGGGAGTCTGGGAACCAAACTTGAACTCAACAAGTACCCATTCACAAGCTTTGTGCTGGGGACTAGAGTGTATAGAAACAATGTGCAGTTCTTAAGCTTAGGGCTGGGAATGATGTGTGGGATTGACTCTGTGGAGGACATCTCTCTTACCTAGTGGAACAGCAAGGGGCAGGAACTGTTCCCACCCAGGAACAAGCCACAATTTCTTGGCACTGCAGTGACTTGGCAGGCAATCCAGATGGCTTCCACCCAGAACGGGTCAAAACACTGGAAAGGAAGGGATCTAGATCCATTTCTAGGCTTTAGGGTTGTAGATGTGTAACTTACAGAGGCAGAGGATCCAGTGTGGTGGACAGCAGTGTGGAAGAGAGAGCAGCTCTTGTAAGTGTTTGTGGGAAAGTCTCGACTCTACCCAGTTTTGGAACCAAGTTGATAAGTATTGAATCCCTGGTTATTGAGTTTCTACACCAAAGTGATAAGCCAAATTAAACTGAATTAATAAATCCATATTTAATAAACAAAACAAAGAAAAGCAGAGTCCTCCTGGGTGACTCTCAGGAAAGCAGGACGGAGGGCTTATGGCAGATCTATAGGCTGGGTATCAAATAGTCTTGAGTACTTCCAGGGGAGGAGCTGTTGGTGGCAGTCATTCTCAGGAATGAGGTCTGGAATGGGAGGAGTGGGGCTGGGTTAAGCTTCCCAACAAATATTATTTAATTTAACCCTTACACAAATTCTCAGAAATGATAACTTAAATATTATATGAGTCTGAGTGTAAGAATTCCTTTCACCAAGAGTGCTAGATAGCAGACAAATAGGTTTCTAGTTTGAGAAAGTGTTGGAACATAACCCAATGATAGTTTGGATCTAAAATTTATTTGTTTAGCTTTAAAATCAGCTACAACATAAACTCAGGAATTTCTTCAAGAGGGCAGCAGTTTGGTAAATTTGTGTTACAGTGATGAAAGCTAGTATGAGATTTCACGTAAATGATAAAGTACTAAATTGCTTCTAAATTCAGAGTTAAAAAAGAATCATCTTTGATTTTTTTGTTTTGTTTTTGTTTTTTGAGACAGGGTTTCTCTGTATTGTTTTGGAGACTGTCCTGGAACTCGCTCTGTAGACCAGGCTGGCCTCGAACTCACAGAGATCCACCTGCCTCTGCCTCCCAAGTGCTGGGATTAAAGGCATGTGAACCAATGCCCGGCTAAGAATCATCTTTGAAAACAAGATAGAATATGCATAAAAGTATCAGAATGAGAAAACCCAGGCAAATTTGTTTGGAAATAACATGATAAAAGGCTAAATATATGAGACAACTAGGTTTATTATGGTTAATTATCAATAATGTACAAACATCAAGTGTATTCATTAAATGCACGCACCTATATTTTCATACCATTAGTCGAAAAAGTGAAAAATACAACAGTACAGTTAATCCCATAGTAACTGGTAAAAATAAAACATAAAAGAATCTAATAATTTAAGGAATGGCATTAAGCTATAACCACATGGAAAAAATATACAAAGTGGTAAAAAAGTCCTTATGTATTGTTGATGATTTCATTGTAAATGCAATAAACTCCACAACAAAATATATACATCAGATAGAAAGGAAAAACCCTTACACAGTGTTGTTGGAGAAGTAAACCAGTTTAGCCACTGTGGGAATCAATACGTAAATTCTCAGAAAATATATACATTGGGACTACCATAGGTGCTAACTATATTGCTCCTGTGTGTGTATATGTGTGTGTGTATTATATATATTAAATCAAAGGAAGCTAAGTGAGCACACTACAGAGATAACTACAGAGATATATATCAATGATAAGAAATTAGCCTATCTTTTGGGATACTTTTCCTCACATTCAGTTGCCTCATTCAGCCTTAATAAGAGGGGAGGTACCTAGTCTTACTGCAACTCGATATGCCATATTTGGTTGATATACATGGGAGGCCTGCCCTTTCATGATGCGAAATGAAGGACAAGTAGATATGTGGGGCAGAGGGGAGTGGAGGGACTAGTAAGAGAGGAAGGAGTTGAAAATGGAGTCAGAATGAAAAGAATAACTAAATAAAAATTAGTATTTAGAAATGAAAGACTCCTCACCACACACAGAACAAAGAAAGAATATTAAAAGGTGCAAGAGAAACAAAGTAAGTGACATATAAAGGCAGACTTACAAGAATTGCATTCAGTTTCTCAATGGAGATTCTAAAACTACAGACTGATGTCTTGCAGAGTCTAAGAGACAAGAGATGCCAGCTCAGACTACTAAACCTAGCAAGACTTTCAAATACCATAAATGTAGAAAACAAGATACTCCATGACAAAGTCAAATTTAAACAATAACTAATTTCCTATTTTTTTTATTTAAATTAGAAACCAATCCAAGTTCCCTCTCCCTCCCCTCCCCCTTCCCCCCCGCTAGTCCCCTATCCCATCCTCTGTCCACTCCCCAGGGAGGGTGAGGCCTTACATGGGGATCTTCAAAGCCTGTCATATCATTTGGAGCAGGGCCTAGGCCCTCCCTCATGTGTCTAAGCTGAGAGAATATCCCTACATGTGGAGTGGACTCCAAAAGTCCATTTGTATGCTAGGGATAAATACTGATGTACTACCAGAGACTCAATAGATTGCTGAGGCCTCCTAACTGACACCCACATTCAGGGGGTCTGGATCAGTCCTATGCTGGTTTCCCACCTATCAGTCTGTAAACAATAACTTTTAATTATTTTTTATTTAAATTAAAAACAACCTTATTTTACATATCAATGCTAGTTTTCTCTCCCACTCATCCTCCTACTCTCCCTACTACCTTTCCATATCACCCCCATCCACTCCTCAGAGAGGGTGAGGCCTCCAGTGGGAGATCATCAAAGTCTGTCACATCAGAGTGAAGTGTTGGAAAAAGATTTTCCACCAAATGGCCCCAAGAATGAAGCTGGTGTAGCTATTATAACATCTAATTGTACCACGAATAATATAAACTCAGAGGCAGATATTAGAGTTCAAGCTGAAATTCAGGGAATCAAAGCAGCCAAGCTACCAAAGAGCTTTTACCTCTTCAAAGGCTGGAGCAATCCTGTCCTCAACGTGGCTGGAGACTAATTGCCCAATAATAAATCCTGCTCTGAGACCCTGATCCTATCGTATATACTGCCCAGCTTTTGTGGGTAACTATTATGACTGCTGGGATTAAAGGTATATACAACCACTGTTTGACCTCTGTGACTGTGGCTAGTTTTACCACAGTCTGATTTCCAGGAAAGCTTTATTAGAACATAAATAAAATATCACATCTACAAAACTAGACTTCCAACTAAAATTAATCAAAAGAGATGGGGAAGGAAACTTCATACACATCAAAGGAAAAAAAATCCACCAAGATGACTTCTTCATTCTCAACATCTATGCCCCCCAAACAAAGACAAACATATTTGTAAAGGAAACACTGACGGGGCCCATAGAAATGGCTTTGCTTCACCTTGACTTAAGGTCAGAGAGTTCAAAACTTTTATTGCTCTTTCAAGGTTAAAATCCTAAGACCTAAAGGTCTAAGGTATGGCTACTGGAGGATGTTTGGTTTAAGGGTAGATGTCTTGCCTAGATAACAAGAGACTTGGTCTGAAGTGTGGTTACTAAATATTTAGAGAATTAAGGAAGTAAGTCTTTTTGTTCCTTATATCAAGGTAAAGAAGTCTTTCACATTTTTCCCCTTTTTGGTTGGGGTATATAAAAATTTTAAACAATAAACTTGAGGTGAATCCCAGTATTCACTGGAGAATCACTGCTGACTCTATTATGAATCTCTGCCTTTCTTTAGTGTCAATAACTTTTCTATCTGCCATTTCTCAATCCACATGCCTCCTCTTATGTATGGACCTGACAAGTTGACTGGATCTGACTGAAGTCCCCCAAAACCTGTGTTCCAACCACACCCTACTCAAAGTTAAATCACACATTGACCCTCAATAACCCACTCTCACCCACTGGGCAGATCATTCTAGGGGAAAACTAATCAGAGAAATATTAGAGCTGACAAATTATGGACCAAATGGGTCTAGCAGATATCTATAGAACATTTCACCCAAGTACAAGAGAATTCATTGTCTTCCAAGCACTCATGGAACACTCTTCAAAACTGATCACATACTTAGTCACAAAGAAAGTCTCCACAGAAACAAGAAAATTGGAATAACACCTCACATCCTATCAGACAATCATAGATTAAAGTTGGACTACAACAACAACAGAAACAAGAGAAAGCGTACACAATGACAGAAACTGGACAACTCTCTACTGAATGAGTACTGCATCGAGGAAAAAAATAAAAAAAATTAAAGACTTCCTCAAATTCAATGAAAATGAATGCATAGCATGCCTAATCGTTTGAAAAATAATGACTGCAGTGCCAAGAGGAAGTTCATAGCACTAAGTGCCTTCATAAAAAATTTGGAGATATATCATACTAGCAACTTAACATATCTGAAAACTCTATATCCTAGAGGATTAGAAGGCAAGAAATAATCAAACTGAACGCTGATACAAATAAAATAGAAACAAAGAACATTACAAAGAATCAATGATACAAAGTGTTAGTTCTTTGAGAAATTCAACAAGATAGACAAACCCTTATCCAAACTAAAAGGCAGAGAGACAATGTCCAAATTAACAAAAACAGAAACGAAAAGGGGGACATAACAAAAGGTACCAAGGAAATCAACAGAATAATTATATGTTATACTTCAAATCCATTACTGCACAAAATGGAAAATCTAAGAGAAATGGACAAATTTCTTTATAGATACCACATACCAATGTTGAATATAAGGAAATAGAAGCAGCCATTAAAAGCCTCACAACCAAAACCAGCCCTAGGCTATTTCAGTACAAAATTATGCTAGATTTTAAGAGTTACTACCAATACTCCTCAAATTATTCTACAAAAAAATAGAAGGGAGATAAATAAAATCATTTTATAAATCCACAGTCACCCTGATAACCAAACTGCAAAAAGATTCAACACATAAAGGGAATTACAGATCAACATTCCTTCTGAACACTGGTGTAAAAATACTTAGTAAGATACCAGCAAACAGTAGCTAAGAACACATCAAAAAGATCATTCACCATGATCAAGTAGTCTTTGATGTAAGGATTGTTCAACATATGACAATCAGTAAATGTAATCCACCATATAAGCAAAATGATAAAAATATATCACAAGACCATTTCATTAGCTGCTGAAAAAGCCTTTGACAAACTCCAACAGACCTTCATGATAAAAGTCTAGGAGAGATCAGAGATAAAAGGAACATATATAAAAATAATAAAGGCCTCTGGAGAGTGGAGTGGGGATTAGGTGGGGTTTGGGGGGGACTAATGGGAGTCAGGGGAAGGAGGAGAAGGACAGGGAGCTGGGATTGACATGTGAAGCAAGCTTGTTTCTAATTTAAATTAAAAAATAATAATAAAGTCAAATACATCAAGCTGATAGCCAACATCAAATTAAATGGAGAGAAACTCAAAGAAATTCTACTAAAACCAGGAACAAGACAAGGCTGTCCATCCTTTCCATAACTTTTCAATATGGTACCCAAAGTTCCAGCTAGAGCAATAAGGCAACTGAATGAGAACAAGGGGATACAAATTAGAATAGAAGAAGACAAATTATCATTATTTGTAGATGATATGATGGTATAATAAGCAAATCCAAAATTCTACCAATGAATTCCTACAGCTGATAAACACCTTTAGCAAAGTGGCTGGACACAAGATTAACCAAAAAAACATCAGGAAGCAAGTCTCCAAAACACCAAAGGATCCGATCAAAAGGTGGGGTACAGAACTAAACAGAGAATTCTCAATAGAGGAGGATAAAATGGCCAAGAGACACTTAAGAAAGTGCTCAACATCCTTAGCCATCAGGGGAATGTAAATAAAAACAACTCTGAGATACCACCTTACTCCTGTCAGAATGGCTAAAATCAAAAACACTGAAGACAGTTTATGCTGGAGAGGATGTGGAGACAGGGGAACACTCCTCCACTGCTGGTGGGAGTGCCAAATTGTACAGCCACTTTGGAAAGCAGTATGGAGATTCCTCAGGAAAATGGGAATCAATCTACCACAAGACCCAGCAATCCCACTCTTAGGCATATATCCAAAGGAGGCAAATTCATACAATAAGGGCATCTGCTCCACTACGTTCATAGCAGCATTATTTGTAATAGCCAGAACTTGGAAGCAACCTAGATGCCCCTCAACTGAAGAGTGGGTGGAGAAAATGTGGTACATTTACACAGTGGAGTATTACTCAGCAGAAAAAAATGGAATCTTGAAATTCGCAGGTAAATGGATAGCACTGGAAGAAACCATCCTGAGTGAGGTAACCCAGTCACAAAAAGACAAACATGGTATGTACTCACTCATATATGGATTTTAAACATGAATCAGGAGAGTGCCAGTCTGCACTTCCACTGACAGAGAGTCTGGGAAACAGGAAAGAACCTAAAAGATATATATACATGGTACCCAAGAGAAGAGAAATGAGGCAAGATCCTCTGAACTGATGGGGAACACGGCAAGGGGTGGGTGGAGGGGGACCTGGGAAATAGAGAGGGGGAGAAGTGGAAGAGAGAGTAGGACGTGGAGAAACAGGAAGGTTGACTGGGTGGGGTAGGATAGGGGGAACAGGGAATCATAGGTTAGAACAATACTCAACTTCATATGGAAAACCAAAAAATCAAGGATAGATAAAACAATTGTGTACAATAAATAACCTTATGGAGGTATCACTATCCCTGACTTCAAGTTGTCCTCCAGAGCTATAGAACATGAGGGATGGGATTGGGCGAATGAAGGGGAATAGGACTAGAAAATGGGTCATTTTAGGGTTAGACAGAAACATAGTGTAAGGGAAACTTGCAGAGATCTACAAGGATGACCCCAGCTACAACTAGAAAGAGGGATCCATAGCCTGAGCTGGACATTTCCTGTGATAAGGAAAGACTTCCAGTGTAGGGATTGGTGAACCAACCCAGCCACATAACCTTCAAGCTACAATCTGTCCTGCCTACAGAATGCACTGTAGTAAGGGTGACACAGAGATTGTGGAAGTGGCCAACCAATGACAGGTTCAGCCTTATACCCATATCTCAAGAATGAGGCCACTCTTGACATGACCTGGATATCCAGGACCCAGAGAATGGATGTTACAGCAACCTCGGATAGAATCAAAGAAGACTGGCAATAACAACAAAATGTTAATGTCATGATGCCTAATGATATTCTGCTATACTCATACATTGTTGCCTACCCCAATTGCCTTCAGAGAGGCTTCATCCATCAATGAATGAATAAAGATGCCAAGACCCACAGGCAGGCATTATGCCAATCCCATGGGAATCCAGATGGAGAGAGAGAGGAAGGGTGGTAGGAGCCAGAGTAGTCAATGGCAATCACAAGAAATCCCATAGAATTAACCTGTGCTCATAGAGGCTCATAGATACTGAACTCTCAACCAGGGAGCCTGCATGGGTGGGGGTGATCTAGGCCCTCTGCATACATGTGACAGTTGTGTAGCCTGGTATTTTTGTGGGACTCCTAACAGTGGAAGCAGGGGATGTCGAACTTCTTTTGCTGGCTTTAGAGACCCTATTCCTCATACTGGTTTACCTTTCCCAGACTTAATGGAAGTGGAGGTGCTTAGTTTTACTACAACTTGATATGTCATGTTTTTTGATATCCACGGGAGGCTTGCTTTTTCTGAAGTGAAAGGAGAATGAATGGGTATGTAGGGGAAGTGGTGGGGAGGGACTGGGAGAAGAGGGGGTAGGGGAAACTGTGGTGAGAATATAAAATTAAGTAAATTACTATTAAAAAAGAAACAAATCTGGATATTCATAAATAAATTAATATATAAAGAAAATGTGGTACTATAAAATAGACTTTTATTAAGTTCTAAAGAGAATAAAATTAAGATATTTTCAGTAAAATGTAAAGAACTGGAGTTCATTATATATTAAATAAATTAAGCCAGACATTAAAAGATAGAAATGTTTCTCTTATGTGTGTTTATAAATTCAAATTATATACATATAATGTGAAATCTATCTATCTATATGAAATAAAAGTAGAAATGAGACAATGACACCATATCCATCTCAAAAGGGGAAGAAAGAGATGAGAAAAGAGATAATTGGAATATATATCATAGAAACAGGAAGACAGTCTATGAAGAAAAGGTAAAGGAGACCAGTCTGAGTAAGAAAGGACTCATGAGAGTATAGGGGATTGAATAAGAACTAAGTATAATTGCACGCATGCATTGACCAAGAGATGCATAAAAATAAAAAAAATCTTCATTACGTGTAAGGACATAAGTATGTTAAAAGAAAAGGAAAGAATTTATTGCATACAGGTAGTCAAGTCAAGAAAGCAGAAGTGTTATGGAATATCTTTTTCTACACTGTGAAGATGTATTGCTCACATTGGTTTAATACAGAGCTAAGTGGCCAATAGCCAGGGAGGAAAAGGTTAGGCAGAACTTGCAGAAAGGGGAGAAATTCCTGGGATGAAGGAGAGTGGAGTCACCAGAAGATGCAGGGAGAATGAAGATGAACATTTTGTGTTAAAGAAAGGTATAAAGTTCATAAAGAATTGGTATTTTCAAATATTGTTGTGTATGTATATACAGTGTTAAGCAAGTAAGTTGATTTACTGTAATTCAGTCATGGTGGGCACTGCCATGCAGTGGCTAGGTAAAGAGGCTCTGGGACAAACTGTGGTGATGATTTGTTTATGATCTAATAAATAAAGCTTGCCTAAAGATCAGAGTGCAAATCTAGCCACATTAGCTAGCCATAGAGGCCAGGCAGTGGTGGCACACACCCTTAATCCTAGGAGCCACACTAGTTGTCCATTGAGACGAAGCACCAAGACACACCTTTGATCCCAGCACCCAGGAGACAGAGGCAGATGAATCTCTGTTAGTTCAAGGACACCCTGAGATACATGAAATTGATCCACTCTAAAAGAGAAACAGAGCTCACACAAAGGTGATCTCAGCACTTGGGATCCCACGTCTTTAACCCAGCACTAGAGAGGAATATAAAGTGGGAGGATACAGAAGCTCATTGCAGTCTAAGTACCAGTGCAGTCAGAAAATTGCCTCTTCAGTCTGAGCAGCTAGAGGTGAGAACTCTCTAGTGGTTGGCTTCCTTGCTTCTTTGATCTTCAACTTTAACCTACCCCCCAAAAGAAAGGTATCAAGCCATGTGGTAAAAGGTAGATAAGAAATATGAGATAAAACCAGTGGTGGTGGTACAAGCCTTTAATCCCAGCACTTGGGAGGCAGAGGCAGGTGGATCCTGTTTTACAGAGTGAATGCCAAGACAGGCTGCAAAGCTATACAGAGAAACCCTGTCTTAAAAACCAAAAAAGAAATATAGGTTAATTTAAGCTGAAAGAGCTAGTTAGTAACATGCCTAAGATATTGGCAGACCATTTATAATTACTAAGAATGTGCTTATTTGGGAGCTTGCTGGTGAATAGCCTACACAGAAATGAAGACTCCCTAGAGTAGTCTTTAAGCAGGCAAACATACTAGGAGAGACTGTATATCAATGAAAGTGTCAATTGCCAAAGAAAATCTACCAATGCAAAAAAATGACATGAGGCACACATAGACATAATTGAAGGTAGAACCTGACAATTGTATAGAGACAGTGGGGACAATAACAACTGCTTGAGGTAGTCAATAAGATAGCCAGAAAATCCATCATTTGAAAGATAATTTATACAGCACTGAACATCAATTTGACTAGATAGACACATCTAGAACTCTATATTCAACATAAGAAGAATACAGTTTTCTGAGTACATGGAGAAGGTTTTCAAGACAAATCCATGCATTTCTCTTAAAAAAGTAGCGATTTTCTAACCAACATGAAATAAAACCAGAGTTGAACATATAAAGAAAATGAAAATGATACAGAAATAAACAGGAATTAATCAGTATGTGAAAGAGGTATGGGAAAGGTGAGAGGATAGTAAGGCAGGGTAATAGAAAGTGTGACACAAGTTTGTTATATGCATATATTAAAATGTCATGAAAAGCTCATTACTTTGTACAATTAATATACTATAATAAAATTAGTGTTTGAGGTGCATGAATAGATATTCTTAAAAAGAAAACATAAATGGCAAACATATCTATGGAAAAATAACATTGACAGGTTATTGAGCAAATGAAAGTTAAAATATACTGATTTCAAAGTTCAGCACTACATATTCATTATAATGTCACTATGGAATATCCAATAGCATAGTGTTGTAGTTTTCCCAAATAAATATTATCTATGTGTTACTTATTTATTTATATGAATCTGTCTGTCTGTCATTTATCTATCTTATCCTTTCTATACTCACACACACACAGAGAAGGGAGGAAGGTGTAAGGAGGAAGAAGAAGAGGGAAGGAGAGGAGAGAGGGAGGAAAGAGAGAGGTGAGAGAGTAGATAGAGGAAAGAGAGATTCCTGATTATTGTAGGGTGTATATTCAATGCCTGAAGGGAAGGTAGAAGTGAGTGGAGAAGAGTGCCATATTCACTGAGACAATAGTGGTCAAGTGTTTAGTTAATTCTAGTCTGTTGAGCTAAGCCAGTGGTAATGCGTATGTTAGGAGATAACAATTTCCATGATCGGTGATCCATTACAGTTAAAATAGTGTTTCATAAAGTATTATAATTAGATGCCACTTCTCTTTCTAAAGGCATGAGAGTATTACTGCAAAGTCACAATGAATTAATAATCATACAGAATACTTTAATATATTGTATTGAGGAGTTCTATTCTAAAAAATGTCCTCTAATTACTAAAATTTGAATCATGTCAGTAACTTTAACTAACATTCATATAAAAATGATACCACTAAAATCAAGAACAAGACAAGGCTATCCACTCATTCCATATCTCTTCAATATTGTACTCAAAGTTTTTGTTAGAGCAATACAACAACAAAAGGAGACCAAGGGTATACAAATTGGAAAGAAAAAAGTCAAACCTTTGCTATTTGCTGATGATACGATAGTTTACATAAGTGACCCCCAAAACTCTACCAGGGAAATCCTACCATTTATAAACACTTTCAGGAATGTGACAGAATACAAGATTAACTCAAAAACAATCAGTATTCTGCCTATATGAAAATGATAAACCGACTGAGAAAGAAATCTTTCAATAGCCATAAATAATGTAAAATATGTTGGAATGATTCTAACCAAATGGGTGAAAGATCTATAAGGTGAGACCTTTAAGTCTTTAAAGAAAGAAAGTGAAAAACATTTCAGAAAATGGAGAGATCTCCATTGCTCTGGATAGGTCAGATCAACATAGTAAAAGTGGCAATCTTACCAAAAGCAATCAAGAAATTCAAAACACCAACACAATTCTTCACAGACCTAGAAAGAATAATACTCAACTTCATATGGAAAACCAGGATAGCCAAAACAACCTGTACAATAAAGGAACGTCTGGAGGCCTCACCATCCCTGACTCCAAGCTCTACTATAGAGCTATAATAATAAAAACAGCTTGGTATTTGCATAAAAACAATGGATCAATTGAATTGACAGGGATAGCATTCACATACGTAGACAAGTCATGCAAAGTAAAAGAGGCAAAATAAATCAATTATGTATTATCTATGTACAATATATTATGTAATCATTAAGATCATATCTTCATATACACCATTAATTAGATAGCAATTATGAATTTTCTCAAATTACCCTAAAAGCATCAAACGAGCTAGAGAAAGATATTACATATTGATCACAAGAAAAGTCCGTCAAGTTGAAATCTCAATTCTGAACATCTATGCCACAAATACAAGGGCACCCACATTTGTAAAGTAGTTTCTTGTACAATTTCTCATGTTTTGTTCTCTGCAGGTGAATGAATAAGTTCTTCCAATTTGTAATTTTTAACATCCTTGGATGTCCTTTAGGATGTTCTCTCACTTCCAAATTAGGTATGAAAGCATATTTTTATACATTTTGTCTTCCAATATGAAATATTTTTTCTAGCTTCATAGAAAACTTCAGGATACATTGGTTTATTATTATTATTATTATTATTATTATTATTATTATTATTATTATCATTATCGTTGTTGTTGTTCCTTCAAATGTCAAAAGTAAGGATTTTATTTTCAGGTTTTAGTTTTTCGATTCAGAGTTTGATGAAAATCATTGCATAATCAATATTAAATGATGAATGATGTATAATATGAACTAGATACACTAGGGTTAGAATAAATTGCTGATTGGAAGTAATCAAATAGCAGACAAAAGCCTGTAACCCTGACAAATTGAATAATGCTTTTATTCAGGGTATTAAAACAGTGAGGTTATATTTGAAGGCAAAAATATAACCCTGACATTTTCCTTTTCATAGAAAACGGATTCATGATGGCAGGTAATTTTCTATTATTAATAGAACTTTAAATTACAGCTTTTTTCCTCCAGGTAGTTTTCTCAGTAATGGAATTAAGGATTTGTGGAACACTTCTATAATCAAGATGACTGTCTATTCCACTCTGATTATGTTGCCAGAGCATGGGCAGGTAAATGTTGTCTTAGGTGTTTCTATATCCCATATCTAGTTTCATTGTGCTCCTACTGTCATATCAACATACAACAAAAGTAGATAAAAACTTTCCTTTTTATATTCTAGTGCCTACTTTTCACACATTATGTTGTTTTTTATATTTTTATATTTTGTGCTTATTCCAGAAGAAGCTTGTTTTAATGTCCCTAAATACTTGTTTTGGAAGGGATATTAGAAGAACAGAACAAACAGAATGAATACACATTAAATTGTTATTTATTAGAATGGCTTATACAGTGTGTTCCAGGTAGTTCCATAGTAACTAATATTGGAGATACTAAAATCTTAGTAGTGGCTGAGTACACAAGATAGAGGCTTTAGCAGTTTCAGTATGGTACTGAAGACCTGGAGAACTGCTGACATACAGCTTATTTTGGAAGCTCAGTGAAACAAGGTTTTGTTATCAGAGAAAGATATGCAACTGGGTGCATAAATTTTCCAGTGAGAATAAAAGCAAGCAGAAAAAAGAAAGAGAGAGAAGACAGAAAAAGACAAAAAGCAAGCTTCTACCCTCTGTCCATTTTATCTACAGTGCCTTCAGAAGGTGCTGCCCGTATCTAGGGTGTTTCTTCCTCATTCTAACAATTTGATTAGAAAACTCCCTCACAGGCATGCCCAGGAACTTGCATTTTAGTTGATTCCACATTCCATTAATTTGATAATCTACACTCAGTATTACAGGAGATATTTTTTATCCTTAAATTCTTCAGCACTGGTGAAATTACTTCATCTTCAGATGCAAACTTTCCAGTAAATTTGCTTTCTTTGTATGTCATAAATCTCTTTAGTGCAGGTGCTGCTTTCAAATTCTTTTCATGTTTTACAGCAGCTATGTTTTATCATTGAGTATTATTTATACAAAATAATGAGATTTCATTATGATATTTAGTGCATATATTAATTATATTCCAAACACCTCTCTCTCCAGTCCCCTAAAATTGTTTTCTTTCAACTTTCATGTCTGTTGGTTTTCTTGCTCCATATTTGTGAGAAAAAACAATATATCTGTTTTTTGAGTCTAATTCAGTTCACTAAACACAATAGTGTCAAGATCCATCCATTTCCCTGAAAATTATATAATTTAAATATTTTTTATCATATGTTATACAATGACTACTATATTTTCTTTATCTGTTCATATGATGATAGGAACCTGGGTTAACTGAATAACTTGGCCATTTTACTATTGTGACTAATGCCACAATGAACACGGATATGCAGGTATGTGTATCATATGCGTTTTAGTTCCTTTAGATAACTCTGCCCAGGCATAGCATAGTTAGATCATATAGTGGTTATTATTTGGTTTAGTAGGGAACAGCAACAATAACTGCCTGCATGCTACAGAGCTCCCTACCATGATGATTATCATGCAATAGCATGATAAAACTGTAAACAAGCCCCAAATTAAATGCTTTTGGTCACAGTTGCCTTGGTCATGTATCTTCAAAGCAATAGAACAGTAACTAAGACAGAATTTTAAGGTTTCTTGTATGGCAAGTCATTGATTGTTCAAAAGTGTATTATTAGGCAAGCACTGTGGCTCAGGTTTGTAATATCAGCACTAAAGAGAAGAGGTTTTTGTGAATTTGAGACCAGCCTGGGATACAGAATAAGGAAGACACATACACTGTGGTTATGGTACAAAAAGGAATCAGTCTTGAGCTCATCAAGAATGTTTCTATTTGCTCACTAGCTTTCACAATTCCTGAAGATGCTATGCAGGCTGCGGGGTGAGGAAAGGCAGTAAAGGTCTTATTCAGCACTAGACACTGCATGCTATAATACTATCTTTCAAGGCAAAGAGTTCCACTGGTGCAACAGTGGCATGATGGAAATGGTAGTAGCCAATTTCCTTTTTATCGCATTTGAGGCCTCCTCCAAAGAAGGGATTTCATGTCCAGTACTGTACTACTGGTCAAAACCCATGTCTGGAATTCATAGACACTAGTGGAGGAGCCTAGTGTAATGTTTTACTAAATGATCAGGTTATTAAAGTGCCTTTTAAAAGAATCCAATAATTACTTGTGTTTCTATTAACAGATTTGTGTACTCTCAACCTTGATCAGAAAAAAATGCTTTCTCTAGTAGTAACTGGTTAATGTAGAGGTTCATAAATGGCCAAAATTCTGAGAATCAGTGACTCTGAGTACTCAATACATAAATGGTCCTATATATAATTCACTACCATGCAAGGCTCCTGGAGCATTGTGAAGGAAGGCATGAGAAGAATATAAGACCAAGAGAATAAGAAAAGCAGTTGTTAAATGTTGTCTTCTGGATATAACTGTTATATACATGAATTCATAGCAGCTGTGGTCACCAGGAAGATATGTAAAACATCAAGCCAGTCAAGATTCCAGTATTAATAGGGGGCAATTCCTGGAACTGTAAACCTAACTAAGGTGCTACTGGAAATTGTTGACTGATGATGGGAAGGGTAAAACCTTGCTTTGAATGTGTGGACTTTAGTACCAATGCACAAATGGGCAGCACTAATTAGACTCAGTGGATTATTAAGTAATGAAAAAGAGAGAGGGATTAAAATTAAGAAGATGCACTGTAGAGTTCCAGAGGCAGTAGTCAGGGATGGGAATAATTAGATATATTGGTTACATGTATGACTTTTTAGTTTTTTTCCTTTTTTATTTAAATTAGAAACAAGCTTGCTTCACATGTCAATCCTAACTCCCTCTCCCTCCCCTCCTTCTCTGCCCCTCACCAGGCTCCCCAATTCCCTACCCAATCTCCTCTCAGATCCTCAGGCAGGGTGAGTCCCTCCATGAAGGATCTCCAGAGTCTGTCATTTCATCCAGGGCAGAGCCTAGGTCCTCCCCAAAGAGTCCAGGCTGAGAGAGCATCCCTCATTGTGGGATGGGCAGCCAAAGTCCATTTGTATGCCAGGGATAAACACTACCCAAAGCCTCATAGATTGCCTAGGCCTCCTTACTGACACCCACATTCAGGGGTCTGGATCAGTCCCATGCTGTTCTCCCAGCCTTCAGTCTGGAGTCCAAGAGCTCCCCCTCGTTCAGGTCAATTGTTCTGTGGGTTAAACCATCCCAGTTTTGACTCCTTTGCTCATCACTCCTCCCTTTCTGTCACTGGATTCCAGGAGTTCAGTTCATTGTTCAGCTGTGGGTGTTTGCCTCTGCTTCTATCAGTCGCTGGATGAAGGTTCTGTTTCCCAGACTTTCTGGCAGGGGGATTGTATGCTGGCACTCTACTGATTGATGTCTAAAATCCATATATGAGTGAGTACAAACCATGTTTTTCTTTTTGTGACTGCATTACCTCACTCAGGATGGTTTCTTCTAATGCCATCCATTTGCCTGCAAATTTCAAGATTCCAGAATCTTGCCTGCCATGTATGACATTTTTAAACACTAAGTAAAACTACTTCCAGAAAGAAAAGAAAATGAAATGATATAATATTCACTCTCCTTTTACATGTTTTTTGGTTGTTTGTTTTTTACAATAATTTTTTAATTTAATTTTTTACACATGTTACTCCAAGCTCCCTCTCCCTCCTCTCCTCCTCAGCCCCCTTAACTCCCCAACCCCCCACTCCATCCCCCCTCTGCTCCCCAGGGAGGGTAAGGCTTTCCATGGGGGATTTTCAAAGTCTGTCATATCATCCTGGGCAGGGCCAAGGTCCTCCCCCATTTGTCCAGGATGAGAGAGCATCCCTCCATGTGGAATGGGCTCCCATAGTCTATTTGTATGCCAAGGATAAATGCTGATCTTACTATCTGAGGTCCCATAGATTGCCGAGACTGCCTCTCTGACACCCAAGTTTGGGGGAGTCTGAATAAGTCCCATGCTGGCCTCTCAGTCATCAGTCTGGGATCAATGTGTTCCCTCTTGTTTAAGTAAGCTGCCTCTGTGGGTTTCACCAGCCAGGTCTTGATTCCTTTGCTCATCACTCCTCTTTACAACTGGGTTCTAGGAGTTCAGCTCAGTGTTTAGCTGTGGGTGTTTGCCTCTGCTTCTGTTAGCCACTAGATGAGGGTTCTAGGGTAGCATGTAATATAGTCATCAATCTCATTATTAGGGAAGGGTATTTAGGGTAGCCTTAATGCCAGTTGTTGTCATTCTTGTAGATTTCTGAAAATCTCACTAGTGCCAGTTCTCTCCTCGAACCTATAGTGGCTCCCTCTATTCTGGCATCTCCCATCTTGAGCTCTTCTATTCTTACCCTGACTCAACCTTCCTGCTCCCCCATGTCTTCCTCTCTCCCTCTCTTCTCCCCCTCTGTTTCTCCTATCTCCCTCTTCCCTCCCTTCCTCCATGCTCCCAATCCCCTCAGGAGATCTTATCCCATTTCCTTTCTAAGGAAGTTAACTACACTCACAATAACGTGGGCAATAGATGATCTTACTTCACCAGAATCCAGAAATAGGGGAAAAACTCACACATAAACTAAAAGTAGTCAAAAGAGATGAAAAAGGTCATTTCAATTCATCATTGGAAAAATTCATCAGGATGAAATCTCAATTCTGAACATCTATGCTCAAAATGCAAAGACACCCACATTCCTAAAAGAAACATTACTAGAACTCAAATCAATTATGGTGGGAAACTTCAACACCCCACACTCACTACTGGACGGGTCCACCAGACAAAGGAATTAACAGAAGTTATGACCCAATTGGGTTTAACAGACATCTAAAGAACATTGCATCCAAACACAAAAGAATACACCGTCTTCTGAGCCTTACATGGAACCTTCTGTAAAATCAACCACATACTTGGCAATAAAGCAAACCTCAACAGATACAAAAAATTGGAATAACCCCCTGTATCTTATTGGACCACCATGGCTTAAAATTAGAATTCAACATCAACACAAGTTGTAGAAACCACACAAACTCATGATAATTGAGCAATGCTCAATTGCATCACTCCTGGGTAAAGGAAGAAATAGAAACAAAAATTCAAGACTTCCTAGAATTCAATAAAAATGAAGGTACGTACTACATACCCAAACCTATGGGACACTCTGAAAGCAATTCTAAGAGGAAAGTTCATAGCACTAAGTGCCCACATGAAGAAACTAGATATCAGTCACAATAGAGAATTAACAGAACAACTGAAAGCTCTAGAACAAAAAGAAGCAAACTCACCCAGGACGAGTAGACTCCAGGAAATAATCAAATTGAGAGTTAAAAATCAAAGTAGAAACAAAGAAAACAATACAAAGAATCAATTTAACAAAGAGTGGGTTATTTGAGAAAACCAACAAAATAGACAAACTTTTATCCAACCTAACCAAAAGGCAGAGAGAGAACATGATAATTAACAAAATTAGAAATGAAAAGGGGGACATAACAACAGACACTGGGGAAATCCAGAAAATCATCAGGTCATACTTTGAAAATCTGTTCTCCTTTTACTTGTATCTCTTTATAAATTTCCTTCCCAGTTGGTGCTCTTAAGGCAGTTATGGAACCTTTTGGAAGTGAAGACTTCTGGAAGAAACATGTCACTGGGACCAGGCTTTGTGAGGTTAGAGCCTCCTCCCACTTCTGGTTAATTCTTTTGTCTTCTGTGCAGTTGAAGATAACACTTTTCAGTTTCCTGTTCTGACCATAAGTTGCCATGTCCCCCCCTGATATTATGGACTCTCTTGGCACTATAAGCCAAAATAAACTCTTTATTCCATAAATTGATTTTGTTCATGATGTTTAATTAGAGCAACAAAAAATAACTAATACAGTATGTGGTAATGGTGGTAGCAATGATTGTATTCACATCTGTGATTTGTGTTTATATGGTATGCAAATATTACTGTACATAATGTTAATGTGCCAGTGTACATGAATATACCTGAGCATGTAGTGAGGGTCATGCATGCATGTAAATAAAATTAAATAAGTTGGACCTGAAACATACATAATTTGTATCTGCAAAATATATCCCAATAATTCAAGAAAGAGCAAGCCATACTTAACTTTCATTCATGTTATATCAAAATCAAATTTTAAAATATGGTTTAACTCCCCTGTAGGGTATCACTGTCCCTGAGGAGTGGGTGGGTGTGGGTAGGGGGGTCGGTAGGAAGCATGGGATGACGAGGGAATAGGGGGATAGATATGTAAATAAGAGTGTCTCTAAAATAAAAAATACTGAGATTGTTTTAGTCTCAGGAGAAAAAAATCCAAAAATTCGAAATATGGTTGAGCATAA
Organism: Mesocricetus auratus; assembly: GCF_017639785.1. Classification (NCBI taxonomy): domain Eukaryota; kingdom Metazoa; phylum Chordata; class Mammalia; order Rodentia; family Cricetidae; genus Mesocricetus; species Mesocricetus auratus. The sequence continues at coordinate 56,465,148 of NW_024429188.1, read as the reverse complement.
GTATTATGATGTCTAGTGAGTAGTCTATAGAGAAATGTGATGAAATTGACTTATATATCTAGTGTCCATTTGATGAGCTGAATTGGATTTAAGATAAAAGCTATCTGTCAAGGCATTCCACAGGCAGAGAAAGTTTGGATGTAATACATTGGAACTGAAGCTACAAGATAAACCAATGAAAACTTGCCACTTGTTCTTTCATCCTTATTTACTTTAGTAAACATATCAATTCTCTTTTAGTGCTTTAAAAATCTATTTCAACTGGCAAATGAAATAGGGGTGCAGTATCTAGTAATGGGGTAACATGCAGTGTTTCAATGCTCATATATATAGTGCAATTTTAAACATATATTTCCTTATCAAACACAACTATATGATGAAAATATTTTTAAAATATTTTTTACTTTTTGAAATCCAGAGTACATTATGTTATTCAAAATCACCAAATTATGCAATAATATACTAGAACTTCTCAGTTTTAATTGCAATTAGTAGTCATTTATTAACATTACCTGAGTCTTTTTACCAACTGTTTCAAAACTCAGATTAATACTATTCTACTCTTAAATTCTGTTGAATTATTTTTTAACATTACACATATGAGTAATATCATGTAGTCCTTGTTTTTCTGTGACTTCTTTAATTCTACAACCATAATGAACTCTAGGATCTCCTTTGTTGTTAAAGTGATAGGATTTCATTATTCCTTATATATTATTAGTATTACATCATGTGCATCTAAAAGCTTCTCTTTGTCCATTAATCAGTTGATACATATGTAAGTTCTTCTTGTTTCTTGGTTATTATTAACAGTGCTACAACAAAAAGAAAGTGCAGACATAACTATAACAGTTTTATTTCTTTGGATATATGCAGGAGTGGGGAATTTTAGTTGCATGGCAGCTCTATTTTGAAACTTTGGATGAGTATCCATATTGCTTGGCATAAATGATAGACTAATTTAAATTCCAACTATTAATGTCCTTGAATTCCCTTTCCTTAACTATCTTGTCAGTACTTATCTTTGTCTTTTTGGTAATGACAATATTTAAAGTGTTGAATTTTGTTTTTTATTTCCATGATGACTAGTGACATTGTTAATTTTTGTAAATCTATTGCCAAAATTGATGTCATTATTTGAGAAATGTCTATTTTAGAGCCAATATTTTTATTACTGAGTCTTTGGAGCTCCTGATAGTTAGCATATGAATCCCCTTGCCAGACCTAAAATTTACAAGTATATTCCATAATTCCAGGTATCTTCAATCTGTTGATTTTCCCCCTATTATGTGAAGAATTGTCTAATTTTAATTTTACTTGCTTATTTTTGGCTTTATTTCCTATGTTTTTGAGCAAGCTGTCAAGGAAACAGTAAGATGTATAATATCCTGAACCATTTTCCCTGTTACACGTAGCAATTGTAAGGCTTTATGTTTCACATTTAAGTCTTTTATATGTTTTTAAAGTTGATTTTTATAATTGGGAGCTATTTGGATCTACTTTTATTATTCTATATTTTCAGCATCTTTTATTGAAAGGTACCCTTTTAAAAGTATGTGTTCTTGGGTCATTTATTCCAAGACAGATAGTTTTAGATGCATTGTCTTATTTTAAAGATATCTGCTTCATTGCCTGTGTGTTTTTATGCTGTTACTATACTTTTTTGATAACTATTGCTTTATAGTATATTTTGAAATCATGCAATGTGATGCTTTTGCTTCACTATTTTCCTTAGGACAGCCTCATTTTGTTCTATTCTTCTTTTTGTTTTGTGTGACTGCATATAAATAAATTTGTACAATTTTTATCTGTATGAAAAATGCATACTGCACAACTTATAACTGCATCTTCAAGAACTAAAAAAATAGGAAGAAACAAAGCCAGAGTTTACAAAAGGAAAAAATAAATAATAGAAAATAAATAAATACAGACTAAATGATAAATCCATCAAATACAATGCTAATTTTTTAAAAAATCTATGAAACACATGTATTTCCCCTTTAATTAAAGATAGATTATTTTCTCATACAACATATCCTGTTTACAATTTCCTCTCCCTGTATTTCTCCCAGTTCTTCCCAATGTCCTTTCCCATTTTGATCCCTAACCCTAACCCTAATCCAAACCTTAACTGTTTCCATCTCTCATTAGAAAAGAAAAGGCTTTTAAGAGGGAACAATGAAATATCACAAGATAAAATGTAATAAAATAAAACAAAACCCACCACATCAAAGTTGGACAAAGCAAACATAGCAGAAGGAAAAGAGCCCAAGGAACGGTGCAAGAATCAGATATCCATTCATTCATATACTCAGAATGCCCATAAAAACACTAAACTGAATCTTATAATATATACACAGAGGACCTTGTGCAAACCTGTGCAGGCTCTATGCTTGCTGCTTCAGCCTCTGTGAGTTCATATGAGCCTTTCTCGGTTAATTTAGAGGGTCTTGTTCTCTTGATGTCATATCTTCTTGCTTTTACATTCTTTCCATCTCCTCTTCCCCAGGGTTCTCTAAGTTCGGAAGAAGAGAGGGATTTGGTGGACACCTCCAATTTAGACTCGTTTTGAATAATGTCTGCCTGCGGGTCTCTGCATTTGTTCCCATCTGTTGCAGAGGTAAGTCTCTCTGATTATGACTGAATAAGTCACTGATTTATGAGTATAGAACAATAATATTAGGAATCATCTTATCACCATATTTTTAAAGACCAGTAGTATTCGGTTTTATCCCAGGTTTCTGGGCTATCTAGTTTCTGATTATTGGTTACCTAATCAGTGTACAGTATGGATTCCAGATTGTGAATTGGGCCAGACTTTGGTTGATTACTCTCACAAGCTTTGTGCCAATCCAGCATTGCTCTAGCGTATTTTGCAGGCAGAGCAGCATTGTAGATCAAGGGTCTTGTGACTGAGATGGTTTATATATTTCTCTTTTGGTAGCCTGCAGTATATCTTTCCATATCGAAGACACTAGAATATAAGGATGAAGGTTCTGTGTAGACACTACCTTGAATTATCCATGTTCAGTGTGTGGTGTGGTTATTGTCTTTACCATTGAGGCCTTGGTGTCAGTTTGTGGAGAGCAACCTATTATCTTGGCAATAGCCTGAGTTATTAGGGTATTTCCATGGGACCAATTTGTCCCAAATATCAATTGAACTAAGCCCAGTCCTGGTACTGAAAGCTTTGCTTTGTGACAAGATATGACCATTTGGAGCACTAGCATGTCCATTATTTGGAGACTTCAGTAGGATCCCTTTCATATATTTTAGGAAGTTTCCACCATACTAGGTTTCCATACCATCCCTCAAATGCCCCTCCATTCTAGCTCTCTCCCAATGTTCCTTCCCTTTCCCCCCACTCTGATCCTCCTTTTCCAGTCTCCATTGCCCCCAGTTTACCTGTAAAATACACTCTTTTACCCCCCCAGGAATGTGACCCACAAATTTTGTGTAGACTATGCAAGAAACAGATAGTGAAGACTAAAATAAAATAAGACATGAAAAAGGTGATGTTAAAACAGACTCCATAGATGTACCAAGATAATTAAATATAATAATTATCATATTTCCCCAAACTCATAACCTAGGAGAAATCAATATTTTTAATGACTCAATCATGAATAAATAGAAAATGTGAATAGATCATTACCAAATGAGGTAGAATTTGTATAAAGACTTTTACTTTAAAAATATGTCCAGAGCCAGAAAGCTTTATTGTTGAACTCTCCCAACATTTAAGGAAAAGTAATGTGATTTCTCCTTATTTCTTCTAAAACAAACAGACAAAAGGGTTCTCCTTAGACAATACTTGAGTCCAGCATCACCCTGTTGTGTAAGAAACCCAATGACACACAAAAAGGCAACCCCACACCCAAATCCTAGAGGTAAACATTTGTGATGAACATAGATAAAAATATTCTCACCAAATACTATCAATACTACCAAATTCAACTTAATTAAAATGAACTATTATTAACTGTGATCAAGTTGGACTCAGAACAGAGATACAAAGATGGTTCAGCATAGGGAAATGAATAAAAATGATATACAATAACAGACCCAAGCACAGAAGTTGTATTTTATTACAATAATGCTGGGAAATGAATTTGGAAAAATAAACATGCTGCATGATAAAAACATTGAAGACTTTTTGGAAGGAATATATCTGACCTTAAGGTTTTTTTTTTAAATAAGGTACTGCTAGTGTTACACTGAATGAAGAATGATTGAATATTTACACTCTAAAATCTGGAAAAAGAGAAGCATGCTAATTTTTGTCCTTGTTGTCCAATATATACAAGATGTTTTAGCTAAAGAATTCAGAAATAAAGAACATGAACAAAAATAAAAATTATAGCTATGAAATTAGAAAAGAAACTCTACTTGACAGTGTTTTCAGAAGACATTATCTTATATGGAGATAGTCACAAATACTCCACCAAAAGGTTATTAGCACTTGAAAAAAATAAGCAATTTTTCGGGATAATAATAAACATCCAAAAACTGTATGGATTGGTTTATATATAGAGAGAACTGCCTGCAATAGTTACTAAGAGAGTTATAACATTACAATAGCTACAGATATATACCTAGGATAAAAATTTACATACCAAGATTATCAAATTTTGGTGAAAATTTTAAAGGGAACACAAAAATATAAACACATAATTACAGTCATTTGTTGGAATACTCATTGATAAAATGCCCTTACTACTCAAACTGACCTACAGAGGCAGAGCAATCCTTATGAAAATGTCAGTGTTATTATTGATTTTCTTTATTTCTTATTTTCTTTTTTATCCGAGAAAAATATTGAAAAATTCAATTTCTTCTAACTAGTATCTTGTGGCTATTATGCAAATTAGACTTATATATATATACATATATATATTTAAATTTAAATTAGAAACAATCTTATCTTACATATAAATCCCAGTTCCCCCTCCCACCATCCCATACCCCCAAATGAATCCCCCATCCCACCCCCCCATCTACTCCCCAGGGAGGGTGAGGCCTTCCATGAGGGATCATCAAAGTCTGTCAAGTCATTTGGGGCAGGGCCTAGGCCCTCCCCTGTGTATCTAGGCTAACAGAGTATCCCTACATGGGAAATGGGTTCTTGAAGTCCCTTCGTGCACTAGGGATACATCCTGGTACCACTGCCAGAGACCCCATAGACTGCCCAGTGCTCCTAACTGATACCCATGTTCAGGGGCTCTGGTTTGGTCCCATGTTGGTTCCCCAGTTGTCAGACTGGGGTCCATAAGTTCACACTTGCTCAGGTCAGGTGTTTCTGTGATTTTTTTTCCCAGCATGGTCTTGATCCCTTTGTTTGTCCCTCCTCCCTCTCTGAAACTGGATTCCAGGAGTTTGGCTCTGTGCTTTGCTATGGATCTCTGCTTATGCTTCTATCAGCTACTGGATGAAGGCTCTAGGATGGCATTTAAGGTAGTCATCATTCTCACTATAGGGGACAGGCATTTAAGATAGCCTCTCCACTATTGCTTAGGGTCCTAGTTGGAAATCATCCTTTTGAATCTCTGTACAATTCCCTAGTGCCAGATTTCTCTTTAAACCTATAATGGCTCCCTCTATTGATGTGTCTCTTTTTTTGCTCTCCCCTAGTTCTCTCCTTACTGAATCTTCCTGATCCCTCATCTTCTTCTCCCCCTTCCTCTTCTCCCCTCTTCTTTCTCCTCCCTCCCCTCTCCCCATAGTCCCCATAAAATTAATCAAAAGAGATGAAGAATGTCTTTTCATATTCATCACAGGAAAAATCCATCAAGACGAAGTCTCAATTCTGAACATCTATGCACCAAATACAAAGGGACCCACAGTCTTAAAAGAAACATTACTAAAGCTCAAAATACATATTAAATCTCACACACTTATAGTGGGAGACTTCAACACCCCACTGTCACCACTGGACAGGACCACCAGACAGAAACTTAACAAAGAAACAAAGGAACTAACAGAAGTTATGACCCAATTGGGTTTAACAGACATCTATAGAACATTGCATCCAAACACAAAAGAATATACCTTCTTCTCAGCACCACATGAAACCTCTAAAACTGACCACATACTAGACAATAAAGAAAACCTCAACAGACACAGAATAATTGGAATAACCCCCTGTGTCTTATCAGACCACCATGACTTAAAATTAGAATTCAACAACAACACAAATTGCAGAATGTCTTGTAACTTTAGAAAGTTTCTCATATATTTCTCTGTGTAACTTTACTGATTGTGAGAGCATTAAATACTGGAGGAAACACTTCCTGAGATATATGTGGCTTGATTACATTAGCAAGCTATTGGGTATCTTAGAAAACAACCATAAATGTTAATCCCTTACACACCAAGAACACTTTGTACATATTGACATTTGTATAATTACTATTAAAAAGGTAGTTCATTTGTAGTACTACATGGCATTTTAGCTCGGGTATAGCAATGCTAATATGCCATGAAAAGTATAATTCTTCAAAAAAGTTAATTTACTGAACTCAGAGAAATCTCTACCATATTTACCAAACAACACAGAGAAAATATTTTGAAGATAGAATTAATTTTAAAACTATGCTGTATAGGAGTCCTGTGTCTTTCTAGGTGTCTATAGCCACTTACTAGAAATATATGTTAAATAAGTAACAGAAATAACTAAATCAAAATTCCTATGCTATTCTTGCTAGAAACAAAACAAACTAAGCAAAATCCTCACATTTTAATGAAGCAATACAATGTGAATTAGACAAAACAGTTCATAGAAGGAAAAACAAAGTTGGAAGCAGTAATCCACTGTGGTTTCTGCTTTAATATTTTATTATAAACCTATATTAATTCAAGCAGCACAATTCTACAGGAAAGTAGAGACACAGACCAGTAGAACAGATTAGAAAATCCATATAAATTCAAACATATATGGTCAACTAATTTTATAAAAGATACAAAAAGGTCCAAATGAGGAAAAGATACTCTTTTCTGCAAATTGTGCTGAGGAAACTGACTTTCTACATGCAAAAATGACCTTGACCCATATTTTACACTGTATGTAAACATAATCTCAAAATGGATAATACAAGGGTCTAAAACTCTTCAAAGAGAACATAAGGACAAATCTTTTAGTACTTCATATGAAATACTCATTTTTCAAAAGCAAAAAAAATAAACTTTACTTCATCAAACTATCAATATTTTGCACAGCAAAATAAACAATCAAAAAATGAAACAATATACTGGGAAAATATTTACAAACCACATATCTAATAAGATTAATCTAACATTTATGATGAACCTGGTAAGTTCAGTAGTAGAAGGACAACCTGAATTTTTTTTTTTTATTTTCCAGTTTTAATTTAGATAAGAAACTAGGTTGCTTCACAAGTCAGTTCCAGGTCCCTCTCCCATTCCCTCCCCTCCTCCCGTGCCCTCCCCCCAACCCCCCTCTCGTTATCCCCTCATTCCCCCAGGGAAGGTGAGGCCCTCCATGGGGGTGTCCATAGTCTGTCATTTCATATAGGGCAGGGCCTAGACCCTTCCCCAAGATTTCAGGGTGAGAGTGCACCTCACATTGTTCTATGAGAGTCCAAAGATTCAAGAGTTAACCTTTGTCTGGTCAGCTGTTTCTGGGGGTTAAACCAGCCCAGTCTTAATCCCTTTGATCACCAGTCCTCCCTCTCTGTTACTGGCTTTCTTGAGTTCAGCTCAGTACTTAACCAAGGGAGTCTGCCTCTTCTTCGATCAGCCACTAAATGAAGTTTCTGTTTCCCAGACTCTCTGGCCATAGGATTGTAGGCTGGCACTCCCCAGATCTATGTCTAAAATCCATATATGAGAGAGTACATGCCATATTTCTCTTTTTGTGACTGGGTTACCTCACTCAGGATGGTTTCTTCTAGTGTCATCCATTTGCCTGCGAATCTCATGATTCCATTATTTTTTTCTGCTGAATAGTACTCAATTGTGTAGATGTACCACATTTTCTCTATCCACTCTTCGGGTGAGGGACATCTAGGTTGCTTCCAAGTTCTGGCTATTACAAATAAAGCTGCTATGAACATAGTGGAACAGACATCTTTGTTGTATGAATGGGCATCTTTTGGATATATGCCTAAGAGTGGAGTTGCTGGGTCTTGTGGTAGGTTTATTCCCATTTTTCTGAGGAATCTCCATACTGCTTTCCAAAGTGGCTGAACCAGTTGGCACTCCCACCAGCAATGGAGGAGTGTCCCCCTTTCACCACATCCTCTCCAGCATAAATTGTCATTGGTGTTTTTGATTTTAGCCATTCTGACAGGAGTGAGATGGTATCTCAGAGTTGTTTTGATTTGCATTTCCCTGATGGCTAAGGATGTTGAGCACTTTCTCAAGTGCCTCTCAGCCATTTTAGACTCCTCTATTGAAAACTCTCTATTTAGTTCTGCAGCCCACTTTTTAATTGGGTCCTTTGGTGTTTTGGAGACTTGCTTCTTGAGTTCTTTGTAAATTTTGGAGATCAACCCTCTGTCAGATGTGGGATTAGTGAATATTTTTTCCCATTCTGTGGGCTGCCTTTTTGTCTTGCTGACTGTGTCCTTTGCCTTACAGAAGCTTCTCAGTTTCAGTAGGTCCCATTTATTAATTGTTGATCTCACTGTCTGTGCTACTGGTGTTATGTTCAGGAAGCTGTCTCCTGTACCAATTTGTTCAAGGGTACCACCCACTTTCTCTTCTAAGAGGTTCAGTGTGGCTGGATTTATGTTGAGGTCTTTGATCCATTTGGACTTAAGTTTTGTGCATGGCGATAAACATGGATCGATCCACATTCTTCTACATGCCAGTCTCCAATTATGCCAGCACCATTTGTTGAAGATGCTTTCTTTATTCCATTGTATATTTTTAGCTTCTTTGTCAAAGATCAGATGTTCGTACGTGTGTGGGTTAATACCCAGGTTTTCAATTCGATTCCATTGGTCTACCTGTCTATTTTTGTGCCAATACCAAGCTATTTTCAGGACTATAGCTCTATAATAGAGCTTGAGGTCAGGGATGGTGATGCCTCCGGACGTTGCCTTGTTGAACAGGGTTGTTTTGGCTATCCTGGGTCTTTTGTTTTTCCATACAAAATTGATTATTGTTATTTCAAGGTCTGTGAAGAATTGTGCTGGGATTTTAATGGGGATTGCATTGAATCTGTAGATTGCTTTTGGCAGGATTGCCATTTTTACTACATTGATCCTACCTATCCAAGAGCATGGGAGATCTTTCCATTTTCTGAGGGCTTCTTTAATTTCTTTCTTTAAAGATTCAAAGTTCTTACGATACTGGTATTTCACTTGTTTGCTTAGCGTTACCCCAAGGTATTTTTTGTTGACAACCTGAATTTTTAAATATATAAATTAAGGCATTTACCTGGGGCTTACAGTTCTTGGAGGTACTAGAGTACATAATCATCATAGTGGTAAGCATGACAGCAAACAGGCAGACTGGGCACTAGAGGAGTATTTGAGAGATTGCATGTTGAGAAAACAGCCATGATGCAGAGAGAGTGCCAACTGGAATGGAATGAGCTTTTAAAAAATCAAAATAAAAAATTGATATTATAATAAAATTATATTTTTCCATTTCCTTTCCTCCTTTCAAGCCCTCGAATTTATCCCCACTGCTCTCTTTGAAATTCATTGCCCCTCTTTTCCACTAATTGTTATTATATGTGTGTGTATATATGTATCTCTCTCTATATATATTCCTCATTCTTATTATTTTATTTAACCCATGCTGTAGAAAAATTAATAGGTTAGATGACACAATTTAGTGGTAGGGAACTATATAAATGATGATAGGAGAGGAAGGGGACCAATGATATCTTTTCCTTCTCTTTTCTAATTCAACTCTTTATGCTGTAGTCAGCTTAGTGGGAATTACTTCTTGACACCCAAGATTATTTGAATACACACAACACAGGGATCTGTAGGCCACAGTAGAAAAAGCCAGTAAAAGAAAAAATACGCAAAGAAAGCAATTTGAGACAAAAAGTGTATAAAAGTATATTGATTTTGTTTTGAGTTGAATCCTGGACATGGAGCCTACTATTAGGTGTGGCAAATATAACCAGTGCTAGAGAGGTAGGTGAGAGTTCTACATCTTTCAGGCAAAAAAGGTAATTTTAATGTTATGATGAAATTAAAAGAATATAGTCCTGAACAGCAAATAGTAAAATGAATAAAGTAAACCTGGACATACCAGCTTAGCTTGCTCAACAATAATTGTTATATGATTGCCTGGCAGTGGTGGCCTTTAATCCCAGAACACAGGAGGCAGAGGCTTGTGGATCTCTGTGAGATTGAGGCCAGCCTGGTCTACACAGATAGATCCAGGATAGCTAGAGCTATTACACAGAGAAACCCTATCTCAAAAAACCAAAAAAGTTACATGTTTCAATACTCAATTTGAATAATGAATAAAGTAATTAGATACAAGATCACTAAGGATACAGATAATTCTGACAACAAGAAAGACCAACTAGTCCTATAAAATACCTGTAGATATCTGGGATATATCTCAGTGGTAGAGGAACTTCCTTGCATACACACTCTGGGTTCAATACATCTCAAAAAAAGTAGTTAAAGTTTATGCTGCACTTTAATGAAATTGTGTATGTAAAGCACAACACTATGCACAAAAATACATGACAATATGTAATGAAGAAAATATCTATAGAATAACTCGCAACAGCAGGATACACATTCAAGTACATATAGAAATGTTTCTTGAATAGGCAATATTAGCCCACAAAAGAATCTATGGAAGTAAAAAAACAGGACTGGAATCAGGCAAAATATATTCTTCAAGAACAATGGATGAAGACAGCAGTTAATACTAAAAGACAAATTGGAGTATGAATAAATATGAAACAGCTAAATAGCAGCACACTTGGTTTAAAAAAAAGACCTAATGAGAAGGCAAAAGTAAGTCAGGATTGGGGGTTAGCGGAGGAGGGAATGGAGAGGGAACTGAAAGTAACATGTGCAAAAATTTAAATAAAAAATATTTTTAAAATGCTAGTATATCAAATCAAGTAAAATATACAAAAAATGCTCATTTCTTATATACTGTACCCCTTTCCCAAGGTTCTGAAATCATCACAGAGGTAGGGGTGGAAAGGTCAGAAGTGATTGGGGACAACAAGAAACTGATTTTTCAGGCACATCTGGGAAATCGCACACATGAACTTATTGTGGTTGTGACAGCATGCACAATACCTGTACAAGCCCAAATCAGACAGAATTTCAGCATGGAAAGGAGAGGTCTCATCCCATTCAGTGCACTATGGGCAATTGATAGCTGCTTGAAGACTGGAGAAAAATGGGCCATGATTCAAGATGGGGGGAAAGTATGTACATGGCAAAAGTTGGAGGAAGGAAAGGGGAGTAGGAAATGGTGTTATTGTATTTTAAATTTCTAATATTTTTACAAGGCTGGACTTTGAACTGGATGGCTCTAGGCTTAAGAGTCATACTATCCTTACAGTCAGACCAGAGTTGGTTTCCCAGTACCTATATTGAACAATTTGTCAATTGCCTTTAACTACAAATCTAGGTGTATAACACATTCTCTTCTGGACTCTCTGAGCACTTATATTCACTCATGTGCATAAAACCATTCACAGGCATACACACATACATAAAAATAATAAAAAATAAAACTTTAAAAGACTAGACATTATTGATTATACTTAAATAAAATATTTTGTGAGCAGGAGTATAAGTGCAACATAAGATATATTTGTTCAAGAGACCTAGGGGCATCCCCAAATCATCCAGCACCGGTTGTGCCACCATTGGAACCTTGATCCTGCCCCTAACTGTAGAGGTGAGTGCTGGGCCTTCTCCTTCCCCCCTTGCCACACTCATTGGAGGGCCTTGACCAGGGCACATCACCTCATCTTGCCCACCAAATCCCCAGAGATCTGGGGACAGCCCCGAACCATCCAGGGTCACATCTGCCTCAGTTGGAGCCTTGGCCCTGTCCCAACTGGGAGAGGTCAGTGACAGGCCTTCTCCTGACCCCCACCCTTCTTGGAGGCCCTTGACCAGGTACATCATCCCATTCTACCCACTGAATTACCAGAAACCAGGGTGCAGACCCAAACCATCGAGCACTGCATCATTTCATATTTATCACAGGAAAAATCCATCAAGATGAAGTCTCAATTCTGAGCATCTATGCCCCAAATACAAAGGCACCCACATTCATAAAAGAAGCATTAGTAAAACTTAAATCACACATAAAGCCTCACACACTTATTGTAGGAGATCTCAACACCCCACTCTCACCACTGAACAGGACTACCAGACAGAAACTTAACAAAAAAATAAGGGAACTAATACAAGTTTTAACTCAATTGGAGTTAATAGACATCTATAGAATATTGTAGCAAAACACAAAACAATATACCTTCTTCTCAGCACCACATGGAACTTTTTCCTAAAATTGACCACATACTCAACAACATAGCAAAACTCAACAGATATAAAAATTTAAATACCCCCTGTATCCTATCAGATCACCACTGTTTAAAATTAGAATTCAACAACAACACAAATTGCAGAAAGCCTACAAATCCATGGAAATTGAACAATGCACAATTGTATCACCCCTGGATCAAGAACGAAATTAAAGATTTTCTAGAATTTAATGAAAATGAAGGCAAAATATACCCAAACTTATGGGACACATTGAAAGCAGTGCTAAGAGAAAAATTCATAGCACTAAAGAACTTGGAGAAGGCTCACACCATTAAATTTACAGGACGCCTGAAAACTCTAGAATAAAAAGAAACAAGCGCACACAGGTGTAGATACCAGCACATAATCAAATTTAGGGCTGAAGTCAATAAAGTAGAAACAAAGAAAACAAGACAAAGAATCAATGAAACAAAGAGTTGGCTCTTTGAGAAAATCAACAAGATAGATAAATCTGTATTAAAAAAGTAACCAAAATATCCAAATTAACAAAATCAGAAATAAAGGGGGGCATAACCACAGACACTGAGGAAATACCTAAAATCATCGGGTCATATTTTGAAAACCTGTACTCCACGAAATTTGGAAAAAATTAAAGGAAATGAACAATTTTCTGGATAGATATCACTTACCAAAATCGAGCATTTTAAATAGACCTATCATGCCTAATGAACTAGAAGCAGTCATCAAAATTCTTACAACCAAAAAGCAAACAAACAAACAAAAGCTCAGGGCCATATGGTTTCAGTACCGAATTCTACCAGAAATTCAAAGAAGAGATAATACCAATAATCCTCAAACTGCTCCACATAATAGAAGAGGAAGGATCATTGCCAAACTTTTTTTTACAAGGCTATTATTACCTTGGTACCCAAACCACAAGAAGACACAACTAAGAAAGAGAACTACAGACCAATATGCCTCATGAACATTGATGCAAAAATACTCAACAAAATACTGGCAAATTGAACACATCCACCATTATCAATTAGGCTTCCTCCCAGAGATACAGCGATGGTTCAAATATAAAGATCCCTCAAAGTAATCCACCATATAAACAAACTGCAAAAGAAAAAAACCACATGGTTATCTCACAAGATGCTGGAAAAAGCTTCAACAAATTCCAACACCCCTTCATGATAAAGGCCTTGGAGAGATTAGGGATAACAAGAACATACCTAAACATAAAAAAGAAAATATATGCCGGGCAGTGGTGGCACACACCTTTAATCCCAGCACTCGGGAGGAAGAGGCAGGCGGATCTCTGTGAGTTCAAGGCTGGGCTGGACCGACAGCCTCCAAAACAACACAGAGAAACCTTGTCTCGTAAAAACCAAAAAAAAAAAAAGAAAATATATAGCAAGCTGACAGCCAACATCAAACCAAATGGAGAGAAACTCAATGTGATCCCTCTAAAATCAGGAACAAGACAAGGTTTCCACTCTTCCCATATCTCTTCAATGTTGTACTTGAAATTCTAGCTAGAGCAATAAGACAAATTGTAAACAAAAAGTCAAACTTTTAATATCTGCAGATGATGTGATTATTTACATAAGTGACAAAAATATTCTACCAGGGAACTCCTACAGTTGAAAAACATCTTCAGTAAAGTTGTAGGATACAAGATTAACTAAAAAAATCAGCAGCCCTCCTACAAATAGACAATAAATGGACTGAGAAAGAAATCAAATATCAACCTTCACAATAGCCACAAACAACAGAAGATATTTGGGGTAACTCAAACCAAAGAAGTGAAAGACTTCTATGACAAGAATTTTAAGTTTTCAAAGAAAGAAATTAATGACGATATCAGAAAATGGAAAGATCTCCCATGCTGTTGGATATGAAGGATAAACATAGTAAAAATGGCAATCTTATCAAAAGCAATCTACAGATTCTTATGCAATCCCCATCAAAATCCCAGCACAGTTCTTCACAGACCTTGGGAAAATAATACTCAACTTTATATGGAAAAACAAAACAAGCAGTCTAGCCAAAACATTCCTTCAGGGGGCATCACCATCCTTGACTTCAAACTCTACTAGAGAGCTATCATTATGAAAACAGCTTGGTATTGGCACAAAAACAGACAGGTAGACCAATGAAATCTAATTGAAGACCCTGTTATTAACCCACACATATAACAGCACCTGATTTTGGCAAATAAGCTAAAATTATGCAATGAAAAAAAAAGAAAGTATCTTCAACAAATGGTGCCGGCACAATTGGATGTTGGCATGTAGAAGACTGCAGACAGATCCATATCTATGATCATGCACAAAACTAAGTTCTAATGGGTCAAAGACCTCAACATAAATTCAGCCACACTGAAACTATCAGAAGAGAAAGTGTGAAGTACCCTTGAATGAATTGTAAAGGAGACTGCTTCCTGAACATAACACTAGTAGGACAGACACTGAGATCAACAATTAATCAATGGGACCTCCTGAAACTTAGAAGCTTCAGTAAGGCAAAGGATACAGTCACCAAGACAAAATAGCAGCCCACAGAATGGGAAAATATCTTCACCAAACCCACACCTGACAGAGGGTTGATTTCCAAAATATACAAAGAACCCAAGAAGCTAGTCGCCAAAACAGCAAATAATCCAATTAAAAAGTGGGGTACATAATTAAATAGAGAATTCTCAATAGAGGAATCTAAAATGGCTAAATGACACTTAAGAAATTGTTCAACATCCTTAGTCATCAGGGAAATGCAACTCAAAACAACTGTGAGATACCATCTTACACCTGCCAGAATGGCTAAAATCAAAAACTCCAATGACAGTTTATGCTGGAGAGGATGTGGAGATATGTGAACACTCCTCCACTATTAGTGGGAGTGTAAACTTGTGCAACCACTTTGGAAATCAGTATGGCAGTTTCTCAGTAAAATGGGAGTCAATCTACCTCAAGATCCAGCAATTCCACTCTTGGGCATATACCCAATGGATGCACATTCATACAACAAGGACATCTGTTCAACTATGTTCATGGAAGAGTTGTTTGTAATACTCAGAACCTGGAAGAAACCTAAATGACCCTCAACCAAAGAATGGATGGAGAAAATGTGGTACATTTGCACAGGGAGTATTACTCAGCGGAGAAAAACAATATAATCTTGAAATTCGAAGGAAAATGGATGGAACTGAAAGAAATCATTCTGAGTGAGTTAACCCAGTCACAGAAAGATCAGCATGATATGCACTCATTCTTGTGTGGATATTAGACAGGGAGCAAAGGACTACCACTCTACAATCCACACCTCCAGAGAAGCTAGGAAACAAGGAGGACAATAAGAGAGACATACATGTTCCTCTGGAGAAGCAGAAAGGGACAAGAGATCCTGATCAAATTGGTAGCACGAGGAAGGGTGTGGGAGGTAGGAAAAAGAGAAGGGTAGAAGAGGAGGGGTGAGGAGAACATGAAGTATCAGGAAAACTGAGTCATGGGAAGAATAGAGGAGAGGGAAAAAGAGCACCTTAATAGAGGAAGCTATTGTAGGTTTAAAGAGAAATCTGTCGATAGGGAAATGTACAGACATCCACAAGGAAGACCCCAACTAATAACCTAAGCAATAATGGAGAGGTTACCGTAAATGCCCTTCCCCTACATTAAGATTGATGACTACCTTAAATGCTATCTTAGAGCATTCATCCAGTAGCTGATGGAAGCAGAAGTAGACAACCACATCTAAGCACTGAGCTGAAGTCCTGGAATACAGTTGTAGAGAGGGAGGCAAGATGAGCAAAGTGGTCCAGACCATGCTGGAGAAACCCACAGAAACAGCTGATCTGACCAAGTCAGAGCACAGGGATCCCAGTTGTAAAGTTAGGGAGCCAGCATTGGACCAAACCAAGATATTTGAATGTATGTGCCAGTTAGGAGGCCTGGGCAGTCAATGGCACCTCTGACAGTGGAACCAGTATTTATCCTTAGTGCACAAATGTATTTTGGGAGCCCATTCCCCATGGAGGGATTCTCTCTTAGCCTAGATACCTGGTGGAGTGCCTAAGCTTTCCCGCAAATGATGTGACAGATTTTGATAATCCCCCTTGGAAGGCCTCACCCTCCCTGGGAAGGGGATGAGTGATGGGGGAAGTCCTTCTGTGTATATTTTTATGTTATTAGTTGTTGAATAAAACACTGTTAACCAATAGGGAAGCAAGATATGTGGGACTAGGAGTCGAGGAAGATTCTGGGAAACAGAAGCACAGTCAGTTATGATGTAGGATGCCAGAAGAGTAAGAGGTCCAGACCATTTCTCCGGTAAGAGAAGACCATGTGGAAATACTCATATTAGTAGTTATGGGTTAATAATTAACCGAGATACCAGATAAGAAACAATAGCCAATGGCCAATAACTTCATAATTAATATAGCGTCTCTTGTGTTATTTGGGGGCAGAGACAGAGGCGGGACCCAGGCAACTGGCGGGAAAGAAATCACGTTACAGATGGGGTATGGGAGGGGTGGCTGGTGGGGTCATGGGAGGATGGGAGGTAGAGGGACCTGGAATTGATATGTAAAATAAGATTGTTTCTAAATTAAGTAAATAAATTAAAAAGAAATAAATTTGAGGTGTTTATACTCCTATTCCAGCCCTTGGAAATCAGGCAAGCAAACTTCTATCCATAGAGTGTGGTGAATTTTTGATATTGTTGGTTTGCTTTTATTTGCAGGTGTGTGTGTGTGTGTGTGTGTGTGTGTGTGTGTGTGCATGTTTGTATTTTGTACATGGATGTAGCTGGAGAGAAGGGAGGAATGGAATGTTTGTACATTTTAAAAGTATTTGCCAGATTTATAATTATCTAGCAAGTTTTGTTGTCTTTGCCAGAATTTTTCTTAAAATGAGGTAAAACTTTTTTTCCACCTCCCTAGACTGCTTCAATTCACCTCAGACTCTCCCCACTGGGTATCTTGACTCTGGATATACCCTATGTGGAAGGAAGTGGGGATAGTGTGGGAAGCTGGGGGAGATGGTGGGGGGGGTATGGGAGGAGGGGAGGGACAGGGAACTGGGATTGACATGTGAAGCAAGCTCTTTTCTAAAAAAATTGTAATAAAAAATAATGAAAGGAAAAAATGCAGGCAACCAAGGAAAGATGTGAAGAAGAGAAACGGTCTTCCCCAGAGAAGAACTCACCAATTAGTTGTCTAGTGCTAAATGATCAGTCATCAAAAATACATAAAAGTAACATTATACAGACTTGACAAGATATACACAAGCAATAATAATTAATGAAAAGAGAGGCCATGAATTTGAAGGAGAGAAAGGAGAAAGATGTGTTAGACTGTAGGAAGAGAAGAAAGGGAAGGAGGAAATGTAAGTATATCATAATATCAAGAAACAAATAATTTTTAAAAACTGGGATCGGGTCTCATATGATCAGTTTGTGAAGAAACAAAGATCAGAAGCCAATAATACAAACCACTTGCTTCTTCCCAATATTCCCTCCCCAAATATTTCCTAAATATATGCTGTATACAAAATATCCATCTAAAATTTGAGTTAAGAATTCCTTCTTCCAAAGAGAAAAATAGAACTCACATTCAGGAAACAATTTATCTGATTATTTATTCATCTTTTTAACTTAAGACATAAAGGAAAAGCATAATCACTAAAAATAAATTCACAGTCAACGCTTTGGTTTGAACTGCAACCCTCAAAATCCATATTTGAAGTATTTGCTACTGATACCTCAAATATATTCTCATATAGATATATGGTTCCCAAATTCAAATGAAGTTGTAAGTGCTATTCTCAAACTTTTAAAACTCATTTCCTTATAAAAATTAGAACTTTGAGACATATTTAAAGATAAATACAGATAAAGGGAGGTGTAATATAAACTTGAAAATAATTTATTACTAGTCAATAAGAAAAATCCTGAAGAAAATACTTCTTTTGAAGGCCATAGAAGGAAACAGCTTTGCAGCACTCTAGAGTTCAGACATCTGACCTACAGAATTGTGAGATAATCCATTTCTATTATTTAAGATACTCAGTTTGTAAAAAAAACTACTGTATGTGATAATACATAAATTCTGATGTGCTTGAAATAAAACTATCCAAAATTCTTCATTAATAACTGCCCCTTCAGAAAATAGAATTAGACAAAATTGTAGTATGATTTAATAATAAGACTTAAACTGGTTGTGGTTGTGCATGACTTTAATCGCGGCACTCTGAAGGCAGATGGGTCTCTGATTTAGACTAGGTCAGCCTGGACTACACAGATAATCTGTGTCTAAAAACCAAACAAAAAGACTTAAGTTGGCATGTGAACCAGTTCCCTCTCCCTTCTCTCTTCCCACACCCGCCCACCATCTCCCCCAGCCTCCTACCATATCCCCACTTCCTTCCATATAGAGCCTGTCATTTCACTCAGGGCAGGGTCCAAGCACTCCCCTAAGGGTACAGGCTGAGAGAGCATCCCTCTTTGTGTTAAGGACACAAAGTCCATTTGTATGGCAGGGATAAATACTGATTTACTGCCCAGGGCTACATAGGTTGCCCAGGGCTCCTCACTGACTCTCACACTCAGGGGGTCTGGATCAGTCCCATGCTGGCCTCCCAGCTGTTGCTCTGGGGTCCAAGAGCTCCCCCTTGTTCAGGTCAGCTATCTATGCTGGTTTCGCCAGCCTATTCTTTGCCAATTTGCTCATTGCTCCTCTCTCTCTGTCACTGGGTTCCAGGGGTTCAGTTCAGTGTTTAGTTGCAGGTGTTTGCTTCTGCTTCCATCAGTCACTGGATGAAGGTTCTAGGATGGCATATAAGATAGTCGTCAAGTTCATTATCAGGAATGGTCATTTAAAGTAGTATCTCCACTATTGCTTAGCTGGCCAGTTGGTGTCATCCTTGTAGATCGCTAGAGGTTTCAAGGTGCCAGATACCGCTTTAAACCTATAACTCCCTCTATTATGGTATTTCTCATCCTGTTCTCCTCTTATTCTACCTCCAACTCAACCTTCCTGTTCCCCCATGAACTATCCATCAGGGAAATGCAAATCAAAACAACTCTGAGATACCATCTTACTTCTGTCAGAATGGCTAAAATCAAAAACACCAATGACAATTTATGCTGGAGAGGATGTGGAGAAAGGGGAATACTCCTCCACTGCTGGTGGGAGTGCCAACTCGTACACCCATTTTGGAAATCAGTATGGAGATTCCTCAGGAAAATGGGAATCAGTCTACCACAAGACCCAGCAATTCCACTCTTAGGCACGTATCCAAAAATGCAAATTCATACAAGGTTGCCTGTATTTTTTGTGTGGGACTGAGGTCTGGTGGGCTGTTTTACCACATCCACTTTGGCATTGCTATTGGTGTCATCCTTGTTCACTCAGGCTTTGGCAGTCATATTGGCAAGACTTTATGGGTATTGCTTCTAACATTCCTAGGAGACACAATCTTACAGGAAACTTCCTAATCCTTTCACTCTTACTGTCTTTCTGATCCCTTTTCTACAATGATTCATTAGCCTTAAGTGTGGGAGTAGTAGATTATCAAATGGGACTGTGCATCCATTATTTTTCTATGAGGATTTAAGATATGAATCAAACCCAGTAACCCTATTTGGAAAAATATTTCTATAAGATATTAGTATAATTAATAAAGTTTTTGCCTAATTTTGTATTCTCATCCTCAAAGTCTAGCCCTGGGCGTCAATAAGCTTCTAATGTTTAATTTTAGTTGATGTCTGCTAGATTATTCATTGAATGTGGAGCAGACAATGTAATACGGATCTAAATGACAGTAGAATTTGGGGAAATTATGCTTTAAAATGTAGCCCAATGTTGATGATTGATGTTGGAGAGAAGAAAGGCATTCTGTAACTTTCAGAAGACAGAATCAATCTAAAGTCACACAACTCACATTCCAAAAATGAAGAGTTTGTTCGAGTTAAGAATAAAGACAAATGTAGTGAAACTTTACTTTAGAATATTTCCAAATCATACCAAAATGAAAGAAAATTTAAAAACTCTATCTGTGCTGTCTTTTTTTAACTAAAATGTAGTTTTGTTCAGAGAAGTTTATGCAGGAAAAGTTGGAGCTTGTGCTTTTGCTTGCTGATCTATCTGCCTGTTTCCAATGCCAGTAGTTAGAATCAGGTGGGGGTAAGTGATTAGTAACCCCCACCACAATAAAAAGGTTTAAGTTCAGTTTATCAACCTCTTTTTTTGTCTCTATGTGGAATGACCCATCTAACCTCAAAACAGAAAAACAGAAGATTGGTCACTAACATTGAGATTAGTAAACAGTATGACACTGTATACTTCTACATATTCATACTAAAGCTCTAAGCCTAATTTCTAAATGCATAAAATTTTTACCTGTAAAACAATAATCAATATTTCTTCTTCACTGATCTGTTTAAGACACTAAGAATAACAAATGTGAAAATATTAATACAATATAGCCATATTTAAAGTAGCCAATAAACAATCATTAAAATATACAAATTTGCAGATAAGAGACTTATGGTTTAGAACTAGTCATTGCCATAATTCATGGCATGTTTGAGATAATGTGTAAATATGCTTGATAGATTACAAAGGACTGTTCACAGAACAGTAGTAGTGTTTGGTAAAAATAGGAGTTAATACAAATAACAGCCCTTATCATGTTTCAAGCAATTTACATAACTTATCATATTTACTGCTCAAAACAACTTAACATACATGAAAATAAGGTAATTTATTGTATGTTTTGGAGAAAAACCATCCGATTTTACTATTCTCCAGCCTCAGGACTTTAACTGAGGTGTAAGGCCTGGTGTGAATTTCTGATTCTTCTTTTCTTGAAGGAAGCTTCAGGCTGCTATGTTGAGCCTGCTTTCACACTTGTGGGGCTAATATTTCCCATTCCATGTATTATAGGCACTTGAGGTCAGAGAAATTTGATGTGGAGATTGAGTAACCATCTTGCAAGAGGTTAGCATTACTCAAGGTAAGTTTAACCCTGACATACAAGCCAAGTTCTTGGAGGTAGTCTAATTGTGTATTTTTGTAAAACGTAAG
Organism: Mesocricetus auratus; assembly: GCF_017639785.1. Taxonomy (NCBI): domain Eukaryota; kingdom Metazoa; phylum Chordata; class Mammalia; order Rodentia; family Cricetidae; genus Mesocricetus; species Mesocricetus auratus. Next base: position 56,443,605 of record NW_024429188.1, on the reverse strand, counting down.
ACCCCTTGCCACTCTATTTTTGGCAGTGCTCTAAAATTTGATGCTAACAAATAAGGATTATTACTTTTGACACATTTTGTTCCTTCAGCTATCTTGTTGCTTCTCTCAAGAAACAGTGAATAGCCCTTTTTACCTTATGAGATTTACTATAGCTGACAGTAAGGAAAATAAGACAACAAATGATGTTTGGAAAGAAATGTATTCTTTTTTAAATTACTACAAAACAAGTCATCATGCACCCTTAGTATCTTAAAGCAGTATGCCTTTATAATATCACAGTTCTGCAAGTCAATAGGATGGATGGGATTAATAATCATTTACACAGTCTGAAATTGAGGTTTTGACCTGACTGAGTTCTAAAATGGGAAATTTGGAAAGAATGTTCACTTTAACTTCATTTTGTTTTCCTGAAAGAACTCATTTCCATGCATAGGTAGATGTCAGGTACCTGTTTCCTTGCTAGTTGTCAGTCAAGGGCTGTTTTTAGTTCCTAGATGTCACCTCAGTCTTACAAGGTCACCCCTCCATCTCCCATGCCAGTATCAGTATAATAAATCCTTCTCATGTTTTAAACATTTGACTTGCAGTCTCTGACATCTAGACCCAGAATTAAAGGGCTTGTGTGAATAGGTCAGGACTACCTTGATGTTCAAGCACATGGTGCTTTATAATACAATGCAATTAAAGAAGCAAAATCATCCAATGTTGCAAGTATTACATAGGTCAAAAGATCTTGAGAAACGTCTTTCTTATGGGCACTATTGCTATAATGAAACACAGTGACCAAAATTAAGAAGGGAAAGAAAGAGTTTATTTGGTTTATACTTCCAAGTTTTAGTTCATCATTGATGAAATTCAAGAGAGGAATTCTTCAAACAGGGCCAGGACTTTGAAAAAGAAATACATGCATATGTCATGGAGGGGTGCTTATTATTGAATTTCTCACCATGGCTTGTCCAGCCTGCATTTTTTTAGAGAATACAGGACCAAAATCCCAGGCATAACCCCACTCACAATATCTTGGGCACTTCCTGATCAATCACTGATTAAGAAAATGTCCTACAGGCTTGTCTACAACCTGTTCTTGTAGAGGCATATTTTTTTCCTTTTTTTGAAAATTATTTTCTCATACAATATATCCTGACTATAGTTTCTTCTCCCTCTACTCCTTCCAGTTCTTCATCATTCACCGTTCCTCTGGATATACTTACTTTCTGTCCCCTCATTAGAAAAGAGTAGGCTTCTAATAGATAACAACCAAACATGACAACATACAATAAGCAGAAGGAAAAGCTATCATAACAAAGTTGGACATGGCAATCCAACATGAGAGAAAGAGTCCCAAGTGCATGCCTAGGAGTCAGGGGTTCACTCATTCTCACAGTCAGGAGTCCTGTAAATTCTAAACTTATGAGTATAATATATATCCAGAGGACCCGGTGCAGCACCCTGTAGACCCTATGTTATTGTTGCTTCAGGCTCTGCGAGTTCTTATGTTCCCTGCTTAGTTGATTCAGAGGGCCTTGTTCTCTTGGTGACCTCTGTTTCCTCTTGTTCTTACAATCTTTTGGTCTCCTCTTCTGCAGCACTGCCTGAGCTCAGAGAAAAGGGATTTGATGGAGACTTCTAATTCAGACTCTCTATGCACAATGTCTGTCTGTGGGGTTCTGTATCTGTTCCTATCTGCTCCTAGAGGAAGCCTCTCTTATTATGTCTAGAATAAGGCATTAATCTATGGGTGTAGTAGAATATCATTAGGTGTTGGGGCCTAGCCCCCACAGGGTCTCTGAGTTGTTCGTCAGCTGATAGCCACAGGTGCATCCTGTTTTCTAGTCCTGGCTTACTGCTCCCGCATTGCCTCACTGACATCAATATCTAGCACGAGGAAAAACATGCTCTCTTCCACCTGGGGTTTTTCTACTGTGTTGTAAGACTATATATAAGACTGCTCCCTCCTACAAGAGAGAAACCTCTTAGCATTTACAAAATAAAGACACTTCTTAGTACAAACAGCTGGACATCTGGTCTTTCTTTTCCTGAGACCTCGGATTTGGTTGTGGGGCAGGCGCTGCAACTAGGAGTAATTTTATTGGTTATTTTTAGATCAGTAGTGTTTACTTTTGCCCTAGGTTTCTGGGCTAGCAAGTCTTTGGTTCTTGGTCCTAAAACAGTGTTGGGTATGAGTTCCTTCTTGGAGAGAGGTCCTTAGATCAAATCTGACAATGGTTGGCTATTCCCACAAGTTTTGTACAAACATTTCCTTAGCATATGTTGTATGTAGGGCAGATTGTAGGTCAATAGGTTTCTGGATGTGTTGATGTCCACATTTCACTTTTAGTAGCCTCGAGAGTGCCGCCTGGAATCAAAGAATACCATATATAGGGGTGAGGGTTCCGGATTCCGTGTAGTTACCAGCTCGAATTCTCCATGTTAAATTAGTTGTAGGGGTGTTGTTCTCAGTAATTGAGCTCCACTATCAGTTTGGAAACAGCAACCTTTTGTCTTACCATCAGTCTTTATGGTAGTTTGAATGTAATTGGCCCCTGTAAACTCATAAGGAGACTGCTAGAAGATGTGGTTTTGTTGGAGTAGATGTGGCCTTATTGGAGGAGGTGACACTGAAGAGTTAGGATTTGAGACCTCATATATGCTCAAGTCACACCCAGTTGCCTTCTGATCAAGATGTAGCAAGCACCATGTCTGCCTGCACATTACCATACCTTGCTGTGATGATTAGTGGAATAAACTTGTGAAAATGTAAATTACCCCAATTAATTTTTTTTCCCTTTATAAGAGTTGTTGTCGTAGTGTCTCTTCTCAGCAATAGAAACCCTAACTAAGACAGCCTGGGTTTTGGAGGGATTTCCATTAGAATCCCTTGACCAACATCTCATAGCATATTAGCTATAGATTTGCTGTATATTGCCTTTATTATTTTTAGATATGCTCCTTGAATTCTCAATGTCTCCAGGACATTCATCATGAACAGATGCTGGATTTTGTAAAACACATTTTCTTCTTCCAATTAGATGATAAGTGATTCTTTTATTTCTGTTTTTTATTTGATGAATTATATTGACAGATTTTCATATGTTGACCTATCCCTGCATCTTTGGAATGAGACTACTTGATCTTCATTGTTGTTGATATTTTTGTTGTGTTCTTGAATTTGGTTTGGGTAATTTTGTGTCTATGTTCATAAGTTAAATTGGTATGTAATACCTTTGCTTTGTTGAGTATTTATGTGGTTTACCTTTCAGAGTAGCCATGGCCTCATAAAATGAATTAGGCAATGCTCCTTGTGTTTCAATTTTGTGGAGTAATTTGAGGAGTATTAGTGTTAATTCTTCTTTGAAGGTCTTCTTTGAGTGTAGTATTAAAATATCTGTCCCTGGGCTTTTTTGTTGTTGGAAGGCTATGAAAAATTACTTATATTGCACTAGGGGCTATAAGTCTATTTAGTTATCTTGATTTAACTTTTTTACTTAAATTAGAAACAACGTTGTTTTACATGTCAATCCCAGTTCCCTCTCCCTCCCCTCCTACCTTGGCCCCACTGACCCCCTATCCAATCCCCTTTCTACCCACCAGAGAGGTTGAGGCCTTCCATGGGGATCTTCAAAGTCTGTCATATCATTTGGAGCAGGCCCTAGGCCCTCCCACATGTGTAGAGGCTCAGAGAATATACCTCTATGTGAAATGGGCTCCAAAAGTCCATTCATATACTAGGGATAAGTACTGATACACCACCAGAGGCCCCATAGATTGCCCAGGCCTCCTAACTGACACCCATGTTCAGGGGTTCTGGATTGGTCCTATGCTGGTTTCCCAGCTATGAGTCTGGGGTCTATGTGTTCCCCATTGTTCAGGCCAGCTGTTTCTGTGGGTTTCTCCAGCCTGGTCTTGACCCCTTTGCGCATCACTCCTCCTCTGCAACTGGATTCCAGGAGTTCAGCTCAGTGTTTAGCTGTGGGTGTCTGCTTCTGCTTCCATCAGCTACTGGATGAAGGTGTTAGGATGACATATAAGGTAGTCTGTAGGAGGAAGTCTGTATGCCTCCATTAACCATGTGACTTATTAGAGGCGCATACAGATGAGGTAATAAAAGGGCGGTTTACCACACTGCTAACCACACCCACTTTAGGCATGACTAAAGACGTATATGGCCAGACATAAAGACGTATACGTACGTAGGCGGTGAACTACGTCACTAGCCAGGCCCACTTTTGGGCATGGCTGGGAGCGTTACGGGGGAAGGTATAAAAGACAGCACACAGGAAGTCTCGGTCTCTTTTCCCGGAGTTCGGCTTCCGGTTTGGCAGCGGGAAAACTACTTGGCTCATCTGGGTTACTTGTTTGGTATCTTGTGAGTAATTTCTACAATAAATACTTAGTTTTACTTTCAGTAAGTGTGTGTCGCTTATCGTTACAGTGTCATTTGGAGCTACAGTAGTCATCAATGTCATTATTGGGAAAGGGCATTTAAGGTAGCATCTCCACTATTGCTTATATTGTTAGTTGAGGTCATACTTGTAGTTCTCTGGACATTTTGCTAGTGCCAGATTGTAAGTGGTAAATGTTGAGAAAACTGTTTATTCTTATAGATTTTACAATTTTGTGGAGTATAGGTATTTGAAGTGTATCCTCACGATTCTTTGGATTTTCTTCATGAATGTTGTTATATCCCCCTTTTCATTTTGATTTTGTTAATTTTGATAGTCTATTCTCTCTGCCTTTTCATTAGTTTTGACACAGATTTGTCTGTCTTGTTGATTTTCTCAAAGAACCACCTCTTTATTTCATTGACTCTTTGTATTCTCCTTGCTTCTATTTTGTTGATTTAATCAATAAGTTTGATTATTTCTTGTCATCTACTCCTCCTAGGTGTGATTACATCTTTTTGTTTTAGAGCTTTCATGTGTGTACCTAGGTTGCTAATATGAGATTTCTCCAATTTTTTACTAGGCATTTAGTGTATGTACTCTCTACTTAGAACTGCTTTCATTGTGTTCCATAAGTTTGGGTATGTTGTGTGTTCTTTCTCATGGAATTCTAATAAATCTTTAATTCCTTTGTTTATTTCTCTCTTGACCTATTCTTATTCAGTATACATCTGTTTACTTTCCAGTATATAGGCTATCTGTTGTTTCTGTTCTTGTTGAAATCCAGCTTTAATCTATGGTGATCTGACAAGGTACATGGGGGTTATTTCAATTTTTTTTTTTATCTGTTAACACTTTGTGTCAAAGAATGGGGACAGTTTTGGAGAAATTTCCAGGAAGGGATGAGAAAAATGTATATTCTTTTGTGTTTGGAATAATGTTCTGTAAATATCTGTTAGGTCCATTTGATTTATAACGTCTGTTTGCTCCAATATTTATTTATTTATTTATTTAGTTTTTGTCTGATGATTTATAAGAGTGGTGTATTTAAGTCTCTCACTATCAGCTCGTAATGGTCAATGTGTGATTTAAACTGTAATAGTATTTCTTTTAATAAGTGTGTGCTCTTATTTTGGGGGCATAAATGTTAAGAATTGAAACATCGTCTAGTGGATTTCACCTTTGAAGAAGAAGTATGCTTTCCAATCACATTTGATTAGGTTTTTTTTGAAGTCTCTTATGTGAGATATTAAAATGACTATTCTAGCTTGTTTCTTAGATCCATTTGCTTATAATATCCTTCCCCCCACTTTTCTACCCTGAGGTAATATCTATCCTTTATGTTGAATTGTGTTTCTTGTATGCCGCAGAAGATTGGATCTTGGTTTCATGTCCATTATATTAGTCTGTGTTTTTTATTGGGAGGTTATGGCCATTGATACTGTGAAAACCAATGAATAATGATTAATGATCCCTGTTGTATTGTTATTGCTGTTGTTTTTGGTGGTTGTTGTGGTGGTGTTTGGGGGTTCCCTTCTAATGATTTTGCTGGTGTGAGATTGCTATTTTCTGTGTTTTTGTGTGTGTAGTTAGCATCCTTAAATTGAAGTTTGCCTTCTAGCACCTTTTGTAGGGCTGGATTTGTAAGTAGCTATTGCCTAAATTTGACTTTATCATAGGATATCATATTTTCTCCATCTATGGTGATTGAAAGTTTAACTGAGCAGAGTAGTCACAGCTGCCATCTGTACTCTTTTAGAATTCGTAGCACATCTGTCCAGTGTTGTGGGAGCTCGATCTATTAGCCAATGATATTTAGGGTGATGAGCCATATGGGTCTGGTTTTCTCTGATACCTACCAGCTAAGAATTGAGGTCAAAATATATTCAACAATACATTAAAATTAAAACTACATATTGAGAGCAAGTATTATTCAGCTTCCCCATGCTATGGGGTAGATTCCATGATCTTTTTAAAAAATGAAATAACTGAGAATCAAATAAATAATGTGATCTATAACCTAGGTTACATAATAAATGCAGAGCTAGGATTTGAATCTAGATATTCTAATTTCAAGGGCTATCTATTTCATTGCCTCCTTTATCTGGTAAGTAATTGCCTTAGTTTCTTTTCTATTTCCATGTCAAAACACCATGATCTAGGAACCTTATAAAAGAAAATACTTATTTTAACATTACAGTTTCAGAGGATGATTCCATGGATATGTTGACACATAGGCAGGAATGATACTGGAACATTACCTAAGATCTCCTTGAGGCAGAGAAAACTATCTGGGAGTGGTGAGGGATTTGGAAACATCTACAATGAAAGGAGTGAGAAAGTTATACTTCCAGCTAAACTTCACCACTGCTATGTTCTAAGACCACCAAGTCCTTCTTGTCTGAGCTTTTATCTTGATGAAAGAAGAATTTGATGTGTTTTTTGTTGCAAAATTAAACATGTGTTAGTCATATACCATTACTCAGAACATTTCATTCTCCTCTAAAAATGAAATAATAAGGTTTTAAATATAACATGTAGACTACAACATTTTGGTGTAGGTTGGGAAAAACAGAATACAAGCTTTTGAATTCTGATTGTTTTCCCAAGTAAGTGCAAAGACCCAGGCACTTTTGTTTTTACACTATGAAAGATTCTGAGCTGCTATTTAAATTCAGGTTACTCTGACCAGGCTAAAGAACATAGTACTTTCTAAAAGAAATGCTTGCTTTTAACTTATAACTACCACCATCTGAGCCTAATCAAATTTGGGAAAAATGGGTGCCATGATTTCCTTTATCTTTCTTGAAAATTCAGTGCATATATAGATTCAAGTAATAACATCTTGCTGCTCAGAGGTTTAAGTAATGCCACAATTGAAATTTTGTTGTAAAATCATAGTAGTATAATGATCTTCATTAAACAGCATCAGGATATTTCAGGCCTTGAGGTTAAAATAATACAAAACTGTAGTAATTCATTATTTCCTTCCATTAAATTTTAATAAGGAGGAAATGTAAGGACTGTTTTCATTTTTGCATCTACTAATTTAGTATTATCAAATATATAATCCTTGGTGTTTATCATCATTGAAAATTCTAAGACTTGTTAAGGAAAAAACTTCTGATAACACCTTTGGGTTTTTGTTCCTTTAACACCTTCTAAGTTATCTTTAAGTTTAAAGTTGTGTGTTATAATCAATATCTTTTTCTAAACAAGAAACTATAACTGAATACTGAAAGGTTTGATGAAACAATTCAGTACTAAAATCAGCAGCCTTTATTTGTAGAAATAGAATTTGACTCCTAATAATTAGTTTTATCTCATTACACTGACAAAAATTATTATGCACATAATTTTTCCCAGTACATATTTTTTAAATTTTAAATAGCTTGTTTTACATGTCAATCCCAGTTCCCTCTCCCTCCCCTCCTCCAGCACACCCCACCATCGCCCCCGTCCTCCCACCCTATTGCCAATTCTTTTGAGAAAATCAACAAAATAGACAAACCTCTGTTCAAACTAACCAAAAGACAGAGAGAGAGCATGCTAATTAACAAAATCAGAAATGAAAAAGGGGACATAACAACGGACTCTGAGGAAATCCAGAGAATCATCAGGGCATACTTTGAAAATCTGTACTCCACAAAATTTGAAAATTTAAAGGAAATGGACAATTTCCTGGATAGATATCACTTGTCAAAACTAAATCAAGAACAGATAAACAATCTAAACAGACCTATATCCCTTAATGAAATAGAAGCAGTCATCAAAAGTCTCCCAAACAAAAAAAGCCCAGGCCCAGATGGCTTCAGTGCAGAATTCTACCAGAAATTCAAAGAAGAGTTAACTCCAATACTCCTCAAAGTATTCCACACAATAGAAGCAGGAGGCTCACTGCCAAACTCTTTTTACGAGGCTACAATTACCTTGATACCCAAGCCACACAAAGACACAACTAAGAAAGAGAACTATAGACCAATTTCCCTCATGAACATTGATGCAAAAATACTCAATAAAATACTCACAAACTGGATTCAAGAACACATCATCAGAAAAATCATCCACCATGATCAAGTAGGCTTCATCCCAGGAATGCAGGGATCGTTCAACATTAGAAAATCTATCACTGTAATCCACCATATAAACAAACTGGAAAAGAAAACCCACATGATCATCTCACTAGATGCTGAAAAAGCCTTTGACAAAATCCAGCACCCCTTCATGATAGAGGTCCTAGAGAGATCAGGGATAACAGGAACATACCTTAATATAATAAAAGCAATATACAGTAAACCAACAGCTAACATCAAACTAAATGGAGAGAAACTCAAAGCAATTCCTCTAAAATCAGGAACAAGATAAGGCTGTCCACTCTCTCCATATCTCTTCAATATTGTACTTGAAGTCCTTGCTACAGCAATAAGAAAACAAAAGGAGATAAAGGGGATACAAATAGGAAAAGAAGAAATAAAGATTTCACTATTTGCATATGATATGATAGTTTACATAAGTGACCCGAAAAACTCTGCAAGGGAACTCCTAGAGCTGATAAATACCTTCAGCAAAGTGGCAGGATACAAGGTAAACTCAAAAAAATCAGTAGCCCTATTATGCACATAATTTTTTATGGTTTGCTCATATCTTTATTTTTCGTTTTTAATTGACATTAGAAACAAGCTGTTTTATTTTTTTATTTTAAATAGCTTGTTTTACATGTCAACACCAGTTCCCTCTCCCTCCCCTCCTCCCGCACTCCCCTTCCCCCCCCCCCAGCCTCCCACCCTATTGCCAATTCCTTCCACATAGGCAATATCTAAAGTCTGTCATTTCACTCTGGGTAGGGTCCAGGCACTCTCCTAAGAGTCCAGGCTGAGAGAGCATCCCTCTTTGTGCTACAGGCACACGATGACTATTTGTATTCCAGGGAGAGACACTGATCCACTGCTCAGGGCCCCATAGGTTGCCCAGGCCTTCTCGCTGACACTCACATTTGGGGGGTCCAGATCAGTCCCATGCTGGCCTCCCCGCTGTCGGTCTGGGGTCCAAGAGCTCTCCCCTGTTCAGATCAGCTGTCTCTGCTGGTTTTGTCAGCCCATTCTTTGCCAATTTGCTCATCACTCCTCTCTCTCTGTCACTGGGTTTCTTGGGTTCAGTTCAGTGATTAATTGTGTGTTTGCCTCTGCTTCCATCAGTCACAGGATGAAGGCTCCCGGATGGTTATAGACATCAAGTTCATTATCAGGAATGGGCATTCGAGGTGGTCCCTCCACTATTGCTTAGCTTGCCAATTGATGTTATACCTTTAGATTACTCGAGGTCACTCTGGTGCCTGATCTGTCTTCGATCCTATGATTCCCATTTCCCCTATTCTACCCCCACCCCCTCAACTTCCTGTTCCCCCATGACCAACTCACTTCCTCTTTACCCCCTCTATTCTTCCCAGGTCCCACTCCCCCCCTCCCCTCGCCGTGTTCCCCATCCATTCAGAGGATCTTGTCTCCATCCTCTTCTCTTGGGTACTATGCATATATGCATATCTTTTAGGTTCTTTCCTGTTTCCCAGACTCTCTATCTGTGGAAGTGCAGACTGGCACTATCCAGATCCATGTCTAAAATCCATATATAAGTGAGTACATACCATGTTTGTCTTTTTGCGACTGGGTTACCTCACTCCGGATGGTTTCTTCCAGTGCTATCCATTTACCTGCGAATTTCAAGATTCCATTGTTTTTTTCTGCTGAGTAATACTCCATTGTGTAAATGTACCACATTTTCTCTATCCACTCTTCAGTTGAGGGGCATCTAGGTTGCTTCCAGGTTCTGGCTATTACAAATAATGCAGCTATGAACATAGTGTAGCAGATGTCCTTGTTGTATGAATTTGCCTCATTTGGATATATGCCTAAGAGTGGAATTCCTGGGTCTAGTGGTAGATTAATTCCCATTTTCCTGAGGAATCTCCATACTGATTTCCAAAGAGGCTGTATGAGTCAGCACTCCCACCAGCAGTGGAGGAGTGTTCCCCTCACTCCACATCCTCTCCAGAATAAATTGTCTTTGGTGTTTTTGATTTTAGCCATTCTGACAGGAGTAAGATGGTATCTCAGAGTTATTTTGATTTGCATTTCCCTGATGGCTAAGGATGTTGAGCACTTTCTTAAGTGTCTCTTGGCCATTTTAGCCTCCTCTATTGAGAATTCTCTATTTAGTTCTGTACCCCACCTTTTAATTGGATCCTTTGGTGTTTTGGAGACTTGCTTCTTGAGTTCTTTGTAAATTTTGGAGATTAGCCCTCTGTCAGATGTGGGGTTAGTGAATATCTTTTCCCATTCTGTGGACTGCCTTTTTGTCTTGTTGACTGTGTCCTTTGCCTTACAGAAGCTTCTCAGTTTCAGAAGGTCCCATTTGTTAATTGTAGATCTCAGTGCCTGTGCCACAGGTGTTATGTTTAGGAAGTGGTCTCCTGTACCAACTCGTTGAAGAGTATCTCCCACTTTCTCTTCTAAAAGTTTCAGTGTGGCTGGATTTATGTTGAGATCTTTGATCCATTTGAACTTAAGTTTTGTACAAGGCGATAAACATTGATCTATCTGCAGTCTTCTGCATACCAGTACCAGTTATGCCAGCACCATTTGTTGAAGATGCTTTCTTTTTTCCATTGTACAGTTTTAGCTTCTTTGTCAAAAATCAAGTGTTCATAGGTGTGTGGGTTAAAATTAGGGCTTTCATTTCAGTTCCATTGGCCTACCTGCCTATTTTTGTGCCAATACCAATCTGTTTTCAGGACTATAGCTCTATAATGGAGCTTGAAGTCAAGTATGGTGATGCCTCCTGAAGTTCCTTTATTGTATAGGGTTGTTTTGGCTAGCCTGGGCCTTTCGTTTTTCTATATAAAGTTGATTAATGTTCTTTCCAGGTCCTTGAAGAATTGTGATGGAATTTTGATAGGGATTGCATTGAATCTGTAGACTGCTTTTGGCAAGATTGCCATTTTTATTAGGTTGATCCTACCAATCCAAGAGCATGGGAGATCTTTCCATTTTCTGGTATCTTCTTTGATTTCTTTCTTTAAGGACACAAAGTTCTTGATATACAGGTCTTTCACTTCCTTGGTTAACATTATTCCCAGATATTTGATGCTGTTTTTGGCTATTGTAAAGGGTGATGTTTCTCTGATTTCTTTCTCAGTCACTTCATCATCTGTATATAATAGGGCCACTAATTTTTTGAGTTTTCCTTGTATCCTGCCACATTGCTGAAGGTGTTTATCAGCTCTAGGAGTTCCCTTACAGAGTTTTTTGGGTCACTTATGTAAACTGTCATATCATCCGCAAACAGTGAAAGTTTGACTTCTTCTTTTCCTATTTGTATCCCCTTTATCTCCTTTTGTTGTCTTATTGCTGTAGCTAGAACTTCAAGTACAATATTGAAGAGATATGGAGAGAGTGGACAGCCTTGTCTTGTTCCTGATTTTAGAGGAATTGCTTTGAGTTTCTCTCCATTTAGTTTGATGTTACCTGTTGTTTTACTGTATATTGCTTTTATTATAATCAGGTACGTTCCTGTTATCCCTGATCTCTCTAGGACCTTTTTCATGAAGGGGTGCTGGATTTTTTCAAAGGCTTTTTCAGCATCTAGTGAGATGATCACGTGGTTTTTCTTTCCCAATTTGTTAATATGATGGATTACATTGATAGATTTTCTAATGTTGAACCATCCCTGCATTCCTGGGATGAAGCCTACTTGATCATGGTGGATGATTTTTCTGATGTGTTCTTGAATCCGGTTTGCGAGTATTTTATTGAGTATTTTTGCATCAATGTTCATGAGGGAAATTGGTCTATAGTTCTCTTTCTTAGTTGTGTCTTTGTGTGGCTTGGGTATCAAGGTAATTGTAGCCTCGTAAAAAGAGTTTGGCAGTGAGCCTCCTGCTTCTATTGTGTGGAATACTTTGAGGAGTATTGGAATTAGCTCTTCTTTGAATTTCTGGTAGAATTCTGCACTGAAGCCATCTGGGCCTGGGCTTTTTTTGTTTGGGAGACTTTTGATAACTGCTTCTATTTCATTAGGGTTATAGGTCTGTTTAGATTGTTTATCTGTTCTTGATTTAGTTTTGACAAGTGATATCTACCCAGGAAATTGTCCATTTCCTTAAATTTTCAAATTTTGTGGAGTACAGATTTTCAAAGTATGCAAACTAACCAAAAGACAGAGAGAGAGCATGCTAATTAACAAAATCAGGGATGAAAAAGGGGACATAACAACGGACTCTGAGGAAATCCAGAGAAACAAGCTGTTTTAAATGCCAATCCCTGTTCCCTTTCCCTCTCCTCCTCCCCTAACCCTACCAACCCCATATCCCATCCCCTTTGTGCTCCCAGGGAAGGCAAGATCTTCCATGGGAGAACTTCATAGTCTGTCATATCATATGGAATAAGCCCTAGGCCCTCCCCCATGTGTCTAGGCTGAGAGAGTATCCCTCTATGTGGAGTGGCTCCCAAAGTCCATTTGTGTACTAGGGATAAATACTGATCCAATACCAGAGGCCCCATAGATTGCCCAGGCCTCCTAACTGACACCCATGTTCAGGAGTTCTGGATTGGTCCTATGCAGGTTTCCCAGCTATCAGTCTGGGGTCCATGAGCTCCCTCTTGTTCAGGTCATCTGTTTCTGTGGGTTTCTCCAGCCTGGTCTTGACCCCATTGCTCATCACTCCTCCCTCTCTGCAACTGGATTCCAGGAGTTCAACTCAGTGTTTAGCTGTGGGTGTCTGCTTCTGCTTCCATCAGCTACTAGATGAAGGCTCTAGATGCCATATAAGGTAGTCATCAATCTCATTTTTGGGGAAGGGCATTTAAGGTATCCTGTCCACTATTGCTTACGTTGTTAGTTGGGTGTCATCCTTCTAGATCTATGGACATTTCCTTAGTAATAGATCTCCCTTAAACCTATAATTGTACCATCTATTATGGTATCTCTTTTCTTACTCTCCTCTTCACTTCCCTTGAGTCAATCTTCCTGCTGCTTCATGTCCTACCGTCTCCTCCTCTTCTTTTCTCTGTCTCCTAACTCCCTCTCCCCTCCTATGTAACATGCATTCTTCCTGGCAGCCTGGTCCCTGAGCTACATCAGTCTCAAATGAACACACAGGACACTATATTAATTATAAAGCGTTTGGCCATTTGCTATAGTTTTTTATCGGCTAACTCTGACTTAATTTTTAACCCATAACTGATAATGTGAGTATTTCCATGTGGTCTTCTCTTGTTGGAGAAAGGGTCCAGACCTCTTAATTCTCTCTCATCCTACATGGTGACTGACTGTACCTCTGATTCACAGAATCCTCCACCTCTCCTAGTCCCACCTATCTTGCTTCCCTACTTACCAACAGTGATTTATTTGTGAACCAAATAGGACAAAATATAGGACAAAAATATACGCAGAAGGACTTCCCCCATCACTCCTCCCATGGTCCCAATTTGCTCAGAAGATCTCTTCTGTTTTTCTAGAGGATCATGTATGTCTTTCTTAGGATCCTTCTTGTTTCCTAGCTTCTCTGGCGGTGCAATTTGTAGGCTGGTAATCCTTTGCTCTATGTCTAAAATCCATATATGAGTGAGTATATACCATTTTTGTCTTTTTGTGACTGGGTTATCTCACTCTGGATGGTTTCTTCTAGTTCCATTCATTTGTCTGTGAATTTCAAGATTCCACTTTTTTTTTCGCTGAGTAATACTCCATTGTGTCAATGTACTACATTTTCCCTATCCACTTGTCAGTTGAGGTACATCTAGGTTGCTTCCAGGTTCTGGCCATGCTGCTATGAACATAGTCGAATAGATGTCCTTGCTGTATGAGTGTTCATTTATTGGGTTTATGCCTAAGAGTGGAATTGCCGTATCTTGTTGTAGGCTCACATTTTCCTGAGGAACCGCCATACTGATTTCAAAAGAGGCTATACGAGTTTGTACTCCTACTAGCAGTGTAGGAGTGTTTCCCTTTCTCCACATCCTCTCCAGCATAAACTGTAGGTGTTGTTCTTGAATTTAGCCATTCTGACAGGATTAAGATTGTATCTCTGAGTTGTTTGATTTTCATTTCTCTGATGGCTAAGAATGTTGAGCACTTTCTTAAGGGTCTTTCAACCATTTTAGATTCCTCTATTGAGAATTCTCTATTTAGTTCTGTACCCCACTTTTTAATTGTATTATCTGGAGTTTTGTGACTAGTTCTTTGTATATTTTGGAAATCATCCCTCTGCAGATGTGGGGTTGGTAGGTTTATTTCCCATTCTGTGGCCTGCTATTTTGTCTTGTTGACTGTGTGCTTTGCCTTACAGAAGTTTCTCAGTTTCAGGATGTTCCATTTATTAATTGTTGATCTCAGTGTCTATCCTACTGTTGTTATGTTTAGGAAATGGTCTCTTGTACAATTCATTCAAGGGTGCTTCACACTTTCTCTTCTAAGAGGTTCAGTGTGGCTGGAATTATGTTGAGGTCTTTGATCCATTTGGACTTACGTTTTGTGCATGGTGATAGATAAGTATCCATCTGCAGTCTTCTATATGCCGGAATCCAGTTGTGCCAGCATGACACTTTTTTTCCATTTTATAATTCTGGCTTCTTTGTCAAAAATCAGATGTTCCTAGGTGTGTGGGTTAATACCAAGGTTTTCAAATCGATACCATTTGTTTACCTATCTATTTTTCTGCAAATAAAAAGCTGTTTTCAAGATTATAGCTCTATAATAGAACTTGAAATCAGAGATTTTGATGCCTCCAGAAGTTTCTTTATTGTACAGGATTGTTTTGGTTATCCTGGGTCTTTGTTTTTCCATATTAAGTTGAATATTATTATATCAAGGTCTGTAAAGAATTGTGCAAGTATTTTGATGGGGATTGCATTGAATCTGGAAAGATTGCCATTGTTACTATGTTGATCCTACTTATGCAAGAATATGGAAAAATCTTCCCATTTTCTGGGATCTTCATTAATTTATTCCTTTAAAGACTCGAAGCTTTTACTATATATGTCTTTCACTTGTTTGGCTAGTGTTATTCCAAGATATTTTTTGCTGTTTGTGACAATTTTATAAGTTGATGTTTCTCTGATTCCTATCTCAGTCCATTTAGCATCCTTATATAGTAGAGCTACTGATTTTTTGAGTTAATCTTGCATCCTGTCACTTTGCTGTAGGTGTTTATCAGCTGTAGGAGTTACCTGGTAGAGTTTTTTTGGATCGGTTATGTAAACTATCATATCATCTGCAAATAGTGAAAGTTTGACTTCTTTCTTTCCAATTTGTATCCCCTTGATCTACATTTGTTCTCTTATTGCTCTAACTAGAACTTGTAGTACAATGTTGAAGAGATGTGGAGAGAGAGAACAGCCTTGTCTTGTTCCAGATTTTATAGGAATCACATTGAGTTACACTCTATTTAGTTTGATGTTGGCTGATGGTTTACTGTATATTGCTTTAATATGTTTAGGCATGTTCCTGTAATTCCTGATCTTACCAAGGCCTTTATTATGAAATGAGTTGGATTTTATTAAAGGCTTTTCCAGCATCCAGTGAAATGATCATGTCATTTTTCTTTTTCAGTTTGTTTATATGGTGGATTACACTGATGGATTTTCATATGTTGGGCCATTCCTGCATCTCTGGGATGAAGCCTAGTTGATCATGTTGGATGTTTTTCTGATGTGTTCTTGCATTTGATTTGCCAGTATTTCATTGAGTATTTTCACATCAATGTTTATGAGGGATATTGATCTGTAATTCTCTTTCTTTGTTGTGTCTTTGTGTGGCTTGGGTACCAAGTTAATTGTAACCCAGTACAAAGAATTTCACAATGAACCTTTTGCTTCTGTTGAGTGGAAAAAAACTGAGGAGAACTAGTCTTACCTCTTTTTTTAATTTCTGGTAAAATTCTGTATTCAAACCATCTGTCACTGGGTTTTTTTTGTTGGAGACTTTTGATGACTTATTCTTTTTCATCATAGTTTAAAGGTCTGTTTAAATTGCTTATCTGTTGTTATTTTAATTTTTGTAAGTGATCTCTTGTTAAGGAAATATAAACATACACTTGATGAGGAAACAGGGACTATTTATTGTGGGAAGGTACTTAGAAGAGAAACTGGCAAACCAGATTAGTCTCAGCAGCTTTCCGTGACATATCCAGAGCCCAAAAAGAGAGCAAGTCCCCTTCCTCTCAGCTCTTTATGCCCCGTATATGCTATGTATCTGTGACTATGCACAAAAGGGCGTTGCAAGTGTTGCAGATACCTAAAATCTCTCCCTACAATTCCCCTTTTAGTATAAAGAAAAGATTTAGTCTTGAAACAAAATTGAGTCAATATACAAAATGTCTTAAACATATATAAACATATATACATAGAAGATGGTAAGGATATTTATGCATCAAACATCATGAATAGAAACAAGACTTTAAACAGTATCACAAATTGGGATAAACAGATTATAAATCACCAGAAGATATAATAGTCTCCCTATATCCCATCCTAAGCATATCTATTCCATCTAAACCCTAAACTTATCTGAAAGTGAACCCAAGTCTGAACACCTCCTCCCAATCCCTACCCTAAACAATTGAAAACTAACTCCTGAACAAGTGTAAATTTTCCTTTAGTGTCAACAGTAGAGAAAGGGGACACAGTCTTCTCAGAATTACTTCCTGCTGAAATGGGATGATGGTAACCTCATGGGATCATGTAGCAAGAAAATGTTAGAGTAGTGAAAGTCTCAAGTAGACTAGCTACAACATTTGTATCTGGTCTTTTTTTGTGGGAGATGCTTGATAGAAGTTCTTGTCTGAAGCTCTGGCCAGAGTGCAATAAGAAGGTGCACTATTTTGATGGGAAAGTTCTGTGTATATGTCAATAAAGCACTGTCGGCCGAGAGGGAGGCAAGATAGTTGGGACTAGGAGTCTAGAAGTATTCTGGGAAATGTAGTGAAGAAGATGGTTGCCATGTAACTCCCAGGAACAACAGATATGGCAGGATTGTGTCCTAAAAAATAAGTTCTTGTAAAATATATACGAGTAATTATGGGTTAATAATCAAGTCAGACCTAGCTGATAAGAAACCAAGAAAATGGCCAACAGCTTCATAGGTAATATAGCATCCTGTGTGTTATTTGGGTGGTTCAGACAGTTCTGCAGGGCCCAGGGGGCTTGCCAAAAGAATACATGTTACACCATCTCAGTTAGCTCGTCTAGAGTTATCTAGAGTGATGTAGTTCCAAACTGTTTTCAGGGTGGTATTTGTAAGTTCAGATGCATCAAGTTGTAGGCATTGGAATCAATGAAGTGGGGCCCCATTTTCTTTCTGGAGTGTTTGAAGATTGCTAGTACGAAATTCTTTGCTCTCTGTGGAGGACTTAAACTATAATATCAACAAAAATCTCAACTTTTATAGGTATGCATACTAGGAAATGCAACAATAAGGAAGATAATAAATATGAGAGAAATTAGAGAAAGAACCAAGTATAGACAAATGGCAGTCACTAGATTGGTTTTCTTCTGTCTGACATCAATTGACTCATTGATATAATATAGAAACTCTGAATTTTATTTTAACAACATGCATGAATTTAGAGGAGAATCAGATCCAACTCCAATGCCAGTGTTGGTTTAAGTGAACTGGGACTAAAAGAATACTAGGAAGTTAAGAGAATTAGACGTAGACACCAAATATCAGATTCTTCTTTGATTGATGGTTCTTTTTAGCTAGCCATCTTCTTTTCTTTAAGAGTCTACACGTTCATTATGTTCTTGCTGTTTGGAAATGGGTTTTCCTGTTAAGGCAAGAACAGAATACTTTCTTTTGTTGTTGTGAGGTCTCCATGCACCTTGTGGTATGACTTATTGGATGACCTGTCATCTTTCTTCATACCAAGGTTTTTCTTGTTCGGATCGAATCTTGAACAATTTTATCAGAATCCAAAGCTTTTCTTCTCCTGCGGAAACATAAATGAAACCCCTTCCCCAACGTAACACATATTCTGATTTCCATACAGAGGTCATTATATCCTTGAAATACACCAGCTGATTTAGGTCAGACGTTTTGTCTGTAGTCCAGTATCTTTCTGCATCTATTTGTCTTTTCTCATTAGCATTAAGAAAGTTTAATGTTAATAGACCATTATGTAATCTGTGTTTGGGAGTCTTTGTTCCCCTTAGCTGTTTAGGGAGCATTTCTTTTAAAGTGCTGTTAGGGCTCTCAACCAATTGCTTGTCCTGTGGGGTTGCATGGTATACCAGTTATATGGTTTATGTTATAATATTTGATAAAATGTTTCAATTTGCTAGAGACATATGCTGGAGCATTGTCAGTTTTTATTTGTCCAGGTATACCCATAATGTCTATCACCTCTAAGAGGTATGTGATAACAGAAGCAGCCATTCTAGAGCTAAGAATAGTGGCCCATCAAAACCACAAAAATGTGTCTATTGTATGGTGCACATATTTTAAAATTCCAAATTCTGGAAAGTGAAGCACATCCATTTGCCAAATTTCATTTCTATGAATACCTTTGGGATTAATGCCTTCTGGTAATGGGGCTTGATTATAAAATGAACAGGTAGGGCAGTTTCTTACTATTTCCTTGTCTTGTTGCCAAGTAATAGAAATGTCCTTTTTTAAGTCTTTGATATTTGCATTGTGTTTTTATGAAATTCCAAAGCTTCTAGGGCACTTCCTATTAATAAATGATGTATTTCATCATTTCCTTGTGCTAGAGGACCAGGCAGACCTGCATGTGATCTAATGAGTCCTATTCCTGATAGTTTCCTGCAATTGCATAAACAATTATGTTAATTCCATATCATGAGGAGTAAATTCCATGGTCTCAATGTGTAAAATGACTCTCTGCATATTGAGAGTCTGTAACTATATTGACCAGGCCTGTAAAATCGATAAATGCCATGAGAATGGCTTACAACCCTGCCTTTTGTATACAGGTATAAGGCCTTTGAACTACTTTACTTATATTTCCTGATTTATATCCTGCTTTACCTGATTTGTTTGCATCAGTGTAGAATGTACGGGCTCCAGAGATTGGTGTTTTTTTTTTTACAATACGTGGAAGGATCCAAATTGTTTTTTTTTTTATGAATTTGATTCTCTGCTTTGGGATAATTCTTGCTAATCATTCCCAAAAAGTTACTTCAAGCCCTTTGTCAGTATTCATTATCCTTCCAAAAGGAGGAACTTTCCTCATTAGTTAAAGGTACTATAATTTCTGTTGAGTCCCTTACAGTTAATTGGCAAAGCCTTTATTTGCTTTTTAAAATCAAATCAGAGATCATTTCTTTATATGTATTTAGGTTTTGCTTCTGTTTGTGTGGCAAAAATATTCATTATAATGCATATTCCCTGTGCATCAAAATTCCTGAGGGGTATTCTCTAGAATACAGAATGCAGTCTAGTTTTGGATCCACATGTTCCACATGTGCTTCTAGTAGCTGCTTTTTTACCTATTCTAATTCTTTTTAAGCCTCAGCTAATAATATTTGTGGGCTATTTAGGTCCTTGTCCCATTTTAAGGCCATTTTTAGGTGTTTTATATCATACCCATCTATGCCAACAATTGTCTGTAGTTGAGAAATCTTTCCTAGTAGTTTTTGAAGATCATTGAGAGTCTGGTAACGATCTGTCCTGATATGTACTTTTTTTGTCTAATTTTTTGTAGACCTATTTTATAACCTAAATAACTGATAAAATCTCCTCTTTGTATTTGTCAGAGACAATCTGTAATTCCCAGTGAGGTAAAATTTCCTTTACTGCCTCAAACATCTTTTCCAACATTCCTTCCTTTGAATCAGTCAACAATATATCATCCATATAATGGGAAATTATGGATTGTGAAAATCATTTATGAATTATTTCCAAAGGTCTTTGTACAAAATATTGGCAGAGAGTAGGACTATTTAACATTCTCTGAGAATTGTTATAGGTAGACACATTTTTCTTGTAAAGGTATAGCGAAGAAGCAGTATTTTAGATCAATGACTGTAATACACCATCCTTTAGGTATCAGAGAAGGCAATGGCATCATAGGCTGTAGAGAGCCCATAGGCTGAATTACTTTATTGATGGCTCCTATGTCTGTAAATATCCTCCATTTACCAGATTTCTTTTTGATGACAAATGCATGTAAATTCCATGGACTGGTAAAATTTTTAATATGTCCAGCATTTAGCTGTTCCTGAACCAGCTTTTCTAAAGCCTATAGCTTCTCAGAGATTATCAGCCATTGCCCTACCCAGAGAGGTTGATCTGTTAGCCATTTTAAGGATAGGAACTTTGGTTCCTCTATTGGTTTGGCATTTGTATTCTGTTTATGTACAGTGTGGATGGTTGGCATCTGTTTTCTGTAGTACCTTGCAATATTTTTTCTACCACCAAAAGCTTGTTTATGATTCATATCTGATACAGGAGGAATGTTATTCAGGGTATTCCATTGCTGTAATAGATCATACCCACGGATATTTATCCAATATCTGCGACATATGGCCTCAGTCTTCTTCTTTGTCCTTTTGGCCCTGTGAAATCAACCCATCTCATCCTTTGTTTTATTTGATATATGGTTCCAGTCCCTAATAATTGAATGTTTGCCTCTTGTAGGGACCATCTTGGGGTCAAGATTTTTGAGTTATGATGGTTATGTCAGTTTTAGTGTCTAGAAGGCCAATAATCACCTTTTTATTCACCTTAACTTCTTGTTTAGGTCTCTGATACTGTATAGAAGTTTGCCAAAATATGCCTTTTCTCCTTCAGTTATGTTTGGGTCATTCTCAGTAGCTAATCTATTATCAAGAGTGGTATTATTCTTTACAATAGGCAGTGGATCTTCTAATTATCCTGGGTAGATTGTCCTCCACAATGTCTGGGAATGACTGGATCACTTTTGACATGGAGGCCTTCGAGAGGTTCCCCCAAGGACTTTCCTGATTGCAAAGGGTTACTTTGTCTGTCTGTGGTCTACCTACATTCATTGGTCCAATCTTGGCCTTTGCCACATCGCCTTCATAATTCAGAAGGCTGAGGATTTCTGTTTGAGTCATTCCTAGGAGGAGCATTATTTCTATTAATGCTTTGCTTACAATTTCTTCTTAGATGTTCTATTCTACCACAGTTAAAACATCTGGTATTTCGATGTTTTTTTAAACCTCTGGAGATTTATTCTCCTATCCAAGCTTTTATAACACCATAGATACTGGGAAAACCAGGAGAGGGCATAACAACCTTAGGAAAGTCTTCCAGGCATCTGAAAGGTGTAGGTAAACCTATTTCATAACATGTTTCTTGTGTCTCTGATTCTGATATATCAGATTGGGGAGGTTCTAAGGCCTGCAATCTACTCACCATTATTTCTGTGAGTTCTTGACCTTCTTGGGTCAAATAAATTTCTAAGGACTTCATAGAATCTGTCAATTTTTTTGAATTAATTATTTACATGCGATTCCAAACATTTAATATTCTCAACCTTAGATATTATCTGAATCGCATGTATGTTGCCTTCCATAAACAGTGTTCTCTCTGATATCTGGTCAGTATCCTCAGACATGGAATGAATTTTTTCTGTAAGTTTACCAATCTGAAGTTCCAGTTTTTGAGTTTTATTAACTGAGTAGTCAGACATGAAATGATTTGTTCCTGTTGGCCTGTTAATGCCATCTTGAATTGATCCTATTTTGGTCATTAAAGCAGCAGTCATGGAACAAATCCTGTCTTCTAGGAGGCCAATTTTACATTCTACATTGCTCACTCTGTTGGTCATTTCCCCATTGTCCTCAATATTTTGAATCCTTCTCTCTAATTTACCAACAGTTTGCACAACTTTCTTGTCCTTCACCCTACTATCAAACCCTCTATTTCAGGATATTATATGAATTATGAAGTGAATCTTTAGCATTATATAGATGTATTTTGAGCAGGTCATAATCCTCTCCCAGGATGTCATCCATATAAGAAGCAAAAAGATCTCTATGTTTTTGCGTCGTAAGATCATCTGCCATTGGCCCAGAGTAGTTAATCTTATTTATTATTATTATTTTAAAATACAAGGGATGGAATGCTTACCTTAATGACTCCTTAGTTTGGAGGCTGAGGTGTTTTTTTAAAACCTGTGGATCTCAACTTGCAGTAGTTATGTTTGGCCAGAAGGTGGTGGAGGTGTACCACCGAGTAGAATTCAGTCAAGGATGGTTGTGGAGTACAGGTCTTCAAAGTACAACCTGAAGATTTTTTGGATTTTCTCTGTGTTCGTTGTTATGTCCCCCTTTTCACTTCTGATTTTATTAATTTGCATGTTCTCTCTCTGCATTTTGGTTAGCTTGGATAAAGGTTTGTCTATCTTGTTGATTTTCTGGAAGAACCAATTTTTTGTCACATTGATTCTTTGTATTGTTAACTTTGTTTCTACTTCATTGATTTCAGTCTTCAATTTGATTATTTCTTGGTGTCTACTCCCCCTGTGTGAGTTTGGTTCTTTTTGTTCTAGAGCTTTCAGTTGTGCTGTTAATTCTCTAGTGTGACTATTTTCCAGTGTCTTCATGTGATCACTTCCTTCTTAGTACTGCTTTTAAAGTGTCCCATAAATTTGGATATGTTGTGTTTTCATTTTCAATGAATTCTAGGAAGTCTTTAATTTCTCTCTTTATATTCTTTGACCCAGGAATGGTGCAATTGCACATTGTTCAATTTCTATGAGTTTGTATGATTTCTGCAATTTGCATTGTGATCTGAT
The DNA here is from genome assembly GCF_017639785.1 of Mesocricetus auratus. Classification (NCBI taxonomy): domain Eukaryota; kingdom Metazoa; phylum Chordata; class Mammalia; order Rodentia; family Cricetidae; genus Mesocricetus; species Mesocricetus auratus. Next base: position 56,420,448 of record NW_024429188.1, on the reverse strand, counting down.
AATACAGAGGGATATTCCAAATTTTTTTAATCTGTTGAGGTTTGCTATGTTGCCAAGGATGTCGTTGATTTTAGAGTAGGTTCCATATGGCACTGTGAAGAAGGTATATTCTTTTGTGTTTGGATGGAATGTTCTATAGATGTATGTTAAACCCAATTGGGTCATAACTTCTGTCAGCTCTTTTGTTTCTTTGTTAAGTATCTGTCTGGTGATCCTGTCTAGTGGTGAGAGTCGGGTGTTGAAATCTCCCACTATAAGTGTGCGAAGTTTTATGTGTGGTTTGAATTTTAGTAATGTTTGTTTTATGAACCTGTGTTCTTTTGTATTTGGGGTCACAGAATTAAGACTTCATCCTGCTGTATTTTTATTGTGATGAATATGAAATGACCGTCTTCATCTCTTTTGATTGATTTTAGTTTCAAGTCTAATTGTTAGATATTACGACAGCTGCACCAGCTTGTTTCTTGGGTCTATTTGATTGGAAAATCTTATTCCAACCCTTTATTCTGAGGTTATAGCTGTCTTTGAAGATGAGGTATATTTCTTGTATGTGACAGAAGGATGGATTCTATCTTTGTATCCATTCTGCTATATTGTGTTTTTTATAGGTGAGTTAAGACCATTAATGCTGTATGAAATTAAGGACTATTGAGTCTTAATTCTTGTTTGTTTTGGATTTGGTTTTGTTGTTGGTATTGTATGTGGATTTACCCCACTTTTTCTTTTGGCTTTTGGTAAAGTGTGATTATTTATTGCCTATGTTTTCATGAGTGTAGTGAACTTCCTTAGGTTGGAGTTTTCCTTCCAGTACTTGTTTTAGGGCTGGATTTGTGAATATTATTTGTTCAAATATGGTTTGTTGTGGAATATCTTGTTTTCTCCATCTATAGTGATTGAAATCTTTGTTGTTTGTTGTAGTCTGGGCTGGCATCCCTGTTCTCTTTGTGTTTATAGAGCATCTATCCAGGACCTTCTGGCTTTCAGAGTTTTCAGGGAGAAATTAGGTATAATTCTGATACGTTTGCCTTTATATGTTACTTGGCCTTTTTCCTTTGCTGCTCTTAATATTCTTTCTTTATTCTGTATGTTTGGTGTTTTGATTATTTTGTGACAAGGGGGCTTTTTTGAGGTCCACTCTATTTGGTGTTCTGTTGGCTTCTTGTACTTTCATTGTCCTTTCTTTCCTTAGGTTTGGAAAATTTTCTTCTCTGATTTTGTTGAATGTGTTTTCTGCACCTTTGAGTTGGGTTTCTTCACCTTCTTCTATCCCTATCATTCTTAGGTTTGGTTTTTATACAGTGTCCCATATATCCTGAATGTTTTGTCTTAGGGATTTGTTGAACTTAAGATTTTCTTTAGTTGGTCAATTTATTTCTCCTAGTATATCTTCAATGCCTGAGATTCTTTCTTACATCTCTTGTATTCTCTTAGTTATGCTTGCATATGTAGTTCCTGATCATTTACCCAGATTTTCTAATTTCATCATTCCCTCAGTTTGTGTTTTTTGTCTCTATTTCAGCTTTCCATCCTTCCACTGTTTGAATTATTTCTTGCAATTTTTTTGGTTTTTCTTTTCCCCCATTTCTTGAATTTTTTGTTTGTTTTTCTTCCATTTCTTTAAAGGATTTTCTCATTTTCTCTTTTCAGTTCTCTATCATCTCCATGAAGTTGTTTTTGAGGTCATTCTCTTCTGCTTGATCTGTGCTTGGATGTTCAGGTCTTGCTGGTGTAGAGTCCCTTACTCTGGTGGTATCATATTGGTTTTTCTCTTTTTGAATGTGTTCTTGTATTGTCATCTTCCCCTCCATTCTTTCAGTGGATGCAGGTGGGTTATCTCATTTCCTGGAGGGTACAGGTCCAAGGTTCTCTTCCAGTGGGTACAAGCAGGCCCAATATTCCAATGGGTCTTAGGATGGGTACAGGCAGGTTTGAGGCACTCCCCCTCCCAGTGGGTGGAGGCAGGACTAGAATCAATATGTCAGCATACTCTGGATGGCTTGATCCTACTGGGTCAAGGAGACCTCCCTGCACTCCACTGGCCAGGAGATCCCAAAGAAGACAAACAGAAGCTGGGCCTGAGCCAAGGGCCCATGCTTACCTCTTTTTATAGTTACACATCTTTTATAAAGAACGTTTTGGTGATGTTAGTGCCTGACTTTATGAAGTGTACTGAAATACTAAATTGTTACAAATGTTCTATGATCTTATCGAGAAAATTACAGATAGATTCGATTTGAAATCCAAATATTTTATCCTAAGCAATGTCATATCATATGTGTAGTTTAAGATTTTGTTTAGGCAATGTGTCATGGCACAAAAACTACGGGGTACCTAACTCATTTAGTGTCATGCTATTGTACAATTCTCAAAACAGAACTAACTTTTTTAAAGTTCAAGAGTCCTGGTGAGTCTCCACAAGTTTGTACCAAGACAAGTTTGTCACTCATCTTAGAAATAAAAAGAACAATCAGAGCATTCTTTCTCTATATTAAACTTCTATATCTTTAAATTTGAAAACAAAATGTGGAATGAATAATTATAAATACTGGTGAATTTGAGTCAACACCATGGAAAAGGAAACCTGAAGGACTTATTCCTTGTTAGGAATTCTGGTATCAGGAGCTTATCAGTAGACAAACAGATTCTTTCAACTGTAAAACTACAAACATCTTGGACTAAGTAACTCTTGTTTGAATATTGGTGTCATGTAGTAGCCACTAGGGACATTTCTTTTCTAAGAATATAATACTGTTTTATGGGAAATGGCTTAGATTATGTTCATTAGCTATGGTTCTTCCATAGAGCTTATACCCTGTGTAGCCACAGGTTCTTGAGCCCCAAAAAGGTACCAGGTATGGGTTTCAGTTTGTGAAATAGGCCTAATATAAACAAGAAATAAGTTGGTTAGTCTTACAACATTCATGCCCGAATAGTATCTGTGGGTGTGTTTTACCAGGCTGGTCCTTTTTGTAGCTCACATGGTTTACAGCTCAATAAGAATGGTGATTCCTTTTATCCTGTAGTAGCATACATAACATATGCAGAACTGTGAGAGCTATCCAGTAGGGATGAAATTCCCAGTGAGTAACAGCTTGATTTAATCATGTTCTGTATGTCAAGTGTGTGGTTTTTACAGTAATAGGATCCTACCATCAACTTCAGTAACAAGAGTATTGGCAATAACCATAATGTTTGTGAATCCGTTAGACCTCACTTACCAAGGACTCCAAAAGTGGTAATGCACTCTGGGTATTGTCTCTGTTACAGAATAACTATATTTAAAATATTTAAGCATGTTTGTGTATATATTTGAGGAATCTTCTATACTAGCAGAATTCCATATGAGTTTCATTTAGTGTTAGTTATCTCTCTTCAAATTCCCTCATTTGCCCTGCCACCCATTCCTCCCCATTAAACCCTTTGTGTACCAAGAGTCCCCTTTAATCATTTTTACAATTGTATTCTATTTCCTCTCTTGAAATCACCTTATTTTCCCTTACTAATTGTCTTATCTTAGTGTATCTAGTAGCTGAGAAGTTAGTGAATACACTTGAATTCATTAGCACAAGAAACTTTATGAATGGGACCCCAATAGCTTAAGCATTAAGGCTAACAGTTAATAAGTGGTTCCTCATAAAATTAAAATGCCTCTGTATAGCAAAGGACACAGTGAAGGGGCAACATACAGAATGGAAAAATATTTACCAGTTATATAACTGACAGAGGGTTATAATATAGCACATTCAAAGAATGAAACAAACTAAATATCAAGAAAATAAATAATTCAGTTTTAAACATGGACATGGAACTAAACAGAAAGTTTTGAAAAATCAATGTAAAAATGGCTAAGAATCATTTTTCAAATATCTAATATATCTAGCTTCCAGGAAAATGTGAATTAAAACTTTTTGAGATTTCATCTTACTCTGAATGGTGTGGTAAGGTTTTAAAAAACTCAAATGATGTTATAGATATACCACATGATGATTTTTCTTGAGCATTTACCCAAAGGACTCTATATCCTACTCTAGATTTGCCTGTTTATACATGGTTATTGGCACACTATCCAAATAGCAGGAAAAGGAAAATACCCCATATGAAAATGTGACTCTTTTACACAATAATATATTAATCAACTCTTTGAAAATAAGATTAAGAAAACTTCACATAAATTGGTAGAGTTGGAAACAATTCTGAGTAAGGTCACCCAGAACCAGAAAGTAAATGTCATATGTCTTTTTTTCAAGTGTTAGTCTTGAACCTTCAGATATGTGTGTTTTACTAAGTATTCATTTCAGTGATTTTAGTTTTAATTTGTTCTTAAATAAGAATCATGGAGGGAATATATTAATGCTTTAACAATTTAGTGGTTACATATAAAGAAACTTATCTGAAAATGCATTTAGTATTGAAGGACATTATTTAGAGAAATAAAGAAATTTTATTCAGAGAAATAAAGAAATTTTATTCAAAGCACAACTGACTAGTAGCCTGTACTCAAAAGTAGTGCTTGTCATTTCAAATCATATTATCCTGCTTGAATGTGTATGCTTGTGTACTCTGTGTATGTACTCAAGTTCTGTATATTCCTTCAGCTAACAAAAGCAGTTCCTTGCCCACTCCTCAGGCATAAGCATCAATGTATCAGTCACACTTGAGAGCTTATGTATAAGAACAATATGAGGTGCACTCTCACCCTGAACTCTTGGGGAAGGGTCTAGGCCCTGCCCTATATGAAATGACAGACTATGCACACCCCCATGGAGGGCCTCACCCTCCCTGGGGAAATGAGGGGATAACGGGGGGGGTTGGGGGGAGGACACGGGAGGAGGGGAGGGAATGGGAGAGGGACCTGGAACTGACTTGTGAAGAAACCTCGTTTCTTATCTAAATTTAAACTGGAAAATAAAATAAAAAAAGAAATCTGGGAATCATGTTATGGGATATTTGTATATAAAATTATGCTTAAAATTTTGTGGATTTGAGACATGGTAAATACTATGAAATTAAGCATTCGACTGTAATAATTACTCCATAAGTCTTGGAATCTATTCCCATAACCCACATAGTATCTCACAGCCATCTTTGATGCCTATTCTGGAGTATCCAATGCTTTTCTTTGGCCTCTGTGGGTCCCAGACATACAAGTGGTAAGTACATAGATGTACATGGAGGCAAGTCACTCATACACATATAATAAAAAATAATTCACATGATGGATATTATATAGTGAAGTCCATACAGTCCAAACCATGAGACAATGATTAGAGTAAGAAAACAAGTCTTTATTTTTATACTTACAGTCATTACATGTAATAGAGAATCACAGGGGACAATTCCAGGGTAATATGAAGCAAGAAGAGTAGAAGAAAGGAGAAAACTGGGGCTAAAATTTTTTTATGGATTTTCATGCCAAAAACAAGGTGGAGAAATTTATTTAATTTAGGATTGCCTAACTTAAATAACTTCTAGTAGAACACTAATTTATCAAAGAGGACTCTAATTTCTATTGTGATTCTAGAGTAATTAAGGCACAATAATATCACCTTTTGGAGTATGTAGGCCAGTCTGAAAAAAATCCTCTGAATTGAATTAATCTTTATATCAAAGATATATTCCTGTTTAGGCCCTTTGCTCACTACAAAAATTAATTAGTTTTATGTGTGAAAGTTTCACTGTTAACTAGAAGGGATTTAAAAAGCACCCAGACCACTTACACACACACACACACACACACACACACACACACCTGCAATATTCAATAGGAACTTGCCTTTAAAATCACAGGCAATATGTTTTAATTAGCCTGGTGGAACACAGAGTGATTACTATGGGGCAGACATTTTTTTTTTTGGTTTTTCGAGACAGGGTTTCTCTGTGGCTTTGGAGGCTGTCCTGGAACTCGCTCTGTAGACCAGGCTGGCCTCGAACTCACAGAGATCCACCTGCCTCTGCCTCCCGAGTGTTGGGATTAAAGGCGTGCGCCACCAACGCCCGGCAGGGGCAGACATTTTTTTTATACCATTTCAGGATGGGGTGTTTTAATAGCAAAATCTGTTGAAAAAATTTAAAGACATCAAATATCATTTTCTTTATTGGCCCATTCATTCAAGGAAGCCTCTGACTGACTAGAGGAAAAGTAGAAACAATGATTAACTATATAAGAAAAAGATGCAATTGTTAGAAAAATTGTCTGTCAGTCAAATAATTAAACAAAAGAACAACTGCTCCCTTCAAGAAGTAAATAATAATCCCAAGGAAGAGGTGATTTAATTTTTTTTTTGTTTTTTCGAGACAGGGTTTCTCTGTATTATTTTGGAGGCTGTCCAGGAACACGCTTTGTAGACCAGGCTGGCCTCGAGCTCACAGAGATTCGCCTGCCTCTGCCTCCCGAGTGCTGGGATTAAAGGTGTGCGCCATCAATGCCCGGTGTGATTTGATACTTAACTCCCACATTAAAATATTCAAAATACCCACTTTTCATGAAAAATCATGCAGCTAAAAGTATATACAGGACAGTGTAATCATTTCACATGAAAAGATATGGGGAAAGTATACTAGAGGAAACTCAGCTTTTGAACTAACCTAACCAAGACTTGCACTATATGTATATATATATATATATATATATGTATATATATTTCTGTATGCTGAAGATCTGACTCATAGAAAACATTGAAACACAGAGTTATCCAGACAGATTATGTTTTGAAGCAATATATAGAATATCTCATATTGAACACTAAAATATTAAGAATGCTTCATTTCATGTATTCTAATGAGTTCATAAAGCCTATGCACATTAACTGTTAAACCTTTTTATTTTTCATGTGGAAAAATGCTCTTACACATATTTGAAAATTTAAGGAAACCATACATAAGATTAGATGTATAGTTATTTATTGAAAGGAGGTATATTGATTTTTAGATTAAGATATAAAAGCAAGTCTAATTATTGCATTTTCATTGTTTGATTTTGTTGATATGCCTTCTCCATGCCTCTCTTCTATCACTTTTACTTCTCTACTTGTAACCTCCCATGGTAATAGCCATACTACTTTCATGTCACGTGTGTTCTATTACACTCAATTTGTTCTCCCCTTCCTTAAGATCCATTAATACTTTTAGTTTTGTGGCCAATAACCATACATGAACACATTTATATATGCTTACACGAAAATTAAAATCTAAATTTTACATCTGACATGAAAACATGCTATTTGTCTTTCAGAATCTGCATTAATATAATTGTTAACTATAATTTCCAGATCTATCCATTTTCCTGTGTATTTTACAATTTTATCTTTTTTTACAGCTGAATAAAATTTCATTGTATGTTGGTATGATATTTTCTTTTAGGCATATAATTTCATATAATCAGAAAAATCTATATGAACATGTATGGTATATTAATGAAAAGATTTATATAAAGAAATCAATAAATAGCCTGAAGCTGAAATAGGTGAGGTGTTCAACATTAGATTTCAGGTCACAAAAAAAGGATTGATTAATGTTAAGAAAAATAATTAGAATTACCAATTCTAAGGACCAGGAAGAAAAAACTAATAAGGAAAAAATGGCTAAAGCCTAAGGTACTTCTGTGGTACAATGAAGCATATTAGCTTATTCATTATTGAAGTTCCAGGAAAAGATCAAAATAAATGAAAAAAATTTATAAAATAATGGCTAAAAAATCCCCCAATTTGACTCAATTCCATGACTCTATACATATAAGAAGTTTAATAGTAAAAGTTTAAAAACTCTTTAAGATCAAGAACATAACAAAGGTCTTTTCTTTCACAAGTAATTTTTAAGATTGTTCTGGAAATCCTAAGGGCAGCAATTTGGAAAGGAAAGAAAACTATGACATATTATAAAGGAAATACAAAATTGTGCATAATTTTTCTGTATATGGAAAATATGAAAGAACCCATAAGGACACTACTAGTAAAAACATGAATTGGACAAAATTCTTACATTAAAAATTAGTACATGAAAAATAGCAATTCTAATTGCTGCTCCATTCACAATAGCTAGGAAAATGGAAACAACTGATGAATGCATAATGAAAATGCAATACATATATACTTTGGAATACTATTAAGATAAGGAAAATTAAATCATTAAAATTTCATGCAAATGAATATATCTAGAAAAGATTCTACTGAGTGAGGTATCCTAATCTCAGAAAGAAAAACATCACTTCTTCCCTGTCATCTGTTTGTTGTAACTTCAAATTATTACATATGAATATATACCCTGGAGCAATCACAGATGACAAGAAAGTAACAAAAGGACCATAGGGGATATGGTAAGAGAGTAGATAATAGTGGGGTAAATTTGGAGGGGAAATGGAAAAGAACAAGATAGCTGGTTAATTAAGAAGTCAACACAGAAGATGCAAGGATGAAGATAAAACAGCCATAAGGATGTCTGAAAAAGTCATAAAGAATTATACTAATATTTATTTACCTAAAATTACATATAATACACGTAAGTCTGTGTATACAAATATACAGTTTTAATGAAAACTTTCCACCTGTGCTAAAAATAGTTTAACCAAGACCAATCTAACAAAAGTCCCAACATCAGGCATGTAAAGCTTCCTTTTGAGTTAGTTAGGTTTACCCAAGAGACTATCAAAACATTACAAGTCATTGTAACCCTTGGTTACTTCCCAGTGGTGGATGAAAAATCCCTAATGTTGAAGACACCATGAATGTTGGACATAAGACCTGAAGGATCCATGCTGGATTTGACCTGAAAGCCTCCTCCATGAAGGCTAGTTTTCATGATATCAGAAATTGCAATGCACACTTCCCAGAGAGAGAAGCAACCAATAATCACAACGAACGACAACAATAAAAAGCATGGCACAATAGCCAAAAGGGTGTAGTAGTGGTACTTATATTTTTGTGGTTACCAATAGCTATTTAATTTGGATCTTGAAGGAGAATCTACAGTCTCCACTTTATTATACAAACATAATTCCTAATTTTAATCTAAATATTTATCATTATACACACAGATTAGTGCATTTATCACCCCCAACAAAGAAACTTCTCTTTGCAACAGATTAAGACTGTGACAGAAAAAAAAAACACAAGCTGACCCATCTACAAAGATCTCCTTTACCTAAGACTCACAGAATATTGTGGAAGAAAGTATTGAAATATTGTAAGAACTAGAGAAACAAAATGTTTTTTGTGAGATTGAATCTCCTAGAACAGTAAGGGAAATGACACCCATGAAGCCTCAACAACATGGTTGCCTAAGCATGACCTGAACAAGGAAGGATAATACCAGCATGGACAAGAGAAATCTCATGGAGCCTAAACTCTAGACAGACAAAACAAAACCAAACCAAAAAGCTACAGGCAATATAAGAATGCTGCAGCAGGAGAAATCATCTTTTCCAGAAAAGACTTCCCAATTTGTTATCTAACATTAAGTTGTCAGTCCTGAAATCATAATCATATAAGTATATGTAATACTAGAGAGATTGAAGAGATTTTGTTTATATGTTTAGGGGTGTGTGTGTGTGTGTGTGTGTGTGTGTGTGTGTGTGTGTGTGTGTGTAAGACATTTAAAGAAAAATAGGTCAGAGACCATTAATTTAAGAAGGAGCACAGTCAGGAGGTTACATGGGGAGGTTGAAGGAAGAAAAGGAAAGGGAAAAGGGTGTCTTTATGTTTTACTTTCAAAAAAGGAAAGGCATATGACAACTTACCACTGTAGATGCTTTTTAAAATATATACATTTACAAAGAAATATAAATGGAGGTACCATATATTGGAGGAGACAATACCCCAACTAGACATAATATGCTATCAATAAAACCCTCATTATTATGAATGAGTTACATCTTTTTCGGTCATTGGCCAAAGGATTCTCAAAACATACCTACACCCACAAATACTATAGGCTATATTTCCAATGCTATCAATTACTTTCCACAATGTGAGGGTAAGCACTATTGCTGAAGACAGCATATACATGTTATGGCATGGAACATGGAGAAATTGAGCTAGTGCTCAACTGGAAGCTTTACACCTACTGGTTAGCACTTATACTTCTAGACGGTTCTATACACACTACAGTTAGAGAAAAGTAGTCATAAATCTCACCAGGCAACTGAAAGTTGTAACAATGACCTACCTGTAAGATATGACCACTGGTACAGTACTTTCATGAATGGTAGGGGAATAACCAACCACTTTTCTTTGGGTTTTACGAGACAGGGTATTGTTTTGGAGGCTGTCAGTCCAGCCCAGCCTCGAACTCACAGAGATCCGCCTGCCTCTGCCTCCCGAGGGCTGGGATTAAAGGCGTGTGCCACCATCGCCCGGCGTACCAACCACTTTTAAAATTGGATTTAAGGCCCACTCCATGAGATGGAACCCACACCTGATATTCTTAATGAGTCCAATAACCTGAGACTAGATAGGTCGTGAGCCTTAGAAGAATACTAATATTATTCTGCTAAGTAAACATAGTTATAAAATGACTCCTAATGACATATTTTTATACCCATAGATCAGTGCCTCACTCAACTCCTGTCAAAGAAGCATATTCTTACAGCAGATGGTAATCAACAGAAAGTTCTTTTCATTTCAAAATGTTTTTGCTATTTTGTTAAATAGTGGAAAGGATGTTTTATTACCTCATTTCATTTTACCACTTTTGATGGAAATCCTTAACCTTTATAAAAATAAACTTTACATACTAAATATATACATTATGATTAGTAAATTTACAATTGAAAATAGATTCTACAAATATGATATTTAATAAAAATATTGTTTATGGTATTATTTAAATATGTACATATATGTAACATTAATTAAGAGATAAATGGCTATGATATACACACATAATGGATTATTTATGCCTCATAAAATGATGTTTAAGAGGATTTGGTAACAAAGAAATAATTATGTTAAAAAACTGAGTAATAAAATGGCTGAGAGACACTTAAGAATGTGCTCAACATCCTTAGCCATTAGAATCAAAACCAATCTGAGATATCATCTTACTCCTGTCAGAATGGCTAAAGTAAAAAACACCAATGACAGCTTATGCTGGAGAGGATGTGGAGAAAGGGGAACACTCCTCTGTTGCTGGTGGCAGTGCAGACTTGTACAGCCACTTTGAAAATCAATATGGAGTTTCCTCAGGAAAATGGGACTCATTATGCCACAAGACTCAGCTATTCCACTCAGGCATATACTCAAAAGATGTATATTCATACAACAAGGACCTCTGTTCCACAGTATTCATAGCAGCATTATTTGTAATAGCCAGATCCTGGAAGCAACCTAGATGCCCCACAACTGAAGAGTGGATAGAGAAAATGTGGTACATTTACACAATGGAGCACTACTCAGCGGGATAAAAAAACAATGGAATCTTGAAATTTGCAGGCAAATGGATGACACTAGAAGAAACAATCCTGAGTGATGTAAACCAGTCACAAAAAGACAAACATGGTATGTACTCATTCATATATTGACTTTAGACATGGATTGTAGGAGTGCCAGCCTACAATCCCATTGCTAGTGAGTCTGGGAAACAGGGCAGTTCCCAAGAGAGATATGCATGACACCCTAGAGAAATGGAATGAGGCATGACCTCCTGAGCAGATTGGGAACATGGGGAAGGGGAGAGAGAACTGGAAAAAAGAAAGGGTGAGAAAAGGAGGAGAGAGGAAGACATGGGGGAGCAGGAAGGTTGAGTCTGGGCAAGAATAGAGGAGAGCAGGATAAGAGATACCATAATAGAGGGAGTCATTATAGGTTTGAGGAGAGAACTGACACTAGTGAGATTTCCAGAGATCTACAAGGATGACACCAACTGGCAAACTAAGCAATAGTGGAGAGACTATCTTAGTAGCCCCTCCCTGATAATGAGATTGAATACTACCTTATATACCTTCATCCAGTGACTAATGGAAGCAGAGGCAGATACCCACAGCTAAACACAAAACTGAACTCCTGGAACCCAGTTACAGAGAGGGAGGAGTGATGAGCAAAGAGGTTAAGACCGTGCTGGTCAAACCCACAAAAACAGTTGACCTGACAAGGGGGAGCTCTTGGACTCCAGACTGATGGCTGAGAGGTCAACAGGGGAGTGATCCAGACTCCATGAATGCAGTGTCAATGAGGAGGCCTCGGCAATCTCTGGGTCCTTGGGTAGTAGATCAGTGTTTACCATGGCATATGAATGAACTTTGGGAGCCCATTCCACATGGAGGGATGCTCTCTCAGCCTGGACACATGGGGAGGGCCTAGGCCCTGCCCCAGATGAAATGACAGATTTTGGAGATCCCCCATGGAGGGCCTCACCCTCCCTAGGGAATGGTGTGAGGATTGGGTGGGGGGCTGGGAGTGGCTAGGCAAGGGAGGAGCTGGGATTGGCATGTGAAGCAAGTATGTTTCTAATTTAAATAAAAATGTAATGGAAAAAACTGAGTATTTAGAATTATTTCAATGAATTTTCAATGATCCAAAATAGTGATAGCAAAAGAATATGCAAAACTCTTCAAACCCGAGCATTGTGATAAATTTAAATTATTTTATACTTATATGTATTTTCTATATTTCCTTCCCTAAGTATTTTTTTGTTTTTATCTCTCATTAGATAGGAATTAATAGTGAATGGATAGTACAATTAAATTTGATTTTGAGTTTAGAATAAAATGATAAGTTTTCCAAATGCTGATATAAAATGTTGGTCTCCTTTTATTTCTGCAGTTCACATTATTTGGCATTTTAAGGCATTAAAACATACAGCTAGTAAGTTCAGAAAGAATTGTAATGAATAATTATATTCTTTGGAGTATAGCTTGAAATCTAACTGTAGGTTATTAAGACATAATTCATAAACAGATGCCACCTTGCACAGAAATAGGTGTAAATAATTTTTATTCCTTGTTTGATATTTTGAATCATCACCACATTTTAATTATTCACGAGGTTTCTATGCATTGCATTTTACTGAAGATGTAAGCTTTTAAAACCACTGGTATTTTGAAAATCTAAAGCTGGGGTGATACATGCTCAGGTGCTAATTTATTTACATCAATTAATTTCTGGCCTCTGATGTAAACCAATTAGTATTCAACACTTAATGGAGTCATTATCTGTCAGATTAGCTGTAGGAATGCTTGTCACTACTACAGGACCAGGCACCAAAACTTTGTTAATAAAAGTAGCAGAATTAATGGAGTGAACAGCTTAGATAATGACTTAATGTGGAACATACAGTACAGAAAGAGGCTGATCAGCTGTCTCCAAAGAATAAAGATATCAGGGAAGCAGCCACTTTATGCTCCCCCAAATGAGTTTAGACAGTAGTGTTAAAATATGTTAATTTTTTACACACTGTAAAACGGTGCCATAATTACACCAATCCTTCTTGTATGATGGTCAGATGGTTTGGCATACAAATAGGGATGAGTTATATTTTATTAGAACTCCTAGTGCTGTTTTTAAATGACCAGAAAATGCCAACAAGGAAGAAAAATGTGGCTACAATGACCATATATGTCAATCTGAGGAAAACCCATGTGGTATTCTTAACCATACTACAACTTCCACATATCACAATTGATGAGAAACATAGTCCCAGAGGCAGAATATGTGTTCGAAAATACAGTTTGGTTGAAGAAAATGTAACTTAAAGTTCACTGCTCATTAGTTTCTGTATTCAAAACAAAATCCACACAAAGATGTCAATAATCCATGCAGGCTAGAGAATTTTGCTCTGTCTTCTAGGGTAATTGAATTAGCATATAATTTCATCTCTTAAGAAACATGTTTTTCTTGAAATATACTGGGAGAATTTTCATTCAAATATGGGCTATCTTCAGTCGACATTATTATTTTTCTTTCTACATTATCAGTGTCAGAGCAAGGAGGAATCCATTATGAACTCACTATGGCTGTCTAGTTACGAGGACAATTTTCAGGACACATGATTTAATAGTTAAGAAATTTTGTCATTAAATTTAGAATCTTTTCAGAAGCATAAATAAGTATTATTAATTCTTTTCAATTATCTTAGATGAATTATATACAAAAATTATGTTTAAAACATTTTATGAGTTGGCTATAACTGAATAATTAGCTTTTGTTCAAAATACGATTTAAGAAATTAGCAGCCCTGACAGTATTGAATTTAGCTGCACTTAAATGATATAATAAAGAGTGGAAATTATATTTTTAGGATATACAGGGGGATTTTTGAAGTATAGCATTGCCAGGGATGCTCATGTGTAATGCAACTTTCTGTTCCCAAATCATACTTAATAAATGAATTTATCTCTGTTAAAAATATCTTCATTAAACTTTTAGAGCAGGTAATTATGTCACAAATGGTTACTTGAAAATCATTACATGTGGATTGACCCTAATTCCAAATTTGTTTGGGTACATATATTTAGTAGCTTATTCCCACTGACAAAAAAAAAGGATGCCTGAAAGAAAGGGCTGAATCTTATTTTATAAGACTGATCATTTTATTTTGCAAAGCAATAATTAAGGTCCACTCAGGCTAACTACTTTTCAGTGAAATAGAGACAAGAACTTAATTCAATTACCTCCAAGTTCAATGTTCACTCTGTCACAGTGATAAAGAAGTGAGGGAAAGTGAATATATATACTAAGTGTGGGCTGGAGAGGCGGCTCAACAGTAAAAGCTTTTGCAGCATAAACATGTTGGTTGAGTTTGATCCCCAGAATTCACTTTAAAAACCTGGATGCAGTGGTGTCTATAATACCTATACTCATACACTGAGTCGAAGGCAGAGACAAAAAACCGATCTAGATGTTCATAGGCCACTTAGCCTAGAGTGTGCAGTATCATAGAAACAAGGGAGACTGCTACAGAGCACAGAATTATGCAGTAAGAGCTCGGCTGACAAAATCACAGTGCTAATGTACCAGTATCATCCGATGGAGAAGGTCCACATTCAGGAGTATGGGAGTACTTGTTTTATGAATAGTCTCTGTCCTGACTGTAAATTCCTTGTGTAGTCATATCACTCCCTTTCTTTGGTGGAATTCATCCCATAAGCCCTAGCGGTGTATTAATTGTTGACTAGGCACATTTTCCCCTATGCATTGGTATATTGGATTCCTCCCCCCTAGCAATGCATGATTTGGGCATGAAAGTAATCACAGTCAACATCCTTGCTCTCTCAACCAGGTTTTGAATAAACTTAGAATTCTGCCCTCTGCAATTATCTTCCCTGGAAGACAGTTGGTCATTGTTAGTATCCAGGCAGAGAGGCCTTTATTGAGACAGTCACAGATTCCCAAGGACAAGAATTACAGCATGTCTAAAGTTGTTGAGCCATAGATCTCAGAGAGATAGAGAACAAGAGTGTCTGGGATACACTCTGCCAGCAGATAGGAAAGTGCTGTCCCAACCTAACCTCACATTAACCTTAAAGTGTGCCTATTATTCACTTGCCAGTCTACTAACAATAGATCTGTGTCTTAAAGTTGTATTGGGCACTGTGCCCTCCCTGTGTGGTAATGGTTTTGCTCCTATGGTCTTGGACCATATCTCTTGCTCTAGGAATGTGCTTTTGACCAATGAGAGAAACTTCACTATCACTTCAAGCCTCCTGAAGGAAAATAGTTTTTATAATAGAAGAAGAAGCTAGAAGAATAAGCATGGAGAAGTTAGGAGAAGGACAAGATTATTAGAGTAGAAACAGAACAATAAAGATCACATGAAATAAAGAGCATGACCCTCAGATTGTGTGTGAAGTTACTATAGAAATCTTTTATCCCCTCCTTCGCTCCTGATAAGCATTTCAGATTTAGAACCCTGGGTAGGGGCTGGAGCAGGTCTCTTAGTCCTTACAGGAGACCCTGACCAATCAAGTGGAAAGAGATAACTGACTCCCAAAAGATGTACTCTGACCTCCACACATAATAGTATACATATGCCTGCAGACACACATGCACAAATGAGTCCGTGTGTGTGCATGTGCACATATTGATACACAACACATAAATATTATGATAAATGTAAAACATAGGTGGTTGAGTAAGTAAAAATAGCTGTCAAACAACAAAAGGATGTAGATTATAAGATTTACTGATTTATCCAGAAATATTTTTCTTTTTTAAATTAATTTTTATTTAAATTAAAAACAATCTTATTTTACATACCAATCTCGGTTCTGTCTCCCACCCATCCTCCCATTCCTCCCCCACAAACCCCCATCTACTCCTCAGGGTGAGTGAGGCCTCCCATGGGGGATCATCAAAGTCTGTTACATCATTTTCTTGCCTTGGCTTGCCTAGCCTGCCACGTACATGGGTTGCATTGCCTTACATTGCTTTGCCTTGCATTTGTGTGCCTTGACTTGCCTTGAATTACTTTACCTTGCCATTGATTGCCATGTGCATGACTTATGTTGCCTTGCCTTGCCTTGCTGAGCAGAGGTTCTCAGCTAAACTCCTGGAGCACAGAAATAGTTTTCAAACTTTCATTGTGAATTAATTTAAAATTTACAAAAATTTCTTAACATAATTAGAGTGTGTACTATAAATTAAATTCACATGTTCTAAGATAGCAATTTATAGCTACAAATATTTTCACTGATTTATTTTAGACATATTTTGTTATTTTTATATTCTAGCAGTTTATGTATAGCACTCTCTTAAGAAACTAGTGAAAATGTATCAATTAGATATATAGACATTTTAATATTAATAAAACAGTGCTATGCATTTTTTAATCTACAGTAAAGATGATGATTTAGTAGTAAAATGTGATAATTTGGCTGTCAGTTTTAACCTATAATACCCAGGAAAATACTACATTGTGCAATCTAATGAACATTCAAACCAGAAGAGATGCAACCAATAAAACATGGAGTTAATCTTCATGTTCAACAGTGATTAAAACCGGATGCTTTACTGAAAATCATACCTCATCCCATCTGCACTACCCTAATTGTGAAATAATATACCAAAGAATAAAATGTTTTATTGACGTCAGCTGGTGATCAGCCAGTGCCCTAAAGCACAGGGATTAATAGTCCTTGTAATTTTATCCTAGCTAGTGTTCCTGCATCGAATGCTTTGTATACCTAACCTCATTTTTAATGTTCTGCTAAGACCAACTAATGTCCTATAGCAATGCTGCACACTCATCACAGGGAAATTTTCCATCCTCACAGATGCTGCAAACTCCTCTTCTATTTGGGGAATAAAATGAAAATTTGTATAGGTTTTAAATTTTTTGTAAAGTGTTAGCTTTTCATTTGTCCACTTAGAAAAGAGAATAAGACTTTGCTTTGTATTTAGAAAGTTGGGTCTTAGATTTTTAAGTAAATAGGTTATTGCTTCAAGGAAGTCTTTTGCTTAATATCAGGCAACAAAATGTTTAATAGCTTCTCCTAAGCAAGATTTTGGTTATACAATGCAGAATATTGCCTAAACATTTGGAAAATATTGTTTTCTTATATTTTTGGTTGTGAGCCTAGCATTTAACTGCTGAGCCATCTCTTAAGCCCAGGAAAATATTGATTTCTTTTTATATCTTTCTCCTAACCCACGTGGAAATGATCTATAGCTCTTTCCTGTTACTTAAAAAATCTGAACATGGTTCAATCATAGGAATATAAGACTTAATTGATTT
The DNA here is from genome assembly GCF_017639785.1 of Mesocricetus auratus. NCBI lineage: Eukaryota > Metazoa > Chordata > Mammalia > Rodentia > Cricetidae > Mesocricetus > Mesocricetus auratus. The sequence continues at coordinate 56,402,787 of NW_024429188.1, read as the reverse complement.
AATGTCCACCCAAGTATAACTGCAAACTTAAGAGTAATATTCTGATTTTTAGAATAGTGAGCTAATCCCTGTTTTTGGTATAAAGCATTGCTATAACTTAAAAATCTAGTCCAGTAGTTATCAAGTCATAAAACCTTAAGTAGAAAGATATTCATATTTGACTATGTCTACTTTCTCTCTGAGAGAGAATTCCCTCTACCCCTACTGTCAAGAAGTTTTTCTCCTTTGCAATAACAATTTAGTGATTGAAGATGAATTAATAAGTATTATTTATTTAAGTGTCAACTTCTGCAAGGATAACTCATGCAACACGAATAAGATCAGAATGACTGGCATACATATACACATACCACTCCTGAAAATAATGAGTATGGTTCATGACATTTTGGACAAAGTGCTTGTGAAGTCTTTATAAAAGGGGGTTTTAATGTGATCAAGGAAATCTTAGTGATGGATATATTGAAGATGAAATTGGAGCAAATTATTTCTTTCAAAGAACAGAGATTCGTTTTAGTAGAATGAAAACTGGTTATTGTAAACTAAGAGAAGTGTCTTTGACACAGAAGCAACTCTAGGACCTAGCTTCCTTTTCAAACCCTTTGCAGAGCTGTGTGGTCTTGATATTTTGTGAATTATCTCCTTTTTATAGCTTCTTTCTTTTTACTTTTATCCCAGCCAACTAATTCTGCTTCAACATCATTTCTGCCCACACCTAATCTTTCACATGCTTCACAACTACTGTTTATGTATGTATTTTCACTTTCTTATTTATAATATTGACATCAAAATTTCAAGAGTTTCCCACCTGATCAAGTGGCATATTTGAAATCCAGATTATATGTCCAGAGATGACCAATTTTCCTATAGATAGTTATTGTAGAATATGGCAGAAAAGAGGAGAGAAGGACCATTTAGTAGAAAATAAAGAAAAGAAGAATGTGTTCCGGACAGTTTCCGTTAAATTGATATTTGTGAAAACCAAACATGACAACTTTGCCTATCTAGTGAGTTTCAGTGGATTGGTAAACACAACAAGAATGATGGGTTGATAGTAAATTATAATGTTATTAATTGCTAATCTAGTGAATATTAGCAGCTGTATATATCAAGGGAAGAGCTTCAATATGTTTTTGCAAATGGTAAACATGACAATATTAGATAATTCTTAAATATAACTTACTATGCTATACATAACATCATAAGTATTTTATGAGTGGTGAGTTATTGAATAGAAAAAGATATTTAGTTTTGATAATACCAAGACAAGCCTTAGAGAAAATACCTAAAGATAATTATACGATACACATTAAACTGATATTATACTAGCTTTCAACAATTTGTAGGAGTTTGTTGAGGTTCTTTGGGACATTTTGTGGACAGTTTCGCATAAAGTATAGACTGATGCTTGAGGGAAAATAAGGCAAAAGAGATTTGAAAGTGATTGTCCATTGCTAAATGAGAACTTTCTGTGTGAATTGGAAAAGTGTAATAGTACATGCTGATGTACTTGTTGCTAAAAATTGTATAGAATTATAGCTCTTAAGCTGTATGGAGGACCTTAGAAATTCTATTCTCTATCATTCTAATTCAAGAAATTAAATCCAGAGAAATGTGCCTGTTTAGGATCACAAAACAAATAAACAAGCAAGCAAACTAAACTAAGTAAATGACTGAGTAAGAGAGAATTGACTGTAAAGATACTAAGTAAAGTTAAAGAGTGATGTTTGTTCATAATATGTTGTTTTATTTCAAGTTGTGGTTTGGTCAACAATGCTTTTAGAATGTCTCCTCAATTTTATCCTAGAGAGATTAGCAATTTTAAACTTCCGTGCCATGTCTTTACATTTAATTAATTAAGCACATTTTTATAATTAGCTCACCATTTATAATAAATATTCCTCTAAAATGTGATAGGTCAATCTTTGCTTAAAAGGACATTTAGTAAATGTTTATGAGACTACTGAACACTGCCTTTGTAGTACAGTCATGTATAATCTAGAAACTAATGAATGTGACTATGTCCCTATAAAATCTTATTTACAAAAATGGGGCAGTGATCATAATTTGGCGCATGTGTCTAATTTTATTAACCTCCTTCTTTAAAGTGTTTTAAATTTTCAGGGTATCCATAAAGTTTCCTCAGAACTGTAAAGGTCATAAAGTGAGATGATGATCATGTACTATACGAACTCGGTTGAACATGTTATTGTTAAATCTACATTCATTTCTATGTAGAATTAGAACTCCAGGTTATACATTTCGACTCAGTATGATCATTTGTTAGTGCCCTATTTCACTTTGAAAAATCATATAATTACTTAAATCTAATGCAAATATGGTATCCCTTAAATCTTAGTAAGTTCCTAATATTTGGGATATATTCAAAATCTTTTGTGTAATCATTTGGGCACATAATCATTTCCAAACCTGTATCTTGCTGTTTTGCTTTTCACCAATTTCAAAATGGAATATTAAATAAATGAGAGAAAAAGAGCTATGTTATTAAAAAAAAAGAAAAGATGCTTTAAGTTAGTTCCGAGAGGAATTTAGGAGCAAACAATGATGTTAGAAAAGGACTTTAGTCACAAAACTGGTGCTGAAAAAAGAAAATTACTACAAAATTCGTGGAATATTTATTTTCCTAGTTGTATGTGAAAGAAGGGAAATGCTTAACATTTTTGATGTCCTCTTGAGAACTTCAGAAATTAAAAGCAGAACACAGCCAACATTTTGAAGGCCAGATAAAATTGGGTGGTCTTCTTGGCCCCATGCATTATTTTCCAAAACTACAATTTAATAACTCATCTACAAGTTCTTTCTTAAATGTAAATTGGGGTTAATATAATTCTATGATAAATAAGGTTCTAGCTTTGTCATTTTATTAGCAATCTGTGTTAATCTTTGTGAGCTGCTTCCCCTCTCTGGACTTCTGTTGTTTCCTTTTCTTACATGAGGTTGTAATCTGTGTGTTGGAAATAGAAACTTTGGAAAAAATCAAATGATTGATATAATGTTAATAGAATGAAACTGTATAAGGTACTCATATATGTATACACAATTTACAATTTATTTTATATAAAAACTTATTTTTCTGAGCATTTTAGTAGTAACTTCATACTGGAGGTAGTTTACAGAATATGGTAAGTGTAATCTATTTGAATGCCTCTATCTTTTATTTCAAATTATAAGTTGGTTTGTCTTCTTACTTCATGAAGTCAAAGGATCAATCTATCTCCTTCTATCTCAAACACATTTTAAGAATCTTGGTAAGTATCTTGCTGTCCTAGCCGAAGGGGGAGGAATACAATGAAGTCATAAGGTTATAAGCAGTACATAGGCTATTTTTTCCTAGCAAGTATTTATGACAGTAAACTTGATATGGGCAGCTGTTTCCAGGTGTAACTTGTGTGTGATTTAATTTTTTTCTTAGGAACTGCAGGTGCTTTTCATCCCAACATAAGTGTTCTTTATCCAATGCCAATATAAACTTTAAAACTTAGTGTATCCCTCCAAAGACTTGAAATATTAGAAATGGGTTTTAAGGAAGCAATAATAACGTTAATCCTTTCTTTTTATATTTCATTATACTTCATCATTTACAGAGCCCTTTGAGTCAAACCAGGACAGGTGGTAGCATTTTTTCTTTATAGGTGGAGAAACTGAGGCGATTAAATGTGATGAAGACCTTTCTAGACTGAAAAAAATTAATGGAATTAAAATGATTAAAATCCAGGTGACTTTTAAGGTATTTTAATACCATTATATTCTATTTAATGGCTCGGAAAAACAATATCCTTAAGAAAACTCAGTGAGGTGAAAATCTAGATTTAAATATAAAAATCTTTAATCATTATTTTAGTTAAAACAGACACTTATGCTTTAAAAATAAATTTGTTGTGTCTGGAGTTTGTAATATTATACTATATTTTGCACAGTGTACATACTCATGGGTATATTATGTCAGAATAACACATCTGACATAATTGCATTTTTTATGACAAGAACTGCTAAAATACACTTATTTAATAAAATTCTAATATAATAATTTTGTAAATTTAATTATTAGATGGTACAGTACATCTTTAGACTTGTAAATCCTGTATATATGATATTTTAATATAGTTCAACATACATATCCTTCTTTTTTCTGCTCCTTTTTCTTCTCCATGGTAACCACTGTTCCACTCTCTATTTTGTAAAAGGTATACATCAAGATATATTTATCATACCCATGAGTATGTACAATGAGTATTTACCAAAAAGACATTTTAAAATTCAAAAATAAGGAAACTATTTGTCACAATATGAGCAATGGATATATATATATATATGTGAAATTTGTGATATTCTTTTAATTTCTGTAATTAATTTAATGTACCATGTTATCCTCCAGGTAAATGATTATGTCAAATGGTAGAAACTCATTTTTTTCTTTTTCAATTATAGAAACACTCTTATCTACATATCCATCCCCCCATTCCCTCACCCTCCCATTCTCCAATGCTTCCCACCGACCCTCCAACCCACCCCTACCCACTCCCCATGGACAGTGAGACCCTCCAGGGGACCATCAAAATACATCACATTTGTGGGAGGACCCAGACCCTCCTTTCAGTATCTGAGTTGTAATAGTAACCCTCCTTATGGAATTGGCTCCACTTGTAACCTAGATCCATGTCTATTGCCACGCAGAAAACTTAAGTCCAAATGAATTAAAGACCTTAACATCAATCCAGTCACAATGAAACTTTTAGAAGAGAAAGTGGGAGGTACCCTTGAACGAATTGGTACAGGAGACTGCTTGCTGAACATAACACCAGAAGCACAAACACTGAGACTGAAAATTAATAAGTGGGACCTGCTGAAGCTGAGAAGCTTCTGCAAGGCAAATGACACAGTCAACAAGACAAAAAGGCAGCCCACAGAATGGGAAAATATATTCACAAATCCCACATCTGACAGAGGTCTGATCTCCAAAATCTACAAAGAGCTCAAGAGGCAAGTCTCCAAAGCACCAACGAATCAAATTAAAAAATGGGCTACAGAACTAAATAGAGAATTCTCAATAGAGGAGACTAAAATGGCTGAGAGACACTTAAGAAAGTGCTCAACATCCCTGGCAATCAGGGAAATGCAAATCAAAACAACTCTGAGATACCATCTTACTCCTGTCAGAATGGCTAAAATCAAAAACACCAATGACAGTTTATGCTGGAGAGGATGTGGAGAAAGGGGAACACTCCTCCACTGCTGGTGGGGGTGCCAAATCATACAGCCACTTTGGAAATCAGTATGGCGATTCTTCAGAAAAATGGGAATCAGTCTACCACAAGACCCAGCAATTCCACTGTTAGGCATATACCCAAAAGAATCACATTCATACAACAAGGACATCTGTTCCACTATGTTTATAGCAGCACTATTTGTAATAGCCAGAACCTGGAAGCAACCTAGATGCCCCTCAGCTGAAGAGTGGATAGAGAAAATGTGGTACATTTACACAATGGAATACTATTCAGCAGAAATAAAAAACAATGGAATCCTGAAATTTGAAGACAAATGGATGGCACTAGAAGAAAACATTCTGAGTGAGGTAACCCAGTCACAAAAAGACAAACATGGTATGTACCCACTAATATATGGACTTTAGACATGAATCATGGGAGTGCCTGTCTACAATCTCACTGCCAGAGAGGCAGGGAAACAGGAAGGACCCTAAGTGAGATATACATGGTACCCCAGAGAAGGTGGAATGAGGCAAGATCTCCTGAGCAGATTGGAACACAGGGTGGCGAGGGGAAAGGGAGCCAGGAAAAAGAAAGGGAGACAAGAGGAAGTGAGAAGAGGACATGGGGGAGCAGGAAAGTTGAGTTGAGTGAAGAATAGAGGAGAGCAGGATGGAGGATACTATAATAGAAGGAGCCATTCTAGGTTTGAGGGGAGATCTGGCACTAGTGAGAACTCCAGAAATGTACAAGGATGACACCAACTGGCAAACTAAGCAGTAGTGGAGAGACTACTTTAAATGCCTCTCCCTAATAATGATTTTGACGACTATCTTACATACCATCCTAGAACCTCCATCCAGTGACAGACGGAAGCAGAGACAGACGCCCACATCTAAACACTGAACTGAACTCCTGGAACCCAGAGACAGAGAGGGAGAAGTGATGAATGAGCAAAGGGGTCAAGACTGGGCTGGTGCAACCCAGAGAAACAGCTGACCTGAACAAGGGGAAGATCTTGGAACCCCAGACTGATGACTGATAGGCCAGCATGGGACTGATCCAGACCCCCTGAATGTGGGTGTCAGTGAGGAGACTCAAGCAATCTATTGGGTTATGGGGTAGCAGATCAATATTTATCCCTGGCACACAAATGGACTTTGGGGACCCATCCTACAATGAGGGATGTTTTCTCAATTTGGACACTTTGGGGAGGGCCTGGACCCTACCCAGAACGAAATGACAGACTCTAGAGATCCCCCATGGAGGGCCTTACCCTCCTAGGGGAATGGAGTGGGGATGGGGTGGAGGGCTGGGGAGGCCAGGGGAGGAAGTGGGAGTGGAGTGGAGGGAGAGGGAGCTGGGACTGACATGGGAAGCAAGCTTGTTTCTAATTTAAATTTATAATAAAAAGTGTAAAAAAAAACAGTGACTCATGCTGTTATAGGTTCCATAGACTTCCTTAGCCTCCTAGCTGGCACCCACATTTAGAGGGCTTGGTTGGGTCCAATGCTGGTTCCCCAGGTTTTCAACTAGGGTCTACGAGCTCTCATTAGGTCAGGTCAACTGTTTCGGTGGGTATCTCCAGGTCCATCTTTGTTCATTTGCTCATCTCTCCTCCCTCTCCACAACTGGATTCCAGGAGAATGGTTCAGTGCTCAGCTGTGGGTGCCTGTCTCTGCTTCGATCAGCTACTGGATGAACCTGTAGGAATGGTAACCAAGGTAGTCATCAATCTCATTATAGGGGAAGGGCATCAAAGGCAACTCTCCACCACTGCCTAGATTCTTAGTTGGGGTCATTCTGGTGGATCCCCTACATTTCCTCTGTGCCAGACCTCTCTCCAAATCTGTAGTGGCTCCCATTATCAAGTCATCTCTTTTTTTTGCCCTCCTCTATTCCTCTCCTGTCTCAGTCCTCCTGTTTTCCTTTCCTCCCTTCTCCCCCTCTCTCCTTTCCATCTCTCTTATCTGTCCCCCAATGCTCCCAATTTGCTCAGCCCTTCTTGTCCCCCTCCCCTTCTTCGGGGGACCATGGTTCTTCTCTTGATATCCTCATTGTTTCCTAGCTCATCTGGCGGTGTGGATTGTAGGTTAGCAATCTTTTGCTTTATGTCTAAAACCCATATATGAGTAAGTCATACCATGTTGGTCTTTTTGTGACTGGGTTACCTTGCTCAGAATGTCAGAAACTTAGTTTTACAGAAAGTGTTTGTATAATTATCAGAAATATATTTGTTTATTCAATTTCAGTACTAATCTATGTCCTAAAAGAATGAACACATCAAGAAAGCTAATAGGTGTGATTCAAGATAAGTAAATCTCTGGCAACTTAATATAAGAGTGATCAAGGACACATGTAGTTAATAAGGTTTCTTTTTGCATGGCAGTTTTTAAAAACGTAGCTTAATGTATGTATAACAGGTGCCAACCTGCGGAGTGCCAGCGTCCTTGCCAAAATGAAAACATAACTTACTCAAAATTTAGTAGTAGAATCTAGTCTGACAAGATCTTAATACACAGCTGTACCTGGTAAACCACATAATTAATAACGTTTTGCAATTCAAATAATAATTTAGTATGAAATATTTGACCCCTCCTAGAAGATAAATGATTCTTCTTAAGTTGATTTTAATTAGAACAACACGTAGTGGGTATTCACATTGCTTTCCTCTTGAGATTTAAATTCACAAGAAAATTGAAAACAATTTAAAAATGTACTTCCTTTTATGTGCATTATGCTTTTCATTCTTCTTTCCTGCTTGGAATTTAACACAGTCTTTTAACTAAAAGCTTAACTTTTGTTCCGGTAAGCACTAACATTGAAAAATCTCAAAATATTTAAGTCCATAAAATGCTCAAAGTTCATTTAAATAAAAAGGTGGTGACATGTGTTTTGTAAGTGTTTTAAAGGATTTATGTAGTTTTAATGTTGCTACTAATTATCATTAATTTAACATCAATGTGGTGCCAGCTTCTATATAAAATGGAACACACACAATGTCAAACAAAATTGGTTTTAACTTCACCACATTCTCAAAGTAAATTGTTCCCAAGAATTTCTACTATACAATAAATAAATATCATTATGTTTAACAAAGATTTTGTGAGAAGCTACGTGCATTCTGATATCAATTCTCAGACACAATAAATGGAATTAGCATTTGATGTCATATGATAAAGATTATTAATAAGTCTGCTTTTACTTCATATATCATCTGTAAATGGGGAAATTATTTACTTTGCTTCTGCCTATCCTTATACAAATTTTAGGCTTTACAAAACCCTCTCCAATTCTATATAACTCAAATAACTCAGAAAGCACTATGATTATCATTACCACATTTTGACAAAATTATAAGTAATCAAATAAAATGTACATAGGGTAAAGTCTGGAAAAGTTCCAAACACAAGGGTTCCTTTGCTTATGAAACCAAGGTATGTCACCCTCACAGTATATTGATATATCCCGCAATGAAGAATCTTCTCTGAGTTTTATTGTCCAGAATCTTATATAGGGTTTCATTACATAATCGTGGTTGATAAAATGATTGGTCATAGGTCATATGTTTTCAATTCAATATGTCACTTCTATTGCCAGAAGTCAGGTTTGCAGCTGGTGGTGTCATGTGAGGAAGTTTAGGTGGTGCAAGTTTGCTGGAGTCAGTACATCATTGAAGGTGGGGTTTAGATTATTTACTCTTTCCCTATTTCCAGTTTGCTCTCTCATTTCATGCTTCCTTTTGAAGATGTGTACTCTCTGCTTCCTGCTCCTGCCATCATCCCTGTCTCTTGTTGCCGTATTTCCACAGCATCAAGATAAACTCTTTTTTATTTATTGGCTGCCTGGAATTGGCTATATAGAGCAGGTTGGCCTTGAACTAAAAAAAAATCCACCTGCCTTTGCTTCTGCCTCTGCTCCAGAGTGCTAGAATTAAAGAGATTTGTCATCATTGTCATCATATCCAACTTATGATAGACTATGCCAGAACCCTATGCCAAATATAAATTTCTTTGTTAAATTGCCTTTAATCATGGTGTTTTATCACAGTAACAGAAAGTAATGCAATAGCTTTTATGGTTTTGAAGTGTTTTCCTTCCATCTGTAGTCTTTCTAGCATTTTATATCATAAAGGGATATTATATTTTGTCAATGGGCCTTACTCTAATAATCAATACTTTAAAAGCAGAAAACAGTAAGCAGCAATTATTCAATACATATTTTTGTTAGATGTTAATTTTGTAATTTTGAGTACTGTGTACTAAGGTGCCTGAAAACTAATTCATTAAAATAATGGACTTATGGTTAAAATCATGTTTACTGTTCAGCTTAATAAAATATCAGTATGAACTAATAATTCATTTATCAAATTTATTTTGTATCTGCATTTGTAAATAATTTATGAATTCCTTTGGTGCTTTTTCAGCGTTTGCATAAACTACCCCAAGTTCAAAGTTCAATGTTTATTTTTACTTTGTTGACTATTGAAATCATACAGAAAAAAAATCACTTTCTTTGAGAAAGGATCTCATGTAGCCCAGACTGATCTCTGATTCACTGTGTAGCGGAGACTCTATGTGCTGGGATTACAGGTATTAATCAACACTTGGCCTCAAAGCAATAATTTAAATAAGCATTTATAGTAAGATACAATGCATTTTTTTGTTTTTTCAAGGCAGGGTTTCACTGTGTAGCCCTGAATGTCTTGGAACTCACTTTGTAAACCAGGCTGAACTCACAGAGATCTGCTTACCACTGCCTCCAAGATGTTGGGATTCAAATTGTTTGCCAACATCATCAAGCATTTAAAAAAACTATCAAGTTCGAGAAACTTTGTCACATATCAGCTAAGACTTTACGCTCAAATACTAATCACTGCTATGCCATTAGCTAAAGTTACATGGAAAAAACACTTAACTTCTCTAACACACATTTCTTTCCTTTGCAATATGGAAATAGTACTATTAAAACATTTAATTCATTAAACAACACTTAAAAGTTTAAACATTAATCATAGACATGAACACATTTTAAGCACTCAAAATTGTCAACTATTGACAGATTTTATTATGAAATATCCCAATTTTCTCACTGGTTTGAACTTAAACATGTACTTATCCTCTAAATTTTTCACTATAGTGCTCTGGATAGCAACTTCAAATTATTGATGCTGACTCTTACATTAAAACCCAATTGTTTCAATTCCTACATTAATTAGTGTCATATCCATGTTGTTGACTGGATGATACTTGCCGCTAGTGATTGATGGAGTAAGGCTTGCTGCTTATGGCTCTAGAAGTTATGTATGATAATCGTTAGGACTATTCCATTATGTGGTAATTTAACACATTTTAATGTTAAAATTTAATAATAGTGTGATATTATTATAAACAGTAATTTGTACCTAGGAATATTATTTACCTTTATCATTAACTAATTATTAGGAATATCAAATTTTAGTTAGGAAGAATGAAAAGAAAATAATTAGCTTAATGTAGCCAATCTTGACAGGGTTCATTTCCATAACATCATGCTGTACACTGTAATGTATAACTTTATTTATCATTTGAATATAGTTGGTTTGTGGTTCTACTTACAACAATTAAGTAACTAAATAGCCTAAAATATTCTTTTTATATTTAGAAATGAGATAATATATATATATCAATGTAAGGTCACCTAACAGAATAAAGAAATATAAGCCTCAAAAAGAAGGGAAATTCAAACCCAGTACAATAACTGAGCTGAAGCTGCAGCTCTATTAGGAAGATTATGCTGGCTTCAGTGATCAAAGCAGCAAGGACTTTAGTGGTCTTGAGATTACACAACTGAGGAACTAGAGTGAAGTTTATCTTCTAAAACCAGGTACATGAATCATACAGTTTCAGCGAACCATAGATAATAAATGTTCTTTAAGAAAAAAATAACAAAAATTGTTTATATTATGTTTGTCCTTCACTATAAGCTTTAAGTAAATAAAATGTTTAAAAATGAACAACAACGGGCCTTTTCTCACCTCTACTGACGATTTTAATTTAGTTTACCTTTGCCGTGATGTGAATAAATTAACATAAATGTCTTTAGTTTGATGATGTATCTCTCTTCTTTGACAGAAGCAATGCAGACCTCACTGAAGCAACAGTTTCCCAGAAAGAGGCAAAGATTTCCTAGAAGTCAGTGTTTACCACTATTTATCCAGAAACATTTGGCATCATTAATATTATTTGCAACTTTTTGTTAGCGCCTATTCTTGCACCAAACCAAAGCCTACTGAATCATTCACTCTGGGAGAGCATTCAGAAAACAGTGTTTTGTAAAGCCTTTCAGATGACTCTAATTCATGCTGAAATTTGAGAGCCACTCTTCTAGATAAAATCCTAGTAAAGCCAAATATATAATTCTGAATAAAAAATAATTCCAGGAAAATATACACATTAAGGAACTCAACTCCTTCTGCCCCATAACAAATGAAAGATTGCTGTTTAGTAGGATCCTGTAATTTGGTGTCAAGTATAATAGCAAGATATTCCATTTGTCCCCATGTCTTTAGGTTAAAATGTGTCTCTTAAATTCTCTGATGCCCTGCCTCTTAAAATCTTAACACTTCTATGAACATAGTGGAACAAACATCCTTGTTGTATGAATGGGCATCTTTTGGGTTTATGCCTAGGAGTAGAATTGCTGGGTCATGTGGTACACTGATTCCCATTCTCCTGAGGAATCTCCATACTGATTTCCAAAGTGGCTCTACAAGTTTGTACTCACACCAGCAATGAACGAGTGTTCCCCTTTCTCCACATCCTCTCCAGCATAAGCTGTCATTGGTGTTTTTGATTTTAGCCATTCTGACAGGAGTAAGATGATATCTCAGGGTTATTTTGATTCACATTTCCCTAATGGCTAAGGATGTTGAGCACTTTCTTAAGTGTCTCTCAGCCATTTTAGACTCCTCTATTGAGTATTCTCTATTTAGTTCAGTCCCCCACTTTTTAATTGGGTCCTCTGTTGTTTTGGAGAGTAGCTTCTTGTGTTATTTGTAAATTTTGGAGATCAGCCCTCTGTCAGATGTGGGGTTAGTGAACATCTTTTCCCAATCTACGGGTTGCTTTTTTGTCTTGCTGACTGTGACCTTTGCCTTACAGAAGTTTCTCAGTTTCAGGAGGTCCCACTTATTAATTGTCAATCTCAGTGTTTGTGCTTCTGGTGTTATGTTCAGGAAGTGGTCTCCTGTACCAACTCGTTCAAGGGTACCTCCCACTTTCTCTTCTAGCAGAAAAACACCAATGACAGTCTGTGCTGGAGAGGATGTGGAGAAAGGGGAACACTCCTCCACTGCTGGTGGGAGTGCCAACTCATACAGCCACTATGGAAATCAGTGTGGAGGCTCCTCAGGAAAATGGGACTCAGTCTACCACAAGACTCAGCAATTCCACTCTTAGGCATATACCCAAAAGATGCCCATTCACACAACAAGGATGTCTGTTCCACTGTGTTCATAGCAGCATTATATGCAATAGCTAGATCCTGGAAGAAACCTAGATTCCCCACAACTGAAGAGTGGATAGAGGAAATGTGGTACATTTACACAATGGAGTACTATTCAGTGGAAAAAAACAATGGAATCTTGAAATTTGCAGGCAAATGGAAAGTACTAGAGGAAACCATCCTGAGTGAGGTAACCCAGTCACAAAAAGACAAACATGGCATGTACTCACTCATATATGGATTTTTAGACATGGATCAGGGGAGTGTCAGTCTACAATCCCAGGGCCAGTGAGTCTGGGAAACAGGGAGGTTCCCAAGAAATATGCACTATACCCCAGAGAAGTGGAATGAGGCAAGATCTCCTGAGCAGATTGGGAACAGCAGGTGAGGGGAAAGTGAATGTGGAAAAAGAGAGGGGGATAAGAGGAGGGTACAAGAAGACATGAGGCAGCAGGAAGTTTTTGTCGGGATAAGAATAGAGGAGACCAGGATGAGAGATACCATAATAGTTAGAGTCATTATAGCTTTGAGGAGAGAGATGACACTAGTTAGATTTCTAGTTATCTACAAGGGTAACACCAACTAGGAAACTAAGTAATAGTAGAGAGACTACATTTATAGCCACTACCTGATGATAAGGTTGATGACTACCTTATATGCCATCCTAGAACCTTCATCCAGTGACTGATGGAGGCAGAGGCAGACACCCACAGCTAAACACTGAACTGACCTTCTGGAACCTAGTGACAGAGGTGGAGGTGTGAAAAACAAAGGGGTCAAGACCGTGCTGGTGAAACCCAAAAAAACAACTGACTGGATAAGGGGGAGCTCTTGTACCTCAGACTGATAACTAAGAGGCCAACATGGGACTGATCCAGAATCCATGAATGTAGTCAGTGAGGAAGCCTCAGAAATCTCTGGGACCTTGGGTAGTATATTAGTGTTCACTATGGCATACAAATGGACTTTGGCAGCCCATTCCACATGCAGGGATGCTCTCTCAGCCTGGACACATGGGAAAGTGCCTAGGTCCTGCCCTGGATGAAATGACAGACTCTGGAGATTCCCCCCAAGGAGTGCCTCATCCTCCCTGGGGAATGATGTGGGGATTGGGTTGGGGGTGGGGGTGTTGGGGGTGGGGGCTGGTGGAGGGACAAGGGGGGTAGCTGGGATTGACATTTGAAGCATGCATGTTTCTAATTTAAATAAAAAGAAACATCAAACATAATAAAAGCAAATCATCAAAAAAAAAATCTTAACACTTCTGTTGGCTCCAAAGGACGCTGTAACAATAAGCGACACACAATTACTGAAAGTAAAACGAAGTATTTATTGTAGAAATTACTCACAAGATACCAAACAAGTAACCCAGATGAGCCAAGCAGTTTTCAGCTGCCGAACCGGACGCCGAACTCCAGGAAAAGAGACCCAGACTTCCTGTGTGCTGTCTTTTATACCTTCCCCTGTAACGCCCCCTAGCCATGCCCAAAAGTGGGCCTGGCTAGTGACGTAATTCCGCCTACGTACGTATACGTCTTTACGTCCAGCCGTATACGTCTTTAGTCCTGCCTAAAGTGGGTGTGGTTAGCGGTGTGGTAAACCGCCCTTTTATTACCTCATCTGTATGCGCCTCTAATAAGTCACATGTTTAATGGCGGCATACAGACTTCCTCCTACAATTCCCCTTTTAGTCTAAAAAGGACAACTAACTTGTGTCAATGAACAAATTGTATCAAACATCTATTCTATCTAAACCTAAACTTATCTGAAAGAAACCTCCAAATATGAACACCTCCTTCCAATCCCAACTCTAAAATAATTGAAAACTAGCACTAACAGGTGTAAACTATCTTATAATATCAATAGTAGGGAGAGGGGGCGTAGAATTCTCAAAACTACTTCCTGCTGAGATGGGACGATGATAATCTCATGGGGACCTGTGAGAAGAAAAATGTTAGTATAACAAAATCTCAGTAGATCAGACAGTCTCTGTATGGCAGGAGATGCTTGATTGAAGTTCCTGACTGGGGTTCTAGTGTTGATTGAAGCTCTCATCTTGAAGCTCTTGCCAGATTGTAGAAGATGTACTATTTCAGTTTCTTGGTCCGGAGTTGTGTAGAGTGATGTAGTTTCAAGCCAGTTTCAGGATAGTGCTTGTCAGATGGAGTCAATGATGTGGGGCAGTTCAGATGCCTCCAGTCGAATCAGGTGAAGTCAAGGAAGTGGATCCTCATTCTCTTTCAGAAGCAGTTGAAGATTGCTGTTAGAAAATCCCTTGTTCTCTGGAAAACTCAAACATTAATGTTAACAAAGAAATATTTTAACTTTCATATGTATGCAATGTATGTATGACAATAGGGAAGATGAAAAACCTGGAGGAAATTAGACTGTTCAGAAAAAGAAATCCACAGATAACAGTCCCTCATTTTATTTCTTCTGTCTTATATCAATGGCTCTTTGATATAATACAGAAATTCTGAATTGTATTTAAATAATATGCTTGAGTTTAGAGTAGGAGAGCCAATCCAACTCCAAAGCCAGCTTCAGTTAAATGAATGGGGACTGAGGTATGTGAAAAAATAAAGATAAAAGGGTACTATGAAAAAACAATATAGAGAGATTTAGACTTTGATACCACACAGTGAGTTACTGTTTGTTTGATGGTCCCCAGGGTAACTATTCATTCTTCTACAGGAATCCATATGTCCAGTATTCTTTGCTGAGTTTACCTGTGAAGACAAAAAACAAAACACTTCTCTTTCCTTTTAGGAGGTCACTTTACCCATTTGCTTTCAACATGGCAAGATTAGCCATTTGGGCAAGAAACTGCTCTTGCCTAGACTGACTGTTGCTGTATAAACTGGACATGCAGGACCCACAGGAAAGTGACTTCTAAACTCAGTCTTACAGGGTTCCTGCTTCATGGAAGAGTCTACGAGACTTTCTGCGGGACACAAAAATGACTAACAGACTGCTGATGCAGATGGACAGTTTGAAATTTCCTGCTTTGCTGAGAAATCTTCTGGATACATTGTGGCCTATGGGCTGAAGATGGATGCCCTAACGTTACAGAGGAACTTCGGGTGACTGTCCAGGCAGTGAGATATCTCTGTCAATCCTAGTGTTTATATATTATCCTTCTGTGGTCTTTGATGGAGTTGAAGATACATAGTTATAATTATAGTTTTCCTTAGTTATGATAAAAGATAAGCTACATATAGGACTTTGGACTCACAAGGATGGGATGGATGATATTTTCTTTAGATCTTGCTAAATGTTAATAGACAAAATGTTGTAACTGTGTTCTTACTTGATAACTGTTCTGTCATATACAATTTGACTATGTTAAAGTTAAGACCTTTCTTTTTGTTTAAACAGAAAAGAGGAGATGTTGGGGGAAGTCCTGTGCATTTGTCAATAAAATATTGTTGAGCCTATTGGGAACCAAGATAGGAGGGACTAGGAGTCCAGGAGAACTCTGGGAAGGAGAAACACAGAGAGTTCGAGATGTAACCGCCATGGGTTAGGAAACTCGGAACTATTCTCCGGTAAGAGAAATACTTAGATTAACAATTATAGGGTAATTACTTAAGTCAGAGCTAGCCAGTAAGAGACAAGCAAGGCCAACAGCTTCATAATTAATATAGCCTCCTGTGTGTTTATTTGGGACTGATGCGGATCTAGAACCAGGCTGGCGGAAAGGCTTCTCTCAAGGAAAAAGCTTCTCTTAACACACTTCCTCTTTCACAAAGGTCCCTGAGACTTAGGTATGGGAGTTACATTATTTAGTTTCTGAGTAATTTTAGAAGCTACATCCATAAAATCTCACTAACATGACAGAGCATGATATGAGCAAGGACAACCAAGTAGTTTGGGGAAAGCCTACCAGGCCTCAACCCTACACAAAGGACTACTGGAAATGAAGGAATGTCAAAAGTGGCAGAAATAGTCTTCCCCAGGGGAAGTTACAACCAAATGTTTGTCCAATACCAAATGGTCATTCTAGAAAACACAGTTAACCTTATATAGACTGAGCAAATCATATTTAGTAATATATATATATATATATATATATTGTGGTAGTTTTAATGTAATTGGCCCCCAGAATTTCACAGGAAGTGGACTATTAGGAGGTGTGGCTTTGTTAGCATGGGTATGGACTTGTTGGAATAAGTATGCCACTGTGTCGGTGGGCTTTGATTTTTCCTATGCTCATAATACTACCCAGTGAGATAGTTATCTTCCTGTTGCCTACAAGATGTAGGATTCTCAGCTATTTCTCTAACATCATGTCTGCCTGTATGCTGCCATGCTCCCATCCATGATGGTAATGGACTGAACCTATGAAACTGTAACCTTCCTCCTCAATTAAATGCATTCCTTATGAGTTTTCATGGTCAAGGTATCTTTTCATAGCAATAGAAACCCCTAAGTCATATCCACATATACATATGTGCTTGCAATAACAATTAATGAGAAATGGGATCATTAAATTCAAATAGAGTAAGGAGGGTGTATTTGTTAGGGTTTTCTGGAGAAACAGAATTGATAGAATTAGGAAGTTGTTAGAATGCCTTACAGAGTGTGATCTTACTGTTCCAAAAATGGCTGTTTCCCAAGAGGAAGTCCAAAAAACAAATAGTTGATTGGTACACAAGGCTCAAAGTCTCATGTTGTCTTCAATGTATGTCAGAACACCAAAAACATGTTCCAATACAATCAGTGAAGGAGTGGGGACATGTCGGGAGAGAGACAGAGCTTCCTTCATCCATATTCTTTGTACAGGCTGCCACACTCCAGATAAAGAGTGTCTTTCCACCTCAACTGACTCAATCAAGAAAAATCCCTCACAAGTGTGTGCAGCCGCTTGTATTTTAGTTAATTCCAGATGTACCAAAATTGACAACTAATAATAGCCATCACAGAGGGCTATATGGGCGGTTTGGAGTGAGAAAGTGAAAAGCAGGAGTGATGTAACGATACTATAATCTCAAGAATAAAAGAAATTATTTAAAACGCTTAACCAGCTATATATTTTTCCTTCATCCCTATTTGTATGCAGTAAAGCATTGACCAAGCCTGCCTACTATTCTTTAATAATTAAATAAGGTTCTATCTATATAGGGGGTCAATGCATGTCTTGTCTATTATCCTTATGCAGAAATGATGTCATAGCAAACATTTCTCTGGATTATTCACGCTCTAACTTAAATAGGCTGTCACTACTGTGTCATTTTAACTTTGTGGTTGTAGTGGTTTCCTTGCACTTCTGGGTGATGTGACTATTCTAGATTTTTTTCACACCATTCCCTCTGGTTCCAGCAATTTTTAAAGTCAGCAAAGTTATGTCCAGAGTTTTCTGGAATTATGTCAAAACTGTCTTTGTTGCAAGGTGGACTCATGTTAAACTTTTATATACCTAGCATGATTTCAGAGACACTAGGAAGGCATAATAGATACATTGAGTGAAAGTAATTCCAAATAATATATTTGATAAATGTTTTCTTCTAACACTTATAGTAAATTTATGAATGAAATAGTGTTGCTTTTTACTTCTTTGTACAGTTGTCATTTTTAGAAAGGGACTGTTCCTTTTTGAAATAGAAGGAATTACACAGACAGATCAGGGGCCTTGGAGGGAACAAGTAGGCAGAATTGACTCTGGTTCAAACACTGTATGCTACAATAAAATTCTGATACACGTCTCTGTTGCTGGGAAGATAGGATGGCAACTGGAATACTATTTTCCAATGTGCAGATTCATATACATTGTTAAGACTACTATCAACATCTGTTGTTTCACTTTAATTTTTGGATTATGGTTTCAAGTGGATTCTCTGTACATCTAGATAATCAGACTATTCTAGCTCCCTTTCATCCCCTTTCCTCTTGTTCTAAGAATTTTTTATCTTCTGTTTTCAAGAATCTAATATGCCTCCTGTTTGTTGTTTAAACTGATATACTGACCTCTTGTTTCACTGTGGAACCAGAAGCTATTTAAAAAAACAGTATAGTCCGTCTAACAAAATCTGTTCCTCTATAGTCTACTTTAACATACTTAAAGAGTTCTAAAGCTTTTGCTTATGCATTATCAGGTTATCATGTACATTGCACCTTCATCCTACAATCATGTCAAAATTGCTAAATATTAAATGCTAAAATCAGAAACAGCGACATAAACATCTGTAAATACCAAATTCTTTATCAGTCATCACTCCTCTTATTTATAATAACTTTCATGGTAAATCCCTTTTACAAAAACATTGTACTTAACTTTTTGACTCTTCCCTATCTCTTTTTCTGCCAAATGCATTCCAGTTACATTTTATTCTCATCACTCCACTGACATCTTTTTTCTTTTATTTTAATTTTAAATAGCTTGTTTTACATGTCAATCCCAGTTCCCTCTCCCTCCCCCTCCTCCCGCACCCTCCCCACCATCCCCCCCCATCCTCCCACCCTATTGCCAATTCCTTCCACATAGGGGATATCTAGAGTCTATCATTTCACTCAGGGTAGGGTCCAGGCACTTCCCTAAGAGTCCAGGCAGAGAGAGAGCAACCCTCTTTGTGTTATGGACACACGATGTCTGTTAGCATTCGAGGGATAAACACTGATCCACTGCTCAGGACCCCATAGGTAGCCCAGGCCTCCTCACTGACTCTCATATTCAGGGGTCTGGATCGGTCCCATACTGGCCTCCCAGCTGTCAGTCTGGGGTCCAAGACCTCTTCCCTGTTCGGATCAGCTGTCTCTGCTGGTTTTGCCCGCCCATTCTTAGCCAATTTGCTTATAGCTCCTTTCTCTCTGTCGCTGGGTTCCTTGGGTTCTGTTCAGTATTTAACTGTTTGCCTCTGCTTCCATCAGTCACTGGATGAAGGCTCCAGGATGGTTATAGACATCAAGTTCATTATCAGGAATGGTCATTCGAGGTGGTCTCTACACTATTGATTAGCTTGCCAATTGCTGTCATCCCTTTAGATCACTAGAGGTCACAATGGTGCCTGATCTGTCTTCTAACCTATGATTACCTCTTCCCCCTATCCTACCCCCCCCAGTCAACCTTCCTGTTCCTCCATGTCCTAATCTCTCTTCCACTTCTCCCCCATCTCTATTTCCCAGGTCCCCCTCCCCCCAACCCTGGCCATGTTCCCCATCTGTTCAGAGGATCTTGCCTCATTTCTCTTCTCTTGGGTACCATGTATATCTTTTACGTTCTTTCCTGTTTCCCAGATTCTCTGTCAGTGGAAGTGCAGACTGGCACTCTCCTGATCCATGTTTAAAATCCATATATGAGTGAGTACATACCATGTTTGTCTTTTTGTGACTGGGTTACCTCACTCAGGATGGTTTCTTCCAGTGCTATCCTGCGAATTTCAAGATTCCATTGTTTTTTTCTGCTGAGTAATGCAAATCAAAACAACTTTGAGATACCATCTTACTCCTGTCAGAATGGCTAAAATCAAAAACACAGAAGACAATTTATGCTGGAGAGGATGTAGAGAGAGGGGAACACTCCTCCACTGCTTGTGGGAGTGCCAACTCGTACAGCCACTTTGGAAAGCAGTATGGAGATTCCTCAGGAAAATGAGAATCAATCTACCACAAGACCCAGCAATTCCACTCTTAGGCATATATCCACTGACATCTTATATTACGAAACCAGTGGCCTCCACAATTTCCAAATGCACACTCAATACTCATTAACATTTTATTTTATACTTTAGCAGTATTTTACACAATGGATCATTTTCCTTTCTTTGAAACACTTTCTTCACTTAGTTTGGTTTGTGGTAGAGCTTTCAGTTACCTGACTTCTGTGGAAGGGAAGTCACATATTGAGCTGAACCACATGACCATTTATGCTATCAACTCTGCTTATATAATAAAGCCATATATGTATGTGTATGTGTATCTGAACAACAAAACTCAGAGAATATATCAATATGTTTTCCTTAATTCTATAGGAAAAGATGTCCTTGTGTTTGAAACTTTTCCAGAATTTACCTTATATACTACTTATCTGATTACTTGTAATCCTTATCAAAAGATGATAATCACAATCATAGTGCGTGCCTCTTGAGTTCTTTGGATTGTTCTATTGAATTATACAGAGCTTGTGAGGGTTTAAGAAAACCCAAATCTGTAGACTAGGTAGAAATGAAACTAAACAAGGCATCCTACCTAGAGCTGATATGTGACGCAAAGGAAGAATAATTAAGAACCTTGTCCTCCCTGAAAGACCTCCTAGGTTTGTGCTGCCCCTGGAGGCCATGGTTGGTATTCATGATCCATGCTACAGCTAGGGCACAGTGATGGTGTCAGTGGTCCATACTGCTGCCCAAGATTATGAATGCTAGGTTCATGTGGATGTCCATGGTCTGTGCTGTCCCAGATATGTCTGCAGTCCATGTTGCCACTGGTGGCCACATTGAGGTCCATGGTCCTTACTGCCACCAAAGTCCGTGTTGGTGCCTGTGGTCCTGCTGCAGCCAGGGTTCATGTGGATATCTATGGTCCATGCTGCCACATGAAACCATGGTTCTTGCTTCTTCTGAAGGCCAAGTTGATATGGGTGTGGCCTGTGCTGCTGCCTGGGACCATGTTGATGTCGGTGGTCCATGCTGCTGTTAAGGACTATGCTGATGTCCATGACCCATGTTACTGGTGAAGGCCATGTGGATGTCCGTAGTCTTTGTTGCCACCTGAAGCCTTGATGGTGTCTGTGATCCATGCTGAAGCCAAAGTTTGTGGTCTGTGTTGCCTTCAGAGGCCACATTGAGGTCTATGTTCTATGCTGCCACCTGAGGCCACGTGGTTGTCTGTTGTCAGTGCACCAGCAGGAAGTCATGTGGATGTCTGTGTTACCCTAAAGGCTATGTAGATGTCCTTGGCCTGTTCTGATGTTGGAGGTCATGTTGAGGTTGAAGGTCAGTGCTATCACCGGAAATTATGTAGAAGTCGATCTGTGCTTCCACTGATGGTAAAGGGCAAGGAAGCTTCTTTTACAGTGGTGTTGATGACTTCAGATTCACAGGTGACAATGAGAGACATAGAAGGCTTCTGTGACAACCTCTTTCCACCCCAACTCCGACCACCATCCCCAAAGAAACAATATAGAAAGGAAGCCATTGAGGAAAATTCTTAAAATACAAAATAGGGATTCTGAAATGTATATCTTCAGTTGATGACTTCTTGCAGCAGTAGGAGAGGATGCAGTTTTCTTCAGGGGGCTGACTGCTGGGAGTTTGGCCTTGCTTCAGTGAATATATGAATAACACAAGATGGACCTATATTTTTCTTTTCTTCTTTTTTGGGGGAAGTGGTGACAAGAGTGTGGGTGAACCTGGGAAGACTGGGAAGTGAATGTGATTGGGGCGCATTATGAGAAACTCAAAAAGTAATAACTAAAAATATTATGATGGGCGAAAAAGAACCTTGTCCTTTAAATTATTGTATCTGACTTTAGTTCTATGCAGATAATGTCAGAATTGACATTAAATCTGTTTTATTATGTAGTTTTGATTTCTCCCATAATATTAATAAAGTTTTGGTGAATATAACATTCTTGGTTGAAAGTTGTGATTTTCATAACTTGGAATACCATTTTCTAGGCCTTTCTGATTTTAAACATTTCCTTTGAAAAAAAATGGGATTTATTCTGATAGAACTGCCTTAATAAAATTTTAAACTTTCTCTTTTGTAGCTTTAATACAATTTCTTGATTATGTGTTTTCTGTTTTGACAACTAAATGTCATGAGGAGTTCCTTTTCTGGTCTTTGTCCAATTTGTGTTATGTAGTTTTTCTTAACTCTGTGTGTAAGTTTCTTTCTTTAGAATTTTTGTTTGTGGGTTTACTGAAATTATTCTTTATGACTTTCTTGTTTCTTTTTCTATTCTTGGAATCCTAAGATTAAGTTTTTACAGTATCTCAAAGTTTTCCTATGCCCTTCATTTCTCACTCATTTTTAAAGTTTATCACTGATATTTGCTGAGTAGTTCATTCTTTGCTTTATTGTGTTTACCATGCTCTGTTGCTTTCCTCTGAGGTTTTAATTTGGCTTATTGAATTTTCATTTCTAGTGTTATTTTAGGGGACCTTTTTATTGTCAATTCTCTATTGAATTTAATTTTCCTATTATCTATAGTCTTTCTAATTTCACTCAATTTGATTTTTTGTCTCCTTTGAGTTGTTTGACAATAATTATAATCAAATAATCACTCCTTTGAATTCTTTTCACAGAAGATTTCATAGGTCTTTCTCATTGTGGTTCATTATTTGAAAATTGATAACATTACATGGGTGAAGGAATGTTCATATTACCTTTGTTTCTACACTATGTCTTGCACATCTGAAGTAGTTCCTCCTTCTGCATATGTGTGTACAATAATCTGGAGAGTGTTAAGGTATAAGAAAATTAAGGATTTGGTTACATTTCTGGAACTTTTATTGAGTGTTGCTGTAGTACAATAGATAAAAGACCCAGAGGTAGGTATTGGGGTTTAAGCTTCAAGTTAAAGATCAGAGAAGCAAAGTAGCCAAGCCAGTAGATTTTACCTCTACCCAGCAGAAATGGCAATCCTGTCTCCACAGTTCCTCAGAGGGGAACGGCTTTTAATTCCTGTCTCCTCCTCCTTATATTCCTTTCTCCCCGCAGCCAAATCCTCCTGTCTCCACCTCACTAGTTCTGGGATTAAAGGCTTGTGATCCTAGGTGCTGAGATCATCTTTGTGTGAGCTATTTATTTTAGGACTGGATTAATTTCCTGTAGTTAGTGTGACCTTGAATTGACAGAGATCCATCTACCTCTTAATCCTGATCCTGAGTCCTCGGATTAAAGTTGTGTGCCAACACTATCTAGCTTCTATAGCTAAGTAGTATGACTGCTTTGACATTTTGATCTCAAGTGGCTTTAATAAATCATAAACAATATATCACCACAGCCTACTGATTTTATGACTAGTCTTGAAAAATCTATTACTGTATACTTGAACTTACTCTTTGGGAGCCCACCATCCAGCTCCCAAATAAACACACAGACTTATTCTTACTTATGAATGCCTGACCTTAGCTTGACTTGTTCCTAGCCAGCTTTCTTAACTTAAATTATTCTGTCTAAACTTTTTACCTCTGGACTTTTGCTTTTCTCTAATACTGTATATCTTTTCTTTCATTCTTATGCTGTGTCTAGCTGTGTGGCTGAGGAGCTGGCCCCTAACATTCTTCTCTCCATCTTCATTTCTTGTTCCTTAGTCCCTTCTTTCTAGATTTTTCCTGTCTATTCTCTCTGCCTGCCAGCTCCACCTATCCTTTATCCTGCTTAGCTATTAGAAGTTGAGGCCCTTATCAGACTAATCAGTTGTTTTAGACAGGTAAAGTAACACAGGTTCACAGAGTTAAACAAATACAACATAAAAGAATGCAACACATCTTTTCATTATTAAATGTAAAGAGAGGCTTTTCCTTGCTAGCCGCTTTGGTTTATCACCCGCCAGTCGCCTGGGCTCTGCCGCGTTATAGTCCCCCAAATAACACACAAGATGCTGTATTAATTATGAAGCTGTTGACCTTGCTTGTTTCTTACTGGCTAGCTCTGACTTAAGTAATTACCCCATAATTGTTAATCTAAGTATGTCTCTTACCGGAGAAGTTTCCGGGCTTCCTACCCCATGGCGTTACATCTTGACTCTCCCGTGTTTTTCCTTCCCAGAGTCCTCCTGGACTCCTAGTCCCACCTATCTAGATTCCTATTGGACCAACAGTGCTTTATTGACATAAGACTTCCCCAACAGTTAAACAAATTTTCCACAGCATAAATGAATGCAACACATTTTAAAATGATATTTCACAACAGACACCTGTCCAAGGGTCAGCATACTGTCTTCTGGGCCTCTCTTCTAGTGCCTCCTGTTATTAATCTCCAAGTCTAGTAGTTCTATCTTGAGTAAGTTCTGGTCAACCTAAGTCTGGGGATGGCAGATCTTAGGATGATAAGTATATAATCAGGAGGTCTGTGTGTGACTCCCTATGGTCCTCATATAAGTAAGTGGGAGTCTTTGAAATGCTCTGTATTAGTGTGGGAGGTATGCATCTCTGTAGTATTCTCAGGTGGTAGAGGTTGAGTCAGTTGGTAACTAGTATTACTGAGCTAGGTGTGTGGTTCTGTGTGGTCTTCAGATGGAAGAGATTGTATAAATAGGTACACAGAATGAAATATAAAACTTAATGTGGTCCTAAGGTAATAGACCCAAATTCATTTTTTTGATTCAGTATTACCCTGATTTAAAATAAAAACAAAGCAAAAAAAACAAAACAAACAAACAAACAAAAAACAGAGCCTGGTGTTAATCCCAGCACTCGGGAGGCAGAAGCAAGCAGATCTCTGTGAGTCAGAGGCCAGCCAGGTCTACAGAGTGAGTTCCAGGACAGGCTCCAAAAAGTTAAATCTAAAACAAATGTACAAAGCAAAAATTAATAGATAAAATTACAGACATTACAGACTGATCTTCCTTATACATATAAATGCAGAATTTTCTCAGTAAAATACCAAGAAAATGAATTCAAGGTTCTATAAGAGGTCATATGGGATTTCCGGGCTGCCTGCTGGTGCTTGGGGGCTGCTATGGTGGCTTCTATCCCAGTGGCAGGAGGAAAGGCACCCCAGCAGCCTGATCTCCAACTCTACCCACAGGACTAGGTTGGTGCCTGTGCTTGGAGTCTACCACTGTGACTTCCATCCCAGTGTTGGGAACCAATGCACCATAGTTTCCTGCTCCACCCACTGGACCAGGTGAACCAGGGCCATTTCTGGACCACCTGCCTGGACCTGGGTTCTGCCACTGAGGCTTCCATCCCGGCAGAGGCGGCAGGAGCCAAGATACCACCATAGTGTCCTGCTCCATCCACAGAACTAGGACTAGACTGGCTGCCGGCACTTGGGGCCTACAGCTGTATCTACCATACCAGTGGCAGGAGCAAACTCACCCCAGCATCTTAGTCTCCTGCTTCCCCCATGTGACCAAGACTACCAGGGCCTATCTCCAGGCCACACTCCTGTGCCTAGGGTATATCACTGGGGCCCCCATCCATCCCAGTGGGATCCAAAACACACCAGCATCCTAGTACATTTTACCACCCACGAGACCAGGAAGTGGAGAGCTACCAGAACAGTGGACTTGCCTACACCCACCAGGAGAGGAAGAAGCACCCTGTGGAGCCCACTGCAAGAATGGATGGGAAGGAGACAATATAAAAACACAAGGAGCAACAGAAAAACCGATATGACACCGCCAGAGTCCAGAGGCCCAACACCAACAAGACTGGAACACCCCAACACAAATGAACCAGAAGAGAATGACATAAAAAACAACATGGAAATGATAGAGGCACTCAAAGAGGATGTGAGAAAATCCCTTAATGAGATGGAAGAAAAAACAATCCAAAACTTCAAGAAATAGAGCAAAAGACAAATGAAAAATTGCAAGAAACAATTCAAACAGTGCAAGGGCTGAAATCTGAAATCGAAACAATAAAATAAACACAGTTTGAAGGATGAAATAGAAAAACTGGGAAAACGGTCAGGAACTACAGATGCAAGCATAACCAACAGATTAGATTCATCGACCAAAGAAAATTTTAAGTCCAACAAATCCCTAACACAGAATATCCAGGAAATCTGGGACACCGTGAAAAGACCAAACCTAAGAATAAGAGGTATAGAAGAAGGTGAAGAAACCCACCTCAAAGGGCCAGACAACATATTCAACAAAATCATTAACTTGTGGAAAAGGTTATGAATAATTAGGGAATGTGGACTTGTTGGAGGAGGTGTGCCACTGAGGATGAATCCATTTCTCCTAGTATATCTTCAACACCTGAGATTCTCTCTTCCATCTCTTATATTCTGTTGGTAATGCTTGTATCGGTAGTACCTGACCATTTGCCCAGCTTTTTTATTTCCAGCCTTTCTTCAGATTGTGGGTTTTTTTATTGTCTTTATTTCAGTTTTCAACCCTTGCACTGTTTGCATTGTTTCTTGCGATTTTAGGTTTATTTTTTTTGTCCATTTGTTGCATTTTATGAATTTTTGCTATTTCTTCCATTTCTCACATTTTTTTGGTTTGCTTTTTCTTCTAGTTCTTGTATTTTTTTTTTTTTTGCTTTGTTTCTTCTTCCATTTCCTGACTCTTTTGGTTTGTTTCTTCCTCCATTTATTGCATTTTTTTGTTTTTTCTTCCATTCTACATTTTTTGCTTTGTTTCTTCTTCCATTTCCTGCCTTTTTTGGTTTTTCTTCCATTTCTTGCATTTTTTGGTTTGTTTTTTCTTCCATTTTTTTGCATTTTTGGTTTGTTTTTTCATTCTTTTCTTTGAGGGAATTTCCTATATTATCTTTTATGGTCTCTACATTTTCATGAAGGTGGTTTTAAGGTCATTCTCTTCTGCTTCATTTGCATTGGAATGTTGGAGTCTTGCTGGTGTGGAGTCTCTAGAATCTGGCGGTGTCATATTTGTTTTTCCATTGCTGAGTGGTTTTTTTGTATTGTCTCTTTCCCATCTCTTCTTCTACTGATATGTAAAATGAGAAAAGATTAATTTTTTTAAAGTTAAAAAAATCTTACTAGGGGACTCAAAGATATAGATTCATTCTAACTCAGTAATAGTGGATGATTTAAAACCTCTTGTATTTTTCATTAAAAGTTCATCTGGATGAAGAATAAATATAGAAACATTAGAATTGACTGAAATAATATATTGGATAGATTTAACAGATAACTACAGAATATTCCACCCAAACACCAAAGAATACACATTCTACTCAGCAGCCCATTGAAGCTGCTCTAAAATAGATCTCTGACCTTCAGACAGGCTTTATTTGTATAAACAAGATATCACCACAGGCAACTATCAATGCAATATAGAGGCATCACACAGAATGGTAGAAGAACAGTTCCATCTATACATCTGACAGAATAATATCTAGACCACACAAAGAAGTTAAAAAGCCTTAAATATCAAGAAAATGAACAATACAATTTACAAATGAGCTGTGACCTGTAACATAAAATTCTCAAAGAAGAAATATGAATTATTAATAAACATTTTAGAAAGAGTTTAACATATTTACCCATCAGGGAAATTAAAATTAAAATTCCATCTCAACCCAGTGAAAGTGGCTATTATCAAAAATCAAATGATAACAGACATTCGTGATGTTATGGTGAAAGGGAAATCTTTAATCACTGTTGATAGGAGTGTATAATAGTACAACCAGTATGTAAATCAAGTGTAGAAGCTCCTCAAAAATATAGAAATAGAACTACCATGTGACCCAAGTATACCAGTCCTGGACATTGTCTTAGTTACTCTTCTATTGCTGGGAAGAGACACCATGACCAAGGCAACTCTCATTTAAAAAATCATTTAATTTGGGGGGGTCTTGCTTACACTCTCATCATGGAAGGAAACAGAATTGAAGCAGTAGTTGTTATATTTACATTTACATACTGATCTATAGGCACCATGCAGAGAAAGAGAGAGGAGGAGAGAGAGAGAGAGGGAGAGAGAGGGGGAGGGAGGGAGAGAGGGAGAGAGAGGTGTAACGATACTCGAAGCTGTATAGGGAAAACAATATATTTATTTACCGAGAGAGAGAGAGAGAGAGAGAGAGAGAGAGAGAGAGAGAGAGAGAGAGAGAGAGAGAGAGAGAGAGAGAGTCGCACAGACCAGGAGTTAGAAGCGTGGCTGGCTTCTAGGAGAAAAGGGAAGCCCCTTTACCTTTCACTTCCTTTTATCTCTACCTTGACCCCGCCCTGTTGGGCAGATAGCTTTGTGGGGTTCACTCCTACAGAGAGGGTCCATTTTTATGTTTTCATGTATGGGCTTTTAAAACCATACAGCCCACGCCTCCTCCAACAAGAACATACCTCCTCATACTTCCCAAGCAGTCATCAACTTGGGACTAAACATGAAAATATTCTCATTCAAACCACCAATGACATATACCTAAAGGACTGTATATCATGCTATAGAGATACTTTCTCAACCATGTTAATTGCTTTCTTCATAATAGCTAGCAAATAAAACCTACGATATCTATTAGCACATGAATGGATAAAGGAATTTAATACATATTTGAAATATTGTTCAGCTATAATGAAAAATGAAATAATAAAATTTGAAGGCAAATTGATGGTATTGGAATGCTGAAAGAGATACTCCTGGGCTAGAGAGACAAATGAAATAGGAAAATAGAATGGGTCCTGTAGTTTTTGTTTTTCTAATTTTTTCTCTTTGGGGGGGCTGCCACCCAGCTCTGGAATAAATTCATGAAGACTTATTCTTACTTATGAATTCCCAGCCTTAGCTTGGCTTGTTTCTAGCCAGCTTTTCTAATAACTTATGCCATTTCTCTTTTACTACATTTTTGCCTGTGGACATTTTACCTTACTTTGTGCTATTTTCCTTACTCCGTGGCTGGCTCTTTGGCTGGGCAATTTTTGGCATCCTTCTTTCCTTACCCTTTTTCTTGATCCTCGCTATTCTCTCCTTGCTGTTCTTTCAAGCCTCAGTCTCCCCCTATTTATTCTCTCTGCCTGGCAGCCTTGCCTATTCTTCTCCTGCCTAAGGTATTGACTGGTCGGCTCTTTATTAGACTAATAGGGTGTTTTAGTCAGGCAAGTTTACATGGCTCTACAGAGTTAAACAAATGCAACACAAAAGAATGGAACACATTTTTTCATCATTAAACAAATATTCCACATCAGAAATGAATGTAACACATCTTCAACTAATATTCCACAGCAGGGTCTATTGTGGGGAGATATCTTAGGCTAGGGAGACTATTAGAACATAGGTGATATGAAATTAGAGAGGGAGAGTATTAGAGGTGTACAGCGTTAAGTAACAATGGGAATGGGAGGACAGGGAGATGCGTAACCAGGGAGAGAGGCTCAAACAAACTGAAGGATCTATGAAAAAGCTATTTGGGAACTTGCTACTTTGCAATAAAAATATAACGATAAAATAATAAAACTATGAAATTATAAAATGTAAAGAGAAAAGCCAATAAGAAATATGAGATAGATAGAAGGGAGTTTTCCTACATGGTTGAATAATGTTGCATATAGAGACCATTGCTTGTGCAATAAAAATTTGAGTGCCAGGGCCCCAAACAATAAAGAACAAGTAAGATTTTATGACTGCCCTCTGTTTTTCTGGATCTCCTCTAAAATGTTTTTCAATTTTCTAATACGACTAATATGTATATAAATATATATAGTCTTTTTTCTTTAATCTATTCTTCTCTCATATAATACACACCAATACCAGCCTCCTGTCCCTCCACTCTTCCCAATCCCCCACCACACACACATGCCTCCTTTTTCCCCCAGATCCACTGCTTCCCCGTTTTCCTTCAGAAAAGAGTAGGCCTCCCAGGGATATCAACTGAACAAGGCACATCAAAATGCAATAAGATTAGGTGCAAACCCTCATAGCAAGCCTTAACAAGGCAACCCAATGGGAAGAAAAGTGTCCCAAGGACAGACAAAATAGTCAGAGACACCCCCACACTCACAGGTAGGTGTCCTACAAAAACACCAAGTTAAATAACCATAACATGTATGTAGAGGACTTAACTGCAGACCACACCCCTGCAGGCCCTGTGATTGCTGCTTTATCCTCAGTGAGCCCCTATGAGACCTGCTTAGTTGATTCTTTGGGCCATATCCTCCTGGTATTCTAGACCCCTTTGGTGTTTGCAATCCTTGCTCCCCTGTGAGGGTCCATGAAGGAGTCATATAGGGAAGCAATCTGTGAAAAAATAAGAATGAAAACACAATGCAGATTCACTTTGTCACCATGAATCAGACTTCAGTGAGTCTAATGACAGGTAGTTTATTCGCAATGTATTTAAGTCCAGTACAATTTGAAAATAAAGTTCCCTGGTGTAATACAGTTCCCAGTGCACAAAGAATTGTAATTACATTGAAACTCAACTCAGGGTACATGCCATTCCCTCTGAGAAGATGGGTTCTAGAGATAGGCTACCTGTACTAGCTTGAGTGCCTGAGGGTCTGTCCTGGTCTTTGTCATACAGATAGCATAGAGGTCATTTGGGTTGTTAGCCATCTCTGGTCCTGGTTATGGGAGCTTTGGGCAGTCTCTGGCTATCAGAGTAATTTAGATTACAATCCACCTCCAGTCCTGGTTGCAAGAGCTTGATAAGGCCTGGCCCAACAGATAACAGATCCAAGCTGTTAATCACTTTCAGTTCTCAGCTTTCTGGATGGAAGAACAGGATTTTCATCTTTCCCACTGGAAAGACAATACTGTATACTTAACATTCCTGGTTTCTCTGGAGATCTGGAGGCACAAGGACCTTTCTGCTATGCTCCCAACACTCCTCCTTACTTTGTGTGGTTCCTGAGCGCCACCTAATGTTTGGATGTGGGTCTCTGCATGTGCTCCCATCAAATGCTTGATTGTGCTAGGCACCAATCAATAAGTATAGTAGAATGTCATTGTGAATCATTTTAGTGACATGTATTTTTTTGCCAGTCGGGTTTGGTTCTACCTAGGTCTCTGAGCCATCAATGCCTGTCCATCTATGTAGTGTCTGGCATAGGCCCCCACCTTAGGACTTGGGCCTAAAGGTATACCAATCATTGGTGGTCCACTCCTGCAAGCTCTGGGCTACTATTGCCCCAGTACAACTTGCAGCCAGAACGGGTGTGGATCGAAGGTTTTGTAACTGCATTGGTGTCAAAGTCCCACCACTAGGAGCTTTTCCTGGTTACAGAAGATGTCTGGTTCTTTCTTCTGCTCAAAATTCCATTCCCCTTTTGTTCCTTTTCCAAATCTCTCATCATTTTACTTAGCACTGGAAAATGTAGCATGTATTTCTTTCTCCAATGAGTACATTAGGGCTACTTTTTTTAAACCTTATTAGGGACATATGATGAAAACAATTGCCTTCTAGCAACAGTTAACACCAGAAGTGCAGTAAAATAATTGTATAAGTTACTTCAGATGGCTTCTGTTTTGATAGCATTGAGGAACATAAATCTATGTGAAGACTATTCATCAGGAACATTCACAGAGAGTAATGTAAGTAAACAAAGGGGGTGGAAAGAAGAGGGATAAAAACCAGAGGACTCACCGCAGAACACAACAATAACAATACCAAAACAGAAACATGAGAAAAAAGTTATCACACCTCCACAAGCTCACGCCTGCTTCATATTGAAAACTAGGGATAGTGATATAACTGAAATGTCAGAAAAATGTTTCAGAGTCCTACAATTAAATGCCACAATGAGGACTCAAAAAACAGATGAAGTGAAGAAATCAATTCAGGATCTGGATAAGAAAGAACAGTGGATAAAATTGTCTGAAAATTGGAGAATCCATGATACTTTGACATCTTCCTTTCCCATTTGCATCTCCTTGATCTCTTCTGGTTGTCTTACTGCTCTATCTACGACTTCAAATGGTATGTTGAGTAGATATGGAAAGAGATGAGAACCTTGTCTTGTTCCTTATTTTAGTGGAATCCTTTGTTTTTTCTCCATTTAGTGTGATATAATATTTTTTACTATGTTTAGTTATGTTCCTTGTATTCATGTTCTCTCCAAGACTTTTATCATGAAGGGGCGTTGGATTTTGTCAAAAGCATTACCTACATCTAATGAAATGGTCATGTGGTTTTTTTTTTTCTTTCATTTTGTTTATATTGTGGATTACACTGTCAGATTTTTTTGCATTTTATTCTTTTTCTCTTCCTTTTTTAAATTTAAGTTAGAAATAAGTTTGTTTCACATGTCAATCCCAGCTCCCTCTCCCTCCCCCTCCAGCCCCGCCCTCCCCACCAGGTCTTCCAGTTCCCCACCTGTCAGTCCATGCTGTCATTTAATGCAGGGCAGAGCCTAGGCCCTCCCACAAGAGTCCAGGCTGAGAGAGCATCCCTCATTGTGGGATGAGCACTCAAAGACTATTTGTTTGCCAGAGATAAATGCCCCTAAAGGCCCCATAGATTACTGACACCCACATTCAGTGGGTCTGGGTCAGTCCCATGCTGTCTACCCAGCCATCAATCTGGGGTCTAAGAGCTCCCTCTTGTTCAGGTCAACTGTTTCTATGAGTTAAACCAGCCTAGTCTTAACTCTTTTGCTCATCACTTCTTCATTTCTGTCACTGGATTCTAGGAGTTCAGTTCAGTGTTTAGCTGTGGGTGTCTGCCTCTGTTTCCATCAGTCGCTGGATGAAAGTTCTGTTTCCCAGACTCTCTGGCAGTGGGATTGCTTGCTGGCACTCCCCTGATTCGTGTATAAAATCCATATATGAGTGAGTACATATCATGTTTCTCTTCTTGTGACTGCATTACCTCACTCAGGATGGTTTCTTCTGGTGCCATCCATTTGCCTGAAAATTTCAAGATTACATTGTTTTTTTTCTGCTGAATAGTACTCCATTGTGTAAATGTACCACATTGTATCTATCCACTCTTCAGTTGAGGGCCATCTAGGTTGCTTCCAGGTTCAGGTTATTGCAAATAATGCTGCTATGAACATAGTGGAACAGACATCCTTGTTGTATGAATGTGTATCTTTTGTGTATATGCCTTAGAGTGGAATTGCTGGGTCTTAGTCCTGAAAACAGCTTGGTATTGGCACAAAAATAGACAGACCACTGTCAGATTTTTATATGTTAATCCATCCCTGAATCCCTGGAATGATGACCAGTTACTTAATCATGGTTGATGATCTTTTTTATGTTTTCTTGGACTCAATTTGTAAGTATTTTATTGAATATTTTGGCATGAAAATTCATAGAGGGAAAGTTTCTTTGTTGAATCTTTGTGTGGTTTGGGTATCAGTGTGACTATGGTCTCATAAAGGAATTTGTCAATGTTCCTTCTGTTTTGATTTGTGGAAAAATTTGAAGAGTATTTGTTTTAATTTTTCCTTGAAAACTTGGCAAAATTCTGCCTTAAAAACATCTGGCCATGGAAATTTTTTTTGTTGGGAGATTTTAATGACTGCTTCCATTTCTTTAGGTACTATAGATATATTCAAATTGTTTATTTGATCTTGATTTAATTTTGGTAAGTACTTTCTATCAAGAAATTTATTCATTTCTTTTAGATTTTCCAATTTCATCTCGTACAGGTTCTTGAAGTATAACCTAATAATTCTCTGGATTTCCTCGGTGTCTGTTGTTATGTCCCCCTTTTCATTTATGATTTTGTTAACTTGTATATTCTCTTTTTGCCTTTTAGTTAGTTTGGATAAGGGTTTGAGTATTTTACTGTTTTTCTCCAAGAATCAACTCTTTGTCTCTTTGATTATTTTTATTGTTCTTTGTTTCTATTTTATTGATTTCAGTCCTGAGTTTGATTATTTCCTTCCATCTCCTCCTTTTGGGTTTGTTTGCTTCTTTTTGTTCTAGAGTTACAGGTGAGCTATGAAATTGCTAGTGTGAGATCTCTCCAAATTCTTTATGAAGGCATTTAGTGCTATGACCTTTCCTCTTAGCACTGCTTTCATTGCATACCTGTGCATTTTTCATTGAATTCAAAGAAGTCTTTAATTTTCTTTCTTTCTTCCTTGACACAGTGGTAATTTAGTAAAGAGATACTCAGTTTCCATTCGTTTGTAGGCTTCCTATTGTTTCAGTTGTTGAGGAAATCCAGCTTTAGTCCATGGTGATCTGATAGGATTATTTCAGTTTTCTTATGTCTGCTGAGCCCTGCTTTGTGCCTTAGGGTTTTATTGCTGTGAAGAGATACCATGACCATGGCAACTGTTATAAATGAAAAAAATTAATTGATGAGGCCCGCTTACAGTTTCAGAGGTTCAGTTCATTATCATCATGATGAGGAGCATGGCAGCCTGCAGGCAGACATGGTACTGGAGCCGAGAGTCCTACATCTTGACTCATAGGCAACAGGAAGTTGTCATGACTCACTGGGCAGTATCATGAGAATAGGGAAACTCAAAACCAGTGACACATTTTCTCCAACAAAGCCACATTTCCTAATAGAATCACTCCCTATGAGCTTATGAGGATCAAATACATTCCAACTACCATATGTTATGATCAAGTATGTGGTAAAATTTGGAGAATATTCCATGAGGTGCTGAGAAAGAAATTGTATTCTTTTGTGTTTGTATGAAATGTTCTGTAGATACAGATAAGTTAGGTTTATTAAGCCATAATGTCTATTAACTCCAATATTTCTCTGTTTAGTTTTTGTCTGGATTAACTGTCCATTAGTGAGAGTGGGGTATTGAAGTCTTCCAATATCAATGTGTGATTGTCAAAGTGTGTTATATGTTATTTATGATTTAATAAAGCTTGCTTGAGTGTTCAGGATGCAAGCCAGCCACAAGCTATAGAGGTTAGACAATGGTGATATACTCCTTTAATCCCAGAAGTCACACTAGTTACCCATAGAATATGGGCAGTGGTAGTACACACCTTCAATCCCAGGATTCAAGACAAAGGTAGATTGATCTTTCCGTGAGTCCATGCCCACCCAGATCTACATAAGATTGAATCAGTCTAAAAGAGAATTAGAGCTCATGCCTTTAATCCCAGACCTAGAGAGGCATATGAAGGATAGGAGCTGGGTGTCTCAGGCTACATTCTGAGATAGTTTACAGCCACGTTGAGGAGAGGCTTTAAGGAAAATTTGTGGAGACAGGGTCCACTCCTTTCAGCACTTTCAGCTAGAGATAGGAGTAAGAGCTAGTGGTGTGGCTGCATTGCTTCTCTGGTATTCTGTTTGAAGGTAGAACTCCAATATCTGTTTCTGAGTTTTTATTATTTGTGTTACAGAATGTACCCTTGTGTTTGGGTCAGAGTTGTTGAGACTTGCGAAATCATCTTGGTGGATTTTCCTTTGAGGGTATGAAATTTCCTTCCCCAAGTATTTTGTTAATTTTGGTTGGAAGTCTATCTTGTTAGACATTAGATTATCTTCACTAACTTGGTTCTTGGAGCCATTTGCTTGGAAATCTTTTCCAACCCTTCACTTTGAGGTAATGCTTATCTTTGATGTTGAGGTGTGTTTCTTATACACAGCAGGAGGATAGATCTTGCTTTTTACATCCATTCTGTTTGTCTGTGTCTTTTTATTGGGGAATTGAGTATATTGATATTGAGAGATATCAATGGTCAATGATTGTCAATTACTGAAATTTTGTTGTAGTTTTTGATGATAGTCATTGTGTGTGTGCATGTGTGTGGTATGTGTGTTTTGGGTTATGCTAGTGCAAGATTATGTTTTGTTTGTGTTTTCATGGGTGTAATTATCCTCCTTGGGTTGAAGTTTTCCTTTTAGTACCTTCTGTAGGGCTATATTTATGGACAGATATTGTTTAAATTTGGCTTTATGGTAGAATAGCTCATGTTCTCCATCTATTGTGATTGAGACTTTTCCTGGGTATAGATGCCTGGGATAGCATCTGTGGTTTCTTCAGTCTGTAGAATATTTGTGCAGGCCCTTCTGGCTTTTAGAGTCTCCATTGAGAAATCAAGTGTTATTCTAATAGGTCTGCCTTTGTATGTTATTTGGCTTCATTCTTGGATGAAGGAATCTTAATTGAGAAAATTACTAGATTGACCTGTAAACTAGTCGATAAGATATTTTATGAGATAACGATTAATGTGCAGTGTCACCCCTGAGCATGTAGTACTGGATGGTGTAAGAAAGCAGGCTGAGCAAGTCGTGAGGAGCAAACTCATAGTAGCATGCCTCCATGGTGTCTGTTTCATTTCCTGTCTCCAGGTTCCTACCTTGAGTTCCTGCTGTGATTTCCTTTGTAATGCACTGTGATATGGAAATGTAAACTGAAACGAATTCTTTCTTCCCCACTTTGCTTTTGTTCATGGAGTTTCATTACAGGGCCAGAAATTTCAACTGTAATAAATTAGTGTCAGAAGTTGTGTATTGATATGCCAAACGTGACTGTGTTTTGGGGAGAATTGTGTAAAGACATTGGAACTTTGGGATGGATAATACATTGAGTGTTCACACCATAATGAGTTATCCTGAAGACTTAGAAGTTAATACTGGGAGTCTCTAAAAGACTCCATCAGAATCATCTAGTATTTTTTAATTAGACTTGTGGTTCTGTTAATCTGGGTCTGAAGTATCTGTTGTGATTAAACAAGAGAGCAAATCTTCAAAGTGAAATCTTTGCTTTGCTGGAACAATGGGATATTAGTAGAAATTAAGATATCAGCATTATTGATCCCCCACGGAAGGTCTCACTGTCCTTGGGGAGTGGGTGAGGGTGGGTTTGGGGAATCGATAAGGGGCAAGGGAGGGTGGGAGGGAGAGGGAATAGAGGGAGAGGGAATTGTTATGGTGATATGTAAAATGATTGTAAATTAGTAAATAAAAAAGTAGATAAAAAAGATATCAGCATCATTAAAACACCAAAAATCTTTTGTAACATGTTTCCTTAGGGTCAGCATAAAAACAATGTAGTCTAGGAAAACCAAGACTGTACCACATCCTGGTAGCCAAACTTGTTGAAATTTTCTGTCAAATGGATGGAACTAGACAAAACCAATCTGAATGAGGTAAGCAAGACTCAGAAAGACAAACACGGTATGTATTCACTCATAAGTGGATATTATATGTAAAGCAAAGTATAACCAGACTACACCAGAGAAGCTAGGTAACAAGGAAGACCCTAGGAGGGATGCATGCATCCATGGGAAGGGAAATTAGATGAGATATTCTGGGTAAACTGGGGGTGAGGGGGTAGTAAAGGGGAGGAGTGATAAGAACATGAAGGAACAGGATTGTTGAGGGATGGAAGGATGGAGTGGAAAAGCAATGAAAAAGACATCTTAATAGAGCCATTATGATGTTAGGGAGAAATCTGGTGCTAGGGAAATTGCTAAGAATTTACAAGGATGATGCCAGCTAAGACAATTAGCAATAATGGAGAGGATGTCCAACTGGCCTATCCCTGTAATCAGATTGGTAAATAGCCCAACTATCATCAGAGAGTCTCCAACCAGTAATTGATGAAACCAGATGCAGATACAAAAAAGCACCAGGTCAAGCTCCAGTAATCCCGTTGAAGAGAGGGAGGAGGGAAGTCAAAGCCATGATGGAGAAATCTACAGAGACAGCTGAAGCAAGCTCATGGAAACTCATGAACTCTAAACCAACAGTTGTGGAGACTCCATGGGATGGAGCTAGACCCTTTGTATGTGGGAGACAGTAGTGAATAATGGGCTAGCTGAGGGCCCCCTCACAGTAGGACCAGGATCTAACCCTGGTACATGAGCTAGCTTGTTGGAGCCCATTCCCTATGAGGGGGTGCCATCCTTAACCTTAATGCATGGGAGAGGGGCTTGGTCAGAACTTAATGGATTCTTCTGTGGGAGCATGGAAGATAAGAGTCAAGAAGACTCCAGGATTTGGATACCATATTGGTAGTGCTGAGACACTCAACCTTGTAGAGTAAGCAACCACTGTGTTGACTGATCCTCCAGTGTGATACAGCCTTCTTGAGTCTACTCCAACTCTTAAGGTACTCATCCTCAAGAAATGAGCAACCATTGTCTCTCAGAACCTTCTATGGTATGAGACAATTATTGTTATGATTTCAGTGGAAACTGATTTAATTAATTCTTCATATATTATGGTGGTTTGAGTAGTAATTTTTCCAGTAGGCTCATATATCTGAATGTTTGATCCCCAGTTGGCAGGACAGTTTGTGAAAAATTAGAAGGTGTGGCCTTGCTTGAGGAGGTGGGTCACATGGAAGAGTCCATGCCATTTCTAGTTAGATACCCCCATATTCTCTATCTTGTGGTTATTGTTTCACCATGTAAGCTCACTTAGCTACTTCTCCAGCACCATGCTTGCCTACCAGCTGCTATACTCCCTTTCTTGATGGCATGAACTCTAACCCTCTGAAATTGTTAACAAGTCCACATGTCATTGCCTCTAAACACATAACTAGACTCCAGATTAAGTAGAGGCAAAATACAGAGTATGATCTAAGAAGAGATGAACTACATTCTTCTGGTAGTTTGAATGAGAGATGTCCCATGTAGACTCAAGTACTTGAACAGTTGGTTTTCAGTTGGTGGCACTATTTGTGGAGGTCATAGAACTTTTGGAAAATCACCTGACTGGAGAAAGAATGTCATTGTAGCCTCACCTCACTACTACTTCACTCTCTGCTTTGTTTTTATTATGAAAAAATATGATCTCTAAGCTTCCTGCTCTGTCTTCCTGGTCTTGTCATTTTGGATTCTTCTCTGGATCCAAAAACTAAAGTAAATTCTTCTTTCCATAAGTAACTTTTGATATTTTACCAAAGAAAAGCAACTAGTGCAACCTCTAAAACACATGAGTTTTAGAATCATTCAAGCAGAGTTCTGAGGAGCGTGTGTGGGAATGGAGTTTGAAGGGTTGGGATAGTGAGACAGAGAACATAACACTAGTTAAGGCACAAAGACTTTAAATTTAATATTGAAGGTCATTCAGTTTAAAAAGTTAAAGGTTATTTTATTGATTGATTGCATTATTTGTGAAAAGATGACCTATTTAGAAGAAGCTGGACGTCCCTAATGTTCATTGGATCAGTGTTCATGAAGAGATTTTAAAGCTCAGGAAAATCAGAATTCTTGCATATATTTTCTGTTTATAACATAATTTTTCGCAATAGAAGAGGCAAGAAGACATGCCTTTCACTGATGCTATAAAACACAAAATTGTAAGTAGGGCACCAACACATTTGAAGAGCTTCATTCTGCTCTTAGGATCTATTTTAATGAGACAGGTTAAACACAGTGAATTAGTAATTTATAACTTTGCAAGTAGTCATAGGAAGCTAAATTACTGCAATATTAGAAAAATACAAAAGCAGAATAACATATGTAATACAATATATGTAAAAGGAAAATAGAACAATACATACATACTTTCCAAAAGATCAACAATGATAACAAATAAACAAATGGGCTGGAATCTACACTCCATGTTTACTTTTTAGTAATCAAGGGCTTTCTTAAATATTTCTGTTTCTTCATCTGCATGAATTTCATCTGTGGGATGATTGATGCTGAGTCAATGGTTGAAATGATTCTGGATCAGTTAGGTCACAGCAGGTCAGCAGGTGGGATTGACGTTTCAACACTTATGCTCTGATTCCAGGGCAAACAGTTTGGCACAGACAGCATGCTGTGTTCACATGACAATCCAAGTGGAACAAAATGAAAGTGTGGGTGATGTGATGTGCCAGTGGGGTTATTGGCAGTGGAGCTGAAGTTTTAAAGTACATACACGAACCTCACTTTAACTGGCAGCAGGCCATTTGTTTCCACATGCAAGCTGATCTCACAGAGTCACTGTGAGTCCAAAATCTAGAGGAACACATTTATCACATGGCAACAGGTGAACATGTGTAGACTCTTGCAAGCCTTAAATTAAGTTGTTTGTTTTGATGCAGCAATGTTTCATCCAATAAAATGGGTCATCAATGGAGAAGGAATTTATTTTGTTATTCCACACAACACAGAGTATTGTGGCTAGGAAGTATCATGTGAAGAAATATATTCTTTAAAACTGATTTACGCTACTGTCATGGTTTGGAAGAGAACAGTCACCCCACAGGCTCATACATTTGTTTTCAAATCCCAGTTGGTGGAACTGTTTGGAAAGAATTAGGAGATGTGGGCTTGTTGGAGTGGGTGTAGCCTTGTTGGAGAAGGTGCGTTGCTGGGGATGGGCTTTGAGGCTTCAAAAACCCACCTGTCCCTATCTTGCTCTTTCCATCTCTGCCTCCAATCTGTGTATCAGATATGAGCTCCCAGCTACTGTTCCAGTGTCTTGCAAACCTGAGTTCTGTCATGCTCCCCATCACGCTAATGCACTAACCCTTTAAAACTGTAAGCAAACCTCCAATCAAATTCTTTTTCTCTAAATTTCCTTGATCACGGTGTTTTTTTATGACAATTTGAACAGCAACTGAGACACCTAGAAAGCCTGAGAATATTGAACTATCACCAATCATAAGTCTGATTTCAAACTGCCGTGGCACCAGTGTAGAAGGTAGCCTCGGGAGGCAGCACTGGAGAGTAGGAGCTGTGGAAGATGAAAAGTTTAAAAGTTCAGTGATCAAGCATCTTGTCTTATGAAGTAAAGTACAGAGAGGTCACCTGCCCTTTTGTAGAAAAAAAAAGCTTACATCATTACCTGAAAATAAAACTTCAAACCTATCCACATATGAGATTTAACCTTTAGAATCACACATGGGCTATACAATTTACTGATGTAGACACTGAGAATGTTGAAATTCCTGCTTGACATTTATAAGCACCTCTCTCCAATCAATGGACTTAATTGTTAGTTAGTTTTGAAAGTATGCAGACATTTCTGCTTTTAAAATACTCAGTGCTTTGCTTGTTTTCCCCTTTTGGAACCATTTATAAGACCCCACATCTGTAACATTGACCACCCCAGGCTGTACAAACTAGGAATTTGGGGACAGATAATTATCTATCCAACTAACATGTTGCAAAGCTAAGTGTGCTGAGCAGGCTGTGTCGTGTAGAAAGGGAATCTGCTAAGGTAGAGACATCCCTGGTGAACATGTGACACTTGTCTAGCACAGGCTCACAACCAGCATAAATGAACTTGACAGACTCTAAGTGTGCAGAGCCAGTAAAGGCCATGAGAATACTTCCCATTTTATGCATTTTTCTTTGCCCATTGTGTTTCCCTTTATTTGTTTTATTATGTTGTTTGTAGTATTTTAAGTTATATTTTAAAAGCTTTTATAGTATTAGCTTTTATTCCTCTTCTTACACTTACATAATTTTAAGTGTTTTTTCATTATTAGGCAAACATTTTTCATTTCCTTTTTTATGACCCTTGGGTTTTCTCTTTTTATCTCCTCTTTACTCTAAGTAGTAGTGTAGTATGACCTCCACATATTCTTTAAAGTGTTTACATTTTTATTTCCATTCATTGTTTTCTTATTTCTTTAAATTGGTATATAAGAAATGGGCTTGATTTTGAAATTCATACATATGTGTAATACTTTTTTACTCCCCAAAGGTATATCCAGTCCTCATTCCCTACCTGGTTGCTAAAGATTTTGAACATTTTTCTCAAATATCTGCTGCCAATTTCCATATGTATTTACTTTTCTTTCTATTTTTGTTCTTTGAGAAAGACCTGGAATAGATAGTCTGTAGGTTACTACATAGAGCTTACAGACTTCAAAACTCATAGCAATCCTTCTGCTTCAGTTGCCCAAATGCTATTACAGGTATGAGCCATTATAACTGACCCTGCTTATATATTTTCTTTTGAGAACTGATTACTAATTATCCCACTCATTGTTTGGGTGATTTGAT
Organism: Mesocricetus auratus; assembly: GCF_017639785.1. NCBI lineage: Eukaryota > Metazoa > Chordata > Mammalia > Rodentia > Cricetidae > Mesocricetus > Mesocricetus auratus. The sequence goes on along the minus strand of NW_024429188.1, from coordinate 56,360,676 downwards.
ATTTTAGTTTATAATATTTCAAGTACTTTATTGTCACTATTTGAATGTTCAGTTGTTATCAAAGTATTTTCCAGTGTAAATTATCCCTTTAGTCTTCTGATTGTTTTTGTATTCGGAAGCTTTAATTATTATACAATCCCATTCATCAACTCTTGGGACGGTTTTCTGTGGTATTGGAATCAATTGTAGAAAGTTTGTGCTTGTGTCTGTTTCTTGTTGTTTTCCTTTAAACAGTTTCAGAATTTCAGATTGCATATTAAATTAAAGTCTTTGAAATATTTTGAACTATTTTATGTGTGTCTGTATGTTGTGTGTGTGTGTGTATGTGTGTGTGTATGTGTGTATGTGATTATCATGATGCTTTGTTATCAGGCTTCTGCACTATAATTTGATGTCAGATATTGTGGTACATCTAGCATTGTTCTTTTTGATTGTGTTGGCTACTCAAAGCCTTCCCCCCTGTGTCTAGTCTAAGAGAGTATCCTTCTATGGGGAATGTGCTCCCAAGGTCCATTGGTACACTGGGCATAAATACTGTTCCACTACCAGAGGCTCCATGGACTGCCCAGGCCTCCTAACTGACACTCACATTCAGGGTGTCTAGTTCGCTCCTATGCTGGTATCCTAGCTGTCAGTCTGGGGTCCATGAGCTCCCTTTTGTTCAGGTCAGCTGTTTCTGTGGGTTTTCCAAGCCTGGCCTTGATCCCTTTGCTCATCATTCCTCCATCTCTGCAACTGAATTCCAGGAGTTCAGCTCAGTGTTTAGCTGTGGGTGTCTGTTTCTGCTTCCATCAGCTACTTGATGAAGGTTCTAAGAAGGCATATAAGGTAGTTATCAATCTCATTATCGGAGAAGGGCATTTAAGGTAGCCTCTCCACTATTGCTTAGATTGTTCATTAGGGTCATCCTTGTAGATCTCTTGACATTTCCCTAGTGCTAGATTTCTCTTTAAACCTATAATGGCTCCCTCTATTATGGTATCTCTTTTCTTGCTTTCCTCTATTCTTCCCTTGGCTCAATCTTCCTGCTCCCTCATGTCCTCCTTCCCCCTCTTCTCCCCTTCTCTTTCTCCTAACTCCCTCTCCCAATCCCCAGTGCTCCCAATTCACTCAGGAGATCTTGTCCCTTTCCCCTTCTCTCAGGGGATCATGTATGTATGTCTCTCTTAGGGTCCTCCTTGTTTCTTAGCTCATTTCTTTTTCCACAAATTCATTATGGTACATAGAAAATATCTTCCTACTCTGTTGTAAACATTTATAATACATAAGGAATTTCTGGTGGATTTTAAAAGACATTTTATGCATAGTTTCTTGCTCTATAAAAGGAAGGATAATGTGGCTTCTTCCTATTTTTTTGTTTCTTTATAATACTTAAGACGTTAAGCTCTACATTTGAATATGGACAGAGAGAATGGGCACTCTCATTTTATCCTCAGTATTAAGATAATTCTGTGAGTTTTTTCACAAGTTAGTATAAGGCTGGCCATTTGTTTGCTTTACTTAGTCTTTATTGGGTTGAGGAATGTTCCTTCTCCTCCTAGTTTTTTTTCAGGATTTTAAAGATTAATGGATGTTATCCTCTGCAAAATGCCTTTCTTTTTTAATTTTTTATTTAATTAAAAACAATATTTTTTACATACCAATCCCAATTCCCTGTCCTGCTTTTCTTCCCACTCCCTTCACCATCTCCCCATCCTGCCCCCCATCCAATCCTCAGAGAAGGTGAGGCCTTCCATGAGGGATCATAAGAGTATATCACATAATTTTGGGGCAAGACTGAAGTCCTCCTTTCTGTATCTAGGCTGAGAGAGTATCCCTCTATAGGGAATGGGCTCCAAAAAGCCAGTTCATGTACTAGGGATAAATACTGGTTCCACTATCCCATAGAATGCCCAAGCCCCCCAACTGACACCCGGGTTCAGGAAGCCTAGTTCTGTCTTAAGCACATTCCCCAGGTGTCAGTGTGGAGTTTGTTAGCTCCCACTTGATCAGGTTAGCTGTTTCTGTAGGTTTCCCCATCATGATTGTGACCCCATTGCTCTTCACTCCACCCTGTCTACAACTGAGCATTGAGTTTCTTCCATTAAATATATTTTAAGCCATGTTACTTATCTGTTATTTCTGGAATTAAGTCTACTGATCATAATAATTTTATCTTCATTTGATTTTTGTTACGCACTTTTCATTACTGGATAATTGTTTTCTTTGGTCTAATGTGTTGCTTTTTGTCCTTTTCTTAACATTCATCATAATTATACTTATTGTTTTTTTATTTTGCTTTGTTTCATTCTTTACTTTTATTTTGTTACTTTTATTGACCCTCTCCTTTATCCCATTTATCTACTAATGTTACATTTCTCCTAAATGATTTTTAAGTCTACAGAGCACTCTATGTTGTCGTTTCTATTCCACTGTCTTGTTGAAATATGATTGGATTTATTTTAATGTTTATTTCTATATTGTTCAATTTCTTGCTGTTGTAATGCTAATGTAGCTTTAAATTACTCTGTGAATTTATACTGGAGTTTGGGACCATAAGAACAAACTGTTCATTTTGAAGACCCTTAAATAAAACCAAACCAACCAATGCTCATATTATAACAAACACAAGAAACGTGACAAACAAGACAGAATGACTTTTCCATAATTTCTGATTCATTGATTCTTTTATTAGAAGATGCTGAAAAGGGCAAAATGACAGATTCAAAATCAAAATTTTATTTGTAAAAATTATCTAGTGTCTGAAAGGGGATACAATGAAGCAGGTGGATAAAATAAGAAAATCTGTTCAGGACCCAGAGAAAACAGCAAACAACATAATTGAAAAACTCAGCAAGATAGATGACAAAATTACCAATAAAATCAATACTTTTAGGAATATATGAAAATCTTAATGAATCAAATAAAACCATACTGGAAATCATCACCAATAGTCTAGAAGATTTGGAAGAGAGATGACCATGAATCATGGATGAGTTTAAGGAAATACTGTACTCAAACATCTCTACAGACAAAAATAAACAAATATAACTGGTCACAAATTTCATGAACTCTGGCATATAATTAAAAGACCAAATACAAAAATTTGTGGCTTGTAAGAAAGAGCTAAAACCAAAGACAGAAAATTCCTTGAATAAAATTATAAGAGAATTATCTCACAATTCCAGATGGAGAAATGTGCATCCAAGTAAAGGAGGCATTTATAGCTTGAAAAAGACATGATTCAAGAGGAAGCCCCCATGACACCTTTTATTTATAATATCAAATGTAAAAAATACAGAAACAATATTAATGATGTCAATTTAAGAGACAACCACATCATTATAAAACTCCAATACTGGAAGTAAACACTAGCAACCATGACTGTCGTGGTTAGCAAAGGTATCTTTTAAAATTGAAAGAGAAACAAGGAAATTCCAATGCAAACACACACTAAACAATTTTATTACCACCAAGACATCATGAATCTAAGTGCAGAAGAGGAAGAATGTTTCAATGAAAAAAGCACAGGAATTAATAATTTTCATGAGAGGAGTCTATTAGAGAAGAAGTAAGAAATGATTTTTCTCATGGCCAACACAATCAATCAGAAAATATCTCATTCTATAAGAATGGAAAGTACAAACAGTTTTTCAGCCAGACAGAAGAACATCCAAACAATTACGGGTTAGCAACCTCTTGTTAATAACTCTAAAATATAAGTGATCTTAACTGTCCAATTAAAAGGCTACAAATATCCTTGCCCTGGCTCTACCTTCCTGTTCTCCCCTGCACTCTTCTCCCCTCCTCTACTCTCATCTCCCTCTCCCCTCCCCGCCTCCCTGCTCCCAATCCAATTAGGAGACCTCCTCCCATAACCCTTCTCCAGGTTACCATGCATATCTCTCTTAGGGTCCTCCCTGCTTCCCAGACTCTCTGGTGGTGGGATTGTAGGCTGACAATCCCCTGTTCCATGTCTAAAATCCATATATGAGTGAGTACATACCATGTTTGTCTTTTTGTGACTGGGTTACCTCACTCAGGATGGTTTCTTGTAATGCCATCCATTTGCCTGCAAATTTCAAGATTCCATTTTTTTCTGCTGAGTAGTACTTCATTGTGTAGATGTACCACATTTTCTCTATCCACTCTTCAGTTGAGGGGCATCTAGGTTGCTTCCAGGTTCTGGCTATTACAAATAATGCTGCTATGAACATATTTGAGCAGATATACTCATTGTATGAGTATATATCTTTTGTGTATATGTCTAAGAGTGGAATTGCGGGATCTTGTGGTAGGCTAATTTCCATTTTCCTGGAGAATCTCCATACCGATCTCCACAGTGGCTGCACAAGTTGGCATTCCCATCAGCAGTGGAGGAGTGTTCCCCTTTCTCCACATCCTCTCCAGCATAAACTGTCATTAGTGGTTTTGATTTTAGCCATTCTGGTGGGAGTGAGATAGTATCTCAGCGTTGTTTTGATTTGCATTTCCCTGATGGCTAAGGATGTTGAGCACTTTCTCAAGTGTTTTTCAGCCATTTCAGACTCCTCTAATGAGAATTGTCTATTTAGTTATGTATCCCAATTTTTAATTGGATCCTTTGGTGGTTTGGAGATTTGCTTCTTGAGTTCTTTGTACATTTTGGAGATCAGCCCTCTGTCAGATATGGGGTTGGTGAATATCTTTTCCCATTCTGTGGACTGTCGTTTTGTGTTGGTGACCGTGTCCTTTGCCTTGCAGAAACCTCTCAGTTTCAGGAGGTCCCATTTATCAAATGGCAATCTCAGTGTCTGTGCTACTGGTGTTATTTTCAGGAAGCGGTCTCCTGTACCAATTCTTTCAAGGGTACTTCTCATTTTCTCTTTTAAGAGGTTCAGCATGGCTGGATTGATGTTGAGGCCTTTGATCCATTTGAACTTAGTTTTGTGTATGGTGATAGATATGGATCTATCTGCTGTCTTTTACATGCCAGCATCCATTTACTCCGGCATCATTTGTTAAAGATGCTTTCCTTTTTCCATTGTACAGTTTTAGCTTCTTTGTCAAAGATCAGGTGTTCAAAGGTGTATGGGTTGATATCAGGATCTTCAATTCGATTCCATTAGTCTACCTGTCTGTTTTTGTGCCAATACCAAGCTGTTTTCAGGACTATAGCTCTAGAGCAGATCTTAAAGTCAGGGATGGTGATGCCTCCTGAAGTTCCTTTATTGTACAGGGTTGTTTTGGCTATCCTGGGTCTTTTATTTTTCCATATAAAGTTGAGGATTGTTCTTTTGAGGTCTGTAAAAAATTGTGCTGGTATTTTGATAGGGATTGCATTGAATCTGTAGATTGCTTTTGGTAAGATTGACATTGTTACTATGTTGATCCTGCCTATCCAAGAGTATGGGAGAGGTTGAGCCAGTGTAAGAATAGAGGAGAGAAGGATGAGAGATACCACAATAGAAGGAGCCATTATAAGTTGGAGGAGAGATCTGGCACTAGTGAGATCTTCACAGATCTACAAAAATGCTACCAGCTGGCATTAAGGCTACCTTAAATGCCTTCCGCTGATAACGAGACTGATTAGAACCCTCATCCAATGGCAGAGACAGACACCCACAGCTAAAAATTGAACACAACTCCTGGAACCCAGTTGCAAAGAGGACTGGAGAGCAAAGGAATCAAGACCTGGCTGGTGAAACACACAGAGGCATCTGACATAAACAAAGGGGAATGCATGAACCCCAGACTGATGACTGAGAGGCCAGTATGGGGCTGATCCAGACAACCCCCCAACCTGGGTGTCAGAGGAGAGGCCTTGGCAATTTTGGGACCTTGGAGAGTAGATCAGTATTTATTCCTGGCATACAAGTCAACTCTAGGAGCGTATTTCACTGGAGAGATGTTCTCTCAGCCTGAACACATTGGGGAGGACCTAGGCCCTGCCCGGGATTATATGACAGACTCTGAAAATCCCTCATGGAATGCCTTACCCTCACTGGGGAGCAGAAGGGAGATGCAGTGGGATGGGGGTTTGGGAGGAATGGTGGGCCAAGGGAGGAGGGGAGGGGAAGGGAACTGAGAGCAATGTGTGTAAACAGTTATATAAAAATATGTGTATATAAATAAAAGTCTACAAATAAGCTAATTGTATAAAAAGAAAACAAGGAAACAAACAAAAACTATCAGTTTTCTTCAAGAAACACATCTTACTGGCAAAGAAACACAGAGTAAGAGCCAATGTATGGAAGTCAATATTGAAGGCAAATGAAAACAGAAAAAACACTTGACATAACTATTCTGAGAACTGATAAAGTATACTTGAAACCACAGGACATAAAATTAAAAAGCTTCTGATATGGAGAGTTAAGAGGCAGCCTATAGAATGGAGAAAATCCTTGCTAGTTATGCATATGAGAAGGTGTCTTATCTGGGGTTTCTACTCCTGTGATAAAACACCATGACCAAAGGCAATTATGGAAAGAAGGTTTGTTTCATTGTATAATTTGAGGCAACAGTCCATCACTGAGGAAAGCCGGGGTAAGAACTCAAACAAGAACCTGGAGTCAGGAACTGAAGCACAGAGCAAGAAGAAACAATGTTTACTGGCTTGTTCTCCATGGCTTTATTACAACCCAGGACTATTTGCCTGGGGTGGCACCACCCACAATGGGTGGAGCTCTGGCACATCTATCATTAATTAAGAAAACATAGTGCTTACTCGTACACAAACAAACCAGTCTTGTGGAAGAATTTACCCAATCGTAATTCCACCTTCTGAGATAATTCTACTTTGTGTCAAGTTGGCATAAAACTAGACAGCACAGAAGAAGTTAATATGTAGAACCTATAAAGAACTAAAAAATAAAGCATAAAATGACTATCATCTAATCAATAAGTTGGCAAATGAGTTGTTCAGACAGTACTCTAAAGAAAGAATAAAAAATTGTCAATAAATATTTAAAGTAACATTCAATATTCATAACAAGCAAAGAAATGAAATTTAAATTATATTGAGATTCTGTCTCACCAATTATAATGGCTATCATCAAGAAACCAAATGGCAATAAATGCTGATGATGATGCAGGAAATGTGACTCTAATTCTCTGCTGTAATTATATGAGGTCCTAAAAAAACCTAGAAAAAGAAGAACTATCATGTATATATACACTTGCTGAGTATATAAGCAAAGATTCTAAGTTGGGATAATATATATATATATATGCTGTATTAGTCATAATAGTCAAAATAAGGATTCAGCCTAGGGATTCACTAACAGAGAAGTGGATAAAAATGGAGTATATAGACCAGAGGAGCCAGGGAGTCCAGGGAAGCAGCTGTTCTGGTGGCAGCATCAGGTAAACAGGCCAGCTTCTGGGCCTGTGTTCCACTGCCTGCGGATCGCCTGGGAACTGCACAGAGCTTCCAATCCCAGCTGGAGCCAAGCACCCCAGACTCCAGGACTTCTCTTCCACCAAGGAGACCAGGAAACCACAGGAGCCAGGGAGACCAGGGGAGCAGCTATTCCGGCCACAGGATCAGGTAAAACAGGATCCAGCATAGGGTCCAGGGGACCAAGTAGGAGGCTAAGCGCCCCAGATTCCTGTTCTTCTTCTCCACCCACGGTACCAGAACGAGGACAAGGAATAGAAGAACCACCAGATTATTGGACTTGCTAGCACCCACCAAAAGGGAACTCTGGTCCCCAGACCAGTAAGGGGCTCTTTCTGCACCCACTAGAAGAAGAGATGTGAAAGAGACAATACAAAAACACACTCAGCAACATAAAAACAAATATGACACCACCAGGTTCTAGAGACTCCACACCAGCAAGACTCCAACATTCCAATGCGAATGAAGCAGAAGAGAACGACCTTAAAACCACTTTCATGAAAATGATAGAGGCCCTAAAAAGGATATAGGAAAATCCCTCAAAGAAATGGAAGAAAAAACAAACCAAAAAAGGCAGGAAATGGAAGAAGAAACAAAGCAAAAAATGCAAGAAATAGAAGAAAGAACAAACCAAAAAAATTCATAAAAGGCAACAAATGGACGAAAAGATAAACCAAAAATTGCAAGAAGCAATGCAAACACTGCAAGGGGTGAAAACTGAAATAGAGACAATAAAAAACACAATCTAAAGAAAGGCAGGAAATAGAAAAGCTGGGCAAACAGTCAGGTACTACCGATACAGCATTACCAACAGAATAGAAGAGATGGAAGAGAGAATCGCAAGTGTTGAAGATACACTAGGAGAAATGCATTCATAAACCAAAGAAAACCTTAATACAACAAATCCTTAACACAAAACATCCAGGAAATATGGAACACCATGAAAAGACCAAACCTAAGAATAATAGGTATAGAAGAAGGAGAAGAAAACCACCTCAAAGGGGCAGAAGACATATTCAACAAAATCGTAGAAGAAAACTTTCCCAACCTTAAGGAAGACATGCCAATGAAGGTAAAAGAAGCTTACAGAACACCAAATAGAGTGGACCACAAAAAAAATCCCCTCGCCACATAATAATCAAGACCCCAAATATGCAGAATAAAGAAAGAATATTAAGAGCAGCTAAGGAAAAAGGTCAAGTAACATATAAAGGCAGACCTATCAGAATTACACCTGACTTCTCCATGGAAACTCTGAAAGCTAGAAGGTCCTGGATAGATATTCTACCAACACTAAGAGACCATGGATGCCAGCCCAGACTGCTATACCCAACAAAGCTCTCAATCACTATAGACAGAGAAAAAAAGATATTACATGACAAAACTAGATTCAAGCAATACGTATCAACTAACCCAGCCCTACAAAAAATTTTGGAAGGAAAACTCCAACCCAAGGAAGCTAACTACAACCAGAAAAATATAGGCATTAGAGAATCCCTCTCTACCAACAGCCAAAAGAACAAAGTGGTGAAATTCCACACATAATTCCACCAACAACAATCATTGCAAATCAAAGAAGAATGAGCAATCAATGGTCGTTAATATCCCTCAACATTAATGGCCTTAACTCACCCATAAAAAGACACAGGCTAGCAGAATGGATTCGAAGACAGAACTCTTTCTTCTGCTGCATACAAAAAACACACCTCACCCTCAAAGACAGACATTACCTGAGAGTTAAAGGATGGGAAATTTTTTTCAATCAAATGGAACCAAGAAACAAGCAGGGGTAGCAATCCTAATATCAAACAAACTTGACTTTAAAATAAAATCAATCAAAAGAGATGAAGGAGGTCATTACATACTCATCACTGGTGAAACCCACCAAGATGAAGTGTCTATCCTGAACATCTACGCCCCAAATACAAAGGCATCCACATTCATAAAAGAAACATTATTAGAACTTAAATCACATCTAAAGCCCCACACAGTTATAGTGGGAGATTTCAACACACCACTCTCACCACTAGACAGGAATACCAGACAGAAACTCAACAAAGAAGCAAAGGGTCTAATAGAAGTAATGACCCAACTGGGATTAACGGACATCTATAGAACATTTCGTCCACATAAAAAAGAATATACCTTCTTCTCACCACCACATGGAACCTTCTCAAAAATCGACCACATACTTGGCAGCATATCAAACCTCAGCAGCTACAAAAAAAATTGGAATAACTCCATGCATCTTATCAGACCACCATGCTTTAAAATTAGAATTCAACAACAACACAAATTGCAGAAACCCTACAAAAACATGGAAATTGAATAATGCTCAACTGCACCATCCCTGGGTCAAGGAAGAAATAAAAAAAGAAATTAAAGACTTCCTCGAATTCAATGAGAATGAAGACACAACATAAACCTATGGGACACTTTGAAAGCAGTGCTATGGGGGGAAGTTCATAGCACTAAGTGCCCACATGAAGAAACAGGAGAACAGTTATACTAGAGAATTAACAGCACAGCTGAAAGCTCTAGAACACAAAGAAGCAAACTCCCCCAGGAGGAGTAGATGCCAGGAAATAATCAAATTGAGGACTGAAATCAATAAAGTAGAAACTAGGAAAACAATACAAAGAATCAATGCAACGAAGAGTTGGTTCTTTCAGAAAACCAACAAGATAGACAAACCTTTGTCCAAACTTACCAAACAGCAGAGAGTGAACATGCAAATTAACAAAATCAGAAACGAAAAGGGGGACATAAGAACGGACTCTGAGAAAATCCAGAGAATCATCAGGTCATACTTTGAAAACCTGTACTCCACAAAATTCGAAAATTTAAAGGAAATGGATGATTTCCTGGATAGCTATCACTTGCCAAAACTAAGTCAAGAACAGATAAGCAATTTAAATAGACCTATAACCCCTATGGGAATAGAAGCAGTCATCAAAAGTCTCCCAACCAAAAAAAGTCCAGGTCCAGATGGCCTCAGTGCAGAATTCTACCAGAAATTCGAATAACAGCTTGTACCAATTCTTCTCAAAGTATTCCACAAAATAGAAGCAGAAGGGTCTTTGCCAAACTCTTTCTATGAGGCTTCAATAACCTTGATCCCCAAACCACTCAAAGACACAACTAAGAAAGAGAACTTCAGACCAATATCGCTCATGAACATTGATGCAAAAATACTCAATAAAATATTGGCAAATCAGATCCAAGAACACATCAAAAAAATCATTCACCATGATCAAGTAGGTTTCATCCCAGGGATGCAGGGATGGTTCAACATACGAAAATCCATCAATGTAATCCACCATATAAACAAGCTGAAAAACAAAAATCACATGATCATCTCACTAGATGCTGAAAAAGCCTTTGACAAAATCCAACACCCCTTCATGATAAAGGTCTTGGAGAGATCTGGGATAACAGGGACAAAATTAAACATAATAAAAGCTATATACAGTAAACCAACAGCCAACATCAAACTAAATGGACAGAAACTCAACGCAATTCCTCTAAAATCAGGAACAAAACAAGGCTGTCCAATCTCTCCATACCTTTTCACCATGGTACTTGAAGTTCTAGCCATTGCCATATGACAACAATGGGGGATCAAGGGGATACAAATTGGGAAGGAAGAGGTCAAACTTTCACTGTTTGCGGATGATATGATAGTTTACATCAATGACCCAAAGAACTCTACGAGGGAACTCTTACAGCTGATTAACACCTTCAGCAAAGTGGCAGGCTACAAGATCAACTCAAGAAAATCAGTAGCCATACTATATACAGATGATAAAAGGGCTGAAAAAATAAATCAGAGAAACATTACCCTTTAAAATTGCCACAGACAACATAAAATACCTTGGGGTAACGCTAACCAAACAAGTGAAAGACCTGTATCACAAGAACTTTGAATCTTTAAAGAAAGAAATTAAAGAAGCCCTCAGAAAATGGAAAGCTCTCCCATGCTCTTGGATAGGTAGGATCAATGTAGTAAAACTGGCAATCCTGCCAAAAGCAATCTACAGATGCAATGCAATCCCCATTAAAATCCCAGCACAATTCTTCATAGACCTTGAAAGAACAATAATCAATTTTGTATGGAAAAACAAAAGACCCAGGATAGCCAAAACAACCCTGTTCAACAAGGCAACGTCCGGAGGCATCACCATCCCTGACCTCAAGATCTATTATAGAGCTATAGTCCTGAAAACAGGTTGGTATTGGCACAAAAATAGACAGGTAGACCAATGAAACCGAATTGAAAACCCGGATATTAACCCACACACACGTATGAACATCTGATCTTTGACAAAGAAGGTAAAATATACAATGGAATAAAGAAAGAATCTTCAACAAATGGTGCTGGCATAACAGGAGGCTGGCATGTATAAGAATGCGGATCGATCCATGTTTATCGCCATACACAAAACTTAAATCCAAATGGATCAAAGACCTCGACATAAATCCAGCCACAATGAACTTCTTAGAAGAGAAAGTGGGTGGTACCCTTGAACGAATTGGTACAGGAGACAGCTTCCTGAACATAACACCACTAGCACATACAGTGAGATCAACAATTAATAAATGGGACCTCCTGAAACTGAGAAGCTTCTGTAAAGCAAAGGACACAGTCAGCAAGACAAAAAGGCAGCCCACAGAATGGGAAAAAATATTCACTAATTCCACATCTGACAGAGGGTTGATCTCCAAAATTTATAAAGAACACAAGAAGCAAGTCTCCAAAACATCAAAGGACCCAATTAAAAAGCGGGCTGCAGAACTAAATAGAGAATTTTCAATAGAGGAGTCTAAAATGGCTGAGAGGCACTTGAGAAAGTGCCAACATCCTTAGCCATCCGGGAAATGCAAATCAAAACAACTCTGAGATACCATCTCACTCCTGTCAGAATGGCTAATATCAAAAACACCAAAGACAATTTATGCTGGAGAGGATGTGGTGAAAGGGGGACACTCCTCCATTGCTGGTGGGAGTGCCAACTGGTTCAGCCACTTTGGAAATCAGTATGGAGATTCCTCAGAAAAATGGGAATAAACCTACCACAAGACCCAGCAACTCAACTCTTAGGCATATATCCAAAAGATGCCCATTCATACAACAAAGATGTCTGTTCCACTATGTTCATTGCAGCATTATTTGTAATAGCCAGAACTTGGAAGCAGCCTAGATGTCCCTCAACCAAAGAGTGGATAGAGAAAATGTGGTACACCTACACAATGGAGTACTATTCAGCAGAAAAAAGTAATGGAATCTTGAGATTCGCAGGCAAATGGATGACACTAGAAGAAACCATCCTGAGTGAGGTAACCCAGTCACAAAAAGAGAAACATTGCATGTACTCTCTCATATATGGATTTTAGACATTGATCTGGGGAGTGCCAGCCTACAATCCCATGGCCAGAGAGTCTGGGACACAGAAACTTCATTCAGTGGCTGATCGAAGAAGAGGCAGACTCCCTTGGCTAAATCCTGAGCTGAACTCAAGAAAGCCAGTAACAGAGAGGGAGGACTGATGACCAAGGGGATTAAGACTGGGCTGGTTTAACCCCCAGAAACAGCTGACCTGAAAAAGGTTAACATTGTTGTATGGCAGTCCAAAGTCCGTGTGTATACTCGGGATGGGTACTGATCTGCTGTGTATTTTAACCATATACATTTACAATATCACCCCTCATCTCCCTCCCATAGAACAATGTGAGGAGCACTCTCACCCTGAACTCTTGGGGAAGCGTCTAGGCCCTGCCCTATATGAAATGACAGACTATGGACACCCCCATGGAGGGCCTCACCCTCCCTGGGGAAATGAGGGGCTAATGGGGGGTTGGGGGGAGGGCACGGGAGGAGGGTAGGGAAAGGGAGAGGAACCTGGAACTGACTTGTGAAGCAACCTTGTTTCTTATCTAATTTTAAACTGAAAAATAAATTTAAAAATGGAGTATATATGCACAGTGGTATATTATTCAACTATAAACAATAAAAGTATTTCACTCGCAGGAAATATAATGTTAAAGAAAAACTCAGACATACAAACAAATACCACATTTGTCTTATATATGTGTGTGCATATGTGTATATATTTGCATATATGTGCATATATATGCATATATATGCATATATGTGGTATAATATCCTATGAGTTGTGAAAGCAAAAAAGAGCACTGTATAGGGAGATATGCTGAACTAGTATGGAGCAGGAATGATGGGGAATCTAGCAGTGAGGCCAATATAAGTCAAATACAATGAGATGTATGCATAGAAAGAGCAGAATGAAACATTGTTTTGTATGCTAACTGTTGTAAACTATATTGTTTTTCTTTTCCATTCTATGGTAAAACACCATGACCAAGACTACTTATCAAAGAGTTATTTACTTTACAGTTCTGGAGGAATAAAAGTCCATCATGGTGGAGAAGTGTGGTATTTCCCTGCAGGCATGGTAATTGTGGCACAAGATAAAGGCTCACATCTTGAACAACAAACTGAAGCAAAGAGAGTATTTGGGGAATGTTTCAAGGCTTTGAAACCTCAAAGTCATCCCAAGTAAGACACTTAATCTAGCAAGGGCACACCTCCCAACTCCACTTAAGTTGTGCTACCAACTGGGGACAAAGTATTCACACACCTTAGCCTATAGAGACATTCTCATTCCGACTACCCCACTAAATTAATTACTGATTTATTGCCCTTTTAGGGTTTTTCAAGACAGAGTTTCTCTTTGTAACAGCCCTGGTTGTCCTGGAACTACCTATATAAGCCAGGCTGGTGTCGAACTCACAAAGATCTGCCTGCCTTTGCCTCTTCAGTCCTGGGACTAAAGGTGTGCACCACCACTGTCCAGCTGACGATTTATTGCCTGTTTTGAGACAAGATTTTTTTGTATTGCTTTGGAGCCTGTCCTGGAACTCACTCTGTAGACCAGGCTGGCCTCGAACTCACTGAGATCTGCCTGCCTCTGCCTCCTAAGTGCTGGGATTAAAGGTGTGCGCCATCAACACCCAACTGAATTATTGCTTTCTATTATAGTATTTTACCTGATATTTATGTTTCCTCAACCGTTCCATTATCTCACATACCTCTAGGTAAACCTCATATCCTCTAACAGATTTTCTTCCTTTCATGAATGATTTATTTACTTTAAGTGTCCTCTCCTGACTAAGCTCGTCAAAATCCTACACATCATTTAATCCAATCTCAAGCAGTGCTTCCTCCTCTATGGTGTTTTCCAGTGCCCCAAATTAGAAAAAAAACATCACTATTATCATAGTTCCTTTAGTGTTTTGTAGTTCTAAATTAATATGAAATTCGTTCACTTTTTATACCTAAAATGTTTTAAAGAGTTTTGTAAAGTTCACTAACATATAAATACCTTTAGGACAGAACGCTTTATTGATATGAGTCACTATGATTTGTAGTGGAAATTGTATTCCCAGGAAATAGCTTCATAAAACTGACTAGATTCCTTATTCTCTTGATTTAGGGGTGAGTATGGTTTGACTGTGTTTTGTTTACTCTTATTCTGCTGTATCTCACAGAAGTTGTTATTCTAAATACCAGAGCCCCCAAAGAACCCTGTATCAGTTAGGTATTTTTTTCTGTTGTTGTGACAAACTCCTAACAAAGGACACTTAATGGAATTAAGAATGTGTTTTATGGGCTCATGATTTGTGTTGAAAAGATTACAGCCCATCATGGTAAGGAAGACATGGTAGTTGGGGGACCATAAGGCTGCCTGTTCCTTGCTTCAGTGGTCAGGAAGCAAAATGAACTGAATGATGTTGCTCAGCTTGCTATCTCCTTTTTTGGGTCTAGGGTCTCCAGATCGCAGGTTGGTGAGAGTGTCCATATTCAGATTTAGTCTTCCCTACTAGTGAATACTTTCTGGAAACACCATTGCACCCAGAAGTGATGCACAGTTCACAGAAGACAATTAAATGCCAAATTAAGTACAAGGTATATGCATTATATTGAAAGTGTAAAACGTCCTATAGGCTACATTTTTTTGCATTATAATTTATTTCAAATACAGAAAACAAAGTAAAAACAACGAAAAACTCCTTTTTTTCTTATTTGAGTACTTTTTCTAATTTGCCAAACCATGTTTTGGGAAATTTGTACAATGTGTGAAGGTGTATTGTTGTGATTGGTGTAATAAAATGTTGAGTGGCCAATACGTAGGCAGGAAATATAGGCAGTCCTTCTGGAGAGAGAAAGGAAAAGATGAATCGAGACACATAGGAGACAACATAGAGATGCAGGAAGTTGGACATACAGAAAGAAAGAAAGTTTAAAAGTCATGTGGTAAATCATAGGTTAATAAGAATAGGTTAGTTTAAGTTATTAGAGCTAGTGGGACAAGCCTAAGCTAATGGTTACGCTTTCATAATCATAGTAAGTCTCCATGTCGATATTTGTGAGCTGGGGGTCAAAGGAAAATACCAGTACAGAGCCGTTTTCCTGAATGGGACTACAGAGAATGAAAGGGAAAAGTTAAGACAATCTCTAGTTTCTTTTTCTTTCAGCCATGTTGTAAAAATCATGAAGAAAGCAGAAAACTGTTTAGTAGAATTCTTACCTATCATGATTATAATAAAAATATTTGCATGAATTTTATGAAGCATGCCCATTGCTCTGGTAAAAGCAAAATACATAAACATGTTCAGGCTGCAAAATAATACAGGTGATTCTGTGTATGAATTTTGTTTGTGTGTAAATGCTTATATTTTTGTTTAAAACTGACATTATAATATACAAAGATGAAAAGTAAAACAATTTGCATACTACCTTTAAATCAGCCAACCTTCACCCTCAGAGATTTTGATTCAGTAATTATTGTACATGAATCAAGGAGTTTGACTTTGTAATCATTTTTCCAGTAGGTTTAGATATATACTATATCTTCATGTATAGTGGTTATTTGCGAGACCTGTTTGGATCTTCTCTTTTCTTTTTCTGTATTTTTAAATTTTTTATATTATTTTTGAGATTGTAGTATTACCTCATTTATCCCTTTCCTTTCTCTCTGCTCCAAGCCTTCTCCTAGGCCATTCCTTGTTCTCCTTCAGATCTGTGGTATCTTTGTCTAGCAAGTGTTATATTTCTCTCTTAGAATTAGGGTTTCAATGTCTATCTCAGTATGGCCAGGAACTCAGTGTGCAGTTCAGACTGACTTCAGACCTTTGCCAATCTTCCCATTTTAGCCTGACAGGTGCTGGGATTAAGGACTTGTGACACCATATGGACCTGTGTTGGATCATTTATAATTTACATCTGTCCAAGAGTTTGTGTTTCTATAGAGAAGAAACACTCTGTAGGTCATTGGTCTGCTGTGCATTGCAATAATGTCCTTTTCATTCAGGTTAACAGAGGCCAGTGTCATCTTTGTAGCATAATTACTTAGCTAAGTTTTTCTTGTAACCTCTTCCGGTGTATGTGGTTGGTGGAATAGACATAAAATATGAAGAATGATTTGCCTAATCAGTTGGATGTTGGTCATGAAAATAAAGACACTGATACTTAGGAACAACTAAACGAAATTCTAGTCCATTGAAATAACAATTTTTAAGGGATAAGAACAAACTCTGGGTAATGGGGGAAACAAAGCAATGCAGATTCTTTTCAAAGCAAAGATGAGTTGTGTTTAGGAGCTAAAATATCTTGATGACAGAGGGCAGACGGTTAGAGAACAGGTTTAGTAGAACACAGTGGCACAATAAAAATTGAAATAAAATTATACCTTTCAATTTCATCAAAGGCTCTGTGACCTAGTCCCTGGGAGTGCCACTGTTAATACTTCTTCTGTGGCTTTACTGCTACCCAGGTGTGATTGCTGTATTAATTAAACTGCATTACAAGAACACATGGAGTACCTAAATGTGCCTGTTCCTGCTCTCTAATTTTTTACCATCATAATTATAACCCCAAATGGTTCATTATAGATAATTAATATTTATTTCATACTTTAACACTGTAAGTGTTACCAGGGGGTGGAAAGGTTGGGTTTCAGTACTAAATAATTTGCCAATTTGTCCTGCTCTGCTTGCTGCCCTGTTGGTTTCCCAGTCATTTTATCTCTCCTGCAGCTATACTCTCATGGTGGGGGAAATCATAGAAGCTAAAAACGTCAATAGTTTAGATTCTCACACAAGCAGAGAACCCATAGTTTTCTTGTATGGCTGCACATTCTCTATGTGGAAAAGAAATAAGATGATGCATTGAATAAGTCATCATGGATGTACACTTAACAAAATTACTCAGAAACACTGAAGATAATTTCTGTTCAACTTTACAATTTGCAGAATCTATTTTAAGAGTACCAGAGAAAAAGTATTTTGCTTTATAAACCAATTGGGAATGCTTAAGATTAAAGTTTTTTTTCAAAAAGAATTTGAAAGTAAGTATTCCAATTGGACTCTTAAAAGGATTTTTACAACACGGGACAATTAGAATGTGTTCTTTATTTCATGAATTTTCTGTAGTAACATGAGTGTTTTTATCTCTCAATTTTAAATTTGAAGATAGGGATGATGGTCCTGAAAAGTATTGGTATATCTGTATCACATATGAAAGAGATAAAGAAAACTATTTATACTAGTTTTAAATAAGTGTCCCTATTCCCGTAGAACTTTCTGGATGCAAGAAAATGAAAAAAGATTGATCTTAACCTACTGGTATCTGGTACTCTAGGCTTTTTACCAAGATTTGATCATTTAGTTACATCATCCTTCCTGTTGAACTCATTCCTAGTCCCTCTATTAATAATGTAAAGCTTTGGGAATTTTAAATGTTTCTTGCATAAAACATTGACAGAGATTCTTCTATCTTCCTTAACAATTTGATATTAGATAAAATTTTTCCTTTTTAATAGTGCAGCAATTATACTTATACTACAATATAATTACAATATATATACATATATATATATATAATACCACATACAAATACACAACACACACACACACCTTGCTTTCTCTCTTTTCTTGGCCTCATTTATACATGTTATCACTATGTAATAATTTTAAAAAAGAAGCTCTTCAATAAATGGGAAATGGGTTTCACATTAGAATGATCTTCTCAAATATGATTTACCATATAAGCACACATTACTAATAATTTACTTCATTTACAAACACAACATATATAAAATAATATAAAAGTTACATCAATAATATGATGTTAACTACCAGATCAATTCATCAAGCTCTTGGTTTGGCTCACAAGAGACACAGAGGGGAATATCACATGATGCTTAAAATAGTGGTTATATTTCTAAGATGAAGAAATGGCACCTTGAAATTGTCTCCCTTTCTTAGTCAGGAAATAATGTTCAGAGAATTCTGTGAAAAACCTGCATCATTAAAATAGAATTTCCAGGTTTTCTTCTTAGTGCACATTTGTCCATTTACTTTTGTCTTTTTCCATATTTTAATTTTATTTGATAACAAACACAGCAAGAGAGAAATAAGGACATTCTGTAGTATTTTATTTCTTCTTTGGTTACCAGATGGGTTAATTTTCAGAGGCATCTGTAATGCATCCTTTTGATTGATTCAGTTTTGAATGTCATGGTTACAGCTGCCAATCTGTTACAAGATCTATTGCTCTGAGGAAAAATATTTTGCTTAAATATTAAAAGGTGTCTTAAAGTCTTTCCATATGTAAGTTTCTCATCCATTTTCATATGGAAATAAGATCTTTTATTTCTGAAATGAGCAGAAGAACCTGTCATAATGGTTTGACAGGGTCACCATTAATACAACTGAAAGTAAAAAACAGAAGGAAAAACCTTTGTGGGATACCCTGAAAGACTTTTGTCCTATATAGTCACATCCCAGACCTTACCTTCTCCAAAAATTCTTTCTCAGCTCCCAGCTTCACTGATCTCTTCTTCCCCTGAGTTCTTGTGCTTTCAGATCCTTATGTAAAACAATTGTAGAACACAATAACTTTCTCACTATCACATAACAGTAAAGTGATGATTCTAGGACTTCACTCAAGGCACCCTGCCTTCACTACTACTACTTTCTTTAATATTAAGTGAACCCACTTGTATAGGTTACTCTAACTCAGTAACTGGACTCTATTTCTATTGCACTGTAAAGCACTGTAATTTTTATCTTCTAGTCTAATATTCAAGTGTATATAAATATACTGTTTTTCTACTCTAATCCATTTCTCATTTCCCAGGATATCACAATGATTCTGAAACATCTTCAGGTTTCCATCCCTGAGGATGGCTCATTTATGTTTGTTTAACACATTTGAAAAGCCTTTATTTTCCAAAGCTTCTTATAAAATAAGATGAAAGAAACTTGAATCCACAAATGATGAACAAATGAGCAGGTGAATGCAAGTTCTCAAGTAAGCTTGGTGATAGAAATGAAAATCACACTTCCTTTGAGACTCTATCTGATGTATAAATTTTAGCTTTTCTAGATCTCAGCCCTCTTGCTTTATGCAGTGTAACTTTTGGCAAACCTTTTCTTCATCTGTGGTTCTAATTCCTGTGGTTAATGAGAGTCTTAGAATAGCTAATTGAAGATCCTCTTACATACATAGATGAGAAATTACTTTCAAATGAGAATAAATTTCAGTAGAAGAATATGTATAATACCTTTTACTACCAATGTTTATTTATGTCCCTACGTACGTATTATTAACAAAAATGAAGCTATAGTCACCACTATGCAGAGTGACATTCAGTAAATACCACTGATCATCTTCCAAGTAGTGCATGTTCAATACAACTCCAGGATAAATGTTCTGCCATTACCTTAATTCTGTCTGTCTGTCTATCTATCTATCTATCTATCTATCTATCTATCTATCTATCTATCTATCTATCTTTACCATGTACCTATGTGTGTACACATGAATATGGGTGTGTAAATGCCTTTAAATTTGTTACTCTAACTTCCCATCTTACTTTTCCAGACAGAATCACTCACTGGACCGAAAATTGTGGTTTTACCTAAGCTGGTTGGCTAGGGAAACCTTAGAATCCACCTGCCTCTGCCCACCAATGATGAGGTTACAGATTCTTGCTACTCAGTTACTACATGGGTACTAGGTATCCAAACCCAGATCCCCAGGTTTGCATAGCAGGCACTGAGCCATCTCCTCAGCCTCAACTTCATTTGCTAAGTTAAAGAAATCCACACAGAAGAGATGATTAAACACTTAGATAAGGTCATATAATTGCTAAGTTACAGAATTATAATTGGACTTTTACCAACCTGAATCCAGAGATCATGAACTGAATCTGCACAAAGTAATGATAATTTTTGAAAAGATTTTCTTTTCTCATACAACACATCCTGATCACAGTTTCCCCTCTCTCTGCTTCTCCCAGCATCCCTCTCTTTCCAAGATCCACTCCTCCTCCATTTCTCTTCAGAAAAGAGCCAGGATCCAAGAGGTAGCAACAAAACAAGATGCAATAAGACAAGACAAAAACTCTCATATTAGTGCTGAGCAATGCAACTCAATAGGAGGAAAAGAGTCCCAAGAACAGGCAAAAGAGACAGAGACTCACCCACTCCGACTGTTAGGAGTCCCACAAAAACAACAAGCTAACAGCCATAACACATACATAGAGGACTTGCTACAGACCCCTGTATGTCTTGAGTTTGCTGCTTTCGTCTCTGTGAGCCCCTATGAGCCCTGCTTAGTTGATTCAGTGGACCATGTTCTCCTAGTATCACAATTTTCCTCCCCTTCTTACATAGGGTTCCTTAATCTCCAAGGGGAGGGACCTGATCGAGACCTCCAATTTAAACTTTCTGCACATAATATCTGACTGTGTGTCTCTGCATCTGCTCCCATCTGCTGCAAGAGGAAGCCTCTCTGATGATGAATGGACAAGGTATGAGTCTATGAGTATAGCAGAATATCATTAGGAATAATTTCACTGTTATTTTTTTCCAGTCATGTTTGGTTCAATTCTAGGTCTCTGGGATATAAGTTTCTGGCTCCTGGCTATCCAAGCAGTGTAAATCATGGGCCCTGATTGTGGCATGGACCTCAAGTTAAGCCAGACATTTGCTGGCCATTTCCACAAGTTCTGTACCACCATTGCTCAATCTCATCTTGCAGGCAAGAGAGATTATAAGTTGGAGATAGTTGGAAAATATAAGCATATTAGTTGTAGAAAGCACAAAATGCAATTTCAAATAGCAATTATTTATAAATATAATCATTCTGAAGTTTATATTTAAATGTCCATTCATTTCTTCATTGCTATTCTTCATCCAGTGAAGCAAAATGCAAGCATACATTTTGAACATTTATTTGTGTATTTTGCGTCTTTTTGAATCTACTTAATTGAACGTGGAAAACTCAAAATAGATTGTTTTTTTCATCTATCCATTTGCAAATAGTCATATACTCAAAATTTCATCTCCCTGTTTTCAACTGAGCTCTTTTCTGAAAATAGGACATAATATATCATGAAATATTTAAATGTTATACAGATTAACATCTTTTGAAGGAAATGCTATCAAACTTGCCTTTCCTCAATAGAAAAAGTTATATTTTTAACTTAATTAAATCCTTTCAATCCAAGAACTTACCATCTTGCTCTTTGTACTTAGGCAATGCCCAATCCCCAATGATTGATGTCAATGACAAGTAAAATTGTTTAATTTATGGTGATTTCATACACATATAATTCATATACCTCATTTTGCCACTTTCTAGTCTTTCTGACTATACTTAAAGGGTCTTAATCTGGGCTCTTTACTGTGATTCTCTCATGTTGCCTTTAGATTTACATTTACTGGTAACTGTTTTACAAGGAAAGAGATCAGACTAAGGTCAAGTAATGATAATTATGATCTCTTGTTGGCTGAGTCTACACATACACATCATGAAGTGGATAATTGAGACAACTATCAAGATAATTCAAGGCAAAAAGGGATTCTTGCTTCAATTATCTGACTATTTCAGATGAATGTGTTTTGAACAGAATTATCCATCTAATTGCTTCAATTTTCCACTTCACTTTGTCTGGGGTGCCCCAATTTGCTTGGGTGTTGAGTTGATGAATATATCTCCCCAAATCCACTATTTTCTCTTTTCCATTTTCCAATTTTATACTAGCTTGGCCTTTAAAATGTAAGCTCTTTGGAAGAATCCTAAAGTGTTTAATTCTTGGAGACTTGAAATGGTATCTCTCAGGTCTTGTGAAAAACTCAGTGGAATCACATTGTGCACGATTGTGTCTACCTGAATAGGCTTCGAGAAACATAAACAGTGTAGTTTCGTGTCAGGTATCACATCTGCATATATATGATCAACACTCATACTGAAGCTGCCGCATATAGATAGTATGTGACTAGACATGCATCTCCAGAGTTGCAGTCCCAGGAACAAGCTCCTTTTCATTATGTAGACATTATGGTCTCTGATTTGTTCTGAAAATTTGATTGGAAAAGGACCATTTCCTTCAAGAGGGGACACACACACACACACATATATACCTATTCAATGCATATATTTGACTGTGTCTGGCTGCTGCTTCTGCAGATTTCCTCTCCATAGTAGTAACTGCTATTAGTCAGCAGAGACTGGCTGCAAGGAATACCAAAAGGGAAGTGAAAGGTGAAAGAGTCTAGTGGAGTTGCCTGGAGGTGGTGAATACTTATTAAATGAAACTGTCAAGCTGATTTTCAAAGGGCTCTGTTTCAGAGACCTGTTAATGAGTTGAATTCATTTTCCATGCCAATTACTCAGAGTCTAAGTTTCTACAGTAGCCTGCTGATAGCCTCTCATGTAAACAGTCTCAGCTGCTTATGTAGCTCTTCACAGAGACAAACTGACTCAATGGCTGAGTGAGTTTTCACTTGCCAATATAAGTCTATATTGATATATTGTTCAACTTCATTCTAGGAAGGTACTCTTCCAAATAATGCTGCTTCCCTAGGGTAAGTTTATCTGTATACAATCAACTTAGTGATAGGATATAATTATATTGATAGGATATTCAAAACTGAATTAAAAACAACTCCCATAGACACTGCCTTTTAACCATCCTGGAGTCATTAGAATATGGATAAGAAATTCAGAGTATGTGCTCATATTACTTTAAAAAATCCATGATCTTCTCTGAAGAGATACATGAAGATATGATCACATTTTCTGAACTTTTCTTGTTTATATGTTTTGTACTCTTAACTGAAGTACAGAGGCAAAGCATTAGATTAATAAAATTAGAAATGAATTTTCTGCATGTCTTGTATAGTGTGTCTTTTGTATTATATAAAATAGAGAAATCCAGAATATTGAATTTTTTATACTGAGTGGTATTTAGTACTTTTATTGAGAGCTTCAAAACTGTACCAATAAATCAATGATTTTCTTAAGTTTTCTTTTTGTGTTTTATTAATTTCTATTCCATTCTGTCACAATTCTTTTTTAAATAAATTTTATTTAAATTAGAGACAACCTTATTTTACATATCAATCCCAGTCCCCCCACCAATCCCCATCCCCCATCCACTCCCCAGGGAGGGTGAGGCCTTCCATGAGGAATCATCAAAGTCTGTCAAGCCATTTGGGGCAGGGCCTAGGCCCTCTCCTGTGTATCTAAGCTAAGAGAGTATCCCTACATGGGAAATGGACTCCTGAAGTCCATTAATGCACTAGAGATACATCCTGGTTCCACTGCCAGAGGCCCCATAGACTACCCAGTGCTCCTAGCTGACACGTTCAGGGGCCCTGGTTTGATACTATGTTGGTTCCCCAGCGGTCAGACTGGGGTCCATGAGTTCCCACTTGCTCAGGTCAGCTGTTTCTGTGGGTTTTCCTAGCATGGTCTTGATTCCTTTGTCCTTCACTCTGACCTCTCTGAAACTGGATTCCAGGAATTCAGCTCAGTGCTTGTCTGTGGGTCTGTGCTTCTGCTTCCATCAGCTACTGGATGAAGTCTCTATACTGGCATTTAAGGTAGTGATCATTCTCATTATAGGGGAAGGGCATTTAAGTTAGCCTCTCCACTAATGCTTAGGTTCCTAGTTGGGTTCATCCTTTGTGGATCTCTGTACAATCCCCTAGTGACAGATTTCTCTTTAAACCCGTAGTTGCTCCATCTCTTGATATGTCTTTTCTTGCTCTCCTCTATTCTTCTTTGCACTCAGTCTTCCTGATCCCTCATGTTCTCCTCCACTTCCTCTTCTCCCATCCTCTTTCTCCTATATCACTCTCCCCTCCCCCATGCTGCCCATTTGTTCAGGGGCTCTTGTCCCTTTCTGCTTCACTGAGGAGCTATGTATGTCTTTTTTCTGGTCCTTTTGGTATTCTAGTTTCTCTAGAAGTGTGGATTGTAGGCTGGTAACTCTTTTCTCTATGTCTAATATCCATATATGAGTGAGTACATACCATGTTTGTCTTTCTGTGACTGGGTTACCTCACTTAGGATGTTTTCTTCTAGTTCCATCCATTTGCCTGCAAATTTCAAGATTCCATTGCTTTTTTTCCAGCTGAGTAGTACTCCATTGTGTAAATGTACCACATTTTCTCTATCCATTCTTTGGTTGAGGGACATGTAGGTTGCTTCCAGGTTCTGGCTATTGCAAACAACACTTCTATGAACATAGTTGAACATATGTCCTTTCATGAATGTGCATCCATTCTGAGATATCATCTTACACCTGTCAGAATGGCTGAAATAAAAAACACCAATGACAGTTTATGCTGGAGAGGATGTGGAGAAAGGGGAACTATTCTTCATTGCTGGTAGGAGTTCAAACTTGTACAGCCACTCTGGAAATCAGTATGGGAGTTTCTCTGGAAAATGGGAACCAGTCTACCTCAAGATCCAGCAATTCCCCTCTTAGGTATATACCCAAAAGATGCACATTCATACTGGTACCCTTCATCTTGATGGACTGCAATATTAGATAGCAAATTGAAACCACCATGACATATTAAGAGACCAGTCAAAAAGGGTGGAAAAAGTTTTAACATTTCTCACTTGGCTTTTGAACATGAGGTTATTGTCTTTTAATTTTGGAGCCAGTTGTGCTAAAGAGGTACTCACTCAAACCACATGTATTAGGTAACAATTTTAGAAACCCACTGGAAAACTAAGATGCAGGCAAAAAATTCCCTTAGTGGAATGTGATATGATGGATCATATCAGTGCAGAACTATTCCAGAAATTAAAACAAGAGCTAATTCCAATACTTCTCAAAGTATTCCCCACAATAGAAGCAAGAGGCTCACTTTACGAGGCTACAATTACCTTGGTACCCAAGCCACACAAAGACACAACTAAGAAAGAGAACTATAGCCGGGCAGTGGTGGCTCACGCCTTTAATCCCAGCACTCGGGAGGCAGAGGCAGGCAGATCTCTGTGAGTTCGAGGCCGGGCTGGACCGATAGCCTCCGAAACAATACAGAGAAACCCTGTCTCGTAAATACCAAAAAAAAAAAGAAAGAGAACTATAGACCAATTTCCCTCATGAACATCAATGCAAGAATACTCAATAAAATAATAGCAAACCAGATTCAAGAACACATCAGAAAAATTATCCACCAAGATCAAGTAGGCTTCATCCCAGGAATGCAGGAATAGTTCAACATTAGAAAATCTATCAATGTAATCCACCATATAAACAAACTGCGAAAGAAAAACCACATGATCATCTCACTAGATGCTGAAAAAGCCTTTGACAAAATCCAGCACCCCTTCATGATAGAGGTCCTAGAGAGATCAGGGATAACAGGAACATACCTGAATATAATAAAAGCAATATACAGTAAACCAACAGCTAACATCAAACTAAATGGAGAGAAACTCAACGCAATTCCTCTAAAATCAGGAACAAGACAAGGCTTTCCACTCTCTTCAATATTTACTTGAAGTTCTAGCTAGAGCAACAAGACAACAAAAGAGATCAAGGGGATACAAATAGGGAAAGAAGAAGTCAACATTTCACTATTTGCAGATGATATGATAGTTTACATAAGTGACCCAAAAAAACTCCCCAAGGGAACTCCTAGAGCTGATAAACACCGTCAGCAAAGTGTCAGGATACAAGGTAAACTCAAAAAAAAAATCAGTGGCCCTATTATATACAGATGATGAAGTGGCTGAGAAAGAAATCAGAGAAACAGCACCCTTTACAATAGCCATAAACCGCATCAGATATCTGGGGATAATGTTAACAAAAGAAGTTAAAGACCTGTATATCAAGAACTTTGAGTCTTTAAAGAAAGAAATCAAAGAAGATACCAGAAAATGGAAAGATCTCCCATGCTCTTGGATTGGTAGGATCAACATAATAAAAATGGCAATCTTGCCAAAAGCAGTCTACAGATTCAATGCAATCCCTATCAAAATTCTGGCACAATTCTTCACAGACCTTGAAAGAACAATAATCAATTTTATATGGAAAAACAAAAGACCAAGGATAGCCAAAACAACCCTATACAATAAAGCAACTTCAGGAGGCATCACCATACCTGACTTCAAGCTCTATTATAAAGCTATAGTCCTGAAAACAGCTTGGTATTGGCACAAAAATAGGCAGGTAGACCAATGGAACCGAATTGAAAACCCTGATTTTCGCTCACACAGCTATGAACACTTGATTTTTGACAAAGAAGCTAAAACTACACAATGGAAAAAAGAAAGCATCTTCAACAAATGGTGCTGGCATAACTGTGCATTGGCATGCTGAAGACTGCAGATAGATCCATGTCTATCACCTTGCACAAAACTTAAGTACAAATGGATCAAAGACCTCAACATAAATCCAACCCCACTGAAACTCTTAGAAGAAAAAGTGGGAGATACTCTTCAACAAGTTGGTACAGGAAACTGCTTCCTGAATATAACACCAGTAGCACAGACACTGATATTGATAATTAACAAATGGGACCTCCTAAAACTAAGAAGCTTCTGTAAGGCAAATGACACAGTCAACAAAACAAAAAGGCAGTCCACAGAATGGGAAAAGATATTCACTAACCCCACATCTGACAGAGGGCTGATCTCCAAAATTTACAAAGAACTCAAGAAGCATGTCTCCAAAACACCAAAGGATCCAATTAAAAAGTGGGGCCCATAGCTCAAAGAGGGATGCTCTCTCAGCCTGGACTCTTAGGGGAGTGCCTGGACCCTACCCTGAGTGAAATGACAGACTCTAGATATCCCCTATGTGGAAGGAATTGGCAATAGGGTGGGAGGCTGGAGGGGGGATGGGGGGTGTGGGAGGAGGGGAGGGAGAGGGAACTGAGATTGACATGTAAAACAAGCTATTTAAAATTAAAATAAAAAATGAAAAAAAAAGTGCGGTACAGAACTACATAGAGAATTCTCAATAGAGGAGGCTAAAATGGCCAAGACACTCTTAAGAAAGTGCTCAACATCCTTAGCTATCAGGGAAATGCAAATCAAAACAACTTTGAAATACCATCTTACTCCTGTTAGAATGGCTAAAATCAAAAACACCGAAGACAATTTATGCTGCAGAGGATGTGGAGAGAGGAGAACACTCCTCCACTGCTGGTGGGAGTGCCAAAATCAGTATGGAGATTCCTCAGGAAAATGGGAATCAATCTACCACAAGACCCAGCAATTCCACTCTTAGGCATATATCCAAAGGAGGCAAATTCATACAACAAGTTTGTCTTCTCTACTATGTTCATAGCAGTATTATTTGTAATAGCCAGAACCTGGAAGCAACCTAGATGTCCATCAACTGAAGAATGGATATAGAAAATGTGGTACATTTACACAATGGAGTACTACTCAGCAGAAAAAAAACAAAGGAATCTTGAAATTCGCAGGTAAAAGGATGGCACTAGAAGAAACCATCCTGAGTGAGGTAACCCAGTCACAAAAAGACAAACATGGTATGTACTCACTCATATATGGATTTTAGACATGGATCAGGATAGTGCCAGTCTGTACTTCCACTGACAGAGAGTCTGGGAAACAGGAAAGAATCTAAGAGAGATATGCATGGTACCCCAGAGAAGAGGAATGAGGCAAGATCTTCTGAACATATTGGGAACACGGAGAGGGGTGAGGGGTGAGTGGGAGCTGGGAAGAAGAGAGGGGGAGAAGAAAAGAGAGTAGTTCATGGGGGAACAGGAAGGTTGACTCGGGGTTAGAACAGGGGGAAGAGTGAGTCATAGTTTAGAAGACAGATGTGGCACCAGTGAGACCTTTAGTGATTTAAAGGGATGACACCAACTGGTAAGCTAAGCAATAATGGAGAGACCACCTCAAAAGCCCATTCTTGATAATGAACTTGATGTCTATAGCCATCCTAGAACCTTCATCCAGTGACTGATGGAAGCAGAGGCAAACACCCACAGTTAAACACTGAACTGAACCCATGGAACCCAGTGACAGAGAGAGAGGAGCAATGAGCAAATTGACAAAGAATGGGCTGGCAAAACCAGCAGAGACATCTGATCTGAACAAGGGGAGCTCTTGGACCCCAGACTGAAAGCTGGGAGGCCAGCATGTGACTTATCCAGACCCCCTGAGTATGAGAGTCAGTGAGGAGGCCTGGGCAACCTATGGGGCCCTGGGAAGTAGATCAGTGTTTATCCCTGGCATACAAATGGACTTCATGTGTCCATAACACAAAGAGGGATGCTCTCTCAGCCTGTACTCTTAGGGGAGGGCCTGGACCCTGCCCTGAGTAAAATGACTGACTCTAGATATCCCCTATGTATAAGGAAGTGGGAATAGGGTGGCAGGCTGGGAGGGATGGTGGGGGGATGTGGAAGGAAGGGAAGGAGAGGGAACTGGGATTGACATATGAAGCAAGCTATTTAGAATTAAAGTAATAAAAAAGGAAATCAAAGCAAAAAACCCCAAAAAGTAATGTTATTGGCACAAAAACATACATGTAGACCAATGGAACAAAATCTAAGACCCCAAAAGAGGTCATGTAACTTAAGTCAATTAATATTTGACAAACATGCTAAAAATAGACACTGGTGAAAAGAAATAATATCCAACAAATGGTTCTGGAAAAGCTAGGTGTCTGCATGCAGAAGAATTAAATTATACCTATATCTATCACCTTGCTCAGAATCTAATCCCAAATAGATCACAGACATAAATATGGACCCTGAAATGGCTAGAAGAAAAGATGGGCAGTACCCTAAATATTTCACATGCATATAAAAGAACTTTGTGAATGGGACTCAATTTGCAAAAGAATTAAGGACAACAATTAACAAAGGAGACTTCGCAGTTAAAGAAACAATAAACTGGGTGAACAGGAAGCTATCAGAATGGAAAAGGATCTTTAGCACCTATACATATTACAGAGGATTAATATCCTGAGTATATAAAAATCAAAACAACAAAGGATATATATATATATATATATATACAAACATATAAATGGCCCATTTGAAATATGGACCTGGAACCTGTACAAAGAGTTCTTAAAAGTAGAAAAAAATGACTACAAAATATCTCAAAAATATGTATCATTCCTACCAATTAGGGAAATGCAAACCAAAATCACCTTTTGGATTTCATCTTATCCTAGATAGAATTGCAATGATCAATGATCAATTGCAACAACAAATGATGAAGGAGATTGTGGAAAATGGAACTGTTAGTAGGATTGCAAACTGGTACAGCCACCATGGAAATCAGTGTGGAACACTTCAAAAACTAAAAATAAAACTACTGTATGATCAAGACAACCCACACTTTCGCATATGCCTAAATGACTACACATTCAATGCACAGAAACTAGCTTAGCTATGTTCATTGCTGCTGTACTCACAATAGCTAGGGAATAGAAACAACACAAATGTCCTTCAGCTAACTAATGATTAATGAAAACTGAAAATGTGTTGTATATACAACTATCTAACAAAACCCAAATATGAGACACGAGAAACTCTTGTGAGTTGTTGGTCAGGGTTATCCAAGAAATTCCCAAAACATTAAATGCTATTGTGATTGTCCTTGGTTTTCACCAAGAGGTTGAAAATAACCCACTATTTCTGAAGACAGCATGCAGTTCAGACACAAGAACTGACATGAAAGCCTCCTCCTTGAGGACTACCATTCAAGCTTCCAAAGGAGGGGAGCAAGCAACAGTCCTATCCATTTATGGCACCCATAAACCACAATAAAGGTCAATGTAGTATGTTCACTCTAATGATACAGTAGTGGCACGCACACCATGGCAGTAGCCAACAATTCTCATTTGACATAAGACCCACTCAACAAGAGGGAAGTCATGTCTGGTACTGGGAATCTAGCCAATTATCCGGAGCTAATGAACTCATGAATCTTGGAGGAGAGTAGAACATACAGATGTCAATTTACTAAGCCACCTTGATCCATAACTACATTATAGATATTTTTCCTCATGCATACCCACAGGTAAGTGAAGTTCTCCCCCATAATCCAAGAAATCTCTCTTTTCAACAGAAGTAGACCATTTAAAAGAGTCACAAGGAAAAAGAAGCACAGTTGTTGAGCCTAAAAACAATCCACAACATTGCTGAAGAAGGTGCATGGAAGAGTCAGAGCAGCATGGAGTTTGCTGTCAGATTGTGTCTCTAGGAATGTCAGAAGCCACACTCATAAAGTCTCACCAAAATGGTTGTCTAAGAAAGAATTGAACAAGGACAACAACAATAAAAATTCTAATGAGGAATTCTAATAAGGCCCCAGGGAGCTTCAGTCCTACAGAAAGTACTACAGGCAACTAAAAAAATGCTAAACCCAGATCCATAATCTTCCCTAGGGAAGAGAATGACAACTGGTTATTCAATACCAAATGATCAAGTGTATAAATATATACATGCAACTAAAATTGTACATGCTGATCAAATTGTACTTATGTATTTAGAAGTCTCTCTCTGTATGTGCGTGTATAACAACAATTACTGAAAAAGGTGCCCTTGAATTTGAAAGCGAGAGAGGTTGGGAATATGAGAGTGTATGGAGGAAGAAAAGGAAGGGGGAAATGATGTAACTATATTGTCATTTCAAAAATAAAATGAACAGATAAAAAATAGCTCTCAAAATATATTAAACTCCTTCAAAAATAAGAATATTAGGTACCCATTGACTCCATTATTGGAAGTGTCTCTTACACATATTGAAACAGGTCCTACAACCAGCTCCCCTAGTTTTGTCATTATTTAATGTGTCCTTGAGTAAAATAGTTAACATTTTGTTTCCTTCGTTTCCTACCTATAAAATAGTACTAATTAAGATAAGCATAATACTTAATTTCTAAGACTATATAAAGATGAAATACAATTGTTTTGCAAGATTATATAGATGAAATAATTCAATATAAAAAGTACACTGAGACTTTTATATTTCATATGTGTCCAATTAATATCTTATTCCAAATGGCTATTGACACAACAAATAAAATTCTAAGCATGATTAATAAATGTGGTTACAGAGCTTACATTAAAAACTTTTTGGAATTTGAATGTTTTGTGAAATTACTAGTAATATTAGCTGTTTGAGCTATATTTCCAATATTTACTAAACAAGCAATGCACAGTTCAAGGTAGTAGGCTTATTCTGTGAAAAAAAGTTATGGTAATAACCTGTTTGATTTTTGTGGTATTTGAATTTCTAGAAAATAAACTTTGGATTTTAGAAATGAGTTCAGCAATATAGGTTTTGTGGTCCACCAAGCTATATCTGTAAACGAACACAGAAGAAATCATTGTTTAAATTAAATTACACATGCAATACGTCTATCGTAATTCCTCCATAAATAGATGTTCAATAAAATAAAGTTATTATTACTGAAGTGTGCTGAAACATCAGTGACAAGGAAATAATTTAGTTTTCTGTTCACTGGGTCATCACTTGGATGAGATTGAAACTGAAACACTTTCAAAAGAATTCAGCTAATCTATTATCATGCTGCATTTTACAGCTGAATAAATCAGTAGCTGTTACCTTTTCAGGAAGAAAGTGAAGAAAGGAATGTTATGAAAAAGGTCAAAGATGTGAATTTTCTGGACAGTTTTATGAAAAAGCCATTAGATGGCAACAGCAGTTCACAAAGTTGTCCTGCTATTAAGTATTTCACCTGCAGGTGCTGACTGACAGCTGGAAAATCACAGAAACATAGAAACCTAAGAAACACAGAAACTTCAAGGCCTATAAGATTGCATAATACCTATTCAGGCACATAGAAGGCACCCAGTAAATGATAAGTTCTAGCCCACTCCAGTCCCAATTTTGTAATTGGAAAATTGAGAAGGAGTGACATTTCCAGTTTATTTGGGTATACATTTTGTCTAGAAGAATTCTGAAAATTGTCTTAGAACACTCCGATCCCATTCCATTTTGAGACAGACTGTTGACACTGGAAAGAGAGCTTCAGATGCAAAATAACATTGAAAATGACCCCTCCCTTTCTCTTAAAAGAACAACCCAGTGCAGCCTATACAGCAATGAAGACAAATACCACCCTGAAAAGGAAAATTTATCTAGCTTTGCTCCTATTTCAGTCCCCACTCCTCTGTCTGATAAGTATTGTTCCAGTCAAGAGAACTATTTCAGACAACCACATCCTTTCCTAGAGAGTAGATGCTTCTCAACAATTTACTTCCACAGAAGAATTGCTTCTCTATCACTTCTAACAGCTATTTGTCTCTTATAGACTAAAATTCTTAGTTCTTTCAACAACTCTTTGTTTGATAATATCTTCTGTGAGATTCAGAAACATTGAAATATCAGAATCATAATTAGTATACATATAAATGATAGATTAGATTATTAGTCCTCATTTTTCCATTTCTTGTTAACACTATACAAACATTTTCCAGGCACATTTGAGCATCATCAAAATATAATTAAAGTCTATTTGGCCTTTTCACTTACTTTCGTTAATGAAACAGTCAGTGAATATCATATTTAAAATGTAGGTGTTATTATTTGGTTTCTCCTCTTGCCTTCCTGTGATCCACCATGAGGACCTGGTACCCTGAGCAACCACTAGTTTGAGAAGGAGAATGGGGAAAGTTAGGAAAATATATGAATCAAATCCATAATGTATCCAAGTGCAACCAATGAAAAAAATGGTCAGGGGCTGACAAAATGATCCAGAGATGTATGAAAGAAGAATTTATGTTTCAGTTCACTGACTTTGAAGGATGGTTTATTACAGAGCATCACTACAATAGTTAATACATCATGTAAAGCCTTCAGTGGTTGACTAATGAGCATATGCACAGAATTTTCTAGAGATTAGGCATATACTACAGAAATTCACCATTCTTTACATTGAAAGTTTAGTATTTGGTTAGTTGGTTGATTTTGTTTTGGATTTAGAGAAATAACTCGATAGCCTTTAGTTATACGTCTTTCTTTTTGATACATCTCTACCACATGAAACTTTCAGTGTGCTTAAAAGATGCCCTGCTGGAGTGTTTATTCTATCTAGTACAATCTGTCCTAATAATGTACAAAATAGCAACTCACTCAAATGACAATTTTCCACAGAAATGAAAGGTGCTTATGAAATTCAGACTTGTCTTACATCTGGAAATCTCCTCAATAGAGCTTCTGTAGAAATGGGCTTTAAAGATATTTTCCTCCAGCTTTACTGTTTCACTTGTGCATAATTATATTTTAGAACAAGTTGTCTTTTCCAAATCTCACCAAATTCCGGACAATGGATCTAAGGGGAAAAAATTAACAAGATTGATAGCTGTGGGGGTTAGAACATTAGAGCCAAATTGTCAAGGAATCACAATTAGGCTTCTTTTTTTGCATTTATTTTTCAGCTGCAACTAGTTATGGGTCCCACAGTGCACCTGCACTTTGCCACTGAATATCCTAAAAAAGGCAAGTGGCCAATTATGTTGGCAAGTGGCTAATTATGCACACCAGGAGCCAATTGCAGAATCAAAAATGTACACCCTAAAACAGGAAGACCTCTTTAACATGTTGAGCTTAGGGTGACATACATACTGTGTGTTTATCATTTAATAAAAGAGGCAACAATCATGATCGGGTATCAACAAACATTTATTTATGCATGTACTTATATATGTAGGCATTTATTTATAACTATTTTCCAGTAATCAATTTGCCATAAGCATTGCCAATATCACGATGAAACAAAATATTTCTTCCCCCAAAAAAACCTAGAGCTCTGCTAAGATACAGCTTGTAAATATGGAACAAAGCCAATAATTAGAGTTGGTGTGTTAGAGATTGGCTTTTAACAAAATAGATCTGCAATGGAA
Organism: Mesocricetus auratus; assembly: GCF_017639785.1. Lineage (NCBI taxonomy): Eukaryota > Metazoa > Chordata > Mammalia > Rodentia > Cricetidae > Mesocricetus > Mesocricetus auratus. The sequence continues at coordinate 56,326,064 of NW_024429188.1, read as the reverse complement.
TACAAAAGGGTTTTTTTAACTTTTCCTTTCTTCCTCAGTGTTGGGGAACAAACTGATAGTACCATATATCTAATGCTAGTATCATACTACCAAACTATATCTCCAGCCTAGATACTGTTCCAACTGAACAATTTTCTGTGTCCTTTCTTGAATAGTTTCTGGGTCATACATTACCCAAACTTATACACAGTTGCTTGAGTAGGCTCAATAAAACAAGATTCAGAATCTCAGGAGGGTTTTTGCTCTATAAGAGACAGAAAGATGGAGATAGAGTCACCTCTTACGTAACATTTATTTTTGTTGGAACATTTACTGCATTTGTTTATTGCTCCAGGATTTATGATTTTTTAAAACTGTAGTGGAACTTTGAAGGATACTACAAAATTCTTATTTTAAAGATCTTGAACTGAATATAAACTATTTGGTCTGTCATTTAGAAGGCTTGAAAATAATTAAAATGTCAAATCTAGGACAGGAAAAGCAGCCACTTGAGAGGCCATAGGCTTCTTTATACTTTAACTTTTAAATGTCAGAAGCACATGTTGTTTCCTATTTGCCCCTTCATTGATCTAATCTAAAAATCTCATTTAGTATGACAATCAACCTACAATTGCAAGTAATTCCCCTAAATCTTCTGAGCTATTAGGGGCTAGGTTATCATACAATTCTGAATTATTCCGTGTAATCCTAGCCACATCCCACAGCATCCAAGGAGAATGAATTACAATGCTAGTAGTACCAAGATACTCAAATTGAATACTTTTAACATTCCCCTAATTTAGTTGCTCTTCTTTTAAAATGTAAATAGCCCAAGAGAGGAAAATCATTTTATTTAGAGTTTAAAGTTTAGGTAAGCACTTATTGGGTTGCTGCTATTTACTAGTCACTGTGGAAAAGAGGACATACAAAGTGCACGCTCTTTGTAATCTTAAAACAATGTGACACCCTTGTCTCTGATATAAGTTAATTTAATCATATAGTACAAAATTTTTAGTGAAGTCAAAGTTTTCATAACACTTTACATATTGATTGCAGATTGAAAATTAAATTCAAACAGTTTTGAGGGTTATTTTGGAGAACCAGAGAATGGATGTGTCACTGGCAGTTCATGAAAGAATGGTGGCCCCGAGCTGATAAGTTGAGAAGAGAAAAGAAGATGCAAAGAACAAAAATTGTATTGCTATTTTGAAAAGTTTCTAAGTGGCACAGTCACTAAACTGTTTAGGGGATATAGCTGCCCATTGTGTTTATGCCCCATCCCCAACTTCTAATAGAGTGTTATCTTCATAGCCAACACAGTATCTAGCACATAATACACATTAAAGAAACGACTGAATGAAAAAAGATTGCAGACATCTGTTCAAATAAAGATAATGTACGGATTTGCATTAATTTCTATTTAGGTTTAAGTGATTGGAGGACCAGAATATTAAGCTACCACTACTAGCTACTAGATAAATGTTCAACTTTTCAGTATGTATCAGACTCTGTAGTAGGCAGTACTATAATGAATGAAAGGCACATACATCCTGAAAGAATTCATAGTATAGTAGTGAAGACAGACAAGTAATGTATCATAATGCAGCATGTACAGAATTATATATAATGATAGAAATAAACAACTCATTCCCTTTACCTAGTATTTTCACTGTAGATAATCTTTCTGTTTTCCTTTCATCTTTCTTGTTTTGTGAAGTTAAGAATTATTATAGAATATTATTTTAGGGTGTGTTACTTTTATGCTATGGAACATTTGTTTTATGATGTAAAGATGTGTTGGTCTTTTTTATGCTTCATTTGTTTAACTCTGTGAAGCTGTGATTCTTTGCCTGTCTAAAACACCTGATGTCTAATAAAGAGCTGAACAGACACTAGCTAGGCAGAAGAAAGGATAGGCGGGGTCTGGAAGGCAGAGAAATAAATAGAAGGAGAAATTGTGGGAAAGAAGGGAGGAGCAAGATAAAACAAGAAGAGGAGGATGCCAGGGGCCAGCCACCCAGTCACCCAGTCACCCGTCGAGTAAGAGTGAAAGTAAGATTTACAGAAGAGAAAGATAAAAGCCCAGAGCAAAAGGTAATTGGGGTAATTTAAGAAAAGCTAACAAGAAAAAAATGCAAGCTAATCCAGTCATTCATAAATAAGAATAAGAGCCCATAGTTGGACGTTGGTGGCACACACCTTTAATCCCAGCAATTGGGAGGCCGAGGCAGGCAGATCTCTGTGAGTTCAAGACCAGCTTGGTCTACAAGAGCTAATTCCAGGAAAGCCTCCAAAGTCAAAGAGAAACCCTGTCTCGAAAAACTAAAAAAAAAAATAATTAAAAAAAATAAAAAAAGAATAAGAGCCCATATGAATTTACTTGGGAACTGGGTGGTGCCCCACTACAAAAAAAGCCAAAAGAGTATAAAAACAACCAACATTTTGGCATTCCAGCATGGGGCTAGAGTAAAAACAACAACAACAAAGAATCATTTTGAATTCAGGACTGAGAAAAGAAGCTAGATACTAGTCCTCACTGACTGCCAGGTAATAGGGCAGGCCAGCGTAATGTCTGAACCTTTCATTCCCACATTTGTTTATGATGTTTTTAGTGTTTTTTTCATTTTTTATTTTAATTTTAAATAGCTTGTTTTACATGTCAATCCCAGTTCCCTCTCCCTCCCCTCTTCCCGCACTCCCCTTCCCCCCTCCCTCCCACCCTATTGCCAAATCCTTCCACATAGGGGATATCTAGAGTCTGTCATTTTACTCTTGGTAGGGTCAAGGCACTCCCCTAAGAGTCCAGGCTGAGAGAGCATCTCTCTTTGTGCTATAGGCACATGAAGACAGTTTGTATACCAGGGATAGACACTGATCCACAGCTCAGGGCCCCATAGGTTGCCCAGGCCTTCTCGCTGACACTCACATTTGGGGGGTCCAGATCAGTCCCATGCTGGCCTCCCCACTGTTGGTCTGGGGTCCAAGGGCACTCCCCTGTTCAGATCAGCTGTCTCTGCTGGTTTTGCCAGCCCATTCTTTGCCAATTTGCTCATCACTCCTCTCTCTCTGTCACTGGGTTCCTTGGGTTCAGTTCAGTGATTAGTTGTGTGTTTGCCTCTGCTTCCATCAGTCACAGGATGAAGGCTCCCGGATGGTTATAGACATCAAGTTCATTATCAGGAATGGGCATTCGAGGTGGTCCCTCCACTATTGCTTAGCTTGCCAATTGATGTTATACCTTTAGATCACTCGAGGTCACTCTGGTGCCTGATCTGTCTTCGATCCTATGATTCCCATTTCCCCTATTCTACCCCCACCCCCTCAACTTCCTGTTCCCCCATGACCAACTCACTTCCTCTTTACCCCCTCTATTCTTCCCAGGTCCCACTCCCCCCCTCCCCTCGCCGTGTTCCCCATCCATTCAGAGGATCTTGTCTCCATCCTCTTCTCTTGGGTACTATGCATATATGCATATCTTTTAGGTTCTTTCCTGTTTCCCAGACTCTCTATCTGTGGAAGTGCAGACTGGCACTATCCTGATCCATGTCTAAAATCCATATATAAGTGAGTACATACCATGTTTGTCTTTTTGCGACTGGGTTACCTCACTCAGGATGGTTTCTTCCAGTGCTATCCATTTCCCTGCAAATTTCAAGATTCCATTGTTTTTTTCTGCCGAGTAATACTCCATTGTGTAAATGTACCACATTTTCTCTATCCACTCTTCAGTTGAGGGGCATCTAGGTTGCTTCCAGGTTCTGGCTATTACAAACAATGCTGCTATGAACATAGTGGAGCAGATGCCCTTGTTGTATGAACCTGCCTCATTTGGATAAATGCCTAAGAGTGGAATTGCTGGGTCTAGTGGTAGATTAATTCCCATTTTCCTGAGGAATCTCCATACTGATTTCCAAAGAGGCTGTATGAGTCGGCATTCCCACCAGCAGTGGAGGAGTGCTCCTCTCTCTCCACATCCTCTCCAGCATAAATTGTCTTTGGTGTTTTTGATTCTAGCCATTCTGACAGGAGTAAGATGGTATCTCAGAGTTGTTTTGATTTGCATTTCCCTGATGTCTAAAGATGTTGAGCACTTTCTTAAGTGTCTCTTGGCCATTTTAGCCTCCTCTACTGAGAATTCTCTATTTAGCTCTGTACCCCACCTTTCAAGTGGATCCTTTGGTGTTTTGGAGACTTGTTTCTTGAGTTCTTTGTAAATTTTGGAGATTAGCCCTCTGTCAGATGTAGGGTTAGTGAATATCTTTTCCCATTCTGTGGCCTGCCTTTTTGTCTTTTTGACTGTGTTCTTTGCCTTACAGAAGCTTTTTAGTTTCAGAAGGTCCCATTTGTTAATTGTCGATCTCAGTGCCTGTGCCACTGGTGTTATGTTTAGGAAGTGGTCTCCTGTACCAACTCGTTGAAGAGTATCTCCCACTTTCTCTTCTAAAAGTTTCAGTGTGGCTGGATGTATGTTGAGATCTTTGATCCATTTGGACTTAAGTTTTGTACAAGGCGATAAACATGGATCTATCTGCAGTCTTCTGCATACCAGTACCCAGTTATGCCAGCACCATTTGTTGAAGATGCTTTCTTTTTTCCACTGTACAGTTTTAGCTTCTTTGTCAAAAATCAGGTGTTCATAGGTGTGTGGGTTAAAATTAGGGCTTTCGATTCGGTTCCATTGGTCTACCTGCATATTTTTGTGCCAATACCAAGCTGTTTTTCAGGACTATAGCTCTATAATAGAGCTTGAAGTCAGGTATGGTGATGCCTCCTGAAGTTCCTCTATTGTATAGGGATGTTTTGGCTATCCTGGGCCTTTTGTTTTTCCATATAAAGTTGATTAATGCTCTTTCCAGGTCCTTGAAGAATTGTGATGGAATTTTGATAGGGATTGCATTGAATCTGTAGACTGCTTTTGGCAAGATTGCCATTTTTATTATGTTGATCCTACCAATCCAAGAGCATGGGAGATCTTTCCATTTTCTGGTATCTTCTTTGATTTCTTTCTTCAAAGACACAAAGTTCTTGATATACAGGTCCTTAACTTCCTTGGTTAACATTATCCCCAGATATTTGATGCTGTTTTTGGCTATTGTAAAAGGTGATGTTTCTCTGATTTCTTTCTCAGTCACTTCATCTTCTGTATATAATAGGGCCACTGATTTTTTTGAGTTTACCTTGTATCCTGCCACATTGCTGAAGGTGTTTATCAACTCTAGGAGTAACCTTGCGGCGTTTTTTGGGTCACTTATGTAAACTATCATATCATCTGCAAATAGTGAAAGTTTGACTTCTTCTTTTCCTATTTGTATCCCCTTTATCTCCTTTTGTTGTCTTATTGCTGTAGCTAGAACTTCAAGTACAATATTGAAGAGATATGGAGAGAGTGGACAGCCTTGTCTTGTTCCTGATTTTAGAGGAATTGCTTTGAGTTTCTCTCCATTTAGTTTGATGTTAGCTGTTGGTTTACTGTATATTGCTTTAATTATATTCAGGTACGTTCCTGTTATCCCTGATCTCTCTAGGACCTTTATCATGAAGGGGTGCTGGATTTTGTCAAAGGCTTTTTCAGCATCTAGTGAGATGATCATGTAGTTTTTCTTTTGCAGATTGTTAATATGGTGGATTACATTGATAGATTTTCTAATGTTAAACCATCCCTGCATTCCTGGAATGAAGCCTACTTGATCATGGTGGATGATTTTTCTGATGTGTTCTTGAATCCGGTTTGCAAGTATTTTCTTGAGTATTTTTGCATCAATGTTCATGAGGGAAATTGGTCTATAGTTCTCTTTCTTAGTGGTGTCTTTGTGTGGCTTGGGTATCAAGGTAATTGTAGCCTCGTAGAAAGAGTTTGGCAGTGATCCTCCTGCTTCTATTGTGTGGAATACTTTGACGAGTATTGGAATGAGCTCTTCTTTGAATTTCTGGTAGAATTCTGCACTGAAGCCATCTGGGCCTGGGCTTTTTTTGTTTGGGAGACTTTTGATGACTGCTTCTATTTCATTAGGGGTTATAGGTCTGTTTAGATTATTTATCTGTTCTTGATTTAGTTTTGGCAAGTGATATCTATCCAGGAAATTGTCCATTTCCTTTAAATTTTCAAATTTTGTGGAGTACAGATTTTCAAAGTATGCCCTGATGATTCTCTTGATTTCCTCAGAGTCCGTTGTTATGTCCCCTTTTTCATCCCTGATTTTGTTAATTAGCATGTTCTCTCTCTGTCTTTTGGTTAGTTTGGACAGAGGTTTGTCTATTTTGTTGATTTTCTCGAAGAACCAACTCTTTGTTTCATTGATTCTTCTCAGTGTTTTCCTGGTTTCTACTTGATTGATTTCAGCCCTCAATTTGATTATTTCCTGGCGTCTGCTCCTCCTGGGGGAGTTTGCTTCTTTTTGTTCTAGAACATTCAGCTGTGCTATTAATTCTCTACTATGACTGTTTTCCAGTTTTTTCATGTGGGCACTTAGTGCTATAAACTTTCCTCTCAGCACTGCTTTCAAAGTGTCCCATAAGTTTGTGTATGTTGTGTCTTCATTCTCATTGAAATCGAGGAAGTCTTTAATTTCTTTTTTTATTTGTTCCTTTACCCAGGGATGGTGCAATTGTGCATTGTTCAATCTCCATGAGTTTGTAGGGTTTCTGCGATTTGTGTTATTGTTGAATTCTAATGTTAATGCATGGTGGTCTGATAAGATGCAGGGGGTTATTCCATTTTTTTGTATCTGTGGAGATTTGCTATGTTTCCTATTATGTGGTCAATTTTAGAGAAGATTCCATGTGGTGCCGAGAAGAAGGTATATCCCTTTGTATTTGGGTGGAGTGTTCTATAGAAAATAGAAAATACTTGGCTGAAAGCATTAACAATTTTAAAAGTGACAGCTATTTTTAGCACAATGAAAAGTACCTTAATTTTGAGCTTGTTGCTATTATTATATAGTGGTATAGTTGTTTAGCACTCTGAGTAAGATTAGTAGCTTATCAGAACTTTATTGCTTACTGTTAAGACTATGAAAAGTAGTATAATGAAAGAGAAACCTGAAACGTACTTTATTTTTTAGTGTCTCAACTTACTTTATTACATTACTATTTTATATAGATAAACCTTAGAATACCCGTTCCTGAAATGTTTTATGACAGCTTTGCCTCGTCTATTACTTTAAGCTGGCAAAGCTACCAGCCATCAAAAGCACCAGAGTTTTTGAGAAGGATAAGATTTTACTTGACACTGGAGAATGCGAGACTTACTAGCTCACTGCATGGACAGCCACCCCCAAGGTCCTCCACAGTTGTTGAAATCAGAGGCTCCAAGAACACCTGCCCTTTGCTGATAGTGAGACCTGTGGATTGGGGACTTTTTAGGAAGACTTTCCTACCGTTGACCCGAGCAACATGGAGAAAGTCGATTCCAATGTCCTCTTGTCCACTGAAGGGGCCTTTGAAGTAGCTGAGGTGAAGGGCAGGATTCGTCAGTGGCCAGCCTTGTTACATTTGTGGGTGGAGTTTCTTCAGTGTCCACTAGTCTTCTTGGAGAAAATGGGGTGGTGCCAGCAGCTGGACGGTCTCTCTGTTATAAAAAGCTTTTTTAATAAAACATTTAAATGCCATGTTCTCTAGATCTCTGAGCATTTGAGGGCTGTCTGTATGATTAGCATATCTCAGTAGACAAAATTTATCTTTAGTGACTTGCCTTAAGTACATTGGTGACTACAGAAAAATCCCCCTTTTTTAATAAAAGTTTTACCTTTGTAAACAGCTTTCAGGAAGGACTGGGTGGTATAAATACTCTGTTAATTTTAAATAGACCCTTATAATTTTAAGTGTTTATCATCATTTAAAAATATAGCAATTTAGAAATATTTTATATTTAGTATAGTTGAATTTAAATTGTATATAAAATTACCTTGTATTTCTTAAACAGTGGCTACATATACATATACATACATTAAATAGAATTGGGTAAAAGAAGTGTAATTAGAGACAAAAATAAAAGCGCAAAAGAGACAAAAAGTAAATGAATTGTAACTGTCAGCAGGGTTGGCTGGCAGAAGCTGGCTGGACTGAGTGAGCGTGCCTACAGCTAGGTCATGCAGTAAGCGGCCTCAGTAAACACGTTTCCAAGCAAGGCTGCATGTTAGGCCGCATGGTTAAGATTGCCAAGATGATGGCTTCCATAGGCACGTTTCCATCTGCCGGCCGAAGTGGCCTTTTTTCTCCATGAGTGAGACAGAAAGATGATGTGTGACCACCGTAAGTATAAGAAACGAATGAATGGCCAGTGCCAGGGTATAAAACCTGAGACCCCTCGTGGGTCTGAGTAGTACAAACCTGAAAACCTCAAACCTCATTTGTGGGGAAAAAAATGAAAAACTCTCAGAGTGTTCTGAGCAGATGCTTAACAGGGATGAACAGGAGAGAGACAAAACAGGACACTCCCAGGTGGAAAGCGGTTCCTGCCCTGAGACAGCTTTAGCCAGGATGGGATGCTGAAGGAAGCCTCTGTGGTCACGGGGAGTTTTAGCGTGCAGGGAACAGAAAATTAAGAGAAGTGAGGAAGAGTAGAGGCCTTATTTCTAACCATGGATCACTGGTAGAATGTGGGTACCAAAAAGTGGCCACATGGTTTGATATGGGGGGCAACTTCCATGATAGAGGCAGAAGATAGGACGCAGAAGTCTGAAAAGGCAAAACTGCCAAAGGCTTGTAGCCGAAACCTTATCCATGGGAAATTATTTTCCGTGAGTGAGGCTGAAGATGGCTCAGTACCATCTCAGAACTCATCAGCCTGAGATCATGGCCAAGGGAGGAAATGGCCCTAAAAGCAAAGCAATCGATAAGTCCTAACTCATAGAAGCAAGGGGGGAGGGGCCTTACCAGACATGGTGATGGTGGATAGAAGAATCCAGAGATCCTTCGTTGGAAAAAGCGACCAAGTAGAAGTTCTCAGGTTGTCGGCATCTCAGTTAAAGCTAAGGCAGGAGGAGATGCTGGCAAACCTGTTGAGTGTTAAATATGGAATAAGGACCAGCACGACGGATGGAGCACAAGCTATGGAGAGCATATTAACCATAGTTTATTATAGTAAGACCAAAAGGGGGGAGACAGACATGACAGAGAGAGAAGATAGAGAGGATGAGATAGAAAGAAAGAGGAGAGCAAGAGAGAGGATGAGATGATGAGAGTAAGAAAGAGAAAGTAAAGGAGTAAAAGAGCAATTTTTATTATTTTTATAAGGACTCACATCTAACCTAATGCTCAGACAAAATATTTTTTCATATAATACATAATACACTTTAAAACTTTACCAAGTAAAAGAATAATTCACAACAAAGAATAAAGTAGACATGTAAGACAACATGTGTACTAATGCTGATTACCTGATAAAAATAAAATTATTTATCAATCATTGGCTAGAAAGGTTAGAAAAGAGTCAGATGTCTCATGGCTATGCATGGACCCACATTGAGAATGTCTTTAAATTTCTCCAAGGAAAAAAAGTTAATTGTCACTCTAAGGACTACAGCCTTTAAACTGAGTTTCCTGCAGCTCCCGAATAAGCCTTGTCTTCAAAATGAGTGATTTAGTTTGGCATTATTTTTCATTTTTCTTGTAGATATTGTCATGGGAACAAATTAACATATACTATACTCTTCTGTATTCTCATTACAGATTTTGTGTTGAGAAAGGAATTGTTTTTTCCTACTTTTCTCTTGTTGTAATGTTTATTACAGGAATGAGCTACAATAGTGTTAAGGCTCAGTGCAGTCTGTGAAAGACTATAAACATTTAATAGACTCATAAACATAGACTTTAACCTTTTCAATATTCTGGACTTTGATTGGTTGCCCAAACCCCTTTATCTCTACAGGTTACTAAGACTGTAAACAGGAGGAATAGAGATGGATAGGGAATCACACTGCACAAGCTCTGAAAAGGTCAAAGTTGTACACTTGCTTATTCTTTTACCTAGAATATATAAGGTTTTATAATTTCACAGAAGCCAACCTGTATTTTCATTTAGAATGGGCAAAGAAATATGCTAATATGAGTCTGCTTTTCCTAAATGACAATGAACACAGAAGAAATGATGTGTAACCTTTTTTGTAGGACTCCACATATTTCTATAATGGAACTATTTTTGAATTATTTTCCTTAGTGGGAGACACAATGGTAGGGTAGTTATGATTGTTAAATAAAGATGATATCAGTGTTTATTGTTCATATTTTAGATTGAGAAATATATGGACATTCTCAAACACAGCAGTTTTCAACCTTGGTGTCACAAAACACAGTTGTCTTTCACTGTGTTGTTAGGCATGCCAAGAAGAATGGATTACTATGGTAGTTGATATTGCAAAGTGTCACTTACTTGCCTTGTTAAAATAAATAAGAACAGATTCTAGGTTGTCTAGATCATAACTCTCTCAATCTCTGGTATTACAGTCAATGTCTGGGGAATTATACATAATGCTATGGAAAATCTATTGGACATGTTGCTAATATAAAAGGCAATTGTCATAGGTGTTGTTGGGAGAAAATGAAGGGAAGTACCACAGCAGTCAATGTTAAAACACAGACTGTCTGTCCACTCTACTTAAATGCATTTCAGCAAGCTCATACCTTACCTTATACTACAGAATTTAGAAAAGGAACACAACACAAACAGAGCAGGAAGACTGGATTCCACAAAACACTATACATCAAGACATGTGTTTTTGCATGTACTATATTTTGGATTTTCACAGCCCTATTAGATAAAAGTAATTAACATTCCCATTGCACAAATGAAGAAACTGGAGCTTCCAAGTTAAAGAACTTCAAAATCACATAAGTCACTAAACTTCAACTGTGGAATATTAGGGAAAAAATTGTGGCAGCTTTTAAAATTGTTAAACTGGTATCTTCGGTGGACATGGTAGAATATGAGTCTGTAAATACAGAACTCAGGATTTAGATATAGCACTATCAGTAGGTCAAAGCTTCATAGTGAGATTCTACCACAGTTATCATGAAAACAAACAAAACAAGAGTGGACATTAATTTATTTTAGCTACAAAGCTTCTGAAGATAACTATAAATGGTCAACCAGAGTGCCTTTTTTCTTTCTCTTCGCCATTCTCCTCCTCCAGGCAGCTGCTGAGATTTTCAACCTGTCTATCCTGGAGCGGGGGTCTTTTAAACTCTAATAAAATTGTCAGAGAGGGGGAGAGAGAGAGAGAGAGAGAGAGAGAGAGAGAGAGAGAGAGAGAGAGAGAGAGAGAGAGAGAGAGAGAGAAGAGAGAGGACTTTCAAAATTTAAGTACATATTGTATAAAGTTATTGATATAAATATGTCCGGGGTTAACATTTGCGTGTGTGTGACTTGTGTGTGGATGGCAGGTTGCAAACATGGATGTCGTTTCTCAGAAGCCACTCACCTGGCAAGATTGAAACTGTCAAGTAGGCTAGGCTGAATATCCAAAAAGCACCAGGAACCAACCCATCTCTATATCACAAGCACTGCTATTAAAAGCACATGCAGCCACCAAGTCCAGCTCTGTTTGTATGGGTTCCGGAGATCGAACTCAGGTCATCGTGCTTGCAAAAGAAGCACTTTAGTGAGTAATCTCTCTTGACAGCCCCATAGGATACTCCTGACAAGCCCCAAATGGATTATTTATTCAACTAAGAATTCATTGAAGCACTGACCACTTTTGTATTATGTGACTGTACCCTAGTCCATCATTTCATCTCTGTTACCCAAATAGCATAAATGATGACAGTGGCAAGTCTGCCCCAGAAGCCTTAGACAGGAAGGCATGCTCATGACATTGTTCACTGTTTTGCTGGTTCTTTCCTCTAAGACAAGCATGACTTTGCATATCATTACACTCTGTTGTTAATGTAAGAGTGCTAATGCAGGTTAATTTAAAATGATTTTTCTTCTGATTATTTCCTTTATCAGTGTTAGGGAACATATTTCACACTGAGCATATTTTGCCAAAAATAATAAAAATTCGAAATAGCTATTGCTTTGTTGAGTGCATTTCTAAAAGGAGGGAAAGAAAAAAAGAATGCTTTCCATACTTAGTTTCTTTAAGCTCTAAAAATTATCCTAACAAGTCAACTAAATAGTCACACTGTAAGTATCGATGCCATTTCCTCACAGGTTCCTGAATTCAGAGGAATGAATTAATACATTACCAGTTCACAAAAAGTCACTACTGAAAATTTGAGGTTTTGTTTTTCCTTTCTTGTTTAAAGGAAAAAACAAAGTGGATAAAATTTATAACAGGAATTTCTGTATCCAAATGTACTTTTCATGCTTGTCTTTGCCTGGTACTTTATTTTATTTTATTTTTAAATTTAAATTAGAAACAAGGTTGCTTCACTTGTCAATCCCAGCTCCCTCTCCCTCCCCTCCTCCCAAGCCCTCCCACCAATCACTCCTCCCCCTCCCCCAATCCCTACTCCTTTCCCCAGGGAGGGTGAGGCCCTCCATGGGGGGGTATCCATATTCTGTCATTTCATCCAGGGCAGAGCCCAGGCCCTCCCCCCAAGAATTCAGGCTGAGAAAGCATCTCTCATTGTGGGATGGGCACCCAAAGTTCATTCTGGGGTTCAAGAGCTCCCCCCTGTTCAGGTCAGCTGTTTCTGTGGGTTAAACAAGCCCTGTCTTGACCCCTATGCTCAGCAGTCCTCTCTCTCTGTCACTGGGTTCCTTGAGTTCAGCTCAGTGTTTAGCTGTGGGTGTCTGCCTCTGTTTCTGTCAGCCATTGGTTGAAGGTTCTGTTTCCCAGACTCTCTGGCAGTGGGATTTGTAGGCTGTCACTCCTCTGATTCATGTCTAAAATCGATATATAAGTGGATAGAGAAAATGTGGTGCATTTACACAATGGAGTAGTGTTCAGCAGAAAAAAAAACCAATGGAATCTTGAAATTTGCAGACAAATGGATGGCGCTACAAGAAACCATCCTGAGTGAGGTAACCCAGCCTGGTACTTTCATTGTGTGATAAATCTCATTCAATGGCATGCATGCTGTGAGTAGCACCATCACACAGCATCTCCCTGTTTCGGAGTTTTATTTCCAGCACCTGCTGGTGAGGCTTTCCTTCCTTAACTCAAGCAGGAGTTAGTAGTTCCAGAAGTGTTTGACAGACTAATCTTCTAATCGTGTAGTAGCTGAAAATAGGGGAGGGAAGCATTTCACCTTGCTTAGGTTACCTGTCATTTATGCAAATGGAGAGAATAGGAATAGGAAGGGCCTTTTCCAACATGCATTGCATTTAATCTCAGATGTTATTCTCTTGGAAACTGTATACAGGGAAATAATCCAACATTGTCAGAGTTGAAATTCAGCTGGATGAACTTACAAATAACAACTTAATATCTGGTTAACGAACAATTACAAGTATCCCAACAAAGAAATGCAGTATTATTAAAATAGTGCAAAGAAATTATGTGCTCATGAATGCATATCATAATACAGCAATTAAAAATAGTTAACACCTTCATCGATAATATTATATACCCATTTAATTAACAGTTAATTGTGTATATTTTTATTTTCTTTCTGTCTTACCCCAGGAAATGTTATTTTTTGAAGCAATGCCCTTTATTTATTCCACAGTCTTCACACTCCACTTCAATGATGCTATGCTCATAGGAGACACTCAATAAATGTTTATTAAATCGAATGGTGATGCTATTTTAGTATACAAAGTTGTACATAAAATATGAATATTTATTCAGCTAAAAGTGCTGGATTTTGAAATTTATAAGATTATTTGTGCAAATGTAGAGAATAGCTTTAAGCTATTATTTATCTTGCCCCCCTCTTGTCACTTCTTAATTTGACACTGAGCTTTCAGTGGGTGCTGCACAAGTCTGACAGCCAGAGGCATAGAACAAGATCAGGGAAGGTATAAAACATTTAGAGCAACAAATATTTTACAGTAAGTACTCAGTTTTATTGTAGATGAGTTGAATTTTTATGTGCTCTTTTAAGAAATAAATGCTTGCATACTATCAGAAAGCAATGCCAGTATCATTTACAGTCTTTTCACCACAGAGGACTCACCATTTCTAGCACATTCCTCAGTGTTAAATTGGTTAAAATAGTCTGTATTAAACTATTAATTGTCTCTGTCCTGCATTCCTATTTTACCCTAATGCATTTAAAACATGACACCTTCCCCCACAGCAATTTGAGCAACTTAGTTATTTTTCAGAAAATGCAGACTGATATTTGTATGATGAGGCTTGGGGCTGGAAAAGTCAATGGAATGGTTGTATGTCTCAGCTTAAGACAATTTATTTTAATTATTTTTAAGGAAAATTTATAAAAGAGCATGTGTTGTGCTCCTGTGTGTGTAGAGAGAGAGAGAGAGAGAGAGAGAGAGAGAGAGAGAGAGAGAGAGAGAGAGAGAGAGAGAGAGAGAGAGAGAGAGAACATGTGTTTGGAAGCAGCTGGGAGAGTTTCCTTTAAATATAACTAGTTTCCTGAAAATATTTCCCACATGTTTAATTCAAAGTATTACATATCTTAAATGTACTACTGCTTTGAATATTGCTGTTTTCTGTAACTAAATTATATGTGTTTCTCTCCTAAAAGCTTAAAGACAAATTTAACCAACAATTATTATGTGTACATGAATGCATTTCATTTGCTTTCTTCACCTATGTCACATGAGTTTAATTTGTGGGACTGGATCGTGAGCCCATGCACTTTTATACTGTCACACAGCAATGAATGAAACCCATAGCATAGAGTGCCCTTCAATTGTGCACAGGATGCCTATTGATATTAATGAGCTTTTTGCACAGATTGCGTGTGGTCATTTTGTGTGGCCTGAAGTGGTCATGTTGTTGAGATTTGCATGTTGGCCATTGCAAAGCATAGTGTGTGCACCATTTTCAAATTTCTATGGTTGCCTACAGAGGAAAAGCACACTAGAAACTTGGAGGTTACTACTGTCTTTATTTTTAATTGTTTTATTGCATTCTCTAAGTTAGCCTTAAATGTGGTAGTTCCAAGTGCCAATCAAATGTACAGACAAAGCTGTAAAAATGATTTTAAATACAGCATTTAAAAAATACTTAGTTATCCCAATGTACTTTTAATTCATTAATAAAAATAGAAAGTTTCCCAGATCAAAAGAGGACTTCAACCTATGTCATGCAGAAACAGAGTACTAAGGGGTAAAACATATCACATGTTTTGATCAGTTGAACTTTCACTTTAGGCAAAAGGCTGGAGTTCTCAAGGTGGGAAATGGGTCCTTTGTCTTGTAGACCTGCCCTTGGAAAGCTAGTGGGAACATCTGTAGAGTAAACACTGCCTAGTCATCCATGGACAATGGTAGGAGGAGAACTCAGGGCACATGTAAGACCTGCTTTTATATACAAACAAAACAAAAAGCTAGTTTCACTTTTGGTGTAAAACTTTGAGGATTTCAGGAATTCTCACTTGAAATAGAGTGTAAAATGTAGGTGATTAAGGTAAGTTTATTCATAATTTCATCCATTCTCAACTCAGAGACTCAGAATTTAAACTTTCAGATTACAAACTCAGCCTCTTTTCCTATGATGAAAGGAGGGTGTTTGTAGAGAAGTGCTTACTGTTCACAGTTGAGCGGAGCAAGTTAAGCCTTACCCTCTAACAGTTACTAGTGTGTTCTGTCTTTCACAGAGTCACCACCAGCACATCTCACAAATCTCATCTTTTTCCCTTCACTTTTTATGACTCATATCTCTACCTTTGGCTCTGATATTTTCTATATGTGTGGATTTATATGCTTTTGTGGCAAGATATTTGTAAACAAAATTACTGGTAACTAAGTATGGGTAGTAAGACCATGATAAGTAGACCAAGAATGACAAAACATTAAGAAAAATACTGCTACTCTATGTAACAATTCCACCAAGACACAGCTCTTTTTGTGGTTTTTAATTATACATCAGTTGAAGCCTAATAAA
The DNA here is from genome assembly GCF_017639785.1 of Mesocricetus auratus. Classification (NCBI taxonomy): domain Eukaryota; kingdom Metazoa; phylum Chordata; class Mammalia; order Rodentia; family Cricetidae; genus Mesocricetus; species Mesocricetus auratus. The sequence continues at coordinate 56,310,126 of NW_024429188.1, read as the reverse complement.
CTGTTGTATCTAGTTATAGCACCCCTAATTTATACACTTTAAAAACACTATGTCAATCGGTAATCTTTACAAGTGTCCAGTGTTATCTGTTTTCATACTAACAGTGTAAGAGAAAACTTTTATCAAAAATAATTATGTACACTGAACTTTTTATTATTTGTGGAAAGATACTAAAATGTATCTTATAAATTTACATTTAAAATACCTTTTTTCTATGTGGGTGAAAGGGAGAAAGATGAAGAACTATATAGATGTGGGAACCAGTCACATTTAATGGTTTTATAATATATGACAAATAGCTAATGAAAATGAGAAATAATAATAATATGTTTCCATGGTCACCTTCCTCCCAGGAATGGGTAATATATATTCGTTGCTAACAATGTAAGCAGCTAAATCGTGTGTGTGTGTGTGTGTGTGTGTGTGTGTGTGTGTGTATCCGCACACAATCATGGGTTAAACCTGAAACTAGGTTTTTGATATATTATAGATATAACAAGGTTTTAATAAAGTGATGTCTTTCCCTTCTCATTTCAGTTACCTATACAGGAATAATATGGGCACAACTTGAGTGTCTAGTTGAAAATGCGTATTTGAAGATGAAAATATGTATTCAATTAGTTGACCAGTATTTTCATCTTTTAGGACCGTCCGTTTGTTGGTATATGGAAGAAGTTTTGGATATAGGAGATGTGGATGCTTATGTTTCAGGATATGTATTTATTGATGTATGTTAAAAATTGTTGAGTTCACCTCAAAATAACCTACCTCACTTCTTCCTTTAGAGGGTGAAACTATCTCATTTTTTCTTGGTAACAGTGTTGTAAATAGAACACATGGATCTCCTTTACCAGGATAGTATTTTGGGTACCTATATTTCATTCTTCCCCAATTCTCTGAGGTGGCAGAAATGAACTGGATTTGGTTTTTCAGACTAGGTTCTTTTAAACAGTCCCCTGATTTTGGAAACATTCTACTACACATGCATTTTTACATTAGTGCTTTTTGGAAAAGGTATCTTCATTGCATTTTATTTTTAAGAGCCTTAAAGGATTTTGAACATATTGTGCATTCACTTGTGTTAATATTTTGAAAATTACATCTTTAAATGAGTAAGTTGAAGGGTTGCTACATTAAAAATAGTGTCTATAGCATGTATAAAAATCTACTTTTATTTTACAGAGCACATGAGTGTGAGTGGTAGCAATGATTTCTACAGTGTTTCTTTTCTTCTTTAGGGCCTTTTGGATTTTAACCACAATTTGGAGGTTTCATATGTGCCTTTATAAAGATCTGAGAAGTGGGAGAAACATACTTTTCTCTTTTGCAAGCTACTTTTAACCTCTAGCTATTTCTACACTCTTGTTCTCCTTGTTCTCATCTCTCCTTCATATAAAAGATATTTTAAGAACAGAAACATATGTTCAACTTGTAGCACTACAAAGAAAGCAACAATGGCAGACTAGAGAGCAAGGAAAATTTTGAATGCTAAATATTTTCAAGGAACAGTTTTTGCTTTTATAAAAGGTAAATATTCCCCATGCACTTATTTAGGCAATAATTGTCTCAGTCTGGTTCTTTGTAAAGGTAAGAAATGAATTTCCTTGGATAGTATTTTCCCTCTTTTAGTTGATAAAGAGATAATTTTTGAAGTTTAGTAGTTTATCTCTCTTTGTTACTTATGCATATGTATATAGACAACCAACCTCTGTAGGTATGTGTAGATAGGCTGAAGTTTCTTATTTGCCTTTATTTACATATGTGTAACACATGTATACTTACTGTAGTCTTATTGTACTCCCCTTACAATTTCTCTATGCTTTATTATACTGACATGTTGTTGGGGTTGGTATTTTTTCCATCATCTCTTTATATATAATTAGTTGTAGTGTTCCTTTTAACCCATCAGTTCTTCCTAAGAGTGTTACAGTTGTAAAGGCCTGAAAAAACCAAGACAAAAGCTACTTTTGCAAAGGCATTGGTGGGAGCTGGAAAAGAAGCAACTTAAGAAAGGGAAACCCTATGCAAAAGCACCAACACTAGATTTTTAGTGATAATAACATTCTCATTATACAGAGATTGATAAGGTCATCATAAAAGACTGCTAGGTTATGGTTAAGAAGGCAAAAGGTAATAAGGGAAGTCAGCTTGAGATAAATATATTTATGTATAATGTATATTAATATATTAATAAAGTACTGATGATTTTTTATGTCTATATAGTCATGTAAATGCCTCCTAAAATATCTGCATATGACTTCACCCAAAAGGTCATGACAAATTGAAAGTTAGTTGTGTATAATTCTTTGATAAGAAAAAGTAATATTATAATCTACTCAATTTTTACAGCATGTTTAATAAGAAATAGATGGTTATATGGGGTAAAATAGAACCAGTAGGCTTATTAATATAGGTTTTGTGCTTGTAGATACAACTCTGTAAAATCAATATTATGGGACTGGAGAGATGACTCAGTGTTTAAAATGCTTCTTTTTCTTCTAGAGAACTCCAGGTTGACTTCTTGAATCCAAGTTTGGTGGATCACAACAGCCTTAAATTCCAGGGCATGGAATACCATCCTCTGACCTCTGTTAGCAATCACACACATGTGGTATACACTCACAGAAACACACACACACACACACACACACACACACACACACACATATATATATATATAATTTTTAAAAACAATCAATATTATGTATAAAGGGGATACCTATGAATATACATGCAACATGTGGCATGTTTCATAGAAAACAGTGATATGTGTATGTTTTACTACATAGCTGTAAATAATCAGGCAATTTGTAAAAAGTCAAAGTATCATTTGTGATAATCATTACCTATTTAAGTGATTCAATAATTATGATTTGTCTAAGAAAAATATCTCTATCACGGTATGTGTACAAGGGATCTTTATTGCTGGGAATTTGTATTTTGTTTATTTATTCAAATACATCAACCAAAAATGTTGTACAAAGCATGTCTGTACATCCAAAACCTTAAAATTGAATGTTCTCATATTTGGCAAATTACTCATTAGCTACTACTACAGGTAACACTCCCTTATTTTATGAAAGTATTCATAAAATCAATAATACATGTAAAATTATATGTAGGAATGGATAGATGATAATAATAAATCAAAATTCCCCTCAATTGTCTCATAATCTTTTCTTTTCCCTCTTACAAGTCAAATAGACAGGGATTGAAAAGGTTTACTGGAGGTTTCTGGGCCCAGGAGCACCTTAAGAGGATCACTACATAAAATCAAATCCAGGTACCTTACTAGAAAAGCAACTGTCAGGAGTGAGGAGAAAGAAGGATGAGAACATAAAAGAAACATAGAAGTCCTGGGAAGGTTTGGGTCTAATTTTGAGGACGGCAGCAGGGTGGGGTGGGGTGTTGGGGGAAGCAGACTAAAAGACACTGGTTGACAAAGACATTATGTTCAAGGATAACACTAATAAAATAGTCTCACCCACCTGGCTTTCCACCATTAGGTGTACATTTTATGTGGACACATGGTTGTGGGTGCACAAACAGGTATTGTGTGTGAGAGTCTATTTCTGAGCCGAAAGGGCAAAAGTCAGAGGAGTAGAAACTGGAATCAAAAGAAAAACTAATGATTTCTAAGCTGAAGCAAAGCAAATGCTTTGCTTGCCCAGGACGTTCCTCTTTAAATGCTCCACTTCATATACAACACAATAAGGCCAGGAGAAGAAAACATTTTTTTTTTGGAAAAATGTTTTATTTAAACCTTTTAAATCTTTTACAACAATAAAATATTGCGTCAATATAAACCCCTTGACTAAAACTGCTCACATCAAACATTACAGCGAATTGTTTTCTTTCTGACACCCAACTCATCTTTGAAACAATTTCTATTTAAACACAATGCAGAATTTATTGAAAATAAATAACTGTTGGCAACTGCAATAGGCAATTTGAATAAAATAGTTGAAAAAGCAACTCTTAATGAAAATAGCGTTTATTATACATCAGTTACTAAATGAATAAACTAAATGATCTTTTTTAAATTAATAACTTCAAAAACGTTTAATATACAAAACTGTACAATTATAAAGTCGGCAGAAATATTTGGGTTAACTCAGGTTTGAACCATAGCGTTTAGCTGCAAAGAAAAAAAAGTCAAACAACCCACCACCTTCGAATATTTGTGAAACATGAATTCAACAGGAAAATAAAATTGCAGAACTAAAACCTAAAAGTAAGAGAATGCAGAGGCTTGACAAAAAAAGAAAGAAAAAGAAGAAAAGAAAGGGAGAAGAAAAGGAAGGGAAAGGGAAGGGAAGGGAAGGGAAGGGAAGGAAAGGAAAGGAAAGGAAAGGAAAGGAAAGGAAAGGAAAGGAAAGGAAAGGAAAGGAAAGGAAAGGAAAGGAAAAAATAGCAAAAAAAAAAAAAGTCCGGGATTTGAATTAATATATGCTCTTCGACCTGCGGCTAGAGGAGACACAGTGTGGTCAACCAGAGGCCTGGCAGTCCATACTAGCGCATTTTCTATAAGGGGCACAAGGTTTTCTGGTCCTTAGGTAGTTTGAAGCTTTGTCTACCGCAGCTGCGCCTGCAGGCTGAATCCTGAGATCAGCCTGGCGTGCTGAGATCCCCTTCAGCTCAGGCCGGCCTTGGCTGACTGGCCATGGGCGCTTCACTGGGCCAGCCAGCACAGAGTGCTTGTTGGGGATAAGGTGCACCTGTGAACCTGTCCTGTGGACATGAGAGAAAGCTAGCCATAAAGCCACGGCAACCGCTTAATTTTGGGATCTCTACATAGCCTAGCGAGATTTTTTTAAAGTTTTTTTTGTTTTTTTTTTTGTATACAGTAATACGATACACACAGCTATCTACACACACACGTTTGCACGCTCACGCACACACGCACAGAAATACATACACACATATTTTTGATTTTTTTAAAGAAAAAGCTTAAACTCAGCCGCCCAGGCGCTCCCTAGCTCGCTCAATCTTTGCCACGGGCTTCCCCAGCTGTGCTTGTCGAAGGCGCTGAGATGGGCTCCCCAAGAGCTCACTCAGGCCTTGGTATGTACAAGAGGGAGGTGGTGGTACGCAGCTGGACCAGAATCTCCATGACTTTTCCAGTCATTTTATTGTCGCTCCGCACTAAGCAGGGGGTGCCTGTCCGCCCACCCTTCACCACCCTACGGAGAGTGTTTCTCACCCTGAGAGCGAGCCGCCGCGAACTGGGAGGCGCTGGCCCAATGTGTCGCCAGAGTCTTTGGGTCTTGATCTCCGGTGAAAGCCACCATTTGTGAAGGCAAAGTCTTTCATCTAGGAGAGTGTAAGTGGGGTAGCACAGGTTGTCAACCTGACCATGCTTGCAGCCTGTGGGAAACTTCAGGCACAGGCATTTACAACCTCGGTGAATTCAGAATCCTTCTGGTCCCTCAAACCCCATTCTTCGGCGCGCACACCACTGCTGAATCCTTCTGGGGCACCGGGATTTACGCTGTGGAAACCATTAGAGACTCCACGGTTGCGGAAAAAGGGGGGGGGGGGGGCAAAAAGCAGCGAAATAGCCTGTCTTAACTCCAGGCTACTTTGCAAACCCATTCAGTTTGCTTATTCTGCCCATATAGGCACTCAGTCCCAGGGGAAAAAAAATAGAAACATCAGCAACTTTCTCCATGTATCCTTTCTCTCCATGCAGATTCGAAAGTGAGGGAGTGCAAGAGGTGAGCATTTTTCTCTTTCCTCCTTTCAGCCTCCCCTCCCTTTGTAAGCAATTAAAAACCCATCAGCTCAATGAAGAAATAATAATAATAGCAATAATAATGTGGAGTGGTCGATTAGATACAAATTATCTCACAAATATTGTGTACAGCTTGTAGTAAAACACCGCAGACATTTAGAAACGCTATAGAAGTTTTAAAAAATGCAAAACTAGTCTATTGTAAAACAGATTTCACCTGAAATACAGCTGCTATAACCAAGGCGCTGAAAGGTTATTCATAGGCACACATCTGTCTTCCCACCCTCTCCCGCCCCCACCCCTGTTACCCAGCTCCTTGCCCTTTTTAGAGAGGAGCAACCAAACAAATCTTACTCAGAGTAAACAATATGTATTGATCAGCAGAGAAGGTTGGAGGGAAATTGCCCTGGCAGCAGAGAATATGAGGTCCCCACCTGGACTGTTTAATATAATTGTGTTTCAGAGTTGAGAAGCCGGAATGTGTGTGTGTGTGTGTGTGTGTGTGTTTGCGCGCGCGCGCGCGTGTGCGTGTGTGTTTCCTTTCTTAACATAAGTTAGAAACCCCCCGTGAAAGAAAGAAAGAGCTAGCAAGCTAGAGAGATAGCAATAATAAAGAATGTAATGATGAAAGGAAGGAAGGGAGTGAGAATGATATCCGCACTGCTCCCAGTGCTGCGGGCCACCTCTTGGCTTCCTCCAGTCAGAGATCGTGGCAGGACGCGTCTGTTTTCACCGTGTGCGAATAAACCTCGTGTGGCTGCTGATCCCCTGGAGGAGTCATTCTTTTTTCTTTTTGTCTTCTATTACAGAACCAGACACGCACCACTTCTTTCTCCAACTGAAGGCTGTCTGCCAGCGAGGAGATCTCCTGCGCTGCAGGCTTGGGACACTTGAGGAAATGCGTTTCCAGCACGCCCTTGACACTCACCTCGATGGAGGTTCGCTTCTTGCGCTTGCGGCCCTGAGCAGCGATCTTGTCAATGCTGGTAGGGCTTCCTGTGGATGAATCAGCCTCCTCCAGCCACTTATTTAGCAGGGGTTTCAGCTTGCACATATTCTTGAAGCTCAGTTGCAAGGCCTCGAACCTGCAGATGGTGGTCTGCGAGAACACATTGCCATACAGTGTGCCCAATGCCAGCCCCACGTCGGCTTGCGTGAAACCCAACTTGATTCTTCTTTGTTTGAATTGTTTGGCGAACTGTTCCAACTCATCAGAGGTTGGAGTCTCCTCATCCGAGTGGTCCTGACAGTGGTGTGAGCCTAGCTCACCATGGTCTGGGGGCTCCCGGAGCACTGGATGCAGGCTCTGTGTGGAGGCAGCGGCTGGTGGTGGAGTGAGTCCCCCGTGCTCCAACATACCACTCACCGTGAAACCTGGCTGCGAGTACACATTGAGGGGTTGGCCGCTATTCGTGATGGACGAGTTTGGAGCTGGGCTTGCTCCCCAGGCATTCGGATGGTTAGTATGGGGCGAGTGGTGGGCTACATGTGGCGAGCGGTGATGGATGATTGCGCCCAGTTGCAGATCTTCGCGTCCTGGCTTCACATCCGGCTGGTCCAGGGGGCTCGTGGCCAATGTGGAGGACCACGGGCCCCCGTCGCTCAAACTGGTCACCCAGTGATGCCCGAGGGGATGCCCATTGCTGGGAACTCCCTGCAAGTAGTCACTTTGGAGAAGTTTCTGAGGATTGCGGAAAGGACTTCCTTGCTGCATGCCCGCAGAGTCCGCATGGACGAGGGAGCTGGAACTGAGAATGCTGTAGGGATTCGAGGCAGCTGTGGCCATGGTCGATGAGGATCCTCTACTAGTTATAATGTGGCAAAGGGAGCAGCTTCAGCCTTTGACATCTATGGTGCGGGAACCAAAGCCGCTCGCGCGGTTACCGGCACCCGCCAAGGCCAATAGCAGTGCGACTTGGCCTGGCCAGGCACAAACACAGCCAATGGTGGTGCGGGAGGCCGAGCTCCCTTTCCAAATTAGGCTGGCGAAGCTCCGGAGTTTCAGTGAGACCCAAGCAGGAAGTGAATCAATCTTTAGGCTCCATTGGCTGCCTAGCTCAGAGTGGCAGCGGCTCTTTTAGTTAACCCTTTCCCCCCTCCTGGAGACTACGTGGTTGTTTGTGATGGAGAAGGAATATATTTGTGTGGAGTGGAAGTGAGGAGGCTAACTTTTGTTTCAGAATCCCTCTAGCGTATTTAAATTAAAAAGAAAGGAAAGAAAGTAAACAAAATATAATGTCATTTTGATCTTAGTGCATAAAAATTTCAAATTTAGTTAGCGCTTTGGCTTCCTGTGTGGCAGGGACTATAAAATAAAATGCATCGACAAACTTTGAGCAAAAGTAATATCTTAGGTTAGAACCCAATCTAAAAATTTCATAATTCAGTAAAAGCTACTCCAATTTATTTTGCTTTCGTAATTTTTTATTTATAAGAAACTAAAAAAACTCAAGGGAAAAGATTTCTGCTTTTTTTCCTTAAATTTTTGATTCAGTGCATGAGGAGTTGAGGGTTTGCGAATGTAAATCATAATGTGATTCTTGCAAGACTCAGTAGGTTTGAAGTTTGCTGGTTAATTGGAAACCTGGCTTTATATTTGCTCCCCTGTCAGTTCCCATCAGGTCTCTTAGCTTATGTCAGAGGCAGGCGCTGCTTGTTGAAGCCTGCAGTCATCTTTCACATTCACCTTAGACGCTCTGCCGAAAACCCACTACCTCACTCCAAACATGCAGATGGGAATATATTCATAACACCGTGTCCGCCCAGTGTTGTCCCCTTGCAAAACTCTGAAACGTTTACATCCTGCTTCCTTGGCAGTGTGATGGAAATATTGAGAAATATGCTTCCTCTACTGTTCTTTGAACGTTTAGAGAATCAGAGACAGATACAAGGAGAAAGAAGACAGGAGAGGGGAGAGGGGAGGGAGAGAAGAAAAAGGTAGGGGGAAAGAGGGAGAGAAGAGATAAGGGGAGAAACCGCTAGAGACAGATCTTGGTGGCTAGGCTTCTTGCACAGCCTTCCCATTCCTCCACAGCTGCCATAAAGCTTGAAACAGCTTTCAGTCAGGGACCCAGCTCTTTTCAAATTTTGGCTAGAGGAAAGACGTACCGTTCTAGGCTTTTCCGAGTTAAAGAAGTGCAAGTCCATGTGCTCCAGAGCCCCCACGCAAAGGTGTTGCTTGGAACCAGAGTGGGGGGAAAATGCAAGGATTTTAGAATTCCACTAGCTGAGGGAAGACAATACACTGTACCCCACACCAAATCTGAAGTTTAAAAAAAATGACCTTTCCTTCGGTAATTTTGGAGGCAACCTAGCTGTGTAATTATATTTGCTCTTACAGAAGACGGCATCAGAGTGCCCTTATTGGTTTGAAATTCCATTAAATATATTGCAAGAGCTCCTAGGTTAAGCTTGATTTAAATTTGCATACATTTTCATATATTTAGCTGAAATAAAAGAAGGCTTGCAGCTACCAGAAAGTCATTAAGGCATTAGTTTCTCTAAGAAGACAGATCTGAAGAAAATGCAAGAAAATGAGAAAAAATTTTAAAGCAAGGTGAGCTTATTCTGCCATTCCTTTATATAGCTAAGAAGCATCTATTTCGTGTGAAATTGATGGTTTTGTTATGACAGTACAAAGTAATAGGAGCAGAGATTGGTAAATGTAAATGTGCATTTGTTAGGTGAGAAAACCTAGCATCTGTTTGAAATCTTTCTTTTGCTCTTAAAGATAAACACTTAGTAATTATTGTCAGAGAGGATCTTTTGCCATCCTCCCTGCTTCACCCTGCTTCCTCATTGAAATTGTAGGTTCATTTGCTGATGCCCTATTGTAAGGGCTTATCTGCTTTTAACCTAGAAATCGATTCATTCCCTCTGCCTCTCTCTTTCTCTCTCTCTCCCTCCCTCCCTCCCTCCCTCTTTCCCTCCCTCCCTCCCTCTCTCACTTCCTTGCTCCTTCCCTCCCACCCTCTGTCCTTCCCTCCCTCCCTCTTAGACTCTTGTGCACAGGCACTCTCTTTCTCTCCATCTCTGTGTGTCTGTTTCTATATCTCTTCTCTTTTCTGTGGAGGAATGAGGTAGGCTGTTTCTTACTGCTGAATGTATGCATCATCTTTTTACCCAAATGCAATCCAATTTTTGCCTGGACTTATGCTTCTAAAAAAATAAGAACTCATTCAAATCAAACAAAAAGAAGTTTTTGGCGCTCTATTAGACTGCCTATTTGATGATCCTTTGCTAGTGTTTGTTGGGTCAGCCGAAAGGTCAGAGGAAATGTGTTGAAGAAACCGTATGTGCAAAACTCCTATCATGATTATTGCCATGTTGTTGGTATATTCCCCACCCCCACCTAGCAGCTGCATTTGGGTGAAAGAATTGCTTATCTCAGTCTGGCTGTTAAGGAGGTTAAGATAATTATCACCTGATAAAGCTTTTTTTTGTGAAAATGGGTCCTTTTCTAGTTCTGACTTGCACATTTGGAGTCCACATTACTCTTAGTCATGGCCTTGCTTTGGTAACCCGTTTTTTTTTTCTAGAAAAGCAAAGGTAGCTCAGAAGGCTACATCTACACCCAGGAACAGAGGAACAGATTTTTCATAGCCCTGTTTTGTAGCCTTTAATCTCAAAATAGATATATATTATGAACAGCAATCCTTATCATTCTCTTTCCTTTTTACTTACTTTCCCTCCCTTCTCCTCTTTAATCTTCTCTCCTTTCCTCTCTTCCTCCCCTCACTTAAAATTGTTTTATTAATATAGATAATGCCTCTCTCATTAGGTGCAGTCACTCCCTAGGGCATCTGTAAAAAATTCCCTTGAATATGACACATTTTGCTTTCTGAAGAAAATATCTACATGTAGTCAAATCTTCTTGCTGTTATAACTAATCTACTAGAGAGGTTTCCTTCGCCCTCTCCTGTCAGTCTAACTTCCCAAGTGTAACAGATGCCGCTCTCAAGCGCTCCTTTCTGTGGCTTCTCTTTATTCAGCCTTGCATATTTCTCCCCATGATCTGGGTTTCCATAGAGAGAGGAATAAAAGGGGGGACCATAGTCACAAATCCCCTGCCCCATGCAAAATAAAAGAGCCTCATTCAATAGACGACCCTGTCTGGACATGGGAGAAAAATAAGTCCAAGCGAAGCTACTGTTGCAAAGAGCTGGTAACTTATTTTTCATAGACTGCAATTTGCCTTAAACTCCAAGTCACCCCTGCCAAGCTTGATCTATCGGACATCTAGGCTAAAGACAGACCTTGGTGTGCTCCTCATCCAGATCTTGAAGTTCACTCCTTGTCCTCAGTCTGATTACCCTATCCCCTCTAGAGCTAATGGTTTGAATTTTATGACAATAGCTGGGCTGGGGCAGCTAAAAGTCGCCCTAGATAGGAACTGGGCTTTGAAGTGGAGGGACTGTAATTGTAGCAAATCCACTATCCTTCTCCAGCAAGATTGCAGAAGTTTCAATTCCTGGGTCATGCAAGCACCAGGCAACATCATCGGTTCCCTGTTGAGTTGTTTCACTCTCCAGTTTCCCACCCCACATTTTTCCATACCTCTTCATTCTTTTCAATGGGGTCAATACATTCATTTGGTAAAGAAAGCCAGATTTGTTTGATTTACTTTTATTTTCATTCATTTATTGGTTGAGGGTTTCAGATAGCTAGCTTTCCTTCCTAACAAAATTAAAGGATGCAAGTTTCAGAGTGTCTTTGCAGAGGCTCAAACCCTCTTGTTTCCAAGCAAGGGAGGAATCACAAAAGAAATTAAGCAGATTAATGTGGTTCAGATCTCGCTCCTGTAGAAGCATGCTAGCATGGCTCCAGCTGGGCAGCCTGCATCCAGACTCATTCTGAAAGCACCCCAGCCATGGTGATCATGACTCTTTCAGATTTAATATTTGAGTGTAGATTATGAAGCGTTCTCATTATGTGTACAAATTGGGGAAGGGAGGAGAAAGGCTGTCAGGAGCTGGAGCTGGCAGAGGGTGGGGGTGGGGGTGGGTGTCGGGAAAGGAGTCTAAAAGGTCAGATTTCATTGTGTGTAATATGGCATGAAGGTGCAGACAGTAGGATGTAGCACATGGGCATGACCTCTAGACTGAAAACTTCACCTTCAGCACAAGTTCACTTTGGAAACAGGACAACTTAGATTGGGCTTGCTAGGAACAAGCACACATTTTCTGTTTGAAAGCTAGGCGCTCATAAAAAAGTAGAAACAATTGAACAGCTTCTGAAAGCAGCAGAGAAAGAAGCATTTCCCCAGTATCTACACATTGGGCTCACAAAACATTTTGGACGGGAGGCACAGTTAGGCTTCAGAGCAGCATGCTGCTCACTGTAGCTCCTCTTATATTGCACACTCCTTCCTTTCCTTTTCTCTGTCTTGTCTTTTTTCTTTTTTCCTTCCTTTTCCATCCTTCTGTCCTTATATTCTTTCTTTTTAAAAACTATACCAAGGTAAGGTAAGGAGGTCATAATATTCTGGGGGGATAATTTAAAGTATAATCATCGAGACAGCAGTGGTTAATACCAAGAACTGAAGTGCAATAAGTTCATTTTAAGGGTCTCTGTTGTCTTTTCTTGAATGTGAAGAATAAGTAGCCTATAGTAGAAACTGTAAGAGAAACAGGGCAATGCACAAAACTACAACGTTATTCATGGCAATTTTAGTATGAATGCCACAATCTGTGAGAACTAGACATTTGCTAGCTAAATTTAATGTTGATGAGGGAAATGCTGTGGCATTGTGTGGCTGAGGCACAGACAGGATGGTTAGAATATAAGAAGAGACAATAGAGACTCTGGCTGCTTAGGGAAAATATGCTTGTTTCCACAGCTACATTCCCAGATCTCCTTGACCCAGTCTCAGTTTCTCCCCTGAGGTCATTCTTCCCTTGCTCATGCTATTGTCAATACATGAACCCTGATCTTACAGAGTCCCAGGGAATGAACTCTAAGGAGACAAGACTGTGTAGTACTCAGCATGGTTATCACCCTCCCATCAGGAATTGAGGTGTCTAAGAATAATTGTGAGGGGGTTGGTTGGCAGTCATTTGTTTTACACTGCTAACTCAGTCTAGCTTTGTGAGAGACCCAGTTGAGAGTTTTACAAAATACAGCTCTCATACAGAATTACTGTTCTATTTTTGTTTTATATGGAGTCACAGAATAATACCATACCTAAAGAGCAGGAATATTTTTTTTCAATTTACATTATTCTCTAAGGTCAGAAATGGTGGATGTATTTAAAGATAAGAAAAAAAATAGTTCTATCTGCATGATCAATAAGAGGGCATGTAAAGGTGATCTATTACTTTAAACTCTATGGACTGATATTGGAAGCATCTGTACAACTCAACTAGTTGAACAGTATTGCTTTTAAAATTAACTTTAGTGGTTACTAGAGCTTTTGCAATTTGAAATTAATTTCTTTTTCATAGACTGATTAAGGTTTTAACATGCAAAGTTGTAAAATTGCTCTGGTTTCACTCGGAGATCCCATGTTCTCTACTCTTTTCCCCATCCTTATTGAATACTATTTATCTGAAATGGCTAGCATACCTTACACCTGAGCATGTATGGAAATATAAGAAGGTTTGTTATACATAGAAATATTGACTTCTTATGAGAAAATCTTTAGTAAATAATTTGATGAATATTCAGAGTTAATATTACCATTTTTGGAGTCACATAGTTGGGGGGAAAAAGGATCAACTGTATCAGATGTCATAACTTAGACATTTTAAAATTACTATCATAGAAAGTGTAGAAGCAGAACAATATTGAAGACTATGAGACAAGCATATACATCTCTCACAGAGAAGCATTGCTGGGGGAAAATTCACTTTGTAAAGACATTGTGGGAACTTGTTTAAAACCAGAATATCAGTGCTCCCACTTCTGTGAATTCTGTTAGTTCTTGGAGAAGGGATGCTGGCCTCTTGTAGGTTCTTAAAAACACCATCTCCTGTAATGTTTCTTTGCAATGATATCACTTTGTTCTGGATTTGTGGAATCCATTTGACTCCTTTACTTCAGAAGAGGTTTACCTACTCTGATACTTGGTTTCTGGTTCTTACCAATACATAAATTGGTGCATATTATGCAGTGGCACCTGTGCACATGTAAGCACATGTCTGACTGTGCATTTTATGTTCAAGAACTTTTGAAGAGCCTTTTTTCAAGGTATAAAAGCTCAAATGGCTAGTAGAAGAACCTAGCCCCACACTACGTCTTCTTACTTAGTGCAATTACTTTGAGGCTAGCAATTTCAAGTCTATTTACATATAAGGAGTGCTACAGGTAATGATAATCATAGAATTGACCTAAAGTAAGGGAACAATCTTGGAAGTAAAAGGACACTACACTTCCTGAGGATCTTTGCTGATACCCTGATGAAATAAAGTGCCTTGGGCTGACCTTAGCTCCTGAACATATACAAAAAGAGGTGGTTTGATCTGGTGCTTCAGTTAGGGGTGGTGGAGGGTCATGATCATTGTGAAAATCCAACTGAGAAATCTTGTCTTAATTCTGCCCATTGTAATTCTTTGAGTCAAATAAGTTCTTTTATAAAAACAAGACAACTATAAGAAATGATTTATTCTGGTAGTTCCTAGCAGCCATGTCACCTTACTCCTGTTTCTAGTCTTCTATTTTGAGTAGAATTGGTAATGTAGAGGCTGGTCTGATTTCTTCTTCCTTATGATGGAGGAATGGGTTAGGAACCTAGTGTCTATATGAAAGCCACTGTGATATTCCAGGGCTTTTTGAACAGATTTGTGCCTTAGATTGGTCTTGCTGAGAATCTTTGTCCCTGAGCAGCATTGTCATCTTACAGTGAAAACTGATCCTAGGCCTAATTGTACATAAACTCAAAGTTTTCTTCTTCAGGCCTATGTTAAGGTAAAACACCCAAAGTATTGCCTTTTCCCCAAGTAATGCACAGACTTGCCACAGGAAGATAGTTTCTCCAGCTCTACTCTCTAAGTCTTCCCACCTCCAGCTAATGGGGATTATCTCAGGAGAACAATATTCATTGAATTCTCACTGTGGTGATATCTACTAAAATTTTTGTTCAGACATTATGAAGTTAATTTTCTCACGTTGAAGACAGCAGGATTTAAGTCTTGTGTCTTTCTTTAAAAGGGAAAATTTCCTGTTTTTAACTAATTTTGTTGGGTGGGATTCCTTAGATGATTAAGGAAAGATGTTTAGTATAAAGTGATTATCACAGCTCAAATTTCTTCTGTACATGTATACATATTTTAATGCACTCAAATAATAGTGAGAATGATTGTTTTTCTTTCCACCAATCTATACTTAGTACTTCCAGTTTAGGATAATAATTGAAAATCCTATTTGAAGTAAATCTATAGTTGAATCACATGTGTTTTCATCATTACCTTTTAGAGGAATCTTTCCCCAGGTGTTTGATGTAAATATTAGTTATGCCCCCCACAAATAAATGAATTCCAAACACCTGTGTGTTTGTGTTTGCATGTATATGTCTGTGTGTATGTGTGAGAGAGAAATTAATTTTACAATTTCACATTGAAGAATAAACCTTTTGGAAAATTTTCTTGAGTAATGGTTTCAGCTCTGATTACGGACCTTAGATTCACAAGAACTGAGTGTTAGAAATGGAGAGGCTTCTTTTTCTTTTAGCTTCTAGTTTATCCTGAATTAGCACATTTATCATGAATAGCAGTATTTGAGCCTCCACCTTTTATATGCACTCTCTCAGAATAGAATTGTATTCTCAAACATACTCTTTGTGCTTACATTATCATTAAGGAGGGTGTTAAATTTTCTCAATAGGATGAAAATAAATTACAATAAACAAATAGAAACACTTCGGGAAAGAGAATGTTTTCCCCTGGAATTTTGCTATTACAGGTGAAAAGAAAGCAAGCTTTTTTTTAAAATACATTTAGTGAGATGCTGGCTTGCATTACAGATATCCTTTTTCTTTTCATGCCTTTAAAGGAAATTTCCTAACAGACAGTTGGATAGAAAACTGTAACTATTAATCCTTCCTACCATTTAAAAAATTAATTCATTTATAAGTGCTATGAAATAAAACAAGAATGAAGTTTTAGAAGGTGTGAAAAACTATGGGGACTGATACAATGATGTTTGGCGTAAAAAAGTTCTGTTAGATTTTATCAGCTTTTAAATATTCATTATAAACTCTTACAAATGTTTTCCTGGACATGAAGATGAACTCTGTCTTGTATACAGTATAGCAATGATAATTATGTCTTTATTGGAGATGCTTGCTTTTGTAGGTGATTGCTAAAAGTAAATAATGTTCATAAAGTAAGGGAACTCTGAGTGATGGTGAAGGTTTGTTGAGAAATATACATCAAAGTGTTCCTAGTTTTCATTTTCATATTTGGACACTGTTTTCAGATATGTTAGATTATTTCTCATTTGGCAGATCTGCAAACTTCTTTGAAATGACTAGTAGTATATAAGTAAATTGCAAGTAAACTTAGTGACTTAAGATGGTTCTATATCAGTTTAATTTATGTTTTATAGTTAGTTTAGCATTCTGATTGGATTGCCTTAGTAATGTGAATTGCCTACAGCTGCTGATGATACGGCTTTAATTCTGTTTTAAAGGTCATGTAAACATGTGCCTGTAGCATAAGGAATGCAAATTCAATTCCCTTTTAATGTTTCCTCACATACACTTCAGAACCTTCACCTAGAAAATTAGTGGGATTTAGCGAACTATTTTAATGTTATGGTTTCATTAAAATCCTCTTTCAATGCTTTACTTTTCCTTTTGCAGGGTAAAGAAGTCTTCCACTACTTTGCAGCACATAGTTCTTGCGACATCCATCACTCATACTGAAGGCATAAAAATATTTTTGTTAAGATCCATTTACTTTTCTAGCACTTTTACTAACTTCATTTCAGGCTCCTTTTATCTAGAGGTAAAAAAAAGACACAAAACAAACTAGATAATCTAGACTGTCATAAAATCGGGCTATTATTTAGGCATTTAGTAACTTCTACTCACAAATATTTTCACATAATGTGCACAACTGAAAGTAAACTGTGGAAAACATACAATGCTAAAAATATAATTGACTTAGAGTTGACTGAGTATAATGCTTTAGCTTTTCCAAACAGATGTGTAAAACACATGATTTATGATTTTTAGGTTCTATTTTTAGTTTTAAATACAGGTTGCTCTAGGGATTGTTTATTCTCAACATCAATTTAACTATGTTAAATCCATGATTGTACTACCATACTAGATTAATACTTTAAAAATACAACATAAAAATAAAAAGTTTTTATCAGATATCTAATTTTTAGTGGAAGCTACAGTTATGGGAGAATGAGTGTAGTGGGGTGTAAAAGAGAAGATTTAAAATAAAGTAGAAGGTTTAATGGAATTCTTGAGGTGGCATCATTTCAATTTTCTACTTATATCGATATTCTTCATATTTCATTAAACTGAAACATTTTACCTAGAATTTCATCAGGAGAATATGTTTTCAGAGACCATTCTTTGTAACTCAGATTGACCAAATGAGGACAAGTTTTAAAATTAAATACATATGTAAATATATTGGTTCAACTTTGTAAATTTCTGTTCTATGTTTGAAAATAAGATATGTTCTGTGTCTGTGTTTTAAAATTGAAAACTATCCACAGACATGAAAGACCATGATTACCCACAAAGGAAGGGCTATAGCCATGAACATTTTACTGGCTTATCCTAGTGGTTTATTTTTCAAATAGTGCTTCTGGCTTGCTACTCATAGTCTTGAAACACTTTGTTTCCCATACCCTTTTCTTAATAACAGAACTAAACATCCAAACTTTAGATTTAAAGCCTTGGGAAAATGTTATTAATACCAGGGACTTTAGCATTATAATGCTGCACTGACATTTTTTGATGAAAAATTGTCATGAAAGTAAACACACATTTGTATGTTTTATTTTTTCATTTTGGGATTAGGACTTTTGAACATTAGATTGAAATAAATAAGTTTGTAATTTCCATGCTCACTTCAAAGTCATATCAATTTGAGGTCAACTTATCAGATAACACTGAATCCACAGGTGTCAGTTTCAATGCACAGATACCTTTTTTTCTGATGGTGATATCAATATGTGTGCAGTAAAGCATATAAAGACTAAAGGAAGTCATTTAATCTTTTTATACCAAAAGATAACACTGTTCATTGTGAATAGAATGTATCTTAGGCAAAAGCTTTCCTCCAGCAAAAGAAAATGTTTTTATATAAAAAAGATGAAAATCCAACCCCATCTTCATCCTGTCAGAAAACCTTGACATTTGCATTCAACCTAGGTTGCTACAATTCACTTGCAAAAACAGTTAATGGCCGTGTTTATCTATATTTTATATGTACACATCCATTCTGAAAATAAATCACAAGGCTTTGAACTGCAGCTATTTTAAGATTTCCTACAACTGCATCCAAGTTTTAACAATTTCTTAACATAATATAGCTTTCCATACTGAGCAATGACACTTACTACTTATGTTTTGAGAATGAATTATTTGAGCACAAACAAGTTTATAGAGGCAACTTGTGGCAGAATATATTAATTTTACCATTATCATTATCTGATTTCAAATATGTACAGGTCGAGTGATTTAATTGAATTAAAAACAGCATTACAAAGTATTTGTGATAATCTCGTGTCAAATCTTTGTATAATACAAATGGAAATTCTTTGTCTATTGAGAGATTCTGCACATTTACTTAAAATCAACTTCACTAAAATAACTGAGAGAAACAATGTGCTTGAAACAATGAACCACAATTCAACATTTCCTAATAATGTATGTTCTTGTATGTTCTACTATGTGTTTTTCTTCGTTATCTTCTTATATCTGAAGTTCTATTCCCACCTCCCCTTCCCTCCACCCCATGTATTTGATCATTTCTCCAAGTCCCTTGGCTGAACCAATCTCTTTTCATGCAGAGGATAAAAAGAGAAGAACTTCAAAGTAGGTTCAGGTAATTAACAGCTGAGGGGAATATAATCTAAACCATAGGCCCCGCTTTGCACCCAGGCTGGCTCTCTGAGCCAGCCGGCAAGGGAGTGCCTATTCCCTATAGCATCTAAATCTGCTTCCTCTGAACAGCTCTGCCAGGCCTCCAGTTATCACATCTGCATTTCAAACACCATGGCTCTGGCATTAATTATTAATTAGCCTACAGTCACCCTAGAGGATTCAAGTTCCAGTCTGCACATACTTATTCATTGACCTCTATCTTAGTTTTTGTTGGAGGAAAAAACTCAGTAGAATGCTTAATAATTTCCTTTCTATTAGACCTTCTGTTCTAGTTTCGTGGAGAGGAAACAGTATATTTTCCAAGTGGGAATAATCACAGAATAGCCTCCAAATTTGTTTATAGTAAAATGCTGTCAAAAGTTGAGAGCTATAGAAGGAGTGAAATGATTTATAGACAACACTGAGTGTTGAAAGATATTATTTAATGTTCAACAAATTGCTTGTCTGTGGTTTCCTCAATTTGGGAGATACAGTCATGGGACAAAGTCAAGCATTCTTTCGTTTTCGGGGAGAAACACTGTGGAGGTTGTAAACTAGATTCTATCCTTGGGTAAGACATGTGATCAGTTAAACTGGTTGGAGGTATAGTTGAAAGCAGGGATGCCCAAAGTAACCAAAAATACAGACAAGATTTTTTAAAGGAAGAATTTTCTGATCTTTGATTACTTTGAAAAGTGAAGTTACAGAGTTCCTTTGTTACTAGTAAATAATGTGTATATTGAATTGTCATACCATTACCAACAAACCGTAGGACATACATGTGGAAACCTTCACAGGATAGCACAGAGAGAAATTATGAGTGGTGGTCATAGCTAGGTTTACATCTCAGCCCTGCCACTTACTAAGTAGAAGATTTAAACTCCTCTTTAGGAAACAAGGATGACATTTGACTCTACCTCCTGAAATTATTATGAGAATTAAGTGTCAACATCTACCAAAATGTTCATTATAGTGGCTGACAATAACATCTAGTAATTGTTATTTCTTGCCACAAATAGTCATGGCATTGCTATTTTTACAGATTTATTTGTTTGTGTGTGTGAGTGTCTTTCTTTTATGTATGTCTATGTGTCATGTACATGTGTGGTGCCTACAGATATCAAGAGAAGGCATTGGGTTCTCTGAACCAGTAGTTATCGATGGTTGTGAGCCACTATATGGGTGCTAGGAATCAAACCTGAGTGCTATTCAAGAACATTTATTCTATTATAATATTGATATAATTCGCCTTAGTTTTATTTTCAGTTTTAATCTACACTACATATCCTTCACAATATGGCCTCTTAAAAATATTTGATGAATTGGAGGATCTCACTGTCCCTAGGGAGTGGGTGAGGGATGGGTTTGGGAGTAAGTGGGAAGCATGGGAGGATGGGAGGCAAGGGAATGGAGGATGGATATGTAAATAAGAGTGTGTCTGAAAAAAAAAGATTTGATGAAATATGGCCACTACTGTTATATTATTACCTTGTTGTCGTCACCTCTCACTTTTTCATCATGATCATTCACTAGAAATATGCACAAGTTTGTGAAAATGCTGCATGGTTAATTGGATTTCTAAATAACCCAGAGAAAATTTCTGGTGTAGGGAGCTTGCCATCAAACCTGAGGACTTGAGTTCAGTCCCTGGAACCACAAAGTAGGAGAGAACCAACTCCTTAAACTTACTCTCTGACCTCTGCCCTAGAGCCTTTTGCATGCCCCCATAAGGAAATATAAAACAAAACAACAAAGAGTAGTAATAGTGCTGTGTGTGTGTGTGTGTGGTGCATGTGTGTGTATGTGTAAATGTGATGTGTAGTGTATGTATGTGTAAATGCCCGTGCTATATGGGTGTGTGATGCACACACTTTGAGCATGCAGGTGTTTATGCTCATGTATGCAACAATCACATATCCAATACTCAACAACAACAACAACAAAAACACTGCAATTAAGAGACTGATAAATGGAAACGTTCAAATTACTATCAAAAGAGTTGTATGATAATATTACTGTATATATTTAAATGAATTAGTGTATAAGAATTCTACGCTTTTAGAGTGCCCATATAAACATCTATTCTACAACATACCTTACTATATTTTAAGAAATGAAAGCTTGGTATTATAAAAACAGAATGAGCTCAGAATGTAGACTGGATTATATTAGGGCTCAAATTTTATCTTCATGGTTAGGTATAAAGAAATGCCATTAAATTTCTAATCTCATTAGTAACAAAACCATATTTGGGTAGTTTTTCTAGAACTTTACTTGATGTATGGTAGATTATTCAGTGAAAATTAATTACTATTATTAATTTAACTTTTGATAAGTTTATGTTTGATAGCAATTTTACCTGTAAATGACAAAAGAATTCTCAAAATATGGTGATTTGGATGGAAACATTTGTATTATATTCTCAAGTTTTTGAGAAAATGACAGTGAACACAGTGACATGCTTCTTAATGGCCCTGGATAATCACCAGGATTTTCATCTCTGTGTTCTGCTATCATGTGGTGATGCCCTTCGGCTATTGGTGTGTTAAAAGCTGCAGTTTGTCCTATCCCCTAAATTGTCCTAAGTTATATTTTTCCAGACCTTTACCTGACCTTTCTTGATCTTCTCTTTTAAATACCTGCCTATAGTGTCCTCCTGCTTATTTTTCCCTGTTTTCTTTAATCTGTTTCATTCAAAAAATCTTCCCACAAGCCTCCTCCAGCCACACACACACAAACACACACACACACACACTCACTCAATAATGCCAGAAATCTTCACTGTGATTTACAGGATACAATATCCATTCATATCTAAGGTTTTGTTTGACATTTTAGAATGCTCAGGCATGGTAATTCTCATTTTGCAGATGTGAAAATTGAGGATCTGAAATTTAAGAGAAGTGCCTAAGGTTTCCAGTCAAAATCTGGGTATCAACTTCTTTCTAAAGATTTTACAAACTGTATTTTAACAAATCAGAGAACTTATACCTACATTTTGTTATAAATTAAAACTCACATGCAATATATATGAAGATAAATATTTATATGTATATTCATATATATATAGTACAAATTCAAAGTAATTTTAAAGTAACTGCTGTGTAATTCTTCCATGAAGAAAATACTGTGAAAAGAAGACATATCACCATCACTAAACATCAGGAAAATACAAATAAAAACCATAATGACATAACATGTCAATACAGAATGATCACAATAAACATGATAAAAAATGCTGATGCAGATGTAGAAAAACAAGAACTGTTGTTAAACACTGGTGGATATGTAAATTAGTTACAGCAATTAGACCAGAGCAGACAGTGCTTAAAGAAAAAGAAGAAATACAGCTACCACACCAGTGCCAGAAAGGTAGATCAGCAATTAAAGGTCCTTGCTGCCAAGCTTGATGTTTTGAGTTCAGGTCCCAGATCCCACATGTTAAAAAGAGAGAACTGACTAATGTCAGTCGACATCTGATTTTCAATAATTCTCTTTGTCTCTGTCTCTCTTTCTCTTTTACACACACACACACACACACACACACAAAATAAATAAATAAACTATTGTAAGATCCAGAAATTCTATTACCTAACATGTCCAGTGGAGATGAAATTAGCATGTTGAGGCAACATCTGTAGTATCATGTTCATTATAGTACTATCACAGAAGGAAAAATGTAACAATCCAGAAGTATCTATTAAAGGATGAATAGATAAATAAAATTTAGTATTCATATACAATAGAATTATAGTAATTCAAAATAATGAAAATATACCATTTAGTATAATAGGTAAAAGTGGAGTATATTATGCAAGTGAAAATATGTAGCCTAGAAAGGCAAATATCACATGATCTTACTCATGTACAATCTCAAATCTTATAGAGTTTAAAAGCATAATAGTATTTTCAAGAAGTTCAGTGGAGTAGTTGGAAGGGAAGTAAGAGAAAGCAGTGACTAGATATTAAGTTATAGTTAGTGAAAAACAAGTTGTGGTGCTATTGAACAGTATGGTGAATATAGAAAATGACAGTGTATATCACATTGCTTGGCTAGAGGATGGTAACTCATCAATTTGAGATGCTTTCATCACAAATAAATATTTCAAGAGATAGAGATGCATATTTTGATTTGAATATTATACAATTTATACATATATCAAAGAATCACGTAGTACCTAATAAGAATATATACTTGTATTTATTAATTTAAAAGAAAGACATAAAGGAAGGAGCTGGCATGCTCTGAACACCTTTATGGATTAACTTAAATGGGGATGTGGCAGTGAGAGAAGTAAATACAAAAAACAAAACAACAATAACAAAAGCCAACAAAAGTCAGGCATTGTGACACACATTTTTAATCCCAGCACTCTGGCGGCAGAAGAAGGCAGTTCCCTGAGGTTGAGGCCAGCATGATCTACCAAGAAACTTCCAGGACGGCCAGGACTACACAGAGGAAACCTGTCTTGGAAAAAACAAAGCAAACAACAAACAAACAAATTGTAAGATGTAAGAAAAAATAGAAGAGAAATGACAAAACACACAGACACAGAACAGCTGAAACTAGGTGGACAGTGGTTTCTGACAGAGAAGCCCCAGAAGCCTGGAGACTTAGCATATTTATTATTTACAGCTGAAAAGGGAAGTGGGCTATTGCATACAGCTGAACACAGAGACAGAGTTATTACATATATATATATGAACAAGCAGGCAGGATTATTGTTATAATAATTACTTCTATTTAAAATTGTTTCATGCAATATATGTTGGTCATATTCTTTTCCTTCCAAATCCTTCTGGGTCTTTCCCACCTCCATACCCACCCAACTTCATACTCTTTCTCTCTCAAAAACAAAGTAAAGAAAACAAAAATTAAAACAAACATAACAGATTCCAATAAGACAAAAATATCAAAACAAAACCAACAAAAAGCACATACACACAAACATGAAGTCTGTTTTGTGTCAGCCAATCACTCCTGGGCATGGGGCCTGCTCTTGAGAGTGAATGATATAACCAGGGACACTCCATTGGAGAAAACTGATTTTCCATTTCACATGAGGTATGAATTGCAACTACATTCTGGGTTACATTGGGACTTTGTGTCCATTTCTCCTTTTCTATGCTGAGATTTTGTCTGGTATGTAATTATGTGAGTCTTGTTAACACTTACTTTCATAGTCTCTTTGAGTTCATATATGTATCAGGCCTGTTGTGCCTGCAAGATTCTGTTTCCTTGGAGTCATCCTTCAACTCTGGTTCTTAAAATCTTTCTGTCCCTTCTTCTGCCTAGATTCCTGAAACTTTAGGGGAGGGGTTTTATAAACACATCCTATTTTGGGTTGAGTTCTTCAAAGTCTCTCAGTCTCTGAATATTGTCCAGTTGTGGATCTATGTATTAGTATTATCTACTGCAACAATCCGCTTCTCTGATGAGATATGAGTGGTGCTTTGACTGATGGATATAGCAATATGTCCTCAGTACATTTTATTCCTCTGTTCCTTTAGCAGAATGATAATAGTAAGTTTGGTCCTAGCACCAGTGACCTACTTAGGCTCAGGTCTTGGTCACTTCAATTTAGAATTGAATGTAAGTGGTCTTTACATTCAATAAAAAAATAAGTGGACTGTCTTAATTAGGGTTTCTATTGCTGAGTCGAAACTCCATGACCAAAAGGCAAGTTGGGAAGGAAAGGGTTTATTATGCTTACACTTCTGCATTGATATTCATCACTAAAGGAAGTCAGGACAGGAACTCAAACAGGGCAGGATCCTGAAGTCAGGAAGTGATGCAGAGGGCATGGAGGAGTACTGCATACTGGCTTGCTCCTCATGACTTGCTCAACCCACTTTCTTATAGAACCTGGCACCAGCAGCCCAGAGATGGAACCACCTACCATGGTCTGGGGCCTCTCCCATTGATCACTAAATGTGAAAATGCCTTACAGCTGGGTGTCATGGAAGCATTTTCTTCTCAGCTGTGGCTCCTTCCTCTGACTCTATCTTGTGCCAAATAGACACACACACACACAAAAACAAAGCAAAAAACAGGCAGTACATGGATAATTTCTCCTATAACATTTGTGTCACCATAGTGCTAGCATATCTTGCAGATAGGTAGATCACTGATATAGGCCATTGGATTTGTAGTTGTGTAATTTTGATGATTAAATTTCTACTCCTGTAGCATTCAAAGTAATTTCAAGCACCAAGAATGCTAGTCAGTAGATGTGAAACTTATAGTTGGACATTTGCTTGATATCTCTATGTTCAATGACATAAGAGAGTGGTATCTTCAGCAATGGTTTTGGTTAGCAACCAATACCATATGCTATAGTCTATGATGTTCAGGTGGTCTATTTGACCCTTTGGTCTGTGACTCAACAAAATGTTATTCATTCTTAGCATTGGGGGATTTACTTGGTGACATGAAATGTCTTAGTCGGGGCATTGCCTCTCTCCATTATATACTGTCTCCATTTAAATTCCTTCCATATATATGGTGGCTTCTACAGTAGATGGTTTCCATATGACTTTCCAAAAAGCCTTAAATTTTAGTTGTATGTATTTTACCCTGACTTCTGATACTCTCCCAATTTAATTCTCCCATCCAAGTTTCCCCTTTGTCTTTCTACAATACTATATCAATACTATATTCTATTTTCCTTTCCTCAGAAAATTATCTCCTCCTACCTGGTCCTTTATGAGCTACCTAAACTATGTTTCTGTTCTGACAGAAACACACTTATCTAAACTGCTAAAACATGAATATGAGAGAAGAAACAGGAGCATAAAAAGTTATTTTTTATTTAAATTAGAAACAATCTTATTTCACATATCAATATCAGTTCCTCTCCCTCACATCCTCCCATGCTCCACACCAACCCCCATCCCATTTCTCTTCTGCTCTATAGAAAGGGTGAAGCCTTCCATGGGAGATCACCAAAGTCTGTCACATCATTTGGGGCTGGGCATAGCTCCCCCACTTGTGTCTAGGCTGAAAGAGTATCCCTCTATGGGGATGGGCTCCCAAAATCAATTCATACACTAGGGATGAGTACTGTTCCACTACCAGAGACCTCATAGACTGCCCAGCCCTCCTAACTGACATCCACATACAGGGAGACTGGTTCTGTCTTATGCTGGTTTCCAGGCTGTCAGGCTGGGGTCCATGGGCTCCCTGTTGTTCAGGTCAGCTGTTCTGTGGGTTTCCTCATCCTGGTCTTGACCCCTTTGCTCATCACTCCTCCCACTATACAACTGGATTCCAGGAGTTTGGCTCAGTGCTTGGCTGTGGGTCTCTGATTCTGCTTCCATTAGCAACTTGATGAAAACTCTAGGATGGCATATAAGGTAGTCATCAATCTCATTATGGGGGAAGGACATTTAAGATAGACTCTCCACTATTTGGTTCTTAGTTGGTGTCATCCTTGTAGATCTCTGGACATTTCTCTAGTTGCAGATTTCTCTTTAAACCAATAATTGCTCCCTCTGTTAGGTATCTTTTTCTTGCCCTCCTCTATTCTTTCCCTGACTTAATATTCACTCATGCCCTCCTCCACTCTCTTTTTCTCCCCTTCTCTTTCTCCTTACTCTCTCTCCCCCTTGTGCTACCAATTTACTCAGGAGATCTTGTCCCTTTCCTCTTCTCTGGGATACCATGTATGTCTTTCTTAGGTTCCTTCTTATTTCCTAGCTTCTCTGGAGGTGTGGATTGTAGGTTGGTAATCCTTTTCTCTATGTCTGTTATCCATATATGAGTGAGTAAATACCATGTTTGTCTTTCTGTGACTGGGTTACTTCACTTAGGATGATTTATTCTAGTTCCACCACTTTCCTGCATATTTCAAGATTCCATTGTTTTTTTCTGCTGAGTAGTACTCCATTGTGTAAATGTACCACATTTTCTCTATCCATTCTTCAGTTGAGGGGCATCTAGGTTGCTTCCAGGTTCTGGCTATTACAAATAATGCTGCTGTGAACATAGTGAACAGATGTCCATTTATGAATGTATATCCTTTGCGTATATGCACAAGAGTGGAATTGCTGAATATTGAGGAAGACAGATTCCCATTTTTCCTGGGGAACCGCCATACTGATTTCCAAAGTGGCTGTACGAATTTGCACTCCCATCAGCATGGAAGAGTTTTCCCTTTATCCACATCCTCTCCAGAATAATCTGTCATTGGTATTTTTGATTTTAGCCATTCTGATAGGTGTAAGATGGTATCTCAGAATTGTTTTGATTTGAATACCCCTGATGGCACTTTAAATGTCTTTCAGCCATTCTAGAATCCTCTATTGACAATTCTCTATTTGGTTCTGTACACCATTTTTCAATTGGATTATTTGCTGTTTTGGTGACTATTTTCTTGAGTTCTTTGTATATTTTGGAAACCAGTCCTCTGTCAGATGTGGAGAGGTGAAGATATTTTTGAATGCTGTGGGTTGCTGTTTTGTAGAATGGAGTTCTTTTTTTTTTTTTACGAGACAGGGTTTCTCTGTATTGTTTTGGAGGCTATCGGTCCAGCCCGACCTCGAACTCACAGAGATCTGCCTGCCTCTGCCTCCCGAGTGCTGGGATTAAAGGCGTGCGCCACCACTGCCCAGCCAGAACGGAGTTCTTAATTGATCTAAATAATAAAAACCTAGAGTCAGATGTAGAGGAAAATGCTGAGAGATGAGAGAGAAGAACAAGCAAGTCACAGTCACACCTTACCTTCGTAGCATCTTAGACAAGAGAGTGAGTTCCTGTATCTTTCTGCTTATATCCTCTCTCTGCCCAGCCATCTCTCTTCCTGCTTGTCTGTACAGACCTCCAGACCTCTATGGTAGCTTCATTCTCTGATCTTCAGACAGGCTTTATTTGTACATGCAAGATATCCCTACAAATATCCCATTGCATAAATGTATTACATTTTCATTATCCATTCACCAACTGATGGACATCTACATGGTTCCTAATTTTGAGTTCCTGTGACTAGAATAGCCATGAACATGGATGAACAAGTACCTATGTTGTAAGATGTAGACTCTTTGAGTATATTCCCAAGAGTGGTTGTCTAAGTCAGTGTTCTATTGCTGTGAAGAGACCCCATGACTGTGGCAAGTCTTACAAATGAAAACATATTAATAGGGGCTGGCTTATACTTTCAGAGGCTTAGTCTATTTTCATCATTGAGAGAAGCATGACAGAATACTTGGAGACACGTTGCTGGAGAGGTGGCTGAGAGTTATATATCCAGGTTTGCAGGCAGCATGAAGAGATGGAGACACTGAGCCTTCCTTGAACATTTAAAACCCCCAAGTCCACCTCCAGTGACTCACTTTTTCTAGCAAAGGCACACCTAATACAACAAGACCACACATCCTCATAGTACCACTCCCTTGTGACCAAGCATTCAAATCTATAAGCTTACAGGTGCCATTTCTGTTTTAACAACTACATTCTACTTCCTGACCCCCATAAGTTTACAGCCATACCATAATGCAAAAATTCATTCAGTGCAACTTCAGAAGTCCCTAGATTGTATAGCAGTCTCAATACTGTTTAAACGTCCAAATTCAAAATTTCTTCTTTGACTTATGGTATTTTCTTAACTGTAATCCCCTGTAAAATCAAAATGAAAAAGCAGATAATATACTTCCATAACAAATGGCACAGAATATTCCAAAAGTGAGGAAAGTGAGCATAGCGAGAAAATACTTGACTCAAATCTGACTGAAAACCAGCTGGTTAAACACCAACTTCTGCATTCCATGTCTGATGTCAAAGAGCTCTTCAGGTCTACAACTCCTTTCAGCGTTGTGGAATGCAACACACTTCTCTTTCAGGCTGTTCCATACCCTGTTAGTGGGAGGTATCCCATGACTCTGTCATCTCCAATATCTTAGGTTCTCCAACACAATCCATATTTCATATTTATACCTTCATGAAATGGCTTCTCTGAGCCTCCTTGTGGTAACATCTCTGACAAATACCTGACTTCAGTGGCATTCTTTAGTTTCAGAGGGATATCCTATAACCCCTTTATTATATCCTTGTCTCTGAACACAGACACATGTAGTTGAAGCTGCAAAGTTCTGTCGTTTGCTGGGTCTGGAACATGCCCCACCCCCATTTTTCAAATACATGTTCACCAGCTTTCTATTTTCGGTGGTTTCCTTCACTGTTGTGGAATATTCCTTTACACTGTGTGAAGATGTGTCATTGTGGTTGGTTTAATAAAGAGCTGAATGGCCATCATTTAGTCAGGAAGAGGTTAGGCAGGACTTTTGGGGACAGAGAGCTCTGAGTAGAAGAAAGGAGGAGTCACCAGCCAGATGTGAAATAACCGGGATAGGCATAATAGAGATGAGGTAATGAACATGTAGAAGATTATAGATTAAAAACTTGTGGGTTAGTTTGAGTTATAAGAGTTAGTTAGAAACAAGCCTGAGGTAAGACCAAGCATTCATATTTACGAGTAAACAACGTATTTTTTTGTGAGCCAGTGGGCCCAAAAGAAAAATTCATCTACAAATTGCACCCAGAGTAAATGTAAGTAAGCCATCTAAAATAAAATTTATTAAAAGATATGGGTTGTGAGTTACCATGTCGGTACTGGGACTTGAACTTAGGACCTCTGGAAGAGCATCCAGTGCTCTTAACATCCAGGGGCAGGGGAGAGGGAGCCAGGAAAATGAGAGGGGGATAAGAAGAGGGGAGAAGAAGGTATGGGGGAGCAGGAAGGTTGAGTCAAGATAAGAATAGAGGGGAAGAGGATAAGAGATACCATAATAGATTGAGTCATTATAGGCTTGAGGAGAGAGCTGATACTAGTGAGATCTCCAGAGATCTGCAAAGATAATACCAACTGGCAAACTAAGCAATAGTGGAGAGACTACATTAAATGTCCCTCCTTGATGGTAAGGTTGATGACTACTTTATATGCCATCCTAGAACCTTTATGCAGTGACTGATGGAAGCAGAGACAGATACCCATAGCTAAACACTGAACTGAACTCCTGGAACCTAGTGACAGAGATGGAGGAGTGATGAGCAAATGGGGTCAAGACCATGATGGTGAAACCCACAAAGGCAGCTGACTAGATAAGGGGGAGCTCTTGAATCCCAGACTGATGCCTGAGAGTCCAACAGAGGACTGATCTACACTTCATGAATGTCGTCTCAGTGAGAAGGCCACAGAAATCACTGGGGTCTTGGGTAGTAGATCAGTGTTTAACATGGTTTATGAAGGATCTTTGGGAGAGCCCATTCCAAATAGAGGGATGCTCTCTCAGCCTGTACACATGGCATGGGGAAGGGCCTAGGTCCTGCCCTGGATGAAATGACAGACTTTAGAGATTCCCCCAAGGAGGGCCTCACCCTCCCTGGGGAATGATGTGGGGATTGAGTGGGGGACTGGGGGCACTGGTGGAGAGACAAGGGAGGAGGAGTGGGAGAGGGAGCTGGGATTGACCTGTGAAGCATTCATGTTTCTAATTTAAATAAAAATATTACAAAGAAGATATGTGTTAATTTAAGTTGTAAGAGCTAGTTAGAAACAAGCCGAAGCTAATAATTAACAATTATTAATTGTTCATAATTAGTAATAAGTCTCCATGTCATCATTGGTATTCTGATGGTCCAGAAAAAAATCTTTGCTGTCTAAACTTAGCTATACTGGGGTATGGTTCTAAGATCACCGTTAAGTTTTGGTTTAACATTTTATTTCCATGAGCACTAGACTTGACCATTACAATTTCTGGTACTTTTTTCTTCTCAAACTGTGCATTTTGTGATTTTTCCTTGCTTAGCTAGTTCCTTTTCATTAAAGATCAGCCTAAGCGTGGCCACTAATAACCAATCTACACAGTCTACACTAGACTGTTTGGAAATCTCCTTTTCCAAAGCTGTAAAACCATAGCTCTTCAATTTAGCCTTGGGAAGACTTTTCATACAATAGGAGAAAGCAGCCATATTCTTCATCAAAATATCAAAAGAACAATCTCTATACCACATATTGTTGTTCTATTTTGAAACTTCTTGAGCGAGGTCCCCAAAGTTCAAATCATCCTCAGAACCACTGTTTTCCATATTCCTGTTAGTATGAACCTTTAAGTCCTACTTAAAGCATTCCACTGCTTTCCTAACAAAAATTTCCAAAGTCCACATTCCTCCAAACAAAAGCATTGTCAGGCCTATCATAGCAATAATCAACTCATGGTACCAAGTTCTGTCTTAGTCAGTGTTCTATTGCTGTGAAGAGACACGATGACCATGGTAACTCTTATAAAGGAAAAAAAATAATTGGAGCTGGCTTACAGTTTCAGAGGTTTAGTACATTATCCTAATGGCAGGAAGCATGGCTGCTCACAGGCAGATACGGTGCTGAAAACTGGCAGAAAGTTTAACATCTGGATGTACAAGTAACAGGAAGAGAGAAACATTGGACTTGGCTTGAGCATTCAAAACTTCAAAGCCCACACCAAGTGACATACTTCTTCCATTAAGACTGCATTTATCCCAACAAGCCCATACCTCATAATAGTGCCGCTCCCTGGTGACTAAGCATTCAAACCTATGACCCTATATGAGCCATTCCTATTCAAAGCACCACATTTGTATAGCTGCATCTTGGAATAGATCAATTTTCAGCTTTGTAGGAACTCCTAAATCCTTGCCAGCATGGTCTTTCATTTGTTGTTTTTTATCTTGACCATTCTTACTAAAGTAATATGAAGCCTCAAAGTAGGTTTAACTTTCATTTCCTGTCAGATAAGGATGTTTAACATTAAAAACATGTTTCACAGCCATTTGTGTTTATCTTTTGAGAACTTTCTGCTTAATTCTATAGCCCATTATTAATTTAGTTATTTTGTTTTTGATTTTCAGTTTTGCAAAGCTCTTTGTATATTATAGATATTAACCTCTATCTGAAGTATAGTTGGAAAACAGTTTATTTTTTAATTCTCTAGCCTACCGAATTGCCTGAATGAAGGTATTCTTTGCTGCACAGAAGCTTTTCTGATTCATTATTTCTCATTTATTATTAGTCTTGGATACTGTGCCAGTGGGTTTCAGCCTGTTCCCTACTTTCTCTTGTATTGGAATCATGATATCAAGTCTTATTTTGAGATATTTTTGTTTGCTTTTACATTTTTATTATATATTTAAATTAGAAACAAGCTTGCTTCCCATGTCAGTCCCAGCTCCCTCTCCCTCCCCTCCATGCCTACTCCCTACCCCCTGCCCTCCCTCATCCCCCTAAACTCTCCAATCCCCACTCCATTCCCCAGGGAGGGTGAGGCCCTCCATGGAGGATCTCTAGAGTCTGTCATTTCGTTCCAGGGAGGGCCCAGGCCCTCCCC
This sequence comes from Mesocricetus auratus, assembly GCF_017639785.1. Classification (NCBI taxonomy): domain Eukaryota; kingdom Metazoa; phylum Chordata; class Mammalia; order Rodentia; family Cricetidae; genus Mesocricetus; species Mesocricetus auratus. The sequence goes on along the minus strand of NW_024429188.1, from coordinate 56,277,988 downwards.
AAAGTATCCAAATTTAGAAAGCATCCCTCATTGTGGGATGGGTCCCCAAAGTCCATTTGTGTGCCAGGGATAAGTATTCTTCTACTACCCCAAAACACCATAGATTGCCTGAGTCTCCTCACTGACACCCACATTCAGGGGGTCTGGATCAGTCCCATGCTGGCCTCTCAGCCATCAGTCTGGGGTCCAAGATCTCTCCCTTGTTCAGGTCAGCTGTTTCTCTGGAATTCACCAGTCCAGTCTTGACCCCTTTGCTCATCACTCCTCGTTCTCTGTCACTGGGTTCCAGGAGTTCAGTTCAGTGTTTAGCTGTGGGTGTCTGCCTCTGCTTCCGTCTCTCACTGGATGGAGGTTCTAGGATGGTATGTAAGATAGTTGTCAAAATCATTATTAGGGAGGAGCATTGAAAGTAGTCTCTCCACTACTGCTTAGTTTGCCAGTTGGTGTCATTCTTGTATATCTCTGGAGTTCTCATTAGTGTCAGATCTCCCCTCAAACCTAGAATGGCTGCCTCTATTATGGTATCTCTCACCCTGCTCTCCTCTGTTCTTCCCCCAACTCAACTTTCCTGCTCCCCCATGTCCTCCTCTCCCTTCCTCTTGTCTCTTTCTCTTTTTCCTGGCTCCCTTTCCCCTCCCCCACCCTGTGCTCCCAATCTGCTCATGAGATCTTGCCTCATTCCACCTTCTCTGGGGTACCTTGTACATGTTGAGATCTTGTAATCAATTGTAGCTGAGTTTTGTGTAGGGTGACAGATATAAATTTATTTTCATTCTTCTCATTATCCAGTTTGACAAACACCATTTTCTGAGGATGCTATTTTTTTCTCCTGTGTGTATTTTTGGTTTCCCTGTCAAAAATCAGGTGTCGCTAGGTGTGTGGAATTATTCCTGGTTCTTCAGTTGCATTCTGTTGATCAGCATGTCTGGTTTTATGCTAATTCCATGCTGTTGCTATTACTATAGATTTCTCATAAAGCTTGATCTCCATGATAGTGATACCCTCAGCAGTTCTTTTTTATTATTCAGGATTATTTTATATCTCCTATTTGTGTGTGTGTGTTTCCATATGAATTTTTTGATTTGGGTTTTAGTAATTTCCTAATAAAGTTCAATTTTATCTATATTTAAACAGTAAGCAAGTAATATTTTATATTTGTGCTAGTTTGCGTATTACTGCTTTTATTCAACATAATAAATGTTTCATCCACATGTCAATATTTGTTGTAGAATATTAACATTGTCACAACATTTTATGAGGTGTGTGTGTGTGTGTGTGTGTGTGTGTGTGTGTGTGTGTGTGTGTGTGTGTGGTCAGAATCAGTTCTTTCTTTCCACCAAATGGGTATTCAATTCAGGCAATCAGGTTATCAGATGTAGCAGCAGACGCTTTTATCTACTGAACTATCTCACCAGTCCAAGACATGTTTGAACACACTAGCTTTTATTTATCTTTTTTATTGACGTTGGACATACGTGTTGACTTTGGTTTTGTCTAGGAAAAGTAATAATTATAATATTACTGTAAATGTTGTATGTGGGGTTTAGTGTACACAAAATTATATTCATGTAATACATGTTATTTATATGACTTAATTTTTGAATTATATGGTAGTTTCAGTTTTACTAGATTACTACAAATTATTTAACAAAATTGTGTGTCAAATAACAATCCTATCATTTTGTGCTCATTTACAAAATGAGATTTCTCATAGTTCCAACTTAGAGCCAGCATTTAATGTTTTCAGGTTTTTAAAGTTTAATAAACATTGTGGACATGTATAGTTATATAATGGCTTTGTTTTTCAATTGGATAAGAAACAATAAGGCTAAGGGATATCTCGTATATTTGTAGGCTAATCTTTCTCATTTATTGCAAAATTCCAGTTAAGTCATTTACTTGCAAATATTGGGCTGAATTTTTTGTTAAAATATTTTATGTGGGGCTAAATGCATGTGTGTGCCCACTTGTTTTTTTATGTGTACACACTCCCTTGCATGCACATATGGAAGTCAAAGATAGACTTCGGGTGTCTTCCTCTCTGGTTCTTCATCTTATTTTCTCTTTTCAGATAAAATATCTCATTAAACCCAAAACTTGAGTTTTGCTAGACTGGCTGCATAGAGAACATTTTGGATTGACCTGTCTCCACATGCTAACACTGGGGGACTGCCTTACTTTTCTTATAGATTTATAATAATTTCATTTTTGTTGTTCACAAAATAAATGTTGTGTTGGCTTTATTATTCCATCTTTTTTCACTCTGTCTTAGCTATTTACTTTCATTAAATGTATTTTAGTAAATATAAGTACCTAATTTTAAGTCTTAAACTTGCTTGTATTTTCATTTTTGTTTTTAATTTTTAAAATAATCTAGACAATTTTTCAGAAAGCTCACAGGGATAATGACTGGTATTTCACTGAGTTATACATGTTTTGACTTTATAGGATGTTTAAACATGTAATAATGATATTTTCTATATATTTTGGTTATTAATAAAGAGTTTGCATAACTTTTATGTTGGCACGTTTAACAAATAACATTTTATAAATATTTTCTTTGTTGAATAGAATTACAGTTGAATTTTGCAACTTGTTTGGTTTCTATCATTTTTTGTTAAACATTTTATTAGTTTTATTATAATCTGTATATATTTTATTGCACTTGTTTTGAAAATAGTCATACAAATTATAAATAATAATTTTTATATTTCTTCCAATTCTTTGTTATATTTGATCTATGACTACTTGTGAGTAATATGTTATAGGCCATATCATTTGCCTGTGTTCTGGTTGTGAATGTCTTCTCATCCACTGATGACTTTAGGACAAAACTCTCACAATATGCCTTAGAAAATGTATGTGAGAGATGCTTTACCCAATAATATAAACCAAATACAATGTATGTCCTATTTAGATAGAAAATTTAATGCCCCTTTCTACATTAAGCCTTCCTAAACACATGTATCCTTTCTCTGAGGAAGAACATATATAAGGTGGATTTGTAAACCCAGGACTAAGAATAGGAAGATATGTGAAGCCAAACACTGCTAAGCATAGCTGCAACCAGCCTATAACCATCATTTGATGCAAGCAATTATTATATGATGCTAAAATATTTTCAGTGTTGAAGACAAAATAATAAAAGAGGAAATAAAATACCACTCTACCTTTTATTTTATGTCACTTATTAAGTAACCATTTCTCTATTTCAATTTCACCCTCCTTTAGTATGTGGTACTAAGACTGAACTACTTTGTAGCACATTTACCCTTCTCAACCAGAATTCACACTAGATTTATCTAACACTGAGCACTAGAAATTCATGCTTGGGAAAGAAAAGAAAGAAAGAATTATTTATTCATCACTTCGGATTCATATAATATCACTCCAGAAATGGTTTTTCACCTTAACTGTCATATTTGGTTTCAGATGTTATCGGCTATATAGTCTACTATTTCTTAATATTCCAGGAATAAACTATATTGTGCTTCCTTAGAGGCACTTGTATAAACCTTAGTAATTATCAGTAACTCACCTTCAGTATTTTCAGTCTCTAGGTCAATGAATTCTCCTGCGAAATTTATGAGTGCCATCAGTAACCAGACATTGCCTCTTTTTTTTAAATTTTATTTCCAGTTTAAATTTAGATAAGAAACAAGGTTGCTTCACAAGTCAGTTCCAGGTCCCTCTCCCATTCCCTCCCTTCCTCCCGTGCCCTCCCCCCCGTTATCCCCTCATTTCCCCGGGGAGGGTGAGGCCCTCCATGGGGGTGTGCATAATCTGTCATTTCATATAGGGCAGGGCATGGACATTGCCTCTTATGAAGAGTCAATCCTAGCTTCACAAGGCTTTTCCTTCATTTTCCCATGATCTGATGTTTCTTACCACTTTATTTTGTCTTCCCAGTCTCATTTTACCTATTTTAGTATTCAAAATTTGCATTTTCAGTCACCTCATACTTGTTTTTAGAATTTATGTCATAGATTATCTGTGCTTAATTACTTTATAAATTTATTGTACTTGCTAGAATATTTAGCACAATGTTTTCTTATCTTTTTAAAATCTCAAACTGAAACCATTCCAAGTGTCACCACTGTGATTTTGAAGTATGTTTTCATAATTAAAAATGTGTTAGAATTTTCCTTTTCATTCATGGTCTGTTTATCAAAGTTTTGTCATGAAATAAAGTTGAAAGTTACTAAAAAGTAGTTCTCTATAAATGTCTAATAATCACATATTTTTCATTTTGATATTTTGTATTTCTAAATATTGAATGAAAATTGCATTCTTTGGATGAAAGAAATTTACCCGTGATAGATTATTCTTTTCCTATATTGTGGAAATTAATTTGAATATGCTTTGTTTGTGTAAACACACAATAAATCATATTCAAATTAATTTCCACAATATAGGAAAATGGTTGCCAGGTTTTTTATCTTTGTATTTGTTTGTTTTGTTGTGGTGAGAAAAACTGTACATAGTATTAGAGATAATTTCTTAAAAAGTGTGAACTACAAGTCAATGTTAAGCAGCAAATCTCCATGCTCCTTCATCATCTGTGCTAAATCAATGTCATACTTCTTTTTATCACTAGAAAACAAGTACCATCATACTTTAAAGAATTCACTACTTTTACATCCAGAATATTCTTTCCTAACTGTCTATAGTCTTTATGACTAGGTGAAGTTCATTTACCTACATATTTGTGAGTATATTTCCAGGATGTATATTTGGTTCTATTCTGCTATATTTGTATATTTATACCAATATAATTGATATTTGTAGTATTTTTGTATTTATTTAAATTAGAAGCAATCTTGCTTCACATGTCAACCTCAGCTTCCTCTTTCTCCCCTCCTCCCCAGACCCTCACCAACATCCCTAGCCTCCCACCCAATCCTCACTCGACTCTCCAGGGAGGGTGAGGCCCTTCGTGGGGGATCTCCAAAATCTGTCATATTGTCCAGGGCAGGGCCTAGGCCCTCCCCCATGTGTCCAGGCTGAGAGAGCATGCTTCCATGTGGAATGGGCTCCCAAAGTCCATTTGTATGACAGGGATAAATACTGATCTAGTACTTGAGGTTCCAAAGCTTGCAGAGGCCTCCTCACTGACACTCATGTTCAGCGGGTCTGGATCAGTCCCATGCTGGCCTCTCAGCTATCAGTCTGGGGTTCATGAACAACCCCTTAGTCAGGTCAGTTGTTTCAGTGGGTTTCACCTGACTGATCATGACCTCTTTGCTCATCACTCCTCCCTCACTGCAGCTGGTTTCCAGGTGCTCAGTGATTAGCTGTGGGTGTCTACCTCTGCTTCCATCAGTCACTGAATGGAGACTCTAGGATGGCATACAAGGTAGTCCTCAATCTCATTATTGGGGAAGGGTATTTCAGGAAGTCTCTCCACAATTACTTAGAGTCCCAGTTGGTATCTTCCTTGTAGATCTCTGGAAATCTCATTAGTGCCAGATCTCTCCTCAAACCTATAATGACTCCCTCTTTTATGGTATCTCTCATCCTGCTCTTTTCTATTCTTCCCCCGACTCAACTTTCCTGCTGCCCCATATCCTCCTCTCCCCATCACTTCTCCCGCTCACTTTACTCCAGCTCCCTGTCCCCTCCCCATATTCACCTAGTCCACTCAGTAGATCCTCTCCCATTCCCCTTCTCTGGGGTACCATGCATATCTCTCTTAGGGTACTCCCTGATTCCCAGACTCTCTGGTGATGGAACTGTATGCTTGCACTCCCCGGCTTCATGTGTAAAACCCATATATGAGTGAGTACATATTTGTAAATATGAGATTCTAAATTTCTTATTTATCAAAGTTTTTGTGACTATTCCATATAACTTATGAAGTTTTAGGATTTTTTTCTATTTTTCTAGAAATACTAAAATTCTGAAAGGGAATTCTTTTTATCTGTATATATCTTTGTATTTAGAAACATTTTAACAGTGTTGTTTTCAATCTATGAATATGGTATATCACCCAATTTAATTCATTTTTAAGCTGTAGTTTGTACTTTTTGAGTATATAAGACTTTTATCTCTAAAGATATAGTTACACTAATGTATTTTATTCCTGTTGATGTTATAGTATATTGATTATTTATTGAGTTTCTTTATAGATTACTCACTGATGCAGTATATAAAAATATAAATGATCATGGTATGTAGATTATTTTATCCTGAAGCCTGGCTGAGTCATTTACTAGTTTTGATCAATTTTATTGTATACTTAAGACTAGTGTTTTATGCATCATCATCGTACAGACCAGAGAAAATGTTATTTCTTTTGAAAAATGTAAGTTATTATTGATTGTTATTATTATTAATACAGTTGTGTTTAACATGTTCTATAAAGTGTATAAATATTGTTGGGTGTGGGTGAATATATCATGGCTCACATATGGAGTCAGAAGGCAACTTTTGAGAGCTGATTCTTTTCTTCTACTGTAATTTCTGGAAATTAAACCTGGATCATCAGGCTTACATAGTGCTTTTCTTTCTGGTTTAGATGTTTTATTTTCCTTCTTTTTTGATTTAAATTGGATTAAGCATTGGCACTCTATTAAGCAGAAATGTCATGTGCAAGCAATCACCTTTTAATTCTTAGCAAAAAAGTTTTCAGCTTTTCACCATCTTGTATGCCACTATTTTTATGCTTCTCATATATACAAGTTATTTTTTTCTATTCTTAGTTATTGAGTATTTTTATCGTTGATCTTGTGGAACTTTGACAAAATATTTTTACTACATACATTGCTATTATCATATGGATATTATATCTCAATATGTAAATGTAATATAGTTTTCATGAAATGATGTTGTTTTTATCTAATTTGTTCATTGGGAATAGAACCCTTTCGACATGCTGATTAGTATTTTGGCTTATTAGTATTTTGATGTAGATGGCACTTTCATTATTCAGCAGTGATATTGACACCTTGCTTTCTTACTCATCATCATTTCCTGTGGCTGGCCTCATGAAACGAATCTGGTAATTTACCTTCTTTAAGTATTTTGGAAAAATGTCATTGTCTGCGAGTTCATGTGCCTGAAATATTATTCCCCAAACAATAATAGTGTTAGAAAAGAACCTAGTAAGAAGAGATTCCATCTTGATGAATGGATAAATGCTACCTTTAAATTATGTTTCATATTGTGAACATGAGCGTATTATAAAAGATAATTTGGCTTTCTTTATCTCTATTTTTTCTATAACAACTTATTCTCTCTAATGGGATGGTGCAACCTCGAGGAATTTCTGGTACCTTGGAATTGGATTTTTCAGTTGTTACAACAGTGAAAAGACCTTTTTAAATTTGTCAATGTCTTTATTCTTACAGTTTTGCATAACAAGACATGATGGTGCAGGATAGACATTTTGAGAATTTCAGCATTGGGTTTTTCTTTTAATTGTAGAATTTGGCAGTGAAATTGTACAGTATTAGAATTTTCATTGTGGTTGACTTTTGATTTGTTTTTGTTCAAGCCCTTTACTATTTATAGGTTTGTTATGATATAATACTCATGATTTAATCTTTGCAAATATCTTGATAGGAAATTATTCTTTTTCTAGGCTATGCATCCTTTTGATTTGTTATTCATTATAGACCTTCATAATCCTTTTCATTTCTATGATAGCAGCTGTATCATTTTCTCTTTAATTTCTGTTTATATCTTTAAAGTAGTCATTGAAAATTTTCTTTTTTTTTATTAATATTTTTTTATTTTCCATTTTAAATTTAGATAAGAAACAAGGTTGCTTCACAAGTCAGTACGAGGTCCCTCTCCCTTTCCCTCCCCTCCTCCCGTGCCCTCCTCCCCATCCCCCCCCCCGTTATCCCCTCATTCCCCCAGGGAGGGTGAGGCCCTCCATGGGGGTGTCCATAGTCTGTCATTTCATATAGGGCAGGGCCTAGACCCTTCCCCAAGAGTTCAGGGTGAGAGTGCACCTCACATTGTTCTATGGGAGTCCAGAGACCGTGTGTATACTTGGGATGGGTACTGATCTGCTGTCCAAGGCTCAATAGATTACCTAGGCCTCCTCACTGACACCCAGATTCAGGGGGTCTTGATCAGTCCCATGCTGGATTCCCAGGCTGATGCCTGGGATTCAAGAGTTAACCTTTGTCTGGTCAGCTGTTTCTGGGGGTTCAACCAGCCCAGTCTTAATCCCTTTGATCATCAGTCCTCCCTCTCTGATACTGGCTTTCTTGAGTTCAGCTCAGTACTTAACCAGCCAGTAAATGAAGTTTCTGTTTCCCAGACTCTCTGGCAATAGGATTGTAGGCTGGCACTCCCCAGATCTATGTCTAAAATCCATATATGAGAGAGTACATGCCATGTTTCTCTTTTTGTGACTGGGTTACCTCACTCAGGATGGTTTCTTCTAGTGTCATCCATTTGCCTGCGAATCTCATGATTCCATTATTTTTTCTGCTGAATAGTACTCCATTGTGTAGATGTACCACATTTTCTCTATCCATTCTTCGGGTGAGGGACATCTAGGTTGCTTCCAAGTTCTGGCTATTACAAATAAAGCTGCTATGAACATAGTGGAACAGACATTTTGTTATATGAATGGGCATCTTTTGGATATATGCCTAAGAGTGCAGTTGCTGGGTCTTGTGGTAGGTTTATTCCCATTTTTCTGAGGAATCTCCATACTGCTTTCCAAAGTGGCTGAACCAGTTGGCACTCCCACCAGCAATGGAGGAGTGTCCCCCTTTCACCACATCCTCTCCAGCATAAATTGTCATTGGTGTTTTTGATTTTAGCCATTCTGACAGGAGTGAGATGGTATCTCAGAGTTGCTTTGATTTGCATTTCCCGGATGGCTAAGGATGTTGAGCACTTTCTCAAGTGCCTCTCAGCCATTTTAGACTCCTCTATTGAAAACTCTCTATTTAGTTCTGCAGCCCACTTCTTAATTGGGTCCTTTGCTGTTTTGGAGACTTGCTTCTTGAGTTCTTTGTAAATTTTGGAGATCAACCCTCTGTCAGATGTGGGATTAGTGAATATTTTTTCCCATTCTGTGGGCTGCCTTTTTGTCTTGCTGACTGTGTCCTTTGCCTTACAGAAGCTTCTCAGTTTCAGTAGGTCCCATTTATTAATTGTTGATCTCACTGTCTGTGCTACTGGTGTTATGTTCAGGAAGCTGTCTCCTGTACCAATTCTTTCAAGGGTACCACCCACTTTCTCTTCTAAGAGGTTCAGTGTGGCTGGATTTATGTTGAGGTCTTTGATCCATTTGGACTTAAGTTTTGTGCATGGCGATAAACATGGATCGATCCGCATTTTTCTACATGCCAGTCTCCAATTATGCCAGCACCATTTGTTGAAGATGCTTTCTTTATTCCATTGTATATTTTTAGCTTCTTTGTCAAAGATCAGATGTTCGTACGTGTGTGGGTTAATACCCGGATTTTCAATTCGATTCCATTGGTCTGCCTGTCTATTTTTGTGCCAATACCAAGCTGTTTTCAGGACTATAGCTCTATAATAGAGCTTGAGGTCAGGGATAGTGATGCCTCCGGACGTTGCCTTGTTGAACAGGGTTGTTTTGGCTATCCTGGGTCTTTTGTTTTTCCATACAAAATTGATTATTGTTCTTTCAAGGTCTGTGAAGAATTGTGCTGGGATTTTAATGGGGATAGCATTGAATCTGTAGATTGCTTTTGGCAGGATTGCCATTTTTACTACATTGATCCTACCTATCCAAGAGCATGGGAGATCTTTCCATTTTCTGAGGGCTTCTTTAATTTCTTTCTTTAAAGATTCAAAGTTCTTACGATACAGGTCTTTCACTTGTTTGGTTAGCGTTACCCCAAGGTATTTTATGTTGTTTGTGGCAATTGTAAAGGGTGATGTTTCTCTGATTTCTCTTTCAGCCCTTTTATCATCTGTATATAGTAGGGCTACTGATTTTCTTGAGTTGATCTTGTAGCCTGCCACTTTGCTGAAGGTGTTAATCAGCTGTAAGAGTTCCCTCGTAGAGTTCTTTGGGTCATTGATGTAAACTATCATATCATCTGCAAACAGTGAAAGTTTGACCTCTTCCTTCCCAATTTGTATCCCCTTGATCCCCCATTGTTGTCATATGGCAATGGCTAGAACTTCAAGTACCATGTTGAAAAGGTATGGAGAGAGTGGACAGCCTTGTTTTGTTCCCTATTTTAGAGGAATTGCGTTGAGTTTCTGTCCATTTAGTTTGATGTTGGCTGTTGGTTTACTCTATATGGCTTTTATTATGTTTAAGTATGTCCCTGTTATCCCAGATCTCTCCAAGACCTTTATCATGAAGGGGTGTTGGATTTTGTCAAAAGCTTTTTCAGCATCTAGTGAGATGATCATGTGATTTTTGTTTTTCAGCTTGTTTATATGGTGGATTACGTTGATGGATTTTCGTATGTTGAACCATCCCTGCATCCCTGGGATGAAACCTACTTGATCGTGGTGAATGATTGTTTTGATGTGTTCTTGGATCCGATTTGCCAGTATTTTATTGAGTATTTTTGCATCAATGTTCATGAGGGATATTGGTCTGAAGTTCTCTTTCTTGGTTGTATCTTTGTGTGGCTTGGGGATCAAGGTTATTGAAGCCTCATAGAAAGAGTTTGGCAAAGACCCTTCTGCTTCTATTGTGTGGAACACTTTGAGAAGAATTGGTATAAGCTGTTCTTTGAATTTGTGGTAGAATTCTGCACTGAGGCCATCTGGACCTGGACTTTTTTTGGTTGGGAGACTTTTGATGACAGCTTCTATTTCCATAGGGGTTATAGGCCTATTTAAATTGCTTATCTGTTCTTGATTTAGTTTTGGCAAATGATAGCTGTCCAGGAAGTCATCCATTTCCTTTAAATTTTCGAATTTTGTGGAGTACAGGTTTTCAAAGTATGACCTAATGATTCTCTGGATTTCCTCAGAGTCTGTTGTTATGTCCCCCTTTTCATTTCTGATTTTGTTAATTTGCGTGTTCACTCTCTGCTGTTTGGTAAGTTTGGACAAAGGTTTGTCTATCTTGTTGATTTTCTCAAAGAACCAACTCTTCGTTGCATTGATTCTTTGTATTGTTTTCCTGGTTTCTACTTTGTTGATTTCAGCCCTCAATTTGATTATTTCCTGGCGTCTACTCCTCCTGGGGGAGTTTGCTTCTTTGTGTTCTAGAGCTTTTAGCTGTGATGTTAATTCTCTGGTATAACTGTTTTCCTGTTTCTTCATGTGAGCACTTAGTGCTATGAACTTCCCAGTAGCACTGCTTTCAAAGTGTCCCATAGGTTTGGGTATGTTGTGTCTTCATTCTCATGGAATTCGAGGAAGTCTTTAATTTCTTTTTTATTTCCTCTTTGACCCAGGGATGGTGCAGTTGAGCATTATTCAATTTCCATGAGTTTGTAGGTTTTCTGCAATTTGTGTTGTTGTTGAATTCTAATTTTAAGGCATGGTGGTCTGATAAGATGCATGGAGTTATTCCAATTTTTTTGTAGCTGCTGAGGTTTGATATGTTGCCAAGTATGTGGTCGATTTTTGAGAAGGTTCCATGTGGTGGTGAGAAGAAGGTATATTCTTTTTTATGTGGATGAAACGTTCTATAGATATCTGTTAATCCCAGTTGGGTCATTACTTCTATTAGACCCTTTGCTTCTTTGTTGAGTTCCTGTCTGGTATTCTTGTCTAGTGGTGAGAGTGGTGTGTTGAAATTCCCACTATAACTGTGTGGGGCTTTAGATGAGATTTAAGTTCTAATAATGTTTCTTTAACGAATGTGGATGCCTTTGTATTGGGGGCATAGATGTTCAGGATAGACACTTCGTCTTGGTGGGTTTCACCTGTGATGAGTATGTAATGACCTCCTTCATCTCTTTTGATTGATTTTATGTTAAAGTCTAGTTTGTTAGATATTAGGATTGCTACCCCTGCTTGTTTCTTGGGTCCATTTGATTGAAAAATTTTTCCCAACCTTTAACTCTCAAGTAATGTCTGTCTTTGAGGGTGAGGTGTGTTTCTTGTATGCAGCAGAAGGAAGGGTTCTGTCTTCGAATCCATTCTGCTAGTCTGTGTCTTTTTATGGGTGAGTTAAGGCCGTTAATATTGAGGGATATTAATGACCATTGATTGCTCATCCTTCTTCGATTTGCGATGGTTGTTGTTGGTGGAATTATGGGTGGAATTTCGCCCCTTTGTTCTTTTGGCTGTTGGTAGAGAGGGATTCTCTAATGCTTATGTTTTTCTGGTTGTAGTTAGCTTCCTTGGGTTGGAGTTTTCCTTCCAAAATTTTCTGTAGGGCTGGGTTAGTGGACACATATTGGTTGAATCTAGTTTTGTCATGGAATATCTTGTTTTCTCCGTCTATAGTGATTGAGAGCTTTGCCGGGTATAGTAGTCTGGGCTGGCATCCATGGTCTCTTAGTGTAGGTAGAATATCTATCCAGGACCTTCTGGCTTTCAGAGTTTCCATGGAGAAATCAGGTGTAATTCTGATAGGTCTGCCTTTATATGTTACTTGACCTTTTTCCTTAGCTGCTCTTAATATTCTTTCTTTATTCTGTATGTTTGGGGTCTTGATTATTATGTGGCGAGGGGATTTTTTTGTGGTCCACTCTATTTGGTGTTCTGTAGGCTTCTTGTACCTTCATTGGCATGTCTTTCTTAAGGTTGGGAAAGTTTTCTTCTATGATTTTGTTGAATATGCCTTCTGCCCCTTTGAGGTGGATTTCTTCTCCTTCTTCTATACCTATTATTCTTAGGTTTGGTCTTTTCATGGTGTCCCATAATTCCTGGATGTTTTGTGTTAAGGATTTGTTGGATTTAAGGTTTTCTTTGGTTGATAAATCCATTTCTCCTAATGTATCTTCAACACTTGAGATTCTCTCTTCCATCTCTTCTATTCTGTTGGTAATGCTTGTATTGGTAGTGCCTGACTGTTTGTCCAGCTTTTCTATTTTCTGCCTTTCTTCAGATTGTGTTTTTTTTAGTGTCTCTATTTCAGTTTTCAACCCTTGCAGCGTTTGCATTGCTTCTTGCAATTTTCTGTTTATCTGTTCGTCCGTTTGTTGCCTTTTATGAATTTTTTGGTTTGTTCTTTCTTCCATTTCTTGCATTTTTTGGTTTGCTTTTTGTTCCATTTCTTGGATTTTGTGCTTTGTTTCTTCTTCCATTTCCTGCCTTTTTTGGTTTGTTTCTTCCTCCATTTTTTTCATTTTTTGCTTTGTTTTTTCTACCATTTCTTGCATTTTTTGCTTTGTTTCTTCTTCCATTTCCTGCCTTATTTGGTATGTTTCTTCTTCTAATTCTTGCATTTTTTGCTTTGCTTTTTCTTCCATTTCTTGCATTTTTTGCTTCATTTCTTCTTCCATTTCATGCCGTTTTTGGTTTGTTTTTTCTTCCAATTCTTGCATTTTTTGGTTTGTTTTTTCTTCCATTTCTTGCATTTTTTGGTTTGTTTTTTCTTCCATTTCTTTGAGGGATTTTCCAATATCCTCTTTTAGGGCCTCTATCATTTTCATGAAAGTGCTTTTAAGGTCGTTCTCTTCTGCTTCCTTCGCGTTGGAATATTGGGGTCTTGCTGGTGTGGAGTCTCTAGAATCTGGCGGTGTCATATTTGTTTTTCTGTTGCTGACTGTGTTTTTGTATTGTCTCTTTCCCATCTCTTCTTTTAGTGGGTGCAGAAAGAGCCCCTTCCTGGTCTGGGGACCAGAGTTCCCTTTGGTGGGTGCTAGTAAGTCCAGTAATCTGGTGGTTCTTCTATGCCTTGTCCAAATGCTGGTCCGTGGGTAGAGAAGAAGAACAGGAATCTGGGGCGCTTAGCCTCCTACCTGGTCCCCTGGACCCTATGCTGGGTCCTGTTGTACCTGATCTGGAACAGCTACTCCCCTGGTCTCCCTGGCTCCTGTAGTTTCCTGGTCTCTTTGGTGGGAGAGAAGATCTGGAGTCTGGGGTGCTTGGCTCCCGCCGGGATTGGGAGCTCTGTGCAGTTCCCAGGCGATCTGCAGGCTCTGGAACACAGGCCGGGAAGCTGGCCTGTTTACCTGATGCTCCCGCCGGGATTGGGAGCTCTGTGCAGTTCCCGGGCGATCTGCAGGCTCTGGAACACAGGCCGGGAAGCTGGCCTGTTTACCTGATGATGCCAGAGGGACCAACAATTTTCAGAAGTAAGAGTCTTAAATACTTTTTCTAGGATTTCAGTTTTGTCATCTTTGGTTTCTAGTAGTAAAAAATGGTGACCATGTGAGTTGTCCCAATTTTATATTATTTATGTTTCCTTTCATGATTTAAAATATTTTTAAGAAGGATTATCATCAGAAAATTTTGAATGTCTGTTAAAATTCTTCTGTGAATCTATCTGGGATTGGATTATTTTTAAGGCAGAAAGCTTTAAAGTATGGTTGGATTCTCATTTTTTTCTTATTTTTTATTTAAATTAGAAACAAGCTTGTTTTAAATGTCAATCCCAGTTCCCCCACCAACCCTCCATCCCATCCCATTTCTGCTCCCCAGGGAGGGTGAGGCCTTCCATAGGGGATCTTAAAATCTGTCCTATCATTTGGAGCAGGGAATAGAACCTCCCCCATGTGTCTAGGCTGAGAAGAATCCCTCTATGTAGAGTTGGCTCCCAAAGTCCATTCGTGTACTAGGGATAAATACTGACCAACTACCAGAGGTGCCATAGATTTCCCAGTCCTCAAAACTGACATCCATGTTCAGGGGGTTTGGAACATTCCTATGCTGGTCTCTAGCCATCAGTCTGGGGTCCAAGAGCTCCCACTTGTTCAGGTTAGCTGTTCTGTGGGTCTCTCTGACCTGGTCTTGACCCCTTTGCTCATCAATCCTCCCTCTCTGCAACTCGATTCAAGGAGTTCAGCTCAGTGTTTAGGTGTGGGTGTATGCTTCTGCTTCCATCAGCTACTGGATGAAGGCTCTAGGATGGCATATAAGGCAGTCGTCAATCTCATTATTGGAGAAGGGCATTTAAGGTAGTCTCTACACTATCACTTAGATTGTTAGTTGGGGTCATCCTTGTGGATCTCTGGACATTTCCCTAGTACCAGATTTCTCTTTAAAGCTCTCGTTTATTGCTCTTCTCCATTCTTCCCCTGACTCAAACTTCCTGCTCCCTCATGTCCTCCTCTCCCCTCCTCTTGTACCCTTCTCTTTCTCCTAACTCCCTCTCCCCTCTCCGCACCCCATGCTCCCAATTAGCTAAGGAGATCTTGTCCCTTTCCCTTTCTCTAGGGGACCATGTATGTTTATCTTAGGGTCTTCATTGTTTCCTAGCTTCTCTAGTGCTGTGGATTGTAGACTGGTAACTTTGCTCTAAAATCCATATATGAGTGAGTATATACCATGGTTGTCTTATTGTGACTGGGTTACCTAACTCAGGATGGTTTCTTCTAGTTACATCCATTTTCCTGTGAATTTCAGGATTCCATTTTTTTTCTGCTGAGTAGTATTCCATTGTGTAAATGTAGCAACCACATTTTCTTTATGCAATTTTCAGTTGAGGGGCATTTAGCTTGCTTCCAGGTTCTGGGTATTACAAATAATGCTGCTATGAACACAGTAGAACAGATGTCCTTGTTGTATAAATGTGTTTCATTTAGGTATGTGCCTAAGAGTGGAATTTCTGGATCTTGTAGTAGAATGATTCATATTTTCCTGAAGAACCACCATACTGATATCCAAAGTGGTTACACAAGTTAACACTCGCACCAGAAATAGAGGAGTGTTCCCCTTTCTCCATATCCTCTCCAGCATAAACTGCCATTGGAGATTTGATTTTAACCATCCTGGCAGGTGTAAGATGATATCTCACAGTTTTTTTGAGCTGCATTTCCCTGATGACTAAGGATGTTGAACAATTTCTTAAGTGTCAGGTAGCCATTTTAGATTCCTCTATTGAGAATTCTCTTTTTAATTATGTACCCCACTTTTTAATTAGATTATTTGGTGTTTTAGTGACAAGCCTCTTGAGTTCTTTGTATATTTTGAAAATCAGCCCACTGTCAGGTGTGGGGTGGGTGAATATATTTTCCCATTCTGTGACCTGCTATTTTGTCTTGATGACTGTGTCCTTTGCCTTATAGAAGCTTCTCATTTTCAGGAGGTCCCATTTATTTATTGTTTATCTCAGTGTCTGTGTTACTGGTGTTATGTTCAGGAAGCAGTCTCCTGTACAATTTGTTCAAGGGTACTTCACATTTTCTCTTTTAAGAGGTTCAGTGTGGCTGGATTTATGTTGAGGTCTTTGATCCATTTGGACTTAAGTTTTGTACATGGCAATAGATATGGTTCTAACTGAAATCTTCTGCATGCCAGCATCCAGTTATGCCTGCACCATTTGTTTAAGATACTTTCTTTCTTCCATTGTATAATTTTAGTTACTTTGTCAAAAATCAAGTGTTTGTAGGGGTGTGGGTACATATCATGGTATTCAATTCAATTCCATTGGTCTACCTGTCTATTTTTGTGCCAATACCAAACTGTTTTCAGGACTATAGCTCTAAAATACAGCTTGAAGTCAGGGATGGTTATGCCTCTGGAAGTTCCTTTGTTGTACAGGGATGTTTTGGTTATCCGGGATCTTTTGTTTTTCCATATAAAGTTGAGAATTGTCCTTTCAAGGTCTGTGAAGAATTGTGTGAATATTTTGATGGGGATTGCACTGAATCTGTAGATTGCTTTTGGCAAGATTGCCATTTTTACTATGTTGATCCTACCTATCCAAAAGCAGGGGGGAATCTTCCCATTTTCTGGTATCTTCTTTGAATTCTTTCTTTAAAGTCTCAAAGTTCTAGTTATACAGGTCTTTCACTTGTTTGGTTAGCATTACCCCCAAGGTATTTTATGTTGTTTGTCACAATTGTAAAGAGTGATGTTTCTCTGATTTCTTTCTCAGCCCATTTATCTTCTGAATATAGTAGGTCTACTGGCTTTTTTTATATTGCCACTTTGCTGAAGGTGTTTATCAGCTGTAGGAGTTCCTGTGCAGACTTTTTTAGTCACTTATGTAAATTATCATATCATCTGCAAATAGTGAAAGTTTGACTTCTTCTCTTCCAATTTTTATCCAATTGATCTCCTTTTGTTGTGTAGAACTTTGAGTATAATATTGAAGAGATATGGAGAGTGTGGACAGCCTTGTCTTGTTCCTGATTTTAGAGGAAACATGTTGAATTTCTCTCCATTAGTTTGATGCTAGTTTGCTGTATATTGCTTTTATTATGTTTAGGTATGTTCCTGTTATCTCTGATCTCTTCAAGTCCTTTATCATGAAGGGGTGTTGAATTTTTTCAAAGGCAATTTCAGCATCTAGTGAGAAGATCATTTGGTTTTTGTTTTTCAGTTTGTTTTTGTGGTGTATTATATTGATGGATTATATATGTTGAACCATCCCTCTACCCCTTGGATGGAGCCTCCTTGATCAAGGTGGATGATTTTTCTGTTATGTTCTTGGATTTGATTTGCCAGTATTATATTGAGTATTTTTGCATCAGTGTTCATTAGGGATATTGGTCTGTAGTTCTCTTTCTTCGTTGTGTCTTTGTGTAGCTTGGGTAACAAGGTTATTGAAGCCTCGTAAAAAGAGTTTGACAATGACACTTCTGCTTCTATTGTGTGGAACAATTTGAGGAGAATTGATATTATTTCTTCTTTGAATTTCTGGTAGAAATCTGCACTGAATCCATCTGGTCCTGAGCTGTTTTTTTGGTGGGAGACTTTTGATGACTGCTTCTATTTCATTAGGGGTTATAGATCTATTTATATTGCTTATCTGTTCTTGATTTTGTTTTGTCAGTGATATCTATCCACAAAATTGTCCATTTCCTTTAGATTATTGAATTTTGTGGAATACAAGTTTTCAAAGTATGACCCGATGATTCTCTGGATTTCCTCAATGTCTGTTGTTATATTCCCCTTTTATTTATTTATATTTTATTTGTTATTTTTAAATTTAAACTAGAAACAAGGTTGTTTCACATGTCAATTCCAGGTCCTTCTCCCTTTCCCTCCCCTCCTCCAATGCCCTCCAATATCCCCTCATTTCCCAGGGAGGGTGAGGCCCTCCATGGGGTTATCCATAGTCTGTCTTTTCATCCAGGGCAAGGCCTATACCCTCCCCCCAAGAGTGAAAGCTGAGAATGCATGTCTCATTGTTGGAAGAGTGCTGAAAGTCCATTTGTATACCCGGGATAAATACTGATCTACTACCGAAGGCTCAATACATTACCTAGGCCTCCTCGCTGACACCCACATTCAGGGGGTCTTGATCAGTCCCATTCTGGATTCCCAGACATCAGTCTGGGATTCAAGAGCTAACCCTTGTCAGGTCAGCTGTTTCTGGGGACTAAATCAGCCCAGTCTTAACCCCTTTGCTCATCAATCCTCCCTCTCTGTCACTGGATTTCTTGAGTTTAGCTCAGTGTTTAGCTGTGGGAGTCTGCCTCTGCTTCCATCAGCCATTGAATGAGGATTCTGTTTCCCAGACTCTCTGGCCATGGGATTATAGGCTGGCACGCCCCAGATCTATGTCTAAAATCCATATATGAGAGAGTACATGCCATGTTTCTCTTTTTGTGACTGGGTTACCTCATTCAGGATGGTTTCTTCTAGTGCCATCCATTTGCCTGCAAATTTCAGGATCCCATTGGTTTTTTTTCTGCTGAATAGTACCCCATTGGGTAAATGTACCACATTTTCTCTATCCACTCTTCGGTTGAGGGTCATCTAGGTTGTTTCCAAGTTCTGGATATTACAAATAATGCTGCTATGAACATAGTGGAACAGACATCCTTGTTGTATCAATGGGCATCTTTTGGATATTTGCCTAAGACTGGAGTTGCTGGGTCTTGTCGTAGGTTTATTCCCATTTTTCTGTGGAATCTCCATGCTGATTTCCAAAGTGGCTGAACCAGTTGGCACTTCCACCAGCAATGGAGGAGTGTTACCCTTTCACCACAATCTCTCCCGCATACATTTTTGTTGGTGTTTTTGATTTTAGCCATTCTGACAGGAGTAAGATGGTATCTCAGAGTTGTTTTGATTTGCATTTCCTGGATGCCTAAGGATGTTGAGCACTTTCTCAAGTGCCTCTCAGCCATTTTAGACTCCTCTATTGAGAATTCTCTATTTAGTTCCGTAGCCCACTTTTTTAATTGGATCCTTTGGTGTTTTGGAGACTTGCTTATTAATTTCTTTGTAAATTTTGGAGATCATCCCTCTGTCAGATTTGGGGTTGGTGAATGTCTTTTCCCATTCTGTGGGCTGCCTTTTTGTCTTGCTGACTGTGTTCTTTGCCTTACAGAAGCTTCTTAGTTTCAGGAGGTCCCATTTATTAATTGTTGACCTCACTGTCTGTGCTACTGGTGTTATGTTCAGGAAGCTGCCTCCTGTACCAATTCGTTCAAGAGTACCACCCACTTTCTCTTCTAAGAGGTTCAGTGTGGCTGGATTTATGTTGAAGTCTTTGATCTATTTGGACTAAAGTTTTGTGCATGGCAATAGACATGGATCTATCTGCATTCTTCTTCATGGCAGCATCCAGTTATGTCAGCACCATTTGTTAAAGATGCTTTCTTTTTCCCATTGTATATTTTTAGCTTCTTTATCGAAGATCAGATGTTCATACATGTATGGGTTGATATCAGGGTGTTCAATTTGATTCCATTGGTCTACCTGTCTATTTTTGTGCTAATACAAAACTGTTTTTAGCTTCTTTGTTGAAGATCAGCTATTAATACATGCATGGGTGTTCAATTCAATTCCATTGGTCTACCTGTCTATTTTTGTGCCAATACCAAACTGTTTTCAGGACTACAGCTCTATAATAGAGCTTGATGTAGGGGATGATGATGCTTCCAGATGTTGCTTTGTTGAGTAAGGTTGTTTTGCCTATACCGGGCCTTTTGTTTTTCCATACAAATTGATTATTGTTCTTTCAAAGTCTGTGAAGAATTGTGCTGGTATTTTAATGGGGAATGCATTGAATCTGTAGATTGCTTTTGGCAGGATTGCCATTTTTACTACATTGATCCTACCTATCCAAGAGCACGTGAGATCTTTCCATTTCTGAGGGCTTCTTCAATTTCTTTATGTAAAGATTCAAAGTTCTTTGGATACAGGTCTTTCAATTGTTTGGTTAGCATTACCCCAAGACAGGGTTTCTGTGTGTTAACAGTTACGACTGTTCTGAAACTCATTTTGTAGACCACGGTGGCCTCAAACTCACTGAGATCTGTTTGCAGCTGCGTCCCAAGTAGTGGGTGTGTACCACCACTGCCTGGCTTCTATGGCTTATGGCTAGCTTTGTATTTTGATCCCCAGTGGCTATATTAGATTATAAACAATATATCCATTTGGAACCCAGGTGCCCCTGGAGTTTCATTGTCAGCTGAAGAAGACTGTTTTGAGAGGTTACAACAACAAACTCAAAATTGCTCAAAAACTTGGGGAGAAACAATGAATAAGCAAGGTGGCCTGTATGGAGTCAGGTGGGAGTCCTGTGTGAAACTCCAGCCTGGGCCAGTGGCTTCATGAATTCATACCTTAATGTTGGGTGCCAATTTTAACATGATTAATAAAAACTCAAAGACAGATTGGGGCTCCAGATGAAGATCAAAAAAAGCAAAGCAGCCAGCCACTAGGTCTTACCTCTACCTCAGACCGAAATGGGTGATCCTGTCTTCATGAATCCTCAGAGTACAATGCTCCTTAAAGGCAAATGCTCTCTGAAAATCCACAGAGGCAATCCTCTCCATGAACCCTCAGAGGCAAATGCTGTCCACGAATCCTCAGAGGCAATGCTCCTCAGAGGCAGTCCTCTCCAGGAACCCTCAGAGGCGAATGTTGACCACAGATCCTCAGAGACAATGCTCCTCAGAGGCAATCCTCTCCACAAACCCTCAGAGGCAAATTCTGTTCATAAATCCACAGAGGCAATGCTCCTCAGAGGCAGTCCTCTCCAGGAATCCTCAGAGGCACCAGTTAGTGTGTGTGTGTGTGTGTGTGTGTCTGAAAATTCATTTCTTTTTGGTAATTTGGGAAATTTGGTGCTATTCTTAAAATAAGCTGTCTGTACCACATCTTACCTTTTTTCTTCTGGTTCTTTTATACTATTTAATTTATTGCTCAGCATCCTGCAGTGCTTTTGTTTCCTTTAGTTTGTGATTTCAAGTTAGGATTTCTTGATGTTAATATTTTTCTTTAACATCAAAATTTCCATTTTTAAAAGAATGTTTTCTGATTGTTGAGATTGCCATTTTTCCTGCATTGTTTGTTGGAACTATAGAACATCTTTATGTTCATTAATTTGAATTACTTGTGATTCAAGTCATATTTCTCATATTTCTACACTTAGAATCAGTTTCTAAAGAGTAGTTTTTCTGTATTTATAGACAGTGTTTCACTAGTTCTTTCAATTCCACAAAACAACCACTTCTTCCAGTCTTTCGAGAGTGACTTTGTATCACCAGCTATTTTCACCAATGAGACTTGATAGAGATTTCGGGCAGGGCAGAGGACTATCCTTGAAATCATTTAAAGAGCGGCCACCTCAATTTTCAGTTGTTTGGGCTTCCAGTTTTTCAGTAGCTGTTAATCTATTGCTCCCTCTGCTGACTGTTTTCAATACTCTGAGTTTTCTGATTCCATAGTAGAATTACATATCATTCCTTTTTTCTTCCTCAGTAGCCTCTACAAATTCATAGTATACCATCTCCCCATGGGTACCTCAATTTAGATGAGAAAGATGCTCCTGTCTCAGGTACCCCTACTGTATCAGAATGCTGGTTATATGTTCTAAACTTCTCCCTCCCTTTCACTGTGGATTTCTTCTAGTCATTGTGTCTACTTTAAGTCTTCTTATGGCCTCAGGAACAGAAATTAGTCCAAATCCACCAGTAGTATGAGTTCCTTAAGCAGAAGTAGTTCCTTTTGGACTACTGAAAAGTCTTATTGGCAAGATTTAAATTGCTGTTTGCCTCTTTACTCCTCAAGGTAAAGTCTTGATGTTGGACATTCTTTCTTGGTACCAAAGTGAACTGTTTTGGAAATGACATTGATGTGGAAAACTGTTAATTCTTAACAGTTTTAATATAATTTATCTTGGCTTTGTGCTTGGTTCAGGAAGTTTTTGATTGGACTTTAGAAATTTCATGACCATATTTTGGTTCATATATAATTGTAAAGTTATTTTATTGAAAGAACAAGAGCTGAGGTGTCAGAATCTACTCTTAATGGTTTTTGAAGGGTTTCATTGTTAGGCATGTTATAGACTTATCAGATGAAATGTGGAATATTTCCCTCTCTTCTTTGGAGAGTTTGTGTAAGACTGAAGTTACTAATTCTTTAAATATTTCACTTATTGGCAAAGAACCTGGTTACGAATTGCCTTGATGGAAAGGATTACAGTTCATTTATATTGATAACAACTGACTCATTTGAGACAGACTAATTTAACGTTAGGGGTTTTTTTGCATATAATTTAAGTGTAAGATCAAGAACTACAACCGATGATTATGATTACCCTCTGTCTAGCAGAATCCCAAGGTGGTGCTGACCATTAAATGGCAAGAAACACGTATAAACCTTTCTTGCTCCTTCCTTCTTCTTTTATGGGCCTCTACACTGATGAGCTTATCTAATGCTAACTATCCCTCAAAGTCGTTTCCTCTAAATACAGTCATATCTCCATAGATGCCTAATTTCAAATGAGAGAGATGCTGGTGCCTCAAGTTCCTTAAGTGCATATACCCCTACTGGCTATATGTTCTGTTCTTCTCCCTCTTGTTCTCAATGTAAATTTCTTCCACTCATTTGCCAACTGCAACACAGTTCTGTTCTTTGTGGCCTTGTGTATCCAAATTAGGCAAAATACATTAGTACTACGACTTTCTTAACACCTCTAAACACTGTAGTTGGATGAAGTTCCAACTTCTTGATACCTTACAATAAGTATTGCATTTCAACATATGCATACTCAGGAATATGAATACTCAGACCATATCCAAACCTGAATAGATAAGGTTTTTTTGAAAATTACATTTTTTGTTAGTTACAGAATAGTATCAGTTTTTCTAACTTTAGCTCCAGTAGATTGTTAACCTATACACTTCTTGAAATATGGTCATTTCAATTTCAAATTTCAATTTAATGTGTCACACATTTATTAGTAATGTTGTCTTAGTATCTTCTTGATGACTATAGGTTGTGAATTATTGCTGCCACTATTATGCTGGTTACTTGTGTTAAGGCTTTTTGTTTGTTTGTCTGTTTTTTAACTTGCTTATTTATCAGAGATGTAATCTGTCCATTATTGCTATTTTAGCAAATTAACTTTAGCATAGTCGGTCTCCTTCATTTTAGCTTTGTTTCTTTCCATATTTCTAAATTTTCTTTTTAAGTTTTTCTATTTTATTAATGTTTATTTGATATCAATATGTGAATTGCTTAAGGTATATTATTTGTCTATTAATATTCCCGTATTTTCTTCTCCAATTATTTAGTATGCATTAGCTTTTACTCACTGGCCTTGAAATTTATTGAATTCATATTCATTTTATTTTAAAAGTTTTTCCTACTATTTTCCACTTACACAAGTCACTGAAAGACTTCTTTTCAAACTTTGTAAGATTTGAGTGGATATGTGTGTATGTACATTTTTAAAAGATATATTTTTAAAATAATATATTTGGTTTTGTGGATGTTTGTATGTCTTTGTGAGGGTAAGTGTACATGTGTGTGGGTTTTTGCAGATGCCAGGAAAGAGTGTAGAATATGGAGGACTTGGAACTTCAGGCAACTGTGGATGCTAGGAGTTGAACTCAAATTTTCTGCAAGAGTAACAAGTGTCCTTAACTGTTGAGCCAGCTATCTAGCTGTATTGCAATCTCTCTCTCTCTCTCTCTCTCTCTCTCTCTCTCTCTCTCTCTCTCTCTCTCTCTCTCTCTCTCACTCTCTCACCTATCAATTTATCAATCAATCTATCTATCTATCATCTATCTACCCTATGGCCTCTTTTTCTGTGTATAAATGGGGGTATGTATGTCATAGTGCATATGTGGCTGGCCAAAGAAGAAACTTGCTTGAGTGCTTGTCATAATTTTTCACCTTGGTTGAGACAAGATCCCTTGTTCACTGCTGTGAACCCAAACTTGCTGTCTCTGGGTTTCTGAGTATTTTCCTGTCTGTACTTCCTATATCACCAATAAGAAAACTGCTATAAAGAACTGTGCAAGTATGTCCAGGTTTTACATGGATTCTGGGTATCTAAACCCAGGTCTTTCTATATGTGTGGGCAGCATTTTATCTATTCATTATGTGTATTACTATATGTATATTCTTAATTTCCAAATAAATGGTTATGTTCTGATTATTTTATTGTTCTTAATTTTAAGCATACTTAAATGGTGATATATTCTGTATAGCACTGTTCCTTTAATATATGAAGAAATTAACACTGAGATAACACATAGAACTGTCTTAAAATGTTTCATAAGTATATGTTTGTCTAAGTATCATGGATTATTATACCTCATTTTGTAGTATTAGATCCATATTAATGAAGAATTTTCATTTATCTTGCTCATATATATATATGGTTTTAATGTGACTTCCTTTTCTCTAATAAAAATTTTGTCTTGCAGTTTATGTTTCCAGGTTTTACTTAGATTTGAAATTTGTGTTTTCTAAAAAATTACATAACTTGCTTTTGCAATTATCAAATCAAACAAAGGTTTTTAAAATAGTAATATTTAGTTTATTTGTAATTAAAGAAATATTTCTTAATATTATCTAGGACTATTATCCAAGTAATACTAAATTTTACTAAATATTACCGTATCTACTCCTTTGAGTTGTGCTTCTAACATATGTAATCTTATATTTCCTATTCTTTCCTTTCATTCTTTGTTTTTCCTTTAAGAAATTTTTAGTGTATTACCCTCTTTACTTTTGAAACTATAATAATTTGTATATTAAATTATGAAAGAAAATTTTTTTCAAGACAGTTATGAAAGCAGTTTTCTTCTGTATCCCTTACCTTATATGCCAGATGTACACTGTATTGTAAACTTCATACTTGTTTTCTTGCTCTTCTTAGTCTTCTTTCTTTTTACCTCTCTCCTATGAAGTACAATCTGTCATAGAAATCCATTGCTAATTAAACTTGCCCTACATCTTGAACAATTTTGTTGTTCTTCACCTTATTCCTTTATATATTTTGACCATGCAGCTGACATTTTTTTCTAACTGGAAAATATTTTAGAACTTTTGTAGTAGAGAATTATGGTATAAGATATAGTAAGTTTTGTTCAAATTTCATTATTTTGTCTTGGTTCTCAAAGAATATTTTCATTAAGTGTAGAGTCTCTTAATTCTCTCAGTCTCTTAAGACATTGATTTTTCTTAGCTGCTGCTTCTTTAACAGTGAATTATTTGTTCTGATGAAAATTTAAATTTATTAATTTTTATTGTGTGGATTTTTTCATGATGTATGTAGATGTCAATTTCTTGTAATTTTCTCCTTGGAATTTTTCTAATGAGTTGTAATCATGAATTCATATTTTAATTAAAATCCTCCAACATAATTTCTTGCAGCACTGAATGTGTCTTTTTGTTCTTCTTGCCTCTTTCTGTAGTTGCACTTATGTGCATCATATTTATCACTTCTGTTTCATCTTCTATTCCATATTTTCCTTTATAGCATCCCTTTGGAAATAATTCCGGGTAGTTTTATTGTGATTTTTGGACTCCCATTCATCATACCTATACTTAGCTGTTGGTAATTTATTATGAAGTCTATTCAGTAAGTTTTCAATTTGCCTGGTTATTATTCAAGTCTAGACTTCCACGTTGGTATTTCACAAATCTTTCATTTTTTTCTGTTAGGGTCAAGCATAGACGCTAGCTTTTGGATGACTATAAACATAGTTGCTTTATAGTTTCTACTTCATAATAACAATATCTATACTCTCTATGTGTGGAACAATGTGGTCTGTTGTTTCTGCTTTGCTAGTTTATGAGATCTGTGTGTTAAGTTATTTGTAAATGTGTTCTGAAAATTAAAGGCATTTGGTAGGAATCATTTTAAGCCTAGGATTGCATTGTCCACTCAAAATAGTTGCTTTTGTGAGAGTACTAAGAATACTACAAAATCAAAAGGCTCAACTATAATTTTTGTGAGAATTACCTTCACATCCAAGGTTTAACTTTTATTCATTACATTCATTTTGTTTTATCTTTGATAATTTCTTATATGAATACTTCATTGTGCCTCCCATTCTTCTCACTCTAACTCCTCTGGTATTCCCCTACTCTGTCTTAACTTTATAACTTCTTTTAACCTTACTTTTACATATACATGTATATGTATGTGTAAATGTAAATACAGATTGAAGAATCCATTTAGTGCTGCCCATATGTGCTTAGACATAACTACTTGAGACTGGGAAACTATTTTTTGTAGTTCAAATACTGGAATATATTTCATGACTACATTGCTTCCAGACTGATGTTTTTAATTAATTTTTTAAATGAAAAACAATCTTATTTTACTTACCAATCCCAGTTCCTTCTCCCTCCCATCCTCCCATTCCCCCCACCATCTCCCCATCCCACCTCTCATCCACTCCTCAGAGAGGGGAGGTCTCCCATGGGGGATCATCAAAGTCTGTCACATCATTTGGGGCAGGGATGAGACCCTCCCTATCCCAGTATCTAGGCTGAGAGCGTATCCCTCCATAGGGAATAGGCTACAAAATGTCAGTTCATGCACTAGGAATAAATGCTGGTCCCACTGCCAGTGGCCTCATAGACTGTCCAAGCTCCTCAACTGACATGCACATTTCCAAACTCCTCGAATCCAGTTGTAGAAAGGGAGGAGTGATGAACAAAGGGGTCAAGATCATGCTGGGGAAATCCATAGAAACAGCTGAACTGAGCAGGTGGGAGCTCACAGACTCCAGACTGACAGCTGGGGAACTTGCTTTAAACCAAACCAGGCCCATGAACTTCAGTGTCAGTTGGGGGACTTGGACAGTCTAGGGGGCCATTGGCAGTGGAACCAGAATTTATTCCTAGTACATGAATGAGCTTTTGGTGCCCATTCCCTATGGAGGGATACACTCTCAGCCTAATTACATGGGATCCTGTCCCAAATGATGTGACAGACTGATATTTTTAAACATGGTTTAAGAACTCATAATACATTCTGGACTACAGATTTCACTTTATTTTATTTTTTGTATGTCAAACCAAAAAATCAATTATCTTGCTGTGTGTTCATTTTATTTTATTATTTGAAAAACATTTGAAACATTTTTTTGCAGTAGTTTCCTTTGCTATTACAAGTTGCCAGAGAAAAAAACTGAGTTAACTTACCTTGGTTGTCATCATCAAAGCACTTCTTCAGAGAGTTCAAACATGGAACTTAATGTACTTTCAGGTAAATATGTATAAAATGTTATGACTTATTAGCATGAGAATTTTAACATTTGACAGGGTTCTTTATTTTTGTAATCTTAGCATATTGCACAAAATTAGTATTAACTGTATATTTGTTTAGTGAATATATCAAGTAATGAATTAAAAACAGTATAATATTCAAATTCCAAATAGTAAACAACCCATTGTTACCTCAAACATACTTTTGTGTTTACTCTAATATAATTGTTGGTATTTGCTACAAAAAAGCAAATATGATAGTTGAACATAGCATTCATTAATGCTTTCTAAAGATCGTAATAATGTATTTTGGATGTCAATCAAATTCTATTTGTCAAGTTCCATGGATTCTTGACCATATATCCTACATCTTGGCATTATTTTAAAATAAACGATTGTTATCTTATCATCCATAACTTTATTTCAAAGAAGAATTTTGATAATTATGTTATTCTATGAATTGTGTACATCTATGTTTCCTAAATGACAGACTATTTTTTAATTTTGTTTTTAGATTTTTTGAGACAGGGTTTCTCTGTGTAGCCCTGACTGTCCTAGAATTAACTCTGTAGAACAGACTGGCCTAAAACTTACAGAGAACCACTTACTTCTGCCTTCCACTGCTGCAATTAAAGGTGTGCACCACCACTGCCAAATAAATGTTTTCAGGAAGTGTTGTGGGTGCCCAATAAATAGTTCCTGTTACACTTGGGCATTGTACTTACTGTAAAGTAAGGTCAAAGAGATGAGAGTATTGAGTTTTGTCTGGGGTTACTTGTAATAGAAGAATTAACATTTCAACTAGGTGGTGAAGAATAGGATGAATATACCATAGATGTGGTAGAGTAACAACATTCTAGAAATAGATGTTGTCTTGTTTAAATAAGGTTAAAAATATTATACATTGTTTTTAGGAAACTGAACTGCTTTGCTCATTGTTAGTGTGGGTTGGAAAGCTTAAGTCCTAATAATGGCATTAGAGAAGTAGGTAAGCTAATTGATTTGCTTAAAGTCACACATCTAGTAAAAAAGTAATTATTTAGTATCTAGCTATGTATGGCTCTAAGCATTCCATTAATTCCCAACTTCATTGTTTTCTGGGGCCTCCGTTTTTGAGTCAGAATAATTCTTAGCCTGTAATACTGTACAGAATTACATAAATTATCAGGTTTTATGTGCTTTGGTTCAACTAGGGCTTTTGGATAACAGTAACCTCAGTACACTTCTGCTGAAATTCATTCGTATACTTGGTTTTTCCCTTCTTCCCTCCCTCTGTGAAACCTCAAATTGCAAAAAAATACAAGAATTCAGAAAACATGGTGACTAAATCACTTAAAAATGGTAGACACTTTTAAGGGAGGTGGACATTGCTCTGAACCTTGAATGAGAATAACAAAGCAAAACATATAATTACTGATTTAGAAAAGTATAGTAGGGAGGATAGGGAAAGAAAATGTTTCAGAGCAAACTATGGAAAGATTTTCAGAAGTACATGGCTGCAAGAAAACTTATCTTTTAAAAGCATAAAGCTAGGGGAGCATAAGTTAATTTAATGAATATTTTCCCAGGTAAAAGTGTCTATAATTATGCTCCATTAATAACATGGCTTCTCCCATTCAAATTGAGGGGAATAGTAGAGACAAATAATTTACTTTTAATTATTCATTTAATATTCTAAGTGGATCTCTGGAAGTCTTAGATTTCATTAAACTAGTTTACTTGATAAAAATAAATAAGCTGGCAGTAATTTAAGAACTCTAAGAGGGTACCCAGTTATCTTATTTCCTTTTCTTTGAGGTAGAATTCTTTTAACAACAATTTAACAAAATTATGCAAAATACTATAGGCCACACTAAAAATATTTATTTTATTCTCAGTTGTGTGTGTTTGAGTGTGTGTGTGTGTGTGTGTGTGTGTGTGTGTCTAATATGCACATGTGTGCAGGTGCTGGTAAAGTCCAGAATACATTGATTGAAGCCCTTTTGCTGGAGTTACAGGTGGTTGTGTAGTGCTAAACATGAATGCTGGTAAATGAACTTGGGTCCTCTGGAAGAGCAGCAAGTATTCATATCTGCTGAACCTTCTGTTCAGTCCATGAAAATCCAGTTTTATATTTTAGATTTTTTCTATTTTACAGATGTATAACTAATTATATATTTTGTTATTTGCTTTATAAATAATTTCTTTCAAAATCCCATGTAACTACCATTGATTTGTCTAATGTATCTCATATGTTGTCAGAATGCTATACTTAAGCAGAATATATGTTCATAATTATTTATTTAGATTTGTACTAAAATATAATTTTATCACTTTTTCCCTTCCCTGTCTTCCCTCTAATCACTTCCCCTCACTGTCACATTGATGACTTCTTTTTTAACATTGGTTTTACGTACTTACATAACCACATATATACAGGACACACATACACTACTGAATTCATTTCTTATGCCTTGTGCATATGTGATTTCATAACTGACTATTTTATGTTAGATAACCAGTTAGGGACCTCATTCCTGGGAGAAGGCAATCATCACTCTCTCAGGAGTCTTGAGTTGTCTGTAGTTTGTGTAGTTGTAGGGCACATAAGATTCCTCCCTGTCGTTTCTAGAAGATACATTTTAACAGTAGGCATCCTGGTTCTCTGATTTTTATAATCTTTCAGTTGCCTCTTCTGCAATGTTCCGCAAGCCTTTGGTGCAAGAATTGTTGTAGGTATTCATTGGGCCTGGGCTCCAAATGATTTGCAAATCTCTGCATTGTGTCTAGTTGTGCTTTTCTGTAATGATTTCCATTTGTTCTAAAGAGAAACTTCTTGCATGAGGGGTGAGCAATATACTTATCTGTTGGTATAGTAAAAACCTTTAAAATGCTGTTAGGAATTATACTGGTCTAGTATAGTGATGGGAGGTGGTTGGTAATAGGCTGTCTTCTAAAACCACAAATTTGTTAGCCCCAGGTAGCTAGTTTTTCTAGTACCAGGAATGATTTCCTTTCTATTGAGTAGGCCTTCAGTTCAATTAGACAACTGTTGGTTAACACAAAAATATGAGTGACACTAATGTTACTTGAAAGATATCTCGTCATGCTGATCAATGTTATAGTTCATTGGCATCACAAATTAATAGGATTCCTGATTATTTCCTTTTCTTAGCCACTTACATAGTATTTTCTGGTACCAAGATACTAGACCACAGGAAGAAAACTTTCAGAATAAACACAATTTAAGTTTTTTACTGTTTTGTCCAATGTATATGGTGTCTTCAGCAAAAGACATTCTTGAGGCTACCAAGGTAATCAACAATAGCTTATATTTGTTTTGGGATTCTCCTTGATGACCCTGACCACCAACTCAAATGGAAATTTCTCATGGCTGATACCAGGGGTTTTGTTTGATATTCCATGTGTCATATAGGAAGCATTGTCAACATTCATAATTATTTTTGAAATAAAAATAGGCTTTTGCTACTACTGAAGAAACTTAATGTGGGAAGAACACATCATTGAAAAGTTTTCTTGAATTTTTGTTGTTGTTGAATTCTAACTTTAAGCCATAGTGATCTGATAAGACATAGGACGTTATTCCATTTTTTCTGTATCTGTTGAGATTTGCTTTGTAACCAAGTATGTGGTCAATTTTAGAGAAGGTTCCATGAGGTGCTGAGAAGAAGGTGTATTCTTTTGTGTTTGTGTGGAATGTTCTATAGATGTATGTTAAGCCCATTTGATTCATAACATCTGTTAGTTCTCTTATTTCTCTGTTATTTTCTGTCTGGCAGTCTTGTCCATTGATGAGAGTGAGGTGTTGAAGTCTCCCACTATTGGTGTGTGGGACTCAATGTGTGATTTAGGCTTTAGCAATGTTTCTTTTACAAATGTGGGTGCCCTTGTATTTTGGGCATAAATGTTCAGGATTGAGATTTCATCTTTGATGAATATGAAATTTCCTTCTTCATCTCCTTTGATTACCTCTACTTTGAAGTCTATTTTGTTAAATATTGGGATAGCTACACCAGCCTACTTAGTAGGTACATTTAATTGGATGGTTTATTCCCAACTCTTTACTGTGAGGAAGTGTCAGGCTTTGAGGTTGAAATGTGCTTCTTGTATGCAACAAAAGAATGATTCCTGTTTTCGTATCAATTCTGTTAGCCTGTGTCTTTTTATAGGCCAGTTGAGTACATTGATATTAAGAGATACTAATGATTGTTAATTCCTATTATTTTTTGGTGGTAGTGTGTGTTTCCCTTCTTTAGGATTTGCTAGTGTGGGATTACCTATTGCCTGTGTTTTTGTGATTAGAGCTAACTTCCTTAGTTTGGAGTTTTCCTTCTAGTCTTTCTGTAGGTCTGGATTTGTGGATACCTATTGTTTAAGTCTGCTGTTGTCATGGAATATTTTATTTTCTCCATCTATGGTTATTGAAAGTTTTTCTTAGTATAGTAATCTGGGTTGGCATCCAGGGTTTCTTAGTGTCTATATAACATCTGTCCAGGACCTTCTTGCTTTCCGAGTTTCCATTGAGAGAAGTTGCGTGTTACTCTGAAGGGTCTGCTTTCATATATTACTTGACTGCTTTCCTTTTCATCTCTTAATATTTTTTCGTTATTCTGCATAATTTGTGCTTCATTATGTGGCAGGGGGGCATTTTTTGGGATTCCAGTTTATTTTGTGTTTTGTAGGCTTCTTGTATCTTCATAGACATTTCAGTATTTTAACACTACTCACCACCTAAGTAAAGAACCCATTCACTTGGTTGAAGAGTTAATAGAATTCTCACAATTGCCTAATTTTTTCTTTCTTCTTATCATTAAAAGACAACAGTCATGTCTTAACTATATTTTTTGCTACTTGGTATAATCCATGAGGATATAAAATTTTAACAAATATCAACCAGAATAATATTTTATAGACAAAAATTTTGGGATTGATAATAAAGTGCTTTTTGTATTTGTCTGCTATGTCATTAAAATGTAATATCCACATGCATGTACGAAACATACACACACATTTCACAGAGACCTGGTAATAAACAATTGTCAATATTGCATAATATAAAACATTTTTTTCTGTGTGAACTGATAAAAATAAAAACATAATATCAATTGTATTCATTTGGGCCAGCTTTTGAAGATAATTGAATTGTAAATTCTGTGTTCATGATGTCTTATTCAGATAGTTTTAACAGAATCTAGCACAGTCCTGAAGACATGTAATAGTCATTCAGCTATTATTTTTATACTGTAAATAATTATTACTTGAAAAATTATTTCTTTTATATTAATATAAGTCTCAAATATGCTTTCAGATCCTCTCAAAATAAAGGTATAGAGCATAGATTGGTAACTCTATCTGAGTAATAGATACATTATTTATTTTGTTTTTTTGCTTACATAGTATTTTAATTTTAATTTTGAAATTATACTATATTTCTCACTTTTCTTTCTTCTTCCCAAACCCTTCCATATACTCATCTCAATTCCTCTTCAAATTCAGCTCTCTTCATTCATTAGTTATTGCTTGCATATATGTATATACACATATATTCCTAAATATAACCTGTTCAGTCGATAGAATCTCACTTGTATGTGTTTTCATGACTGACTTATGATACTGAACAACTAATTGGTGTGCTTTTCGCTGGAAAGAGCCACCTTTGCTCATTTGCCTATAGTTCTTTTTACAATATTATTTTTACCTTGCTCTAAATATAATATTTCAGGTGCACTAAAAGTTTACCTCTCAGAAATTACAAGTTAATAAAACTCATATTTGCCTTTTATGCACATAAATCTAGGTTGTGAACTTCTTTTTTTTTTCTTTTTGGTTTTACGAGACAGGGTTTCTCTGTATTGTTTTGGAGGCTGTTGGTCCAGCCTGGCCTCGAACTCACAGAGAACTGCCTGCAACTGCCTCCCGAGTGCTGGGATTAAAGGCGTGCACCACCACCACCTGGCTTGGCTTAGGTTGTGAACTTCTGATGAGTATGTTCTTGAATATTGTTCTAAAAATATAAGCACATATACCCATACAAAATAGAGAAATAAGACGTGCAATGGCAAACAATACTAATTATAAATAACAAATGAGGAACCGACAGTTAATGTTCTATTAATTTTATCTAAAAACCATCAAATTTTTTGAATTCTGTAGCAAGTTGTTATAATTTCATTCTCTAAAAATGAAGTATACTTTCATCTATAGGATAAATTGAATAAGTGGGCAGTTAAATACATATTTCATATTCAGACACAGAATTGAACTAGATACATAAAATATTAAAGTGTTCTTCATCACATAAATTTGTTGCATGTGATATATTACTTTGAATGCTAATGTATGAAATACAAACACATTGACTTCCTTTATCATACATTTTCTAATTCTTGAAAGTATTTTTCCTTCATCCAAATGAAACTATATAAAGATTCTTGTATAGGTACTCCATTATGTCTATATTTCTTAGATCCTGACTGAGACAACAGGGGGTTTTCACAGAAATTAATTTGTCCTGACAAGAGGCTTATAGATTAGAAGAATCCAAGAATCAATGGGCAAAATCCCTTTAAAGAAAGCAAAATAATAAACAGAAAACTGAGAAACACAGTCCTAAATGAGTACACAGAAGAACCAATAATAGACTCATAATATGTATATATATATATCTACAAATAGTTCTGTTAAACTAACCTTCTGATGCTTTATGCTTATTAAGATTTGTACCTAATGATTCATAGATATTTTGCTTTATCACTTGTGAGATCTTACAGATTCACATTTCAAACCAACTACTGAAACACAAGTAATATATTTTGCTAATAATATCAACAATAGTGAAAGCCATTGAATAACAGTTGTTAATTTATATTATTACTACATTTTTCTGAAATAATTTTCAATACAGTTATTTTTAAAATTTATATAAATATGAACATCTTTTTCGAAAGATTTTAAGTAAATATTCATGTATTCAATAATGATTCATAACATCATTCAGTAGTCTAATATTAGAATAGTCAAAAGATATGTTTTATATGTTCATTATATAAATTTTCATTCTACTTTGAATTTGCCCTGAATAATTTTAAGTAACTATTCACTGAATACTGGGCATAGTTGAAATAGCTTTATTTCGTATGGCTTGTTTTTTGCTAAAATCTTGATGAAAGTCAGTTTTATTATGGTTCTGGTTGTTGTTTTAGTAATAGCTCATTGATAATTTGCCTAGTGCATTTAATTTTACTTCTGTTATTTTAGTGTGTAACTCTTCTGTGAGGTAGAAAGAATATAGCAAAATTGAAAATATTGTGTAACATACCAATAGATTGAAGAATATTCGTTTTCAACTACTAGTGACCTTGAAGTTTATCATGTGTGATAAAACTGACCAAGAACTTTCTTCTTCATCCTATAGACAGAGTATGTAATGAATAATCAGAGATGTGGACAATAACTATTTGAAAGTAAAGTCTAATTTTTATTTATGACTAGGTATATGCTCTCAGTCAGACTTTCAACGTGCACAAAGGGATAAGTGAATATATTATTAAAAGCAAAGTGGGGTGTTTGACAAGCATAATGAAGTTCCTAATTGCAAAAGTCACACAAGATTATCTCTAACCATGTCAGGTTTTTATGTAGAATGAATTGTGGCTCTGTTCCTTAACATAATCATTTTTAAAACATGTTGTTCTTACTCACATACATCTTTCAAGTAAAGCATATGTGTACTTGTGATAAGTAGAAATATTAAAGTTGTAAATCTGTAGATCCTAGGCTAAAGACTTGATTAACTTAGCCAATTCACAAGGACAACTCAGGAGGAAGAGTCAGGCTGTGAGAGGAGAGCTGCTATATCAATATACAAGAGTGGCAGCTTTCCAGCATTTCTCTAGTAAAAATACTGAAAGGGAGTTTATAACATTGAGAAGCATCATATTTAAGTTTAATAAAATTCTCTACAATTTTCAAATATAGATAATTCCAACATATTAGTAAATAATTGCTTGTCTATCAAATTTTGAGTTTCAAAATTAATGTCTTCTTTGAGAAAACCAGTATGTGATGTTGATAAATTCTGTTGAAAAGTTAATATATCTTTGTTCATTTATATTTTGCAAAATTTTAAGTGATACTGTTCAAATTCATGCTTTAATATGTTTTACATACAGAAAATTAAATAATTCGTTCATGTTCTTTCTAATTAATTCTTATATCTTTGTATAGCAAGTCAATTTGGGCTGTCATTCTTTTTCAAGTTTCATTTGGTATCTTATTTTAACGTCTCATTTAGCACATGCTGTAGAATTCAGAAACATATAGTAAGAGTTTTGGTATGTACTATAAATCATGTTTTTCAACCCACTTATATATTTATTTATGCTAAAAAGTCAATAAATTTATTTCTGTAGTGGTATTAATCTGCTTGAGGAGACTTTTGTATATTAACTGGTAAAATTTGAATATTTTTTCACATATGCCTGCGTCAAAAGGCTGATTTCCCTGGGGAGTCGTTATCATGCGACTCACATTGTCACTCACCTACACTGTTGAACTTGCTTATCAAATATTCTGCAAAACAGTACAAGTTATTATGTGTCATGGGCAGATTTATGATAAACTAAGTTTGAAACAAAATAATGAATTCTTGACATTTATCCTGTCTCTAATAACATGACTACTAACTTAATCAGATTTAATTTTAAGCCAGGAAGTTCCATTTCCTTGTTCTATATCATATAGAAATTCATCACATATTTCCTAGTTGAATAAGATTCATGGCTGTGTGTGTTCCCATGAAAAATAAAAATGAGAAAATATTTTTCTTTAAGCTACTAAACCAGATGTCGTCACGATCCTGTATGCAGATTAAACTTTAAAAGCAATTTCACTATATATAAATTAAAATAAAACTATTTTCTAACAGCTTGTAGAGGCAATAATTTTCTAAAGACTATTAGAGTTGTTTTATTTAGTAGACAATGTTGATGGAATACACTTTAAAATATATTCATTACCATGGTGAAGATCAACAAAGCACCAGTAGAAGTACTGGTATTTAAAAGCATTTGGTTGCTGATCACCTTCTGCTCTTTATTGGACTTTGTCAGAGTGTATGTTTGTTTTGGGAGGGAGGATGTTCCTGTTATATATTGCTGTGTAAAGCCT
This sequence comes from Mesocricetus auratus, assembly GCF_017639785.1. Lineage (NCBI taxonomy): Eukaryota > Metazoa > Chordata > Mammalia > Rodentia > Cricetidae > Mesocricetus > Mesocricetus auratus. The sequence goes on along the minus strand of NW_024429188.1, from coordinate 56,241,379 downwards.
TTTTCAGAAGCAAAAGAAATTCATGTTCACATTTGGTCACTTAACATCTTAGAGTAATGACATAATGGGGGTGCAGTATCTGAGGTCACAAAACAGGAGGATATTTAGTATGCAGAGAAAAAAATAAATTCCTACCTCTTTCAATGAGTCAATGAATGAAATACCACTCTTTGAAATAGCTAAAAATTCAGAGTACAGTTTTATATTTATGTTCTAAGATGTTAGATTATATTCTCATTGACAGATAAAAACAGTTGTATATAGTTTTAATTCTGTATTCTAAATTAACTTTTTATTTGTAAATATATTGTGGAAAAAACATTTAAATAGACACATATACACATTTTTTAATGAACAGATCTTTCTAATCAGAATTTTCATATACTTAAGCTTTAAAAAAATTGACTAAAATGCAATAACTACATATTTACCAGTTTCAGTCTGATATTTTAATTCATGGATACAACATTTACTAAATGAATCAAAATAATTAAAATTTCTGTCTTCTGAACATTTCATTGTGTTTGGAGACTTAATTATTCATAAAATAAATAAATTTACGATAAAAAACTTTGTGTTGCACAACACTAGAAGTAATTGCTATCTAACTCTGTTTGGGTGGTTGTTATCCATCTTTCTATTCTATTTTACCACCATCCCTTTCAGTCTCTAATTATAACTCTTCTCTATTCAGATAAATATTTCCACAATCTACATATGGCAGACAGCACGAAATCTTTGTGAATCTGTACTATCCATTGTGCAGTAGATGGCAGGATGATATTCTTTTCATGGTAGAAAATAATGTATTGTGCACATGTAAAATATTTTTGATCCTTTCATCAGTTATTGGGCATCCTGCCTCTCAACATATCTTAATTATTGTGATAGTCAGAATTGAATGTAGATATGCAGTTGGCTCTTTTATACCAATAGACAAAAATAACAAATTATGATATTTATAATGATCTACCATATTTCATTTACTTAACTCATTTTGAATTTCAGTATTAGAATCAGAAAGTTTCATTTTATTTAGATTAATAAATGTTATTTTTAATGTAATGATTTTTCCTTAGTTAAAGAAGACCATGCTGTGGGACTGGGGTTCACTGCCTAGCACCTACTTGATGGCTCACAACTGTCTGTTACTCTAGAATACAACACCCCCACACAGACATACATACAGGCAAAATACCAATAAAATAAAATAAAATTTAAAAACTAAAACAAAAATGTTAAAAAAAGAAGACCATGGTGACAGCAAAATCATTAAAGTGCTATAAGTATCGGTTTTTATTCATTCATTCAATATTTTCAAATTAGGTACATTGTACCATTTGCTGTGTTTCTTGTTCTAGACATAGCAATATAAAAGACAGGGGTGGGCCAGCCCTCAAGTAGCTTATAGAGAAAAAATAGACTGTTGTAAAAAAATAAGAAATTACTTTTTTAAGCAGAAATACAATGGGCTGGAAGAAGAACTTGAGCAGTAGTTAAGAACACTTGTTACTCTCATAAAGAACCCATGTTTAGTTAACAGCAACTCACAAATATTTTAAAGTCCTGTTCTAGGTGATCTGAAACATCCTCTGGCCAGCGTGGTGCACATGTAATATACTCAGGCAAAACACTCTTGCACATAAAATAAAAATAAATAAAGCTTTAATTAAATATCAATATGTAGTGTAATGGATAAATTCATAGTATAACTTGTTACTTGGAGAGTAGTTTGGAAATACATTATTATCTTCCTGGAAATGCTGCTAAACTGTGAAGTTTTGAAATCACTTAATAATGTTGTCTGTATTTTGAACATACACAAACTAACAAGCAAAAAGCAGTAAACTGAGATTTTTAACCTGTTTTTAACATCCACTATGATATGGTTCATTCCTGACAGTAGTAGTTTAAAACTAAGCAATATGATAAATTATCTTTGAAATTATGAGTTGATTTTAAACTTCTAGAAGTTAGATATTGTTGTCTAATTAAATTATCTTTTTACTATAAAATCCTAATTATCTGAGTAATCTGTTTTATTAGTTTGCTAACAGTGTATGATATTGAATGAATGAACTTTGAAGCTTTAAGTACTCTTATAAATTTAAAAGCGAATTCATTTTCAGATATGGAAAATAATTTTCTATTTGTATAATCGAGATGAATCTTTTCCTTCATTTACATCTCTTCAGTTTTAACCTATGCTAACTAAGCAGTCTCATTTAGATTTAGTACACAAAATGAAACACAATAAATAATATTTTTAAAACTTCTCATAAAAACACACAAAAAGTACAAAAAAACCAATTAAAAAACTCAAAGAGAGCCAGCAGTGGTGGTGCAGGCCTTTAATATCAGCACTTGGGAGGCTGAGACAGGCAGATTTCTCTGTGTGAGTTTAAGGCCCTCCTGGTCTACAAAGTGAGTTCCAGGATAACCTCCAAAGCTACAGAGAAACCCTGTCATAAAAAACCAAACCAAAACAAAACAAAACAAAAACGCAAAGAGGTAGGATCTTTTATAAGACAATGGTAGAAGACAGAAGATGGAATAAACATAGCTGGAAATGACCTTTCATTTTTCTTCTTCAACAAGAACTACTGGAAAGTCACAGAACAAAACCTCGTAAAGAAATAATACTTCCTCACTTGCCAAAATGATCATAAGTATGAAAAATTAAAAACTGGCCTAGTGAAAAGAGAATGGATGCTACAGTAAATTTCAGAAGTTAATGCAGAAAAAGAAATGTTATTCTTTCTCACATCTCATTTTATAATTTGAATGAAAAGTTATTTGGTGGGATGTAAGTAATAAGACTTTGCAGATGTCGATTATTGTGTCTCAAATTCCTGTTGGGCGATGATGGAGCATGCATTTAGCCCTAGTACTTGGGAGGCAAGACAACCTGGTCTATAGCACTAGCTCCAGTATAGCTAGAGGCTGTTGCACAGAGAAACCCTGTCTCGAAAAACCAAAAACAGAAAGAAAAGCAAAAGAAGAGAAAATTTAGATTCCATATATGAAGCAAAATATCTTATACATATCTGAACAAGTGCAGTTTTCAGTCTTTTTTTTTTTTTTGGTGTTTCGAGACAGGGTTTCCCTGTGGCTTTGGAGGCTGTCCTGGAACTCGCTCGGTAGATCAGGCTGGTCTCGAACTCACAGTGATCCGCCTGCCTCTGCCTCCCAAGTGCTGGGATTAAAGGCGTGCGCCACCAACGCCCTGCTTTTTTTTTTTTTTTTTTTTTTTTGGTTTTACAAGACAGGGTTTCTCTGTTTTGGAGGCTGTCGGTCCAGCCTGCTATTTACAGTGTCAAAGAATTATGAGTGTTATTTATCTTACTGTTTCCTAAAATAACATGTTTTGGGTTTAGCAGCACTCTGTAAATGCATTTTGATGCAAGAACCCTGTCCATACTCAGTGTGTAATAATTCTTTCCCTTTTACTGAAAATATATAATTTTTCTCATATAATGTATCCCAGTTACAATTTCCCTTCCTTCTACTCTTCCCAGTTCTTCAGCACCTCCCCTCCCATCTAGGTCCACCTCTCTCATTAGGAAACAAATAGGGATAATTATACAATACAATCAAATAAAACATAATAAAACAAAACAAAAACTAACATGTTGGAATTGGAAAAATAGACACACAGAAGTAAAAGAGCCCAAGAGAAAGCACAAGAATCAGAAACAAACTCTTTTGTACACTTAGGAACCCCTTAAAGACACTAAGATGGAATTCATAATTAAATACCCAATGTACCTGCTACAGACTCATGCAGTCCCTGTACATGCTGCCTCGGTCTATGTAAGTTCATGTGAGATTGAATATGTTGATTTAAAGGACCGTGTTTTCTAGGTGTCTTCCATCCACTTTGGCTTTTACACTCTTTCTGCCTCATCTCCCATGGGGTTCCTGAGTCCTGTGGGGCAGTAATTTGATGGAGAAATACTATTTAGTGCTGAGTGTTCCAATGTCTCTCATTCATTGCATATTGTCTGGCTGTGGTTCTTTCTATTTACCTACCAATTTGTGCTCCAGGAAGAAGCTTCTCTGATGATGGCTGAACCAGGCACTGACCTACAAGTATAGTAGAATGCCATTCATTAGGAGTAATTTTATTGCTTCTGTTTTTTAGAACAGTACCATTTGGTGTTACCATGTGTCCCTGAGCTGTCTAGTCGCACATTATTTGTTCTTCAAGTAGTGTTGGGTATGGGTATGGGTTCAATTTTAGGGAGTAGACCTTATTGGTTAGTTACTCCCAAAAGTTAGTTACTCCCTTTGTCCTAGTACATCTTGCAGAGGACACCATTGTAGATGAAAGGGCCTGTGGCTAGTTTGTTGTTTGTGTCTCTGTTTGGTATCATGCAGAGAATCTTTCTACACTAAAGACAATGAAATGTAGGTGTGAAGTCTCTATGTAGGCACCTGTTGAAGAAGTTTCTGTTCTGCCTGGTCTCGCAGCTGTTTAGCCCCAAATAAACACACTGACACGTATATTAATTATGAACCGTTTGGTCAATGGCTCAGCCTTATTATTGGCTAGCTCTCTCTTAATTTTTAACCCATTTCTATTAGTCTAAGTATTTCCATGTAGCCTTATCTTACCAAAGAGAAGAATGTTCCATCATGATACTCCTTCACCGGCTACATGGTGTCTCCTTGAGGCTTCTGTCTGCCTCCTCTCCCCAGAATTTTCTTCATCTTGTAGCCCCGCCTATACATACTGACTGACTACTGGACAATTAGTGTTTTATTCATCAACAAATAAGAGAAACATATGTACACAAGAACATTTCCCCATCAGGTACTGCCTCAATTTCTCCACATTCAGTGATCCGTGTAGCTGTTATCTTCAGCATCGGGGCCTCTGTCAGTTTGTGGAGAGCATTCTATATTCTTGGCAATAGCCTATGTTGTTTGGGAATTCTATGGTACCTCATTGACCAACATCTCAATTATATGAAACCCAATCCTGGTACTGGAAATGTCATTTGGTGGTGAGTTGGGGCTATATCTCCCCATCATTTGTTGATTTCACTTAGATTTCCTTCATATATGCATATAATTGAGAAAGCTTCTACTATATTAGGCTTCTATACTACCCCTCAAATGGCCCTTATTTCTAGCTGTCATTCTCTGCATTCCCACTCTTATCTGCCTCTCCCCCCACCTCCCCATTTTATACTTCAATTCTGGGCTCCCCTCATTCATCCATGATTATCAAGTCTATTTCTCTTTCATAATTAGTAACAATTTTTAGGAATTGTATAAAGAGACTGAAATATTTTGGTTTTAATAAATGGTTGGTTTTCACAAAGAAAGAATTTTAAAACTTCAGTAATGTATGTACTACTTATGTGTACATATCTGATCAGTGACACAAAAGCAAGAATATTTTTGGAATTTTGTACTTAAACCTTTAGAAAATGGTACTTATCAGAGTTTAAAAAGTGATTTTTATGACAATACACAGAATCTTGTACTTAAAATCTAAGATTTTATGACATATTTATGATAGTCAAAAAGCTCCATTCCTTTGAAGTTCAGTTCATTTCCTCCATAAAAGATGAAGAACACTTTGATATAAATATTCTGAAGACAGCTTACCAGGAACATTCTTATTCTGCAGACAGCTTATGAGAAACATTCTTTTCACTCTCGTTAAGCTGAAGTTGAAGACCATTTTATTTAATAATGCTTCCAAATAGTAGTGATTAAATACAGTTTAATTGGATTTTTTATTTTACTTCGTTATTTGAAAAAGTGAAGATGAAGCCACATGATTAAAAACATCATATTCTTGAGTTACCTATGAATAAAAAAGGAAACCAACAACCATGCATAACATCACAAATAATTCTACCTACTATTTTGATGTTTTTTAAAAACATAACCTTTCCAATAAAGTGAGTCTATCCACTCACTATTTATAAAAACTGTCATGAAAGTGCTTGAAGTTAAAGTGAAGAGTGGTCTTAATTATAATTCCATCAAAAATAAAAGTCCAAATTTTCTAAAGGAAATGCTGTTCCTTCAGGTCATAGTACCACAAAAATAATATAAAAGGTGAGCAACTCAAAGGGTTAAGAACTAAATAAAATTTATCTAGTGTTACTGATTCTTTTCTAGGAATGTAGTTATTTTTTAAATTGGAGCAGTTAAAAATCCCATGAAATGTTACTGTACAGTTATGCTTTGAGCTATTGCCTCTAATAATATATACACATGTGGAAACTCCATATATTGTAGTGAGTTCAATTTTCTGTCAATCCTTCAATAACAGTTGGACACATACCTTATGTGGGCACTAGTCTATGCTTTGAAAACCAGAAATGAATAGAAAATGTCCCCTTCCTTCAGGAACACCACAATTTCACAAACAAATTAGAGCTATTTTGAGCAAAAAATTTGCATTGCATATTTAATATCATGTTTATTTAAAAACTCTTATTTGGTTTCTCAGAATAATTAACAGTTGTTTGGAAAAGTACAGGTATTTAAATGTAAGCATCTTTAAATTCAGCTGGCAAAATGGTTTCTGCAGAAACATGAGAACCGGATTTCAGACTTTCAACTCATGTAAAATGCAAAGCTTGGTGATAAGCCTGTAATCATAGCACTAGAGGGCAGAGACAAATGGATCCCTGGAGCTCACTGGCCAGTTAATTTTGCAGAATGTGTAGGCTCCAGGTTTACGGAGAGACCCTGTCTTGAAAGAACAAGCTGCACACTGAAAGAAGAGGAAATCTTACATTGAACTATGACTTTGATTTATGCACACACCTGCAAATACACACGCACAAACTGGAACACCACACATAAGTGCCCATTAAGCTAACATACAGAATTTATTATTACATTTTCACACCTTTTGTACACAATTTTCCTAATCCACTACTAATCTCCCTAAAGCTTTGTCCTTTTGCTAGTTCAATTCCTCCCATATTCCCACTTTCCCTCTTCTGCTTTCATGACACAAGTGTTGTTGTTGTTTTTTTACCTCTTTCAAAATTTGTGTCTCCTGCACCATGGCCACTAATGTAGTATTATGAGTAACATAACACACACACACACACACATTATATGTTCTAGACATAAGAGAAGAGATACATTATTTGTCTTTCTAAATTAGGTTATTCTGCTTAAAATTATTTCTAGTTCCATGTTGACCTCTTAGAATCCAGTAGAGATGGAGGAGTGATGAGCAAAGGGGTCAAGACCATGTTGGAGAAACCCACAGAAACAGCTGATCTAAGCAAGTGAAAACTCATGGACTGAAGACTGACAGCTAGGGAACCTGCATTAGACTGAACTAGGCCCCCTGAATGTGGGTGTCAGTTGGGGGGCTTGAGCAGCTTATGGGGCTACTGGTAGCAGAACCAGTATTTATCCCTAGAGCGTGAACTGGCATTTTGTAGCCCATTCCTTATACTCTCTCAGACTAGGTACAGAGTGTAGAGCCTCAGTCCTGCCCCAAATGATGTGACAGACTTTGATGATACTTCTTGGGAGGCCTCCCACTCTCTGAGGAGTGAATTGGGGATGGGATGGGGAGAGGTAGGGGGATCGGGAGGACAGGAGGAAGAGGGAACTGGTGGTATGTAAAATAAGATTCTTTTTAATTTAAGTAAAAAAAATTTTAAAAATATTTCTAGTTTTATCCAAATTCCTACATGCTATGATTTCATTTTTTCTTTGTGATGGTATTGCATCACATGAGTAGAATAAAAAATGTGGTATTTTCCACTTATATATATGTTATATTTATAGTATCCTTATCTTTATATTTATATTACATATACATATTAATATAAATACAAAATACCACATTTTCTTTATCCATTCATCTGTTGCTGGTTTCATTTCTTAACTACTAGGAATACTGCACCAATAAATATTGATGTGGAAATATCTCTGTGGTAGAATTAGTCTTATGTTGGTATATTAAATTGTATATATCCTCTTTGTTTAATTTTGGTGGTTCAGATAAACCTAGAAGTTCAACAGTTTTTTTATGTTTTCTAGCTCAATTGAGTATAGTTCTTTTTTGCCATTTTTTATTTTTTAATTTTATTTTACATTCCAACCACAGTTTTCCCTCCCATACCTCCTCCTGCCCCCTCATCTCCTCTCACACCCACTTGCCTTCCCCAGTCCCATCCCCAGTCCTCTCCTCCTCACTGGTAAGGGCTCCCATGAGGAGTAAACATAGTCTGGCACAATAGGTTGATGGCAGGGCCAGGCTTCTCTCCCTTGCATTAAGGCTGAGCATGGCATCCCACTGTAGGGAGTAGGCTCCAACAAGCTAGCTCATGTACTAGGTTTGTATTATGGTCAGGAGCCCCTCAGCTAGTGCAAGCTTCACAATTGTCTCCCACATGTTCTGAATTTCTTTGGTGTCTTCTGATGTAATGTTACTCTGTTTTTTTCCTGATTCTTACAATTTTGATCACTTCCTTTCTTTCTTATATTTTCCTTTTCTTTTTGTTAATTTGCTGGAAGGTCTATTGATCTTGTTTATCTTCTCAAAGAATCCTCTCTTAGATACATATTTTATATTTTCTTTAATTTGTTTTTCTAAGTTCTTCTCTGATATTTGATGTTTGAATGGAATATTCTGTAGATATATGTTAGGACAATTTGATGTATATACTGTCATGTAATTATGAGGGTACATATTTTTTGTCCAAATGACTGGTTTAATGGAGAAATAAGGTATTTAAATGGCCTAATATTACCAGAGATTATCATCATTTTAAAGCCCAGAATTATGTGTTTTGTGAAATTTATGCAGACATGTTTGGTACATGTGTGTTTAAGATCACGATGTCTCCTTTGTTAACTGTTCTCTTAATTATAATGAAGTGGACTTAGCTTTAATTTGGTCTCCCGCAATTATTTGGGGGAGTAACACCTGCTTGCCTATTGGCCCTGTTTGCTTGGAATATATTTTCCATCATTTGTCTTTAAGGTATTGCCTATATTTAAATAAATTTTGCAGATAACAGAAACCTGAGCTTTGGTTTTTAATCCATTCAGTCAGCCTGTTTCTTTTGATTGTAGAACTAAAGTTATTAATATTTAAAGTTATTATTAAAATATTTATTGACCAGGCAGCGGTGGTACATGCCTTTAATCCCAGCATTTGGGAGGCAGAGGCAGCAAATGTCTGTGAGTTCAAGGCCAGCCTCGTCTACAGAGTGAGTTCTAAAAGAAACCTGTCTCAAAAAATATGTATTAATTGCTGTTATTTTGGTTTTTTTTCTGTTTGTGTGTTTATTCTTTTTGGGGGGTTCGTTAATGATAGCTCTAGTTTTCCTTCTGCAGGCACTTGGATATGCTTATTCCTCTCTTCGTCTGAAGTAGTCCATCCAATATCCATTACTTCTATTTCTTTATTTATTCAAGTTTCAAATCTTGTATTGTCTTGTGCTTCAGTTTGGGGTTTCTGTCCTCCTTAAGCTTCATTTAAGTGTTTGCTTTTGTCAACCTTGAATGCCCTAAGTTATTTGATAATGTTTACAATTGTTCTTTTAAATACTGTTCCTACTGCTTCACTGCTGGTGGGAGTGCAAACTTGTACAGCCACTTTGGAAATCAGAATAATAGTTTCCCAGAAATGCCACTCTTGGACATATACTCAGAGGATTCACATTCATACTACAAGCACATTTGCTCAACGATGTTCATTGCCACATTCATTGGTAATAGCCAGAACTTGGAAACAACCTAGATGCCCGTCACCTGAAGAATGGATTTAAAAAAGTGTCGTATATTTACACAATGGAATATTACTCAGTGGTAAAAAAAAACAAGGACTTCTTGAAATTTGCAGGCAAAAGCATGGAACTAGAAAAAGCATCCACAGTGAAAATAAATCCTGTTCCTTGTGGTTTGAACAGGAAATTTGCACCGAGGAACATTTTTATAGGATTAGTGGTCTTTTGATAGAATATATTATTTCAGTCTTTCATATTGATTGTATTTTGTGATGGGACCTAATTATGGGGATTTATTTCATTGGCTGTGTGTCTGATATGAGAGTCTAGCATTCCTATGTCAAGGGGAAGCTTAGTTTTGTTTTTGCTGTTGCTAAAACTTGGTTGAGGTAACCAGAGTGTACAAATAAGTCCTTCAGATGTTCACTGTAGATTGTTGGTTGGTGAGGAAACAATAACTGGTTGCATGCTTGTGTCCTAAGAATCAAGTGACACTGCTTGGAAGTCCAGGAAAATTCCTTGATAAGACTCTTGGCAGCACCTGATCCTAAAATGCAGCACAGGCCCAGGGATCTGGGTTGCACCCAGAAAGGGTAAGGCTTTGTATCTCTTTGGACTGGATGAAAATGCTTGCAGGTGTGACTTCTTCCTTGAGCCTACAGAGGTGACATGGATAGTGGTAAATGTTGAGGATCTTGGGTCTGATGAAGGAAAGGCTACATGGATATAGCTTTTCTGCAGGAGTGGAATGGACAGGAAGTAGTGGCATGGAGTAAGTAAGAATGTTGAATCAGACTTCACTGTAGTATTCCTTGAGGAGGGTCCTAGGTGGGTCTGAGCCTGGAGGTAGTGTATGAAAGGAGGTAATTGAGACAAACTCACCCCATGCTTCTTTCTGGTGTAGTCTTCACAGATTTTTAATTATGCGATCAGATCATCTGAAAATAGGCATGACTAAATTTCTTTCCTATTTGTATTCCCTTTGCTTACTTTACATATCTTATTGTTCTTACTATAATATTTTAAGCATTCTATGGAATGAAATCAGTGATAGTAGATGCCATTGTCTCAGTTCTGATTTTAGCACAACCACTCAGTTTTTCCTTGTTTTCAATAATGTTAGCTATAGGGTTGTCATAGATTATCTTTATGCAATTGAGATAAATTAATTGTATTCCTAGTTTTTATATCTTTACATGAATGGATGTTAAATTTTGTCAAGTGCCTTTTTTGCATTTCTTGAGATAATTTTATTTCTGTATTTGCATCTATGTATATGTTTCATTTTACTTAATATTTTATTTATGCTAAATGAGTCCATGGAGGAAACAGTTATTTGTTTGCTTGTTTATTTATTTATTCTTTTCTCATACGCTATATTCAACCACATCCTCCCTTCCTCCCAATTCCCTCACCTACCTCCTCTCCCCCATAGTCACCGCTCCTCCATTTCCCTTCATAAAAGAGTAGGCCTTCCAGGGATATCAACTGAACATGGCATAACAATTTACAGTATTTCTAGGCACAAACCCTCATATCAAGGCTGGACACGGCAATCCAGGAGGAGGAAAAACATCTTAAGAGCAGGCAAAGGAGTCAGAAACACTCTTATTCTCACTATTAAGGAGTCCAACAAAAAATCCCCAAGCTGAACAATCACAGAGTGTATATAGAGGACCTAGCATGTACGCATGCAGGCTCCATGATTGCCGGTTCAATCTCTGTGAACCCTATGATCCCTGCTTAGTTGATTCTGTAGGTCGTGTTCTTCTGGCATCCTCAATCCCTCTCACTCCTGCAATCCTTCCTCTCCATTTTCTCTGGGGTTTCCTGAGCTCTATCTAATGTTTAGCTGTGGTTCTCTGTATAAGCTCCCACCAGCTAATCGAGGAAGCCTCTCTGATGATGATTGGGTAGACACCGATCTAACATAGTCATTCTTACTGAGTATTCAGATCAGATTACTAGTTTTCATTCATGATATTTGTATATATATTTATCAGTGAAGTTGTTTCACAGATTTGTTGTTGTGTCCTTAATTGGTTTGATATATAGCTAATACTGATGCAGTAAAATAAACTTTGCAGTATTTCTACACTTTTTCTATGAAATTGTTTGGGGAATATTGATATTTATTCCACAAAGTTTGGTAAAATTCAGCAAGGAATCCATTTGGAATCTGGAATTTTATTTGTGGGGAAGCTTTCCCTTCTTTTTTAGACAAGCTCTTATTATATAGCTCAGGCTGGCATGGAACTTACTATGTAGATCAGGCTTGCTCTGAAATTATGAGTTCAGCCACTTCTGCCTTCCAAAATGCTGGAATTAAAAAAAAACTTGGTTTGTGAAGACCTTTTTTGTTTTTTGTTTTAGTTTTGTTTTTTTGAGACAGGGTTTCTCTGTAGATTTGGAGGCTGTCCTGGAACTCGCTGTTGTAGATCAGGTTAGCCTCAAACTCACAGAGATCCACCTGCCTCTGCCTCCCAAGTGCTGGGATTAAAGGTGTGTGCCACCACTGCCTTCTTCAACTTCATTGCTTGTCACAGATTTAAGTTGTTTGTATTGTTTTGATTAAATTTCAGTATGCAATGTGTGACTCAGAGTTAATTAATTTCTTTTTCATTTTCCTTGTTGTTGAAATATAAATCCCAACAAATTCTCCAATGACTCTCTCAATATCATTGGAAACTGTTACAATAACTATTTTTCTATTCTAAGTATAAGAATTTAAGTGTTTATCTAGTTAGTTTAGATAGAGGCCTGTATGTATGTTTGTTTTTTAATTGAGTGAAGAATTCTATTTTGAGAAAAAAGTAACAGATTTATACATTAAAAGAAACTAGTGATATTATTAAGAAGTTTAAATTTTGATCATCAAATGATGTTGTTGGATTCCCACCTGGGTCCTGTTGCTGCTTTAACCCCACCAAAATCACAAGACACTATATTAATGATGAAGCTGTTGCTCATTTGCTATGGTTTCTAATCAGCTAGCTCTGATTTAATCATTGACCCATAATCCCCAATGCATATTTTTATAAGGACTTATCTTTCCGAGAACACCAGACTTGTGTTCTCTCTCCAGGGATCACATCTCAACTACCCTCATCACTACATTTCCCAGAATCCTCCTAGATTCCTAGTCCCACCTATCTTGCTTCCCTATTGGCCAACAGTGCTTTATTTATACCAATCAAACATATACACAAAAGGACCTCTCCCATCTTCTCCTCTTTTCTGTCTAAATAAAAGGAAAGGTTTTAACTTTAACACAGTCAAATTATATATAACAGAATAGTTATCAAGCAAGAACTATAGCTACTATATTTTGTCCATCAACATTTAGTAAGATTTAAAGAAAGTATTTTATTGTCTATCCTATCCATGTGAGTCTAAAGTCTTATATGTAGCTCATCTTTTATCATAGCTAAGAAAAACTATAATTATAACTATCTGTCTTCAACTCCATCAAAGACCACAGAAGGATAATATATAAACACTAGAATTGACAGACACTTTTTTCTACCTGGACAGTCACCTGAAGTTCCTCCTTAATGTTAGGGCATCCATCTTTAGCCACCATAGGCCACAGTGTTCGTGGCAGACTTCTCAGCAAAGCAGGAAATTTTAAGCTGTCCATCTGCATTTGCAGTTTGTCATTCATTTTTCTGTGTCCTGCAGAATGTCTGGCACACTCTTTCATGAAGCTGGAACCCTATAGGACTGTCCAAGTTCAGAAGTCACTTTCCTGTGGGTCCTGCATGTCCATTTTATATAGCAACAGTCAAGTCGTCCAGGCAAGAGCAGTTTCTTGCCCAAATGGCTAATCTTGCTATGTTGAAAGCAAACTCCATAAGAAGTTTCTTCTTCCTCTTAGATGTAATTGGTGTGCCAGCAGACATTTCTCTTTGTCAAGTAAAACCTTAAGCTCATTTTCAATTCCATGTATTCTGTAGGTCTTTGAAGGTTTGAAGAATATCTATCTATCATAAATACATCTCTGTATATCTAGAAAACCTAACTAACCTAACTATAAGTTTTGACTATTATAGGTAACTGTACCTATAATCTGTACTTAATTATACATCACATTTTTAAAAGATCAGTATAAACACAATACTTAAACAAGAGGATAAATATACGTATCACACAATTTATCTTAAATTTGCATCAATAAATGAAAATCCATTCCAAGACAAAGTATTCATTCTATATCATATTCCATTTTTCCCTTTAGAAAGAGATTGACTGTGATCATTACAATTTATAACCAACCCTGTATAAATGAAAACAAGCATTTAAACAATATTTGGGAATTTAAGCATTGGTCATTCCAAGCTGCTTCCTGCTGGAAGGGGGCGCTGTCCATACCATGGAGATCATGACAAAACACAGATGCCTCTATAAGTCCTTGTTTTTGTAGTCCGCAAGGCTGCACCATTCCAGTTGTTTCAGATGCTGGACTGCCTGGATACTGCTTCAGGGGGGCTTTCTTCATCAATCCACAGAAACCTGGAAGGAATTCACAGCTTTCCACTTTCTGTAGAAACAAAAGCAGAAATTCCTTTCCCAAGTAACCTGTCCTTATATTTATATTTAGAAGTCAAAGCATTTTTAAAATACATAAGTTGGATTAATTTAGCAACATTTATAATCAAGTATATTTCAGCAGTTGTTTCTTACATAGCAATTGAACAACAGAAAAACACTATAGCATAGAGTATCCAGACTCTCTGTGTATTTCCCGTCTTTACATGGCTTATATTACTCTATATCATTTACTTTTATTTATTTTTTCTCTGAGACAGGGTTTCTCTGTGGAAATCCTTCCGTTTCTGCTTCTGGAGGGTTGGGATTAAAGGCTTGTGCCTCCAAGCCCAGTTACTCTCTCTCTTTTTTAACCACTTTAACTTATTTCTTTTTCTCTCCTGAGCCTACATATATTTTTAAACACACTGTAAACATTTTAGAGGTTTTACTTTTTCAGAATCTGACCTTACAGTAAATCTTTATGTTTTTCTGGTCATGTGTCTGTTATCTGCTAAACAACCTTGCTAAAATCAAAACTGCGTCTGTTTTAACTGCTGTTTTTGCAAGATGGCAAGCTAAATTTAACGCCAGCACTGGGAGCTGTGCTCACTATCTTGGTCTATGCTGCTATCAAGAAGCATGCTGCCTGAGTGGAGATGTGGTCACTGCCACTTCCAGCTGCTTGTACACACCATTCAATTGTTAGCAGGCCTATTAAAAGAGTCTTGTGGGGTTTTTTTTCTGTTTATGCTGTCAGGAAACCTCCCTTAATGGAGCCGCGTTAGTCTCTGCTTGTCTCAAGCTTTAAAACAGAGCTCGCCTGAGAAAAATGCTGCCACCAAGAACCTGTGTTTGCTTCTGTTCTTTTGATTGTAAAATCACCTTTTAAGCTTTTGTCAAGTTAAGTGGAAGTTCTTAATACCCACGTTGTCGCTGCCATATTGTTGTGGGATTCCCGCCTGGGTCCTGTTGCCGCTTTAGCCCCAAAAAACACACAAGACACTATATTAATTATGAAGCTATTGTCCATTTGATATGGTTTTTAATTGGCTAGCACTGCCTTAATCATTAACCCATAATCATCAATATGTATTTTTATAAGGACTTGTCTTTCTGAGAATGCCAGACTTGTGTTCTCTCCTCCAGGGATCACATCTCGACAAACCCTCTTCACTACATTTCCCAGAATCCTCCTATATTCCTAGTCCTACCTATCTTGCTTCCCTATTGGCTAACAATGCTTTATTTATACCAATCAAACATATACACAGAAGGACTTCCCCCATGATACTTTCCAAAGCACAACAATGACTGTATAACCTCACTACTATTTGACACTTTTGAATCCTTTCTACCAACTGAGATATGAGAAACCCATCAAAGTATGTATTCTAGCTCTCTAAGATTTTCTGTGCCATTGGATTTTCATGAAAGTTCAAACTAATATGATAGTTAATGAAAGTATAATTGCTTTTGAAAATAAGTGACAAAATAAAATAATTAAATTTTTTGTTTTTTGGTTGTTTTAGCCTCCATTTCAACAAGTTCCTTTCCTTTATCTACTAGTTCATGACATATACTCATTTGGGCATGGTTTGTTCATGTTTCTGTAAAACAGGGAAGTACATTATTAGGATATTTATTTGAAATCATTTTTATTTTTAAGACGGGCATTCATAATAGATATAAATTGCTCAGTTATTATATTGTTTTCAGTTGATTATAGAAATCATTTAATTTCTTATCTAGCTTCTTCAATGGTCTACTGTTTGTTTAGAAATATAATTTTCTGGGGCTAATGAGAGCTCAGTTGCTAAATTTCGTGTTTCACAAGTTTAAGGATCTTACTTTGAATCCAAAGAACTCAAGTAAAAGTCAGCACTTGGGATCACATGTCTTTAATCCCAGCAATAGGGTGGTATAAAGATAAGAAGCAAAGGATCTCATGTGGAGATTTAGTTTCCTGACAGGGAAAGAATTCATGGAACTAACCGGGTCACCCTTTCAATATGAGGTAGAAGTAAGAGCTAGAGCCAAACTGCTTTGCTTATCTGATATTTCACTTTGAACCCAAATGTCTGTCTCTGGTTTTTATTATTTGTGTTACAATGTCATGATAGGGAACTCACAGAGACAGCTGACCTGAGCTCATGGGAGCTCAATGACTCTGGATCAACAGTTATGGAGCCTGCATGGGACCCATCTAGGCCCTTTGCATGTGGGTAATAGTTGTGTAGTTTGTTCTGTTTGTAAGGCTCCTAGTAGTAAGACCAGAAACTGTCCCTGGCACTTAGGTAGCTTTTGGGAGCATGTTCTCATTGCTGGATTGCCTTGTCTAACCTTTATGTATGGGGAGGAACTCAGTCCTACCTCAACTTTATATGCCATGCTTTGTTCAAGCCCATGGGAGGCCTGATGCTTTTTGAGTGGAGATGGAGAAGGAGTGAATGGGGAAGGGGATATATGGGAATTGGGGTAGGGAACAGGAGGTGGAGAGAAGCAAATGAGGTCAGTATGTACGATAAATGAATAAATGTTAATTAAATTAAAAAACAACCACTGCTTTAGAGATCATTTGAACAGTTTGGAAGAATACATATTTCTGTGTCAACTGAATAGAATATATATACATCTGCATCAAGATTACTTTTGAGAAACTTTTCCTGGGTAGTATTACTTTTCTACTTGTTGTGGTGGTTGGTTGTATTATTTTTAGTTATTTTTCTCTTCCTCAGTTATTATTATCTGCTTGCTGGTTTAAAGTGTTGGGCAGGGTAGAAACATACTCAGATGACATCTGCTTATCTATTCCTTTGGTGAAATGTATTATTTCCTTTGCTGTCATGAATGGAATTATTTTTTCTTCCTCCTCTGTGTATAGTATTCCTTCATGTCTTCCATGTAGGGTAGCCTGGATTTTGTAAAATGCTTCATATTATACTGGTTTTGGAATGCTTTTATTTTTGCACCAATTTTAAATGATATCTTTGAAGGATCAAAGCAATCTTGTTTGGCAGTTATTTATTTTCCTTTCAGGGCTTCAAATCTATCATCCCATGCTCACATAGAATTTAATGTTGCTGTTCAAAGAGATACGATGTTTGCTTTATTAGTGAGTTAGCATTTATTCCTTATAGTTTTTCATGTTGTTGCTTTCCTTTGTAATTTTTTGTATTTTGACTATGAAAAGCTGTATTGAGTTTTTTCCCTAGTCATGCCTATTTGATGCACTAAAATGCCTCTTGTATTCGGAGATCTATTCTGTCCTCTAGGTTTGGAAACTATTTGGTTATAATTTATTGAATGATGAGTCTATATCTTCAGATTTTATATCAGCATTTTTATTTCAGTCATTATCATTTGTTGTGTTTATATAGGTCTGAATTGATTATTGCTTAAGGGTTATTCTTAGGTGAGATATTCTTTTTTTGTAATGATTCTTTTCATTGTTGATGCATTTTACTTCATTGATTAATTCCTTTATTTCCAACATTTTTGTTTATTTTTCAAAGTTTCAAAATTCTTGTTCAATTTTTCCTCCATGATTTGGATATTTTTTCCAATTGTTAACTATTTCATCTAATATACCATCCTTTTTATCATAATCCTAAATTGACTTTTCTCATTCAATTCATTTGCTTATTGGGGTCTTCTATGTGGTCACTGATGCTTTTAAATGAATTCTGAAGTATTTTCTGTCATTTCAGGTTTCTCATTATCACTTGCTTTCCAGTAATGGGACGTTTTGAACTTATCCAAGTATGATTCCGGCTAGATTAAATTTGTGGGGGTTTTGGTGTTTTGCATGTGTGTTAGGAAAGGCATGTACTTCAGTTTCTTGTTTTCTGTGCTTCCATTTTTGTTGTTTATTTTATGTATTAACTTAATTTATAATTTTGTTTCCTATTACTCTTTAGTGGAAATATGACTGCACTGAGCATTCTTGATGTTAACTTGGAATGGAAGATATTTGCTTTCTTCCTTTCCCTTCAGTAACTTACAGAGATAGTGGCAATATAGACCTGAGTGGAAAAAAAGCAAGAGTATTTTTAAGAATTAATTATTTTTATAATAATTTGCTAAAGTGAGAAGGAAATTGTTGAAGAAGGTAAAAAGGGGGATTGTAGTATGAATGAGAGGGAAGTATGTTGGTTATCATCACCTTCTCTCACTAGGGTAGAGTATATACCCCAAATTCCCTTCCATATTTACTAATTCTTGGATTTAAGAATATGTTTTCTTAAACACTGAGCTATTTGTCTAGCCCCCACACTAAGTTCTTTTCTGTAAGCTGCTGTGATTGTGTTTATGTGTGAACATGGTATGTGTTGGAAGGAGCCTGTATACCATAACATGGAAATGGAGGTCAAATGACAACTGTGTGCCAAGTCTGTTTTCAAAAGTTCAAACTTAAGTGGCTGAACTTGTTTCTCAGTCACCTTCTTAGCTGTCTCCCCAGCTCAGAACACACTGATTTCTAGAATTTTCACAGTTGCTTTAGTGTCCTTTTCCACTATCTATTTTTCAATGTTTTATGTTTTCTTATGCTCTACAACTGGGTCCCTCATGATAAGTCACATTGAAATCTTTCCTTTTAAGGTCTGAAAGATGGCTTAGTTAACCTATGAAGATGCTACCTGGGCCTTAATTATTGCTATTTCTCCATTGCTCATAATTCTGCTTGCCATCACAGGAGAACTCCATTTGGAAATTTTTACAACCTTGTTTTATCTTTTGTTTTCCTTAAACTTATCAGAGGGATATTTCTGTTGTCAAAGTTAGATTGTGACTGAGCAATTATTGGGAACAAAATTACCATAGTTTTAGTCAACTATTCATATAAAAGTGATCCTATTTCAATTACTGAGTAGATGAATGGTAAATATAGTCTATACATCCTAATAAATATGATCTTTAGTTTATTCTTTTTGTTTCTTATTTTACATAACAATCCCAGTTCCCTTTCCCTCCTGTCTTCCCATGCCCCCACTGACCCCCATCCCATCCCCTATCTATTTCCCAGGGAAGGTGAGGTCTCCCATAAGGGATCATAAAAGTCTGACACACCATTTGAGGCAGGACTAATGTCTGCCCCCATGTATCTAGGCTGGAAGAGTATCCCTCATTGAAAATGGGCTCCTGAAGCCCATTCACCCACTAAAGATAAATACTGGTTATACTGTCAGAGGCCCTGTAGTCTACTCAGACCTCCCAACTGACACCCATGTTCAGAGGGCTGGTTGGTTACTATGCTGGTTCCCCAGCTGTCAAACTGGGGTCAATGAAATTCCATTGCTGAGGTCAGCTGTTTCTGTGGGATTCCGCAGCATGGTCTTGACCCCTTTGTTCATCACTTCTTCCTCTCTACAACTGGATTCCAGGAGTTCAGCTCAGTTTCTCAGGAGAAAGAAGAGGGGAGGAAAGGGGAGGATAACTAAATAACTTTTCTATGTATATATCCATAAAGTGAGTTTCTTGGATTTTATTTAGTATAAACAGGCAATGCAAAGCATGTAATTGATTACTATCAACTTGTAAGTAGAATCTTGGCAAATTATTTCCCAGATTGCCATTCTACTTTTACATTTCTGTTTGCTTTAAAACAGACAGATACTCGTTTGATTTCAGGTAAATTCTTTGATGGTTCCTCAGTAGTGTATATACTGACTTTGGTGCTTTAGTGTTTTTTTAAATTTAAATTAGAAACAAGCTTGTTTTACATGTCAAATCCAGTTCCCTCTCCCTCCCCTCCTCCCCTGCACACCCCTCAACCTCTATTCCATCTCCTTTGTGCTCTTCCCGGAGGGTAAGGCCTGCCATGGGGAATCTTCAAAGTCTGTCATACCATTTTGAGCAGGGCCTAGCCCACCCCATGTGTGTCTAGGCTGAGAGAGTATCCCTCTATGTGGAATGGGCTCCCAAAGTCCATCTGTATACTAGGGATAAATTCTGATCTACTACCAGAGGCTCCATAGGTTGCTCAGGCCTCCTAATCTCGGTCGGGTGCTTAAGTTTTTTACTGACAAATACACACAATTATTACCGTTATGTGAATTAATTAAATAACTAGTACTTCTGCTGATGCTACTTGAGAATTCTAGAGCAAATTGAATGCATAATGTCTTCTTCATAATCACTAGAGTCAAATGAGTTTTAACAATTTCCTTCATACAGTTCTATTGCATTTCTTTTGTTAACTGACTTACTCCACTAGAAAGAAAGAATTCAGAGGTGTGAAGGTATTACGCTTTTAATTCAGTCATTTTTAAATTTCTTCATGGGCATGCTTTTTATTTATTCATTAGTATCATTTGTTTCCATAGGCATCATAGTAAAGAAAAATAATCATCAATAAAGTAATCTTTTCAACTACACACATGAGACAGAGAACAGCATCAAAGAATAGAGTCCATTGGAATAGCTCTTGGTAAAGCATTCCATGAAAGATCTGAGAATTTGTGAGCAGGAAAAGTGTACATCTTTCTTTATCTTTGTTCCATGATCATATTATTTGTTAAAGTAACAGATTTAATCAACAAAAAATAGCATTTTCCTTGTTTTGTAAATGTTATATCCTTTAGATTGTTCAGCATTTTTGTTCAAGAAAAGAGAAGGAATTGTAAATATGATGAGTATAATTCACTACTTTATAATGTATCTAAGAAAAATAGATATGAAGTTAGTAGCCAAGAAGGTATTATTATTTTTCCTTGTCTTCCTACAAAGACAATAAGTATAACCTGTGGTTCTCTCAAGGCTAGAGAAAAAGAATAGGAACATAATCATGCAGTTATAAAGTTGCCCTCATCCAGAAGTTCGAACTAGAAGTAAAAATGAATATAGCTAAGAAACTTGAAGAAAAAATAGTATTTGAAACTGTAATAAAGACTATAATTACTAATTTTCAATTCAGACCTCAGTATGGATTACTAAATATACACTTCATGATCCTTGAGTTAACAGAAGATAGTCCAAGTCATAAAATGACTGTCATAAAGCTGTAACATTTACTTAAATTCATTCTAATAAAATGTTAGTATTTTTTTATTCACGCAACATTGACCATAATTAGGGAAATTGTACACACATCCTAACCTCATTCTTGTTGTATGATAAGTGATCCAGCAGAGGGAGCACATGCTAATCAATGCATGAATACTAAATGAGTTAGACTTCTGTAGAGATGAACAATAATGTGGGTTTATAAATAGAGGTAAACAGATGACTTAACTATTGGCTTATAGTAATGAAAAAAGTTACTGTGAAAAATATTCTCTATAAAAAAATGTGTTTCCCATTTCAGTGAAATCCTTCATAATTATGTATATTTCATTGCATGGAGTTTCCATTAGAAAAATTTTTGGGAAATCTCAGGAAGGAGTGAAAAAATTCTGTTTTAAACACTTCTTTATTAGTTTTTCCAGTGTTTTTTTCCTGAAATTATTTTCCTTTACAAATTGAGAACACATTTTTGTAATGGAATATTTCAACTTCTGATCTTCCCATTAAAATGACCAGATATACATGCTAAGAACTAGAGCTATCTATTAATCTGCATAAAGGAAGGGAATAAATATAAATACCACATATATTTTACAAGGATTTGATGGATTTTAGTACATATTTGTACTACAAAAGATAATCTCAATTCATGAAGACTAAACAAGTAGTAGAAACAGTTTGTTATTGATTTCCAGCTTTGCTAAATTGAACAAATACAACATGCCATTTGTCTTCTCGTAAATAAATAAAGTTGTCATAGTTCAATTCACAAATACAAAGGAATGATTCTGCAATGTACAAAAATACTTTATTCATCTTATTATTTATTTCAATGTAAATACATATACTGTAAATAAAATAATTATAAATGAAATAATAAATTTATTATTGATTTGTTTTCTATAATTAAAAACCTGAATTTCTTTTAATTTGTATAATATACATAAATTAATCTTTAAAAGAAACTATTATTATTATATTCAAAAATAAAGCCCCTAGCTTGGTGGTGGTGGTGCATGTATTTAATCCCAACACTCAGGAGGTAGAGGCAGGCAGATCTCTGTGAGTTTGAGACCAGCCTGGTCTACAAGAGCTAGTTCTAGGACAACCTCCAAAGACACAGAGAAACCCTGTCCACAGAATCCCCCTAAATTATGCTCTAATGAATATGTTTAGATATTTCCTCAGGATAAGAACAGAAATATAGAGTCAAAGATAGGAACATTTAACCTTTTTTACATAAATTATCAAATTTATTTAACACAACTTATAATTATACCTAAGCTATACAAGAGAAAGCTTTTTCTATTATAGTTCACACTCATGCTACTTTGTAAAAACAGTATTTTTATTCCATTATGCAAATATACCACATTTTCTTTATCCATTCTTCAGTTGGTGGATGTCTCGGCTGTTTCCATTTCCTGCCTATTATGAGTAGAGAGCATCAATGAACATGGATGAGCAAGTATTTCTGTAGTAGAATATGACAGCCTTTGAGTTTATGCCCAAGAATGGTGTGTTAGTCAGGGTTCTCTATGGAAATAAACTGATAGAACATATAGCACACACACACTTCCCAGGGCCTTCAGTGAGCACTGGAATCCTGAAGAAGTAGGTTCTAATGCCTTTGAAGCAATACCTCAGCATCATACTAGATGAACTTGACAAAGACAGTGTCCTTTTATGTAGGCTGACACAAGAAGGTGTGGCCCAGATTTAGGGTGGGTCTGTTCACCTCAAGTGACCCAATCAAGAAAATCCCTCTGTCTATGGTCTGTGCTGTCACCAAGGGACATGTTGGTGTCTATGGTTCTTGTTGCTACCGAGGTCATGCTGATATCTGTGATCCATGTTAGGGTCATTTTGATGCAATTGTTCTGGTCAGAACTGCCACCAGGGACCATGTTGATGTCTGTGCTCTGCGCTGCTACCAGAAGCTATGTGATGTCCATAATCCAAGCTGCAGCTACTGTTGAATTGGTATCAATGACTGCAGACTGTCAGACTGATAACTGAGAATGAGAAACATTGAAAGTGTCTGCACAATCTCTCCCTGAAAAAAAAAACTACACTGGAAGCCATTGGAAAAAAAAACATCCTTAAAAATATGATAAAGATGCTACTGAACTATAGCTGTGTAGCTCTTCACAGTTGATGACTTCTGGTGGGGATGTGGTAGACAGAAGAGGACTCCATGTTTAAGGGATTGGCAACTGGGTATTTGACCATGTTTCAATAAGTATATAGGAAACACAAATTGAGATTTGTGTGTTTTTCTTTTCTTTCTTTCCTTTTTTTTTGGGAAGAGGGCACAATAGTGGGAAGGTGGACCTGGAAGGAATGGGGATTGAGTGTAATTGGTGTGATTAGGATACATTGTATGAAATTCCCAATCAATCAATAAAAATGTTGGAAAAAAAGAAGAAAATCCCTCACAGAAATGACCAGCTGCTTTGGACTTTATTTGATTTCAAATGTAGTCACGTTAACAGCAAAGATTAGCCATTGTAGTGGTATAGCTAATCACAGGTAGTTCTAGTCTACCTTCTTAAGGAACCTCTGCACTTGTCTTTATAGTGACTGAACCATTTTTCACTCCCATACGTGGTGAATTAGTGTTCTCCTTTCCCTACATCTTCTCTAACATTTGCCATCCTTTGTTGTTTGATCTTAGCCACTCTAATTGGGGAAAGATATAACCTCAAAGTATTTTTAATTGATATTTCCCTAATAACTAAGGTTGTTGGAACATTTTTTAAAATATTTATCTGTGTTTTGCATTTCATTTTTACTTTGTGTATTCTAGACACTAACTCTCCATCAGATGTATAGCTGATAAAAGCATCTTGCATTCTGTAGGCTGATTCTTTACTCAAGAGATTGTGGCCCTTGCTATATAAAAGCTGTTTAATGAGGCATCACTTTTAACTGTTGGTCTTGATTTCATGCTACCTGGCTTATTTTCAGTAAGTCCTTTCTTGTGCCAGTAAGTTCAAGGATTTCCTACTTTCTCCTCTATTGGTCTTGTACTAAAGTCATTTATCCATTTGGAGTTGAGTTTTATTCAGGGTGAGAGGTAAAGATCAAGTTTCATTCTTCTATATATAGTTACTCTGTTTACCTAGCTTCATGTGCTGACAATGCTGTCTTTTTTCCCAATGTGTATTGTTAACATTAAGAAATTTATATGTAAATGGGTGGAATTTGAAATATTCATTCTTAATGAGATAACCCAGTCCCAGAAAGACAAACCTCAAATATCTTCTCTCATAAGCAGATGTTAACTTTGAATAACCAGATATATGTGCTTTATTTGGAACATTTATGAGACATCAAGAAATTACTAAAGAGTCATTAAGTGGCAGGGATTTTAAGGAAGGAAAGATAGAATTTATTGGTATTAAGAGTTAAAGGGGCTGATGGAAGCAGAGGCAGACACCCACAGCTAAACACTGAACTGAACTCCTGGAAACCAGTTACAGAGAGGGAGGAGTGAAGAGCAAAGGGGTCAAGACTGTGCAGGATAAACCCACAGAGACACGTGACCTGAACAAGGGGATGTTCATGCACCCCAGACTGATGGCTGAGAGGCTAGCATCGTGATCCAGAATCCCTGAACGTGGGAGTCAATGAGGAGGCCTCGGCAATCTTTGGGGCCCTCTGGTACTTCATCAGTATTTATCTCTGGCATCCGAATGGATATTGGGAGCCCATTCCACATGGAGGGAGGCTGTCTCAGCCTGAACACATGGGGGAGGGCCTAGGCCTTGCCTGGATGATATGACAGACTTTGGAGATTCCCCCATGAAGTTGGGATTAGGTTGGGGATTGGGAGGGCTGGTGGGGGTTGCGGGAGGAGGGGAGAGAGAGGGAACTGTGATTGGCATGTGAAGCAAGCTTGTTTCTAATTTAAATACAAATGTCAAAAAAAGAGTTAAAGGGGAAGAACTGAACAGGAAGGTTTAAATTGGGAAGGGCAGGATAGAAGAGAGAATATAGGAAGGCATCAATAACATTAAAGAGTTTTTTAAATACACTGATGGAAACACACTACTGTAGAAGATACTTGAAAAATATATGTAAAAGGTTAAAATGAAGGTACCCTATAACAGGGCATCAATGCCCCACTGGACAGTACAGGCTAACAAATAGAAAGTGCAGTGCCAGGGATTTGTAACCTCTTCTGAAATTGTTGACTCGTAAGTTAGCAGATCTGTGCAAATGTTATAAGCTATTGCCCATACTCTTTAATACCTTCTAATACTTTGAAGACCTTATTCCTAAAGACACCATATACTTGAGTCATTTAACATAGAAAAATCAAATTGGTACTGATCTGGAATCTTCATTCCTAGCTTCATTGGTTAGCTTTCATGGTGTTAGAAGCTGCTATGCATACTGCCGCAGGAGAAAACTAATCATTGATCATATCCAGCTGGGAACCCTGTGAACTACAATGACTAGCCTGGAAAGACATGCTCATTGGTACAATAGTAGGAATAGTAGGAATAACCAAACAACTTCTGATTAAAGTCTCACTCCATAGGATAATGCTGATGCCTGGCACCATTGTCAGTCCACAACTTATAGCTAGAAATGTCATACTCCCATAGAACCTACTACTTTTATCCTGCTAAATAAACATAGTATTAAACAAACTCCTAATGACTTATCATTACACTTTCAGGTTAATTCATTGCTCAACCCTCATCAGAGACACATCTATTTGCAGTAGATGGTGATTAACACAGAGACCTACGACTTGCCAATGTGCAGTGAATAAGAGATAACAGAATTCTTAGTTGTAAATGGGACATGTAAGTCCAATGCCTTCTTCCCAGGGTTAAGAAATCATTATAGAAGAGGAGGCAAAAAGAATGCATCAGGTAGTACATGACTATAAGCAAACTGCTTTTCAACACAGCAGGGTAACTTCAAATATGAACTCATAGTCGTGATAGCATACATAAGACTTAAGTAAATTCAAGCCTGATAAAGTCCCAGTGTGGAGAAAGAAGTTGGGCATGAAGTCCCACACATAGCCATGGAGATATCAACAACTAATAGCTTATAAAAGAGGAAGAATCGATTTGATCAATTTTATCTGGTAAGTCAACAGGCCATGCATCCGAAAATGTCAGGGACAGCACTAACCAAAGATTTTAATTTTTTTTTTTATAAAAGACGCAGAGTTGGTTTGGGAAGGAAGGAAGGGTAGACCTGGGAGGAGCTGAAAATTATTAAAGTATATTTTCTGGAATTCTCAAAGAACTAATAAGAACATATATTTACAAAAGAAAGAAAAAGATGAAAGCAGGCCATGAAGAGCAGTGCACACCCTTAATCCCTGATCCCTGAACACAGGACACTGAGGCAGGTGAATTTCTTTGAATTTGAAGTCAGTCTGGTCTGCAAAGTGAGTTCCAAAACATCCAGAACTACAAAGGGAGACCCTATCTCAAAATAAAAAAAACAAATTTTTAAAATAATATTTCTGAATTGATCATGGTTTTCCCTTTTGGAGACTTATTAACCTTATTAGTAATTTCAAAGAGAGAGTTTTAACATTATTATTTTCTGTATTTTTTACATTTTAGCAAGCTACTATAGCTAGTTAAATTAAGATTTTTATTGGGACTAAATCAATTTATTAATATGCTTTGGAAGAGTTCATATATTCACAATATAACCCTTTTATTCATGAATCTAGAATAATATATTCCTTTAGTCACTTATTGTCTCCTAATAACATTTAATATTTTACCTAGAAAAGACATTATTTGTAACTAAAATATTTCGGTTTTTGAGAATTTCGTAGATGAGAACTGTATTTGCATTTCCACCCCCACCCCTTCCAACTTCTGTCATGCAACTATATTCTCTTACAAATTCATGACCTCTAGCCTGGGAACTCCTCAGCTTCAGTCCATACCAGTGGTTCTCAACCTTCCTAACACAGCGACCCTTTAATACAGTTTCTCATGTTGTGCTGACCCCAACCATAAAATTATTTCATTGCTATTTCATAGCTGTAATTTTGATACTGGTATGAATCATGATGTAAATACATGATTCACAGGATATGTGATCCCCAAAGGGGTCATGACCCATAGGTTGAGAACCACTGGTCTAAAGAGTAACACACTAACAGGCCAGTATGGGCTAGGTGTTGCCCATAACAATAAACTGAGCTCAGACATCTAGGTTCTAAAAAAAAAAAAAATTCATGACCTCTTTTTATACATAGTTACACATATATGTATGTATATATATATATACATATATATATATATGTATATATATATATAAATACAACCTAGTGAGTGTTTGTAGTGTTACTCATATGTGTATATATCCGGAATACCTGAAGAATACCGATTCTGTATCTCCCAGTAACCACTGATTGCCTGTAGTTCTTCATCTGCATGTGATACCTTGTGCAATTTCTCCCACCTACATTAACATGTTAACTGGAGCTGTACATGGAGTTTCTTTTCCTATAGCACTTCTAAATACTTATTTCATGTGCATGAATATTTTGCCTGCATTCATGCAAGAGCATCACTGTGTGTGCCATGTTCATGAAGTATTGAAACTATAAATGTGATCTGCCACACACAGGTCAATATTACATTTTGTGGTGAGACATCTAAAATTTCTATTCTGTTATTTTGAAATATGTGCTGCATTACTATTGACTGTAATTACAAGTAGTTGTGTAGATCAATATGTAGATTCAAAATTATTTATCTAATTGAAACTTCATATTTGTTGGAAAGAATATGCATTCCTATCCTGTAGTATGCACACTGGTCTGTGGGGAAAATAATTCTACTTTCATATTCATTCTTGAATTTTATAATGTATATATAGAGAGAAATTTTTCTTTATTCATCCCTTGATGGACACAGGTTACTTGAATGTCTTTGCTGCTACTTACAACATTGCAAGTAACATGGAATGAAGATATATATTTCAAATATATTAATTTCAGTTCCTTTGGATATTTAATATAAAATATAATTTCTGTGCAATATTGTGCTTTGTAGTTCAATTTAGTTTTGAAAAATCACTACTTATCTTTTTAATTAGGCTTTTCAGTCATTCTGTCATTAAATCTGATTTTTCATATTCAGTGTTTATCCTTTTGTTTTGCAAAAGTCCTTCATAACAATAATATAGTTATAATTTGACTACAAATCCATGTATAAAAAAGAGGCGTTAATTTAGTAAAGTTTGGAAAATGCAATTCTGAGCAGAATGAAAATAAAAGCAGAAATATTAATAGTGTTTTGATAACATTTGTTTGTGTTCATTTCATTTTTTATGCTTGAAGTCATATTTGTGTTTACAACACAAAATTTGTATGCAATTATCTTCACTGGATTTTAACATACCATTGCGTATGATTAATTAACTTGGTAAATATTATTTACAAATATTATTT
The DNA here is from genome assembly GCF_017639785.1 of Mesocricetus auratus. Classification (NCBI taxonomy): domain Eukaryota; kingdom Metazoa; phylum Chordata; class Mammalia; order Rodentia; family Cricetidae; genus Mesocricetus; species Mesocricetus auratus. Next base: position 56,212,666 of record NW_024429188.1, on the reverse strand, counting down.
TAACAGATATATAATATTTTATAATTGTTTCAGTATAAGAGATCTGCCTCTATGGGCAACAATGTACAGAATCTTTTTCATATTTAGCTACCATACTGTAATTTTCTGAGATATGTATTCATTATTATTATTATTATTATCTTTTGAAATATGACAACACAAAGGCACAAAGAGGACCTGTAATTTTAACAAAGGTACCATCTCAAAATCACTAGGATTTAAGACCAGGTTATGTGATTTTGTAATTGCCTGCTCTATAATTTGGGGACACCATCATTTATGCATGTGAAAAAGTGTCCCAGAAAAGGGTTACCTTAAATATTTTAATAGCCCATTACCTATATTTCACAAGGACTTATATAAATAGTCCCTGATACACAAATCAAATTTAAAAAAACATATATTCCTGTGAATCTGGCACTAAAGTAAATGATGCATTTGTTGTAATTAATAAATTTATAAGCAAAGACCAAAAGGATCAACTTATTGCTAGTAAATTGTCAAAACCGATAAAGAAAAATAAAAACATAAATATTCTATAATGTTTTCCATAGTGTTTATACCAACTTAACATTCCAATAACAGTATGCATATATTTCTTATTTTCTACACAATCATTCATAATTATGGTTTGTTTATTAATAATAGCCATTCTTTTTTTTTGAATTTTTGAGACAGGATTTTTCTGTGTAGCTTTGGAGCCTCTTCTGGAACTAGCTCTTGTAGACCAGGCTGGTCTCAAACTCACAGATATCCACCTGCCTCTGCCTCCCAAATGCTAGGATTAAAGACATGTGCCACAACCGCCTGGATTAATAATAGTCATGCTTGATACATGTAATGTGATATTTTATTATCTTTCTGATATATACTTCCTCAAAGATCAGTGATATTGAACAATTTTTCATAGGATTGTCAGTCCTTTGAATATTAACTTTATAGAGTTCCCTATAGAGGTTGATTCCTTGAACCCACATAGTGGAAGGAGAGAACCAAATTCTCCTCCACAAGTCATCTTCTGACTTCCACACACATGCCATAATATCTTCCACATGCAAAACATTTTTTTAATTTAAAAAATTCTGTAAGAAAATCTACAGATGATGATCGATAATCACAGGGAAATATGCTCTATAACACTAATCATCATGAAAATGGAAGTATAATCCACTATAAGTTAGTATCAAAATTCGAAGGAGTTGTTACTGAGATTGCACTGTTGGTTGCAATATAAAATGGGTAAGTTACTGTCAGAAATAACAAGACACATATTGTGTATGATGCAATTTACATGAATTACCTATTGTAGTTGAATTGATAGAGACAGATAACAAATGACAATAGAGTTAAAAGGAATGAGGAACTAATTGGCAAGAAGCTTCATTTTGGGAGACCAAAACAGTTCTGAAGATGAGCTATCAGTGGACATGTCTTGCCAGGCCAGTCATTATACTAGGTGGCAGTGTTCATGCATAAGTATGATTGATAATTACTTTTTATTTCTATAGCTTGCATAGATCTTTCCAGCACTATGAAAGCTATCCAGTAGAGATAAAACTTGTAGGTCAGTACTAGCTTGTGTTCTCTGTGTTCTATGACTCAATTATGTGAAATCTTCAGAGTATTACAAAACACTACTTGAAAATAACTATGCTAGAGATTTTAGACTTGCATGTTTCACAGAGATTATAAAGCAAACAAGGGATGAAGGGAGAGGAAGGACAATTCCTAGGAAAGGAAAAGAGATAAAATTCAATTAGAGGCTGGGCGTTGGTGGTGCATTTGAGAGGCAGAGGCAGGCGGATCTCTGTGCGTTTGAGGTCAACCTGGTCTACTGAGCAAGTTGCGGGACAGCCTCCAAAACAATACAGAGAAACCCTGCCTTGAAAAACCAAAAAAAAGTTAACTAGAATAAAAGGACTAACTGGGAAATGGGATGAAAGATGGACTATGGGGAGGGAAAATTAATTCTAAAGGTATTTTGAAATGCCATATTTGAACCTATTACTACAGGAGCTTCCTAAAATGTATATGTATATAAAAAGAATTTAAATGGAGTTACCATACAATGGGAGAGACAATAGCCCAATTGTACATCATACATTACCACATAAAACCCTCAGTATCAGAAGTGTTTCACATCTTTTTGAGTTGTTCTGGGATATTTCTAATTGATTATCCACCACAACCTGACTGTAAGACCCTACCCTAAAGAAACCACATATTTATGTCATCACACAAGAAGAAATTAAGCTGATGATCAACTTTGAATTTCACCCCTAAAGACTAGTGTCCACGGTACTGAAAATTATTAGATATGCTACCATAGAAAGGTAATAATTTCACAATCTTTTAAAAACGAAAGTGACTACTGATACCTAAATTCAAGATATACCCACTGGTTTAATAATAGTGGCAAAGATGCTATGGGATTAACCAACTATTTTTTAAAGTCCATGAAATGGAACCCATACCTGATACTGTTAAATTGCCCAAAACTCTGACACTGGATAGGCCATAGGTCCTAGAGGAAAACTCATTATTGTTAGTCTGCTAAATGAGCAAAGCATTAAAATTACTTCTAATGGCATATTGCTATACATTTGATCAGTGAATTACTCAACCCTTATCAGAGAAGCTTTTTTTAATAGTAAATGATATCACCAACACCCACAATTGGACAACCTGAGAGATGTTGGAGTCCTAAATGGGAAGCCATTATCACAGTCCTTCTCTCTTTCTTTCATGTTCCTTCTCTCTCTCAATTTTTCTTTTTTTTTCAGGACATGTTTTCTCTGTGTAGTCCTGGTGGTCCTAGAACTCAGTCTGTGAACCAGGCTGGCCTTGAACCCACAGATATCCATCTGCCTCTACCTCCCAAGTGCTCAGATTAAAGGCGTGTGCCACCACCACCTGGTACACATTCCTTCTCTCAAGACTCACAATTTATGTTGAAGAGTAGAGTGGAAGATTTTAGAAGCCAGATACAATAGATGACTCCTAGAAAACAGTGTTCTTCAGATACCACAGGGCTGATGCACATATGAACTCACAGAGACTAGTCAGCATGCATGACATATCCACAACTTCAAACCAGACAAAAATTACTGCATGGAAAAGGGGAAGTAGACACCAAGTCCCATCCTTAGCCTAGAAGGTATTTACTGCATGGAAAAGGGGAAGTAGACACCAAGTCCCATCCTTAGCCTAGAAGGTATTTACAACTGATGGCTGCTAGAAGAAAGAAAATCAGTTTTCTTCAATGAAGTGATATGGCAGTTTGAGGCTGGCACCAGGCACTCAGGAGTAGTTGGCCATCATAAAATGGTGTGTGTGTGTGTGTGTGTGTGTGTGTGTGTGTGTGTATTTGGGTTTGGGTCTTGATTTTTTTAAGGAAGAGAAAGAACATGGATTTGCGTGGGTGGAATGGTGGGATAGATGGGCAAGGAACGGGAAAAGGAGATATGAACAAAGTATATATTGAATGCAATTTTTGAAAATAGAAAATAAGATTATGAGTTGATTGAACATGATAAACTTTCTTATTCTTAAGTGTTATCTTGAACTAATAACTTTTAAGTTAAAATTAACATCACAAACTATTTTTATAAAAGGCGATAGAGGGGAATTCTAAGTCAATACATTCCTCTTACTTTCTTGGAATGACAGGGGTATAAGAAAAAAATCCATAAAATTACAGTAGTTGCTGGGTATGGTAGCCTACAGCTATTGTCATAGCACTTAGGACAAAATGTAATCTAAATGGCTGGAAAAATAAATAGAGCAATTAAAAATTATAAAATAATGTTGTATTTTATCATTGATAAGTAAAGAATAACTGTAATCCTGGCCAGAGAGATAGCTGAGGTGTAAAGTCACTTATCTCACAAGGATGACGTCCTGAGTCTGTTTTATGTCTTTATGTAAAGGTGAAAGGAGAGATATGACTCCATAAGGTTGTTCTATGACCTCCTTGTACACATTGTGGCATGTGTGTCCCCAAACAAACATTACACACACAATACTTATAATAATTAGAAGGAGGTAAATACAGAAGAAGATGGGAAAAGGGTAAGGGGAATAACAGGATACAAGTGACCTGATAGGGGAAATGGAAAGGTGGGGAGTGAGGTGGGGGAGAGGGCCAAAACAATGATGATATCTGAAAATGACACAAGGAATCATACTTTTGACCATTTATAGAAAACCTACAAAACATGTAATTCTGTGCATAAATACACATAATGAACTATTCTCATCTAGACAGTGTTCCCTTTGAATTTTATAATAAAAATTAAAACAAAATTGGATTGCAATTTATACCATAAATAAAATATCAGTGATTATGACCTTTAAATGATTTGTTTTTAAGATTCTTCACATTATTAACAAATGTTGAATATATCTGTACATGTAGATATCAAAGAACAACCTTGTGGTATTAATGACATTCTTTCATATTTACATGCATATGGAACTGGAACTCAGGTCATCACGCTTGTAGGGTAAGTGACAGGAAGAATATTTGTCTAATGAATCCTGTTTATTGATTTATACCACAATAAAGCTATAATTCAGAGTTTTAAAATGTTTAATTATACCGTTTTGAATTATAACTGAAGAATGAAATAGTTTATTTTATATATAATGTGAAGTTTTAAAGCATAAATGTAATATATAGATAGAAATTGATGTAAGAAGAGTGGTTAAATCAAATTAATCAGTGTGAGAAGTACCACACATAATTGTAATTTTGTGGTAGGGATATTTATAATGTACTACTTAACATTTTTCTAGATTATAATGTATCATTAAGTGTAGCTACCATATTGTACAACAGATGTCATAAGCATGTTCTTTTTTTCTAGCTGAACATTTATACAGACATTTCTTTAGCATAGAGACATCATCTCCTTTGCAATGTATGTTCAGTAGTGGGATTGTAGGATCATATGGTAGTTTTTTATTTTATTCAAGAAATGACATTGCAGTAATCACTAGTTGTAGCACTTACTTACACTCCCACCAAGTGTTAGAGGGTCATCTTTTACATTGTCATCCAACTTACTTTGGATTGTTTTAAAAAAAATACCCATTTTAACAAGTGTAAGATAGAGTGTCATCAAGATATAAAATCATTTCTTAAAGCTAATGTTATTGGGAAGTTTCATATACTAAATGCTCATTTTAAACTTTCATTTGAGAGAGCTTTAGTGTTTTTCCCTGTTTTAAAAGCTCAGGTTTTGACCAGTTCAGGTTCTAGAGCTGAAAGAAGAAGTGAAGATATGCCTCCATCTCTAACCCAGAATTAATTTCCTACTGATAACCACTTGCAAATTAAAATTTACTTTCCTTCAAGGGATTCTCACTAGGGAAACAAATTACTCTTTTTTAATTTTAATTTTTAAATTTAAATTAGAAACAAGCTTGCTTCACATGTCAATCCCAGCTCCTTCTCCCTTTCCCTCCCCTCCTTCCATGCTATCCCACCAACCCCTCCCCATACCTCCTCACTTCCCCAAGGAGGGTGAGGCCATGCATGGGGGTGTCCATAGTCTGTCATTTCATCCAGGGCAGAGCCTAGACCCTCCCTTAAGAGAGTACATCTCTCATTGTTGGATGGGCACCCAAAGTCCATTTCTATGCCAGGGATAAATACTGATCTACTACCCAAGACCCAAGATTGCCTAGGCCTCCTCACTGACACCCACATTCAAGGGGTCTTGAGTAGTCCCATGCTTGATTCCCAGCCATCAGTCTGTGATTCAAGAGCTAACCCTTGTCAGGTCAGCTGTTTCTGGGGACTAAACCAGCCCAGTCTTAACCCCTTTGCTCATCAGTCCTCCCTCTCTGTCACTGGATGCCTTGAGTTCAGCTCAGTGTTTAGCTGTGGGTGTCTGTCTCTGCTTCCATCAGCCATTGGATGAAGGTTCTGTTCCCCAGACTCTCTGACCATGGGATTATAGGCTGGCACTCCCCACATCTATGTCTAAAATCCATATATGAGAGAGTACATACCATGAAACATATGACTCTTAAGGATAAGGTGTACGACCAGCAGTAGATGGCCAACAGAAAATGAACTTAGTAGAATTTTTAGGAGGTTCCTTGTCTCATAATGTTCAGGGCTTTTCATTTTATCCTAGAATTTCCCAGGAACAAAGTGACCTCATATACACAAAGAAATCTGCATACAGAACAAAATCATACCATCTAACTTTAAAATATACTACAAAAATATTATCTATGCACAAAAAATCATAGACAAAAATCAGCAACAGAGAATAGTGAACCCAGAAATAAATTAAAATTGTTATAGTACATGATTTTCAACAGAAGTACTAAGAGCTCATAAGGTAGAAAAGAGGCCTCACTGCTAAGCCTTTGTTTTATTACCCCACAGGTCTTTCTGTTAAGTGTTAGTTATGGGATTCCTAACTATGTAAATGAGTAAGTCTCTGATTCTTGTGCTTTGTCTTGGGCTCTTTTCCACCTTTTTGTTTGTTTTGACCAATTCTGATATGTTAGTTTATGTTGTATCATTATATTTTATTTTTTATTATCCCTTAAAAGCAGTTTTTTTCTAATGAATGATAGAAAGGGAGTGGATATGGATGGGATGTAAAAAGGAACTGGAAGGAGTAGAGGGAGGGAAAACTGTAATCAGGATATATCATGTGAGAAAAAAAATCAGTTCTCAAAAGGTAAAAAGATCAGGTTATTAGTCTTGTTACTGAGCTGTTTTACAAACTAATACCTCATCTCAAGTATGGTTTTCAAATGTTTTCTCAGTTATTCGTTGATCCATCTATGCTATTTTCTTTGTTGTTCCAGAGCTTTGTAGTTTAATGTAACATCTGTTTGTCTATTTGTGCTTCTGGTGCCTGTCCTTACATTTGTGAAAACAAAATAAAATAAAACAAATTCTATTCATTCCCATACTCTGAAGTATTTCTACTAAATTTTGTTCTGATAATTTTATTTTGAGTTGGTTTTTAATAAATGATTAAAGACAAACATCTCTTTTCTGTCTTCTGCATGTTTTCACAAAGGTTTAGCGGTGTGGCCTCTTTTCTACCTTGTGAGCTCTTAGTACATCTGTTGAAAATCATGTACTATAATAATATTAATTATTTCTGGGTTCACTATTCTCTGTTGCTGATTTGTGTATATGCTTTTTCTGCATAGATAATATTTTTGTAGTATATTTTAAAGCTAGATGGTATGATTTTGTTCTGTATGCAGATTTCTTTGTGTATATGAGGTCACTTTGTTCCTGGGAAATTCTAGGATTTATTTACTTTTTTGTGGAAGATAATGCCAGTGTTAACAGTTATTTCCTGAATATGTAAACAAATTAGAATTCTTTAATAGTATTAGTTTTTCTAGCTCATGAACATGGGATTTGTTTTTTGTTGTTGTTGTTGTTTTGCTTTATATGTGTTATCTTCAGGGTTTTTTGCTGTTGTTTATGCTTCATTTGTTTTTTAAGAAGTATGTCACAGTTTTCAGTGGAGAGATTTTTGGTCTCTTTGCCTAGATTTTTACTAAATGTTTTAGCGTTTTATCGAAGTTCTCAGGAAAGTGAATTGAATTCTTGATTTCTTTTATAGACAGCTCATTAGTAGTGTACAGAATTGATATTGATTTTTATATGTAGATTTAGTGTTTGAAATTTTATTATATTTGTTTATCTTAGGAGTTTTTGAAGCAATTTTTAGAAATTACTATTTATATATTCATGAAAAATATAAACAAATGAAATTTGATTTAACATTTTTTCTACTCTGAATATGTTTATTTCTTTCTTTAGTCCAATAGGACCAGAGATTAGGATTTCCTCTACTCTGTTGTAAATGGTGACTTTGGGTATCTTTGTCTTGCTGTATATCTCAAAGGAAAAGTTTTCAAATTGTTTTTCTTGAGTGTAATGCTCAGGGCAGGCTTTTCAAATGTGAACTTACTGAGATGGTATTCATTACTTCTGTACTCAATTTGTTGGGAAAATTTTTGATGTAATTGTGATGAAAAGTGTCAAGTGGTTGCTCTATACCTATCTGAGATGATCACATCCTTTTGGTTTTCAGCCCATCAATTAAATTATTAACATTTATAAATTTGTGTGCATGGATAATAAGCTGTGAAATGACTCACATATATACAATTTGATCTTGAGCCATCTTTTTAATAGTTGGTTAAATTTGATTTGTTATTTTCTTTTTTCTTTTTTTTTTTTTTTTTGGTTTTTCGAGACAGGATTTCTCTGTATTGTTTTGGAGACTGTCCTGGAATTCGCTTTGTAGACCAGGCTAGCCTCGAACTCACAGAGATCCGCCTGCCTCTGCCTCCCGAGTGCTGGGATTAAAGGCGTGTGCCACCAATGCCCGGCAATTTGTTATTTTCTTGAACATTGTTTAATTTATGTTCATCATAATTACTAACCTGGATTTTATGTTCATTATAAATACTAACCCATAGTCTAACTTTTTAATGTATGGATTTTAATAGCATTTTATTAACATTATTTTATTAATTGTTACTTGTTAAATGAGAAACCTATTACATAAAAACATACATAAAGGGTTCTTAAAGAAAATCTACATTTTTCTGAACAAAGTGAGAATATTACTTTCATGTTATTGCAAATCATTTTATCTGTTGAAATATCTTCTAATCAAAAGTGTTTTTCTATTTTTAATATTTAATTATTAGTAGTATTAAAGTTATCAACATCTCCCCTTGCCCCTTCATCTATGAAAGCTCATATCAAGCATGGACACTCACTTTTTCTTGGCACAAGTGTGGAATTTCAAAGCACAAAATGTCTCACGGCCCCAATCCTACAAGCAAAACAAAATTCAAGGCCTTCACCTCTCATTACTCTCTGAGGCTACTTTTAGAACTAGTTTAGTCTCTCTTGAAAGTTTCATTATATAAGTAATTAAAGCTTTTTGGAGCACTGTGACATCACCTAATTTATTATTGAAAAAAAATTCAGCAAAGGGTTCATTGTATCTCTTTCTTTATGATAGTGAATATTTATATATTCTTCCACTTTAAGTCTTGTTCACTATGTTTAATTTGTTGAAATACATAAAGAAATTGCAGCCTCACACAAATGAACCACTGAAGAAAGGATGACTTTAATAAATTTTTAAAAAGATAAGTATATATAAGTACATAGTGACACAAATAATGAGTACTTAAAGAAAATCTACATTTTTCTGAACAAAGGAATAGAAATACTTTATCAGTCTTTCAAGTAAACAAACAGTATTTATTTGTTTTTACTGTCTTTGAAACCATGTTTAATTGTGTCTTTGCCTCCTTAGAGCTAGAATGAACAGTGTGTGCCACCATGACCAGAAAAATGCACTCATTTCTTTAAAGGGCTAGCAGCCTGTACTCTATGCAGTCATACAACTTCTATTCTGATGAAAGTACTTTTAATGTCATCAAATATTTTACACAGTTGTATGTTCTAGGATTTCATCTGCAAAACGTTGACAGTGAATAATTGTTACTATTTTAATTTTTGCTAAGATACAGGCATTTTATACATCACTACATTTACATTCTGTCCACATATTAAAGCAACCAACTCTTCTTTTAAATTTTCATATGAACAATTTTGAAGTCACAGATTCTTTGGAAAAATCATTGGAATAGTAACGGTTCTCTTGCCACTATTTGAGAACCACATTTGAATAGTTATAAAATAAAGCAACATGGGAGTTAGTGTAAATGATGGAGTTCATAGAACTAGTACAGCAAGCTGGAGTCACAAAGTTTAAAGTTTGGGTAGAGAGCATTGAGCTAAAAAAGCATTCCAAGTGGTACATCAGCATATGTCAGGCTGTTATTTTAGAGAGTTAGCACAGCATTTGATATTCAATTGAAAAAAGTTGGAGGTAAGCTACCAGAATGGAATGGAGTATAACTAAGGAATCAGGCAAGGTGAAGATGAGAGGCAGGAAGATAATGAGGTAAGAACCTGTGACTGACAAAAAATAATCTTATTAATCACTGGAAATAAATTGCTGAATAAAATGTGGGCTCTTCTTTGTTTACCAACCTATCCATTTGCTTTTCAAATTTCTTAGAAGTTACATAAAAATATAAATGCGATCTGGTTAAATAGAAAGTATAGCTATAGGCAAGAATTATAGAAAACATATATTTTCAGAATGAATACTGGTTTGGGAATAATAGAATGACTAATGGCATTAGAAAGCATTGGAATATCTTAGTCATGTTTGATTGGAACAAGAGGTTTAGCAATTTTTTGAGTGAAAAAAATCTGTATATAATTTTCTTTATTGTGTTTTGACTATAGTGTTATGAAACAAACAATACTTTCAGGAAAATTATGCTTTTTATATTATTAGTCTCCTAAACTCTCCCTATTAAATCATTAAGTTCAGTGAACTCAAGAAATTGTTTGTTTGGATCATAAGACATTGTCATTGATCCCCTTTCTTTTCTTTTCCTCCTGCAAGAAACCTACATAAATATTTACAGCAATAAAATAACTCCAAACAATTTAGGATCCTACTTATTATTTTGAGTTTTCTTTCCTGATTTTGTTTAAATAGTCAGGAGTTTTATGTGTTTGGAAATATCTCTTCTTTTATTAAAGGGAAGAAAAGGGGACTTTGTAACTCTCCCTGTGAGACCATTATATTTCTCACCATAAGATGTGCATATTTCCAACATTGTTCAGAAGTAGAATAAAGTATAACTGAGTGGGTTTAAGAAAAATATATAAATAAGCAAAATTAATAAAGTTCTTGAACAGTGACAGTGAAATTAAATTTAGCTTGGGCTTTCAAAACAACCTGCAGATTTTTTGTGATTACAAAAAAACAATATGAAACCATAAAATTCTTTAATTTATGCAAATGTATTCATGTCACTATTTTAAAATGCAATTCATTTATTTTAAAATCATAAGTGACTTTTACTTTTATAAAATGGTGCTTGTTTATTGCAGAAACCAAGAATATACTCTACTTAAAATTTTAAACCACTCTTGCAATGATGTTATGCATTTCTATAATATTGTAATGAAAAATATTTAACATGTCCATATTAGTGTGTATTAAAGTTTCAGTGATCCCTCAAATAACTATAATTTAGTAGGATATTAGAACTTAGCAAATAAAATAAAAATCTTCATAATTAATTTTAATGAATGTATATAAATTAGATATTGTCTGCCATTTAATGTGTATGAATTAGATATTGTCTGCCATTCTATTTTTTTAAATTGACCCTTACTCACTGTCTCATAGAGAATGGCAACTGAGGGATAAAATAACTAAAAAACAAAATGAATAAATAAATAAATAGATAGATAGATAGATAGATAATTTCCACATCTCAGAACATACTCCATACTTAGTAATAATTTTCGATATACATGGTGAGAGGCATTACATGGCAGTATGTAGATCTCATTGGTTTTTGTTGTAGCTAAGACTTTAATGATATTTTTCCGTAGTAGTCAGTTCCTTTTCTATAATTTTTAATAATTAACATTTCCATAGTTCTTCATATATTGATTTTTTAAAGTTAAATAAAACAATTATTATGAAGTGCCAGACATATTGTAAACTATTTTTCTTCAATCAAATAAAAAATATTAGTACATTTTAGAGTTTTATTTTATTCATCAATTACACAAAAGTAGAGGGAGAATAGTAGGAATGGGATCCCATGTATGTGCTACTCATTTCAATAATTGCTAACATTTTACCATTTCTTTCTATCTTCCAGTTTTCATCGTACAGAATTTAAAATATATCCCATAAAATGTAATTTTTCATATGTATATTTTCATACATAATAGAAAGTACTTAGCGCAAAGCTTTAAACTACTTCCAAGAAAGAAACCCAGAAAATTAAGATCGCCTCTCTGATTATCTGAATCCTTTATTTAATTGGAGTGCCATGCAGAACAAATTGTTTTGTTCAAATGAAGCTAGCAGAAGTATATTTTGGTACATCATCTAGCAATGTGAAAATTGTTAAACATTTACAGTTCTGCATAATAAAAACGAAAGCAAAATATCAAAAACAAAAACATTTCACAACCAAAAAAATTAAAGGAAGTTTCACAGAAACTGAAATTGAAACTCTTAATCAATTAGAAATGAGAAAGTTTTATTTGCTTTTAGGGATATATTTTTGTACCCTTGGAATGAAATCATATACAAGGAGCTAACCGAAGGTTTCTGTGAATTGATTTAAGTTTGAAAGTCTTCAATTTACCACAGTTTGAATTCTACAACATAATAAATGAATTAAACTACACAAAGTAATTGCTGACAGTACTTCTAGTAGCCTATTTTTAAATCTCTCCATAAAACTTAATGCTAAGCGCATCATCATTGACTAATATATAATGTAAAATAACTTTCTCTAATGGTAAATGAAAAATAAAAGAAATATGCAAATATGCAGTGAGACTCTGGAATATTTCAACCAATATGAATTCACTAAAATTTCATAAATTTCAGTTGGAATAGTATGTAGTGAGAAGTGAAGGAATTGAGAAAGGGACAACCTGTAATAAATCCCGAAGTTCTACTATTAACTTGTTGGATAAGAAGAACAAAAATAAATGAAGACAAATGCTCTCCATTATCAAGACATTATATACAATACAATGTTTGTTATATTTATTTATTATTATACACAATTAATTCTTTTCTTTGAAAAGGAAAACTCATGGCTTTATTGAAATAGCAAAGCTGCTAGGTAATTTCAAGGTTGCTGTGGTCACTGTTTCCCATCTAATAGCGAAATACAGAAATGCATACAAGTTGAAGGTATCAGTGCCTGAGGGTAGCATATAAACCCACTGTCTATTTAAGTATCTCTTTTCAGTATTTGTGTAGTTTTACCAACATAAACAGCAAGACAATTGCTTCCCTTTCCTTCTCTTTCGTCTAACCTAGTGTAGGATTGTGCACTCTTCTGGACCCCAAAGGTGAGGTGATAATGGTGCTGGATCAGACAGGGGAAAGTAGAAAGATTGAAGAATTTCCCAAACAAACCTAATTGAAAAACAGTGTTAGCTGTACTTTATCCTTTGTTGTAAACATTTCTTAAGCCAAGTGGATCCTTTTTCCTTTTAAAAATCAATGAGTGCTTTGTACTTTAACTGGGAATTTACTAGCGTCTCAATTCAATAGCTTTGCATCACTAATGTGAGTCAAATCATTCCAGCCTGCTCAAATACTTTTGATTTTGGCATCTATGTAGACGTTTGGTGGGATGTGTGTTCCATACATGCAGGTCATTATAGAACTGGAAAGGGAAACCTGCCCAAATAGGAATGGATGTCTTCTCCACTACCAGTCTCCAGTTTCAAGTTCAATGTCTGCACACACCAAGTACAATCAGTGTTTTATTTAAATATGTAAATTTCTTAAATTTACACCAGTGAGTTTTGGAAATGGAGCCTTTATGCAACCTCTTTTTCTACTTGCCTCTCCTCTTCACTTAAAAATTCACTTCTGAAGTTGTTTCTCCTTCACCGCAGTGCTTGGGTTTTGCAAAGCAATTCATGAATGCAGCTAAAAAGGGAAGCCTTTAACAGCTAATCTGCATTTTTGTTTCAGCACAATATCGATCTGACAGTAACAGTTTGATAAGGTGCACTTTTTCTGGGTGGAACAAAGAGTACTAAATTAGTTTTGAACTTTTGTGATCTTGTATTATAAAGAGTCTACAACAGACGCTGAACTCAAATCAATTGTCAAAGTGAAGAAGGATTAATAACTGTTGTACTGTATAACCTTTTTCATAACTGCAGTGTGAGGAAGGGCACACTTTAAGATCTACTGCCATATTTCATGATTGTAATTCTTAATAGAAGACCCTTATCTTACAGGGAAAGAAAAGAAAAAGGGCCGCTTAGTTTTTAGGTTAGTTTATAGAACCTATGTAAATTTTAGTAGAGTATGCCCAGTTTTCCTTTACATGATTGGCAGATAAAGTTGAAAGCAGGTACACACACACAAAAAAATCCCAAGAACATTTTCAGATTATGAGGTCAAATGACATATTAAGTAGAAGAGGTATTGTTTTTCAAGAGAAAAACGTTTTAGACTGTAGTAACTCCTGTTGCCTAATAACGTTTTGTCTGAACACTTTTATCTTCAAAAATAATAATTGTTATGGGCCCCAGTGCCATTTATAAGCAATTCCAAAACTGATATAACTATTTTCCATAGAAAGAAACTGAGTCACAAACTGATGAAACAGCTGCGTAAAGATAATTACGCAGTTCATTGAGTCTATCCTGTATTTTAGTGGCTGAATGAAAAAGCAATCCAGACTTTCAGACTCCACTGCTAAACCACCATTATTTTACTTCCTTTCTATGGGTGATTATGGCTTTTGACAGGAATTCTAAAATAAAATTCATTTCAAAATATGAAGATGTTTTGCAGAATAAAGTCAAGAAAAAACTATTTGATAATGAAGATCACTAGAATACGATACAGCATAGCAAAAGCAAAAGGGCTATTGGTTTTAAAGTGAGGCTTGGCTATACATAAGGCTTTTGTATTGAAACTGAATCAGATAGTGCTCTCAGGATGACACCGCCTAAATTCGCTAGCAGGATAATACTGCAGTGAACTAATTTCAGGGCTAGGATAGAAGTCTAGAAATTAGAAGACATAAAGTCCATCCATTAATGAGCTCTAAGGTTGGGGATGTTCACTTTCTCCTAGCTGGCCTCAACTTCTCTATCTTTGGAAGGAAGAAGTTAGGCTAGAATCTGTGGCTGTCCATGGGAGGCAGAATGCTAGAAACTATGCAAGTTCTGAGGAAAACTGTGGATTCCAGATATCAACAAATAGCTGTGGAGTACCCACCAGCCTCACATGAATTTATCCTCCATTTTGCTAAAAGGCTCAGATCCCTGCCCCTCTAGCCCAACCTAAGACTTTAGTTTAAGGATGTAAAAAATAATAATAGATCTATCAAATTTTGATTCTACATATATATATCTTAATTACACAGTTTTTGTTTATGTACAATATACACTAATAATAGATGGCTGCTTGTGCAGTATACATAAAAATGGTTTAGTTGCCTAGGGGCAGGAAAATACCCATGATTATTATATTTTGTTGTTGATTTCACATTCTAGTGATCAGATCATAGACTCCAGGTTTTTCAAGGATCTATAAACTTGGTTGGAACCTAGAGAAATTGACTTTAAAAATCTGAGAAGATAATGGTAATTTCAAAAATTATTTACATGCCAATACCTAACTAGAATAATAAATATATCCAGTTATAAACTCAAATTAATTTTAAAAGTAAATATATGTAAATGTAGTGAAGCTTAAATCACAGCATAGTTATATTAGATTTATATTATTAAAATTCTTCAAATTTTTTACACTAAAATTACATTTAATGTATAATTAAATAGGCCTTATGTATTATATTTTAAAAATTCTTTATAAAAAGTAGATGGTCCTTCAAATATAAGGCCTAACTAATCTCCAAATATCACTGGTTCAAGAACTTTGCCCATCCTCTAAAATAGTTGGAAGCAGTCAAAAAGACAGGAAGGCAGGTAGAGGACTTCATGCTCTGGATAATGCATTTGAGTAGGAGAAATGCTAAAAGCCATGAAAGTTTCAAGTGAGGATAAGAAAAAAACAGGACACTGGTGATATTTTCGAACTTAACTGTAGTGATCTCTTTTATGTTTCTAGATATGTAGTTTAAAAAATTCTTTATTTTAAAATATTTAAAACATAGAGAGCTGAAAGAATTATAGTGAAATAAAGCCAAATATACCCATCTACACAAAGACACACACACACACAAACTTCTATATGTTAGTGCTTAGATTTAATGGATTAACGTTTTGTATATTTGTTTCCTCTACATTTATCTGAACTATTTAAATTTTAAAACTCAATATTAGATACCGTTATATTTTAATTGTAATATAACTCTTAGGTTATTTTGTAAAGAGCCCATTGATTTTCTCTACAATTATATTACTATCATACTTTCTAGTGAACAATTTTTGTAGTTTATCTTCTATTTCAATTTGAACACCTTATTGTCCCAAATATTAGCCTATTCAAATCAAGATCCTATCAAATACCATCCCCAGATTTTTGTTGTTGTTGTTGTTTCACAAATCTAACAAACCTTCAAGGGTTTTTTCTCTTTTTAACTTTACAAACTAGAGTTATTAAAAAGATGAGCACCGTGTGCTTCTACAGAATGTTTGATCTTCTGGATTTAATTACTTCCTTTCTTGTGGTATTTAATTCATTCTTCACGTCCCTGTATTTCCTCTAAACTGAAAGTCAGGTCAGAAGGCTGCATAAGATTTTTGGCAAGTACATTTCCTAGGTGCTGCTTAATGCCTCACGCTGCATTTTATCACAAGGAACATATTGTCTGGTTCTCCATTATTCATTATGATGGTGAGTGACTGTTGGTAAGAGTGGTGAGAACTTGTTTTGTCTACTGTAAAGATTTAATTTCTCTTGCAATTAGCAAGTAGAATTAAACTTTTAGTCATGCAGTTTTTGAGGGATGAAAGAATGAGGATAAAAAGCATATGAAATGAACCCCCAAATGTGATTTCTTGTCTTTTCAATTATTTTCAAAGGAGTTTTCTTGCTTGTTTTACTGTTGAATCCTGTGTTTTCCTCCTTATAGCCTTACTTATAGCCCTCCGATTCGAAATATTGCCAAGCAGCTGGTGATGTGCTATCTTAAGAAATGCATTCACAATAAACCCCAAAATATTTGCCTTTAAGAATTAGCCTTAGAAAATCACCTAAAGGGTTATTGTTTGGGACATACATTGTAAAAGAAAACAATAAATTTAAGACCACAAGGCTAGGCAGAAATTATTCTAGGAAAATATTTCATATTTTAAAAGTATATCATTTCCATTATATATTGTAGACTTGACTTATGCGTTTTTGTCCATCTCAGCTGCAATAGAGCACTTCGTGTGATTATTGTGCCTTTTGTCTGTTTACATTTTACTTATACAGTAAAAATGGCTGTAACTACAGCTCTGCCTATTTCAGCTTTCTTCTAAGTGAATTGAGTCCTCACAATTGAATAGTCACAAGTAGTTACTATATGGTAAATAATTTCATTTTTATAACAAACATCTGTGAAAATTAAAAAAAATGATTCTGAGCAAATCGTTTTAATGACTGATTTTTAATAAATTCGCGTGCTTGACTGAAGATGTGAATGTAGAAACAAAGGAATCTGAAATTGCCTTAGGGAGTGAGGTCAGGTGAAGGTTAATCAAAGGAAGTGACAGTGAAATGGCATTCATGGCTTTTGGTAAATTTTTAATCATTATATATGCTTACACACAGAGCATCCTGTCAATGAAACTTAGGCTCTGCAAATACAATTTTAAAATATTTGATGACTATATTCCATTTTTCTTGTGGTATGCCTTTCTTTCTGTATTTAACTTCACATTAAGATTTTTAAATGGAAAGAATAGAAATTAAAATATCTACGGATCATAGCAATACCAAATTATAGTTCCTCTCTTAGAAAGGCAATGCATTGTATGATAATAATTTATGTGCCTGTAATCTGTAGGGTACAGTAATGAGGGAAACTCTACACTTTGGTGCATAAAAATCATAACTGTTTCCTGTGAGCAGCAATCTCCTTTCATGTGAAGTTGTTTGTATAAATAAGAATGTTTTATTGCTGACAACAAACAGTATTTCAAAGTGGAATGACTTGGAGCAGGTTGTTAGGCATGCCGTTAATTAAGAGACTTATTAGATATTAATTTACCACAATGTTATGATCTTTTACCACTTTTCTGGATGAAAAGTAAATTTATATAAATGAACATAAAACACATTTTTAAAATCTCTCATTTCTTTTGCTTGATTATTTAGTTTATAAAGATGGAGTCAAGTTTTAGTATCTTTATTCATGCCTGATGCAATTGCTTTAGAGGGAGAAAGCCTTATTATTTTAATTTTAATTGAATATCGTAACATGTTACATTTTTGTGGTTGAGGGTATAAATTTTTTCCTGTTTCTACAAATATTCTTTCCTGAAGAAGAGGAAAAGACATTAAACTTAAATTTTGTTGATAATTGTTAATACAGGAACATAAAAATTAACTACTTTTACCTTCTCTCAAAGTATTAGATCACTAGCACTTACATAAATTTTCTAATGAAATCTTGACACAAATAACTGCAATGCAAATTGTCTGAGGACACACTGGCAGACATTTATAAACTCCATCAGAATGGATTAAAGAGAATTTAGATGAAACAGTCTTTACTGTGAAACAACATGAACTTTTCACCATGTTGAATCAGTCTGCAAAAATTATGGACAGAAAAAATATGTTCTTTTACTATAATTTTGTAGTTTCTTTTAAAAACTTGTAACATTTTCTTTCAAAAATCTTTCTTCTTCTTAAATTTTCTCCTCCTATAGCACAAAATGAAAGTAGCAAGATGTTCCACCTAGAAGATACTGTAAAAAATGTGTAGTGTTTTGTAAAGCGACATAAACATAGACACAGAGACATATACAACAAATGAACTGAGCATTTGTCAGCCCAGTCAGGTAAGTTGTCATTTTAGTTAAAAAACAAAACTAAAAACAGTTGAAATTAAACTCCCCCATCTTTAAGAATTATTTTAAAAAATCTTCTTATTCGTAAAATCTCTTAGCTAGAGTATTTGCTGTTATCTGAGAAGATCAAGAACAAACCAGAGGGGCATCTAGGTTTCTTCCAGGTTATGGCTATTACAAACAATGCTGCTATGAACATAGTTGAACAGGTATCCTTGTTGTGCACATGTGCATTCTTTGGGCATATGCCCAAGAGAGGAATTGCTGAATCTTGAGGTAGACAGATTCCCATTTTTCTGAGAAGCCACCATACTGATTTCCAAAGTGGTCCTGTAAATTTGCCCTCCCACCAGCAATGGAGGAGTGTTCCTCTTTCTCTACATCCTCTCCAGCATAGACTGTCATTGGTGTTTTTTATTTTAGACATTCTGGCTGTTGTAAGATGGTATCTTAGAATTGTTTTGAGTTGCATTTCCCTGATGGCTAAGGATGTTGAACACTTTCTTAAGTGTCTTTTTCAGCAAGTTTAGATTCCTCTGGAGAATTCTCTATTTAGTTCTGTACCCCAGTTTTTAATTTGATTGTTTAGCATTTTGTTGGCTAACTTCTTGAGTTCATTGTATATTTTGGAAATCATCCCTCTGTCAGATGTGGGGTTGGAGAATATCTTTTCCCATTCTGTGGCCTGCTGTTTTGTCTTGTCAACTGTGTCTTTTGCCTTACAGAAGCTTCTCAGTTTTAGGAGGTCCCTTTTATTAATTGTCCATCTCAATGTCTATGCTACTGGTGTTATGTTCAGGAAGCGGTCTCCCATACCAATTTGTTCAAAGGTAGTTCTCACTTTCTCTTCTAAGAGGTTCAGTGTGGCTGGATTTATGTTGAAGTCTTTGATCCATTTGGACTTAAGTTTTGTGCATGGCAATAGACAAGGATCCATCTGTAGTCTTCTATATGTCACCATCCAGTTATGCCAGCACCATTTTTGAAGATGCTTTGCTATTTCCATTGTATAACTTTAGCTTCTTTGTCAAAAATCAGGTGTTCACAGGTGTGTGTGTTAATATCAGGGTTTTCAATTTGATTCCATTGGTCTGCCTGTCTATTTTTGTACCAATACCAAGCTGTTTTCAGGGCTATGACTCTATAATAGAGCTTAAAGTCAGGGACAGTGATGCCTCTAGAAGTTGTTTTATTGTACAGGGTTGTTTTGTCTATCCTGGATTTTTTGTTTTTCGATTAATAGTTGAGTGTCATTCTTTCAAGTTCTGTGAAGAATTGTGTTGGGATTTTGATGTAGATGCATTGAATCTGCAGATTGCTTTGGCAAGATTGGCATGTTTGCACCTAGATGCTCCTCAACTGAAGAATGGATGGAGAAAATGTGGTACATTTACACAATGAAGTGTTACTCAGCTGAAAAAACAACAACAATGAAATCTTGAAATTCACAGGCAAATGCATAGAACTGGAAGAAAAAAATCCTGAGTGGGGTAACCCAGGCACAGAAAGACAAACAGGGTATGTATTCACTCATGTATGGATATTAGACATAGAGCAAAGGACTACCAGTCTATAATCCACACCGCCAGAGGAACTAGGAAACAAGCAGGATCCCAAGAGAAGAATACATAGTCCCTCAAAGAAGGGAAGGATGTAACAAACCCCTGAGCAAATTGGAAGTATGGGGGGGAGAGGAAGGTGGAGGGAAGGGGAAAGTGTGGGAAGTAGAGGGAGGAGGAGAACAGGAGAGATCAGGAGGACTGAGACAGGGGAGGAATAATAGAGGAGTGCAAGAAAGGATATGCCTTCATAATGTGAGCTATTATAGGTTTGGAAGCTTGGTATGGAACTGGGGAAATATTCGGGGACTCAGGGGAATGACCCCAACTAAGAATCTAGGCAGTGAAGGAGAGGCTGCCTTTGATGTCCCTCCCCTATAATGAGAATGATGACTACTTTGGTTGCACTTCCTAAAGCATTAATCCAGTAGCTGACTGAAGCAGAAGCAGGTACCCACAACTAAGCAGTGAGCCATACTCCTGAAATCCAGTTGTGGAGAGGGAGGAGGGATGAGCAAAGGAGCCAAGATAGTGCTGGAGAAACCTGCAGAGTAAGTGAGAGTACAGAGACCCTTCTGGTAAAGCTAGGGAACCAGGATTGAACTGAACCAAGCTCTCTGAATGTGAGTGCTAGCTAGGAGGCCTCGGAAGTCTATGGGACCTCTAATGGTGGAGCCAGTGTTTATCAAGAGTACACAAATGGACATTGGGAGTGCATTCCATATGTAGGGATACTATTGAAGTCCAGATACAAGAAAGAGGGCCAAGGCCCTCCCACAAATGATGTGAAGGATTTTTATGGTCCCCCGTGGAGGGCCTCACTATCCTTGGGGAGTGGGTGGGGAGGTTGTTAGGGGAGTCATTGGGGAGCATGGAAGGATGGTAGAGCAAGGGAATGGGGAGACTGATATGTAAAATAAGAGTGCTTCTAAAACAAAAAACAAAGCTGAGAATAGTTTCTGCTTGTTTTATGGAAATTACTGATAATGTAGTTCAGTTTTAAGGTGTTATGTGTGACTCAAAATGGAATTAAAAACTGGAAAGGCAGTCCTTATCTGATAAGCAATAATCTATTATGCTCTAATAGGTGTTTTCATAATTTATGAATTTTCAGTATTTCACCTCTTCAATACTAATGTGCCTAAATAAAATCACAGAATCTCTACATTTGCATATTTGCCTACATAATAGAGCAAACAATATATCTTTGAAATATTATATTATCTTTGATGAATGATAGAATAAGAAGAAAGATTTATTAATTCCTATTTACTTGGGAAACTTTTACTAGATATAAAACAGGGTCTCAAATTGAAACAATTATCCACAAAAGCAGAGAACTTTAGGTTCAGTTAATTGTTTATTTTTTAAAAGATGATTGTGACTTGAGCCAGCTTCACCCTCATCTTTCTTTTACAAATAGATTCTATCATAAACAAACTTTTACTCCCATATAAAAATTATAGAGTATGCAAAGTGTTTATCTCATTTTAGAAATGAGAGATCGCCATTCATTGAGGATTTCCTGCAGCCTGCTAAGAGTATAGTAAATACTTTTTTCTCTGTAAGGCAATAACCATCCCTCCCTTCTCATAAGACTGCAGTGAGGAATACTTAGCACAGTATTTTTGAGTATTATTTTCAGATGAAAGATATTAAATAAATATTGGTTTTCTTCTTTTTATGCTAGGTTTTGTATGTGAAGAGACCTTGCCAAGAGATCCTGCCCTTTGTAAGATTTCTGATAGTGGCTGTTGGTTTTGCTCTCCACTAGTTGTGCTCATCTGATTGCCCTTGTGGTAAAATTAGGTATTTGCTATTTGGCTGACAAGAGTAATGTTGCCATTGTATAACTGAACAAAAGTAAGGTTAGTTAATTTGTCCATTTGGAAAAAAATTATTTAGTAATGTCTAGATATAGATGAAATGACCATGTTACTATCACATTACATGATTTTTCCATACTCTTGCCCTTCTCACAATTACATTTTAATTGCATTAGCAAGTAAAAAGCAAGAATGCATTAAATAGTTTTTTTATTTTCTTAGAGGACTGGCATGATATAGAATGACATTTAGAAATCTGCCTCAATTTAGTAAAATATTTGATAAAGATACCTTTAGACAATAAAATATATAATTTGAAAAGTAGGTAATCTTTTAAGGCATAAGATGTCCCAAATTTTATTTCACTGAAGGAATTTCAGGCTTCTTGGGGAGTTAATGACAATATTTGTTTGTGTGGGGATCCTATTGGGTAGCCTATTGGGAATTCTGTTAAAAAATTCTTCTCATTGAATGGGTGAAATTTGAACAATAACTTCAAAGAGTAACACCGTTGTCAAAAGAAACAGATGGGGTAGTATCTAAGGTCATTTCTTACAGTATCTAAAATTAATTTACAGTAAAATACCTGCTTAACTAGGGGCTAATTTCTTTTAAGAATTTCTGAACTAGAAAATGAGCTCACCAGCTTCCTGCTTCAAATTTCTCTTTGTAGAACTGATCAAGCGGAAGGATGAGTATTATCTGAAATGTAGATCTGGAGAAAGAACATTAACAATAATGGCATTTCTTCACGGTGGCCAATTAGAAATATGAGTGCAGCACGAATGTATGGCAAGTAGACGCCTTACTTAAAACAGTCTGTCCTCAGTGGGGTCATCACAAGGTCAGATGTTGTGCCATCTTGGGACATTTAGCAAAATCTAAAACCTTCTCTCTAACTTCTTATCTTATTTTATTTTCTTGGAGATTGGTTTCTCCTTGGCAAAAGTCCAAAGTGTTAATTCCATAAGTTGAAGGTCCTTAAAATGGATGATGAAAATATCTCTTGACTACTGGTGGCTGATTAATTTGCCACTAGGGGTAGGCAAAGGATGAAAAACACTTATATTTTTTGTCAAATTGGGGCTTCTAGGGTATAGAATGATTGCAATTAAATGTATGCCTTTAAAAGAACTTAAGAGAGAGAGCTAGAAAGAAAAATATATATATATAAAATATTTAATTGTGTGTCATGCAGTTTAAGATTTATTTTTCCAATGTAAAATAATAGCTTTTATTATTTTTTCATCGTATCGTTTTTGAGTAGTATTACAAATGCTGAAAACACTTATGGTTTTTCATGTTTTTGCTTCCTGAACTACTACAAAGATAATTTGCATAAGAAAACATTGCCCGCTAGTACACTAATCTTGCATGATGTATCAATACTGCAGACAAATTTTTGTAAGTATATGTGACTTACAGTTCTTGAGATTATACCTTAGCATATTGTTAGTGAGAAATAAGTTACTCCAGTACTAATTAAAGACATATGAGGGGCCAGGCCCTGCCTCAACCTAATGAGCCACACTATGTTGACTCCTCATGGGTGCCCTTACATGTGAGGAGGTGTATACTGGTGGTAGACTAGGGGTAAAACTAATAAAACTACAACAAACAAATAAAAAAGACATACTCTAGTCAAGACATTTAATCAGCAGGTAATTTTATATAGCTATGGTGGTGTGGGAATCCTAAGCAATTTTAAACATCTTTTATAATTTTGGTTGACTGTACATACAATGGTAAATGGTAATTCAAGAAATAGAAGGATGATGTCCAAATGACAAGGAGTTGTAGCTGGTTGGCCTATGGCTCTGTTTCCTACATTATGGGGAAGTATACAGGTTAAGTTTTTGTTCTATCCCCAGTCACCTGTCACCTTGATGCCTTATTGGTCAGTTTATTACATGAATCATTCATAAGCAAAGTAATTTAAAAATTTGTCAATCAAAATTATAGTATACTTCTAGTGAATTCAGTCTCTGTCCCATAGAATAACACAATATTAGAGTTGGAAAATACTTCATCATGCCACTGTAGGAATCTATTTAGTTTCAGTATACTGATTAAGTAGTCTCGTAGCTTCAGCTTGGATACCATATACACGAGCTCATTTGTTTTTAAGCAGGAAATTGGTTTGTTTTAGTTTTTAACAACATTTATTTTACTATGTATGTGTACACTTATGTGTCTGCATGTCTGAGTATGTGTGTGTGTGTGCGTGCGTGTGTGTGTGTGTGTGTGTGTTTGTATGTGTGTGTAGGCTTGTATCTGTGAAGGATAGGTAGAAGAGAGTATCAGGTATATTTTGTGGGATTCTTGGCTTGCTATGAGGGTGTCGGGATCTAAACATGATAGCACAGTGAGTGTTCTTTTAATATTATACATTTTGATCACACGTTCCCTATATCTCCAACTCCTCCCTGATCCTTGCCACCTTCCCAAGTGCTCTTAACTGATAAAACCAACTCTCCAGCTCATACATGTTTTCTTCATCAGTAACCTTGATAGAAATAATATTTAAATTCTAACTTGATATTTTCCATTCTGTACTTTATAGCTGTAATTCTGTCTTACAGAGGGATGCAGAGAACACATTTGTTTCCCCATTCAAATATCAGTATTGCTAGAGTTGACAAAATGTAATCATTGTCTTTCTGTCTTCCTCTTCCCGTCTTTCTTGTTTCCTTATTTGTGATAATTTCCAGTGTTTATTATCCTATAGGCTCTTGCTACACAGTGTTTAACGAATCAACATTCTATGTAAAATGAAACACAAATGTGGCATTATAGGTTTTTTCTGTACATTGTAGAATGCAGAAAAAAACCTCTTCTACAGATATACATATTTTCTCTTACTTTTAATAATGTGTATTTTACTATGTGTCAGGAACTATTATGTACTTTACATGAATTAGTTAGACAAATTTTGAACATAAATATCTTATAAGTAGGTAGTTATAGTATTCTAATATAATAACTTGATATCTTGATGTAAAAATTCATACGATACAAATAGACAGCAAATTTAGATTGTTTGCTTAACCACAAAACAGAGTTATGAAGTGTTATACTATGTCATCCTCTGTATTACATGACAACTTATTTGCTTATCTTATTACTGATTTTATATTTGCATAATCTGGAAACTTTCTGTTTTAAATAAATTAAATTAAATTTAGTGTGTAACTGTGTAATTCATTTTTTCCTTGACCATTACTAAAGAACTTAGTTTTATTTTGCCATTTTTCAACTTCATCATTGTGGTATAACCTTTAAAATTTTTGCTTTTACTTTAAGAAATTCTATTAGTATATATTAATTGTATAAAATAGTTGGTTTTGTTATGAGATTTTCATACATGAATGTAATATAATTTTTCCTTTCTCCATCACCACTCCCACTACTTCTTTTCCTAACAGTCTCTTTTCTAAGTTTAATTTAAATATATTATTCTCCATATTTGTCTTTCTGGGCGTAATTTATTTTGCTTCATACGTACTTCCTTGAAAAATGATACAACTCTAACAACTCTGTTTATTGATTTAAAAAGCACTGTCTCGCTTTTTTACTCTCCCTCCCCCTTCTCTCTCACACACACACATACCCATTAAAATTTTTTTGATTCATTTGTCTGTTGATGGAACCTAGGATGATTCTATAACATATATGATAAATGCCAGTAAACATGGGTGTGCAGATATCCTATTGTATGCTGATTTAGATGTCTTTGGATATATAATGTATCGTTATAGATATAGTTAGATCATTTCCTACTTTAATTCATCCCTTAAGTTGATGAATAATTCACTAGTGAATATTTATATGCACACAATTAATTAAACATAGTATTCCTTCCAGGTAGATGTGGGTTCATTAACTCATATTCTTTATATGTAATTTTTTAGTAATATGTAAACTCACTTGAATGTGTAACTTGACTTCTCCTTCTCATTCATACTATGGAAAACTATGAAGTACTTTTATAAAGTACAACGGTATTATGATTATATTACCTACTCATCAGTTTACCAACAATTTGTTGAGCATCTCCTAGTCAAGGAGGTACTATTGCACTTAAAGCACTCACAGCCTTATACAGAAAGGATTATAACATAATTCACTAAATATACACCCATATTTAAGAAGAAATGTATATGATATATTTCTGGATCAAGGGAAGATGGAGCTATTTCTAATTTCTGAAAAGAAATGGAACGATTATTAATGTGTGGACCCTTCATAAAGGAGGTGTGCTTAATTTTGGAGTTGTTTATTAAAGAGCCCATGATAAAATTTGATGATTATTTCAATTTGAATTGGCAGTGTAAATCATTAGATGGATTTCTCTGTAAGAAGAATCACTTGATTATCTCAAAATTTAAGTTATATTAAATCAAATTGGCAGGCTTAGTGTCTGGGAATTTAGAGATATAGTATTCTGTACTCCAGTTCAAAAATATAGCAAGTTTTCTCATTAAATTTGGGAGAACTAGCTACTTTAGGACTTTTCCTTTCCATTAACACCAGGGAGCATTTCCTCTTCTTCATGGGTCATTAACATCATAAGGGATCACTTTAACAAAAATCTACATTTTTGAATTTGGCTTCCTCTCTGAATTCTACTGCTTCTCACAGGGGGCTCTGGCCTTTTGTTGTTGTGAATGTCTTAAACACTTTTGAACAGACAGAACAGAACAATTTAAAAACACAGCTATGCTGAGTTTTCCTCAAACATGCATGAAATCTTTACAAATTAACCATGTGTCTGCACAGTGCTATAACATCTGCTCAATTCTGTCTTATTTGTGCTTTTGTTACATAGGTATAGTGACCATATGCCCTCAATTTTCCAGGACTATTCTAAAGTCAACCACTGAGAACTATTGTTCCTAAAACTGAAGTCACATCCACAGGAACATTTGTCTTGATTTCAATTTGGGAATTTGAATCTGTTGATCGCTAAGAAAACACTTTGATGGTTCAGTGCTTAAGGGCTAATATTGCTCTAGCAGAGGACATTAAAGTCCCCAGCACTCATGTCCAGCAGCTCACAACTGCCTGTAATTTCAGTGCCAATGAGTCTGGTCTCACCTTCACTTGCGTCACATGCCACCACACGCGCGCGCACACACACACACACACACACACACACACACACACACACACACAATTAAAAACATAAAATTAAAACTTAAAACACTTTCATGTAGTTACTTAAATGAACTAGCTATTTTTATTTCATATCCATGATGATTTGCTTGCTCCTTTTTTTTTATAGCCCTTCCCTTAACCTAAGGCCCGGTGTGAGAACTCATGTAATAATGTTGAAAAAATTAAGTTAGTTTGGCAACACTTTAGTTTTTATGGATTCATTATAAGCAGTAAATTATAACTAAAGGTTTACATTTTAGATATCAAATATAAAAAACAATTGCAAATGCACAGAAAAATTTTCAGGCTCTACAAAGTTTTATTGAGGTACATAAATCCTATTAATTATTGAATATGTTCTCTATAGGTAAGATGCAGCCCCCTTTTTTATAAATTGAGGGTGTCATTAACAACATCTATCCTACAAGTTGTTAGAAAAACAACATAATTTGCTTAGCCATTAACTGCAACAGAGTATTACTCTATGAATATTAGCTACTAATACAATTATAACAACAAAATTATCTTATAATTAAATATAAGAATTAAATAACATAATGAGGCAAAGTTAGTCAGTGAATGCTCAAATGAGTGAGAGGATGATGGAGTAATATTTAACTGCAAAATGATGAAAAAATTTTTCCACCTTGTATGGAACTAGAAGATTAGATAAAGTGAAACAGAAAATTACATGCCTTGTGGTCAATAAAGTACATCTTATAGAAATTAAGAATGGAATAGTGATTTCCAGACACTGAGGAAAACAAGAAAGGGCAGTTTGGTCATTAAATTCAATGTTACAATTCAAAAGAAGAAATGAACCAATGAATCATTGTGTTCTGCTTCCTAATATTGTACAATATATGTGTATATCTTTACTATGATCTGTACATTATAGTGTGTAAGAAAAATATAAGAATTAAATGGGCAGAAGGAACTAAACTCAACCTCCGCAGAAGAGCAGAATTTTAATCGTGTGTGAATCTGAGAGGTGAGAGGGGATGGAATTGAAAATTCAATGATTTGAGAATCATAATTCTTTGTAATTAAGGTCAGAAAGCGGGTAATCTCGGGTCTAATAAGGGGCAGATAAAATGAAGCAAGCACTTTTCTAGATAAGCTGTTTCTTTTATTATTATTATTATTATTATAATTTTAAATAGCTTGTTTTACATGTCAATACCAGTTCCCTCTCCCTCCCCTCCTCCCACACACCTCCACCATTCCCCCCAGCCTCCCACCCATTTCCTTCCACATAGGGGATATCTAGAGTCTGTCATTTCACTCAGGGCAGGGTCCAAGCACTCCCCTAAAAGTCCAGGCTGAGAGTGCATCCGTCTTTGTGTTATGAACACAGGATGTCTGTTTGTATGATAACCTGTTTCTTTATACCTGTAGACTGGGGATTGGTCTGTTGCCTTGTGGGGAACCTGTAGGGTGTAGATTGTGGATTAGTTGCTTTCTGGGAAATCCATGGGTGTCAGATTCCCTGAAACTTTGGGCTTGTTTTAGGGGATTGTTAATAGCTATCAAAATATTTCATAGCATATTATAAATATATGCAATTTTTTGTGTCAATCAAATAAATAGTTGAGAAAGATGCAGCCCAAAAGGTGAGACCAGATGAATGCAGTATTAAAAAAATAGAGAAGGTTGAAAAGTGAATGAAAGATAGTAGAAACAAATAGGTACAGCTATATAAATGACAAGAAAAAGAGTCCCTAGGGAAAAGGGGGTAGTGAACAATTAATTAAGGAAATGAAAATGTAAATTCTAATATAAATTAGATGGATAGGGGAAGATACACATAGAAAGTGAAACTTAATTATTCTGTGGAAATTGAAACCATATTTATTATAATAAACAAAACATTCCACATACGTTGGTACACTGCCAGTAAAACTTTTCCAGCTTAAGCTTTTTGTTACTGGTTTCCAGATAGTCTTTCGAAGCCATATGCAGTTATACTACTTTGATTCTAATGCTGAAATGGTCAGTTCTCATCTTTTTTGTGGATTAGTACTTTTATATAAATACTTTGTATTCTACTCTTTGAATTTAATTTTTTTATTTTCATATTTCTTTCTGTATGGGAATATTTGCTAAATGTATATGTGACTCATTGGTTATACTTCTAGATATAAAACAATTATAGTAGTAAACACTTATTAGCATTTATTATTTGGCAATTCTTAAGCCAAGGTAACAAAATAGTTAACTATTCTTTGTGACATATTATAGAGATAACATTATTATCATCTTTATTTTCTGTGAAACAGAGTCACAGAGAGAACATGTAACACATGCAAAGTCACAAAACACTAAAGTGTCAATGCTGGATTTTAAAATCAAAAAGTTTGAAATTAGATTCTATTTTATTTTACCACATCACACTATATAGAAAATCTCATCACTTTTTCATTTTAATTGACACACAATGAATTATTTAGTACAATTAATTAAATGAATGAGACCAAATGAGTGGCTGATATAGCTATGGGCTAAATTTGTAGGACAGACTAAGTTGATATAATTGTAAAGATGAAAGATGGCTAATATTACACTTAATCAGTGTTAGTTGCTTCCAGAGTTCAAATGACTCAATTTTGACTAAATATCTTCCTTTTTCTGAGTTGTTCTTACAGTTGCCTGTACCATATATGGAGATATTTTCTAGAACAATATAGAGATAATTTCAGAATAATTCAGTATCTAACTCAACAATAATGTTTAACATTTCATGATATTCTGCATACCAACTCAATTTGAATTTGTCACTAAAGACAATAGAATATTGTGAGTAAAGAAAAAGAGAATAAGATATAATTTAATACCTGTTAAGTGATACTCATTAGAGAATCATCTAGGAACCAAACATTTGATGCCCTGGACAAATGCATGACATTGTAAGACAACTGGATACTGTATAAGTCAAGTTTTTCCTTTCTCTGTCTCTGTTTCTCCCCCCCCATGTGTGTGTGTATGTGAGCGCGTGTGTGCGTGCGTGCGTGTGTGTGTGTGAGTTGTGTGTCTGTGTATCTGTGTATGAGTATGCTTCTGTTTATTTCTCTACCTATATGGCTCCATTGGGTTTTTTAGTTTGGTTGTGGACATTAATACATTAAGTTGGCTTATTTCCATATTTATTTTTGATTTATAATGGATTTAGTTAGCTCTATTCTCTACTTCACACAACTGTATACAGACACAGGGATCTTCCTATGTGTAAAGACTAAATAATAAAATGAAGAAAATCCAATAATAAACTGAAGAGAAGTCTGGGAGCAGACTTTCCATATGCATCTCTTTGGTTTGTGAGAAGGCAGAAAGTTTAACAGTAATGCAGTGAAAGTTTCTAGTATGAGGTAGTAACAGATTCTACTTTGGATTTCACTTGAGATTGCCTCAAATAAGGGATTCATCGTCACCTATTCACTCATTAATCTGAGTCTCTTTTCTCTCTCTCTCTCTCTCTCTCTCTCTCTCTCTTTCTCTCTTTCTCTCTCTCTCTCTCTCTCTCTCTCTCTCTCTCTCTCTCTGTGTGTGTGTGTGTTCTCTCATCGCCAACTTATAATTTAGCAAAAATAAAGGAACAGAGTAATCTGAAATTTGGGTGTTACATTCCCCATATTACATCAAAGAACCATCAAGGCCTTATTTTATTAAATGAGAGTTTCATAGTTGTATTCTGTTTTGATTTTTTTCCTCATTCTCAAAGGTAGGTCAGAAAATATCGAATCAATGTCTACCTGAAAAATGGTCAGTGTTCAGATTCACTGTGTAGGAGAGTGAGTTATCTCTTTGTTTGATGATTATGTTCTCACAGAAAAACTTTCAGCCCTATATTTCATTTAACTGAAAATGGTTTTAATATCTATATATATTTTTCTTACATGTTTGATCATTAGCCAGTCTTTCTACAGACATTTTAAAGTAATGACTCTTTGAGATATTCCCATGTTCTAATATTACTGTTTCTATTCTTTTCTGAACTTGCAACTCTCTGTATGCCATATGTAAGTCCAATGGCTTCAGATTTGAAAGTTAATTTTGCTCTGTGTGACTACGTTAGCATTCAGCTGTGAGTATGTTAGATAACAGTATTAAAAGCAGCCTCCTATTCTGTTGTCATGGATGCAGCACAAACCAAAACTATAACACTATACCGCCAGTCTTCATACAGGCTCAATTTTATCAACCAATTTTAATGTCATTTATCTGAAATTAAATCACTACAATAAAAAGCTTGCAATTTAGTTTATATTTGAGACTTGAAACTATTATAATCCATTGGCTATTGTTAAACATAAGAATCATTTACATTAGCTTTTAAAATATCTGCCACTATTAAACATGAAATACAGAGGCATGAAGTATAAAATGATGATTCTTTTTTTTTCGAGACAGGGTTTCTTTGTGTAGTTTTGGATCCTATCCTGGCATTCGCTCTGTAGACCAGGATGGCCTTGAAATCACAGAGATCTGCCTGCCTCTTCCTTCAGAATGCTGGGATTAAAGGCGCCTGGCAAATAATGGTTTTTATAATGAAGAGGATTTTTCATATTGAGTTAGTTGGCCAAAGTATATTCTCCTCTGGATATGATATAAGGAAAAGAAGCAATATTCTGTAAAGAATTGAGAGAAACAATGCATTTTTAAATTTCTAGTGGATCTTAATTTTTATAACATGATTGTTATAAATTCTGTGCTCTCAGTTCTGAATAATATAGAACAAATACATATGGTTTTCTGTACGTAGTAGTTGTAGTGGGAAAAACTTGGTTGCAAGAATACTTGCCTTAGATCTTATGTTCCTATCTGGGCCTTAAAATTATGCATAAATTTGTAGAAGGCAGGGGATTTCAGGGTTGATGAAGAATTTAATTTGCATAGGACTGAGGGCATAGTGTTCAGTCGTGGAGTACTGTTTAGCATGTATGGAGTTCTCTAGGTTCAATATCTAGGAACAAAAATAAAACAAAAACTAGCTGTAAAGTGTTTTCAAGAACAGCATAAATGGATTGGTGAGTAACCAAAACCATAGATGTTGCCTAGAAAGTATAGTACTCAAAAATTTTCAATTATTTCTATGAACTTATTTATTCCTTGTATCTTTTTATTTCTTTTTCACAAAACAAGAAAAGTGTCATTTTATCTCTAATAATTAATGAGGTATAACCATGTATTGAAACCAATAATTTTCTCAATAATCTTAATTTTACATTCTTAATTTTTATGGCATGAGAGAACATTTTGATAATCTAAACTATGATATTTTATTTGATGATCATTTCAAAAGTAGAGTTTGATGCCTACTTTTGATATATTGAAATGAAATATTTTGGTGCCATGAAATTTAATCTGACTTCTGTTTTTCAACAATTAGAACCAGATAGTTTAACTTTTTTCATTGCGATTACAGTATACATTTACTAACTTATTTACAGAGAAGATGCTTCAGATTTTTGTATTGTTTTGGCTGATGGTGATTGAAAATAGGGATGGTTATGGGATGGAGAAAATCTGTGCCCACTCATAATTAAACAACCACGAGGCACACTGCATCAGTCAGCAAAAGCATGCATCAACATTATGGAGTGAAAATTAAGGAGTCAAACACCCCAGTGTCTACTGTATCTGCCTGCTGCTAAACAGTGAAGCATGGAGAACAGGATACACCTTTATGGATGGATAGCTTTCCTTATTAAAAAAACACAGTGGGAAGCACAGTAGGGGAACGTACTAAAACAAGGCTTTGTAGCAATTTCCTTGAAAGAAATTTCCCAAGATAGCAACTTGAAAAAGCTTTTAATCTTATGACTAGCTATAGAGTGTGCTTTGCATTAGGTGGTATTTAAAAATTCTATTAGCTTTCAACAGATCTGGTAGCATTTCCCAAACTCTCTTCCCATTTTTTCTCTTGTAAAACATTTCCTTTCCCAGACTTCTTAAAATGCATACAAATTATGGGTCTTAAACGCTATGACAAACTTTATCAATGATAAATCAGGTATTTTCGTTTTTGATACAAAATTTGACTTAGAACTTGACATAATGGTATCGCTAAACAAAATGACAAGCTTTTATGGCTGCATTTACTGCTTCATTCACTTAATGTCTCATGTTTCATCAGGTGAATAAAGAAGGCAGTATAGTGTGGCATCTTTTTTACTCTTATAAACTGCAAAGAACTCCTAAGTGCTACAATGCAGGTCAGTTAAGAATATCTTTCCTGAATAGTTTACAAAAAGATATTTCAACTAACAATTTGAATACCTTTTCATGTCTTGAAATCATTCTATTTTATTTGATTTTGGAATTTTAAAATGTTTTGGTGTAATTTGTTTGTTAGAAAAGTTTTTTTCTTTCAAAATTTAGTGTCTGTTGGTTACATTGTTCATTAAAACTATTTAAATGGCCAATTCATGGAGATATAGCTGTCTTAAACAGCTGTCAAAGAAGATTTTGCAAGGTGTAACTGAATGGTGAACACATTAGAGTGCTCTGTAGATATTAGATATTCCTGAAATGTGTGGATAGTGAAGTGACCACAGTTATCTAACATAATGACTTTATTATACACAGTCTACTTTTGAAAAGTTGTGATTTTTTTATTTACAGTAGTTACCAAAGGAAACTGATAGTTTGCATAAGGATAACTAGACATAAGTTTGGAGACTACGTACTGAACAGTAACACAATTTCACATTAAAACATGTATTTGACTACAATTTGGTAAATGTTGATTTATATAGTTTGACTTCAAGATCAGAGATCCATTCTGAATTTCACAAGATTGTTTTTTCTCACAGACTACCAGGAATGAAACTTATTACAATTTCCCTGTATGAAGTAGCCAACAATACATAGTATCGTAAGTAATCTTTATATTCACATATTTCACTTCTATCAGTAGCTGCACTCTAAAACAGCTCTTACCTTGAGTGTCACTATTTTAAAAATACATACCTATGTTGTATTTGATGTAGTCATATTATATGGTGAAGACAGTGTTTTAATCCTCTGCTTTAATATTGTAAACATGATTTGAATTTTCATTTTGTTCAGTAAAAGGAACAACAAAGACATTTCATAAATATAAATATGAGTGAAAGAGCAAAATTTTACTTTGTGATGTGTTGTTATTTTAAAATAAACATTGTAATATGACGATATTAATTTTAAAGTGGTATAAATTGCAAAATGATTTTTGAATAATATTTATAAAATTAAGTGGCATACTTTTGGTTTATTCATTACATTTATTGTAATTTGAGCAAGTTTAACGTAAAAGTTCACTTAATTAGTCCAAGAAAGTGTATATTTAGTGGTAGAATTATGTGTGAAATATTTCTGAATTTTACCAATATGACAGTTTCAGCTATCTGGTATTACGTTAGAAAATACTTTATTTCTTACTTCAAATCTGTTTTGGAGCATTATGAATAAAATGCGATTATAGTGTAAAATAGAAGGGCACAAATTTCCAACATATAGTGTTTAATGACATTTAAAATTTAATTACAGATTTTACTGAGGGTATGATAACACTACACTCATATTTAAAAATGTTTGCATCTATGACATCAGAAGTCAGACTTACAATTTGACTATTTTCACTCACTACAAGAAAAATAAGAAGAAAAACATGAATGAATTATTTGATAATTGACTTCTCATAAAACTCAAATCCATTCAATTTTCAGTAGTTTTGATTTATTGTATCCCCACAATGTACATGAAATTTGATGGTAAAGAATTTCCAAGGAAAGTTGTTTGAGACACAAAAATATATTTTTCAATTTGCCTTTTAAGTTCTAAATCTGATGTTCATAATGTAAGTTAAAACAGCTTTCAAATCACAAGTGCACATTTGCTACTTATAACAACGTGTTTCATGGCTTTAAAAATCTTCCAAGAATAAAGACTTGGACACATTGATTATTTTCATGAGGAGGTTGTACACACACATTTCTGCATTTTCCAAACAACACAATAACTGTGGGGGGAAGTACATTTCAACATTATCTGCTTATGCTACAAATTGATCAGATCTAATTTTATTTGTTTTATATATTTGGGGGTATTAAATAATTCCTGCAGGGAAACAGTTAATCTATTTTTAACTAAAGCTTTACTTTTGTAATCTATCCAGTGCTTCAAGTTGTGTCATTGATCTATGATTTATGTGATTTAAACCACCTCTTGGCTGTAACACTGGTTTCTATCCAAGATGCTGAATTGAATACTAATTACAAGATCAAATTTATGCTGTTGGGCTAAGCAGCTGAATGAGTTCTCCAAGAAGGACTCCCTGCTCTATCCCTGCCACAATTGAACCTTAGGAAAGTTTTGTCAAAAAATAGGATAAGGGGAGAATTAAATGAATGAAACACAAGAATTCAAAATATTTTAATATATTAAGTGGTTGTTTTGGGATCACATGTAAGCAGTTATGAATAGAAATGTGCTTGTGCAGACAGAAGCATAACTTGTATATTTATTGATTCATTGTGTGTGTTTCCATGTATGAAAACATTGAATAAATTCTCAAATCAATATTTATGGCTGTATTTAAAACTGAAATTAACAGAGAGGGTCTGCTCCACAGAGTGGAAAAGCTTCCATTATTTAGTTGTATGCCAAATATATCTAACATTAGTCAACATTGAATTATATATGATCAATTATTCCATTAGGAGTGAGAATCAATTTGTTGGATAAGTAGTTTGCAAAATGTAGATAACTTAGTGATTACCCCCAAAAGGTAGTGGTGTAAAAGTAGGGACAGTTATGTCCATTGGGTGATATTTGGCAATGTCTTGAGATATTTTAGGTTTTCACATTTTGTATGACAAGGACTTCTTTTGACTCTAAGAGCAAGAACATTGGCCAGGTATGTTTAATGTTCTATACTGAATAAGACAATTTCCCATGTCAAAGAATAATAGAGTTCAGTATGTCAAAGGTGTCATTGAAAATCTTGGTTTACAATTCTAATTGCTTGCTAGGTCCTAGGCATATATATAGATTTTGCTGAGAAGTGACAGCAATTGGTACTTTCTCCTTTAAAAAGAAAAGAAATAATAAATTGCAAGTAGGACCCGCACCTCAGTTTTGGAAGAATCTAAGACTTAAAGGGAAATTTGAAAGGTGAAATTTTAGTTTTGAGGGAGGTTCCTTACTTTGATTTCACCTTAAAAATACTAGGACCCTCTTTCTCTAAATGTACATAAATGCCACATCCAGCCCATTTTTACTGTGAACTCATATAACTCTACATTTTACTATTGCTAGCGTATGTACTCAGTTTTAATGTAGTTTTCATGGAAAAGGTGGAATCATTTTAGGTATTACTTTAATTCATTGCAGTTATACAGTTAAACCTCTCTTGAGGTGATGTGAACTTATTTTGGGGGGTAGGGTATTTGAATTGTTTAGATTTTTTCTTTTCTTATTCTTTTGATAATGGACTATATTGTATTGCATTAATCCAATAAAAGATGCAGGTAAAAATAAGTAATATTTTCAAACCAAAATAAAAACTTGTTAATGGTCTGAATGGCCCATTAACTACAGGACCTATATAGTTTGTATGTGAGTCAGATGAGGAATAATGGTTGACATTAACCTTTTGTTTTAGATATAATGGTATTATCTTATTTGCTGCAATGTAATGGAGTAAGCTAGAGGGAAACAGAAACTCTGATCACAATGTATAGCCTTGTCTCCTTACACTGGCAAAACACTACATTTTCCATCTAAAATATAAGAATAAGGAAGGGAGGGGGAATTGGGGTTGGCATGCAAAATGAAAAACAATTAAATAAATAATAAAACAAAATAGAATAATAGAGAATAGGATATCTATATCATACGGTTGATTATGAGTTAAAAATGATATCATATGCAAGTCCTCATTAGGGAAATAAACCAAAAACTGCCATTATTTTCATTGTTATTAGCCTCTAATAGCTGATATTTCCATACACAACTAGGAATTCTTCAGGGATTTTTTTCAAACCCTTGAAGACTTAAAGAAGAGTCCAATATAGCAACTGAAAATAAAGAAGTCCAACACGGAGTCACAATTTAGCTTGGCATAGTCCAAAACAGTGAGAAGTTTAGGGATACGTGACATTTAAAAGATCAATAATCATCATGAATTTGATAGCAGTGAAGACAATCAGGAGGTATGAGAGGGTAGACCAAGGACGAATGTTCATGGAGGATACTCTAGATTCCTGGAGAATAACTGAAAAATTCATCTCTAGTATAAATTGGTTACCAGGAAGACTTTAGTTTTTAAACACAAATGGTAGCTGAAAGTCAATAGAATATACATTAATGAAAATTTGTGTCATATCAACTGAAGGCCTGTATTAATTATAGACTTGTTTTACGTACCAATCCTCTTTGAATTTTCTGCCCCTGTTTTTTACCAGTTGTTTAAAATACAAAAGAATAGTGCTAATAAAAAAGACATAGAGAGTTGTAATAATTCATGAATCTTTTCTAAAAAAGTCTATTATTCACCTTGAAATTAAGAAACATGCAGTAACCAGGAAGATAATCTAGTTTGAGCACTTATAATTAAATTTAACAGAGCAATATTATCACAAAGGTATTTAATGGT
The DNA here is from genome assembly GCF_017639785.1 of Mesocricetus auratus. Lineage (NCBI taxonomy): Eukaryota > Metazoa > Chordata > Mammalia > Rodentia > Cricetidae > Mesocricetus > Mesocricetus auratus. The sequence continues at coordinate 56,174,848 of NW_024429188.1, read as the reverse complement.
AGATATTAGCCACAGTGTTTTTAAATAACTATGGTGATCCTAAAATATTAATTGGTGAGAATTTTGGAAATTATGAGAATTTTATTTATGGCCTTTTTGTTACTGGCCACTCATTTATTTAACTAGATAATAAATGTAGTATTATTATGAGATAGCCTTGAATAAAGTGAGATTCTGGCATTTGTTTCTTCTCTGAAGTAAAGCCAGCTAATCTTGATACCAATTATAGACAATATTACTCTTACTAAAGTTACTATATGGCTATGATCTAATTATTTCATATTTCCTTCCATCTTAAAACTGTACAGTAGTCCTGTCCCCTCGAATGTATCCAATTAGAGGCTATATTGGTATATATTGGATAAATGGGATAATATTTGGGGGGTATTGGGATTTGTGACCACAGCATAATGTTTGGCTTCATATATAATGTAGAGTAGTCAAGTTTTAGTTGAACATGAAAGAACAGGGAAATATATCCCAGGGACATAGATTATTATGATTATTTTGATTACCTAATTAACTCATCAAGGACCCATTGTATAAAGAAAATGAATTATACAGTTCATTTCAATTCTGATGTTTTCAAACAGTTGTAGTGAAATTCTAAATGCTGTTGTAATTAATTAAAAACTTTATATATCAGAGTTTTTATTTTTAGTACATGTTTTCTTACTCAACATACTTTTCCTGTGCAAATGGTTCAATACAACATGTATCTTAAATGTACATTAAATAAAAATATTGTGCTAGAATTTCTTTTATCATTATCATTGATCTTAATTAAACATTGATCACTTCTTTATTTTTCCCAGTCATCTGTCACCTAGTTAATGTACTTCACATTCTATATTACCAGTTAGGATATAAAACCCAAATTAAACAATATTGATTTTGATCCATTTTTGCATACCAAAAGGGAAGAAAGCTTCTTGTTAGAGCTGTACAAAAATCATGATAGAAATTAAACATTTCTCACAATGCCTGGCCACTGGGGTTTGACCACTTACAATAGAATGGGTACCAATCTTTCTGCGGAACATCTGCAATTGAGAGAGCATGCAACGATGTTAATGTCACACCTGCTGTGCGGCCTGCATCCGAGAATGTAGCGAGGTGGTCGGGATAGATGACACAGAGACCGGTCGGTTGCTTTAAGAAAACTTTATCTTCCCAAGTCAGCTTAGGAGAGAGCTCTCAGAAGAAATCTCAGGAGAAGTCTCTGGCGAAATCTCTGGAGAAGTCTCTGGCGAAATCTCTGGAGAAGTCTCTGGCGAAGTCTCTGGCGAAATCTCTGGAGAAGTCTCTGGCGAAATCTCTGGAGAAGTCTCTGGCGAAATCTCTGGAGAAGTCTCTGGCGAAATCTCTGGAGAAGTCTCTGGCGAAATCTCTGGAGAAGTCTCTGGCGAAATCTCTGGAGAAGTCTCTGGCGAAATCTCTGGAGAAGTCTCTGGCGAAATCTCTGGAGAAGTCTCTGGCGAAATCTCTGGAGAAGTCTCTGGCGAAATCTCTGGAGAAGTCTCTGGCGAAATCTCTGGCGAAATCTCTGGAGAAGTCTCCTCAAGAAAAAGGAGCTTCCCTTTTTAAGGACTTTTGCCATCCATTTACATACCATTCTTTCCACTTCTCACCCTCCTGGCTGGTGGTTTAATCTCCGGCCCCAGAATCGGGGAGACACCACAGGGGGCAGGAAGAGGCATCTAGCCATAGGAGGTGTGGAAGGCATGGTATTTCAGTGAGCCAGCCCTTATCTGAGCCCTATCAAGCTTTAAAGCACTGAATTGTTTTCAGTAAACATTACATAGATGCCTGCTCCCAGGCCGAAGGGGAAGTGGGTTTCTGCTCAAGGTCTGGTATCCCCACATGTTAATGGAAATCAACCTCAGATACTTCCTTCCATTTTAATGAGAACTATAACTATGAGAAAACACTGAAGTATGCTCTCCAATTTAGAGAAATTTATTACACACCCTATCCAGACAACCAAGAAGCCACATTTATTAAATAATCACAAAATAGCTGTCAAAGAACAAATTATAAAGAGATCACTAGAACTATAAAACATGAAAATGGGTTTGGGAGAGTCAGAAAATTAGGTTTATTATCTTGAAATGAGATTTGAGTGACAACTGGATACTGAGGAGTTGGAGATGAAGAGTTTTTATGACTGTCGAAAATTCAGTCTGTACCATGATGAACCATGGCAATGTTGAGGAACTGATAATCTAGTATGATAACAGTGCAAAGACTGAAATAGTGACCTGGGAGATAAAATAAGAGATGTAGACAGAATTCACATGGATGCAAACACTGGCTTTGAAGGAGTTCTAAGAAAGAATGTATGTAATGACGTTATGAAACATACGATTTGTAAATGACTGTTTTGAGGCTGGGCGGTGGTGGCGCATGCCTTTAATCCCAGCACTTGTAAGACAGAGGCAGGTGGGTCTCTGTGAGTGCGAGGCCCGAATGGTTTACAGAGAGAGTTCCAGGACAGTCTGCAAGGCTATAGAGAAACCCTGTCTCGAAAAAGAGACTGTTTTGGTCAATTTGTAAAATATTAACAAAAAGATGCAATATGAAAACAGAAAGACAAATTATAATAATAGGTGATAATACTTTTATTGTGCAGGCTGTAGGAAAAAACAACCCAATTAGAGAGAGATTTAGGAAGTAAAGTTTCAAGCTTTTGAAGCTAGAAAAGTAGTTCCTGAAGTTTGGAGTACTAGCAGATATAGACACTTTCTTTTCTTTTATGAATAAGGAATAAGATAAATTACCCTGTGAACTATTATAAGACCCATATCAGGTCCTATAAGAGATGAAAGACAGCAAAATCGGTGTTCATAGTTTGACATTCTAGTAAGTGGTTAAGCACAAAGGTACTATTGGTGTATTAGAAAAGATAAAAGAAGAACTACCATAACCTTCATGAATGCAAGTATTGGGACATGAGAATGCTAGCAGTGTGGTAGATCTGCTTTAGATGCTACTAGCTCCCACAGATAGAAATAAAAAAGAAATGACCTACCTATAACAGAAGTTAATGCAACTCTCCATTCTATCAAGGTTTGCAATATTGCAAGACTGGGAATGACAGGATTTAAGAGCAGTTATATTGATTCTTGACACTGATCACTTGTAAATTTTCACTTATTATCAACTACCATGTTCCAAGAAACCTAGAAGTAGTAGTCAGAATGATGTATAAGGAACATAATAGTCAAGTTAGCAAAGTCACAGCAAACATTCAACTCAAGTCCATATTGATTGCCCTCTGTGGGAACTGTAGTCAGATGAAAGCATCCCGAATCTAACAAAAATATCCCCAAGCAGCTCTCTCTCTCTTAGTTTCTCCTACTCAGGGATTATCATTCATAAAATGTAATATCACTGATTAAAATGAGCCTAGGAAAAGAAGATGGTATGAATATCAAGAATGAAACATTGTTTGTCTTATTATTCTTCAGAATAAAATAATTATTTGATTCTATTTGATTATATATTATGGATCATCCCAAAGCTTCTTATGAAAGTCAATATTTATATAATAAAAAAAGAGAGTGTATAGGAATTAAGTGGCTTCACTGATCATTATATCCTTCATTGAGAGGAATAATATTAAATAATTGGTTAGGAAATTAATTCTCTATGTGAAATGATTTTGAATTTTATTAGAGTTAGAATGTTGGGATAATATTTGTATCTCCTTCCTACTAGCCTACTTTCCCTCATTAAGAAACAACATAACAACAATAACAGTACCCGGAATTTTCTGTTCCTTCAATGACGCAGAAATTCACAACGGATGCTTCACCCAACTACAAGATGACATGCATATCATCTGTCTCAGTGTTGTTTTCTAAAAGAACCTACTGCTTTCTGCTTAGAGGTTAGCTGAAGCAGCACTGAAGGAGACTATATTTACAATCCTGTAGTCATTGACTAAAAAGATTAGGGATGAAGTAAACAAAGCTACTTCCTAGTCCTCCCTCCCCCATCTTTGAGTATTTGGAGAAATAAGTTTTCAAGGAACATCATGAGTATTTTATTGATCTGAGGAATAGTTGTACAAACTCTTTCTCATTCTTGTAATAAATTCTGGCTCCTTATAATTGAATAAAATTAACTTAAGTCAATAGAGTGTCAAAAGAAATGGGTGGGTATTTCTTTGTTATAAACTTGAACTTCTCTCTCCATTATCTCTTTCTCATGTTTAATTTCATTACCTCAGGAAATTATTTGTCATGGAATTGTATATGAGAGTTTCCACTTTTGTTTGTTAATATCCCAAGACTAATGCATGAAGAAACATGATAGAATCTATAATATAGATTTAGCATTGGCATATTACTTTCATAGTCCACATCCCAGAAAAAGCCAAGAATCTGATAACTTCATATGTAAGTACAATAAAGACATAAGACAACACTGTCTACTTGATTTGCTGTCTAATTGGTGTTCTGTATGCTTCTTGCATCTATTTAGGCATGCCTTTCCTTAGTTTGGGAAAGTTTTCTTCTATGACATGGTAGAAGATTTGATCTTTATCATTCACCTAGGATTCTTTTCCTCTCTCTATGCTTTTAATTTAAAGATTTGGTCTTTTCTGGCATTGTACATAATCTTTTCCTGCTTTTACAAGTTTCTCATATTTTTGCTTGTATCATCTATTCCTCTACATTATTTTTGAATCTTGATATTCTATCTCCTACTTGATCCATTCTACTTGTAAGGCTTCCCACTGAGTTTCCTAATTGGGTTTCCTCAACTCCATCTTTATTTCAACTCGAGTACTATTTAATATTTCTCTTTAATGAATTTGTATCTGTTTGTGTCCTAGGACATCACTCAGGCTCTCTTTGAATTCATTCTTTTGCATTCATTTGGGCTATTCATTTCTATCTTCTTTAAGGTCCGTGCATTCTTTTATGACATTTAGTGTAATTTTTCTTTTAAGTTCTGTGCCCTGGGATTTATCTGAGTTCACACTGAGCTGGAGCAGAGAATATATGGGTTGAGTTGGGCCCGCAGGATGTATCTGAAACAAGCAGCATTGGGTCAACCAGAGCTGGCAGGAACTATGTCTGGGAACACAAGTTGGTTAGTTATATTCTGTGTCACATTAGAAGGCCAATGTGTCTCTAGCAAAAGGGGCCTGGGGTCTCAAATGTCTCAAAATCTCAGGCAAGAATCTACTGTGTGACCGGATTTGGAAGGGATTGTGCCTGGGAGTTCAGGTAGGCTACTCATGTCTCTGGACCATAAGGGGTGAGCTAGAATATCTCTGACAGAGTCTGATCTGAAGTCTGACCAGAATGTTTTGAAACATAAAAATGTAAAGGGATATAATAAGCCATTAATTCAGACACACTCTAATAAAATAATTTTGAAAGACTTTGTTTTGTCATTAACCACTGAACCATCCTTACATGTACCTTTTAAATTTATTGTTGTGTGTGTGAGAGAGAGAGAAAGAGAGAGAGACAGAGAGAGACACACAGAGACAGAGACAGAGAGAGATGAGGAGACCTGATGACCTGATGATTTTATTTAGGGTTGTGTGTGTGTGTGTGTGTGTGTGTGTGTGTGTGTGTGTGTGTGTGTGTGTGTGTGTGTGTCTGTGTGTTTTGAGATGACTCCATGGAATCTGACAACCTATCAGGGAACTTGTCCCTGAATAAGACTGATTCTTCTTTTAACATCCATTAAACGCCTCTCCTGGTAGCATGTCCATTTAATCCCAGCAGTCACAGAGGCAGAGCCAGAGCCAGAGGCACAGGCACAGGCACAGGCACAGGCACAGGCACAGGCACAGGCACAGGCACAGGCACAAGCAGACGACAGGCAGACGACAGGCAGACGACAGGCAGACAGGCAGACAGGCAGACAGGCAGACAGGCAGACAGGCAGACAGGCAGACAGGCAGACAGGCAGACAGGCAGACAGGCAGACAGGCAGGGGCAGGGGCAGAGGCAGAGGCAGAGGCAGAGGCAGAGAGGCAGAGGAAGAGAGCCAGAGAGGCAGAGAGGCAGAGGCAGAGGCAGAGGCAGAGGCAGAGGCAGAGGCGGAAGATCTCTCAGTTTGAAGCCTACCTGGCCTACAAAGCTAGATTTAGGACAGCCAGGGCTACACAAAGAAACCCCGTCTCAAAAAAAGCCAAAACAAAGCATAACAGCTATTACTTTGTTGTAGCTCTTTATCTGGAGGTGGGGCCTTGTGATTTTCTCACATATACTTTGAGTTTCAAATGGTGTTATCAAAAGCACAGATCCTATTTAGTTGACCATATTGTTAAGATTCCTTAGGTATAACTTTCCAACCATATACAGTAATTTTCTTATAGCAGACAAATTGATCCTCTTCCTCTTGTGATCTTTCTACCCCATAACTTGTTATGTTCCTTGAAACTTAGGTGTGGGAATTATGTTATAGATGTATCAACTCAGGATGGATACTGTACTGTTTATTATATTATTATTATTATTACTGTTACTTTTATTTCATTGTCATCTTGACACAAACTAGAGTTATTTGGGATGAGGAACCCTAATTGAGAAAATACTCTCATCAGATTGCTTGTAGGTAAATCTATGAGGTATTTTCTTATTTAAACATTGATATGGGAGGGCCCAGTTTATGTGGGCAATATCATCCTTGAGCACATGGTTCTGGGTTGTATAAGAAATCTGGCTGAGCAAAATATGAGGAGTAAACCAGGAAACAGCATTTCCTCATGGCATCCACTTTCTTTCCTGCCTCCACGCTCTTGAACTAGTAGAGTTTATGCCCTGAATTTTCTCAATGATGAAGTGTTATCCGAGAGTTATAAGCTGAAATAAACCCTTTGCTATCCAATTTGATTTTGCTCTTGTTATTTTCTTACAGCAATGGAAATATTAACGGAGACAAGTATTCCATAATCAGTTGTTCTCTACATTCTGACCAGATATGGATTTTCATGCTCTATCTGCTTCAAAGACAAGTTTATTTGAGTAAGGGTGAAAGCTATACTTATCTGTAGATATAATAATAGGTGTTTAAAATTCAACTTAGAATTATACTGGTTTAGAAATGTGGCAGTATTAGTTCCTCTTTAGAGTCTATGACCTCACCTGTGTGGTAGTTGGCTAGGTTAAAGTACCAGGCATGAATTCCCTCCCATATAGCAGGTCTCAAGTCCAATTAAGTAGCTATTGGTTAACACCGAGATATAAGTGATGCTATTGTACCTTTGGGTATATCTTGCTTTTCTATTGTTACATTTGTGTCCTTCTAGCTCAGTAGAACATTTGTAGATGGCAGCTTGAATAGCAACTGTGCTTGCTATGAGATCTAGTCCTCAGAGAAAAGGGTTCCAGGTCAGGTCCAATTTGATTCCTCCAAGTCCAACGTATGCGGTGTCTTCAGCAATAGGGACTTGCCTTCAACCTCTGTGAAGCAACCAAGGGCAATATCAATCAATAACCTGTGCTACTTGGGAAGTCTCCACACATGATATAGATATCAGGTACCTTGTGTAGTACAGTTGATAGGTTCATTCTTATGTGATACATTCCAGTACATGGATTAGATGTGATTTTCACCTTGAAGAACATTTCACTGTTCTGTTTCTAAGTTGTTCTTTGCTGACATAGATATTCTACAAGATGTTTCCCAGAGTATAGTTTCCTGAAACATGTTCTTGGTTCTCAGAGGAATCTGTGCAGAGAAGAATCTTTGCCTCCACAGCTGCTTAGTTGCTAATATTCAAAGGATCTCTTGAAAATTTTATTTTAATTTTGGTCCTGTCCATTGTTTTCTGCCACTATCCCTACCTCTGCTGGTATAATGGCAAGGTCTACTCTTTAGCTGTTACTCTTTCTCTCTCTCTTTTACCCTCCCTCTCCTTCTCTTTATTCATTTAAAACTATCCACTTCACAAAGCACTGTGTTTATTTTGTGCAAGTCATGGTTCTGACCCTCTGTATTTGCATTCAGGCACATGGAGAGGAGGTCACTGGCAATTGAGATTGAGTGCTCTTTACAGTCTCTCCATCCCATTTCCATTGTCTACTTTCCAAAGATTTTCTGGTATTAAAATGCTGTTTTTCTTCCATTACTGTGGAGATTTGAATGGGAATGACACTCATAGGCTTAATATTTGAATACTTGGTTTCTAGTTGGTGGGACTCTTTCAGAGGGATTTGAAAGTGGAGTCTTGCTGGATGAAGTGTGTTACTGGGGATTTCAGGTGTCAGTGCCATTCCCAGTTATTTCTCTCTCTTTGCTGTGTCTCAAGATGAAAGTCCTCTCCCAAAGCTACTGGTCCAGTGCCACGTTTGCCTTCTTATTACTATTATCCCCTGCCTTGAAGCTTATAGTCTCCCATCTGGAACAGTGATCCCCAAATAAAACAGTTTCATTTATAAACTATCATAATTTGGGTATTTTGTCACTACAATAGAAAAGAAACTAAGACAACACCTATGCTATGCATCAGCTATTTTTCAATATGCCTAGATACCCTTCCCTAGAGTTTCTAGCTGTTTTTGCAAGTGTTGTCCACTATCATATTTTCCCCTATGTTCTGGAGAATCTTAATTTCAAAGTGAGTTCTTAACATTTCATTTTTTCTTCCTTCATTTATTTTTTTGGGACTGGGTTTCACTATATAGCCCTAGGTATCCTAGAACTCACTCTGTAGAGTGGGCTGACCTGAAACTCACAGAGATCCACCTCTGCCTCCCAGTACTGGGATTAAAGACATGTACTACCACCACTCAGCAAGTTCTTACCATTTCTTATACTGATTTGAATTTGATACCAGGCCCAGTATTGGAAAATAATTTACTAACATGAACTTGCTATGCTTATTTTACTCGAATTTGCTGTTTCACATGAACTAAACCTGTCATATATATTAGCAGTGATAATAAAATGAGTAATCATGATATTTCTTAGAACTTTACATACTTATATCCAGAAAAATATATATCAATGAATATGTAACTATCTTTATATTATATCTAGAAAATAACAAAAATTTCCTGCCTTATACCTTTAACATTGGTAATGTTTTGCTTATTGAAATCAATGGAAAAAATGCAGAAAGTAACCATACGATCTGGTACAAAAATACTTGTTAGTAGCTGATAGAAATTAACTTCTATTGGTAAGACCAAATTACCTCTATCTACCCCCATTTCTAGCTTTCTTAGCAGGAATGTAGAAAGTTTAAAATTTTGCTCCTAAACTATAATCTATTTATGCCCCTGTGGCAATTAACTTGGTGGGTAAATTGTTGTTCATATCTAAAATGGGCAAGGATGATAAGTCCCAATGGATTGTTTTCTTGTTTTCAGGATGTAGAAGAAGATAGGATGAGAGAGAGAAAGAGAGAGAGAGAGAGAGAGAGAGAGAGAGAGAGAGAGAGAATTACAGAGCATGTGTAATACAGTGTTCTTAATCTAACCTAACTTCCTTTCTTTTCCCTCTTTTATTGGTAACAATACATTTATACAGTCATTTAATAAACATTTTGATTAGCTACTTTGTGGCCCCTGCATTTAAAGTTGCTCAACCTGGATTGTTGTTACATTAATAATCAGATAAATAATAACCTGTCTTTTGTGAAGAATGTTGATTGTCTTAGAAAAAACAGTTCTGTAACATGAAAAAATTAATGAACCCAGTGACTAATATTGGAATTCAAACATCAAGCTGAATATTAGAAAAAGCAAAGAAGCCCGTCACTAACTTCTTACCTGTACCTCAGGCTGAATGTTCACCAAGTGTTCACCAAGCCTCAGACTGTAACCTCCCCTCAGTGTAGGTGGAAAATGAATATCTCCTCATGAATACTTGCTCCTGTCTTTTATACCCCTATAGTGCTGGGATTAAAGGTGTGAGCTGTAATTCTTTTTCAGACTGATTCAATCTTTTGTAAATCTGGGTGGCCTTGGACTAAGAGAGATCCATCTACCTCTTAATCCTGAGTCCTAGGATTAAGGGTGTGTACCACCACCTCCTAGCTTCTGGCTGAAGGGATCAAAGTTGCATATCACCACTGCCTAATCTCTATAGCTCTCAAGCTCACTCTGCTTTTGTGAATCCTCAGTGAAGCTTTAATAAAGAAATCATAAATAATATATCATTACACAGTGCCTGGTTTGTTTCTTCAGAATTGTTTTTCTTAGGCATAATGGAGGGAAGACTCACCATCTTGTGGACTAGTCTGGTCAGTTAAATGAAAGAAGGTAGCTGGAGTAAAATCATATTGAAACATTTTAATAAAATACTTTTCAGATATTCTTTGATATATAAGGGCATTTTAAGCTAGATGTGATGACTTAGTCCAGTAATATAGGCAATAATGAAGCTGAAGCAAACAGATTGACATGAGTTTGAGGCCAACTTGGGTTGCACAGTAAAAATGTTGGTTTTTGATGTGACTTTATAGCTACATAATCATGAAAATACAGAGGTAAACTGTTCATGAATCAGTGCCCAGAAGTATTAAATGCTCCATTTCTGAAAAGGAAGATTGGTCTGGTAAAGTGGCTCCAGGTTATCAAGGGAAGATAAATAATAACAATAATAATCGCAATGATTTTTGCATAAATAAAAGCAGCCATTAAAATTTTAAATTTTAATTCATTCTTAATTAGTCCCATAAACTAATATGTTAAATGAACTCAATTTACTTTCAAACATATTCATCAGATGTAGATTTCTTGAAACAGAATGTATGGCCTTTTCCTATTAATTGTCTATAGGCAATTACTTATTTTTGCCTACAAATTTTATGCAATGCTGTCCAAACCTCTGCTACTATTACTTCTCTACATCTTTTATTTATAAATTTATGTAGTTAATGAAAATCATGATATATGGCAGATTTCTAATTTCTTTTCAATTTATTTTACTAAATATCTATTTATGGAATAATTTTCATTAAAATGCAAGTAGCATAGAGTTGAAAATCTTCCTTACATTTTCCATGATCTTTAAAATCTATGCTTAATAATGCAATGAGTTCCTTCAAATTTTAGAAATCTGTTCCTTATTTAGTGGTAATAGTAACCACAAAGTTTAGTTTTCCTCTGTGGGACCATTTTTAATGAATCAAAGAAGGGAGGGAGCCAGTCAGAAGTAGTTGTTAAACTGGACAATTTTACGACTAATGGTATTCATGCTGAGTAAAGCTCAGTCAATATACTTAAGTTTTTTTCTCAATATATGTTTATATTTAAATTAGAAACGTGAATATTTCACATCTCAGTCCCAGTTCCCTCTCCTACCCCTCCTTCCTTGTCCCTGCACCAGCCATCCAAGCCCCACATCAAATCCCCATATCATTCCCCAGGGAAGGTGAGACCCTCCTTGGCGGGATCTCTAAAGTCTGTCATTTCATCCAGGGCAGGACCTGGGCCCTCCCCGTGTGTCCAGGATGAGAGTGCATCACTATCAGGATGAGAGATACCATAATAGATCGAGTCATTATAGGCTTGAGGAGAGAGATGACACTAGTGAGATCTCCAGAGATCTACAAGGATAACATCAACTGCCAAACTAAACAATAGTGGAGAGACTGCACTAATATCCCCTCCTTGATGATAGGGTTGATGACTACTCTATATGCCATCCTAGAAACTTCTCATCCAGGGACTGATGGAAGCAGAGACAGATACCCATAACTAAACCCTGAACTGAACTCCTGGAATCTAGTGACAGAGATGAAGGAGTGATGAGCAAATGGGGTCAAGACCATGATGGTGAAACCCACAAAGACAGCTGACTGGATAAGGGGGAGTTCTTGAATCCCTGATTGATGGCTGAGAGGCCAACTGGGGACTGATCCAGACTCCATGAATGTAGTGCCAGGAAGGAGACCACAGAAATCACTTGGGCCTTGGGTAGTAGATCAGTGTTTACCATGGTTTATACTTAAGGTTTTAAGAATCAATTTTTCTCTACTAATTGTTCAAGAGATGCATAGATATGATAACCTGGGGTTTTAACATATGCTATTTAAAATTATAATGAAAACTTGCCTTTTACATGCATAGGATTTCTGGTCAACTGCAAATTTTTCCTTTCTTATTGTAGCACAGGTATTTCACTATTGAAAAACTATCATCAATGAAAGGCAAAATTTAATAAAAATTTTAGTTTTAAGGAATGGCTCTTAAAACAGAAGGGATAAATCAATTGGACTTTGTTATTTTCATTTGTAACCATGTCTTGCCAGCACAATACAGAAATATTTTATTCATGGAGTCAAGTGTTTTCAAAGTAAGGTAGGTTGTGTTGATACTGACTTACTTTCTGTCAAAAAGAGACCTTATTTAGAGTATAAGATCATTCAATGAGGATAATTCCTTGAAAATCTATTGCTACAATTGAAGGAAAAACATTAGAAGCACATGTTTTATATTGAGTGGGTGGGCCAAGTATGTCAGCTTTATATGTAGTGTCAGCATGTTAAAATTTTAACTTAGAAAATATGTACAGAAAGATAATTGCTTATTAAAACCATAACTCATTGGCTATATATTTTTCCCATTAATAATATGTAATAGCTAACTTTCCAGAACATGTTTTATCTGTTTGGCGTTGTGGTGGGCATCTTATGTATATTGTTACACTATTAACCTTATAAAACAAAAACTTTAATTTCCATGTTTCAGAGACAAGAAAACTGAGGCTCAGAGAGATTAAGATTTCAGTGATTGTAAGTGATGAAGTTAAGATTAAATTAAACAATTTGAATTTAGGATACACATGTTTAACTAACGGGCCTCGTAAGTAGATATTTCAACCAAAGTACGTGCATGTATCTACTATTTATTATTACTATTGTTTTTATATTTTTCCTACCAATAGTACTGTAGTAACGTTTTTGCCTGATGTAGTTTTGTTTACATTTAGATCTAACTTCCTGGGATAATCAACACCTCAGCAACTTTTCCTCAGCTGAAACTGATGACCTAAGTTACTAAATGATAGGGTTGTTTTAATGATTAACAAAGGGCATAAGAGAAGGTAATAGACAAGGTAAATATGGCCAAGCTGTTCTAAATGTTAGAAAAAGTCACAATTAAACTTGCAAATTTTTCTAATTGCTATATAGCAAAATAAAATAATGCAATTTGTATTAGATAATAAAATATATACTGTGTAAAATATGTTATTTCATTTAATCTTTTAAAATAATAAAAATGGGTTGAGTAAGTAGGTCAGTAGTAGAGCACTCATTTAGCATGAAAAAGAAACTGTACTCAATTTCCAATACCATCATAAATAAATAATAATTTTAATGGCTATGAAATTAGTATTTAGTATTAACTAATGTTTCTCTGCAAATTCAGAACTGTCCAAACACTTTATTTCTATTTTTGGTAATAATAACAACATTATGAGACAAACATTTATCTTTATCATGAGGTCAGTGAGATACAACAAAACGAAATAAATTTGCAAGTTTTGTATCTCTAGATAGCTGCAGAGGCAGAGTACAAACCAAGGCAATGTGGTACCTTTCTGAAATAAATATAAATAGAGCCTTACTCTTTATTATTTTTCTTTATTATTTTGTGCTACTCTTATGTTATAATGAAGAAAAAATGAACTGTAGCTATGACCATGATATCCTGTTAATGATTCTACCATTCACAACAATGGAGGGATGGTAAAGGAACCTAACCTGCTCAATAATGAAAAAGGATATCAGAGAGGGTGTAATGAGCAAGGAAAGAATGATAGGCCGCAAAATAGAGACGTTAATAGGGACTATGTGGAAAGAATGGGTTATAAGGGAATAGAGTGGTAACAGGGAGTCCTTAGTTATTTTTGTAATTATTCCCTTTCATTTTTCCTATACCATGATTACACACTTTGTATTCTACTTAAAAGTTACCCACATTTAATTCAAAAGAATGGAAATTATCCAACTATCCAGTAAAAATAATGACCAAGTTTCATAAACTGTTTCCTAGGTGGCAGAGGAGACATTTATTCAAATGAATAGTGCAGCCAGTTAATATGCTTTTTTTCCAGAATTGTATACTTTAATTTCAGTAGTAAATATTTTCCAGGAGTTTTACCTGAACCAGGCAAATGGTGTTAGATTATTCTTCTCTTTGGCCTTCTACAACCCAACTTTGAAAGGCCCCAAGGCTACAGAAAGAATTATTAATGAATGATTAACCTAGACCTCAAACACTAAAGAGGCTTATAACCACGAATTTTATTTTTTTCTAAATTAATGAAGCATTCCTGAATTTATTGTCATTGCCTGAGATCTATTCCTTCATTCTAACATATGCACTGGGGATTTGAGGTAAGATATTTAAATTCTTCATGCTCCAGTGCTTTCAAATATAGGCTATCTCTTAATTATTTTGTGTTTGTTTTCCAAATAATTAAGTGAATTGCTCTTATAAAGTGCTTAGAACAGTGCATTGTACTTAACAGTCAATAAGTTTGTCTCTTTTATTCATTTTTCCTGACTGATGGTCAGCCTTTGTTTTATTCAGGAAAGAATATTGTGGTTGCTTTGAAGAAGTAGTCATTGAATATTAACTATGTATTATACACTAAGCAATAAGGATACAGAAAAATTATGTTAATTTTTATTTTTAAAATGATTATTTATCTTGATAGCATAGACATATAACAAACTATATCAGTGGAGAAAGATAAAGATTCCTAGGTAAACTAACAAGTATGTTTATGAAATTTAACTGTGTAGTTAACTATGGCTTGTGTGATATGGGTAAGTGAATCATATCAGAATGTCAGTGTCATAGTCATTCAAAATTTCAAATAAATGCTATGTTTAAGTTTTGTGAAATGCCCATTAGTAGAAGATTTTCACTTCTTCATACGAAAAATAATAAATACAAGCTCACTGTCCAGTTTCCTTGTCATCTTCGAAAACTAGTAAAATATACATTGAAATATTTTACTTCTTTTTCTGTCATACACAGCATCAACATAACCAGTAGGTAAATATCAGATGGCTGAACATAGCTCATAATTTATTTAGAAAATGAAATCTACATTAAGTCATGAATCTATTTTATAATAAGTTTTGTTCTGAAAGATTCATAAACATTGACTGTTTTATGCAAAACAACATGAATCATAAAAACCCATTGCATGTTATGATATGTGAGGCCCAGCAAAAACAGGTGCCTTACCCTCATATGTCATCCTAACTTTGGATTTTGCTTTATGTGTCAAAATTAGAGAGAAGAAAGTATTTATAAGATGTGTGTGGGTCAAGAAAGGTTTTTAGGGAGTTGGAAGAGCAAAACAAATGATATGAAAATACACGGGAAACACACTAGAAGTGGAAATATTTAAGGGGCAAATGACTAGGGTAAAGGTGAAGGTAGTGGAAAGGTGAGCCAAAAATAAGCTTGTTGGAAAGTCCACATTGGAACCTACTACTCTATA
This sequence comes from Mesocricetus auratus, assembly GCF_017639785.1. Taxonomy (NCBI): domain Eukaryota; kingdom Metazoa; phylum Chordata; class Mammalia; order Rodentia; family Cricetidae; genus Mesocricetus; species Mesocricetus auratus. The sequence goes on along the minus strand of NW_024429188.1, from coordinate 56,159,404 downwards.
AACTCACTAAACACATAATTTGAAAAGAAGAATTGCAATATAAGTAATCTACATAAGGTTATAATACTGCCCTCAGAAGCCACACATTCCTAAATGAAAGTCTCATTTAGACTTCATGTGATAACTTCATTTGAGTTTTTGACTGGGGAAGCCCCAGAGGCTTCCAAAACAATATAGGCAATTGCCACTGCTTTTCGGTATCCACAGTAACTGTAATGGTAAACTGTATTTATGAAGACAACACACAGTTTGGTTGTGCGACACAGACAAATTGATCTCCAAGTGACCTAGAAAATTTCTGGCTGCTAGTTAGCTTTCAGTGTGTAGAAAGGTGTTTATATAGGCTGTTGGGGAAGAAAAGCAACCAATGGTTTTACCCAGTACTGAATGTAGTATGCTACAGTTCTGACCAGCTACGCAAGGCATGCCAATTAATGCAATAGGGACTTGAGCACTACAGGTATAACCAACCATATTCTGTAGGGATTTGAAACTTGATGCATGAATTATACTCTAAACTTGGTCAAAAGTTTATCTCTATGGAGGAGGTCATGGGACCTAGGGGAGCATGTACTAAATTAGCATGTGACTAAACTGCCTCCTTACAGTTAGGTTGAGATTTACATGCTTGTGCTACTCTCATATTAGGTAAGAGAAACTTGTTGTTGAAGTGGAAAATGATTCATATAGGGACTCATAACTGGTCAGAGGGAGAGAGCAAATGACTATTCAGGACTCAGTCTTAAAAGTTGCATCCACTTCACCCATCCCAAGATCCAGGGGAAAAAAATCACAAAAGGATGTATGTAACATGTAGTCTTCCGGCCAACCACTTGGGTCCCGCTGCTGTCTCAGAAGCCAAATAACACACGAGACACTGTATTAATTATGAAGCTGTTGGTCATTTGCTATGACTTCTTATCGGCCAGCTCTGACTTAACTATTAACCCATAATTGCTAATCTGAGTATTTCCATGCAGTTTTCTCTCACCAGAGACAAGGGTCCAGCCCTCTTACTTCTCCCTGCATCCTACATCCCCATGACTGACTGTGCCTCTGTTTCCCAGAATCCTCTTGACATTTTTTTATTTACATATACACAGAAGGACTTCCCCCATCAGATGTAGGTATTTATAAAGTCAAAGGATGGAGAAAAAGCTATTAAATGATGCTTTTGTTTTGTTTATGATTTATTTTGAAATGGCAAGGTCCTTACAATCATGAACATATAGCAGCTATGGCTACCTGCATTTACTTACACACGTGTGCATATGGACACACACACATTCACACACAGAGGGAGAGACAGAATCAGAGACAGAAATTGAAATAGAAGGATAACTTGCTAAGAATGACTGGGATGCATGACAATACAGTCCGTTAGTTTCCAAAAATAGACATAAAAGAATAAAAGGTTACATGACACATATATTCTATCACAGATTTTTAGACATATTTTTGATGCAGTTTGCATTAATTCCATGGTGGCTCAAGTAAATGAAAATATTTTATATTCTACAAGCTCCTTCATGTGACTGAAAAAATGACATTATTTCTTTTTGTTCAGTGTTACATCTGAGATATTACAATATTTTCTATAAACTCATTGTGGGGACACCAGACCTTGAGCAGAAACCCACTTCCCCTTTGGCCTGGGAGCAGGCATCTGTGTAATGTTTACTGAAAACAATTCAGTGCTTTAAAGCACTTGATAGGGCTCAGATAAGGGCTTGCTCACTGAAATACCAGGCCTTTCACACCCCCTACGGCTAGATGCCTCTTCCTGTTTCCCTGTGGTGTCTCCCCAATTCTGGGGCCGGAGATTAAACCACCAGCCAGGAGGAAAGAATGGTATGTAGATGAATGGCAGAAGTCCTTAAAAACTGGGGAGACTTCTCCTGAGAGCTCTCCTAAGCGGACTGGGGTCTCCTCCTAAGCTGACTTGGGAAGCATAAAGTTTTCTTAAAGCAACTGACCGGTCTCTGTGTCATCTATCCCAACCACCTCACTACATTCTCGGATGCAGGCTGCACAGCAGGTGCGACAACTCATCATATACATTTAAGTTGATGATACATATTGACTATTGCAAATAATGATGCAATAGCATTGAACTGCAGGTATCTCTTTCAAAATACTTATTTAATTTCCTTTTTAATACCTTACAGTGGTGATGCATTATCATAGGTAATTCTACTTTTGTTAATTGGGACATGACATATGATTTTCATAAAGATTATACATATTTACAATATACCATATTGTGACAGGGATCCATTTTCTTCACAGTGGTCTGATATATGGCATTCCCAAACTTACAAAGGATTGTACCACCAAGTTCATCTTTTTGTGCTAGTATCCAACTGTGGAGAACATATTTTTGCCAGATTGCTAGATGATTTTATGCTGATCATTAATTCAATCTAAAAAATGTTGGCATTCTTGGAATTCCTTGTTGTTTTGTGATTGAAGAATGGGAATTCCTATTTTAATTAGTACATTTGAAATAGATTTTAATGCTGTATATGACTGAAGATAGTTGAATATTACATATTCCTATGCAACTCATTGTGCTTTGGATCTTAAATGTTTCATGTGTTGAAGGCAAAAGTGTTTAAAGATGGGTTTTTAGGTTGCTTCCAGGTTCTTGCTATTACAAATAATGGGGCTATGAACATAGTTGAACAGATGTCCTTGTTATATGAATGTGCATCTTTCGGATATATGCCTAAGAGTAGAATTGCTGGATCTTATGGTAGACTGATTGCTGTTTTCCTGAGGAACTGCTATTCTGATATCCAAAGTGTCTGTATGAGTTTGTACTCCCACCAGCAGTGGAGGAGTGTTCCACATTCTCCACATTCTCTACAGCATAAACTGCCATTGGTGTTTTTTATTTTTCTTCTGTTATTTTCTGATACAAGATTTCTCTGTGGCTTTGGAGGCTGTTCTGGAATTATCTCTTGTAGGCCAGACTAGCCTGGAACTCACAAAGATCTGTCTGCCTCTGCCTCCTTACTGCTGGGATTAAAGACAAGCAACACCACCTCCCAGCTGATGTTTATGATTTTAGCCATTCTAACAGGAGCAAGATAGTATCTCAGAGTTGTTTTGATTTGCATTTCCCTGATTGCAAAGGATGTTGACTACTTTCTTAAGTGTCTTTCAGCCATTTTAGATTCCTCTATTGAGAATTCTCTATTTAGTTCTGTACTCCACATTTTAATTGGATTATTTGGTGTTTTAGTGACTAGTTTTTTGAGATATTTGTATATTTTGGAAATCAACCCTCTGTCACATATGGGGTTGGCGAATATTTTTTCCCATTCTGTAGGCTGCCATTTTACCACTCAACTGAAGAATGGATAAAGAAAATGTGGCACATTTACACAATGAAGTAATATTCAGCAGAAAAATAACCAATGGAATATTGAAATTTGCAGGCAAATAAATGGAACTAGGAAACCATCCTGAGTGAGGTAACCCAGGCACAAAAAGAAAAATATGGTATGTCACTCATATATGGATTTTAGACATAGAGTAAAAGTTTACCAGACTACAGTCTACACCACCAGAGAAGCTAGGGTACAAGGAGGACACTAAGAGAAACACCCATGGTCCCCCAGAGAAGGGGAAAGGGACAAGATCTCCTGAGCTAATTGGCAGCATGGAGGAGGGGAGAGGGAAATAGGAGAAAGAGAAGGGGAGAAGAGGAGGGGAGAGGAGGACACGAGGGAGCAGGGAGATCAGGTCAGGGGAAGAATAGAGGAAACCAAGAAAAAAGAGATACCATAATAGAGGGAGCCATTATAGGTTTAAAGAGAAATCTGGCACGGGGAAATGTTCAGAGATGACCTCAAATAACAATATAAGCAATAGTGGAGAGGGCACCTTAAATTCCCTTCCCCCAATATGTGGAACACTTTCTTATGTGTCTTTCAGTCATTTTAGACTCCTCTATTGAGAGTTCTCTATTTTGTTCTGTACCCCACTTTTTAATTGGACTATTTGGTGTTTTGGTGACTAGCCTCTTCTGTTCTTTGTATATTTTGGAAATAAGTCCTCTGTCAGATGTGGGGTTGGTGAATACGTTGTCACATTGTCTGGGCTGCCTCTTTGTCTTGCTGACTGTGTCCTTTGCCTTACAGAAGCTTCTCAGTTTCAGGAGGTCCCATTTCTTAATTGTAGTTCTCAGTGTCTGTGCTACTGGCATTATGTTCAGGAAGCAGTCTACTGTACCAGTTTGTTCCAGGGTACCACCTAACTACTCTTCTAAGAGTGCCATTGTGGCTGGATTTATGTTGAGATCTTTGATCCATCTGGACATAGCTTTTGTCCATGGCGATAGATATGAGTCTATATGCAGTCTTCTACAAGGGAACATCCAGTTATGCCAGCACCATGTATTGAAGATACTTTCTTTTTTCCATCGTATAATTTTAGCTTCTTTGTCAAAAATCAGGTGTTCGTAGGCGTCTGGGTTAATATCAGTGTTTCCAATTCGATTCCATTGGTCTGCCTGCAATTTTTGTGCCAATACCAACCTGTTATCAGAACTATAACTCTATAATAGAGCTTGAAGTAAGGTATGATGATGCCTCCAAAAGTTCCTTTATTGTACAGGGTTGTTTTGACTGTCCTGGGTCTTTTGTGTTTCCATATAAAGTTGAGAATTGTTCTTTCAAAGGGATTGCATTAAAAATGTTGATTGCTTTTGTCAAGATTTCAATTTTTACTACATTGGTTCTACCTATCCAAGAGCATGGGAGATCTTTCCATTTCCTGGTATCTTCATTAATTACTTTCTTTAAAGACTTAAAATTGTTATTTATTTATTTATTTTGGTTTTACAAGTCAGGGTTTCTCTGCATTGTTTTGGAGGCTGTCGGTCCAGCCTGGACTTCGAACTCACAGAGATCCGCCTGCCTCTGCCTCCCGAGTGCTGGGATTAAAGGTGTGCGCCACCACCACCCGGCAAAGACTTAAAATTCTTGTGATACAGGTCTTTCATTTGTTTTGTTAGCATTACCCAAGGTCTTTTATGATGTTTGATGGTGTTTGTGGCAATTGTAAAGGGTTATGTTTCTCTGATTTCTTTCTCAGCCCTATTATTATGTGTGTATAGTAGGGGCAATGCTTTATTTTAGTTGATTGTGTATCCTGCCACATTGCTGAAGGTGCTTATCAGCTTTAGGAGTTCCCTGGTAGAGTTTTTTGGGTCACTTGTGTAAACTACCATATCACCTGCAAACGGTGAAAGTTTGACTTCTTCTTTTTCAATTTGTATCCCCTTGATCTCCTTTTGTTGTCTTATTGTTCTAGCTAGAACTTCAAGTACAATATTGAAGAGGTATGGAGAGGGGATAAGGTCTTGTCTTGTTCCTGATTTTAGAGGAATCATGTTGAGTTTCTCTCAGTTAAGTTTGATGTTGGCTGTTGGTTTTCTGTATATTTATTTTATAATGTTCAGGCATGTTCCTGTTATACCTGATCTCTCCAAGCCCTTTATCATGAAGAGGTGTTGGATTTTGTTGAATGCTTTTTCAGCATCTAGTGAGATGATCATGTGATTTTTGTTTCTCAGCTTGTTTATGTGATGAAATACATTGATGGATTTTTGTATGTTGAACCATCCCTGTATCCCTAGGATGAAGTCTACTTGATCATGGTAGATGATTATTTTGATGTGTTCTTGGATTTGATTTGCCAGTATGTTATTGTGTATTTTTACATCAATGTTCAATAAAGTTCTCTTTCTTAGTTGTGCTTTCATGCCAAAACCATGCAGTTTGTTAATACTATAGCCCTGTAGTAAAACCTGAAATTATTATTATTTAGGATTATTTTTTCTAGCCTGTTTTTTTCATATGAAGTTGAAAATTTCCCTTTCAAGGTCTATAAAATTTGTGTTTGAATTTTGATGGCAATTGAACTGAATCTGTAAACTGCTTTTCATAAGATGGTGAGTTTTGTTATATTAATTCTACCAATCTGTGAGCATGGGAAATTGTTACATCTTTTGACATTTTCTTTCTTCAAAGACTTGAAGTTATTGTCACACAACTCTTCACTTGCTTCGTTATTGTTACCACAATATATTTTGTGTTACTTGAGGCTATTGTGAAGTGTATTCTTTCCTTGGTTTCTTTCTAAGCCCATTTGTCATTTGTATAAGGAAGACAGTTGACTTTGGGGGGATGTAATCTTATATTCAGCTACTTTGATAAAAGTGTTTATTAACTTTTGGAGTTGCCTGGTAAATATTTTAGGGTCACTTATGTATCCTATCTTATCATTTACAAATAATGACACTTTGACAACTTCCTTTCTAATATGAGTCCCCAAATCACCTTAAAATGACTTAGTGCTCTAGCTAAAACTTCAAGCACTGTATTGAATAGATATAGAGAAAGAAAAAATGTTAACCTTTTCCTTGATTTTAATTCAATTGTTTTGAATTTCTGTTTGTTTTGATGTTGGACATAAGGATTACTGTAAATTTTCTTTATTATGTTTAGGCATGTCCCTTGTATCACTAATTTCTCCAGGACATTTTCCATGAAGGAGTGTTGAATTATGTCAAAGCTGCATCCAATGAAATGATCACATGTGGCTTTTTTTCCGAGTTTAGTTATATGATGGATTACATTTAATTTTTTTGTATATTGAACCATTTTTACATCTCTCCCATAAAGAATACTTGATCATGGTAGATGATCTTTTGATGTCTTCTTAGATGCAATTTGCAAATATTTTATTGAGTATTTTCACATCTATGTTCATAAGGGAAATTGTTCTGTAATTCTTTTTGTTGAGTCTGCATTTGAATTTAGTATAAAAGCAACTATAGCCTCATAAGATGAATTTTGCAATGTTTCAATGTTTCTTCTCTTTCTATTTTGTGAGATAATTTGAGCAGTAGTGATATTAGGTCTTCTTTGTAACTGGTATAATTTTGCTCTAAACCTGTCTCTGGGTGTTTTTGTTTGTTTTGTGATTTTGGGTGGGATAATTTCAGTGACCACTTCTATTTCTTTAGGACTTATTGATATATTAAAAGTGTTTATCTAATCTTGATTTAACTTTGGTAAGTGGTACCTTTCAATAAATTATCAAATTGTTTTATATTTTTCAGTTTGTTGGAGTACAAATTTTTCTTTCTGGAGTATCTCCTCTCCTGAGTCTTCTTCCTGGCCAATCTTTGCCAATCTTTCCAAGTCTCTCTGGATTTCGGTGGGACTTCCAATTGCAGTGCTGGTGCCACAAGCAACTACGAGGTATCAGGAAAAGAAAGACCAGATGTCCAGCTGTTTGTACGAATAAGTGTCTTTATTTTGCAAGTGTTAAGAGGTCTCTCTCTTGTAGGAGGGAACAGTCTTATATATAGTCTTACAACACAGTAGAAAAACCCCAGGTGGAAGAGAGCATGTTTTCCTCCTGCTAGATGTTGATGTCAGTTGGGCAATGTAGGGGCAGTAAGTCAGGACTAGAAAAAAGGATGCACCTGTGGCTATCAGCTGACAAACAACTCAGAGACCCTGTGGTGGCTAGGCCCCAACAATGTCCCCCTTTTTGTTTTGATTTTGTTAATTTGGATAGTCTCTCTCTGCTTTTAGTTATTTTGCATAAGTGTTTGTCTATATTTTTAATTTTCTCAAAGAACTGACTCTTTGTTTCATTGATTCTTTGTATTGTTCTCTTTCATTGATCTCAGCCTTCAGATTGATTATTTCTTGCTGTCTCTTCCTCTTGGGTGTGCTTACTTCTTTTTGTCCTTGATCTTTATGGTGTGCTAGTATGAGATCTCTCCAATTTTTTATGTTGGCACTTAGAGTTATGAACTTTCCTTTTAATACTGCTTTCATTGTGTCCCATAAGTCTGGGTATGCTGTGAATTTATTGGCATTGAATACCAGAAAATCTAACTTTTTTTCTATGATTATATCTTGGTCTGGTTTTCATTTAGTCAAAAGTTGTTCAGTTTTCATGAGTTTTTAAAAATTTTTAATGTTTTTTATTTAAATCAGCAACAAGCTTGCTTCACATGTCAATCCCAGCTTTCTTTCCCTCCCCTCCAGCCCACCCCAGTCCCCCACTCCAATCACCACTATTGCTTAGTTTGCCAGTTGGTGTCATCCTTGTAGATCTCTGGAGATCTCACTAGTGCCAGATCTTCCCTCAAACCTAGAATGACTCCCTCTCTTATGGTATCCATGAGTTTTAAAACTTTCTGTTGTTTCTGGTTGTCTGATAGGATGCAGGGAGTTATTTCAATTTTCTTGTGTGTTTATCTTTTTGTTCTTATTTGCTCTTTGATAATTGCTATAGTGTACTTTGGTCATATTTACTTCCTCTCCCAACTTCTACAAATCCATACCCTTTTCTCCATCCACCAAACTTGGTGTCCATTTTCAAGATCATTCTGTAAAATTTGTGTTGCCCACTGTCTCTTTGATGCTTTGCCTTCCACTAGGGATTAATTGACCTACCACGGGGTCATACTTTTAAAGAAAACTGACTGACTTTTCCCATTAGTTATCATTGACAATAGTTCCTTAGCAAGTGGTATTACTTGGTGACTGCCTCCTGTCTCCATGCTGTGATTTTTGTCTGTCTTGAACTTTCTCAGATCTTCTTTTTGCTGTCACAGCTACTCTAAGTTCATATATCTAAATGTTAGAACTTGACAATAAGACCTTATTGTTGAAGACAGCACTTACTTGAGTCATACGACATGGAGAAAATCAAGATTATAATATGGAAGCTTCATTGGTGTTATATAGGAAAAAAGAGAATGATCAGTCTTATCCATCTCTGAATCCTGCAAGCTACATTAAGTATCAACCTAGGAAGACATGCCCAATAGTTCAATAGTGGCCCAAATATAATGGGAATTAACAAGCACTTTCAATTTGATGTAGGACCCATTCCACCAGTTGAAAAATCATACGTAGTACAATTATCAAGATCAGGAACCTGTACGCAAGTGGTCATATACCCTAGGAGAGAATTTATTACTATTAGTCTTATATGTCAGCATAATGTTAAACTGACTCCAAATGATTCATTATTATATCCAGACTAGTGCATCTTTCAACCTTCATCAGAGTAACTTCTTAGAACATCTTAATCTCAGAGACTTACAGTTGGTAAAAGAATAGATAATAAGAGACTATGGGAACACAATATCACATTCCTTTCTCCCACGTCTCACGGGTCATTGCAGAAGATAGTGAAGAAAAATTATAAGAACCAAATCTGTGGATGAATACAAAGTAATTTATGTTCATCAAAATAAAAAAATTCTTTCTTTCTTGTTTGCTTGCTAAGTTTACAATAATCATTAAACAATTATAGCAAGTGTAATGTTTTTAATTCCTGTTTCCTTTATAATTAGTATATTAGATCCTTGTCACACTAGTGTTATAAATTATCTGACAAAAAGCAACTTATGGGAGGAATTTTCTTTTGGCTAAGAAATTGAAATGTATGTTTCTTAGTGAGTCTGTTGCAGGAGGGGTATACAGCAGTTATTTGCTTATATTTCAGTGGACCTGGAAGCAGGCACATGCAAAGAAATTCAAAACCCATGAAATTCAGTTCTTTCCAAGGCCCCACAAATATTTAAAGCAACGTCATCAAGTGAATATGTCCAAATTCATATTCCTGGAAGAGTATTTTATATCAAACTATCCTATCAGTAACTTTGAGGCCCTCTTCAAAAACCTTTATTTCTTTATTTTTATATTTTTTATTAGTTTGCCAGTTTTGTACTCAATACATTTGTTTTCTACTTTTGAGTTACTTGACTTCTTTAAATATTTATTTATTTATCCCTCATCAGATATTTCTCCGATTCTGTAGCTTGTGCCTCGAATCTTTTCCTCTTTCATTTGCCTTAGAGATATTTTTAGTTTGTTTTAGTCCTATAGTTCAATGGCAGGGGGTGTATATGTTCCTAAGTCCAACATTCAGCACAAAAAACAACCCCATAAACATCTCCCATGCTTTTACTTTGATGTAATCACATTTTAAATTCACTATTGAATGTTTTCTTGCTCATAATATCAAAATGCAAAGGAAAATTCTAGGTTAAATAAGGTAACACACAAAAAGGGGTGTATATGTTCCTAAGTCCAACATTCAGCACAAAAAACAACCCCATAAGCATCTCCCATGCTTTTACTTTGATGTAATCACATTTTAAATTCACTATTGAATGTTTTCTTGCTCATAATATCAAAATGCAAAGGAAAATTCTAGGTTAAATAAGGTAACACACAAAAATATTTATGCAAAAATCATAAGTAGAAATAAAATTTTCATCTGAGGGGAAACAAAATGGGGTCTATCAATATTTTTGAAAAAATATGGCTATAAATGCCTGAATTATAAGAATAAGACTCAAATTACTATTCTAAGGTGCCATTTCCAAAATCTATATAAAAAAGAGCAAAGAAAATTGATAACAAGCAAAGAAAATGAAAATTAGAGTAGACAACCATTGAAGAGATAAATAAGATAAGAAGAGACTATATAAAAGGATCAATGAAACTGATGAACCTGTGTATAAACTAGCAATGTGAAAAAGAAGATACAGTATTAGATGTCCAGGAAAATAATATACCATTAGCCTTTCAGGACTTAAAATGATTATAAGTGAATACTATTAAAATATTTGTCAGTTTTTCATCTTTTGTGATATAAAAATTCCATAATAAGTTACAAATTAACATGAAATTTTATCTTCAGAAATAAAGTATTAGAAGAAAAAAATCATATGTGTAGTGATGCATGCCTTTAATTACAGCACATTAGATGAAGACATAGTTTTATCTCTGTGAGTTTAAGTTCAGAATGATGTACACTGGGACCACTGGGGTTCTACTGTATCCTGATTTGAGAGCTGTGTAGATTCTGGAGTCACAAACCCCAGATAAATCATCACACAATCAAGGCAGAATTGTCTATTTGTGCCTAATATTTCTATCCTTTCTTTTGTCTACCTCTATTGATGAACTAGTCTGTATCTAACTGATGTTAAATTAAGATAAATGCATCATTTCTAAGTTACCAAATCTTGGGGCTCCTTTAAGGAATGTGAATGCATTAGCAAACTTTTTTACACAGCATTGTCATGTCATCAAATTCTGAGAAACATAAGATTTTAAGTTTTCTGTAATACTCTAAAACCGTTTGTCACAGGTGGAAAAGCCTTTTTCTTTGTGTGTTAAATTGAATGATAATACTTTCATTGTTGAGTTTTTGCCTATGTGTATTGCCTTTCCCCTCATTCTAGGAATTATGTTAATATTTGTAACAATATTCAAAATTCCCACCATTAATTGTTCTTTCCACATCCCAAGTAAGAGGTTAACACATTATGTCTTTAATAGCTACAATACTGCTAGTCATATTAGTTTGTCATACTAGTTTTATCTACCTAAAAAGAATATAGGTATCCTAGTTTTATTTGTGTTACTGTGATAAAATACTGACCAAAAGCAACTTAGAAATGAAAGGGTTTGTTTCACCTTAACAGTCTACAGTCTAGCATAAAGGAAAGCCAGAATAGGAACTCAAGGAGCAATGTGGAAGCAGCAACTAATGCAGAGGCAATTAAGGAAGGAATGCTGCTTACCTGTTTGTTTTCCATCCATGGCTTATTCAGCCTTCTTTCTTATATAAGGAAGGACTGGTAGCCTAGGAGTAGACTGTTGTAGAATATTATTTTAAGGTATGTGACTTTTGTTTAGGCTATATTTGTGAAGCTGTGATTATTTGTCTGTTTAAAACACCTGACGGTCCTAACAAAGAGCAGAATGGCCAATAGTGAGTCAGCAGCAAGTATAGGGAGGGCTGGCAGACAGAGAGGATAAAAAGGAGAAACTGGAAAGTAGGAGAAGGAAGAGGGAGAACATCAGGGACCAGGCACCCAGTCAGCCACTGAGTAAGAAGTAAAGTAAGATATACAGAATACAGATAGATAAAGGCCCATAGGGAAAAGGTAGAGAGGCTAATTTAAGTTCAGAAAAACTGGCTAGCAACAAGCCAAGCTAAGGCCAGACATTCATAACTAAGAACAAGACACCATGTGAGATTTATTTGGTAGCTGGGTGTGGGCCCCTAAAATGAGCAAAAATAAATGCTACACTGGGCCAGGTCCTCTTACATCAGCCATTAATCAAGAAATGACCACCTTTTAGTGGCTTTTGGGACACTACTCCTCATGCTGTATCATTTTGCCCATCCTTAATACATGGAGAGGTGTTTAGTTTTACTGCAGCTTGATAGGCCATGTTTTGCTAATGCTCATGGAAGACCTGACCTTTCCTGAACAGAAATGGAGGAGGAGTGGGTGAGGAGTGGGAACTGAAGGGGGTAGAGGGAAAGGTACTGGGGGGAGAGGAGGGAAGGGAAACCGAGGCCAGGATGTAAAATTAATTAATTAAAAATATGTCCTCACAGACTTGCCTACATGAATATCTGATTGAAGAATTTCCTCAGTTGAGATTCCCTCTTTCTGGCTGTCTCTAGTTTGTGTCAAATAGAAAAAACCTAACCAGCAAAATAGGTAAATGGAAAAAACTCCTTAGCTGCCATATAGATCTCTAGTATGGAGGTTGAAGCCTCTTAGTATGTTGAAGGTTAGTATGTAGAAAACTTTGGCCAGGCAGTGGTGGCAGATCTCTGTGAGTTTGAAGCCAGCCTGATCTACGAAGTGAGTTCCTGGACAGTTCCTAGAGAAAACCCATCATGAAAAACCAAAACAGAAAGAAAAGAAAAAAAAAGAAAACTTTGATTTGGAGAATGATTTTATAGCCAAAGGGAATAATGATAAGGCAAAAGTTTTGACAGCCACATGCCTGAGTTTAAAATTTTTATGTTGGTTATGGTGGCCTAAGAGTTTTGGTTATTTCTATGGTCTCTATACTAGGTTACCCAGTACATGCCTTTGCTTTGTAGGGTACTTGAACATCATGTTAGTTCAACAATAGCTAGGTCTGTGCTCTATGCTTGTTCCAGATAAGAGTAAAATAAAACTTATGTCTCCTCTTTCTGGAACTCCTTTTATTGTAAGATGACCCACTACTTCCAGGCTTTGGCTCATTACTCATTATCAAGCATTCAATTTCTCATCTGAAATGGGAATAACAATAGTGTCTCTTTCATAAGATTATTGGGGAAATTTAGTGAGTTAAAACTGATAAAAGTTGAAATGAGTTATCAAAATTGCACTTGTTCCCAGTTAGAATGACACTGGTGATGTATTTAAAATGCATGGAACCTGGTAGGTACTCTGCAATTATTTGTTATAAGCAATTGCTACTGATACACAAGATGGTTGTAACTTGTCTGAGTACGCCACTGCCTTCATGGATATTAGGATTGTCTAACCCAGCAGTTTCTCTGTTGATTTTTGCTCCCATTTTTCTAATGACCCACTCTATTCCTCATGATAGAGACTCACCATGCTTCTAATAGTTCAATATGTATTCCAGAATCAACTGAGGAACATATAAAAATAAAGCTTTGGTTAGCACACGAAATTCTTATTCAACAGTTCTAGTAGTGTTCCCAAGAATAGGAATTATAACAAGTATTTTAGTCAGTACTGATGCAAGTGATTTGGATACTACATTTGGAGACATTGTGAACTAGACGCTCTCTAATTACCTTTTGGGAATATGGTGGTTTTTAGGATTGCTTTTCCATGTATGTCCAAGCTCCTCCCAAACCAACTGTCATACCCATGAGAAGAAAAGTCTGGGAAAGATTCCCATGAAGTCATCCAGGATACATATGAAGGATTAATAGATACCAAGGGAAGAAAAGATTTGAGGAGGGCAAGAGCAAGCCCTTTCTGATTAGATCCATGTGCTTGTTCCTGGCACAGTGGGTACCCAGGGAGTGACAGTGCTTCTCATACTCAGTAAGTTGGAGAAGAGGATAGGGCGCAGCTGGAGATTGGTATTCAGTGGCAAGAGCCTTGGCAGAGCTTAATGAACGAAAATGTGGTAACTCAAAACCTTGCTAATTCAGTCTAATTGGGGGCCTGAATAATTTTTTAATTAAAAATATTTTAATTAAAAAATGATAGAATATTTGAAAGGCAATTTTATTACAGTCAAGGAGTTACAGCAACCCAAACCAGACTAACAAAGTGTTGCCAAGTAGAGGTCCTCTGGGAGCTAGCGTAATGAATTGAGAATTATTTGTCATCAGGAATTTGTATGTAAATGGATTTGTATGTAAATGCATGCTTCAAAAGTGCTTGGAAACAGTTTGTTCTTCTAAGGGGGATAAATATGCCCCTGGTAATCAAGTTTGCATCATTTTATTCATAATGCCATCACCCAATACCTCCATCAAAGAGCAAATTTAGTTAAAATTTTGGTAGAATTCACCCAAGTTCATTTATAAAGTTCTTGAATTCATAATTTTCACTTGAATATTAAACATGTCTCATATTTATTTTGAGGAAAATGAATGAACTCAGAACTGGAAGAAAGCTAAGAGATCATTAAGCTTAACACCTGCATTTCACAAGTAGGGACCTTAAGACTTATTGTAAGGGTCTCCTTAAAAGATGTATAGGATGCAGGTAGAACCAGGACTAGATTCCAGTTCAATTGCATTCTAGAACATCCTGCTCCCTGCTGCATCAACCATCAGCCTTTTGATTGATATTGCTTACTAAAATATATAATGACATCCATAAGTCTTAAGAAGCAGACTAATTTTTATATTAAAATTAATATACCAACATTGCTAATAACTTATTTGAAAATATGCCACAAACATATAGAGAAACAGAAAACAATAAGGTATATAAATGACTAGAGGTCTAAGTAGAGAATCTCTAGACTTCACAAAGTTATGCCAAGAAGGTGTGTCTTCAAAAATTTCTACTTAATTCAAAACATTTATTTCTGCCTTGTGAACTATAGAAACCAGGTGAAACAACACTTGTGATAGAAATGTGGTGAATTGGCTGGTCATGGCAGCCCAGATCTGGAAAGTAACTATCTAGGAAGTGGAGGCAACTTTGTGACATATCTTACAACAGAAGAAAATAAACTACAGTGACAAATACCAAATCCTTCTTTAATTTATACATAGCCCATATTAAATTAAAGTAGGGACATTGACATAAAAATATTCTGGTAAAGTCATTCTTCTCTAAGTAAGAATGTGTTTATTCTTATGTTTGTTTATTGTAGATTTATTGGTGTTATGTATTAAGAACTCAATTGGAAAGTAAGAAGTCAAATTTTCAGTATTTGCAGATGATATAATATTTTACATAAGTGACCCAAAAAATTCTACCAGGGAACTCCTGCAGTTGATAAACACCTTCAACAAAATGGCAGGATATAAATAAACTAAAAAAATCATTAGCCCTACTATATACAGACAATAAACAGGCTGAGAAAGAAATCAGTGAAACATTACCCTTTACAATAGACACAATTAACCTAAAATATCTTGTGGTAATGCTAACCAAACAAGTGAAAGACCTGTATAGTAAGGACTTTGAGACTTTAAAGAAATAAATTAAAGAATATGCCAGAAAATGGAAAGATCTCCCATGCTCTTGGACAGGTAGTATCAACATAGTAAAAATGGCAGTCTTGCTAAAAAGCAATCTACAGATTCAATGCAAACCCCCTCACAATCCCAAAACAATTCTTCACAAAACTTGAAAGAACAATACTTAACTTTATATGGAAAATAAAAAACCCAGGATAGCGAAAACATCCCTGTACATTAAAGGAATTTCCGGAGGCATCACCATCCCTGGTTCCATGCTCTATTATAGAGCCATAGTCCTGAAAGCAGCTTGGAATTGGCACAAAAGTAGACAGGTATACCAATGGTATAGAAATGAAAACCCTGATATTAACCCACACACATACGAACACCTGATTTTTGAGAAAGAAGTTGAAGTTATACAATGGAAATAAGAAAGCATCTTCAACAAATGGTGCTGGAATAACTGGATGCGGACACATAGAAGATTGCATACAGATCCATATCTATCACCATGCACAAAACTTATGTCCAAATGGATCAAAGACATCAACATGAATCCAGCCACACTGAGACTCTTAGAAGAGAAAGTGGAAGGTACCCTTGAACGATTTGGTACAGGAGACTGCTTCCTGAACATAACACCAGAAGCACAGACACTAAGATCAATAATTAATAAATGGGACCTCCTGAAACTGAGAATTTTTGTAAGGCAAAGGACACAGTCAGCAAGACAAAATGGCAGCCCCCAGAATGGGAAAAGATCTTTACTAACCCCACAAATGACAGAGGGCTGACTTCCATATTATACAAGAACTCAAAAAGCTATCCACCAAAACACCAAACAGTCCAATTAAAAAGTGGTGTGCAGAACTAAATAGAGAATTCTCAATAGAGGATTCTAAAATGGCTGAAAGACACTTAAGAAAGTATTCAACATCATTAGTCATCAGGGAAATGCAACTCAAAACATCTCTGAGCTACCATCCTACAGCAACCAGAATTACTAAAATCAAAAACAACAATGCCAGTCTATGATGGAGGGAATGTGGAGAAAGAGGAACATGCCTCCATTGCTGGTGGGAGTGCATACTTGTACAGCCACTTTGGAAATCAATGTGGCAGTTTCTCAGGAAAATGGGAATCAGTCTACTTCAAGATCCAGCAATTCCTCTCTTGAGTATATACCCAAAGAATTTATACAACAAGGACATATGTTCAACTACATTCATAACAGCATTGTTTGTAATAGCCAGAAGCAACCTAGATGCCTCTCAACCAAAGAATGAATGGAGAAAATGTGGTACATTTAAATAATTTTTAAATAATTTTTCATTGGAAAAAAACAAAGAAATCTTGAAATTTTTAGGCAAATGAATGTAGCTTGAAGAAAATATCCTGAGTGAGGTAACCCATCACAGAAAGACAAGCATTGTATGTATAGATATTAGACATAGAGCAAAGGACTACCAGGCCGCAATCAACATCACCAGAGAAACTAGGAAACAAGGAGAACTTCAAGAGAAGAACACATGATCCCTTGAAGAAGGGGAGGGGGACAAGAACTGCTGAGCAAATTGGGAGCATTGGATGAGAGAGAAGGGAGGTGGGAAGGGGAGAGGAGGAGAAGATGGGGGGGAGAGAACAAGAGGGAACAGAGGGACTGAGACAGGGGAGGAACAGGGGAGGGCAAGAGAGGAGGTGTCTTGATACAGGTTTGGAGAGAGGTCAGGCACAAGAGAAATGCTAGGAGATCCACAGGGATGACCCCAACTAAGAATATAGGCAGCGGTGAGACTGACATTGTTGTCCTTCCCCTATAATGAGATTGATGAATACCTTGGTTGCCACTCCTAGATCCTTAATCCAGTAGCGGATCGAAGAAGAAACAGGTTCCCACAACTAAGCACGGAGCCATACTCTTAAATCCAGTTGTGGAGAGGGAGGAGGGATGAGTAAAGGAGCCAAGACTGTGCTGGAGAAAACCTCAGAAACAGTTGACCTGACCTAAAGAGAGCACTGAGACCCTAGTTGTAAACCTGAGGAATCAGCATTGGATGGAACAAAACCCTCTGAATGTGAGTGCCATATAGAAGGCCAGGGCAGTCTATGGGGACCTCTAACAGTGGAGTCAGTGTTTAGCCCTGGAGCACAAATGGACTTTGGGAGCCTATTCCCTATGGAGGGATACTATTTAAGGCCAGATACACGAAAGAGGTCGTAGGCCCTCTCCCAAATGATGCAAATGATTTTGATGGTCCACCGAGCAGGACCTCATTATCCTTCAGGGGTGGGGACCGTAGGAAGATAGGAGGGCAAGTGAATGAGGGGATTGATACCTAAATAAGCGTGCTTCTAAATAAAAAATTAAAATAGTAAGATATGGAGCTCAAAGCAAAGTTTAAAAAGAATAAATAAAAAATTAAAAAATAGAATCCATCAGAAACTCTGAAATGAATTTAGATCATGTTGTACCAATATGGATAAGTATAGAGAATTTTATGCTGAACAAATAAACTAGGCAGAAAGAGGAAAACACCTTGTGATCTCAGTGACATGTATGATCTAAAAAACAAAAAACAAACTTACAGAAACAGAAAAACAAGGCATTGGTGTCCTGAGTATTGTTTGGTGGGAGAGGTTTCAGATGTTTAAAAATAGGGGAAAAAGTTATCCTTTCCTATATGCCTTCCATTTATATAATCCTAAAGCCTGAATTTAGCATGAGAATATTCTACATTAAGCTACTTGCCATATATTGAGAGTATATACAGTGCTTAATGTAACAAGAGGTTCTTTGTCCCAGGTAGGTCCCGCTCCCATTCTCAGCCCCAAATAAATACATAGATGATATATTAGTTATAAAGCTTTTGACTGTTGGCTTGGGCTTCTTATTGGAGAGCTCTGTCTTAATTATTAACCCATTTCTATTGATGTATTTCCACATGGTCTTATCTTACAGGAGAAGGGTCCTGCACATCCCATCTTCATAGTTTCACATGGTATCTGCTGTCTGCCTATACATCCCAGAATTCTTCTCCTAGTCCTGCCTATCTCCCTGCCTCTATTGGCTACAGTGTTTTATTCATCAACCAATAGGAGAAACATATACACAGAAGGACTTTACCCATTAGTTTAATACTTAGCATTTGATGTTCTGCTTTATTTTATGATAGTGTTTTAGGATTTTAAAAATAAAACATTTTATTGTTATGCAAAGTTTTAAACCATAAAAGTATTCAGTTTTTTGCATCTATGTTTCTTCAAAGGTTTCATATGATCCTCTACAACTGCACATGACTCTCAAATATCAGATTCATCATCTTAGACTTATGAGTTAGTAAATTCAACTCTCCTTATTGAATATAGTAAGGAAAAATAATTATTGTCATCAGATGGTCTCCAAAAGCTTATGGTTGATTCTCATTTTTTCTCTAATATTCTTGATTCATGATGTAGTTACTTTGCTACCTAGCAGTGGAAAGGATTGCCTTCAAGTGCTTTTTGATAGGAAAATCTCCTTACCCAATAAGTGTTAGTGTTTGATTTCTTGATCAATTCCCCTTGAATTATTTCACCTGAAACTTTTATCTCTTGAGTGTATCTCTGATCACTAAAAATAATTTTTTCATTTAAATTAGTTCTTTGAGAATTTCCTACAGTGTGTTTATATCATATTAATTTTCCCTTTGCAACTCTTCCCAGAATGAACTCCTTCCATTCCTACCTAATTTCATGTCCCTTTTACCCCCATCAAGGTCAATTTTTGCCACACAAATTGATTTGAAAATGTGGCCCTCCCCTGGAGCATGGCCAGTTTATAAGGAGCTATGCTTGTAGAGAACATTGACTCTCTCCCAGCAATTAAGATTTGTCAATAGCTCCTCAGCCAGGGGTGGGGAATCAAATTTCATGCCCAGTTACCCTCTTTTTGAGGTTTGATCTGTCTGGTTTAGGTGTGAACCAGGCTTGTGCATGACATTGCAGCCACTGTCAGAGTTCAAATATGCAGCCGTCCTGCTGTCCCAAGAAGACTTTTTCCTCATAGTCATCCAACATGTCTGTCTCTTATAATTCTCTGTACTTTCTTCTGCAATAATCCCTGAAACTTGGCAAAGGGATGCATATGTATGTTCCAGTTAGGGATGTACATTCTTCAATTATCCTGTAAAAGGATAATTCCATTTTGACTCTTTGTATGTATGTATGTATGTATGTATGTATGTATGTGTATATTAGAAAATGTATGCAGCACTTTTTTGTTGTTGGTATTTTATTATAGATAATGGTACAACAGTACAGTCAACAGTATGATTCTTTCCTCCTGTAGCTATAACACAACTTAAACAAGTATAGAAATTGCATTTTTTGTTGTTTCTTTCCTTCATGCTTATGTTTTCCTTAGAACTTTATTTACTTGTAATAATCTCTTGCAATAGGAGTAAGAGCTTAAATATCATAGCAGGTAAATGGAGGTTATGTGTCTTATACAAAGTCACAGAATTATAGAAAAGATGAAATTGAAACTCTGGACTTTTGATTTCCTTTCAGTTTCATTTATAAATCAAATCAGCTTGCTTTTCTCCTTCAAGAAAAAAGAAGGAAATGATTCTATCTTTAGAAATTTATGCAAACTCTCATTTCTCTTTGAAGACAAATCATTTAATCTGTCACATACAAGATCATTTTATTTGTAATAGCATCTGTTATACCTAGCTCCTCAAGGAGTAAAATTGACTTTCTTAGTGCTGGTTCTTGTTTAATCAAATTTTCACCAGCCTGTGACTACATTCTTAGTGCTGGTTCTTATTTAATCAAATTTTCACCATCCTGTGACTACATTTTCTGCTTAAGTTTAATCTTTAGTATCATTTGAAAAACTTTAACTTTATCAAGTTTGTGCCCAAAGATTGCTATTCATGGTTTCAGATCTTTGTGCTGATATGCTACAGTTCTCCTCTCCAATCTTGTAGTTGACTATTCTGGGTCTTGCTTGAACTGTATTTTGATACTTCATCCTGACTTCCCAAAATATTGTATATTTGACTAGCATTGTGTAAAAGCTAAAGGGGCCCTTCTTCTCTTCACACAGTAATTTATAAGAGTTGTCATGGCATTTGTTCTACATTTTTAGTGATAACTATGTATCTTTCAATTCAGATTTAGCTTGTCAGTTTGGGCTGTGGTAGAAAAAAAGACTGGGTGTATTGAAAAATGCAATATGACTGTTTAGTTCATTTTTAGTCTTGGTACCTCTGCACTTGTAAAATTAGGACTCACTCAGTCCACAAAATCACCTCCTGTCGCCATTCCCTAAGAGCAATCTTGAATCAATACAGGGTAGACCTATAAAAAATTGCCATGGGGAATCTTGTCTATTTTCCAGGGGGATGTATGTCTCTCTTTGGGTACTCTTTGTTACCTAGCTTCTCTGAGGTCATGGACTAGACTGATTATCCTTTGCATAAGCCTATTATCCACTTATGAGTGAGTACATACCATGTTTGTCTTTCTGAGTTTGAGTAATTCACTCAGGATGTTTCTTGTTGTTCCATTCATTTGCCTGCAAATTTCTTTTTTTTAAATTTAAATAGAAATATTATCTTTTTAAATTTAAATTAGAAACAAGCTTGCTTCACATGATAATCCCAGCTCTCTCCCCCTCCCCTCCTTCCCCAACCCCCACCAAACCTAGTCCCCCACCCCATCCCCACTCTGCTCCCCCCGGGAGGGTGAGACCCTCCCTGGGTATCTCCAGAGTCTGTCATTTCATGTGTCCAGGCTGAGAGAGCATCCCTCAATGAGGGATGGGCACCCAAAGTCCTTTTGTATGCCAGGGATAAATACTGATCTACTACCCAAGGCCCCATAGATTTCCTAGGCCTCCTCACTGACACCCACATTCAGGGTGTCTGGACCAGTCCCATGCTGGCCTCTCAGCAATCAGTGTGGTATCCATGGACTACCCCTTGTTCAGGTCACCTGTCTCTGTGGGTTTCACCAGTTTGGTCTTGGCCCTTTTGCTCATCACTCCTCCCTCTCTGCCACTGTTTTCCAGGAGTTCATCTCAGTGCTTAGCTGTGGATGTTTGCCTCTGCTTCCGTCAGCCACTGGATGAAGGTTCTAGGATGGCATATAAGGTAGTCGTCAATCTCATTATCAGGGAAGGACATTTAAGGTAACCTCTCCACTATTGCTTAGTTTGTCAGTTGGTATCATCCTTGTAGATCTCTGGAAATCTCACTAGTGCCTGATCTCTCCTCAAACCTATAATGACTCCCTCTATTATGGTATCTCTCATCCTGCTCTCCTCTATTCTTCCCCCAACTCAAACTTCCTGCTCCCCCATGTCTTCCTATTGCCTCCATTTCTCCCCCTCTCTTTTGCCCAGCTCCCTCTCCCCTCCCCCCATGCTCCCAATCCTCTCAGGAGATCTTGCCCCATTCCCCTTTTTTAATGTACCATGCATATCTCTCTTCGTGTTCTTCTAGTTTCCCAGACACTCTGACAATGGGATTGTAGGCTAACACTCCTCTGATCCATGTCTAAAATCCATATATGTGTTAGTACATACCATGTTTGTCTTTTTGTGACTGGGTTATCTCACTCAGGATGGTTTCTTCCAGTGCTGTCCATTTGCCTGCAAATTTCATATCATTATTTTTTACTGCTGAGTAGTACTCTATTTGCCAAATTTCCTTGTCTGTTCTTCAGTTGAGAGTCATCTAGGTTATTTCCAGTTTCTGACTATTATGAATAATTGTGCTATGAACATAGTTGAACAGATGTCTTTGTGATAAGTGAGTGCTTCTTTTTGGTATATGCCCAAGAATGGTATTGCTGGGACTTGAGGCAAATTGATTCCCAATATTATGAGAACCAGCCATACTGATTCCCAAAGTGGTTGTATAAGTGCTCCCACCAGAAATGGAGGAGTTTCCCTTACTCTGAGTCCTCTTCCCATAAGCTATCTTTGGTGTTTCTTATCTTAGCCATTCTGACTGGTGTAAGATTCTCAGATTTGAGATTTGAATTTCCCTGATGGCTACGGATGTTGAGTTATTCCTTAAGTGTCTTTCAGCCTTTTGAGATTCTTCTGTTGAAAACTCTCTGTTAAGAACTCTGCACCAATTTTTAGTTGAATTATTTGGTATTTTGATGTCTAGTTTCTTGAGTTCTTTTTATATGTTGGAGATAGATAAGAATTCTGTCAGATATGGGGTTGTCAAAGATCTTTTCCCATTCTGTAGGCTGTCATTTTGTTTTATAATCTGTGTCCTTTCCCTTAGAGAAGCTTCTCAGTTTCAAGAGGTCCCATTTGTTAATTGTTATTCTCAGGAAGGGGTGAGATGGAAGGGGGGGAGTGGAGAATGGGAGAAGGGTGGAGAACATGAGGGAACTGGATGGTGGAGATGGGAAAAGGACAGAGAGTGAGAGCAAGGAAAAAGATACCTTCATTGAGGGATTCATTATGGGGCTAGTGAGAAACCTGGCAATAAGGAAATTCCCAGGAATACACAAAGATGATCCCAACTAAGAGCCTTAGCATTAGTGGAGAGGATGCCTGAACTGGCGTTTCCCTGTAATCACATTGATGATTACCTGCATTGATGATTACCTGAATTATCACCTTAGAATCTTCATACAGCAACTGATGGAGGCAGATGATATCCACAGATGAAAACTGGCTTGAGTTTCCACAGTCCAGTTGAACACAGGGAGGAAGAATAATATGAGCAAAGGGGTCAAGATCATTTTGTGGATACCCACAGAGACAGTTGACCTGAGCTAGTGGGAGCTCACTGACTCTTGACTTATAGCTGGGGAACCTGCATGGGATCAAACTGGGCCCTCTGAATGTGGGTGACAGTTATGAGCTTGGGCATTCTGTGAGGCCAGTGGCAATGAACCAGGATTTATCTCTAGTGCTTGAACTTGCAGTTTTGGAGCCCATTCTCTTTGGAGGGAAACCTTGCTTGGTCTTGCTATAGGGGGAGGGCCTTGGTCCTGCCTCAAAGAGATGTGCCAGACTTCATTGACTATCCATGGGGTGGGGACGGGGGATGTTGGGAAAAGTGGGAGGAGGGAAGGAAGTGGGAATTTGGATTGGTATGTAAAATGAGAAAAGATTAAATTAAAAAAATGTTAAAAAATTGTCATGTATCAAATCTCATTTTTATTTGGTTCCAATTGTTTATTTGCTTTCCAATTGATTTTTGTTATCTAGACTATGTATTCACTTTCTATGCATGGATCTTTTATTTGCTGACTTAATAAAAGATCCTAACTTCCTCATTTGAAAGTGTATAATTTTGGGCTCTGAACCCTAAGAATCTCAGATGCTACTATTTCTTGGCATAATTCTCTCATGCTAATTATCTGACCAGATTTCAGATTTCCATCGCAAATTGAACTCCATATCTTTGTTTTGTAATTATTATTACCTAAATTTAATTAATAATAATGATTAATAATGGATAACATCAAGTGCTACCTATGTGTCAAGGTCAAGTCTATGAATTTTCAAAGGACTAATTTAATATACATCAATTCAGGCCCGAGATAAGCATTTTCAGTTTCCTCAACTTGTATTGCAATATATTGGCAGGTTTTTGGCTTTTAGAAAAGATTATCTTAGCTCCTATATCTGAGTCCATATTTTTGTCATTATTTCAACCAACTATGATTACTATGATTGGTTGAAACAACTATGGTTACATAGTTAAAGTTTCTAAATCCTTAGTTAAGAAGACAGATTTGAATCCTAGTTGTATGTCTGTATATCTGTCTGTCCTGTGCTCAGATTTTCATCCTAAAATGAGATTAAGAATAACCATTTCATAGGACAAGTATCAGAAATAAAATAATTTACATACAAAATAGTAAATACTATCACAAAACAAATCTGGAGATGATATATAATCTTAATAGCTTTTGCTTCTTTAGTGCTGAATGTTAATATTTATTGAATTGCATTTTGTCTTTAATATTCTTTGCCTCACAAGTGAAGGTAACTGTGGAAAGGTTTTTTTTTTAACAGACTTTTCTATTTGAGAATTTTATCTAAAAATTTAAAGGTATCTTGACTAATTTTAAATACCAGAAATAATGCATGTAGAACCAGAACTGGCCTACCCCTTATACGAAATTGATGAGTACCCCAACTATCATCATAGAGCCTGCATCCAGTAATTGATGAAACCAGACACAGAGATTCACAACCAAAACCCAGGCCGAGTTCCTGGAAGCCAGTCGAAGAGAGGGAGGAGGGGATATATAAGCAAGGCAGTTCAAGACCATGATGGAGAAATCTACAGAGACAGCTGAAACAAGATTGTGGAAACTCATGAACTCTAGACCTACAAATGTGGAGGCTCCAGGGAACTTAACTTGGTCCTCCATATGTGAGAGACAGTTGTGAAACTTGGACTACCTGAAGGGACCCTGGCAGTAGGACCACAATACAAACCTGAAATCATGAGCTAGATTATTGGAGTCCACTCTCCATGGCGTTATGCCATGCTCAGTCTTAATGCATGGAAGAGGGTCTCAGCCCTGCCCCAACCTATTGTTCCAGAGTATGTTGACTCCTCATGGTAGCCCTTACCCTGTGAGGAGGAGTATACTGGGGGAGGGCAGAGGGGATGTGAGGAAGGGACTGGTGGAGGTTTGGGAGGGAGAACTGTGGTTGGAATGTAAAATGATATTAAAAATAAAAAAATAAAAAGTTCATTCATATGGCAGAATTTTTGAAGAAAAGAACACGAGGATAATTAAAATAGAGGTTAGAATCAATTAGTGGATTGCTTGACTAGCTTCAGAGTCACTGCCAGAGGAAACTAACTTTTAAATTAAAATTGAATGTGGTAATAATTAACACTGGTAACTATAAAATGAAAACATATTTAATAAAGTAATCAAGCAGATACCCTAAAGGCTATACCTTTATGTTATGTACTTTATCATATTTTACTAACTCAGTGTCATTAGAATACTCAAATTGTCTTTTCTTCTTGGTACTTTCCATATTTCCTAATTTCATATTTTCCTCAATCAGTCAAAAATAGTTTCTAGATGCACAAATTATTTGGTAAATCTTAATAGAGGTACTCACATGCACAGACACTTTATCTCAAGGAGCCTACTATGTAGAGACAGAAATGCAAATCTGTAACAATTTAAATAATATAAAATTATAGAAATCTAGAAAAAGCAGGATGGCTAGCCACATATCTCATAATCCAGACTTTTTTGATACACCTGCTAAACCTATTGTCAAAATTTCTGTCGTGTCAGTCTCCACATTGCTCCTCCTCAACTCCTCAATATTTTTCCTCAGAATATCTATCTGTTAAATACACATCTACTTATCATTCAACATGAGACAATCTGAAGAAATATTTGAAAAAAAAAGTCTGAAATAAGCCCATGTCTCAGTCATCATGACTGGAAAATGGAAAGCTTCAGAGGAATGTTGATTCACAATGGAACAGGATAGTGTAAAGTATGTAAAATGGATTACACATGCTCATACCTTGTTTTCCTCATTGCTGACAAAATACAGTTTGCCACTACTTCTGCATTTTCTAGACATTCATATTGAATTGCTTGAGCCGGATGCAAATCACTTCCCTCTTCACTTTCCTGGGGTCCAGATGTTATTTGCAAGACAGAAAGTGTGTGGTGGTCTCCACACAATTTGACATCATCTGTATTTGGATACAGGCATAACAATGTTTAAAACTTTGCATATAACTTATCAAATGTTTTTTGTACTTTGAACTCTTGGAGGTCAAAAATATTTCTGCTTAGGCAATGTATCCATGAAGTAGTATCAGTTTAGATGAAGGGCAAATTAAAATCTAATCTGCCACTGGATTAAACCCTGGAAAATACACATGATCTGTTTCTGTAAGTCTGGTACTCAACATGTGGAAATGAAACCAGTTAGTGGAAACAGCATTTGTTATGCTAAATTAAAGTCCTTGAGAACTTTGAGAAGTGAAAAGATTTAAGTTCCCTTTGAAATCCAGGGTGGGGTACATAGCCTTCTAAAAAGCTCCACACTCCATATGATCAATCTATTTCATGAAGCCTCAGTCATAGACGTGGGTATGACTTCACATTTCCCACAAAATATAAATGAAGGCTTGATTGCTCATGAACAACACATTTGTTTCCATCAAAAAATTAATCTTATGTCATGAAAGAAGCTGGTTTATGATGCTGTCACCCTATATTCTAGCAAAGACAACATTGCTTAAAAGGCATCATTTAATTAAACATTTTAGTTTTCATGAAAATTTTCAGAAATTAACTGACAGCGGAAACTAATAGACTACATTTGCAATAATGTGGGGGAAGATTGCAGATTGCTGTTTAACTAAAACAATTGGCATTGACATACATATTCTCATTTAAATACCTAAAAATAATCTGTAAATGGAATATGCTCTTTCTGGTAAACAATGAAGAATTAATTGCTCTAGTATAAAGGACTTTAGTAAGAATAAGACATCAACTTTCGTTTTTGGTCATAATTTTTAATGTAGTAATTCCTTTTTTTGTCTTTTTTATTTTTAAATTTAAATTAGAAACAAGGTTGCTTCACATGTCAATCCCAGCTCCCTCTCCTACTCCCTCCCTTCCTTCCATGCCCTCCTGCCAACCACCATTCTCCCCTCCTCCAATCCCCACGCCTTTCCCCAGAGAGGGTGAGGCCCTCCATGGGGGTGTCCATAGTCTGTCATTTCTTTCAGGGCAGGGTCTAGGCCCTCCCCCAAGGGTCCAGGCTGAGAGTGCATATCTCATTAAGGGATGGGCACCCAAACTCCATTTGTATTCCAGGGATAAATACTGATCTACTACCCAAGGCCCCATAGATTGCCTAGGCCTCCTCACTGTAATGTAGTAATTCTTAATTTAATAGTGAAGAAAGTATAATGTAGCTTAATAGAATGTTGCCTTTATTATAAGTTGACAAATTATTAAACAAAACCATAGTAATCACATAGAAGAAATAGAAATATTTATGATGCTTCTTTTTAAAAATGTTTTAATTGAAGTTCAGTTATATCATTTTCCCCCTCCTGTCCTCCCAGCTATCCTCTTTTGAACCCCTCCCATGTTCCCCTACTCTTAGTTTCATAGTCCCTCTGTCTTTGATTATTGCTGTTACATATGTATATATGTACAATTATATATAAATACAACCTGTGAAACTTCTTGACATTTGTGTGTATATGATTTCAATAAGGGGACATATTCCTTGGGACAAGCTAAATCTCATTTTCCCAGCTGTCGTGAGTTGCCTATAGTTCTTTGTCTAGGGGTAGGACCTCACAAAAATTCCCCTTTTACACTTTAATACGTCGATTGATGTTGCCATTTTTCTTGTCTTGTTCGTGCAGGCATTTCTAGGATTTACTCAAGAAGACAGAAATCATGCCTGGAAGCCTGGCTAACTTCCCCTGGGTAATGATGTCATGGAATGTATAAAAGAATCCACTACATCCATTTGCTAGACCAGCATAATTCATTACCACATTCTAAATCTCATTGCTGTACTCACAGGTAAGTGTAACTAACACCCCTCATCAAAGATGCCTTTCTTTACAGCAAATGGGAGACCATCATAGAAAACCACAACTGTACACAAAGCAGAAATCAATTGATATGGAAATCTATGCCTCAATGTATCTGCACCACACCTCCTGAATGTAAGGCTCACGGAACATTATGGAAGGGAGGATGCAAGGATTGCAGTAGCCACAATAGTAAGAAGTCTGCTCTGCAACAGTTTCTCTTGAGAATAGATTCATAAACAAATTTAGAAATAGAACGTTAACACCACACAAACCTGACAGATACAAACTTCCTCCAAATGTTAAAGATTAACTAAACCAACAACTAGACATAACAATAACATATGCACTCAAACTTAACATTATTTCTGGTATTTCAAAATAAATGGACAAACTGAATTCAATCACTAGGAACCATTAGACAGAATGAAAATGACTAGCATCTATTCCGTTAATTTCTTGAGGTTGTGAAAGAAAAGAAATACAGCGGGATTAACTCAGACTTAAGGAGAGTAAAGAGAGATGAGTACTGCAATTTGTAATACAAGATTTGATACTAGTCAGAAATTAGGGAGCAGTTAGAAAACTTGAATAAGGTCTGTAGAAGAGAATACTCTATAAATATTCACATCTTGATTTTTATTGTTCTAATGTTTTCACAGATGATGTTAGGTTTTAGAGGAGATAATGCTAGCCCGATTTTTGTATCTTAGATTAATTCAAAATTAAAAGTGACAAAACAACAAAACATCCGCGTTCTAGAATACACTTTAAAATAATTGGGACCACTGAATAAAGTTGCTTTCTAGAGGCTCGGGAACTCATGCCGACTTTAAAACATCATTCTTTTTTACTTATATCATTCTAATATTTGTTAATATTTAAGCTAACCCATCACTCGTCCTTGCCATTTGAATTCCTTTCACCAAGAGAAAACATGCTTTCCTGTGCTTATTAGTCAGGAAATATGTCAAATTTTATTTCATCTCTTACAGATTTGGCTTATAAAGTCATCACTGCAAAAACATATTGCTTTAAAAAAAAACAAGACTTACCTTTATCTTTCTGTAATTTCCAGTTCATAAGCAGCTAAAGTACATGTTAAGGACAAAAAAATAAGACTAGTAATGATAGTTGAAAAACCTTTCCATGTCTCCAGTAAGAATAAAAAAATCAGGAATCAAGTTTTAAATGACTGTGTTTATTTTAAATTAAAATTTCATATATGTATACTGTATTTTATCCTCCCTCTCTTTTCCCTCCAGCTCCCCAATTCCTCTTGTGCAGTTCTTTTGTTTGAAATTCATGGCCTGTTTAAAAATATTATTGTTACGTATGTGTAAATGATAACTATATAAATATACCAAGTTTATTTATTGTTGCTTTATGCATATGATTTTAGAGCCAATCACTTAGTTTTAGAAAACCAATTATAGGAGGTTCTACATCTATCTAGAGAATTATAACTAAGGCATAGAAATAATAACAATTATTTATTTATCAGGTACAATTTTCTAGTTAATGCTGTATGTACTTGACAAAAATTCTGAGTTTAATTTTGAGAATCATATAAAGCAAATGATATTGTTACTCATATTTTATAGGTAAGATAATCAAGACTGAGTGATTATAAATCATTGATTCCAACGTCACATCTAGTAAAATGTTGCTGGATGTATGCACCAAATTCTCACTATATTTACTGTTCCTGAGTTTCTACAATATCAAGCTGATTCCAAATGGATGAGTAATCACCAAAAGGAAAACTATATCATTTTTGGTGTGTCAATTTTCTGTTACAAAATCATTCTAATATTTGAAACCTTCAAGCCTTGTACATAAGTAAGAACCAATATTTAAATACTGGATACTTCTTAACTTGTATCAAGGCATAGTATCTTTCAGAGCCTGGAATCAGTGTGTAAATATTTTGGATAGTGCAGTGTGTCATTAAGCAACATAATAGAATTACTCATACAAAACTCACTAGATTAAAACTGTGAGTTATTTATTCTGTGATCTTTCTTTCATTTATATGAGAATTAGATTTTCAGTCTGGTTAGTATTGGGCTACCTTTAGTCATTCAGCCTAAACTACATGTACAGAAGACATTGAAGGAAAGCATATTTGGTAAATGTTACTGGAAATACTGGTTCTTTTATGACTAGAAGAATGATAAACATTCTTAGAAAGCCATCTCTTTTAAGAAAAAATATCATGAAAAGAATAAAAACCAAACAAGCAGACACATTCCTGCAGATAAAAACCAGAAATTTTGCTGGGGTGGGGGGAGGGAGTTCCTTTATTGTTTTTGCAATTTGGCAGCTGTCAACATCTCAAAATATCATCTCACCCAAACTGTTGAAAGAAAAGAACCCTTTGATTTTCCCCTTGAGACGCTAAGACTGAAAATGAAATCTTTGTAGTCCCAGATCTATCTCAGACAATATCCTCTCTTTATTTTCTAGTCGGCAGAAACATGTAATTTCTAAGTAGTTAATTAAATAAGTTTTTATCATTTTAACTTGATTTCAAAAGGAAAAAGTAGATAAAGTAAATCTCTGACATATTTTCTCCTTTATTACCAATCTTAAGAGACTAAGCAGCACATTTCTTGCACCATTAATAATGCAAATTAGTTTTTGTTTGTGTCTCACATAAGGCTATAATTAGAAGTAAATATTTAATGCCCAGATCAGAAAATCAAATCTAACACCCAGAAATTGTGTTCTCTAGGTACAGGAAGTTAACGTGAGAAAGATTATATGTACAGAAATTTTTGTTTATTTAACCTTTCTTGCTGTTTCTTCACTACCAGTGGATTACCTTGTAATTATTTATTAAACAGCCATGTTTTCATATTCTTTCTCCTTCAACCTTTAGGGACACAAGCAGCATTAAATATTATTCATTTAACATTATAAAATGTAATTGGATATTCATGTAAACATTGCATCTGTATTTTCAATTTAGTATCATATGAATACCTAAAAGCCAAATAATTATTCAAATTGCAATTCAGAAATTTACTTATTTACATTAACTTCTCATAGTTTACTTTAAAATATTTATTGACCTACCAAATTTGCAAAATCTTATTTTTTAAAATTATCAGAAATGCTTAGGTATTGCATTTTCATTTAAACAGCTATGTAGTGACTATCTACAGAAAAATAATTACTTATCCCTTAATCAATATTTTTGACTGAGTTTTCAAGATTAATCCAAATTCATTTTTGGTTTCTTCTTTCTTCTTTTCCACAACCACCACTTTGAGGATACAAACCAGAGTCTTCTCTATGTTAGACATATGACTTATTTCTGCCAGATTCATACTCACTTTCTATAGGAATGACATGTGAATGTACAATAAGAAATCTTAAGCAAATTTATCATTGTAAAATGGGCATTAATATAAAACCTTTAGTAATTGAGATTTTAAAATGTGCTAAACACATAATTAATTTTTAATTTTATACTTAGCACAACTTTAGCCCAGTGTCTAATCAAGTTGAAAAAACCAAGTTCTGTCATGTTGCAATGTGATTATGATAAAAATGTAGCTAAGACATATCTTTCCTTATTCTTGTAATGATGGCCATCTCTGTATCTTGGATGTTGTGATCAGGGCTGTGAGGAACATCAGAGTTCTGTTACCTCTTCAGTATACTCATTTCAATGATGTAAAATATATTGTAAATTTTGATTGCCAGGAACCCTTTTAATAACGAGTGTACATCATTTATACATTTATCATTAATGCACAATAGCCTCTATGTCTTCATACACTTACTAATTCTTGTTATATGATACAAACCATTTTGGCAGATATGAACTGATAATACATTGTGGGGTATATGCACATTGGAATACTATTCTTTTTTTCAAAAGGAAGAGATGATTTCATTTTAGACAAAACAAGTGGACTTGGAAAAATGAGGCAAAAATAAAGCAGGCACAGAAGGAAATATCAAATGAACTCATTTTTATGTGGAATCTATAAACTTAGAATGTGGAGAAGAGTGTGTATTAATGGTTACTAGAGACTTGAAAAGAGGGCGGGAAGCTGGGAGGTAGTGGCATATGCCTTTAATCCCAGTACTCAGGAGGCTGACACAGATAGATCACTGAGTTGAAGTTAGATCACTGGTCTACAGAGTGACTTCTGGGACAGCCAAAGCTATACAGAGAATCCCTGTCTTGAAAAACAAAACACCAAACAACCATACAAAAACAACAACAGTGAAAAAAGATGTCTGGATATACAAAGGCTAGTCTAAGAGTTCAAAGATTCAGTTATACAGGAGAAATACAGTTTGGTAATCAAGTGTACAGAATTAGAAATATAAGTAATTCTGAATTATATATTTTAATTATTTAGATTTGAAGTGTATTAACCCTAAAACAGATAAGCACATAATGAGATAGATTTATTGCTTGAATTTACCATTCCACACTGTAAGCAAGCACATAAAAAATCATCAGATTATACAATATAAATTTATGAAATTATCTTTCTATTAAACTAAAAATAAAAATAAAATTAATGAATGTTTTGATTCAGATTTAAGTCTACATTCAAAGTGCACTAGAGCAGCTGAGGAAGCTGTGGAGAAACAACAAGAAGGGATGTTTGAGAACTAAGATGTATTCAAATGTAGAGGAAGCTACAAACCTAGAAGAGGAGAACATGAGGAGCATACATGAAGTGAACAATAAATCTGTTCAGACAGTTGAAGGGTCAATGGAGTCCACTTCTATTATTAGCACTTATTTACTCTAGTATACAACAGTTCAAACAATTCTCATTCTTTCCATAGCACTCTTCAGAAGTTATGGTAGTAGGGGCTGGAGCAAGAACACTTATTCTTTTCATAGAACCCCTTCATAGTACTGCTTGTCAGTAGGAGAGGAATTTTACAGATTAGATTACATAGCCTGTTAGCGTTCTTTGTCCCTGGATGACCTGTATTCCAAGGAAAACTAGCTTAGCATAAAGGCAGGGATCAGAATCTATCCACAGATAAGACTAGCTTTCCAAATTTCAGTGACTTGGGAGAATGCAAACCTCATCTATACATTTTATCTTTAGATTTTATAGTCTTCTTCCATTGCATCTTTGTACTGGCTAGACCTTGGATGAGAAGAAATGCTTTTTGGAATATATTATTTGTATTCTACTTTTTCTCAAATCATAATATGCATGTATTTGTGTGGGCATTGGTCAGATAAGAGTTAAAGAGTTTATTAAAATTTTTATTAAAGAGTTAGTAATAAAATTAAGAATATATTCAAACTATATTTCTCATGATTTTTTGCTTTTATGTGCATGTGTATTTTGCCTGCATGTCTACCTGTACACCATGCACATTTCTGGTGTCCACAGAGTGCAGAAAAGGGCATCAGATTCCCTGGAACTGGAGTTACAGATATTTGTGAGTCACCGTGTGAATATTGGCAATTAAACTCAGGACCTCTGGAAGAACAGCCAAAGCTTTTAACTAGTAACCCATTTCTTTAATTCCTCAAGTTATATTTCATTTTCTTTATTGCTTCTCAAGGGATAACATCAGTGAAAAGATTTGTACTCACGCCATACATTCGCATAATTTGTAATAAATTTTAGTCTCTGTATCAAAAGTATATCGAATGAAAACAGACAAGTGTAATACTTACTGCATTTAACCTAAGATATCACATAAACTTCTATAGGTTGTTTGGGCAAGTATGAGTTGTAGATAGTTATTAGTGAATTGCAGTTTTTGGAAAGAATATAAGAGGTTCACTGTAGAAAAGCAAAATGACTTTACATTTGACTGCATTATGGAATGTGAGGTAGTTTTATATAAGGATCACTTATACCTGTTTGAATGTTGGCTAAATTATGTCTGTCCCACATCTGCTTAGTCACCATCACTGCTGCCTTTGAACTAGCAAATCATTTATGTATTTTAGAAAAATGTTGGCAACCACCATGTAAGTGCCAGACCCTATTTTTGGCACAAGGAAATAAATAATAAGTAACAGAGGTTCTCTGACATCAGGAATATCTAAAATTAAATACCAGGAGCAATCAACTGAACACAAAACCAGAATTACATTTGATTTATCTAACAAGGGTAGGAAAAATATTCTTCTAGATAAAGAATTTTATATTGCAAAATTTCTGTATACTTTTAAATATTCAATACAAGAAAAATGAAAGCACCTTGAAAACTGAATAAGTATAAGAAAGTGACGAAAGGAATTATTATTATTCTCCTTCAAATCTTTTACCCTATTCCTTTCTGCTAAATACAATTGTTAATTTTATAAATTATTTCATATAAGTATGTGAGTTTGTAGTTCTGGCTTAATTTATCTCTTGGGGGGACCTTTTGTCCATACTTTTAAAGCTTCCCCTTTGTCCAAAAGAGTATGTACTAGTGAAAATTTTGGCTTAGGAATTTCAGGTAACAGGCTAATAGGAAAAAACTATTATTCTATACTAGGATGCGCTAATAGGAGTGTGTGTGTGTGTGTGTGTGTGTGGTGTGCACATATGTGTTCACAGGCACATGTATGTGCATATACGTGTAGAACTGAGGATGGTTCCAGGAATCACCAAGTATCTCTCTTCCACCTTACTCACTGAAGCACAGTCTCTCAGTCAAATCCAGATCTTGCTGATATGCCTAGCCAAGCTAGCTTTCTTGCTCTGGGGATCCTCGTGTTCACCTTCAAAAGTGAGAAAAGAAGAGCTTGCATACCTTCCTGGCAGTTTACATAGGTTTTGAGGAGACTTGCAATAAACAG
This sequence comes from Mesocricetus auratus, assembly GCF_017639785.1. Taxonomy (NCBI): domain Eukaryota; kingdom Metazoa; phylum Chordata; class Mammalia; order Rodentia; family Cricetidae; genus Mesocricetus; species Mesocricetus auratus. The sequence continues at coordinate 56,124,490 of NW_024429188.1, read as the reverse complement.
TAAGTCATCTTGCCAATACTGAGTTCATCATGTTTTATGTGGAGGCCACCTATTCTGCTCACATATAGAGTCAGCCTGAGGCATAAGAAAAGGTATTTTCTATGCTCATTATCCCATTTGATGCTCCTAGTAATCTTCCAAAGAGCCAGAATTATAGCTGGTAAGTGGGAGAATAGAAAACTGAAACCCCAAAAGTCTGACTCCTTGTCATGTTGTCGTTACTATAAAGGTGGTTTTAAACTCATTTTTGTCCATTGTTCAAATGTTTTTGAGTAACCGCATGATAAATAAAAGGGATAAATAGATATATTTGTTTGAAGATGGATTTGACGGTTCAGAGACATAACTGATCACTTCTATATTCCTTTTCACAGCTTTAAAGATCTTCCTCAAGCAGGGCGGTGGTGGCACATGCCTTTAATCCCAGCACTCAGGAGGCAGAGACAGGCAGATTTCTGTGAGTTCGAGACCAGCCTGGTATACAAAAGCTAGTTCCAGGAAAGGCTCCAAAGCCACAGAGAAACTCTGTCGCAAAAAACACATCAACAAAAAAAGTTCTTCCTCAACATCATACTATCTATGAAAACAACTGCATAGTACTATGCCTATGCAGTTGTGTATGCAGTTTTGTAACACACCATTTCCAAATATTGTCCTAAATATTTAATAATAAATTGCATATTCCCATTCAACTTATCTAATTCATTGAGTCATGCTCTCCATTTTGAAATAACTTTACTGAGATTGTTTACAGATTTTAATAGTTACAAAGGTTAAATAATTAATATATATGAAATGTAGCATTATTGACCAGTTAATAAGTAAATAAGTAAATTTTCCGAAATTTGTAAAACTGCTTTATTCATGTGTTGTCATTAAAATATAATATTACTAAAGTTTACAATTCTCATTAATTTGTGTAATTCTGTATGTGAAGACTAAAAAATAAAAATGTTTCAGTGAGAAAACTTTCAAAAAGTGTAAAAGATTTTATTTAAAAGGGAATATTTTGTTCAAATTCAAAGCTTTTAAAAGTTTACTTTAAAATGAAATTTAAACATGTCAAGACTAAATAGTAGAGAAAAACAAAGATATAAGGAAACTAGAGGAAGAGAAGTTTTTGTATGCTATGCTTAAGAGAAAATTTTCTTTTAGATGAAAGAAATTCTATAAAGTAAGGCCATTTTCCTTAAGTGAGAAAAAATCATGATAGGATCCAAAGTAAGAATGTGAAATTATACAATGTGTGAATCACAGGTTCTTGAAGGAAAAATCCTAGGAAAGCTTATATGAATAAATTAATTATAACCTAATAGGTTATTTAAAGTGTTTTGTTAGCTTGACATTTAATTCAACTAAGGAAAATGCAAATGTTTACAGTAGCAAAGTGTTAAGTTTTTATCTGATCTTAGTAATTTTAACAAATTCCAGACCTGTGTTCTTTCTAAATTAAATGTGTGTAATTGTTTTCTTAAAGCCTGGTTAAGCATTTGATTATTTAAGGAGCCAATTTTAAAAAAATAAAGAACTAAACCTTCATAGAGTTAAGATTTTTGTTTTTTTAATATGCTTATTTTGAAACCTTCTAAATTGAACTTTATACATTTGTTTAAATAAAAATAAACAACTATGTTAGAGGATTAAATTATTTGCTGTCATGTGCATGTATGACTAGAAATAAACAGATCTATGTGCTTGAATAATGTCTCAATTTTATGTAAAAGTGTAAAGAGTTAAACACAGATGCATTTAATAAATACAAAGTAAAAAATAAATGTTTTTATGTAGTTAACATGGTTTATGGTCCTTAGACCTATTAAATAGTAGATACAGTTTTTGATATTTGCCTTCTTGTATTTGATACCAAGTAAATGTGAGTTATCTTGCCATTTGGATAGTTTTACACTTTTTTAGGATCACTATCATTACTCCATGAAGAACCATGCAATTACAATTATCCTTATGAACTATAGAGTCAAAATTTTGCTTCAAAATTAAAATCTAACTTAATTCGTAAATGGCAAAACATAGATGAATATTTTTTGTCTTTACACATTTTCAAAATTTATCGAACAACAAAAAATTCAAAAGTTTTAGTGTTTTTTGGGGAGAGCAGATTTTCATATAATCCATATATGCTGGCAGTCAAAGGCAGTGCCATTTCTTTTATTACAGTCTTAAATAACTAATATTAACCCTCATTTCATGCATCACACACAAACTATATATTTATGTATACATAATTTTATACACATATATGCATATATACATAAAGTTATAGAGGCTGAGAAGGCTTCATGAGGTTTCAAAAGTCTGTGTTAATAAGGCTGTGAACCAGGCAAGTGCTAGGAGGGAGCTAAGGTAGATTTCAAGAGAAAATTTCAGAGTTCACTGTGAGGTAAAAGGCGACACTGATCTGGAGCAAGAAATGGTAAGTCTGGTCAAGGTTCTGACAACAAGCAGGTAGACAGGAGTGTGGGACAAACAGTTTAGTAGGTTGCATCAACAACAGAGGACCAGTCTGAGCCAGAGCTCTAGGAACAGTCCAGTAGTCTAAATTTCATATTGTGTGGGGAATCACACAAATACCTCACCGTGTTAACTGTCTACCACTGTATGGGGTTCAAATGAGGAAGTTACACAATTTCCTTGACCTTGAATGTCATGGAAGTTCTTGGACCTGGCTCCCTTCTATGATATTAATACACCAATGTGTCCCTGATATCTCAGTCCAGTCTCATAAACCTACAAGGTGGCTCCGTTTCTACTCTCAGAAATAACTAATTTATTAGTGTGTGCTGGATGTGTGGTACCTAAGAGATGGTGCAATCTCAGTATTTACCCAATAACTGCAAACATCCTTCTCTATTAAAGGGGAGTTTAAAGCTCCTTGTAAAATGGAGTTGCCAAGAACAAAGCACAGCCTGAAAAAGAAACAATATTTCTTATGTAACAGATGTTTCCTGGGAAGATACAACAGGAATCTCCTGGTCCTAAGGGCACTCATGACAGATCTAATTAAGTATTGCACCAAGAACCAATTAGCTCAAACAATGACTTTATTTTAAACTGGAATTTCTTTGTTGTTGTTTTGTTTTGTTTGTTTGTTCGTTTGTTTTTGGTTGTCCTTGAACTATCTCTGCAGAGCAGGCTGGCCTTGAAATCACAGAGATCCACCTGCTTCTGCCTCTGAGGATTAAATTTGCATGCCACCGCTGCCTGGCTTTTACTGGAATTCTAAAAGGAGTATGAGTGAGCAGTCACTTCCATGAAGCAGGCCTCTTTCAATAAAAACAAACTCGGTCACCAGAATGCTTATCCAAATGTGGATAATGACTTCAGAAAACCATGAAACCTTGGAGTAATCTATATTCAATCCTGAAGCTTTCAATAGGTAGTTCTTCAGTCAGAACATATCTGTCTGTCTGTCTGTCTATCTGTCTATCTTCTTCATAATCTATCATCATATATTCATCATCTATCTAGCAATATCTATCTATCTGTCGTCTATCATCTATTTATAATCTATCATCTATCCTTTACTATTTTTTTATAGTCACTCTTCCCTCCTATAACTATTTACTCCTTTTTTATTTCCCTTTTCCTTTCTTGCCTTCGCCCTTCCCTTCTTCTCCCCCTTCCCCTTTTTTGTTTTAAGGCTGGGAAGAGACCCTGGAGAATCTTCCAAGTTCCTGTTCATTTGACCCTTTGTTTATCTCATGAGGTCCAAGAGCCACTCCCTTTCCTTTCTGAATGAAGTATATGTTTCAATTTGGAGGGAATTTGAAATTAGAATGCTCCTAGACTGTACCTTATTACAAAATAGGGAGTAACACAATAGGTTAGAGCAGCCTGATTTCAACGGAGAGCAACAATGTACAAGTGCGATACTGATTGTTGCTTTCTAGTCTATTATGCCTCAATTATTTAAACACAATCAATGTAAAATCATGAAGCAGTCTTGTCACTATTTCTATAAATAATGGAAATTATGGGTTCTTTTATGTTTGATTTATATATCAGATGTGATCTCATTTTATGAAATCCATCCCCATTCCCTTTTCTACAATTCCTTCCATATCCCTGTACTGCTTCTACCTCAAAACTCCATGTGCTTTGTGTCTACTTGGTGAACTAAGAATACTTAGTATTACCTGTCTACAAGAATGTGGAGTCAGCTACTGAAGAAGGGGAAGCTTCTTAGGATTTTTTTTTCTGGTTTAATCTAGGGCAGGTTTGATCCATATACTCAGACCCACTGTGGGTTCTTATATACAACTGTTCTGTCATGCATATTAAATTTTATTTCACTGATGATGTTCAAAAGCTCCAGCTCTTACACTATTTCCATCATTTCTTTTCCAATGACCCTTGAGTCTTGGTAAGTAGAGTGTGTGATACAGATGTCCCATTTAAAGACAGCATTTCACTGTTTCTTTTTCTCTGAACTTTTTTCCAGTTTTGGGTCTCTCTGTTAATCAACATCTAATACAGCAAATATAATTTTCTTTGATGAGATACAAAATACATGGTTATATATAAGAAAACTTGAGATGAGCTAGTGAGATGGATTTAGTTAAGAATACTGGATGCTCTTCCAGAGGACCAGGGTTTGATTCCCTGCACACCCATGGTGGCTTATAACCATCTTTAACTCTAGTTCCAAGGGACCTAATAACATTGTCTTTTGTAATCACCTGGGTACATTTGTGATGCGCAGACATACAGTAAGGTAAACATGTCAAAACATAGAATAAAATAATAAAAATAATACTGAAAATAGGAAGCAGTTAGTTATTATTGTTCATTTAGCAGAATAATAGCAATAGATTATTCCTAGGGCCTACGGCCTAGAAAGCAAGGTTTCAGGACTCAGTTAAAGGTACTAGGAATGAGTTCTGTTTTGTGGCACAGTCCTTAAATCTAATCAGAAAGTGGGTAGTTACTCCCATAACAATAATACCATCATTGTACAAGTAGAGGTATCTTGCCCGATCAGTCATTATTATACCTTGCATGAGCCATAACTGAGTAAGACTTTTGTTAACTTTTCTCCCCTGTTATTGTGCAAATAACATTACAGCACTATTACTTGCAAGCCAGTAAGGATGACACTTTCAGGTCAGTACCAGCTATATTTATCTATCTTCTATGACTTGTGATGTAGAGTCTTCAGCAAAGTGTCTTATCATTAAATTTTGGTGGGTAACTGAGCAATATTCATAGTTTGTGAGAAAGAGAAGAGGTCACCCATACCCTGAAATGGGCTCTTATTTGACAGTCTATGGTATTTTGGACAGGCATTGTCCTCCCAATATAGAGTAACACCTCTTAATTTCCTTTTATGTATATATTTGTATATATTTAAGAAGTTTATATAGTAATGGGTTTTTTTGCTGCTTTCATTATTTGTGTCTTTTTTAAAATTTAAATTAGAAACAAGCTTGTTTTACATGTCAATCCCAGTTTCCTCTACCTCTACTCTTCCCCTGCCCACCACCGATCCCCTATCCACCCCATTTCTGTTCCCAGGGGAGGATGAGGCCTTCCATGAGGGATCTTCAAAGTCTGTCATATCATTTTTGAGGAGGGCATACGCCCTCTCCCACGTGTCTATGCTGAGAGAATATCCCTCTATGTGGAATGGGCTCCCAAAGTCCATTCATATACTAGGGATAAATACTGATCCACTACCAGAAGCCCCATAGATTTCCCAGGTCATCTCACTGACACCCACATTCAGGGGCTCTGGATCAGTCCTATGCTGGTTTCCCAGCTATCAATCTGGGGTCCATGAGCTCTCCCTTGTTCAAGTCAGCTGTTTCTGTGGGTTTCTCCAACCTGGTCTCAACCACTTTGCTCATCACTTCTCCCTCTATGAAACTGGATTCCAGAGTTCAGCTCATTGTTTAGCTGTGGGTGTCTGCTTCTGTTCCCATCAGCTACTGGATGAAGGCTCTAGGATGGCATATAAGAGAGTCATAAATCTCATAGGTTTTTATATGGCCTTTTACAGCTTTTTCAGAGGAGGCTTTTTTAAGGTTAGTAATCCCTCTCCACTCCCCATACTCCTTCATCTATGCCCACCCCATTTAATCTTCCTTGTTGCCCTTTTCCACTTCATACTACATATGATTTATCTCCATTCTTCTGAAGTGCTCCCTGTTGGCACATTTCAGATTCCTGACATCAATGGAAACTATAATTTAAATACATATTACTAAAAATTCAAAGCTACCATCTACATATGATAAAGAACATATAACATATGTCTGTCTAAGTTTGGGTTATCTCACTTATAATGACTATTTCCAACTTCTTTGTTTATCTGAAAATTTTATAATTTTACTTTTCTTGTAGCTGAATATTATTATATTGTGTGTATGCAACATCTAGTTTATTTCCATTTCTTGGCTATTGTGAATAGAACAGATATAAGCATAAGCAAGAATCCTTATAATATGATATAGATATATACCTTGTGGTAGTATTGCTGAGTTATATGATAGATCTATTTACAGATTTCTGAGGAAGCTTCTCACTGATGTCCATAGGGGCAGTAGCAGTTTGTAGTTCCACTAAGAGTTATGAGCGGTCCCTTTCCCACAAACTCATGCCAGTATTTGCTGACTTTTTAATTGTTTTAAAATTTTAAATTACAAACAAGGTTGCTTCACATGACAATCCAAGTTCCTTCTCCCTCCCCTCCTCACACGCTGTCCTACCAACCATCCTGCCCGCAATCCCATTTGCATTCCCCATAGGGGATATCCAGAATTGGTCATTTCATTCAGGACAGGTCCTAGGCCCTCCCCCAAGAGTCCAGGCTGAGAGAACATCTCTAATTGTGGGATGGGCACCCAAAGTCCATTGGTATGCCAGAGATAAATACAAGGCCCCATAGATTGGCTAGGCCTCCTCATGGACACCCACATTTAGGGTGTATGGATCAGTCCCATGCTGGAATCCCACCCATCGGTCTGGGGTTCAAGAGCTCCCCCTTGTTCAAGTCAGCTGTTTCTGGGGGTTAAACAAGCCCAGCTTGGCCCCTTTGCTCTTCAGTCCTCCCTCTCTGTCACTGGGTTCCAGGAGTTCAGCTCAGTGTTTAGCTGTGGGTGTCTACCTCTGCTTTCATCAGTCATTGGTTGAAGGTTCTGTTTCCCAGACTCTCAGGCAGTGGGCATATAGGATGGTCCTCTGTGGCACCCGCACCACAAGCAAGTCCAAAGTATCAGGAAAAGAAAGACAAGCTGTCCAGCTGTTTGTACTAAGAGAATACATGTGCTGCCTTTATTGCCAGGAGAAAGTCTGTGTGTGTGTGTCTTCATTGCAAGTGCTAAGAGCTCTCTAGCTTGTAGGAGGGAGCAGTCTTATATATAGGCTTACAGCACAGTGGAAAAACCCCAGGGTGGAAGAGAGGTGTTTTCCTCCTGCTAGATGTTGGTTGTTGATGTCAGTGGGGCAATGTGAGGGCAGTAAGCCAGGACTAGAAAACAGGATGCACCTCTGGCAATCAGCTGACAAACAACTCAGAGACACTTTGGGGGCTAGGCCCCAACAGCCCTCCCTTAATCCATGTCTAAAATCCAAATAAGAGTAAGTACGTACCATGAATGTCTTTTTGTGACTGGATTACCTCACTCAGGATGGTTTCTTCTAGTGTCATCCATTTGCTGCAAATTTCAAGATTCCATTGTTTTATCTATTTTTTCCCACCGAAGAGTATGCCATTGTGTAAATGTACCATATTTTCTCTATCCATTCTTCAGTTGAGGGACATCTAGGTTGTTTCCAGGTTCTGGCTATTGCAAATAATGCTGCTGTGAATATAGTGGAACAGACATCCTTGTTGTATGAATGTACATCCTTTGGGTATATGCCTAAGAATGGAATTGCTGGGTCTTGTGCTAGATTGATTCTCATTTTCCTTAGAAATCTCCATACTGATTTCCAAAGTGGGTGTACAAGTTGGCACTCCCACCAGCAGTGAAGGAGTGTTCCCCTCTCTCCACATCCTCTCCAGCATACATTGTCTTCGGTGTTTTTGATTTTAGCCATTCTGACAAGAGTAAGATAGTATCTCAGAGTTGTTTTGATTTGTATTTCCCTGATGGTTAGGAATATTAAGAACTTTCATAAGTGCTTCTCACGAATTTTAGACTCTCTAAAAAGAAAATTCTCCACTTAGTTCTGTAGCCCACTTTTTAATTGGGTCCTTTGTTGTTTTGGAGACTTGCTTCTTGAGTTCTTTGTAAATTTTGGAGATCAGCCCTCTGTCAGATGTGGTGAATAACTTTTCCCATTCTGTGGGATGCCTTTTTCTCTGTTAACTGCGTCCTTTGCCTTACATAAGTGTCTCAGTTTCAGAAGGTCCTGTGTATTAATTGTTGACCTCAGTGTCTGTGCTACTGGTGTTATGTTCAGGAAAAAGTTTCTCATACCAATGCATTCAAGGGTACCTCCCACTTTCTCTTCTAAGAGGGTCAGCATGTATGGATTTGTGATGAGGTCTTTTATCAATTTGGATTTAAGTTTTGTGTATGGCAATAGACATGGATCTATCCACATTCTTTTACATGTCAGCCTCCAGTTCTGCCAGTACCATTTGTTGAAAATGCTTTCTTTTATTCACTGTATAATTTTAGCTTCTTTGTCGAAGATCATGTGTTCATACTTCTATGGGTTAATATTGGGGTGTTCAATTCGATTCCATTGGTCTACTTTCTATTTTTGTGCCAATACCACCCTGTTTCCAGGACTATAGCTCTATAATAGAGTTTGAAGTCAGGGATGGTGATGTCACTGGATATTGCTTTGTTGAATAGGGTTGTTTTGTCTATCCTGTGTGTTTTGTTTTTCCATATAAAGTTGATTATTGTTCTTTCAAGGTCTGTGAAGAATTGTGCTGGCATTTTAATGGGGATTGCACTGAATCTGTAGATGGCTTTTGGAAGATTGCCATTTTTATTATGTTGATCCTATCTATCCAAAAGCATGGGATATCTTTCCATTTTCTGTTGTCTTCTTTACTTTTTTTCTTTAATGACTCAAAGTTCTTGTGATATAGGTCTTTCACTTGACTGGTTAGTATTACCCCAAGGTATTTTATGTTGTTTGTGGCAATTGTAAAGGGTGATGTTTCTCTGATTTCTTTCTCAGCTCTTTTATTGTGTGTATATAGTAGGGCTACTGATTTTCTTGAGTTGATCTTGTAACTTGCCACTTTGCTGAAGGTATTCATCAGCTGTAGGAGTCTTCTGGTAGAGTTTTTTTGGGTCACTTATGTAAACTATCATATCATCTGCAAACAGTGAAAGTTTGACCTCTTCCTTTCCAATTTGTATCCCCTTGATCTCCTTTTGTTGTCTTATTGCTCTTGGTAGATCTTCAAGTACAATATTGAAGAGGTATGGAGAGAGTGTATAGCCTTGTCTTTTTCCTGATTTTAGAGGAAACACATTAAGTTTCTGTCCATTTAGTTTGACGTTGGCTGTTGGTTTGCTGTATATAGCTTTTATTATGTTCAGGTATGTTCCTGTTATACCGGATCTCTCCAAGACCTTTATCACGAAGGTGTTTTGGATTTTGTCAAAGGATTTTCAACATCTAGTGAGATGTTCAATTGATTTTTGTTTCTCACCTTGCTTATATGGTGGATTACATTTCTGGATTTTTGTATGCTATATCCCCCCGGCCCCGCGCACATCCCTGGGATGAAACCTACTTGATCATGGTGGATGATTGTTTTTTGTTTTTTTTTTCAAGAAAATTTTTATTACATTTTTATTAGAAAAGAGCTTGCTTCACATGTGAATCCCAGCTCCCTCTCCCTCCTCTCCTCCTGCACCCCCACCATCCCCCCCCCCAGCCTCCCAACATATTCCCACCAATCTCCCCATAGGGGATATCCAGAGTCTGTCACCTTACTCAGGGCAGGGTCCAGGCCCTCCCCCAAGAGTTCAGGCTAAGAGAGCATCCCTCCCTGTGCCATGGACACAGGAAGTTCATTTGTATGCCAGGAACAAATACTGATCCACTGCCCAGGGCCCCACATGTTGCCCAGGCATCCCCACCGACTCTCACACAAACAGGGGTTTGGGTAAGTCCCATGCTGGTCTCCAAGCTCTCGATCTGAGGTCCAAGAGCACCCCCCTTGTTCAGGTCAGCCGTCCCTGTTGGCTTCACCAGCACATTCTTTGTCCATTTGCTCAACACTCTACTCTCTCTGTCACTGGGTTCCATGTGTTGAGTTCAGTGTTTAGCTGTGGGTGTTTGCCTCTTTTTCCATCAGTCACTAGATGAAGTTTCTAGGATGGCATAAAAGGTAGTCGTTCAGTTCATTATTAGGAATGGGCATTAAGGGTAGTCTCTCCACTATTGCTCATCTTGCCAGTTTAATCCTTGTAGATCACTAGAGGTCTCTCTTCAAACCTATGATTCCCTCTATTATGGTATTTCTCAACCTGTTCTCCACCTATTCAACCCCCAACTCAATCTTCCTGTTCCCCCATGACCTAGTCTCTCCTTTTCTCCCCCTCTCTTCTTCCCAGCTCCCACTCCCCCCACCTCCTGCTGTGTTCCCAATCTGTTCAGCAGATCTTGCTTCATTCCTCTTCTCTGGGGTACCATGCATATCTCTCTTAGGCTCTTGTCTATTTCCCAGACTCTCTGTCAGTGGAATTGCAGACTGGTACTCCCCTGACCCATGTCTAAAATCCATATATGAGTGAGTACACACCCCATTTGTTTTTTTTTTTTGTGACTCAGTTACCTCACTCAGGATGGTTTCTTCTAGTGCCATCCATTTGCCTGCAAATTTCAAGGTTCCATTTTTTCCCTGCTGAGTTGTACTCCATTGTGTAAATGTGCCACATTTTTCTCTACCACTCTTCAGTTGAGGGACATCTAGGTTGCTTCTAGGCTCTGGCTTTTACAAATAATGCTGCTGTGAGCATAGTGGAACAGATGTCCTTGTTGTGTGAATTTGTATCTTTTGGATATATGCCTAAGAGTGGAATTGCTGGGTCTTGTGGTAAATTGATTCTCATTTTCCTGAGGAATCTCCATACTGATTTGCAAAGTGGATGTACAAGTTGGCACAACCACCAGCAGTGGAGGAGTGTTCCCTTCTCTCCACATCCTTTCCAGCATACATTGTTGTGGGGACACCAGACCTTGAGCAGAGACCCACTTCCCCTTCGGCCTGGGAGTAGGCAGCTGTAAAACAATGTTTACTAAAAACATGTTTACTAAAAACAATACAATGCCCGGGGCAATAAGTTCCTGGAAAAGGCCTGCCCTTGGAAACCACCCTGACCTCGACCTTGTCCAAAGACTAACCGCCTCTTCTGACATGCCCAGATCAGTTTTTGGTGTCAGGGCAGAACCAGCCAGGGTAGAGGAGAGGGCAGAAGCTTCTCTGGAGGGAGCCTTTCTTAGAAAGTTTTCTTGAACCTTTTTGGGGCCTGCTTAAAGTTTTCTTTACATCGTTGAATGAGTCTCTGTGTTGTCAATCCCCGACACCCTCAGCATGTTCTCAGACACGGGCTGCTCAGCAGACGCGGCACATTGTCTTCGATTTTAGCTATTCTTATAGTAGTAAGATGGTATCTCTGAGTTGCTTTGATTTGCCTTTCCCTGATGGCTAAGGATGTTGAGCATTTTCTCAAGTGTCTCTCAGCCATTTTAGACTTCGCTATTGAGAATTCTCTATTTAGTTCTGTACCCCACTTTTTTTTATTACATCCTTTGATGTTTTGTAGACTTGCTTCTTGATTTCTTTGTAAATTTTGCAGATCAGCACTCTGTCAGATATGGGGTTAATGAATATCGTTTCCTATTCTGTGGACTGCCTTTATGTCTTGTTGACTGTGTCCTTTGCCTTACAGAAGTATATGGGACATTAATAGATGGGTAACTTTTAATTGTTGTTTCTGTTCTTGGATGTTATGGGTCTCTAAATTACCTCATTTTGATTTAAATTTGGTAAGTCATACATATCTTAACATTTGTATTTTTTCAGTTCTCTGGAGTTTAAACTCTTAAATGTCTTTATGATGAAAATTCTGTGAAAATCTCTGAATTCCTTAGTTTCTGTTTTAAAATCTCCCTTCTGATTTCTAATGCTATTAATTTGGATAGTCTTTTACCTCCTTTCTATTTATGTTGCTAAAGCTTTGTCAATTTTGTTAGTCTTTTTAAAGAACCCACTCTTTATTTAATTTCTGTTTTCATTTGATAATCTCATCCCTTATACTGTTTTGGGTTATTGTTTATTCTTGTTTTTCAAAGGCCTTCAGGTGTACCTCTAAGTCATTAAATTGTTAATTTGAGAGCTCTTTAGTCTTTTATGTTGGCAATTACCACTGTAATCATTCCTCTTATGATTGGCTTCATTATGTTCTATAGGTTTTGTTACATTGTGTCTTCCTTTTCATTCAATTGTGGAATTCTTAATTTTCATTCTTAATTTCTTCTTTGAACCAATTATCACTCAATGGGACATTGTTTAGTGCCCCCAGGTGTGTTTATGTTTCATAGCTTCTATTGATATTCAGATTTATTCCATCGTGATCCAATAGAATGCAGGAGATCATTTCAATTTTCCTATGTTTATAGACATAATGTCAACATTTTTGATAAATTTCCTTGCATATTAAAAGTGTGGCCAGTTTTAGAGAAAGATCCATGTGCTGATACTATTTATACTATTTAAAAATACAATATTTGTTTTTATCAGCACTGATTAAAATATATTATTAGTGATTTTTAAACAACCTACTACTGTTATTCTGCAAAAGCAACATAGCAATAAAATGACTGCTAATTGCATATTGGTATACATATAGATTAGGTCCTTCCTTAACCCTCATCAAAGAAGCCTCTTCTTGAAGTAAACGGATAGTAACACAGTGACCCAAAACTGGAAAATATGCAGAGGGTGATAGACTTTAGAGCACTCTGTCTTAGATGGAATATTTTCATCAAACCCCTCCCCTCAAAGTTTAAACTTGGGTGGATGTCTGTTAGCTCCATTTGATTAATGATATCATAGAATTCCAATGTTTCTTTGTAGGTGATATATCTATTGGTGAGAGTACAATAAAGTCACTAACTCATAATGTTTTGGCTAATATGTGGTTTTAGGTCTAATTCTAATAGCATTTATTTTTATGAAATTAGGTACAATTTTGTTTTGTATATGTATAATGCCTAGACTTATAATATTATGTTGGTGAATTATTTCCTTAATTTGAATGAATTTACACTCCTTTTCTCTTTTGAGTAGTTTTGGTCTGAACTTTATTTTGTTTGTAGCTAGAATATATCTTTCTGCTTGATTATTAGATCCATTTGCTCAGAGCACATCTGTGATTCCATTTGTGCTACTTAGATTTTTGTCAAGATAGGGTCACCTAGGAAGAAAGAACCATCTTTTAAGAAAAGACTTTTTCCTGAGTGAGGTAACCCAGTCACAAAAAGAGAAACATGGCATGTACTCTCTCATATATGGATTATAGACATAGATATGGGGGAGTGCCAGCCTACAATCCCATGGCCACAGTGTCTGGGAAACAGAACCTTCATTCAATGGCTGATGGAAGAAGAGGCAGACTCCAACAGCTAAACACTGAGCTGAACTCAAGAAATCCAGTGACAGAGAGGAAGGACTGATGAGCAAAGGGGTTAAGACTGGGATGGTTTAACCCCAGAAACAGCTGACCTGACAAAGGTTAGCTTTTGAATCCCAGAACGATGGCTGGGAATCCAGCTTGGGACTGATCAAGACTCCCTGAATGTTGGTGTCAGCGAGGAGGCCTAGGTAATCTACTGAGCCTTGGGTAGTAGATCAGTATTTATCCCGGGTGTACAAATGGACTTTGGGCACCTATCCAACAATGAGATATGCACTCTCACCCTGGACTCCTGAGGGAGGGTCTAGGCCCTGCCCTGTATGAAATGACAGACTATGGACACCCCCATGGAGGGCCTCACTGTCCCTGGGGAAATCAAGGGGTATTGGAGGGGCTGGTGGGAGGGCATGGGAGTAGGGGAGGGCAAGGGAGAGGGACCTGAAATCGACATGTGAAGCAGCCTTGTTTCTAATTTAAATTTAAATTAAAAATAAAATAAAAAAGAAAAGACTTTTATCAGATTGTTAAGGAAGCAAGTATGTGAGGACATTTTATTTTGTTAATGATTGATATGGAAAGGCCCAGGCTACTGTGGGTAGTACCACAACTAGGTATGTGGTTATTTGTTGTATAAGAAAACAAACTAAGCACGCAGGAGAGACAAACAAGGATCACTTCCCACAGTCTCTGCTTTAGGTCCTAACTCCATGTTTCCTTTCTTGAGCTACTGCTTTGACTTGGTACTGCTTCTCTTCTTGCCGAACTGTAAGCTATATAATGAAAAGAAACAAACTAACAAACCACATCAAAATACCCCAAATCCTTCATGTCTCAAGTTAGTTCAGTTAGTATATTATAACAGTGATTGACAAGCTTAACTAGAACAGGAATTGGTTCCAGGTGTAGGGATATTGCTGTGACAGAGCTAAATATATTGCGTTTGGGAAAATTATAGAGTGTTTGGAACATTAGTTTGGAAAAGCCAGCGAGTGATCAAAGTTCAATGTAATGTTCTATGGGATCTTGGATGATAAATATATAGAAATGTAGGTGATGGATGCTGTTTTGTCAGGTCCACACCCATTTCCTTTTTTCCAACTCCTTCCCTATACGCTCACTATTATTTTTATATTTTCCTTTTTCTAAACTAACCGAGTATACTTTGTGTGGTTAGTATGTACATACCTATAAGATCATCTACTGAAGGACTGTTTACCTTTCAGTGGCCTTATCCATGAAGGAAAATAACTCTCTTTCCCAACAACTATCAATTTGTAATATAGCTCCTCAGCTAGGGGAGGAATAGTTTAACGATCTTCTCACTCCATGCTAGGAGTTTGAATGGCTTGATCACATGAAAATATTGCATGCATTCATAGTCAGCATTAGTTCACATGTACAACTATACTGTTGTGTCTAGAAAGCACTGTTGCATTGTAGCCATCTAATGCCTGTGAATATTACAATCATTCCAATAATTCTCAAGCATTGGTGAAAAGGGTATGATATAGGTATCCCATTTGGGGCTGAGCACCCCACAATATCTTATTCTCTACATGATGACCAGTTGTGGCCCCTGCGTCATTATTAAATGATATACTGAAACTAGAAGCTTCTTTGATAGTGATTGAGAGATTTATTATTAATTTATATGTATTAAAATATGCTTTCAGGACTAAGAGATATTCTACTCCATAGGTATAACAGTGTGTCTTCAAGGGTTAGTTTAATAGGATGTCAATTGAACAGTATAATTTCTGAGGAATAATCCTTTAGCACACTGTGAAGATACACTCTTCTCATTGTTAATAAAGAGATGACTTGTGGGCCTGAAAGGCAGGACTTACAGACAAAAAGAGAGCATGGGGAAGAAGGAGGGTGGAGTCACCAGCAAGACACAGAGGAAGAAGGTGATAAACATGCTGTGGTGACAAAAATGTACTACTGTGTAGTAGAATGTAAATAAGAAATATGGCTTAATTTAAGTTGAAAGAGCTAATTAGTAACAAGCCTAAACTATCAGCTGAGTATTTATAATTAATAATAAGTCTGCGTGGTTATTAGGCAGCTGGCAGTCCTGATGAAAAACTCTGCCTACACCTAATAGTGGTAGGTCCTCCACTAGGCCTATGGCTTATCTAGTCTCTAATTCTTGACCTCTTAATGGTACCAAGTATCATCTTGGAGAGTGGGATTAAATGTAATCATAAAGTGACTGGTTGTTCCCATAACATTAATGTGACCCTTATAACAGTGGAAATATCTTGTCTGGCCACTTGTTGTTGTAGCTTAGAGTACATAGATGGGGAAAAGTGATAATTACTTTTCTCCCCTAGTAGTATTCACAGCACCTTCTGAACCATGAACGCAAACCAGTAGAGGTGAAAGTTTCAAGTCAGTGCTAGCTTGATTTCTCCATGCTTTATGACTCAAGTATGTTGTATTCTCAGTAATAGGGTCTTGATATCAAAATCTGGAGGATAACCAAGAGCAATGACAATAGTTCATAGTACTTATAGGTCTATGGGACTCCACTACTCAACAATCCTAAAAGAAATAATCCATTTCTGACACTAGGGTTTTTATTTGATAGCCAATGATGTCTTGTCCTTGTCTCTTGTCATAAAGTAACTCAGTTTAAATTATTTTTAAATACGTGCATTTGTACATATTATAGGAGGTAAAGGTGGCCTTTACTTGCTCCTCCTCTCTGATCTCTAAGCATTTTTCTTTATATCTGACTCCATGGTTTTTTATTTAGACCAATTAAGAACTCCTTTTTGCATTCAACTACTTTTTTGGATCTAGAATACAGCAAGATAGGCTCCACATCTATTTTTGAAGTAACAAATATCGTTTTTAAAAGTCCTCTGTGAAAATTCTCAAATGACTAAAGCTTAAATTATCACCACACACACACACACACACACACACACAGACACACATGCATACACTACACAGTCAGAGAGACAGACAGACAGATACACACACACTTTTTTCATTTTCTGATTCTATAAAAGGCCTCAAAACTCTATAACTCTACTGCTATATCCTCACTTTATACATTCAAGAAATAATTATTTTAATAATAAATTGTTGGCTCATCATATATATATGTATATATATATGATTAGCACCAAGTTAGTTTTAGTAAATGATAATTAGGTTATTTAGGACAATAGAAATATACAGATGGGTATAATAAGGTATATTTTAAAACATCTTCAAGTATTTATAGAATAAAAGATCACAGGAGAAGAATGCAACATCTTATTAACAGTAGTAATCCAGAAAATAAATTACTGCATTGAATCTATTTTTCCCTACTGGGGGATTTACCATTCCTAATAAATTTGATTAATGAGCAGCCAAATTATAGCATCTTGTTAGCTAAGGAATCTAACAGAAGAAATTGTCCCAATAAAAACTGGGCAGCAAAATTATTTTTTTATATCTATTATACGCTAGAAGTCATAATTCTTGGCAGAAAGACTCATTTTGTATTCCCCATGGTGATTTAAAATTTTGGTTGTGTACCAAGTGAGTAGGGTGATGTGTTTGTAAAGTTTGTTTCTAAAATGTTATAAGTACAAGTTTTATTACTCCTTTCCATGGAGTAATAACCTAGATTAATATAACATAAATTGGTCAAAAATATCTGGCAGTAACTATAGTGAACCTAAAGTGGAAGTAGCATCTGGCAAAATTAACAATACATTCTCTCTGGAGAGAAGGCATTTCATACTAAAAATTATAAATTTTTATAAGCTGGTTTGTAAGGAGAAAACATCACTGATTCAAATTAGAGACAGGAAAAAGACAACATGAGTCAGAAATAACAAAATAGAAGACAATTAAACATTCATATGTCCTTCAAACATTTAATTTACCAGACAGATAAGAAAATAAACATATTAACTTATGCTTAATGAAGTAAAACCTCACAAGAAACATGATATTATTTAAAATGACCTAGATATTTAACAACATGCCAAATAGAACCAGCAGGAATGAAAACATGTTTTAAAAAATATTTTTAGATTCATTAAAAAATTCTGCATTGCTGAATACACATTCATTCAATTTGAAGATAGGCCACAATACATTTTCTGAATGTAATACAGAAATATAATTAAAGAAAAATATCAATGCAAAAGTTTCCTTCATAATTTAAGCCAAGACAAGTAGCTTTCTCAAGGTTCTCATTCATCCTCTTCCTACTTCCTGGAATCCTTTTCTCCTAGATGTTTACACTGATGGATGACCTTTTCTCATTGTTGATATTGCAGACTGCCCATTATAAGAGAGAATTTCCATTATGGGTACTGAATACTGTAATCCTAATACAATAATCACTTTATCCTTAGTTTCATATAATGCCCACTCTGGAGAACTAAGACAAAACAAATTGCACAGAACAAAGTACTGCGTATTTAAAATATCTTTCATTTAATTCTGATAATGGATCTCCACCAATAAAATTCAGTTCTACAAAATCGAAAAATAGGGAGAAAGGACACTGAGACCTCTCTGTGTCACTATATAATTTCTCAGATAATATCATGGACATGTAAATACTATGAAGTAATTACAGTGACACAACTTTGATTTCTGGTACATAAGTCACTAATTTCATAGATATCAAGAGACAACTGTACCTATTAGAAGTAAATTCCCATTAATTTCTCTTCTCAGTCCTTAGTGACCACTAATGTATTTTCTGTCTATGGATTTTTCTATTACATCTTCTGACCTTGTTTTTTGATACATATCTTTTTACATAACTTGTTTGGTAGATATTGTGGGGGGAGATACTTGTGAGTTTTATTTGTTGTCCTGGGCATTAAATCCATTGGCAACACATATGCTATCCAATCAACTATATTCTTATAATTTTGTACATTTGTTGATGTCCTTTGCCTACCACTTATGTCCTATCCAAGTTTTATCAAAATTACTTTACATCTGTGTTTATTGTCTGTTTCCTACATTCTTCACTTCTTTGGTGTACGTTTCTTTTGGTCTTAGATTTTCAATGAAATGTATACAATTGTCAGTATCTATCCTTTTTCCTGAGCTTCCACTCATTTTTGAAAGACTTATTATTTTGTTAGCAATGCATTAAACTCATATTTCCCTTCAGAGAGTGTGTTAATTATATTTTCTCTTGCCATTACAAAATTCGATGGATAAAAGAAATTTAGGAGGAAAATAACAAATCATACAGCTTCATGGACAGCATCTGGGGCTCATGATGAAATTAGATAGGTCTATAAAGGTAAGGTTTCTTCATAAACCCAGCTCTGCTGACTATAGTGCAATTTCTCTCTTAGACTGTGTGCATTCCATGGCTAAAGCTGTCCTTAGCAGATGTCCTATTGTCCTGGTATCTATAATCCTCCAGTGTCTCAACTGCAATGTAGGCTTCACCATCACAACTTCACACAATGGCCTTTCAGGAACTCCTTGAAAGAACTTTATACTAGCCACACATATTCTGGCAATATATCTTCTTTGTAAGAACAGAACAGGACTTCTTGATCCCCATAGTCTTGTGTTCTCTATGCCTGCAAAATCAGTACCACATGGGTGACAATACCAAGTTCTGCTAACAACTGGAAATGATCTTGGGGAAACATTTTCCTACATTGTAGCTGTCAAAGAGCAGGGGATTTCTTCAGCTTAGGCTTTTGTCTTTTGTAAATATTTTATTTATTGAGGTTATAATTTAATTAAGACATTTCTTCCAATTCCTCTCTCCTAATCCTTCCACATACCCTACCACCATTCTCCTTCAAATTCACAGACATTTTTCAAACCAAATGTTATTGCATGTATATATGCATATGTATATATCGTGTATTCCTAAATATAACCTGTTCAGTTTGTATAATCCTACCTGTATGCATGTTTTCAAGTCTGATCGTTTGGTACTGAACATGTTCTCTTCTCCAAGGAAGTCTGTCTCTCATATTCCCAGCTTTCCTTGGTTGTCTATAGTTCTTTGTGTAGCACTGGGGCCTCCTGGGCCTTTCTCCTTCCAGTTTGGCATGTTTATGGGCATCATATTTCATTTGCTCAATAAGTCAGTGAGACTTTAGGGTGTAGCTTCTGATATTACTAGGAGCCACAGTCTCTCAGCAAACTCCCTGATCCTCAGTCTCTTACAATCTTTCCACCCCTTGTTCTACAATATTCCCTGAGCCTTGGGTGCATGTGGCAGTGGATTAAAGATGTTTTCATTGGGATTGGCTCCACTGTTCTGCATTTTGATTTATTATGGTTTTCTGTCATGATCTTCACTGTTGCAAAGAGAAGTTTCCTTGATGAGGGATGAGAGATACACTTGTCTGTGTGTTTAAGAATAAATATTTAGATTATAGTTAGAGATTGTGCTATTTAGTGAAGTGGTGATTGTAGTTTCTCCCCCAAGAACCTACAATAACTTCGTTATCTCTGCGTACTTGACCATGTTTTCATTACTAAGTATCATTTCTCTCTTGTTTAGTGGGCCTTAAATACAACTAGAGAACTGTTAATATAGCTGAGCTATGCATGATAATATTGCACTCTTTGAGCTTTCTTGCAAGGATTGTTATTGTTATGGTTCATAGGCACATATATTGTGCTTGCAAATATTTTACTGAGCATTTTTGAGTCTATGTTAGTCATTGGCATTGGCCTTCAGTTTTCTTTTTCTATTAGGTCTTTAGTTGGTTTTAGTATTAGACTGATACTAGCTTCACAGAAAGAGTATGGAAGTGCTCCTTTTGTTTCTAGTCTATTAATAGTTTAAAAAGCATTGACTATACACCTTTTTTTAAAGTCTATAGAATTCTGTTGTGAATCCATCTATCTCTGCACGTTTTCCAGTTACACAGCTTCTTTATTGCCATTTCAATCTCCTCACTTATTACAGTGTCAGCTTAAGTTTTGGCTTGGTTTAATTTATTGATTTAGGTAAATATAGAAATTTATCTATTTAAGTTTTACAGCTTAATGACATTTATTTGTGCTCCTTTTGAGTTTTTCGTGTAGACACTTAGACCTCTAAATTTCTCTCAGAGGACTGTTTTCAATGTACCCCATAGGGGTTGTTGTTTTGTGCTTCCATTTTCTTTTAGTTCCAAGATATTTTAAGAAAATTCTTCTTTAAAAAATTCTTCTTTGGTTCATTCATACTTCACTATATTGAGGTACTTATTCTCAATGCATTTGTATGTTTACTAGTAATTGCTGTCAGTTTTAAGTTTTACTGCATTGTGGTCAGATAGTATGTATGAAGTTATTTAAACCTTTTTGAATTTGTAAAGAAGTATATTTTGTTCCAGAATGTGCTATCTTTTTTTTAAAGAAAGCTTCCTTATGGTGCAGAATAGAATATGTATTATTTGGTGTTGGATGGGATATTTTGTTGATATATGTTACATCTATTTGATGTGTGGTATCAGTTAATTCTGATGATGTTTCTTTGTTTTTATTGCCATTCAGATGACCCATTTATTGCAGAAAATGGGGAACCCAAATCAACTATGATTGATAGATTGATGTTACTGTGTCTTTAAATCCTATACTATCTTTTTATTTTTTATTTTAAATGAAATTGGGTGCGTCACAGTTTGGTTCACATATGTTTGGGATACCAATATCTTTTTGCTTAATTCTTTTCTTTTTATAATGAAGGGTAACTATTTCTTATGATTAGTTTTAGTTTGAAGTTTCTTTTATCATCTATTCAGGTAACAATGCCTGCTTGCTTCCTGGTCCCATATAACTTAAATATTTTGGTCCATCCTTTTACTATAAGCTGATGCCTATCTTTAAATGAGATTGTTTCTTGTAGAAAATTGATATATTTTCTTAGTTAATCCATTAAGTCAATCTGTGTTTATTGATTGGAAAATTGAGCCCGTTGGTATTTAAAGTTAGTATTGAAATGTGTGGGTTAAATTTGGTCATCATTGTGTTATTGGTTTTTCTTGGTACTGTTTATGTTCTCAGTGTATTACAATAATTATTCCCTAGTATTTCTTTTCACAGTGTTTCTTTATTTCATTCCTCTCTTCATGTTAGAATATTTTTTCCTTCATTTTCTTTAACTTTCCTTGTTGGTTATAAATCTTTTTGGAATGCTTACATCATGAAAAAAATTTCTACTTCAGTTATGGTGGATATTTTTCTCGGTTTATTAGTCTAGGCTGGCATTCATAGCCTTTCAGGAATTTGAATATTTTGCTCCAGGCTTTTCCAGCTTTCAAAATTTCCAGTGAGAAATGACTTTTTATTTGGATTGGTTTTACTTTGTATATGACTTGCATTTTTTCACTTGGAGCATTAAATACCCTTTCTTAATTACGTATATTTGGTGTTTTAATTATGACATGGTGGCGGGGGAGATTTCCTGTCTTACCTATTTAGCATTCTGTGTGCTTTTTGTATATGTAAGGGTTGTCTTTCATTAGTTTGGGGAAGTTTTCTTCTATGATCTTGGCCTATGCTATTGACTTCTCCCACATATATGACTATAATCTAAAAGTTTTATTTTTTCATTGTATGTCAGATTTTCTGTATGGTCCTTGGCCATGTTTTTAATTTTGCATAGTTCTTTATTATTTGGTCTAGGTCCTCTATTTTCAAGTTCTAGTAGTCATAGGGTCTATGTTTGCATATTCTTAGGCATCATTCAGGCATTTTACTCCTTAATTTCACTGAGCTCTTTCATTATATCTTTCTTAGATTTCTTGAATTCTTTGACAAAGTTTTTTGGCTGTTCTGTTAAATTCTTTGTGTGTGGGTTCATCTAGGTAATTATCATTGGCAAACATACTTATAGGACTGGTTGGCTTTGGAGAGAAGAAACTATTGATATTTAATTTTGTGTGCAATCTTTTCAATGAGATATAGGCATATGAAATTCTCTTCTTTATTCTAAGTCTGATATGGACTAAGCAGTGTGTGTCAGAGGAGAGGATATGTGAGCATGTTGGGCTTATAGGTTAGAAATTATATGGGTGGAATAAAGTCAGGTGGACACGGGGTACTGTACTGGTATACAGGATATGCCTCCTGGTCCAGGCCTTGAGTGTCAGAGTACACGGAATAGGTAGAAAGTTGGTATGTGGGGTGGAAGAGGTCTGTAGGTTAGGGTTAAATATTTGAGGTCCTTTTAGAATCCTGAGATTGACTGTAGTGTAGACAGAGGTAGCTAGAGACAGCTGGGGCACTGGATACATGACCTAGGCTAAATATAGAGGGTTAGAGAGGGCATGTAGGTGGTGAAGATCAGGTCAGAAAGATTCATTGACAATGTAGATTCTGCAGACAAGCATGAAAGATCTGACTGGATGAAGATGCTGGATACTACTGAGGAAGAACCAGTGGCAGGTAGGAGATGTCCCTGATAGAAGCTTCTTTTTTAACCTAAGGCACTAAGTATAATTAGTTCATATGCACATGCCTGTGACCATCCACTAAAGCATGGGCAACATAGCAATGTCCTATCATTTCCCAAGTCTCTCTCTCTCTCTCTCTCTCTCTCTCTCTCTCTCTCTCTCTCTCTCTCTCTCTCTCTCTGAATAGCCATTAACTCCCATTAGCTCATTAGGTAGGGGTGGCCCATGGGAAACCTGTTCCCTTTCCATGCTGGAAATTTTAACTCTTTTGATCTTGTCAAGATCTTGTGTTGTACAGATAACCACAGCTGCTGTGAAGTCAGGTGTGGAAAAGCCATGGAAAGATGGGTCAAATTTAATATATTCTTAATCTCTGTTTTCTAGTGATTTCTTATGAAATTTTCCATCTCCATTTATTTAAAAAATACAGGCATGTAATTTTCTTATGTTTTTCCTTTACTGTCAATGTAAGGTTTGCCTAATAATACCTTCCTTCTACTTCAAATTTGATAACCCTGAAGTACTCTTCAACTCATAGTGGCTCCCACACATACACATGATGGTGGGTGGGGGAGAGGCAAGGAGGATCTCCAAACAAGATATACCTTTTGTATTTATGCCTCCAATGAGCTAATCTCTATTCAACTATAAACTTCTTTTTAATGTTTTTATTTAATTAGAAACATGTATACTTCAAATGTCAATCCCAGCTCCCTCTGCCACCCCTCCTCCATTGTCCATCCACCAGCACCCTCGCCCGCCCCCAGCCCATTCCCCAGGGAAGGTGAGGCCTTCCTTGGGGGGATCTCCAGAGTCTGTCATTTCATCCAGGGCAGGACCTAGGCCCTTCTTCCCCTGTGTCCAGGCTGAGATAGCATCCTTCCATGTAGAGTAGGCTCCCAAAGTTCATTAAAGTAGAACATTAATCTACTACCCAAGGCCCCAGGAATTTCTGAGGCCTTCTCACTGACACTACACTCATGGAGTCTGGATCAGTCCTCTGTTGGCCTCTCAGTCATCAGTCTGGGGCTCAAGAGCTCCCCCTTGTCCAGTCAGCTGTTTTTGTGGGTTTCACCAACAAAGACTTGATGAGCCTTTGCTCATCACTCCTCTATCTCTGTCACTGGGTTCCAGGGGTTCAGTTCAGTGTTTAGCTGTATCTGTCTCTGCTTCCTTCAGTCACTGGGTGAAGGTTCTAGGATGGCATATAAGGTAATCAACAAACTTATAATCAGGGAGGGGCTATTAATGTAGTCTCTCTGCTATTACTTAGTTTTCCAGTTGGTGTTATCCTTGTAGATCTCTGGAAATCTCACTAGTGTCAGCTATCCCCTCAAAACTATAATGACTCCCTCTATAATGACTCCCTCTATTATGGTATGTCTCATCCTGCTCTCCTCTATCCTTACCCTGACTCAACCTTCCTGCTCCTCCATGTCTTCTTTTCCCCTCCTCTTATCCCCCTCTCTTTTTCTTGGTTCCCTCTCTCCTCCCCCCATGTTCCCAATCTGCTCAAGAGATCTTTCCTCATTCCACTTCTCTGGGGTATAATGCATATCTCTTGGGAACCTCCCTGTTTCCCAGACTCTTTGGCCCTGGGATTGTAGGCTGACACAACCCTGATCCATGTCTAAAATCCATATATGAGTGAGTACATACCATGTTTGTCTTTTTGTGACTGGGTTACATCACTCAGGATGGTTTCTTCTAGTGCCATCCATTTGCCTGCAAATATCTTTTTTGGTTTTTGTGTTTTGGTTTTGAGAGACAGGGTTTCTCTGTATTGCTTTGGAGGCTGTCCTGGAACTCACTCTGTGGACCAGCCCGGCCTCGAACTCACAAATAATCGCCTGCCTGTATAATTTTAGCTTCTTTGTCAAAAATCAGCTGTTCATAGGTTTATGGATTAATCTCAGGGTGTTCAACTCGATTCCCTTGGTCTACCTGTCTATTTTTGTGCAAATACCAAGCTATTTTCAGGACTATAGCTCTATAATAGAGCTTGAAGTCAGGGATGGTGATGTCTCCAGACGTTGCTTTGCTGAGCAGTGTTGTCTTGGCTATCCTGGGTTTTTTGTTTTTCCATATAAAATTGAGAATTGTTTTTTCAAGGTCTGGGAAGAATTGTGATGGAATTTTGATGCAGATTGGCAGGTTGGCCATTTTTACTACATTAATCCTACCTATCCAAGAGCATGGGAGATCTTTCCATTTCCTGGCATCTTCTTTAATTGCTTTCTTTAAAGACTCACAGTTCTTGGGATACAGCTCTTTCACTTGTTTGGTTAGCATTACCCCAAGGTACGTTATGTTGTTTGTGACAATTGTAAAGAGTGATGTTTCTCTGATTTCTTTCTCAGCCCTTTCATCGTCTGTGTATAGTAGGGCTACTGATTTTCTTGAGTTGGTCCCTGCCACTTTGCTGAAATTATTTATCAGCTATAGGAGTTCCCTGGTAGAGTTTTTTGTATCACTTATGTAAACTATCATGTCATCTGCAAATAGTGAAAGTTTGATTTCTTCCAATTTGTATCCTCTTGATCTCCTTTTGTTGTCTTATTGTTCTTGGTAGAACTTCAAGTACAATATTGAAGAACTATGTGGAGAGAGGACAGCCTTGTCTTGTTCCTGATTATATAGGAATTGCCTTGAGTTTCTCTGCATTCAGTTTGATGTTGGCTATTGGATTGTTGTATGTAGCTTTTATTGTGTTTAGGTATGTTCCTGTTATCCCAGATCTCTCCAAGACCTTTATCATGAATGGGTGTTGGATTGTGTCAAAGGCTTTTTCAGCATCTAGTGAGATGATCATGTGATTTTTGTTTCTCAGATTGTTTATATGGTGGATTACATTGATAGATTTTCATATGTTGAACCATCCCTGCATCCCTGGAATGAAGCCAACTTTATCATCGTGGATGAGTTTTCTGATGTGTTCTTAGATCTCATTTGCCAGTATTTTATTGAGTATTTTTTAGGGAAATTGGTCTGAAGTTTACTTTCTTAGTTGTGTCTTTGTGTGGTTTGGGTATCAATGTTATTGAAGCCTTGTAAAAACAGTTTGACAAAGACCCTTCCACTTCTATTGTGTGTAACAAACTTAGGAGAATTGGTATAAGCTGTTTTTTGAATTACTGGTAAAATTCTTCGCTGAAGCCATCTGGGCCTGGGCTTTCATTGCTTGGCAGATTTTGTTGACTGCTTATATATCCTTAGGTGTTACAGGAATATTTAGATTACTTATCTGTTCTTGATTTAATTTTTTTAAAATTATATTTATCCAGAAAATAGTCCATTTCTTTTAAATTTTCAAATTTTGTGGAGTACAGCTTTTCAAAATATGACCTGATGATTCTCTGGATTTCCTCACTGTCCACTGTTATGTTTCCCTTTTCATTTCTGATTTTTTAATTAGCATGTGCATACTCTGCCATTTGGTAAGTTTGGATAAAGGTTTGTCTATCTTGTTGATTTTCTCAAAGAACAAACTCTTTGTTACATTGATTCTTTGTATCATTTTCCTAGTTTCTACTTTATTGATTTTAGCCCTCAATTTAATTATTTCTTGGCGTCTACTCCTCTGGGGTGAGTTTGCTTCCTTTTGTTCTTGAGCTTTCAGTTGTGCTGTTAATTCTCTAGTGTGGCTATTCTCCAGTTTCTTCATGTGGGCACTTAGTGCTATGAACTTTCCTCTTATCACTGCTTTCAAAGTGTCCCATAAGTTTGGGTATGTTGTATCTTCATTCTCACTGAATTCTAGGAAGTCTTTAATTTCTTTTCTTATATCTTCTTTGACCCAGGAGTGGTACAATTGTGTATTATTCAATTTCCATGAATTTACAGGGTTTCTGTGACTTGTGTTATTGTTGAATTCCAATTTTAAAGCATGATGGTCTGATAAGATACATGGAGTTATTCCATTTTTTGTACCTATTGAGGTTTGCTATGTTGCCAAGTATGTGGTCCATTTTTGAGAAGGTTCTGTGAGGAGCTGAGAAGAAGATATATTGTTTTGTGTTTGGATGGAGTGTTCTACAGATGTCTGTTAAACCCAATTGGGTCATAACATCTATTAGGTCCTTCGTATCCTTATTAAGTTTCTGACTTGTGGTGAGAGTGGGGTATTGAAGTCTCCGACTATGAGTGTGTGAGGTTTTACATGTGCTTTGAGTCTTAGTAATGTTTCTTTTATGAATGTGCATGGCCTAGTATTTGGGGTATAGATGTTCAGAATTGAGACTTCATCTTGGTTGATTTCTCCTGTGATGAATATGAAGTGGCCTCCTTTTGATTGATTTTAGTTTAAAGTCTAATTTGTTAGATACTAGGATTGCTACCCCCACTTGTTTCTTGGGTCAATTTGATTAGAAAATCTTTTCCCAACCCTTAACTCTGAAATAACGTGTGTCTTTGAAGATGAGGTGTATTTCCTGTATGCAGCAGAAGGAAGGATTCTGTCTTCAAATCCATTCTGTTAGCCTATGTCTTTTTATGGGTGAAATAAGACCATTAATATTGAGGGAAATTAATGACCACTAATTGTTCATTCTTGTTTGTTTTGGGATGGTTGTTGTTGGTGGAATTGTATGAGGATTTCCACCACTTTTTCTTTTGCCTGTTGGTAAAGTGGGATTATCTATTGCCTATGTTTTTCTGGTTGTAGTTAACTTCCTTGGGTTGGAGTTTTCCTTCCAGAATTTTCTCTAGGGATGGATTAGTGGATATGCATTGTTTAAATCTGGTTTTGTCATGAAATATCTTGTTTTCTCCATCTATATTGATTGAAATTTTGCTGGTTATGGCAGTTTTGGCTGGCATCCGTGGTCTCTTAATGTTGGTAGAATATCTGTCCAAGACCTTCTGGCTTTCATAGTTTCCATGGATAATTCAGGTGTAATTCTTATAGGTTTGCCTTTATATGTAACTTGGCCTTTTTCGTTAGTTGCTCTTAATATTCTCTCTTTATTCTGTATATTTGTGGTCTTGATTATTATGTGTCAAGGGGATTTTTTGTGGGTCCACTCTATTTGTTGTTCTGTAAGCTTCTTGTACTTTCATTAGCATGTCTTTATTTAGGTTGGGAAAGTTTTCTTCTATTATTTTGTTGAATATGTTTTCTGACCTTTTGACCCATTTTTCCCAGATATTTTGTGTTAGGGATTTGTTGGACTTAAAGTTTTCTTTGGTCAATGAATCTAATTCTCCTAGTTTATCTTCAACACCTGAGATTCTCTCTTCCATCTCTTGTATTCTGTTGGTTATGCTTGCATCTGTAGTTCCTGACCATTTTGCCAATTTTTATGTTTCCAGCATTCCTTCAGACTGTGTTTTTTATTGTTTCTATTTCAGATTTCATCCCTTACACTGTTTGAATTGTTTCTTGCAATTTTTCTTTGTCTTTTGCTCCTTTCCTTTAATTTTTGGATTGTTTTATCTTCTATCTCTTTAAGGGATTTTCTCATATCCTCTTTGAGTGCCTCTATCATTTCAATGAAGTTTTTTTTATTTTTGTCATTCTCTTCTGATTCATTTGTTTTGGGGTGTTCCAGTCTTGTTGGTGTAGAGTCTCTGGACTCTGGCAGTGTCATATTGGTTTTTCTATTGCTCCTTGTGTTTCTATATTGTCTCCTTCCCATCCGTTCTTGCAGTGGGTTCCAGAGGGTGCCTCTTTCTCTCCTGGTGGGTGTGGGGGTCTCGGGTTCTCTTCTGGTGTGTGTAGGCAAGTTCACTATTTTGGTAGCTCTCCACTTCCTGGTCTTGTGGGTGGAGAAATGGACTAGGGTGCTGGGGTGCTTTGTATCGCACTGGGTTGGATGGGAGCCCCAGTGGTATACCCCAGGCACAGGAGTGTGGCCTGGAGACAGGTCCTGATAGTTTTTGTCATATGGGTGGTGTAGGAGACTAGGTGCTGGGGTGAGTTTGTTCCTGCCTCTGGAATTGAAGCTGCAGTGTTAGTCCCCAAGCACCTGCAGCTGGTCTAGTCCTAGTTCTGTGGGTGGAGCAGGAAACTATGGTACCTTGACTCCTACCATCTCTGCAAGGATGGAAACCTCAGTGGCAGAGCCTAGGTGCAGGCAGGCCGTCTGGAAATGGGACCTGGTTTACCTGGTCTTATGGGTGGAGCAGGATACTAGTCTGCCTTGGTTCACAACACTGGGATGGAAGCCACAGTGGTAGACTCCAAGCATAGGCACCTGGCCTAGTCCCGTTGGTAGAGTCAGAGATTAGGCTGATGGGGTGCCTTGCCTCCTGCCTCTATGATGGAAACCTCTGTGGCAGCCCCCAATCACTGGCAGGTGGCCCAGAAATGGGCCCTGGTTTACCTGGACCCATGGGTGGAGCAGGAGACTATGGTGTATTGGTTCTTGCTTGGATGGAAGATGCAGCGGTAGACCCCAACCACAGGCAGCCAGTCTATTCCTGGTTCGGTGGATGGAGCAGGAATCTATGGCTCCTGCAGTCTCCATAGGGATGGAAGCCTCATTGGCAGAGCCCAGGTCCAGGCAGGCAGTCTGGAAATCTTAATTTCTTATTTTATTTCTTCTTTGACTCAGGAGTGGCACAATTGCGCATTATTCAATTTCCATGAGTTTGAAGGGTTTCTGCAATTTGTGTTGTTGTTGAACTCTAAAGCATGGTGGTCTGATAAGATACATGGATTTATTCCATTTATTTGTACCTGTTGCAGTTTGCTATGCTGCTAAGTATGTGGTCAATTTTTGAGAAGGTTCCATGTAGTGCTGAGAAGAAGGTATATTCTTTTGTGTTTGGATGGAATGTTCTATAGTTGTCTGTCAAACCCAATTGAGTCATAACTTCTGTAAGTTCCTTTGTTTCTTTGTTGAGTTTCTGTCTGGTAGTCCTGTCTAGTGGTGACAGTAGGGTGTTGAAGTCTCCCACTATAAGTGTGTGAGGTTTTATGTGTGGTTTGAGCTTTACTAATGTTTCTTTTACAAATGTGGATACTTTTGTGTTTGGGGCATAGATGTTCAGAATCGAGACTTCATCTTGGTGGATTTTTCCTGTGACAAATATGAAATTTTTCCTGCTTCATCTCTTTTGATTGATTTCAGTTTAAAGTGCAGTTTGTTAGACATTATGATTGTTGCCCCTGCTTTTTTCTTGGGTCCATTTAATTGGAAAATCTTTTCTCAACCCTAACTCTGAGGAAACATCTGTCTTTGAAGCTGAGGTGTGTTTCGTTTGCAGAAAGGATGAGTTCTGTCTTCGAATACAGTCTGTCAGTCTGTGCCTTTTTTAAGGGTGAGTTAAGATCATTAATATTGAGGGATATTAATGACCTTTGATTGCTCATTCTCACTTGTTTTGGAATGATTGTTTTTGGTGGAACTGTATGTGGATTTCCATTCCTTTTCTCTTTTGGCTGTTGGTAAAGTGGAATTATCTATTGCCTATGTTTTTCTGGTTGTAGTTAACTTCCTTGGATTGGAGTTTTTCTTCCAGAACTTTCTGTAGGTCTGGGTTAGTGGATATGTAGTGTTTAAATCTGGTTTTGTCAAGGAATATCTTGTTTTCTCCATCTATATTGATTGAAAGCTTTGGTGGGGATAGTAGTGTGGGCTGGCATCCGCTATCTCTTAGTGTTGATATAGTATCTATACAGGATTTTCTGGCTTTTAGAGTTTCCATGGAGAAGTCAGCTGTAATTCTTATAGGTTTGCCTTTATATGTTATTTGATCTTTTCCTTAGCTTTTCTAAGTATTCTTTCTTTATTCTGTATATTTGGGGTCTTGATTATTATGTATTGGGGGACTTTTTGTGATCTACTCTATTTGGTGTTCTGTAAGCTTCTTGTCCCTTCATTGGCATGTCTTTCTTCAGCTTGGGAAAGTTTTCTTCTATGATTTTGGTGAATATGTTTTCTGTCCCTTTTAGTTGGGTTTCTTCACCTTCTTCTATACCTATTTGTTCTTAGGTTTGGTCTTTTCGTGGTGTCCCATATTTCCTGGATATTTTGTGTTAGAGATTTTTGGACTTAAAAATTTCTTTGATTGATGAATCTATTTCTCCTAGTGTGTCTTCAACACCTGAGATTCTCTCTTCCATCTCTTGCATTCTGTTGGTTATCCTTGCATCTGTAGTACCTGGCCATTTCCCCAGTTTTTCCATTTCCAGCATTCATTCAGATGGTGTTTTTCTATTGTCTTCTTATCAGCTTTCAACCCTTCCACTGTTTGAATTGTTTCTTGTAATTTTTGCTTCGTGTTTTCCTCCCTTTCTTGGATTTGTTGGTTTGTTTTTTCTTCCATTTCTTGCATTTTTTCTTCCATTTCTTTAAGGGATTTTCTCACATCCTCTTTGAGGGCCTCTATCTTTTTCATGAAGGTGTTTTTAAGGTCATTCCCTTCTGCTTCATCTGCATTGGGGTGTTCAGGTCTTACTGGTGTAGAATCTCTAGATTCTGATGGTGTCACATTTGTTTTTATGTTGCTGGGTGTGTTTGTATATTGCCTATTTCCCATCACTTCTTCCAGTGGATGTAGAAAAAGTTTCTTCCTCTCCTGGTGGGTAGGAGACCAGGGCTCCCTTTTGGTGGGTGCAAGCAAATCCAATACTCACTGGTCTCTGCTCTCTCTTCTCTGCCCTCTGTCCTGAGTGTGGGCAGAAGTAGACTGGCTCTTTCTGCATGCTCCTGGTCACTTTGTCGTCCATCCAGGTTTGAGTCGACCTGGCTGAGGTCCAGGCCAGTGTATCCAAGAGAGGGTGAGCAGGAGGAATTCAGGTCTAAGATTGGGGCCTGATGCTCACCTCTCAACTATAAATTTCTAAGTAGATGAATACATTGCCAAGATTTGTGTTCTAATGACCTATTCTTTCCAAAATGCCTGTAAGTGGGTAACAAAACCTTTAGTTCATAAGCATCTGGGTTACATAAAATATCTAAACCATGGATAACTGCTGTAATCTTCAACACAGATAAAACTACCCAGAATAAGTCTGAAGAAGATGAAGAAATGGATTTTATAACTTGTAAAACATATGTGTCAAATGTCAAGTTTTCTGAAAAATAAGCAGAAAGCATAGAATCACGAAAAAATGCTCATTTAAGATCATACACAAATACATGCACATATATACATATTTATATATATACATAAATAATATGTATATTGAGAAACTAGATAAGAAACTTAAAGCTACTCTCTTAAATATGCTTTAGAAATAAAACAAGAAATTCACAAGAACAAAATGGGACTATAAAAAATAGAATTATATGAAAAGAACCAAGTACAATTCTCCACATGAAATTTAAATTCATGATTTGTCAAAAATAGATGTAAATAAAAAAACGAATCATGATATTTGAATAGGAAGAATGGAAGTTATTATGTCCAAAAAGTATAAAGAATACAAATGAACATAGCCCATAAATGTATGTGATACATCCAAACAGACTAATGAAGGTACTATTGTAATTCAGAAGAATAGAAAATAAAGCAGATATTAAGCTTATATAAAGAAATAATAACCAAACTGGTGCACCCAATTCCATAAAACATTTACTACTGGAATTAAAGACACCAATTAACACCACCTTAACAATAGAAGTGACTTCAATACTTCACTTTCTCCAAGTGACAGCTCATCTGGGCACAAATTACAGAGAAACATCAGCATTTACTGACATCATACATCAAGGGGAGCTAACAGATATCTAAAGAATATTTCACCCACTCAGCAGCATATGGAACCTTACCTACAATAGACCACATTATGAAACACAAAACGTATTAACAAATTCAGAAAAATGGAAATAACTCCATGTATCCTACATGATCAAAATGCAATAAAGCTTAAAATCAAAAGCAAACAAATCTCTAGAAAGTGAAAATACTCATAGAGATTGAATAACTCAATAATGAATTATAAGTGAGTCAAAGAAGCAACCAAGAAATAAAAAATTCTTGCAATTAAGCAGATATGAAAATAAAACAAAAACTCCTATGTGACACATTAAAAGCAGTTTTATCAGAGAAATTTATCAGTCTAAGTTCCCTATTTTAAAAACGTCAGAAAGAGCACAAATGTCAGAAAGAGCACAAATAAATGAATTAATGTTTTCAATATGAAAAATAATTGCAAACCAAATCCAAGCCCAGTGGCAAGAAATCATAAAATTTAGGACAGAAAACAATGAAATAAAAACAGCAACAACAAAAATTACATTAGAGAATTTAAGAGCAATTTATTAGAGAAGATAAACACCATAGACCCCTTTCTTAATTAAACACAGAAAAAAAGAGAGTGCCTAAATTAACAGAATTAGAGATAAACACTTAAACATTAAAACACACACCAAATAAATTCAGAACATTATAAGGGGATAGTGTAAAAGCTGTACTCCATTAAATTTGAAAATCTGAAAGAAGTGAATGAATTTTTAGATTCATCCAAATACCAAAGTCAAGAAAAGGAAAGATCACTAATCTAAACCAATCCATAACAGAGAAGGTGGATAAAAAATAGTAAAAAGTCTTACAATAAAAAAGCTCTGGCCCAGATAGATTCACAGGAGATATCTACTAAACCTTTAAAGAAGGTCTACAGTCAGTCCTTCTTTATTTATACAAAATAAATAAATAAATGAAAGAGAAGTTCCAGCCACAACCAATCTGTTTCTGAGTGCAGTATTACTATAACTGCTAAATCTGGTAAAGACACCACCACCACCAACAACAACAACAACAACAAAAATGAAAATCACAGGCCAAAATCACTGATGAACTTTAATTTAAAAATTCTCAACAATAATCAATTTTGTATGGAAAAACAAAAGACCCAGGATAGCCAAAACAACCCTGTTCAACAAGGCAACGTCCGGACGCATCACCATCCCTGACCTCAAGCTCTATTATAGAGCTATAGTCCTGAAAACAGCTTGGTATTGGCACAAAAATAGACAGGTAGACCAATGGAATCGAATTGAAAATCCAGGTATTAACCCACACACGTACGAACATCTGATCTTTGACAAAGAAGCTAAAAATATACAATGGAATAAAGAAAGCATCTTCAACAAATGGTGCTGGCATAATTGCAGACTGGCATGTAGAAGAATGTGGATCGATCCATGTTTATCGCCATGCACAAAACTTAAGTCCAAATGGATCAAAGACCTAAACATAAATCCAGCCACACTGAACCTCTTAGAAGAGAAAGTGGGTGGTACCCTTGAACAAATTGGTACAGGAGACAGCTTCCTGAACATAACACCAGTAGCACAGACAGTGAGATCAACAATTAATAAATGGGACCTACTGAAACTGAGAAGCTTCTGTAAGGCAAAGGACACAGTCAGCAAGACAAAAAGGCAGCCCACAGAATGGGAAAAAATATTCACTAATCCCACATCTGACAGAGGGTTGATCTCCAAAATTTACAAAGAACTCAAGAAGCAAGTCTCCAAAACACCAAAGGACCCTATTAAAAAGTGGGCTGCAGAACTAAATAGAGAGTTTTCAATAGAGGAGTCTAAAATGGCGGAGAGGCACTTGAGAAAGTGCTCAACATCCTTAGCCATCCGGGAAATGCAAATCAAAACAACTCTGAGATACCATCTCACTCCTGTCAGAATGGCTAAAATCAAAAACACCAATGACAATTTATGCTGGAGAGGATGTGGTGAAAGGGGGACACTCCTCCATTGCTGGTGGGAGTGCCAACTGGTTCAGCCACTTTGGAAAGCAGTATGGAGATTCCTCAGAAAAATGGGAATAAACCTACCACAAGACCCAGCAACTCCACTCTTAGGCATATATCCAAAAGATGCCCATTCATACAACAAAGATGTCTGTTCCACTATGTTCATAGCAGCTTTATTTGTAATAGCCAGAACTTGGAAGCAACCTAGAGGTCCCTCGCCCGAAGAGTGGATAGAGAAAATGTGGTACATCTACACAATGGAGTACTATTCAGCAGAAAAAAATAATGGAATCATGAGATTCACAGGCAAATGGATGACACTAGAAGAAACCATCCTGAGTTAGGTAACCCAATCACAAAAAGAGAAACATGGCATGTACTCTCTCATATATGGATTTTAGACATAGATCTGGGGAGTGCCAGCCTACAATCCTATGGCCAGAGAGTCTGGGAAACAGAAACTTTATTTAGTGGCTGATCGAAGAAGAGGCAGACTCCCTTGGTTAAGTACTGAGCTGAACCCAAGAAAGCCAGTAACAGAGAGGGAGGACTGATGATCAAAGGGATTAAGACTGGGCTGGTTTAACCCCTAGAAACAGCTGACCAGACAAAGGTTAACTCTTGAATCCCAGGCATCAGCCTGGGAATCCAGCATGGGACTCATCAAGACCCCCTGAATCTGGGTGTCAGTGAGGAGGCCTAGGGAATCTATTGAGCCTTGGGCAGCAGATCAGTACCCATCCCAAGTATACACACGGACTTTGGACTCCCATAGAACAATGTGAGGTGTACTCTCACCCTGAACTCTTGGGGAAGGGTCTAGGCCCTGCCCTATATGAAATGATAGACTATGGACACCCTCATGGAGGGCCTCACCCTCCCTGGGGGAATGAGGAGATAACGGGGGGGGGTGGTTGGGGGGAGGGCACGGGAGGAGGGGAGGGAATGGGAGAGGGACCTGGAACTGACTTGTGAAGCAACCTCGTTTCTTATCTAAATTTAAACTGGAAAATAAAATATAAAAAAAAATTTTCAACAAAATATTAGCAAGTGGACTATAGACATGTATCAGAAAATCACCAGCCACAATCAAGTTGGTTTTATTTCATTGATGTTGTAATGATCCTGCATACATAGGACAATAAGTATAATTAATACATTCTGTAAATCTATCTTAACAGATGTATAAAATGTTTGACAAAATCCAACAAATACTCGGTATAAAAGTCCTACAGAAAGTATATCTGGAGGGAACATATATTTTCACATAAAATATAAGAGAACCTACAATAAACATAGTCCTAAATAGAGAAAAACTCAAAATATTCTCATTGAAATAAAGAATTAGACATGATTGTCCACATTTTCCACCTGTTTTCAATAAACTGTTTGAAGCACTGGCTATAGTAATAATACAAGAGAAGCAAAGGAATGGGATACAGATACAAAAAGAAAAATTCAAATTATCCTCATTTCAAATAATAGGATTCAAAAGAGATTCCAAAAATCCTCCACAGAATTTCTAGAAATTATCAATGGGTTTAGCAGAGTGTCAGGACACAATTTCAACTTAAAACATTAGGATTTCTATATAACAACAGCAATACTGATAAAGATATTCCCTCACTCATTCACAATAGCCTCAAAAATACCTTAAATCAATCTAATCAAGAAGGTAAAAGGCCTTTTCAATGAAAACTTTACATGTCTAAAGAAAGGGGTTGAGGAAGACAGTGGAAAATAAAAGACCTTCAATTATTATGGAATGGTAGAATTTATATTGTGAAAAGTAATAATCCTACCAAAATTAATTTACTGATTAAGTAAACTCTTAATGATATGTCCACAACATTATTCACATAATTACAGAAAATATCTATATACTTATATGGAACCAGAAATAACCCTAGATAACCAAAGCAATCCTGAGCAAAAATGTATGTTGGAAGAATTTCTTCCATATCTCGAGTTATATTACAGACCTGCAGTGACAAAAATAATGTGGCATTTGCACAAAACAGAGAAGGAGATCAATGGAAGAAAATAGTGAATTCCAACATGTGTGAATGTAACTATAGAAATTTCTTATTTGACAATAAATATACACTGGAGAAAAGACACCATCTTTAACAAATGGTGATGAGAAAGGAATCACCGGTAGTATATTACTTGATATAGGTGTCAAACAGGACTTTCTTAATAGAAATTCATTCTTTCAGGAATTAAGGCCCACAATTGACAACTTGGACCTCATAAAACTAGAAAACTTGTATGTGGCAAAGAAAACCATCAACCAAGTGAAAAAGGAAGGCCACAGATTGAGAGAGACTATGTGCCAGCTGACAGAAGATTATTGTCCAGAATATACAAACAACTCAAAAAATAGAATCAAGAAAAATAATTTACCAAGTTACAATTTTGAAAAGAATTATAAAAAGAAGAAATGAAAATGGCTAAGAATATTTCAGAACATGTTCAACATCTTTAGCAATTCAGGACATGCATTTTAAAACAAATTTGAAAATCCATGTTATCCCAGCTAGAAAGGCTAAGTTAGAAAAAATCACAACAAGTGCTGATGAGGTCAGAGCAAAAAGGGAAATCTCATTCAGTATTGGTAAGATTGCAAACTGGGGCAGCCATTCTGGAAACCGGTAGAAATTCTAAAAATACTTAAAGTAAGTCTACAATATGTCCTACATTATGTCACTCTTTGGTTCACACACAAAGGACTCAACATCTTATCTACACATACATCCTCAGTCATGTCCATTGTTGCTTTATTCACAATATCTAAGAAACAGTAATAACCTAAATATTCTTCAACTAATGAATGGACATCAAAATGTGGTGTATGGACACAATGTAATATAACTCAGCTGTAAAGAAAAATTAAATTTTCAGGGAAATGAACAGAATTAGAGTATATTGTAATAAGTGAGGTAACTTCGACCCAAAAAGATAAATGTTGCATTGTGTCTCTTGTTTGTGTTTCTTAGACTCAAATTTAAAGACTTGAATAGATAATCATACAGAAACCAGGAAAGCAAAATGGGATCAAGGGTTAAAGTTCTAAAGTGGGGGATAGAAGAATATGTGTACTATGAAGGGACAAGTGGGAGAATGTGGGTGTGGCTTTAAATGTGGAAGAAGAAAGGAGAATACAGAAGGGGAAGGACAAAAGAGCAGTAGTGAGGGAGTTTGTTGCTGGTGTAATACAGGTAATCACACAAAGAGGAATGAAAGTCCCATGAAGATTGACTTTATCAACCTGGATCAGAAATCAGGGAGTCTAATAAAAGGAATTTTACTCCAAATGTATTTAAGCCTTGTATAATTTGGAAAAAGTCTCCTGGTGTAATAAATTCCCATTGCACAAGGAAGCATAAGTATATTGAAACTCAACTCAGTGTACATGACATTTCTTCCAAGAAGACCAGTTCTAGAGATAGGCTACTTGTACTAGCTTAATGACCTAAGGGTCTGTCCTGGTCTTGATTATACAGATACTATAGAGGTTATTTGGACTATTATCCTTCTGTGGCCCTGGTTGTGGGAGCTTGGGGGAGCCTCTGACTGTATCATTTAGATTACTAGCCACCTTTGGTCTTGGTTGTAAGAGATTAATATGTCCTGATCCAACAGATAACATAGATTACCAGGCTGTTAATCATTTACAATTCTCAGCTTTCTAGATGGAAGAAAATGTTTTTCATCTTTCCCAATGAAAAGACAATCCTATACGCTTAACATTCCTTGACTCTGTGGAGATCTGTGGGCACAAGGACCTTCATGCCAGGCTCCCAACAGGGTAGTTAACGCTAAGGATATTTGTAAAAGACATAGAGTCATTATTTTATATTTTCCTAAAATTGCATACAATACATATAAGCATGAACACATAAACTATATACACGCATACATAATTAACATATACGCATACGTACGTATATTTTAAGAAACCCACAATTAGTCAAAATGCAGAGAACAACTGACCATTAGATGCCCAACCCTAGTTTCTATAGCTACAACAATACTCTTATACTTTAGGATCAGTAAATATTAATTCCTAGAGAGCAGAAACTTTTGAATAACAGAGAACAATTAAACCAACAGTATAAGTATGTCTTCTACATGTGACCCACAGCCAAGCCCTGGGTTAAGCTCCTGAAGTTCAGTTGAAGAGAGGGAGGAGGAATAACTGGAGCAAGGGTTGGGGAGTCAAGAGCATAATGGGAAAAACCCAGAGAAAAATGATCCAAACTAGTGGGAGCTCACAGACTATGGACTGATAGTTGGGGACCCTGTATGGAACTGAACTAGATCCTCTGAATGTGGGTGACAATTATATGACTTGATTTGTTGGGGGACTGGCAATGGCACCAGGACCTATCCCAAGTACATGAACTGGATTTTCGAACCCGTTCCCTATGTTGGCATAACTTGCTTAGCCTTGATACGGCAGGAGGGGCTTGGTGCTGCCACAACTTGGTATGACAGACTTTGTTGACTCCCCAAGGTAGGCTTCAACCCTCTGAGGAGGAGATGGGGGGAGGGAGAGCGAATGTTGGGGGGGAAGGAGAAGGGCAGGGAGGGAAACTGGGGTTGGTATGAAAATGAAAAATAATTTTTTAGCAAAAAAGAGAAAGCCTTGTGAATTTGGAGGGAATTGGAAGCACATATGAATGGTAGGAAACATGGGTATTATATAATTATATTTTAAATAAATAAAAATAATATTAATCTTTTAAAACATTGAATAGGATTAAAAAAGTAATGGAAAGCAATTACTTAACAAGTTTGCACAGGCTGTCACTGTTGCATGTATAATTGGTCTTAATAATAAAAACCTGAAGTCAGATATAGGGGTAAATGCTGAAAGATCAATAAGACAAAGGAGCAAGTCACAGCTACACCCTACCTCGTCAACTTCTCATCCAAATCTCTTGTTTCCTCCTGCATTATATCCTTCTCTCTGCCCAGCCATATCACTTCCTGTCTTTCTGTACAGACCTCCAGACCTCTATGGTTAACTAGTGGGTAGCTCCACCCTCTGTTCTTCATGAAAGTTTTGTTAGAGTACAAACATGATACATCAACTTTTATGAGAAACAATAAATCATCCAAGGTGAAGTCTTACAAATACCTTTTGAGGCAGACTTGAACAGCATTGATAACTCATACCCATTAATTAAATTTCAAGACTTTGAGAAAGAATTCAATTTCCTCCTATACTAACTTTAAATGTTACAAAAGGAATTAAATCATATGTGTATGAAAACATAAAATAAGTACATTTGTTGATACCATTTCATTTGTAATTCAATCATAACTGCACCTGACTATGTGTCTGCCATTTCTGAGTGCCAATTGTTTTTCCTTAGTAAAATATAGCTAATTATTTTGTTTCTTAAAATGTTAGCCAGGAATAATTTAATCAGAGAAGAAGATCACATTTTAAAATTTATTTGAACTCTTTTATTAAAACACTATTAACAGTCAGGAGATGCCTCTTTTCTTATGTAATTATTCATTCAAAAATGACATGAAATCATTCCATTTCTAGTAAAATGGCTAGGATTGGTGGATATAATATTAAAAGGAAAAACTCCAACACACATTTTCACTTATATGTGTTTCTAGAAACATTTTTCCTATAAAATCTGAAAACAAAGAAGTGGTTGTGAGAGGGGAGGAAATGAGGA
The DNA here is from genome assembly GCF_017639785.1 of Mesocricetus auratus. NCBI lineage: Eukaryota > Metazoa > Chordata > Mammalia > Rodentia > Cricetidae > Mesocricetus > Mesocricetus auratus. The sequence goes on along the minus strand of NW_024429188.1, from coordinate 56,084,094 downwards.
AGAGGAAAATACTGGTGATCAAATAATGTAGTATTTTTTGAGTGGAGGATTAAATGCTGGTGTTATGTGGCATAGTAAATTGTGTGACTATTTCAATGAGAAAGAAAAAAGAAATAAAACAAAAAGTACAGGAGGGCATTAAGTCTGAACAGGTCTAAGAAAAAAATACTGTGGAGAAATATGAATTAGAAAAGATAAAGCTAGAAAGAGATCAAAGGCTCTGTAAAAAGAAAATAATGGAGGTACTCAAAATACTGAGCAACATTGTTTCAATTTACCAAAATTTTCATTTGCGATTTTATTGAGGTATGATTTGCAAAGATAAAGTTGAGTACACTTATAGATGGGAAATGAGCCACATCAAGGATACTCAGAAGGGGGGATCATACAGTACTTTATTTGAGAGAGAGAAGGCACTTACATGAGAACCCGAGAACCGGGATTAGCGCTCTCTGTTCTTTCCAAGAGAGCATGTGCCTCCTTTCCCCTTTTTGTCTAAAGAAAATATTTAGACTTAAAAAAAACTGAATTGTGTCAATATACAAAATGCCTATAAAGCATATATACATAGAAGATGATAAGTATATTTATGCATCAAACATCATGAATAGAAATAAGACTTTACACAGTATGACAAATTATGATAAACAAATTTTAAATCACCAGAAGATACAATAATGTACCTATATCCCATCCTAAGCATATCTATCCCATCTAGATCTAAACTTATCTGGAAGACATGCCCACGTCTGAACACCTCCTTCCTATCCCAACCCTAAACAATTGAACACTAACCCTAACAGGTGTAAATTATCCTGTAATATCAACAGTAGGGAATGGGGGTGTAGTATTCTCAAAATTACTTCCTGCTGATGTGGGATGACTATAACGTCAAGGGTTCCTATAGGAAGAAAATGTTAATGTAGTGAAAGTCTCAAGTTAACTAGCTACAATATTTGTACTCAGTCTCTGTTTGATGGCCAGATTGTAGAAGGTGCTCCATATCAGTTAGTCTGGAGGTGTGTAGAGCAATGTAGTCCCAAACCGGTTTTATGGTTGTAGTTGTCAGTTCAGATGCATCAAGTCGGATCAGGTGGAGTCGATGAAGTGGGGCCCCATATTCTTTCTGATGTGTTGAAGAGTGCTGTTAAGAAACTCTTTGTCCTCTGTGGAAAACTCAAACATTAATGTCAACAAGGAAATTTCAACATTTATAGGTATGCATACTGGGAAATGCAACAATAAGGAAGATAATAAATATGAGGGAAATTAGACTTTCAGAAAAGAACCGAGTATAAACAGATGACAGACCCTAGATTTTGTTTTCTTCTGTCTTACATCAATTGGCTCCTTGATATAATACAGAAACTCTGAATTTTATTTTAACAACATGCTTGGATTTAGAGGAGGAGAGCCAAATCCAACTTTAAAGCCAGCATTGGTTTAAGTGAATTGGGATGAAAAGAGTATTAGGAAGTAAAAAGAAATGGATATTATAAGGACAAATTTAAGATATTAGACATTGATACCAAACATTAGATTCTTGTTTGTTTGATGGTTCTTTGGGTAGTCATCCTCTCTTCTTTAGGTATCTATTCGTTCAGTATCTTCTCGATGTTTGGAGATGGATTTTTCCTGTGAAGACAAAAACAAAACACTTCCCTTTCCTTTTGTGAGGTCTCCTTACACATCATAGACTATGACTTTCTGGATGAGCTGTCATCTTTCCTCCTCCTGATGTTTCTCCTGTTGGGATCGAATCTTGATCAATTTTGATGGAATCCAAAGCTTTTCTTCTCCTGCAAAAACAAATGTGAAACCCCTTCCCCAATGTAACACATATCCTAGTTTCCAAACTGAGGTCATAACATCCTTGAAATACACCAGCTGATTTAGTTCATAAGTTTTTTTTTTTTGTAGTCCAGTGCCTTTCTGTAGCTGTTTGTTCTTTCTCATTAGCAGATTCCATTGTAGGTACTGACAACGAACAATATAAATAGAGGATCCTGAAAATGATTCTATTTATAATAGTAACAAAATAAGAAAATGTTTATTCATAATCAAAGATAAAGCTCTATAATTTGGAAAGTTCAAAATATTATTAAAAGGAATTATAAACCAAGAAAATGGAAAAGAGAAAAATCATTCATTTGAATAGGAATATTATTAAGAGGACAGTATGACCACAAGGATCTTTGGAGTCATTGAAATAACAGCATGCTCATGAAGAAATCTGTTGTAGAATTCACATGAATTCTTAAGTGACACTGATATACTAATTTTGAAATAAAAGCAACAAAATACAAAGACATTCTCCTATTGACTTCAAAGTTTACAAAAGCTTCAGTAATATTTTTTAAACATATTATTTGTTAGAGTTAGCAGGGAAGTAAAAGAATAAAGGATATCAAATTTGGAAAAATAAACTATATCATCAGTGTTTGCAGGTGACATGCTCTTATTATACTCAGAAAATACTAGAGATTCTATTAAAAAGAAAAACAAGAAGAAAGGCTAGCAGAATAACTCAGTGAGTAAAAGCACTTGCCACTTAATCTTGATGACCTGACTTCTTACATCTGATTCTATAGTGGAAGGAGATAACCAACTCCCAATAGTTTTGACTAATCTCCATACATACCGTAGCATACACATATCAGAGATACTGAGGTGTTCAACTAAGATCAACATAGTATTATAATAAATAAATATTATCAAATATAAAATAAAATGAATGCAGTGGATATAAAGTTATGTCTGTACTGCACTGTAATATATAAAATGTGTGAAGTCATGTACATAAAATATGTATATCTTACTTTGATGATCCCCGTGGAGGGTCTCCCTATCCCTGGGTAATGGGTGGTGGGTGGTAGGTGGTTTGAGGGGTTGGTGGGAAGCATGGGAGGATGGGAGGGTGAGGGAATGGGGGGATGGATATGTAATAAGAGTGTTTCTAAAAAGAAAAAAAGAAAAAAGAAAAAATATATATATCTTAATTTGAAAGTACGTTTTCCTAATAGTACTACATATATTCTCTACACACATTGACTTGTAATCTTTTAAATTTGGAAGGTCATGTTTTAATGGTGGTTATTAACTAATCAAAATTCTGGTTGCTGCAGTTTGTGATAGGTATGGAAATTAAAAAAATTGGATAGCAGTGACAAAGTTGAAAGATTTTCAGTAGTATGTGGCAATGTTTTATGACATTTAACCAAGAGGAATTTTCAGAGTTGGAGTCAGTCCTTTCAAGACTCTCCACTGTTTGATCAACAAAATTTATGTACTACTTCACTGTTTGTCATTTTGACACTACTGGAATTTTTATTAATAGTATTTCCCATCTCAGGACAATATTATCTTGGCTCATCCATAAAGAGTAATTCTTCAATTTCAGTTTTATCATGAGATACCAGCAATTCATCCACACATTCAGTTCTCCTGTTTACATTTACCATTAAGAGTGGCCTGCTGTTCATTGAATGATACATGGTATTTTATTTAAAATGACTTAATATTTGAATTTACCATTTATTCATGGGTCATTTAAAAATGCTAAATCAGCAGACATGTGGCCAATCTCATCATACATCTCAACCAGAGTGTTGGTGACCAACTGCAATAGAACATCAGTAATGTTTGAAAATGAATCTTTCTTGTTTGAGCAGTAGAGTAGATCTTATTATTGACACAGAAACATCTGGTAAATCATTTTTTAAAGTATAGTGAGATCTCTATACTTGGTAGTTCCATTCATAGAGAAAACTGGAAGAGATTTTGTACAATTATTACAGATACTATGGATTTTCAAATAGAAAATCAGCAATGCTTTAGCCCAAAGTCAAAAATTGAGTTAGTTTGTCACATCATCAGCCTATACTCTGAAGTTTGATATCAAAGCATGGACTTCTCTATGTGTCTGAAAGTACATCATCTTTTATGTACTTTTGCATATTTCTGTCATCGTTCCAACATATTTGTTGTTTAAATCACTATTTAATCTTGGGTTTAAAATTGTCCCCATAGGAAGTTTGCTGAAACTCCATGTGAGGTCATTCCTGTCACATATTCTAAATAGCATCTTATATTTTTTCTTTCATAACATTCATTAAAGGTATCCATAGTTTGTCTGGAACTTGAAAATATTTTGTTATATGTGAAATAGTACTTTTTCAGATGTTATAAGCTAGTTAAAGTTGAAATTGCCTGAAGTATTTAGGTTGGCACAGTCTAATCACCAGTTGTTAAGTGCAGAGATCATTTGATCATTTTCCTAATAAAGACATATAGTCAAAGAGGATTAAATCAAAGAATGAGAGGATCTTTACCTACCATCACTGTTTTGGGGTCTAGATAAAATGTATCATGGCCTGAAGAATAGCTTCTAGAAACTGGAAAACACCCTCAATTGATGACCACAAGAAATTTAATACTTGCAGAAATTTAATAACTAAATAAACATAATACTTATTGCAGATTTCTGAAGGAGTGCAACTCTGTAACTACCTAGATTATACTATTTTAAGGCAATAAGTTGTAGGTGTAGTTGAGCCACATTCTATACAAAAGATTCTGTGACCTATAGATTATTGCATAAAAAACACGTACTGCTGTCAAATACTAATGTGAGAATTTAATATGAAAATTATTCAAGACAAAGAGGATAAAAAGCTTAATGAATTCATGGTTATAACTGCCCTTATTTTCCACAATAAGCCTGGTGTATAATTTAGAGCCTAACAAATTTTGTTACTAACTTAACCTTTTGAGCTAAAAACAAGAGGCTCTACAAGAAGGGTTCTAATTCTTTTTAAAGGCAAGCAGGCATCAGAAGGAAGAGAAGCATACATGCAAGAAAAGAAAGCACAATCATCCAGCAATGTAATTTGCTATATTCTAGCTCAGCTGCATAGACTTATTTAAAATACATAGTGTGTATACTGTAGAAAAGTTAAAACAAATTTTAGTTCATGATACTATCATGTGGGATATTAACAAATTCAGGTTGCATACACTGAACCCACTGCAAACTCTGGTAAGTTTGGACAGTGCAATTCAAATGTTTATCCTGCCACTTTCTCAAATTCCATGATCTCTTTAAAATAATTGTTTTGCCTTCATTTAATTTTTAGTTATATGTAAGGAGATAACAGGTACATATTGAAGCACCCTGAAAAGTCCGTTAAATCATAAGCTTCAATGGCTTTGTAGACCATGTAATCATCTAAATAAGATCCCAGAGCCTATTCAGCTTACACAGAAAAAAAGTGCTCGAAATCTATTCAATGATCCCGTATTCAAATAGTTAATTTGCAGTATGCTCTGTTCAAGAAAAGGAAAACTGTCACCCTGTCATTTTAGAGTCTGACAGTAAGCTTGTCAAAAGAGACAGCTGTTAAACTGAATTACTGTTGACATGCAGAGAAACGGCCCTTGCCAGATGTAAAAGACATCTGTGGCAATGAAGTGGTACAGAGTGGCTTTTCAAATGTGGTCACACTGGTATTTGAATAGCATGTCTATGGCATGAAAACATGGCCTTGACTCAGTCTGTTTAAGGCAGTGAGCTGAAACCAATGAGACAAACAAAGAAATCCTCCTCTCTGTTATATCCATAACTTATGCCTGAGAATGAAAACAGTACAGTAACAAACCTTCACATAGGGTCTTAAAACATAGCAAGAAATAATTTGACTTTTGAGTGCTTGAATATATGTTATACAAATCCACAAAGTGAATCATGTTGAATCATAATAATAATGATCTTATTCTTATAACTGTAAAGAGTTTTGTGATGATTATGAAGGACGTGGGGCTGGTGACTACTTGGCTGTTTGAACTGCTCTAACACTTCAGGAGTTCCCAAAATGGAAGAATTTAGATAAAAAATAGAAAATTTGTAATAGAAATGAGCTACATTTATAACTCAACAATTGAGACAGGTTATAAATACTAACTGCCTAATACGTAGTAGATACTATCATTATCTTAGGTATTACCTAGGATACATGAAATGCTGCAGAGTCACTCTAAAGGAAATCCTCATCTAGAAGGCAGGCAGAAATAAACATGAAAATGTTTGCTCTGACAAAGAATATTCCAACAGCTGCAACAGAGGCACAAAATCTTTTTATTTTAGTGTGACCCAGGGAGAATATAGGCAAAGCTGAATGGTATATGTAAGAAAGAGAATATTGAAAATAATCATGTATTTATAAGATATCATACAGTAAAAAAGGTACAATTTCTAAAAGCTATTTTAACAATAATAATTTATACTTTACACTAATATTTTTAAAATTATTTATATGACTATTATTTTAATTGTAATGTATACATTGAACAAATATATCAAGATAGTTGACCTGTATATCATGTTACTTTGAATTTTTCTATACTGAGGCATTTGAAATTTCCAAGTTATTTTGAAATATGTAGATTATTATTATCAAATACCATCATTTTAGTATGTTATAAACCCCATAAGTTATTCTATCTAAAATTTTAACAGTATATTCTATTAACAGTGTCTCATGCATTTTCAAGACAACCTCTGTCACTTTCAAACTACACATTAGAAAATCTTGATTATTCATTCCCTATATGATCAATCACATAGGAAACCTGAAGCCAGTTCTGATGATTCTTCTTTTCCTGACTAGCAAGGACAAAGTCAATTGATTGATGCTACCTAAGAACAAAAGGTTTATTGGACTGGTTATGTCATATCTCAGTTTAAATTGACTTCCAGTGCTGTCAGAAGGCATTCACTATTATGATATTTTTGATAAGGAATATGAAGCTCAAAGAAATGAAATGACTTACATGTACCATATGGCTTGAAAATCATAGATTTCTTGAAATATTTAATCTACTGTCTTTTTACTTGTTGACACAATTACTTTTCCTGCTTTATATTGGAGGCTCCATATTTATTTTCCATAAATAAAACAAATGCAAATCAGGAGAAATATTCTCACATGACATCTTAATTTCTCCCCCTCCCAGTTCATTTCTGGTTCTTCATAAGTTTATATATATGGATATAAAGTAATAAAATTTCTTACATAATTATTTGCCTTTGATTTTGCACACTCAGCTCTTCACAAATAGTACAAGATGTCATTTAATGAGAAAGACCTACCAGCAAGGACAGTTCCAATACACTTATGAATCATGTCCATTTAGCTGTAATTGAAAGAACTTTCAAGTGGAAGACATTTGGATCCTCAATTATATAAATCTTACTACCCACTTTAAAAACATCCTTAATTCCTTTTTGTCCTTCATATATGCATTTGAATATACTGACATAATAGAAGACAAAATTTGTAAGACTGACAAAATGAATGCATGTCATGTTTTCTGAATTATAAGATAAACAGTGAGTAAAGAGGTTAAAATAAAAATATTAGCTATTTGAGAGTGATGCTAAGTAATTAACTATATCTAAAAATCATGCAACTATTGCCAATTTAAGTTTCAAAAATTCTTGTCATTCCAAATGCAATCTCTGTACTAATTAAGGAAAGACTCTTACTTTTCTACATACCATTCTCTTGGAAATATGCAATCAATTTCACTTCTCTATGATTTAGTCTACTTTAGCAACCTCATAAAGGAGTTCTGTTTCAGTGTTCATCTATGTTATACCACATACTAAAATTTCATAATAAATTTCATGCACATATTATATTTTCCTTGTGTCTTCATATTTTTATTCAAGTTTTAGGTGGTTCAACATTTGGGTGTTCTAAATAATGCATCTTTTAACATTGCTATACAAGGATCTGTTTGAGGGCCTGTTGTCAATATCTAAAATGTTCATACATAGAAAATAAATTGCTGAGTCATCTACTGATTATACCAATAACTTTTCAGAACATCTAAATATTTTCCATGTCCACTGCCAATTTTACACTCTTGTAAATAAAGCATAAATATTCTGTCTTAGTTAGGGGTTTGATTACTACAAAAAGACACCATGACCGTTTCAACTTTTGTAAAGGAAAAGCAGTTAATGGGGAAGCTTACATTTTCAAAGGTTTAGTCCATTATCATCATGGTGTGACATAGTGGTATGAAGGCAGACATGGTGGTAGAGAAGGAACTGAGATTCCTACATTTTGACCTGCAGCAAGGGGAAGTGATCTGAGACACTGGGCATCCATTTAAGCATACATGAGACCTCAAAGCCCACTCCCAAAATGACATGCCAATAAAGTTTCCAATAGGCCACTTGCCATGAGCTTGTAGGAGGCCATTTCCTTTCAGACAACCACAGATTCCAATATTTAAACATTCTCATAATATTTATTTTGTACTTTATATTATAGCAATCTAATCAGTATGCAACTCACATTTAGTTATGATTATCGTGCACATTTCTCAATTCACAAACCTGAAAGTTATCTCATGTGTTTGTCATTTATGTATTTTCTTTGGAAAAATATCCATTCATGTCTTTTACCCATGTTTCAGTTGGATTGCCTTTTTACTGTTGAACTGTAGTTGTTGCTGAAGAGTTATTTGCTTTCAGTTCTTAGTAGTTATATAATTTGTAAATATTTTCTCCCACTATAGTAGTATTTTCACTTGCTTGATAATGACTTTCCTGTATAATTGTTAAATCCAAATTTATTTTTGTCTTTTATTGCTTATGGCTTAATGTAAGAAGAAAGACCTATTATCAGAATCAGTATATTCATTCTTAGTCTTTTTATATCTTATACATTGAATGGGAAATTTTTGATCTTAAATATTTTGAGGTTTTCTGTTTTTCCAGTACTACATCAGTGCAATATTGATACCTTAAAATGAGTCAGGAAATTTTAATCCTATTTCTGGAAATATTTTATAATAATTGATTTACAACAAAGCATATTCATTTTACATGGTGAAGGATTACATAACATATTTTCTTTTAATCATATCATATAGTTTTCCTGTATTCATACCTTCTCATTGTCCCTACCCTCTAATCCTCTACATTACAGCAGAAAGACTCATTTCTAATTTTATGTCACATATAAAGTTGTTACATATGTTTTTAAAAAATTTGTATCCACAAATTAAAGAAAATGTGATATTAACCATTCTTTTTTTTATTGATCAAGCAAGTGGCCCCAAGTAGCATGAGCCGTCTTTATTTACACAGCTTCAATTTGTGTGAACAATTACATAGCTAGCTTTTGCTTTCTAAGTTACTAAAAATGGTTACAATAATTACCAGTTGGTTTCTTGTCTCTTTCCCCTTCCATCTCCCAGCTCTCCCTCTGGTAGCCATTACCTTTTTGATCTGTATTTCTACCATCAGAAGCAAATTTACAAGCTACAAATAGGAACTTTTCTTCTAACTAGGCACACCTTCAGGTAGAACAGTGTGCCCAATTGCCAGCAAGTGAGCTTTTTGTCTCCTGTAGTGACTACATTTGGGAGGGTCTGGGTTCTCAGCCAAAGCTGGATCAATCCCTTTTTCTGTCTTCTCTGGGGATGTACCAGGCTTTTCCATTTATTCTATAGACAACATAACTGGGAAACTTACTCTTAATAGTTGGCACTGCCTGTCCCTTGCCTTTATGTCCATCTTCCTTAACTTCTTGGGGGTATTGGCACAGTTATTAGAAATGAGGGAACTGTGGGTTTCTATGATTCTGCTTCATTCCCTGTTCCTTGAATGTTCCCATTAATTCCTTATATCATCTGTTTAATAACATTTCTTTAAAACTCTTGTGGCTAAAATAATTCTTCCCAGGACAGTTATTGCAAATATGTAATATTAAATTTTGTGACTCACTAAGGCCAGCTGCAGGCTGTGCTGGAAAGGTAACATCCTGTTCTTTTTTTATTTCTTTTTTTTTATCATTTTTTATTTTAATTTTAAATAGCTTGTTTTACATGTCAATCCCAGTTCCCTTTCCCTCCCCTCCTCCCGCACTCCCCTTCCCCCCCACCCTCCCACCCTATTGCCAAATCCTTCCACATAGGGGACATCTAGAGTCTGTCATTTTACTCTGGGTAGGGTCCAGGCACTCCCCTAAGAGTCCAGGCTGAGAGAGCATCCCTCTTTGTGCTATAGGCACACGAAGACTGTTTGTATACCAGGGATAGACACTGATCCACAGCTCAGGGCCCCGTAGGTTGCCCAGGCCTTCTCGCTGACACTCACATTTGGGGGGGTCCAGATCAGTCCCATGCCGGCCTCCCCACTGTCAGTCTGGGGTCCAAGAGCTCTCCCCTGTTCAGATCAGCTGTCTCTGCTGGTTTTGCCAGCCCATTCTTTGCCAATTTGCTCATCACTCCTCTCTCTCTGTCACTGGGTTCCTTGGGTATGATTCTCTTCTATTGTACCCATTCTCAGTCAAAAAGTATTTCATTCTTTTCGGCACTTAAATAATATTCCATTGTGCATATATACTTCTAAAATATGTCATGGGTGGGACCTTGGTGGGTGGGTCCAAACCACAGAGGGTGAGGGACAAGCACACTCTAAAGACAAAGACAAAGATTATGTGGGAAGTTTTATTGGAGGAAAGGAATGGTGTAGAAGAAGGGAAGGGAGAGAGGGGAGCCAGAGAGAGAGAGAGAGAGAGAGAGAGAGAGAGAGAGAGGGGGGGAGAGGGAGAGGGAGAGGGAGAGGGAGAGGGAGAGGGAGAGGGAGAGGGAGAGGGAGAGGGAGAGGGAGAGGGAGAGGGAGAGGGAGAGGGAGAGAGAAATAGACAGAGGGACAGAGACAGACAGGCAAAGACCCACCTGACTCTTCAGAAAAGCACAGGGAAAGAGAGAGTAGGAGTGGGCAGAGCTTGTCTCATAAAGGGTCCTTTTGCACCTGAGTACAAAGCCAGGTCCCCAAGGGGGTGGGGAGCAGGGACAGGGTGTGCCTGGATGTTAACATATACAGCATATTTTCTTTCTCCATTACTTGGGTATTTCAAATAGTGCAGCAAACAGCATGCATGTAAAACTCTTTCTTCTGTATGTTGACTTAGATGCCATCAGAAGGGGTATAGCATGTGATAATTTATTTAGCTTTTGTGGAAACATCCATAATCATTACTATAGAAGCTGAACAGTTAACATCCAACCAATCACGTATAAGGCCTCTCTTCATCAGATTTTTGTGTTGTCATTTTCCTTGATGATAGCGTACTGAATGATGTAAGAGGGAATCATAATTCAGTTTTAATTTACATTTATTTGAATGCTAATGTGGTGGTTTGATTAAGAATGACTCCTATAGGTTTACATATTTGAATGTCTAGTCATCAATAAGTGATACTACTTCAGAGGGATTAGGACATGTGGACTTTTGTAATAGGTATGGTATTGTTGGGGGAAGTGTGTCACTGGACGAGGTGGGCATTGAGTTAGTTCTCTTATGCTCAATCTACTCCAGCTGCCTGTGGATCCAGATGTAGAACTCTCAGCTTCTTCTCTAGTAACATGTCTATCAGTGCACTCCCATGCTTTCTGCCATGGTGATAATGGACTAAACCTCTTTACTATAAACCAGCCCCAATTAAATCTTTTTATGAGTTGTGGGTTAGTCATCGAATCTCTTCATAGCAATAGAACAATGAGAAAAACAGCCAATAATATTGAATTTTGTTCATATGCTTATGGGCCATTTATAAGGAATTCATCTCGTAAAAACTACTTGTTTACTACCATATTTATTGATAAGGATATTTAGTTTTTTAGTTACTTATAAAGTCTATATATTGATTTTCTTACTGACACAGAATTAGCAAATATTTCCTCTCATTCTGTAGCTTTTTCCTCATCCACTTCATAATTTCTTTTGCAGTATGAGGATATTTTTCAGTTTTCATGCTACTCTATTTGTCAATTCCAGTTCCTCTGCTTTTTTGTTAGTTTTCAAGACAATTGCCTAAATCTGGAGGTGTTTCTTGTGAGATTTCTGTTCCCAAATTAAGCATTTCATATTTTATATAACAGCCTTTGACCACCTGTGAATTAAGGTAACATGAATTTTAATAGGTCTTAATAATAAAAGCCCTGAGTCAGATGTGGGGGGAACTGCTGAGAGATCAGAGAGAAGGAACAAGCCAAATCCACCTTTACCTCGCTAGCTCCCCAGCAGAAAAGATAGAGTTCCTGTTAGCTCCAACTTTTATTGCTTTCTTCCTATCTGTCTGTACAGACCTCCAGACCTCTGTGGTTAGCTAGTGGCAAGCTCCACTCTCTTATCTTCAGACATGCTTAATTTTCACAGTCACAATTTCACCACAAATTAATTTTTGTACAAATTAAAGAATATGGACCTAATGTCATTCTTCTACATGTGGATACTGAGTTTTCCTCTCATTTGTTGAACAGCTTCTCTTTTTTACTGGTATATATTTTGATATCTTTGTCCAAAAAAGGTGTTTACAGTTTATTCCTTTTCCTTGTCTATTTCAATTGGGCAACCTGTGTTTTTGTGCCATTACCATGCTAACTTGGTCATTGTCTCATTTGAAGTCAGCTGCTGTCATAACTGTATGATTGTTCCTTTGCTAAGGATTTATTTGACCATTTACGATCATTTTTTCCTTTAATTCCATGTGAAGTTTATTGTTCTTGGGAAAATATCTTTAGGAATTTGATGGGAAATGCAACCAGTTTATAGGCAATTTTTGATAGTATAGGTATTTTTGCATAATGCTATCTACTTTCTAATTCAAAAGCAAGAAAGTTCTCTGCTTCATTGTTCAATATTTTCTTCAGTGTCTAAAAGTATGCATTGTAGATGTCCTTCTCCTCCTTCATAATGTCCATTTCTAGTTATTTTAATTTATTGAAGCAGGTGTTAATAGCACAACTTCTTTTTATCTCATAGCAAAGTCATTGTTGGTCCTTTAGCACAGGCTCACGTATAGGTTATGTAGATAAAAGGAAGAATATGTGAAAGAAAACTGTAAGAGCCTTACAATATTAATTATATAAATAAAAATTCTCTTATTGGCAGAATTTAAAATTGGAAATGAATAATCTGGAAACAATATACATTGAGAAATTTTCCATATTGTGTGACAGATAGAAAATCACAACCTGAAGCTTTTAGTTACTGTTACACAACTTTCTTACTGTTTTAAGTTAAGATAATTGAGTCCAAGTGTCATTTTAATATATAGACAGATCATGCTTCTGTACTTTCACTACAAATGAAGATTGACCATCTGTGAGCAATTAAACAATTGCTTATTATGGACGCTAGAAAATTATGAATTTCCTGAAGTAAAGGCTGCTTTTGTGGAATTAGTTATAACAACATGAAAAAGTATTATTATAAGGGAGCAAATGGATACAACCTGGAAATTTTCACATTCTATAAAACTAAATAGAAGAACTTTACTTGTAGGTTTAGACCAGGAGAATAAAACCTTACTTATGTGTACTGTTTTCCCTTCTCATTTCACTGATGCATTTATTTTATATGTATTGAGCACACAATTAAGGCACAGATATTCACAGAGGCATTGTCAAAATAAAGGGAACGAAATGAACAAATCCTGTTACTCCCATGAAGCTTTCAAGGTCTTCAATGAATGAAAAAGTAAGCACATTATCAGAAAACATTACAATATTGTTTTTAAAAAATACCCCAATGAAGTAGAAAATAAGAATGCAGAGCTATTAGATAGAAAAACAAAATTATATTTAAATCAACAATAAAGGACAAAGATGTGACAGATAAAAGTGGACTTCCTTTAGAAAGTAACCACAAAATTTGAACTCTTGGGGCTAAATTCTTACAGAAATATTGTAACAAGTGAATTTGACTGTACTTTAATTTTATGTACATGGAGGCAGTCTAGCAGCAACTCTGAATTGAACAGTCTCTGGGGATTAAGCACATGATATCCAAATAATAAATTTATGGTTTCTTATGTATATGTATTGTAACATTAGTTTTAACATTGTGCTTTGTCAAATAGCTTTACTTTTGAACTACATACATTGTCACCAATTGATAATTCATAATTATAATTTTGCTTTTCTGTTTTCATATTAGATGATGAAAACCTTGGTTTAGTAGCTTTATCTTAACAATTATATTCTAAGGGCATATCAAAATGCTTACTGCATGACAGATTTAGTAAATATAATTAAAATACTAAAGGTAAAAGAATAAATTATGTTTATTTAGAGTCATTGAATTAAGCTTAACCAGGGATACACAAAGTATATAACAATTATGGTTATAGTTTGAAAAGTTTCCAGGAAATATTCATTTTAGAATAACCAAGGAATTTTTCATCACACATCCATTGATAGACAGGCCTGAAAAATCACTTAGGCTTATTGGTGATACGAAATTTATTTTATAAGTGGTATGATATTTGATTTTCTTATTCTGTTTCTTTCTTTACACCTATTCATTTATTGGAACCCGAGGCTCACTATTAGCCAATACTGGCCTTGAACTGGTGATATTCCCTTTTCAACATTCAGAGTACTGTGGTTAAAGGTGTGTACCACTGTATCAAGCTCACACTTTTGACTTTACGTTAAGCTATGAATTTAATAATTTCACATCCCCATTTAATAGGTGCTAAAAGAAAAGTTTGCTGGTTTTATGTAATTGGCTTACAGAGTTAACTCATAATGAATCAACATCTTCAACTAAACAATATGCCTATAGACTAATCTCTCTTCAATATGCACAAAGCATCAGAGACTTTCCAATGATTCACATTCCTTCTTAGTCGATAAATGAAAGCAAATAATGAATTTTTTCCTCCTTTAAACATGTGATAACATTCCCAATTTGTACAAGTTTAGAGAGCTTAGTGATCATAAAGGAAGCAAAAAAATCTAAGGTAAGAATAAGGTTTTTCTTTCCTACCTTGAAACTGAGTGAATAAATACTCATCACATTCTAGGTTCTGAGATGTTATGTTTCAGGAAGACATCCAAAGAAATGGGTATATCATCATCTCCCTCAAATTTGATCAACAGAAACTTCTTGCACACATTTTATTATTTCCTCTCAGTATAGCCTTCAAAAAGCTTTCATTTCTAGTTAGGCTTTTGATATTTATCAAAAAGGGATGAAGAGGCATTTCCACTCTCCTGAGCACATTGTTTCCACCCAGAGTAATTTTGTCTTGTTCAGACTCTTTAATGAGAGTTTTGGTCTCTTTCTGTGGCAATCCAAACATCTTTCTAAAAATTTGGGGCCCCAGTCTCAGAGCATAGTTCATTTGAGTGACTGTGTCAATTCCCCTCACAGGGGAGACACATCCCACAAAATCTTTTTTAGGGGAGGTGGAACCTAAGTACTGGGTTTCTGATACCACACCAGGTCAGAAAAAAAACCTGTGACTTGGAAGCCTTTGGACAACTTTGGGAGGGCTGACACATAGCAATTGCCATGTGGACCAAGAATATTTTGCACAGACCAAGGGCAAGAATTGCTGTGAGAAACAGCAAGTATTCCATTGATGGTCAGGTCTACCTGGTATAGTGACATATTACTTATTAAAGCTTGCCTGAAGACCAGTAAAGCAAAGCAGCTGGCCACTTGCTCTTACCTGTAGCTCAGACTGAAAGGCAGTCTCGGTACTACCAAACCTCAGACTGAAATCCCAGATTGCTATGCTCTCCTCAACATGGCTGGAGAATCCTGAGTCTTCAATGTCTTCTTATTCTCAATGTGGCTGGAGAATGAATGTCAGCTCTGTGACCCTGTTCCTGTCTTAAATACCTCTCATGAGTTCTAGGATTAAGATGTGTGATCCCAAGTGCTGATATAATCTTTGTCTGA
The DNA here is from genome assembly GCF_017639785.1 of Mesocricetus auratus. Lineage (NCBI taxonomy): Eukaryota > Metazoa > Chordata > Mammalia > Rodentia > Cricetidae > Mesocricetus > Mesocricetus auratus. The sequence goes on along the minus strand of NW_024429188.1, from coordinate 56,068,319 downwards.
GCTATTGCTCTTTAGGACTGGATATATTTTGTGTAGCTAAGTGTGGCCTTAAACTAACAGAGATCCATCTACCTCTTAATCCTGAGCCCTGGGATTAAAGGTGTTTACTACCACTGTCTGACATCTATAGCTTGAGGCTTACTTTGCTTTCTGATTCCTCAGGCTAGCTTTAATAAATCATAAATAATATATCACCATAACCTGAGGCTTCAGACATATCTTTGTCATGAAACTCAGTGCTCAAGACACATACTTGAAGGGGCCTTGAGCACAAGCTAAACTAAAATGGTCAAATAACCTAGGTAAAACAAGCTCTAAAGAAAAATAAAAAATGATAATGAAAAGAAAGGAAGCATTTCTCTAAACAGGAGGGTGGGGATGGGGGTGGGGTATACTATACCTGTGACTAGCTCAGAGGCTCCCTCACCATTTAAATTAACCATCCCTTCCACAGCTAAGGAGAGATGAAACAATGTTTGGCTTCAATTAATTAAACACTCTATTCTCTCTGTGGTCATCGGCTTTTCTCTTCTTTCCTTTTCCACCTAGTTTCTTCAGAGAACCTAGGAAACCTTGGATCAGGTTTGGTGGAAGGAATGGAAGCAGTCTCTTGGTGTGGTTAAGCATGGCCATGGTAGATGATGCCTTCCGACAGCTACTTTTCTAACTGGGTAAAGCCCTACCCAAGACTAACTAAGGTTTTAATTTGAGGCAACATGGAGTATCTTGGATCCATATAGTCTCAGCCCATGCCATGCTTGACTGAGATAAAATGACACTAAGAAACATACAGGCCCATATCAGGAAAGCAAGTAATAGGTGTTTCCTTTTCTCTAGGCCACTAGTGATATAAAGAACAAATAGGAATTCTCCAAAAGACCCTCTGGAGAGGTATATAATGAGGAAAGGGAAGACATTCCAATATATCTTTTGTCTTATATATAAGTGGTTATCAGTTAAGACTCCTCCTTTCTGTATCATTACCCATTGGTATCTCTTCTATCCCTGTGCCACAAGGGAGAAATAATCTTATTTTTTCTATATGTGGTCTTGGCCTGAATATAAAGTAGAGGGAAAATGGTTGCCTCTATAGAAAAATAAATGCTGTATTGTTCCATAACTAGATCTCTGTACAAGAAGGAGAGTATTTAAAAGGATTTTTTGTAGGTTTTCCATCTCCATTTACAGATACACCTAAATTGACTGTGAGTGATGTTTACTACAAGCCTAATTAGGGAGGATCCAAGTCTTGAAATTTTTAAAGATAGACATTACTGATGGCTTGATCCTCCTCAGTGATAGTCCATAACTGCCATTCACCTATGATAAAGATAACAGAGTGCTCTGTTTGGTACAGGAATCTAATATGTATTTATTTTTTACTGTCTCTGGTTCTCTGGTTAATCTCTGCTACCAATGCATAACACAAAAGATGATAAACGTCCTCTTGACAAATCTGTATAGAATATAATGAAGCTAGATACTTTTTTTTAGTGACTGGTCATTGAACTCTATAGCAAGTCTCTTACCCAATGTCAATCAATAGGTTCATGTATATGTGTGTATATATGTATATATATATATATATATATAGTCACAATACATTTGTTATACTATAATTTATCTTTTAATATAATGGTGTCTGTATAAAACAGCTAACGGAATGCTAATTATAGAGAGGATAGTAAGGACCTGCTGTCTAAAGACACTCAATAATAGCTTCATCATCATAGTTTTAACAGGGATTCTTTAATAGAGTCCCATTGGACAGTGTAAACATCAATTGATGATGTTTTGTTAGGTAGTTGCTGCTTCTTTGTGTCTGCAGCACACAGTCATTTAAAAAGCAAGGCACAGGTATGGTAGTGAGTCTACATAATATTTAAAGATTTCCTTGTGTTTTCTATAAGATTTACCTGGGAACTTTGAGAACCTCATAGTTTAACAGTACAGAAGTAATATTAATTAATTTAATTATTTTAGTATATAGTTTCTATTTAGCTTTCTTTTATTAAGGTAATGTGACATAGCAATATCCCATGCCAAGCAACTACTATCTGCATAATGTCAACTCTGCCTGCTTAAAAAGGGTGACTACAGCTGAGTTTTGTTGTTCAGGTTGAAAATAGATTCTTCTCTCATAAAATACATGTCAAATATTTTCCACTGCCTCCACTTCTCCCAGCTTCCCAACTTCCCCTCTCTCCCAAATATACTACCTGTCCCTTTTCCTTTCAGAAAGTAGCAGATTTCCTAGAGACAAAAACCAAACGTGACAAAACAGGATACAATAAGACAATGTAAATGTTCTCATATCTCCACTGAACAAGGCCACCCAATAGTGTGAAAATAATCCCAAGTAGACAAATGGTTAGAGACACACCTGTTTCCATTAGGAGTCCCACAAAAAACAAAACAAAACACCAAGATAACAGCAATAACATAGACACAGAGGACCTGGTGAAGATGTTTGCAGTCCCCATGCTTGCTGTCAGTCTCAGAGAGTCCATATGAGTTCTACTTCATTGATTTAGTGGGCCATGTTCTCTTGGTGTCCTCCATCCCCTTTAACTCTTTCAATCTTTCTTTCATAGTGTTCCCTGATTTCCTCGAGGAAAGACCTGATGGAGACATCCAGTTTAAGCACTCTCTCCACATAATGTTTGGTTGTGTAACTGCACCCACTCCCATCTGCTGCTGGAAGAAGACTTTATGATGGCAACTGGACAAGGCATCGATCTACGAGTATAGAAGAATATCAATATGAATTATTTCCTTGATCTTTTTGAGAAGTTGTGTTTAGTCATGGAGGAAACAGGATGAATTGGCCATCTTTTATAGCCAGGCAAGGCTCACAGTATTGGGACAGGGTTGATTTTGATTGAGTTATTGACCAACAGAGTCCCATGGGGATCTCCAAATAATCCAGGCTGATGCTGGGACAGAGGGTCACTCTCTGAAAACTGACAGTGGGCTCCCATTGCTGAGGACAGCACCCACACAGTTAATTGAATATAGAGAGGTCAAACTGGAGCCTATATGGGGCCTTCTTCCTATATTCTAGTCTCTTTGTTTTGGGAAGGTAATCTGCAGACTACTGAAAGAGAAACTTGGACACCAAACCAGCCACAAAACCTATCTTACAATCTGTCCTGACTGCAAGATGTGCTAAGGCAATAGTGGTGCAGAACTTGTGGAAGTGGTGAAGCACTATTTGGTTTTACTTGAGGACAACACTAGGAGAGGTTTCTTATGCCCGACATCACCTGAATAGCCAGGAACTGGGGATTTGGTAACCCAGAGACCTATGGTATAATCCCACACAGCTGAGCTTTTATACTGTCGGTGTGCCTTCGTAGAAGGAGGGGTAAGTAGGATCATTGGACCCTTATTCTGAATATCCAGCCTCTTTTGAAGCCAGTTGTTTGAAATTGTGTCAAACATGGCCTCACGGTTTGTGGATGAGCTTGTATATATAGGCTGGTTAAGACTAAGGAGGAGGAGATCCATTTATGAAACTATGGGAATGTTCATTATACATGCCGGGTGGAGACTTTGCAGAGTATCTATCTGCTTTTGGGTACCCAGTCCTATCAGTAACCCTTAATCCACTCACAGAAAGTAAGCCCCATAAGTTCATTGGTTCCTGAGGGTGGACACTGAGGGATTCATATGGTTTATTTTTATTATGTGATGGGTGAATGATATAGAAGAAAACATCCAGAAAGCAAGATATACTGAAATACATAAAGGGATAATTAAGGAAAGGAAATTTTTCAAAGGATTAAATGCTTAGAAAAGAGCACCACTTAAAGCAAAAATGTTTGGAGTCCTTTGCTAATATTTGTGACAGAACTTAAGTACTGGCATTTTACCAATGTCCAATGTTTTGATCCAATCATCATATTACTGGTCTCCAATATGTTTCTACCAAGTTCCCTTCCATTTTCTTAATTCAGTTAGCCATCTAGAGTGTCTAATCACTGTTCTAGTATTCAACTAGTAAAATGGTTCTCATTTAAATCACACTCTTTAAAGAATCAAGTCACAATATTTCTTTAAAGGGTAAAGAGAAATAACTTCTTGGCAACATATCATTTATAATATAGTTTCAAATCTGCTTCTTTTGTTCCTTATTGTAATCATTACTTTAATGACCATTGAGAGGATATGTTATCCAAATGATAGTGTTACTAAATCTCTTATCACTGCCTATTTTCTGCTGTGATTAATTTTAGAATCTAGAGAAATTCAACAGCCATAAAAGTATATAGTTTTATTAAAATACTTGTAAAAGAATTGTGATAAATTGCTGCTTTATGTGTATTTTTCTGTTTTATAGCATATACCACCGGTCCCTTGACTGAGTTCCTTTACTCTGGAAGATAATCAATGATTATTAGTACCTGAAAATACAAAAGCAAATAGGTTACACTATCAAATGTTTGTTCACAATTTTGATAAATTTCAAAATGTAATAGAATGACAGAACTTGCCCTTGAGTCTAACACTACATTACATGGAAGGTCCATTCTAGAATGAGAACACTCATTTGGCATGTATCCTTTCTGAAACTGGAGACACTAGCTATACTTTAAAGTGAGATAAAGCATGCAATTAAGACAGGAAGATATATTAAAGCTCAGCATAAGGAAAAGTGAATAGTCTGGTATATTTTCTATTTGGTAAGCCAAAACTGCTACTCATTCCCCAACATTTAAGGAATAGAAAAATTATTCTTCATAGACACTATGTGAAAACCTCTTATGGCTCTTGAATATTGGGGACAGAGAAAGGCTCATGGTGAAAATGAAGGAGTAAAACCAAAATGAAGTGGGAGATTAAAGTGAAACAGCCACATATATCTCAGTATTCTGATAGGGGATGGGATGGGAGTCTGGTGGGGGGCATGGAGGATGGGAGGTAGAGCGAACTGGGATTGATATGTAAAATAAGATTGATTCTAATTTAAATAAAAATATTAAAAAATTAAAAAATTAACATATATTTAAAATTTTGATACATCTAGTTAATGAAATGTCTTAAAAGTGAATTTTTTCAGATGAGATAAAACACAAATGAGACTAATAAAATAACCAACTTACATATATATATTTGGTGTTTTAATAAGTAATAGTGCTATAATGATAATTCTTCAAAATTCAAAATAAAAATGTGTTTTAAGTTTATTATCTGGATTTTGGTAAGCAGTAATGTGGTTTAAGCGACATAGATTGGTAGACATTAAAACTGACCTTTTTCTTTCAGTGTCTTAAAGACTAGGACATAAGAATTTTAAATATTCTAGAACAAACATTTATATATGAAAATGAAGTTTGCAGAAATCACAAAAGTAATATATTCTGTAGGGTTGGGAATATATTTCATTTGTTTATGAAAGCTATCAAAATGAGTAAAGTGAAAGTGATGTCACCAAATAGAGACATCTCTACTAGAAATATAATTTTAGAGTGGAGGAGAATGCACAATAAAAGGAAATGCTCTTTATGAGGTGGAATTGCTTATTCTTTTATTTTTACTTTAATTGAAGTTGTTTTTAAATAATGTTTTCTTAATGATAAAGGGAGAGTAATAATCATTTAACCACAAAGAATACAAGCAAAAAATGAAACTCTACTAGAGAGTAATGGTATTGTATATCCACTTATCAGAGACATGGATTATTTCTAACTTTCTGCTCTACTTCTTGATCCATGACTTCCCTTATCAAGGTAACACCGTGGTTCAACATGTGTGGTTCTCATGCGAATTCTCCATTAAGACACTTCAAAAATTTGTGAAAATGACTAAACCCTATACTAGGTTTTGCACTGTTTTGCTGAAATTGGTTCACACAATATAAATGTGGAAGATAGTTAAAGAGTGCTGATACATTTGCTGGCATCTCCTCAACAGGAAATTATCAATACTAATTCAGCCAATAAGCAAAGAACATATCCTTTTAAAGAAATGTAATGCTGCACTTTACCTGCTCTATATGGATAGTATCTGTCTCACACACTATTCTGCCTTTGTAGGTTCCAAGGATAGTGCTCAGATAGTCTGGTTTGGTGCCAAGAAACTTTACCATCTGAGTCATTTCGCAGAGCCCAGGCCCATATTTCTACCACTTCTCATTTTTAACAAATGAGTAGTAGTTTATTTTCTATACTAATCTCTGTTATCACAGACAAGAACAAAGACTTGAACTTGTCTTCTCCATTGTAAAATCTTTGTTTAATAAGTGGTATTTCTTTTGTTGTTGTTGTTGTTTTATTTTTTTATTTAAGTAAGAAACAAGCTTGCTTCACATGTCAATCCCAGCTCCCTCTCCCTCCCCTCCTCCCCGTCCTCCACAACAGGTACCCCAGTCACCCACCCAATCTCCACGCCGATCCCCAGGGAGGCTGAGGCCCTCCATGATGGATCTTCAGTGACTGTCATTTCATCCAGGGCAGGACCTAGGCCCTCTGCCAAGAGTCCTGGCTGAGAGAGCCTCCCATATTGTGTCATGGGCACTCAAAGTCTATTTGTACACCAGGGATAAATACTACCGATGGCCCCATAGATTACCTAGGCATCCTAACTAACATCCAAATTCATAAGGGAGGAAAAGTTTCTAAAGTTTTCTGAACCTCTGCATTCACATTCATGTTAGGGATAATTTCAGCAAAACAGTGCAAAAGGCTTTGCAGATAATTAATTGAATTAATTATGAATAGCATGTACATTAATATTTACATATTATCTATGATATGATAATGTTATTGAACATATGTGGTGGCTTAGCCTGCACTATGGTTTCAAAATTTTATTGTGTTTTGGATTCATCAATTCACTCATCTGTCTTCACCTGTGGTCGCTATGCAGGCTGGTTTAATGTCAACTTGACACAAGCTAGAGTTATTTGAAATGAGGGAGCACTGACTGATAAAACACTTCCAATACGATTTGGCTTTAGGCTTGGTATTGGCACAAAAATAGACAGGTAGACCAGTGGAATCGAATTGAAAACCCTGATATTAACCCACACATGTATGAACATGCGACTGGGTTACCTCGCTCAGGATGGTTTCTTCTAGTGCCATCCATTTGCCTGCAAATTTCAGGATTCCATTGTTTTTTTGCTGAATAGTACTCCATTGTGTGAATGTACCACATCTTCTCTATACACTCCTCAGATGAGGGGCATCTAGGTTGCTTCCAAGTTCTGGCTATTACAAATAATGCTGTTATGAACATAGTAGAAAAGACATCCTTGTTGTATGAATGGGCATCTTTTGGATATATGCCTAAGAGTGGAGTTGTTGGTTCTTGTGGTAAGTTTATTCCCATTTTTCTGAGGAATCTCCATACTGATTTCCAAAGTGACTGAACAAGTTGGCACTCCCACCAGCAATGGAGGAGTGTTCCCCTTTCACCACATCCTCTCCAGTATAAATTGTCATTGGTGTTTTTGATTTTAGCCATTCTGACAGGAGTGAGATGGTATCTCAGAATTGTTTTTATTTGCATTTCCCGGATGGCTAAGGATGTTGAGCACTTTCTCAAGTGCCTCTCAATCATTTTAGAATCCTCTATTGAAAATTCTCTATTTAGTTCTGTAGCCTACTTTTTAATTGGACCCTTTGGCGTTTTGGAGACTTGCTTCTTGAGTTCTTTGTAAATTTTGGAGATCAGCCCTCTGTCAGATGTGGGATTAGTGAACATTTTTTCCCATTCTGTGGGCTGCCTTTTTGTCTTGCTGACTGTGTCCTTTGCCTTACAGAAGCTTCTCAGTTTCAGAAGGTCCCATTTATTAATTGTTGATCTCACTGTCTGTGCTACTAGTGTTATGTTCAGGAAGCTGTCTCCTGTACCAATTTGTTCAAGGGTACCACCCACTTTCTCTTCTAATAGGTTCAGTGTGGCTGGATTTATGTTGAGGTCTTTGATCCATTTGGACTTAAATTTTTTGCATGGTGATAGACATGGATCAATCCGCATTCTTCTACATGCCAGCATCCAGTTATGCCAGCACCATTTGTTGAAGATGCTTCCTTTTTTCCATTGTATATTTTTAGCTTCTTTATCAAATAGCAGATGTTCATACATGTGTGGGTTAATATCCGGGTTTTCAATTCGATTCCATTGGTCTACCTGTCTATTTTTGTGCCAATACCAATCTGTTTTCAGGACTATAACTCTATAATAGTGCTTGAAGTGAGGGATGGTGATGCCTCCGGACGCGCAACCTTATTTCTAATTTAAATTTAAAAATAAAAATATATAAAAAAGATTCGTCTCTAGGGCATTTTCTTAATTAGTGATTGATGGTGAAGAGCCCACCCCACTGTGAGTGATGTTATCCCTAGGAGGTTGCATGTTAGGTTCTATAACAAAGCAGGTTGAATATGCCAAGAATAGCAAGCCAGTAAATAGTACTTCTCCATGACCTTGTATCAGTTCCAAATTTGAGGTTCCTGCCATGTTTGAGTTCCTATCCTCTTGGGGAAATAAGAGCCAAGTAAACCCTTTCCTCCCTACACTGCTTTGTTCGTGGTGTTTCATCACAACAACGGTAACGCTGACTAAGACAGCTATTATGCATTATTGTTACCCAAAGCCTTCCCCTGGAAGGACAGAATCAATTCCTGCATGTTGTTTTCTGACATGTGCAATATCAATCCCCCAAATGAGTGAATACATGAGTATACAAAAATCAAAAAGAAATTTATGGCCCTGGCAGAGGGAAGGGGAATAAAATACTGTGTGGCATGACAATCAGTGGAGTGATGTTTTAAAAATAGTATGTGATTATGATACTATTTTTGAAATAAAAAGATGCTATACTCATAACATCCAATATTAACTTTCAGTTTTGATGGCAAAAGAAATGGGATTGTTTATACCAAAAAAGTAAAGATGCTACTCTCTTCTACTCTCTATCTTATCAACTTAGCTATTTTCCCATTCAGGGATAAGATAACCAAATAGTCTGAGCAAGGAGAAATGGATCTCTATGAGAGTACATGAGATGTTATGAGACGTCCATGTATGTTCTCAGTGTCAACAACTGATGGCTAAAACTACTTGTGATCAGTTATCACAGAAGTAATATAATTTACTTTCCATGTTGAACAGGAAAATGATAACATGGAATGCCTGAGAAAGATATGCCCTTGGGTCACTTGCTGAATTAGTATTTCTGGTTTCTTGTTGGCAGTAGTGGGGGTGTGGCTACTACAAGAATCATAAATTTATGTTTGCCCTATAAATTTATATTCTGTGGAAATTTATAGTTCCCTTCCTGGTGCTGGACTTAGTCCTTTTCTATGAATAATTTTCTGACAAATAACATACTCATTCTAGAGCTATAACAGGACTATTAAAATAAAAGAATCAGGTGTTATTTAGGCATAAAAGTTGATGAGCAGTAACTCCTAGAAATTATTATCTTAAGTATTTGCAATTTTACTAAGCAGTATAATATATTTGCTTTTTATCTACTCTAAATTTTCACTGGTGTAATCTTAGTAAAATACTAATCCTTGTATTATATACTTTCCTAAATATGAAGCTTTAAAAATACATTATATTTTTATTTTCATTAAACATAACATTATATTTAATCTATGATATTCTCATTAAGATTTTAACATATGGTCAATATAAATACATTTTATAAACTTTAGTGCAAAATTTACCCTTGGTTGATGAATATTAATTATGTATGTTTATTGGATAGAATGATGTTTTGACATATGTATCAATCTTGGAATGCTACCAGGAAAAAAACATATTTATTATAACACTTTCTTACATTTTTATAGAGATTATTTAAAATTTATAGCACTTGTACCAGTAAAATTTGAAGCACACTATTATTAACAATGCTTTCTATTGTACGATATATATACATATATATCTTGAATATTATGAATAATGCTTTAATAAGTATAACAATGAAGATATCTATTTAATAGTGTGATTCAATTTCTTCTAGCTATATATACAGAAGCAAGATTGCAGGATCATGTAGGAATTTTTGTTTTATTCTTATGAAGAATTTCTATTATCCATAATGAATATCTTAATTTGCATTTCCATTATCAGTGTATGCATAATGATTATACTTTTATAAACAACCTCACCAGACTCTGTTATCAATTACTGCTTTTGAAACAGCAAATTTTTATTATTATTGTGCGCATCTGTATATATGTGTAAACGTAGGATATGTGCATGTGAATGCACATACACACATACCATGGGATGTATGTGGAAATCACAGGACAACTTTCAAGAGATGGTTCTCTCCCACTGTGGGTTCCTAGGATGGAACTCAGGTTCTCAAGCTTGGGCAGTAAGAACTTTTCCCTGCTGAACCATCCTGCCATCGCTTTTTGTCTTTTTGACATCTGTTGCTAGGAACATTAGCTAATAACTGATGTGGATTTTGATTGGCTGTTCTCTGATGCTCAGTAAGTTTGTAAAGTTTGCCTTAGTTCATTTGTCAATTTGTGTGTCTTCTTTTGGAATAATTTATTTCAGTATGTTGGCGAATTTTTAAAACCAAAGTTCCTTTTAAAGTTGACATACAAAACTTACAAGGTATAGTAATGAGATACCATGTTTTGTCTCAGCACATGGAATGTTGTATAACCTGGTTAAACTCATCTTTCTTTTCAAATTTCCATCAGTGTATCATAATAATGTCATCTAAAATCTTTTTTGATTCCTTATGATACATGCAGTATGTCAACTGTCTCAGTTTATTTTCTTAATGTTGTGATAAAATACTGTGACAAAAGCCAATAAAGAAAGGGTTTATTCTGACCACAGATAAGGATACAATCCATCATAGCAGGGAAATCATTTTCCTCATCTCCCCAGTCAAAAAGTAAAGAACTTGTCCTCATTTTACAATTTTCTTTTTATGAAGTTAAGAATTCTAGCATAAGTAATAGTCTCTATCCACAATTAATGGATCTTCCCAAATTAACCTAATTAAGATAATTCTTCACAGCAATACCCAAAGATCCATATGCTAGGTGATTCTAGATTTCACCAAATTCACAACAGTGTTTCTCTATCACATTAGCTCTACATTCTATATCTATACACCCTGATTTATAACGGGACACTGGAATCTCTTGTTCTACATATTTGGAATATAATATCCATTGACCAAATGTTCTATATTTCTGCCTTATATTTATTATCTCTACATTCAGGAAAACAATTTTATTCTCAACTAGTATGAAGTCAATATTTTATAAGATTCTATATTAGTTAGATCTTATAGGACTTATTTTTGTGTTCTGGATTATTTCTGTTAATATGATTAACGTCATCTTGACTAATGTTGCAAATGCTAATGTTGCATTCATTTTCTATGGTTTTATAACATTCTCTTACAAATACACACCACATTTTCATTTTTACATAATTTGTAGCAATTTCATCCATGTTGTGATGGTTTGAATGAAAACAGCCCCATTAGGCTCACAGAGAGTGGAAATATTAAAAGGTATGACCATGTTGGAATAGATGTGGGCTTGTTGGAAGAAGTATGTCACTAGGGGTGCAATTTTGTATTTGAGAAACCCAACACAGGGCCAGAAGCAGTCTCTGCCTGCTGCTTGTGGATCCAGATATAGAACTCTCAGCTCCTTTCCCAGCACCATGTCTGGTTGCACACTTCCATGTTTCCTGCCATGATGATAATGGACTAAACTGATGAACTTGAAAGCCAGCCCCAAGTAAATGTTGTCTCTTCAAAGCAACAGAAACCCTAACTAAGTCACGTGTGCATAATGTATTTTGACTTACTGATTCCCATTACCTTCTCATCTCCCTTATTGGACTCTTCTAGGTTGACCCTATCTACTTTCATGACTTTTTATTCAATCACTGATTTTCATTAGGTTTCCTTACATGAACATGTGTGGAAGTCATTTAATGGAGCATGGACTACTTACTGGTAACTGAAAAACTGTCGAAAATACTTTCTCTTCCTCTACCAACTGTGAACTGTCAATATCTTCCTTGGGAGATGTAGGATCTCATGAACCCCCACCCAATAATTATATTTATTTGTTCATCAGATGGTAGGCATTTAGACTTATTTCATTCCTTGGCAACCATGCATAGTGCTATACTGCTAATGAGTGTAGAGATGGCTCTGGGGCATACTGATTTAATTTTCTTAGTATTTATATCACAGAGCTGAGTTGCTAGATCATATGATATCTTTAATTTTATTTTTGATGTGCCTACATATTGTTTTCCGTATGCATTAACTCCCTCTATCTCCAACAATGCACAAGTATCCTCTTTGCTCCACATTCAGGCTAGCACCACAATATTTTCTTCTTAGCTACTATTGGATGAGGTATTATCTAATTGTTGTGGTTAGCATTTTCATGATGAGTAGTGTAACTGATTAGTGTTTCATTTATGTGCTGGTCACTCATATATTCTCTTTTGGGAAATGTCCAGTTAGATCTATTGTCTTTTTTTTAAATTTTACTCTTTAGTTTCTAAATTTCCTTGTGATCTTAATGTCAACTTTTTGTCAGATAAATCGATTCAAAATATGTTCTCCCCCTCTGTATGTTGTCTTTGCAATTGAGTGTTTCATTTTTTGTAAAGAAACACACAATTTATTTTAGTAATCCTATTTACATATATTTGCATTTGTTTCTTATTTTCTGAGGTCAGGCATAAAATTTCCTTGGCCATTAATCCTAAGTTAATTTTTCTAAATTCTTCTTTTAGAGCTGGAACTTGAATTCAAATCCTTGCACATGGTAGGAAAGCACTCTACCAATTAGTTATGTTTTGAACCTTTTAAGTTGACTTTTGTAACTATTGAAATGCTTCTGCACGCTTCTGCGTGGGAAGACTCAATTTCTCCATCAGTATCTTTTTAAAAGACCATCTTTTCTCCAGTGAATATTCTTAGAACCTTTGTTGTGAGTCAGCTGACTGTATATGTATTGTTTTATGAAGAAACAGTATTCTGCCTTGCTGATCTCTATTTTATGCCAATACCGTGCTGTTTTGGGAATTTCATATTTATAATATATTTCATAGTAGGTATTATAGTATCATGATTCTGCTTTCTTTATATTTTTGTGTTTAAAATGTCTTTAGATATTTATACATTTATACCCCATATATATTTTCAAGAAGAAAAATTAACTGTTGTAATTTTATTAGCTAAATTTTTGTTATTGTAATAAAAATACCATGAACAAAAACACTTAGAGGAAGAAACTGGTTTATTGTGGTTCATAGCAGCATTATTCATAATAGCCAGAACCTGGAAGCAAACTGGATGCCCCTCAACTGAAAAATGGGTGGAGAAAATGTGGTACATTTACAAAATAGTGTACTACTCAGTGGGAACAAAACAATGCAATCTTGAAATTTGCAGGCAAATGGATGGAACTAGAAGAATTCATCCTGAGTGAGGCAACCCAGTCACAAAAAGGCAAACATGGTATGTACTCACTCATATATGGATTTTAGACATAGAATAAAGGATTACCAGCCTACAATTGACACTGCCAGAGAAGCTAGGAATCAAGGAGGACTCTAAGAGAGACATACATGGTCCCTCAGAGAAGGGGAAAGGGACAAGATCTCCTGAGCAAATTGGGAGCATGAGGGGAGGGGAGAAGGAGTTAGGAGAAAGAGAAGGGTGAAGAGGAAGGTTGCAGAGGACATGAGCGAGCAGAACGATCAAGTCAGGGGAAGAATAGAAGAGAGCAAGAAAAGAGACACCATAATAGAGGGAGCCATTATAGGTTTAAAGAGAAATCAGGCAATAAGGAAATGTCCAGAGATCTACAAGGTTGACCCCAACAAACAATCTAAGCAATAGTGGAGAGGCAACCCTAATTGCCCATCTCCGATAATGAGATTGATGGCATACCTTATATGAAATCCTAGAGCCTTCATCCAGTAGCTAATGGAAGCAGAAGCAGACACCCACAACCAAACACTAAGCTGAACTCCTGGAATCCAGTTGTAAAGAGAGAGGAGTTATGAATAATGGGATCAAGACCAGCCTGAAGAAACCCACAGAAACAGCTGACCTGAACAAGGGGAAGCTCATGGACCCCAGACTGATAGCTGGGAAACCAGCATATGATTGTTCCAGAGCCTCTGAACGTGGATGTCATTTTGGTGGTCTGATTAATCTATGGGGCCTCTGGTAGTGGATCAGTATTTACCCCTAGAACACGAATGACCTTTGGGAGCCCATTCCACATAGAGGGATACTCTCTCAGACTAGACACACGCGGAAGGGTCTAGGCCATTCTCCAAATTATATGACAGACTTTGAAGATCCCCCATGGTAGGCCTCACCCTTGGGGGTCCGTGCGGGGCAGGGAAGGAGGGGAAGGAAAAGAACTGGAATTGACATGTAAAACAAGCTTGTTTCTCATTTAAATTAAAAAAGAAAATACAGACAGATAAAATATATCATTTGAGGGAAGGCATGGCAACAGGCAGGGAATACATGGTGTACAGGAGCAGATTATATTTTCATCCACACATATGAAGCCTAGACAGAGAGAGAGACAAGAATAGGAAATGGAGCAAGACTAGGAACTCTCAAAGCCACATTCCAGTGATATACTTTCTCCAGCAAGGCTTCATCTCTTTACCAAAGAGCATCACCAACTGAGAAAGTATTAAATATATCAATCTAAGGACATGTCTCAATCACTACAGCAACTGATCAGTAAATACTAAGTATTAATAAAAAAAGGCCTATGATGACACTAAAGTAAATGCATTTCACAAAGTTAAACAAATATTGTAGTTAAAATCCAATAAATTAGGAATAGAAAAGAATACAGCAGAGCAAATACAAAAGTATAACACTAACAGTATACATTAAATACTAAATGTTCATAAATATTATATTTGTAATGATAATAATTTAAAATAATATTGGAAACAATCTGGATTTTATATAATATTATTTTTCATGAAAATAAAAGAACTATGTGAAAGGTTCAGGCATTATTCTGACCCCTGTTACCTGGCAGAATGCACTCAGGCAGTACTCTGGTCAGCCCCATGCAAGCCGATGTAAAGGAGGCCTTTAAGAGGCAAAGCACCACCCACTTACAGTCTTTTACTTCTCTTGCTCTCTGATCTCTCCTCTTGCTTTGCTCTAATGCCCCCACCCTCTTTCTCTTCTCCCCCTCTCACTTCTCCCCAGCTCTAGCTCTTCTGCCCTGTAATAAGCTATGGTTAATGTATGGCTCCAGTCCCGGTTCCATCTCATGCCTTCTAATTTTAATTTAAACAAAAGAACAACACTATGTACTTTGAAAACTTTGCATTTCAGTATGTATATACTGCTCCATAACATGAGAACATGAATTTTATATTCATTCTCATATTGCTAGGAAACATTGTACTAGAAAGCCTATCACATTAAATAATGAAAAGTAAATATGTAATAGGCACATAAACTAGAAATCCAGAAATAAACCTGTGTCTGTAGATCATTTTTATCTAAAAGTTATTTATGTATCTGCATATTAGCCTACAAAGAATATATAGATTTTTAAATTCATAATTTTAAATAAGAACAATTTTAAAACAATTATTAAAATAAGAATATCATATAACTATTACATATTTACGTTTTCTATTCTTGCTGTAAGAACACTTAATATCTTCACATATATGTGAGGTACTAGAGAAGTAAACATGATATCATTCTTTGTAACTCCATGACAATTGTTATCCATTAGTTTAAAAGGAAGCATAGTTTCCTGAGGCTTTAAAATAAAGTATTATTATTGGTTTCTTACTAGGCTGTTACAAAGTAGAAGTGCTTGATACAGCCAGTGAAGTTTCAATAGCTCTGACTGCTGCTTCATATAGGAACTTCTATATACTTTTTAGTTATGGTTATTTTTACTCTGGTTAAACAACATGTCCAAAAGCAGCTTGGGGGAAAGAACGTGTTTATTTGGCTTATTCTGCCACATCACTGCTTGTTGAAGGAATTCAGGACAGGAACAGAAGTAGGGAAGGAACCTGTAGGCAGGAGCTGATGTAGAGGCCACGGAGGAGTGCTGCTTACTGATTTGCTCCTCATGGTTCACTCAGCATGCTTTCTTTTAGAATACAGCACCACCAGCCTAGATTGGTATCATCTAAAATGGGCTGGGCCCTCATACATCAATTACTAATTAAGAAAATGCATTATGGGCTTATGTAACGGATCAGTCTTATACAGGCATTTTCTCTCAGAAGATTATAGCTTGTGTCAAATTGATATAAAACTAGCCAGCACAGTAATTTTGAGCTAAATTCAGACATATGAAATTACCTATTATCTGTTGATTCATAATTCTATAAAGTACCTATTTGTAGGCTATTTCAACCTATTAGCTGGTGAGGTATCTCAGGAATAAGTCATAGTGATATATTTTTCCCATGTTCCTTCCTTTTCCTTCTTGATTCATCCAATGCAAAGATAGCCCTAAACTGTGCAGCCCACGTAACCACAATAATTTTTAGAGAAAGAATTTCCTCTGAGTTAGTCTTTGGATCTACCTACATGTATACTTAGCTGAGATTTCCAGGAGGTGAATGCCTTGGCAGATTCCATGGCAAGTGAGGGACAAACATGCCAGACAGACAGAGCTTACATAGGAACGAAGTTTTGCTAGGAAGGGAGTTGGAAGAAGAGAGGAGAGAGAAAAGAAAGAGATGCAGAGAGAGAAAAGTGAAGGGGGTAGAGACATAACAGACAGGGATATGTCTGCCTACTCAGGGAGATGGGACAAGAGAGAGGGCAAGTGAGTGGAGTTTGCCTATTAAAGGGCCAGGGTATTTACCCCTACCATGCACAGAGGGGTGTGAGGTGGGACCAGGTTTGCTGGGATTACAACATCCGCCTGCCATGGAAACCACCACAACATTCACATTGCTCCCTATCTGTATTCATAACATTTGGTGCTTGGGAATTGTCCAGGAACCCCCGTTTTCTCTGTTGCCCATGGGTGGGCATTTGGAGTTTCATGGTGACCCTGCATGACCCTCTACAACTGCCAGTTTTTCATCAACCCAACCACTGGGTCACTTCAAGGATAAGTGATTCCCTTCTCCTTTTTTGCTTATCACCTCCAGAATTTGGGGCTTACACTCTAGCACTGCTCATACTGAATGGTACATTCATTACTCTGACCTACAGGGTTTGGTTTTTTCGTGTCTTGTGCCCCCTTTTGGACACCAATGTCCTGTAGGTTTAACATGTCAGCCCTCATCTTTTCGGCTGAAGAGTGACCCTGCCAGTCACTTTACCTTTCTGCCTCACCCATGGGAAACAAAACTTTTTAAAATTTTTTCTATTTAAATTTAAAACAGTTTTCTTTTACATAGCAATCCCAGTTCCCTCTCCCTAAAATCCTCCCATGCTCCCACCAACCACTCTTCAAGGAGGGTGAGACCTTCTATGTGGGATCATTAAAGTCTGTCACACGATTTGGAGCAGGACTCCACCCTGCTCCTGTGTATTCAGGCTGAGAGAGTATCCCTCCATAAAGAATGGTCTCCCAAAGACCATTCGTGCACTAGGAATAAATACTGGTTCCACTGCCAGAGGCCCCATAGATAAACCAGACCACCAAACTGACATCCATGTTCAGGGCATCTGGAACAGTCCTATGCTGGTTTCCCAGCTATCAAGCTATCAGTCTGGGGTCCATGAGCTTCCCCTTGTTCAGGTTAGCTCTTTCTGTGGGTTTCTGCAGCCTGATCTTGACCCCTTTGCTCATCACTCCTCCCTCTTTGTAACTGGATTCCAGGAGTTCAATTCAGTGTTTAGCTGTGGGTGTCTGCCTCTGCTTCCATCAGCTACAGGATGAAAGCTCTAGGATAAGGTAGCCCTCAATCTCATTATTGGGGAAGGGCATTTAAGGTAGCCTCTCCACTATTGTTTAGTCATCCTTGTGGATCCCTGGACATTTCCCTAGTGCCAGATTTATGTTTAATCCTATAATTACTCCCTCTATTAAAGTACATCTTTTCTTGTTCTCCTTCTCTGGGAACCAAGCTTTATGGGACCTTTCTAACTTCTGCCAGCAGATGGGTAAGTGGCATCATTTTTACTAAAGGCAAACATGTACACAGGTGTCATCTTGGCTAGGGACAAACATGTTACCTAGTTGCAGGCCTGCCCACCACACATGGTTGTTCCTGTGCTACTGGTGTGTTTGCTTAGTGGCACACTTTGGCTGGACACCCACAAAGGCATCTGCTTCACACAAACACCCTACCTACCTACCCCCACTTATATAAATTCTGCTTTCTTGTCCCTGGCTATTTTAAATCTACTCTGTCTCTATAAATATCCTGTCTGTTTCCTACAAATTTTGAATCAACGATCACACTCTGGTTTTCCCAATCTTCTTACCTTTACCTGTCCTGTTCAATATATCTCTGTGTCTCTGTACATGCGATTTGAATTTAACTTCATATGTAAATGTAAGCTAATATTTTCAAATTGGTATGCGTCCTTATATGGTGATAAAAACTTTATTTTAAATTGGTATATATATTTAAATGGTGATAAAAATTTAAGGTTATAAGATTTACGCTTAAGTACTTATGTCTGCCAAAGATTCAACACCAAGCTTCTAGACAATTTAAATAAGTAACAACATATGTTTAATTCCCAGGGAATTGCTATCTCGATTTCTTCTTAAACTCATTGAAAGGTTTTCACACTAAAGGAGCTTCAATTCGAAATCACTATTTTTAAGGCTAAGCCTTACAGGAATGTAATGTAAAGTCCTAATCTTATGAAAGCTGCTAACCTATTGTAGACTGTTAAGTCATCTTATAAATGATCAGTCTCTTTAATTATGGTAAGTACTGATGCAATTAATGCCAGGGACAAAACCTTACCTAGTCACCTAAGTGCTTAAGGCAAGTAACTAAAGGCAAAGTTTGCTGAGGTATACTAAAGAGACAGCCCTCAAATGCTCAGAGATATAGATAATATGGCATTTAAAATAATTTATTAAAAAGCTTTTCATAACAGAGAGACATGCCAGCTGCTGGCACCACCCCATTTCCTCCAAAAGACTGTTGGACACTGAATAAACTCCAGCTACAACTTGCTCCAAAACTGGCAGGACACTGAGCAACCTGCCTTTCACCTCAACGGCTGCAAATGACTCTTTTGCCTGTGGACAGCAAGACACTGGAATCAACTGCTTCCAAGTTGCCTAAGGCCAACCGGTAGGCAGGTCTTCCAAAAAGTTCCTAACCAACAAGACTGTCTGGGGCCTTGAAAGCCCTGTGCTTACAGCAGAAGGCAAATAGCCTAAAGCCTCCATCCTCAACATCTGTGGAGAACTCTCAGAGTAGCTGCACATGCAGCCAGCAAATAAGTCTCTGTCATTCTTTCATAATTAATTCAGGTAAAATTTTATCCTTCTCAAGAACTCTGATGCAGTTTGATGGCTGGTAGGTTTCAACAAAACTTCTTACCATTGCTTGATGTAAAAAAGTGTTTTAAGGTATGAAGTTCATGCTTTAATTGTAAGGATCTAAAAATGTTTTAAGGTATAAGAAAGTGACTTAAGGTGCTTTTCATTGTGCAAAGCTATCTATCAGTTTCCCACATGAAAGGAAAAGTGTTAATGATTTCAACCAAAATCATTTTTGACATAAATATACTGCTGTTTCTGAAGTGCAAATTTCAGTAAAGATGATAAACTGTGAAAATGCTAATGTCTATACAGTGAAAATGCTAATGTGTCTAAAATTTATCTTTTCACTAAGAATTATTGTAAGTTCCAAGGAGCTGAATTGGACTCAACCAAACATGTCAGATCCACTCCAGATACATATCATTCAACCTTTCCATGGTACCAGGACTCCCTTCCTTCATCTTGGGACCTCTTGGGAATCTCTCCTTCCTCTTTCAATCTGCCACCTCCCTTCAGTTACCAGAACATAAGAAAATTTTTTCCAAACTTAACCTTGTCCTCTGCTCTGTAAACATCTTAATTGGTTCAAGAGGCACAGAGAGTTCCCTAAGAGCCTGGACACTAATTGAAACAGCCAGCTACCCCAACATGTGGCAGCACCCCAGTTTTCTAGGGCCACTCAAAGATGGTCAGTGCCACCCAGGTCAGCAGAAAGTAGTCTTGAGAACTCCTCAACACCCCCATTCTCTAACTTGTCATGCCTACCTCCTCATCTTTTTCATGAAAAGGGAATTGAGGAATATTGTAATTCAGGCAAACCTAGCTCCACCTCTTATCCCTCTGTGCATGGCAGGGACACATACCCTCCTGACCCTTTAACAGGCAAACTCCACCCACCTGCCCTCTCTCTTTGTGCCATCTCCCTGAGGAGGCAGACATATCCCTGTCTATTCTGTCTCTTCTCCTCCCCCTTCTCTCTCTTTTCTTCTATCCCCCTTCTCTCTCTTCCCCCACTCTCTTCCCATTAAAATTTCCTTTCCATGTAAGCTGTCTGGTTGGTTTGTTTATGCCTCATCTGCCAAGGAATCCACCACAGCCTTCACCTTGCTCTGTATCTGTATTCCTAACAATACCTTCTTTTGTGTTGTTGCTTATTGGAGTTTAAGAAACTCATAAAATAATATAATATAAGTTGTTTCCTTGGCCCTTGGTTATCTTCCAGAATTTGGACATAAGTCCCTGTTTCTGAAGATACCACACACCAAGCGAAGGAACTGGAGTATTCAAACTGGATGCACCTTGAAACCTCCTCCTTGAGATCTAGCTTTCATACCACTATAAGTTAATATGCAAGCTGATAGGACAAGGAGAACAATCTGAAATCCTACTCAGATATGAAACCTATGAATCACAACAATGACAAGCACTGTAAGACATCCTCAAGGTTGCAATAGTGGAACTTATATCATGGTAGTAAGCAATTATTGTCTATTTGGACTTAAAGTCCACTTAACACGAGGGAAATCATGTTTGGTACTATGAATCGGGACAACTACATGCAGATAGTGTTGTCCTATGTCTTAGAGGAGATTCTACTACTGTCAGATTTCTAAATTTGTAATTTTTAACTGCACTCTAATTATCCTTGAACCCACAGATAAGTAAAGATCTTACCCCTCTTCAAAGAAGCATTGTTTGAAACAGAAAGTCACAACAATTGGCAATGTGATACCAGACCAAAATGATGCCTTTCAGCATAATTCCTACAATTCAGACTTAGGGAAACTGCGGGAGATAGGGCAGAAAGATTGTAAGAACTAGAGGATCAGGAAGTCTGTAATTGTGCCTTTTAGTTATGGATGATGCAATATAACACAGGATGATTCCCCCCACTGTTAACCCATTACAAAGTGCTTAGTCCTAGCAATGTCTGTATCAAGGAAAAGATGATAGGAGTTAACAGGATGTGTGTGTGTGTGTGTGTGTGTATGTGTGTGTATGTATATATATATATGTGTGTGTGTGTGTATGTATGTATGTGTATATGTGTGTATCAGCAATGGTTAATGAAGAATCTCTTAATTTGGAATGGAGGGAGGTGCAAGCATGGGAGAGACAGAAGGGAAGACAGGGAGGAAGGAAATGATCTGATTATATTTTAATTGTATTGTATCATCAGCTGTTTTCATTGCTCTAGTATATTCTATTGTGTTGCTACTTACTCCTATAGAACAAAGAGTTGATTTGAAGATTACAGTTAAAGAGAGGTAGAGTCCATGACCATGAAGAGGTGAAGCATGGCAGGCAAGCTTGCTGTTAGAGTAGCACCTAATATCTCACATATTAACAGAGAGTACATTGCTAATTGCAAGAGTCTTTTGAAACTTCTAATCCAGCACCTAGGGACACACCTACTCTAACATCCATTAGTGCAGAGATCCACATCATCTATTGACATCTATACCGTGTCCAGTTGTGTTTTTCTATGATGGTTCCGTTTGCTGTAAAGAGAAGATTTTTTTTTGATGAGGGATGGTACCTATACTTAACTGTGGTATAAGGATAAGATTTAGAATGTAGTTACTCTTGCAAAGTGATGGTAATTGATTCTTTTCTAAGGTTCATGATCTCACCAGCCCCAAAGGGTTGGCTATGTTTTCAGTATGGACATATCTTCCCTACTGTTAAATAATGCTTATGTTCAATTATATAGAGGTTGGTTGCCACCAACACATGTGTGTCACCTACTGCATTTTTAGGGATAACTTGCCTTGATAGTCATTACAGTGGTTTATAAATGTCATGGCAAGCAGAAGAATATTGAAATCACCTGAACCATTGGTTCTGAGTACGAGTTATAAAACCAGAAATGAATAATGAAAGAAAATTTGTAAAGTTCGAAAACATGTAAATTGGCTAATACACTACAAAAGAAAAAGAATTACTGTATCACCTATGATATTAAAAATAAAAAAGAAAAGATCTTGACAAAAAGAAAATAAAATACAACATATATGAAATTATACAATTCATGAGAGATGTGTCAGAAGACATTTATAGCAAATATATGCCTACATTAAAGTAGCAAAGAGGCCTCAAGCAAATAAAATAATTTTATATCTTAAAAAATGACATTAAAGAAAAGCTCAAGACCAAGCAATAAAAAGAAAATAATAGCAATTAGATGAGAAATAAATGAGACACTAGGAAAGTAGTTCAAAAAATAAAATATGAAATCAATACAATTAAAGGTAAGATTTGGAAATAAAAATCAAAATTCATAAATATTTGTCTAAGCCAAGAAATAAAATAGAAGATGTAAATAAAAGAAAGAGAAATTATTATAAATTATTCCACAAAATTAAAGTGATAAGAGATTACAATACATAATTGTATACAAAAAATTGGATAACCTGCAAGAAATGCATATATGTATTGCATTTGCTTTGCCTTGCCTGCTTAAGGCACCTGATTGGTCTAATAAAGAGCTGAATGGGCAGTTGTTATGCAGGAAGAAGGACAGACTAGGTTGAAAAAACAGGGAAATTTACTTGATTGTTTTTATTTTCCCCTTAAAAATAGCTGTCATTTTTATATCATGGAAAATAAGGCACAGAGTCTTATACATGCCTTTCAAGTGTTCAGTCTCTGAATTAGCCTTAGTCTCCAGTTTTTAAACCAAAATTTTAAGTAAGCTTATATAGTAAAAGCATTTATTATGTAGTTTTCATGTATATATTAGTATGTTTTGTTCTTATTAATCTCTCTCTTCCAGATTCCTTACCTTTTCATTCTGTTTCCCTACCTCCTGTCAAAAACTCCCCATTCTGTTTTTGCCACATTTGTTCTACCACTTGCTCATGTATCCTGTTTGCAGGTCTTATTCCCATCCTCTGGCCCCCTTTCTAATTCCATAAGACACACACACACACACACACACACACACACACACACACGTGTGTGCATGCGTACATACATTGAAGGACGCATGTTCACAGTCTAGAATTTGTATAAAAATAAAACATTCAGTATTTGTTGTTATTAATATAATTTATTTCTCTCAACATAATGATTTTCAGTTCTATTTTCCTGAAATGTCATGATCTCTGTTTTATTTATGGCTTAATAAAATTCTATTGTATAAAATAATAGAAATAACTGGATATTTCAACTGTACATGGAGTTTTCTCACTTTTCCTGTCTGTGTCCAAGATTAAGAAGTGAATTTGTCTATGGTGGTAAAAATAAAAGAAAAAAGTCTCTGAAGTTTTGTTCTTTAAATATCCTTAAAATGCAGTTGAATATTTTCCATCATATCCAGAAAAAAATGATCTCTTTACTGCACATTATATATTTACTTGATATATCGATAATGCTCATTTTAAAATAATGAAAGAAAGGCTTATGTATTTATGTCATATAATATCATTTGTTTCTAAAACCAGAAAAAATACTGTGAGCATCTAATAAAGCTTTAATGAGAAAATTAATAAAAACTAAAATAAAAGAACATAAACATACCAAGTGCTTAAGGTAAGAGGGATTTTGAGCCATTATTCTACCTGAGAGTTGTGCCAGCCACAGTTAAAGATAAGTAAAAGTAGTAGCTTGATAGTTGAAACAGAAGCTCACAGGGAGAGGGAAATATTCTCAGGAACTGAACTTTCAAATTTCTTATTGTGTAAATACTTACATAAGGGTCATTGAATGACAGACTATTTAATCAGATTTATTTTTTATGGAACAGTCTGTGATGTTGGCAAGAGATAATGTATGCCCCCAGAAAATGTTGACAAAGCTTCTGGGGAGCAGCCTGTCAGGCATCATGGTACTTGCTACATTCTGTAATTTAATACAGGAATTCTAACTTCAACTTTTACTACTTCTGGCTTTAAGAAATATGTCATATTTATTATGATAATTATGGGTTTTCTACAATTTGTCTTAGATACCTGCACTTTTATAATAGAATCTTTGAAACAATGTCTGCAAAAGTCAACAGTGCACAGCAAAAGCATGTATCACAGACTAATTTTACACCATGAAATGTTCCTCTATAAGATGACCTTACAAACAGAACATGTCATTACCATATGACTTCAGGTTGAAGTTGTCAGACAGTTGGTACATTCATCTTAGATATTTCATTCCAACCTTATTAAGTGAAAAACTTCTATAAAGTGGACAGTTTCTAGTTTGAAGAAATTATTACTTATAACTGACTGTCTTTATTCCAGCTTATTTAAAAACTGCCTGGAAACTCCATATATACTTTGAACAGTTCTTGAGTAAAAAGGCTCAGAGACCCCTGACCTTGAATTTGCATGAATGGCTCCTGCTTGAGGACTAGCTTTTATGGTACCAGCAGATGCCATGCAAACTTCAAATGGAGGATCTATTTGCATTCTTCTATATGCTCACATCGCGTTATGCCAGCCCCATTTGTTGAAGATGATTTCTTTTTTCCATTGTATAATTTTAGCTTCTTTGTAAAAAATCAGGTGTTCAGAGCTATGCCAATTTACATCTGGGTCTTCTGTTTGTTTACATTGATTCACCTACCGTTTTTTTGCCACTACCATGCTGTTTTTATTGCAATATTTCTGTAGTAGAGCTTGAGATCAAAGATGGTCATACTTCCACTAGTTATTTTGTTGTACAGGATAGTTTTAGTGACGCTGGATGTTTTGTCATCCCATACAAAGTTGAGTATTGTTTCTTCAAGATCTGGAAAGAATTGTGTTCAACTTTTGATGGGGATTGCATTGAATCTGTAGATTACTTTTGGTAAGATGGCTAATCTTACTATCTTAATCCTACCAGTCCATGATCATGGAAGATCTTTCCATCTTCTCATGCATATCTTCTCCAATTTCTTTCTTCAAATACTTGAATTTTTTGACATATAGATCTTTCACTTGCTTGGTTAGAGTTACACCAAGATATTTTATATTGTTTGTGGCTATTGTAAAGAGTATTGTTTCCCTGATTTCTTTCTCAGCCCTTTTGCCATTTGCACATGAGAAGGTTACTTTTTTTTTAGTTAATCTTGTATCCAGCTACTTTATCAGCTGTAGGAGTTCCCTGATAGAATTTTTGGGATGACTTATGTATGCTGCATGTCATCTTCAAATAGTGATACTTTGACTTCTTCTTTTCCAGTTTGTATCCTCTTGATCTTCTTTTGTTGCCTTATTTCTCTAGCTAGAAATTTGAGTACCATATTAAATAAATATGAAGACAGTAACCAGCCTTGTCTCTTTCCTTTTTTAATAGAATTGTTTTGAGTTTCTCTCTATTGTATTTGATGTCAGCTGTCAGCTTGCTGTATATTGCTTTTACTATATTTATTTATGTTCCTTGTATTCCTGATCCCTCTAAGAATTTCATCATGAAGGGGTATTAGATTTTGTTAAAACATTTTTCTGCATCTAATTAGATGGTCATGTGGTTTTTTTTTCTTTCAGTTTCGTTTATATGATGCATTACATTGACATATTTTCACATCTTGCATGATCTCTGCATCTGTGGGATGAATCCTACTTGATCATGGTGGATGAGCTTTTTGATGTGTTATTGTATTCAGTTTGTAAGTATTTTTTAAATTTATTCATTTTACATGCAAAACACAGTTTCCCCTCCCTCCTCTTATCCTGTTCCCTCTTACCACATTCCTTCTATCACCCTCATCATCCATTCCTCCTCTGTCTCCATTCAGAAGGGAAAAGGCCTCCCATGGAAGTCAACAAAGCATGGCATATCAAGTTGATGCAGGACCAGGCTCCTCCCTGTTGCATCAAGGCTGGGCATAGCACCATACCATATGGAATAGGTTACAAAGAGCCAGTTCATACTTCAGAAACACCTCCTGACCCCACTGTAAGGGACCCCACAAGCAAACCAAGATACACAACTATTATCCAGATGAAGAGGGCCTAGGTTAGTTCCATGCCAAATTCCTAGCTGTCAGTCCTGAGTCTATGAGATTCCACAAGCTCAGATCAGCTGTCTCTGTGGGTTTCCCCATCATAATCTTGACACCCCTCCTTGCTCCTCCCAGTTTTCAACTTGACTCCTGGTGTTCTGCCCAGTGCTTGATTGTGGATCTCTGCATTTGCTTCCAATGTTACTGGATGAAGCCTCCATAATGACAATTAGAATAGTCACCAATTGGATTACTGGGGAAGGCCATTTCCGGCACCCTCTCCACGATTGCTAGAAGTCTTAGCTGGCATCATCATTGTGAGTTCCTAGGAGTGTCCCTGGCACCAAGTTTCTCCCTAACTCCATAATGGCACCCTCTCTTGAGATATCTCTTCATTACCCTCTCCCTCTGTCATTACCCCAACTCAACCACCCTGATGACTCATGTTCCTATCACCCAGGCCCTCCTACATCTCTGTCTCCAGTTTGCCAGGGAGATGACATCTACTTCCTTTTCCCATGGAGATACATGAGTCACTGTTGGGTTCCTCCTTGTTACCCAGTTTCTCTGGTGCTATGAATTGTAACCGTGGTTATACTTTGCTTTACATCAAATATCCACTTATGGCTGAGGACAAAATGTGTTTGTCTTTCTGGTTCTGAGTTAACTCACTTAAGATGATTTTTTCTAGTTCCATCCATTTATATGCAAATTTCATGATACTGTACCCACCACTGTCACTGAGTAATTGTTTAGATATACCACATTTTCTTTATCAATTCTTTGGTTGAGGGGCATCTAGGTTGTTCCCAGGTTCTGGCTATTAAAGATAATACTGCTCTGAACATAGTTGAGCAACTGTCCTTGTGGTATGACTGAGCATCCTTTGGTATATGCTCAAGAATAGAATTGCTGGGTCTTGAGGTAGATTGATTCACACTTTTTTGAGTGACTGCCAGCCATACAGATTTCCAAAGTAACTGTACAAGTTTGTACTCCTAAGCAGTGGAAGATGATGCCACATCCTCTTCAAAATAGGGTATCATTAGCGTTTTTGTTCTTAGCTATTCTGACAGGTGTAAGATGGCATCTAGAGTCACTTTGATTTGCATTTCTCTGATAACTAAAGATGTTTTGAAAAATTTTTAGGTGTATCTTGGCCAGTCAAGATTCTTCTGTTGAGAACTCTGTTTAAATTTGTACCCCATTTTCTAGTTGGATTATTTGGTATTTTGATGTCTAGTTTCTTGAGTTCTTTATAAATTTGGGGTATTAGTCCTCTGCTAGATGTGGAGATGATGAAGTTCTTTGCTCATTCTGTAGGCTTTTGTTTTGTCTCATTGACAGTTTCCTTTGCCTTACAGAATCTTTTCAGTTTCAGTGTAACTGGACTTATGTTAAGGTTTTTTATTCACTTGGACTTGAGTTTGTGCAGGATGATAGACATGGGTATATTTTCATTCTTCTATAGATTGACATCCAGTTATACCAGCCAGCACCATTTGTTGAAGATGTTTTCTTTGTTCCATTTTGTATTTTGGCTTCTGTGTAAAAAATCAGGTGTTCACAGGTTTGTGGGTATATGTTATACACTTCCATTCAATTCCATTGATCCAGATGTTGGTTTCTATGTCCATACCAAACTGTTTTTATTACTATAGCTCTACTTGAAGTCAGGGATGGTTATGCCCCCAGAAGTTCCTTTATTGTACCGGATTGTTTTAGTTATCTCTGTTTTTTTCTATATGAGGTCTGTGAAGAATTGTGCTGCGATTTTGATGGGATTGCTCTAAATCTGCAGATTGCTTTTGGCAAGAAAGCCATTTTTACTATCTTAATCATACCAATCCATGAGCATGGGAAATATTTCCATTTTCTGATCTCTTTTCCTTCTTAAATGACACAATTCTTGTCATATAGGTCTTTCACTTATTTGGTTAGAATTACCTCAAGATATTTTAAGTGTGTTGTTTCTCTGATTTCTTCCTCAGTCCATTTATAATTTACATAGAGGACTACTGATTTTTTGAATTAATATTTTATCCTTCCACATTGCTGAAAGTGTTTATCAGTTATAGGAGCTCCCTGAGAGAATTATTAGGTCTCTTATATATGCTATCATATCATCTGCTAATAGAGTTTGACTTCTTCCTTGCCAAATTATATCCCCTTGATCTCCTTTTGTTATCTTATTACTCTAGCTAGACCCTCAAGTACTATATTGAATAGATATGGAGAGTGTAGACATCTTTGTCTTGTGACTGTTCTAGTGGAATGTATTTGAGTTTCTCTTTGTTTAATTTGATTTTGGATGTTGGCATGCTGTATATTACCTTTATTATGTTTAAGTATATGCACTGTATTTCTGATCTCTCCAGAACCTTTGTCAGGAAGGAGTATTGGAGTTGTCAAAGGCTTTTTCAGCATCTAATGAGATGTTCATGTGGTTTTTTTTCTTCAGTTTGTTTATATGGTGGATTAAATTGACAGAATTTCATATGTCGAACCATCTCTGCATCTCTAAGATGAAGACTACTTGATCATGGTGGATTATAATTTTGATGTGATATTGGATTCAGTTTGTCAGTATTTTCTTATTTTGCATAAATATCCATGAGGGATATTTGTTTGTAAATCTCTTTCTTTATTGCATATTTGTTTGGTATGGATATCAGGGTAACAGTGGACTCATAAAAAGAACTTGGCAAAATTCCTTCTGTTTCTATTGTGCACAACAATTTGAGGAGTGTTGGTATTAACTTTTCTTTGAAATTCTGATGGAATTATGCACTGATACCATCTGGCCCTGGACTTTTTCTGTTTGGGAAACTTTTGAGGACTGCTTCTATTTCTTAGGTGTTACAGGTTTGTTTAAGTTATTTATCTGATTTTGATTTCATTTTAGTATCTGGTACCAATCAAGAACGTTGCCAAGTTCTTTTAGGTTTTCCAATTTTGTGAAGTATAGGTTTTGTAGCAGGCTCTAAGTATTCTCTGAATTTCCTTCATGTTTGTTGTTATGTCCCCCATTTTGTTTCTGATTTTTTAAATTTGGATATTATCTGCCTTTGGTTAGTTTGGATAAGGGTTTGTCTATCTTGTTGATTTTCTTGAGAAACCAACTCTTTGTTTTATTGATTCTTTATACTGTTCTCTTTGTTTGTATTTTATTGATTTCAGCCTAATTTTTATTATTTCCTTTCATCTACTGAATGAGTTTGCTTCTTTTTGTTCTAGAGATTTCAGCTGTGTTATTAAGTCTCTCTTGTGAGATTTCTCCAAATTCTTTATATGTAGAAACTTTTTCCTATGAACTTTCCCCTTAATACTGCTTTAATAGTGCCGCCTAAGTTTGGATACGTTGTGGATTCAATTTCATGAATTCTAGGAAGTCTTTAATTTCTTTATTTTTCCTTGACCCAGTGGTATTTCAGTTGAGAGTTGTTCAGTTTTCACGAGTTTGTAGGATTTCTGCAATTTGTGTTGTTGTTGAACTCTTAACTTATTCCATCATTGTTAGTTTGGATAAGGATTTGTGTGTCTTGCTGATTTTCTCAAAGAACCATTTCTGTTTCTTTTGTTGTTGTATTGTTCTCTTCGTTTTCATTCAATGATCTCAACCCTCAGTTTGATGATTTCCTGCCTTCTAGTCCTTTTTGGTCTGTTTGCATCTTTTTATTCCACAGCTTTCAGGTTTGCTGTTGAGTCACTAGTGTGAGATCTCTCCAAATTTTTATACAGGTACTTAATGCTATGAACTTTCCTCTTAGCACTGCTTTCATTGTGTCCTATAATTCTGTGTATGTGGTGCATTCATTTTCAGTGAATTCTAAGAAGATTTTAATTTCTTTCTTTATATCTATCAACCTGTGCAAAGCCAAGTACAAGTGGATCAAAGGCCTCAACATAAATCAAGTTACACTAAACCTGATAGAAGACAAAGAAAGAAATAGCCTTGTATGTGTTGGCCCAGGAGACAACTTTCTGAATAGAACACCAGTAGCATGGACACTAAGATTTACAGTTAATAAATGAACCTCATGAAACTGAAAAGCTTCTGTAAGGAAAAGGACACTGTCAATAGGACAAAACAACAGCCTCTAGAATGGGTAAAGATATTTATCAAGTCAACATTCAACATAGGGCTTATATCCAAAATATATAAAAAGAGAAGGAACTAGATATCAAAAAACCTTAATTATTCCAATTTAAAAATGGGGCACAGGATTAAACAGGGAAATATCTACATAAGAATCTCAAATGGCCAAGAAGTACATAAAGAAATGTTCAACATCTTTAACTCTCAAGGAAATGTAAATTAGAACAACACCAAGATTCCATCTTACACTTGTCAGAATTGCTGAGATCAAATAACACAAGTGAGTTTATGCTGCAGACAATGTAGAACAACGGGAATACTCCTTCATTTTTGGTGGTAGTATAAACTTATATAGTCACTTTGGAAATAAATATGGCCATATCTCAGAAAATTGAAAATCAATCTACTTCAAGACACAGCAATACCACTGGGACATATACTGAAAGCTTGCTCAATCATACCACAAAGACACTTACTCAACAATGTTCATAGAAATATTATTTGTAATAACCACAACTTGGAAACAACCTATATGTCACTCAGTTGAAGAATGGATGAAGAAAATGTGGTACATTTACATAATGGAGTATTATTCTGCTGTTAAGAAGAATAACATCAGGAAATTTGAAAGCAAAGGGATGAAATTATGAAAAAAACATCTTGAGTGAGTTAACCCAGACCCAGAAAGACAATCATGGTATGTACTTACTTATAAGTGGATATTAGCTCTAAAATAAGTGATAACCATGGTACATTCACAGACCCATAGAGGCTAGATAACAAGGGGGGGTGCATGGAGTTCCCTAGGAAGAGGAGATAGAGAAGATTTTCTGGGTAAAGTGGAGGTGGGTAGGGATTGGAAATTGAGGAATCAGGTTGTGGGGTGGATGGAAAAGGAGAGTACAGAACAAGGTTATTAGAAATGGGGTGGCATTTTGTGGTCAGGTAGAAACCTGATACAAAGGAATCTCCCACAAATCTACAAGGATGACTCCAGTTAAGACTCCTAGCAATAGTGCATAAGCAGCCTGATCTTGTGATCAAATTGGTGACTATCTAACTGTCATCAGAGAGTTTTCATCTGATGGAAACCTATGCAGAAACCTACAGTTGAGCATTAGGCAAAGCTCAGTGAATCCTGTTGAAAAGAGGAAGGAAGGATTGTACAAGCAAGAGGGATCAAAGACATCACAAGAAAACCCACAAGATCAAGTAACCTGGGTGCAAAGGAGCTTACAGAGTCTCAAACAACTTTTAAACCTGCTTGAAACTGACCTGTGCTTTCTACATATAAGTGACAGTTGTGTAGCTTGGTGTACTTGTAAGACTCCTAACAATGGAAACAGGGGCTGTCTCTAATTCTTTGACTGGCTTTGGGGAACCTATTCCTCATTCTTGGTTGCCTTTCTCAGACTCAATACATAGGAATGTGCTTAGTCTTACTGCAACTCCATATGCCATGTTTTGCTGATGTTCATGGGAGAGCTGCTCCTTTCTGAACAGAAATGGAGGAGTGGATGGTGTAGAGGGATGTAGGGGGAAAGAATGGGAGGAGAGGAAACAGAGGAAAATGCAGTCAGGAAGTAAAATAAATAAATTAATTAAGTATTGTTTTTAAAGAGAGAGGAAACTAAGAGTTCTGTTCAGCTATTATGGCTATGAACCACATCAATTATCAACATAGCACATTTATGCTAAGGGTGAAGTATTGGCACACACACCTGGCCAGTAACCAACAACTCTCTAATTGAACTGTGACCACTTCAACAAGAGTGAAACCATGCCTAGCACTAGAAATACATAGATAACTACTCAGTACTAGGGAAGCAATGGATCTTCAAATTTGACATCAGAATGTGAACAGAGATATAGAGTAGGCAAGAAGGCTGAAGTGAGTATAGAAAGAAAAGAAAATTCCAAAGTTATTTCAATATAATATATACCAGAGTGTAACATGTAACAGGATAGTTTTGCCCAGGCAATTTATGAATAACCTGCCTAGAAATAGCTTAGGATTTTTACAAATTCTCTCTCTCTCTCTCTCTCTCTCTCTCTCTCTCTGTCTTTCTCTCTCTCTCTGTCAAACACACACACATATTTGCCTACATGACTTCTTATAAAGAAGGAGGGAGGAGATTGTTCTCTCTTGTGTAGAGAAGACTGGGTCAGGTAGTATGAAGGGGCATGTGATCAGTCCCCAACTTTCCAAGAACTCTACTACAATTAGACTTACCTTATCCTGTATTGGTAAGTGTATTTTCTCCCTGTCATATCTTAATAAATCCTTGATACCCCTTAAATAGACATGCATGGATTTCTCATTAGAAAGTTCCTCAGGCTGTTGTGACCCCCAACTATAAAATTATTTCATTGCTACTTAGCAACTGTAATTTTTCTCCTGTTATATATTATAATGTAAATATCTTATATAAATGATATTTGATATGTGGCCCCCAAAAGTGGTTATGATCCACTGTCATAGACTTATATATAATATTGGAATCATTATCCAGTATTGTAGGGAAAAGGGACCAGTCAAAGAAACACACCCTGAGCAGAGCCAAAGAAACACACTTTGGCCCTGCAACCAGAACCCAAGAAATGAACCCTGATCCTGAAACCAGTGCCAAAGAACACACTTTGTCCCTGGAATCAGAGTCAGTGAAAGAAATGCACCTGGCCCTAAAATTGGAGCCAAAAGGCTAAAAAGGACCAGAGAAAGAAACACACTTTGGCCCTGAAACCAGAGCCAAATCTGACCCTAATCCTGTGCAGAAAACTAACCAATCCTCAAGCAGAGCTCTAGCCAATCTGAGATCAGCACTGAAATCAGACCAATCCCTACCCTGGAAAAACTTCCCGACACCCAAGAATCCCTATATAAAACCTGTGTATGTTCAGCTTGGCCGGTCCAGCTGCTTCCTTCCAATAAACCCCTTCAATAAGCTTTGGGTGAAGATCTTCTTTTGCAGTGGCGGCGACAGAACAGAGGCGACTCTGGGCAGAGCAGAGCAAGAAGGGCTGTAACACTTTTGCCATGGCAAACCTTCCCTTGGCAGAGTGGAGTTGTTACACTCCCCTCCCTGCTCTTGGCTCTCTGCTCTCCGGGAGCAGAGCTAAACAGTAGCAACTTCTAGAAACCTCCCGCCCAGCAAAACTGCTACACTAGGAGAACATCTCCATCTGGAAGACCTGTCCTGCCAGAGTGGAGCCCATACACTGGGGAAGCCTTTCCCTGAGGCAAGGCTGTAATCTGCTAAGCTTACTGCAACCTGTGGTGGTCCTTGGCCCCCGAGTTCCAGGATAACTTTCCACCTGAGCTGTGTAACACTCAGTATTCTGTATTCTGTGGCTCCCAAGATCCAGGATACCTTTCCACCTGAGCTGTGTAACACTCAATATTCTGTGACTCCTGAGTGCCAGAATACCTGACCCATCCTGATCCGTCCGAAATGCTTAAAAGTATAGAAGTTTGAAATTAGCTCATTATTTCACTCAAAGCTACTGTGGTTGATAGATGATGAATAGAATATTAAAAAGCAATATGATAATTAAAATATAGTTGTGAAAGATTTGTTACCTATTCTCTTTTTAGGAATTGTAACAAATGTGTTATTTAATTTTTATTTCCAATATACTGCATTTATAGCTATGTTTTCTGGTAATTGATAACAAGAATAATAAAAATCAGCAAGGTGGTAGTGGCACATCGAAGCACTTGGAAGGTTGAGATAGTCTACAAAGTGAATTCCAGGACAGCCAGAGCTATTACACAGATAAATCCTGTCTCAAAAATTAAAAGAATAATAAAAATCACCATTTACACGAGGAGTGGTAGTGCGTGCCTTTATTCCTAGTACTCTGGAGGCAGAGGCAGGCAGATTTGTGGAAGTTTGAGACCAGCCTACTGTACAGAGAAGGTTCCAGGACAGCCTGTGCTGCACAAAGAAACTGTCACAAACAAGTTTTTAAAAATAATCACTTTATGCAATTGTGTTATTTCTTTCATATCAAATTGAATGATTTCTATGTTCCAATAAATAACCCCCACCCATGTTCATGCAAGCAACTCTAATAAAATTCAATGAGTCACACACAGAAACAGATACAGTAGGAGGGGGCTTGTTTGAAGAAGGAATTCAGTGCGAAATAATTAATGGAGAGTGACAGGTAATCAATAATTTGAAAATATTTCGTGTATGTATGAATGAATGGAGGAATAAACTAAAAATATATTTTAAAATATGTGTGTTATATTTCTTATATGATACACATTATTTTAATGGCTTTCATAGCTTTTAAATCTCACATGTAATTTTTCAGTGGTACATTTTGGATTTTATCTAAAGAGAAATATTTAATCACTCTGTTTCTAAGAATAATTTGTACATTGGGGCTAACAAAAAATCACAGTTTTGAACGTAGGAGAGATTTTTTTCCAAACATGAAGATTGCAGGTGTACTGGTTCTATGGATATTCTATAACCTGATTTGAAGGTTTGACACTATGAGATGATATGAGAACTTTAGTCTTTGGAAAAAGCTAGGTGAATGCTCTACCATTAAGCTACACCCCCAGTCCCTCTCTGGGAGATTCTAAGCAGGTGCTGCCCTTTGCCCATATGCCTAGCTGTCATTTAAGCATTCCAAAGTCTTTTTCTACCTTCCTACGTTTCTTCCTACCTTCCTTTTTCCTTCCTTTCTTTATTTGGGTCTCTACCTCTTTATAGTTCTTGCTGTCCTAGAACTCGATGTGTAGACAAGGCTGGCCTCTAACATAGAGATACACCTAACTCATACCTCCAGTGTACTGTGCTTTACGATAGTTGTTACTGTCAATCTGTCCTAGATAATAATGACAGTGTAATTCCTGCAATCATTCCACAATTAGGGTATTACCATCCCTGGGCAGCAGACAAGGAGAAATAGACTCAGGGAAGGTCCCATCAAAAGAAAATACCCCACCTAAATTCTGATATGCCTGTTACTGTCCCCTGAATTTGTGACAGCATTCCCATGTGTTTCCCACAAGTAGACATTTTCATTCTGAAACTAATGGGAGATAGAATTTGCTGGATTGAATAAGGGCTAAGACTGATAAAAATTAGCTATATCAACATATTTAAATTACCCAACTACATTGTACCTCTCATTTTTTGTCTATTAACATGAATATAATGCTAATTATGGGTAATCTTATTTTTTAGACTATTGGAGAATGAACCAAGGGTGACATGATTGCTAGGCAAATAGTTTATTACTGGGCTAAATCCAGTTGCACTAATAGTGTAATTTATGATAACAACTCCCAGATGTATCCAAATACCTTATATTTATATCAAATTTACCTTTTAGATATTAAGGATTAAAAAATAATCAAAATAAAAGAAAATAGTTTTGTAGTTGAAGAGTATAGGACAAATGAGAACAAAGAATGAATTATACTAATTTTCACTGAAAGGAGGAAGACAAATTATAACCTTTTTAAAAGTAAATATGTAACTATATTATTCAACTCTATCATTATGGAAAACATTAAGAACTGGCTAAAATTACCCACTCATTTTCATCAACAATAAATGCCTGATCTGGAGGAAGATAATACTTTCCTGACAT
Source organism: Mesocricetus auratus (assembly GCF_017639785.1). Lineage (NCBI taxonomy): Eukaryota > Metazoa > Chordata > Mammalia > Rodentia > Cricetidae > Mesocricetus > Mesocricetus auratus. The sequence continues at coordinate 56,032,216 of NW_024429188.1, read as the reverse complement.
TTTTAAGCTTATTGTAAGGAAGGTGGCCATTGATATATAAGTTGATACTCTGGAAAACTGTTGTACAGAAGCACTGTTTAACTAAGCTAGGAGATACTTGCATTCTTGCCTTTCTTGTCTTGCTATTTTAACTATTATTCTGTTGCTTAGAACTTCAACAATAATATAAATATTATGATAAGTAACACATAACCATAAGTTAATTATATATTAATAATCTAAGAGAACCAAAATAAACAGAAGTGATCCTATCATGGAAATGAATGAGCTCTGGACTCCTTACCTCTGTAGTAAATTGCTTTATGACTGAAAAAGAAACACTTACTTGATATAGTAATATTTTTCCATATTGTTTTACTGAAGATTAATGTAATCTCAAATCTATTCAGTTCTAGAAGCAAAATAATTTGCTTCTATGAAGCAAAATAATTTGCTTCTATGTAATATGTGCACTAGAAAGTGATCTTTCTAGTATGTCACATAATGGAGTTACACAAATATTTGTTTTCAAACACCCATCCTAATGACTCAAATAACTTGTTGTGTCAAAAGCAAAACTTCCATGAAATATTTCTCAAAACAGCCTTAGTTTTTCCTCAAAATGGCAAACAACTTATTCACTATTGTTAATCATCTACTAAGAAACTAGAGAAATATTGACACATTAAGATTTCTTTGTATTATGTGATGGGCTGAATCACAAAGAATATGTAAACAAATAGAAGAAGGTTTTAAAATATCAGATTTTCAGAACAAAAAATAAATATATTCACAGTTTATTACCCTTATAACTTTCCAAATGCCTAGCAAATACCAATTATCAAATAATGTTATTAGTTCCTAAATAAGATAATGAACATGTGATCAAAATAAAGAAAATGTATTTGATTGATAATGGTTATCTGTAAATAGGAAATTTATATTAATTTGTCAGTGTTCACTGAATACAAAGAAAATTGAGATAATGTGAAGAAAGAAACACTGTTCTCCCCATGGCTGGAGAGGTCATACCCTAGAACAGAAACTATTGCTGCTCTTTTCCAAAACAACTATAACTTCTAACTATATTCTAAATACCTACTCTTGTATGCCTGGATAAGTGTGGTTTTTATCCCTCACCAAAGAATCTTCTTTCTGTAGCTGATGAAGGCATTACAGAAATCTACAACTGATAGAAACACAGAGAATAGCTGCCTGTTGGAGGCCTATCTGAAACTGATGTAGCCTTTACAAATAAAGCTTAGGGGATATCACTGAAGAGGGTTCAGAAAGATTTTGAGAGCTAAGGGACCAGGAAGTCTGCTAGTAGATGGTGTTTTCTACCTATGAAAGAGAAGATATAACCATGAAATCACAGCAGTACTGTTGCCTAAGCAAGATTACATAATGACAATACCAGCTAACATGCCAATATGGATGAGGGAAAATTCATCTATACTTCTAGATGAATACCTTAAGGTATTGGCTACAGAGAGTGGTAGAAATAAGTCCCCTGTTAGACTATCCAGTCATAAGTGTTCAGTCCTAAACATAAATGCATATGGGCAATGCTAAATGATCTCAGTAGTGTGTCTTAGTGTGTGTGCATGCATGCGTGTGTGTGTGTGTGTGTGTGTGTATGTGTGTGCATGGATCTGTGTATGTGTGAGTGTATGTATGTAACAGTAATAAAGGAAAATAATAAAATTTGGAGTAGAAGGGCATGCAAGAGGAGTTGTAAGTAGGGATAGAAATGAAGATAGCTATTTGTGAGTATTAATATTCTTAGGGATAATTTGCAGTGGTTCTCAATCATTTTAATGCTGTGACTCTATAATGCAATTCCTCATGTTGTGATGATCCCAGCCATAAAGTTATTTTCATTGCTACTTCATAACTGCAGTTTTGCTACTGCTATGACTCTTAATGGAAATATTTTTGGAAATAGAGGCTTGCCAAAGGGGTCGTGGCCCACAGGTTGATGACTGCTGATTTAGAGTGATCTAGTAGTTAAGAACCAAAGATTTAGACTAGGAGAGTGGCAAATTAAAGCAGTGGAAAGACATAAAGCACGTATCATGTCAAGAAATTCAAGAAGTTAAACATAGTACCAGATGATTCTTGAAATCTATGGATTTATACTTAGAATTGGCAGATCTTCTTAGTGTTCAAGAAAATCCAGAAAAATTTGAACTATTCCAAGTACTCCTTAAATTGATGTCTATAACCCCATGTGGCCCAAACAAGAGCTATAAAGTGTTACTGCCAGTTACAACTCTTAAATTATCCCAAATCTTGTATTCTCATGACCAATATAATAGAGTAAGATTGGGCAGTAGAACTTGTATCTCTGTGAAGACCAACTCCGTAAGACTCAAACACTAGGCTAGAATTTCTAATTGAATATAATTATACTATGAACTTAGAGGTCATGCTCATTGCAATAAAGATGTTCCATATTCTAGGAAGCTGACAATGTGTGAGAAAATACAGACTTGCTAGAAAGAAGAGACATGATATATACAAAGCTGTAGTTGAAATGGAATAACTCCATTTGAGTCCTTAATTGGGGGTAGTGGTGAAGAGCACTAGCCAGAAATGTATGTGGAATTGGTGGTATCTTGTTGTGTGGAACACTGCAGAGAGGAGGCTAATTCTTTGGTTGGAAATATGAAGCCCAGCAGAGAGCAATATTGAAAGTGGGAACATAAAGTCTGAGGTCAGAAATTAGTGAGCAGAAGAGGATGGTTTAAGCATTGTCCTATGCTGGAGGGAAGCATGATATATAGGTAGATTTTGCACAGAAAGAATCAAGGGGAAAATAGAATATGACATACATTTTAATAGTGAAACAGAGGGAATATCACAAAAAGCTAGTCAAAGGCAAATAGTGAACCTTTAAGGTCAGTCAATTTATTTTCATTTCTGGATTATCTTTTAATGCCAACTTAAAATGTAACTGAATTGAAGAGGACACATACTTTCCAGTATATGAAAGACTGAGGAAATTTTAGAAATCTTAACAGAAAATATGACCTTTCTCAGCTACAACCTCTCTCATTTTCTTGCTATCATCTTCTATATTCTGTCTTTTGTAGTTGAATCATAGTAAAGAAAATAAATATTTTCTCCAGAAAAATAGCCATGTTTAATTACAAGTTAACTTTTCTACTCCATTCAGCATTCAGAGGCTTACCAGTCAAATGGGGGCTATGAAAACCAAGTCATTAGATTTAAAAATATTAATTGCTAATGAGATACAATTCTTAGAATATTTGTTGTTACAGAAACATTTTAACTCTAGGTTAAAATGAGGATGGAGACATTGGAAAAGTGAATATTTCCTAGAGACACATAGTTTCCTTCTGGTATCCAGGTTAGCAGCAAAATACTCAAATAAAATAAGAATTTCACAGTTTTGCTATAGATATAAACTACATCTGCAAGACTCTGAGTTTGAGCATCAGTTCCATAAAATATGAATTTCAGAGAAATAATAATTTTAACATATTATTTAAATATTATACATTTTCATCAGTTATTCATTTATTTTTCCACAATTCAAATTTAATTTGGAATCAGGATTCTGAATTTTTACTTCTACATTAGTACATTTGGCCTCCTCAAAGAAGTAATAATAACTGTAGACATACAGAATTTGGAGTAGTCAATATCCTATGCTTACCATTTAAGGATACTCAAGTGGCATACTGTCATAACACTCATGAGCTATTCTACAAGCTACACACATCTATTTTCCTGTACAGACATTTTAACACCTCCTTTGGACTCACATAATGAATTAAGGCTTTTAAGGTGGTAAGTTTGTTTTATATGTGGGAAGGACATGGATACTGGCTGGACAAAGGGTCAACTTCGAAGCCAGAATAATATTGCTTGGTCAATGTTATGTACAACTGGATATTCCCAACAAATGTGAACATACATTTCATGGTAAAATAGATTTGAAAAATGTCACTAAACTAAGGATCTTGAGACAATGCTAATATACAAGATGATCTATGGTGGCAGGAATTCTAACCCTGAAAGTTTAAAGGGTAGGGGAATAAGATCAGAGTCAAAGATGTGGTTTAGAAGGCAGGGACAGAATAAGTATACACTGCTGAGATAACAGAGCAGTTGTGTGGCAACAAAGTGTCACAAGTTAGGAACTGGAAGTTTCTACCTAGCTGGCTTTTAAAATAAAGGAGTGGGCTACCAACAATCAATTAAAACAGATGCAAAATCTACATGAAACACAAAATCTCCTTCTATGTAGAGCAATACTAAAAAGGACAAGTTTGTGGACACTGTAGCCCATTAATACTGACATGAGAATGCTGATCTGAAGCAGTATTAAATACTAAATACATTGTTTCCAATACGGGAATACTGTACATCAGCAAGGGGTCTATCACAACTTGTGGGCAGATACTCTGAGGCAAATCTTACAGGAACTAATACTTTAGCATAAACTAAAATTCTCTCCGCTGTTGCTCTAAGGTGTATCAACTGCATCCTCCTTTTCCTTTTTTATGATTCTTTTTCTTCTCAACTATTACTAATTTCAAGTATTGGTGGCATAAATACAGGCATCTCAAGGAATTGGATGATTTTACTTGCCATTACTTAGGTAACTAGACTTCTTGAAGAATACTTTTTACTGGTGGTCAGTGTTTGTCTCTGATGTCGATAGATTTATCATACAATGTCTGAAACAGTCAATGAAGGCTTGGAAAGTAAAATTTCATTACATTGAGACTACATATTATCTTCATTTCTGCCACTATGACCACTGCCTTAATGCACCAGTCCTAATGCTTCAAAATGTCAACTTGATGAGACATTTGGTATTCAGTTGTTTAGTGCCTTTTCCTTATTGGACAGTTTTGGTGAGCTAAATTTTTTATTTTAAACCGCTACCATAGGGCCTAGTGAGATTACTCAGAAGGCAAAGGTACTTGACAGTATAGCCCAATAACCTGAGCACCATTCTCAGGATGCACATAATAGGAGAGAACTAACTCTAGAAAGTTTTTCTCAGGCTTATTCATATTCACCATAATGAACACTAACACTCCATACTAACAAATAAATGAAATAAAAACTTTAACATCCCACATTGCTTATAATCATACCAACTTACATGTGCCCACCATAGAAGAAGTACTTGTATTAGGCCCTGTAGTACTTTCAAAGGCCTTGGTCATATACCTATGACATTATTTACTGTCTAGGGATTTATATACAGTAACAAATTGAAACATTTCTCCTTCTACAGAAAGTGCCCAGTTTCAACTGATACATACTCAGAATAATTCTTTCATCTAAGGCCTAGGCATCAAAGCTGAAGAGGAAGCAAAGCATGATAAGATCCAGAAGAACAGGAAGTTTTTGTGAGATTGTATCTCCTAGAAGAGTCTGAGAAACTATTCTCTTGAAGTCTCATTAATATGGCTGCCCAAACAACACCTAAACAAAAAAGACATCATTACACATGCTAACATGGAAGAGAAAAATCCCTTGATGCCTAAATCGTGTGCTGCGAGTGGAAGAAATAGTCCTCCCCAGGAAAGAGCCCCCAAATTGTTATCCTATATGAAGTCATCAGCTCTGAAGTGATATATAAATACAAAGAACATTATACAGACTGAGCAGATTGTACTCATGTATTTAGAACATTTATAAAATAGAAGACATTAATTTGTCAGAAATAGAGTACATGGGAAAGGTTGGAAGGAGAAAGAAGAAGAGGGAAATGATGCAATTATGTTAATTTGAAAACAAAGATTTAAAGAGCTAATTTCATTATTTAATGAAATGTTTATTTAATGAAATAATTAATTAATGAAATAGTCATTCTTTGTCTTGATGTCATGAAAGTGATTTAGAATCTAGGGCCTAGACTATGATTCTCTTACTCAGTGTTCTATTGCTGTGAAAGACACTATGACCAAAGCAACTCTTTTAAAAGTAATCATTTGATTGAGGGCTTGCTTGCAGTTTCAGAAATCAGTCCATTATTGCCAAGGTTGGAAATAGACAAGAATGGTGTTGGAGAAGTAGCTGAGAGCTTTGCATCATGATCTACAGGTGGAAGGCAGAGGGAGACTGGGCTTGACTTTGGCTTTTGAAACCTCATAATCATTCTTGTACATTCCACTGTCTGGTAACTAAGCATTAAAATATTTGAGCCTATGGTGGCCATTCTCCTTCAAACCACCACAATGGTCATTGAAATGTACTAGGCCCTGCCCTGGATGAAATGACAGACTATGGACACCCCCATGGAGGGCCAAACCCTCCCTGGGGAAATGAGGGGATATTGGAGGAGTTGGTGGGAGGACACGGGAGGAGGGGAGGGAAACGGAGAGGGACCTGGAATTGACATGTGAAGCAACCTTGTTTCTAATTTAATTTAAATAATTCTTCTCTCCATTAAGAGATAATATCATATAGCTGGTCCTCTAAAATAATTAATTATCAAATTATTTAGACCCTGAATCACAATAGTGTTTATATTTTGTTTCCTCAAGGTCATCACAACATAAAGTAAACCACCTGTCTCATATAACTTAGTGAAATTATATCATGAAAGAAATTGATTGGTGTGATATACTGTATAAAGCTTTTCAAAACTTGATTATGAAAGTCATGGGGCAAAATGTGAATTAATACTATTTTCATTTCCATACTAATTAAAAATGTTTCTGGACGTTTTTACATTGGAATATAATAAAATGTATCTGTCAACCCAATGATGATTTACCATTTGAACACGGTAATAATAATCTTCTTTAGCAACAATAACATGTCTGGCACAATAATTATAAAGGAAGTTATTATTTACTTGTATATGCAGTAGTCATTAGTTAACAGTGTTTTGTCTAGATATACCTTATATTTACCCATGAGCAAATTAAATATATGTACATAACCACAACCATTTCATCATTTAAATCATTACTATAGATAATAATGTCTATAATTATAAAATGGTTTTTATAAATATAATTGTGACTCAGAAATCAGCTATAGGCTAGGGATTTGTAATGATCTGTAAGTTTAAAATTAGATTCATTATCATATGTGAATTGTTATAACTTTTAATTAGCTTCACAAACCGATAGGATTCACTATGATACATCTACACATATATAAATTATGCATTCATTATGCATTTTTACCTTTCTCTTAGAATTTCCAACATTCTCTTTGCAACCTTTCATATCTTAGCCATTCACTTTTCTTTCAGGATATCTTTGGTCACTTCTATGTATAAGAGAAATGTGATATTGTCTTCTTACTTACTATAACTTACTATAACATGAGCTCCTCCAATTCCACCTATTTTTCTATAAATTCCTTTCATTTTTCTTCTTTGGTTAAAAATATATCACTGTGTGAAAAAAGTTTTATTTCTTAATATAGGATTGTTGATCCATTTGGAGTAACACACACGATGTATATTAAACTTTGCTTTGTCTCTTATTGTTTCCCTCTTAATGTCTATTTTGTCAAGTAGAAGGGTAACTGCGACTGCTTGTCAGGTTCCTGAGCTTTATCCCATCCACATTAGTATGCATAGTGGTGTTTTCCTGTTTAGTTCATGTTTAGGAAGACTTTAGTGAGACTTCACGAGTGTAGTTTGGAGCTTTGTCAGGATACACAGTCTCAAAGAAAACCTATGGCTCTTGAAATTGTTCTATGCCCACGTCCACAATGATCTCTGAGCCTCACATGACAGTGTGTTGTAGATGTTATGAATTGACTGTTCTCCACTACTCTGCACTTTGGTCAGTTGTGGTTTTCTGTAATGGTACCCAACTGTTGCAGAAATATAGGTGTGGGTATAAGTACAAATATTTAGAATGTAGATAAGGATTTGTCAGTTTACCAAAATAACAATAATTGTTAGACAAAAATTTGGAGTATACCATTTGTATTTCTCCATAGAACATATTACTTAATATTCTATGCCTTGGCACTTAGAATTATTTCAGTCTTGTTTCTGTTATATGTTCAGTGTGTGACTGTTCAAATTACTAAAGTGCTGCATATGTTTTTGTCATATCTGTAAAGCTGAAAAAATAGAGTTTGATGGTGTGAGACAGTAACAATATAGTTCAGCTTGAGTAAAATAATAGAATCCCATTATTGCAGACTTTCTACTCTAAGAAATGAGACCTCAAGTCTTCATTTACCAGGAAGCAGTTTACTACGTGGGCAGGCATATAGGAGAATATTACCCAAAAATCTAGAGTACATAGTATTGTAGTGTGAAGCGTCTTTGCTTCCCTTATACTTTACTGAAAATAAATGATTTTTCATTGAAATATTCTCACCATAGTTTCCCCTCTCAGATTCTCCCACATGCTCAACTCCCTGCCTTTTATATTTTCTTTCAAAAACAAACAGGCAAACAAACCAAACTACTAGATATTAAGGGGTACCATGAGAAAGGAAGTGGGATGCAGGAAAGATGTTGTCAGTTTGCATATATGTAGTGTGGGATGCCACCAAATGATGCTTGGTGTGTGTTTGGGGGGAGAGTGCTTCTCTCCCTACCGCACAATATACTAGATGGCTAAGCTATCAAATTTTTGTGGATTTTCTTTATTTTCTTTCTAGAAACTCAGATGTCCAGATTTAATATTCTGGGAGGATTGAGTCTTTGGCAAAAGCTCTCTATGGTTTGGAGAAGTTTGCCATCTTCTTTGAAGGGGGAGAGATCTGTATATATTTTGTGTAACAAATATTTAATCCTACAGGATCACTGATTAACCCCAATAGCTCAATTAATATTAACTGCTTCCCAGTAAGTCATCTATTTAAATAAATTAATAAATAAACAAATGTGGGAGAAGATACTACACAGTAACAACTTAGCTGATCATTATTTTTACTTACATTTTAATACCTGTTAATTGTGCACTTGAGTGACATACATCTGAATATTTCTATACTTTGAGACATTGTACAACAATTGCACCCATATATCTTAAACTATGGTGTAACTTTTAAATTACAAGACTTTGAAGATAGTGGATATAAAGCAAATATAATTTCATATTTTAATGAAAGTCAATAAAGGGTAGGAATAGCACTCTTTTTCATCTCCTTTTTTCCATTAAACTATTTTTCATCAAGCATCATTGGTTTTCATTGTATTATAGCCTTTTACCAAATCTGAAATAGTGTAGAAAGAAGAGATCAGGGTCATGCACTAAAATATGGTCAAGATTTAGTTACCTTATAAAAATACAATGAATAGATAAAGTTACTTCATCTTCCTCACTCTTTATCGCTTAAGGTTTCCTTGTCTCCAACACTATAAATATTAACTATCCCTTAATTATATGATATGTTTATAACTGCATGTCTTCTCACTAGGAAGTGCATGCAATTTTTCATAACATAGAGAGTGAAACAACTCAGTGAAAATTTTAAAAAAATTGAAGGAGGAAAACCATACACACACACATATATATTGTTATTTATTTCATAAAAACAAAGGTTATTTATTTCATAAATCTCATGCAAACATACACATTTTTGTAGCACTGTTAGTTTGTAATATGCAAGATAAACATGAATATGTTATTTTAGATGTTTTCTCCATGCCACACAAAGCCCTGAGAAAGTTTAGAGAAAAAAAGTCAGAAAAGAAGGAAGGGAGGAAGAAAACTGGGGGCATAATTTTTGTCATTTTAACTATGAGAATCCTCAGATGTTAGCAGCTATGGTACAATGTAAGGTCTCTGTAGCATGGAGAGTGTGTGATCATATTCTGTCCTCTGACAGACTGTAGTTAATTCTGTATATAACATGATATACATGTAACATTCAGTATTAGAGCACAGCAGAAAACACTTACCTAAGTGATGAGTAGGCATGCACAATCTCATTCATGTTTGATAGGCATTTGACACTATTTTTTATCTGATGTTAAAACATCAGCTCTGTTTGCATATCCTTCATAAATAATTGTAGCAGAAATAACTTAAGTGTCATCTTATAATGATGGAGCAGAATGAAGAATTGACTGAAAAATTCTTTATATTCACCTAGTGAATTTCAATTTTGTGAATGCATGTAATTCAGCATCACACATTTGTAAAGCAGGGTACTGGATGCCTCATATTTTTGAGGGAAATTCACATTTTTCTCTTTCCACTTTTCAGTTGAGGGGCATCTAGGTTGCTTCAAGGTTCTGGCTATTACAAACAATGCTGTTATGAACATAGTCGAACAGATGTCTTTGTTGTATGAATTTGCATCTTTTGGATATATGCCTAATAGTGGAATTGCTGGGTCTTGTGGTAGATTGATTCACATTTTACTGAGGAATCTCCATACTGATTTCCAAAGTGGGTGTATGAGTTGGCACTCCCAACAACAGTGGAGGAATGTTCCCCTCTCTCCACATCCTCTCCAGCGTAAATTGCCTTTGGTATTTTTGATTTTAGCCATTCTGACAGGAGTAAGATGGTATCTCAAGATTGTTTTGATTTGCATTTCCCTGATGATTAAGGATGTTGAGCAGTTTCTTAAGTGTCTTTCAGATATTTTAGACTCCCTTATTGAGAATTCTCTATTTAGTTCTGTACCCCACTTTTTAATTGCATCCTTTGGTGTTTCAGAACTTGCTTCATGAGTTCTTTGTAAATTTTGGGGATCAGGCCTCTGTCAGATGTGGAGTTAGTGAATATCTTTTACCATTCTTTGGGCTTCCTTTTTGTATTGTTGACTGTGCCCTTTGCCTTACAGATGCTTTTTAGTTTCAGAAGGTCCCATTTGTTAATTGTTGGTCTCAGTGTCTGTGCTACTAGGGTTATGTTCAGGAAGCTGTCTCCTGTGCCAATTCGTTGAAGAGTATCTCCCACTTTCTTTTCTAAGAATTTCAGTGTGGTTAGATTTATGTTGAGCTCTTTGATCCATTTGGAGTTAATTTTTGTGCAGGGCGGTAGACATGGATCTATCTGCAGTCTTCTGCATGCCAATATATAGCTATGCCAGCACCATTTGTTGAAGATGCTTTCCTTTTTCCATTGTACAATTTAGCTTCTTTGTCAAAAATCAAGTATTCATAGTTGTGTGGGTTAAAACCAGAGTTTTCAATTTGATTCCATTGGTCTATCTGTCTATTTTTCTGCCAATACCAAGCTGTTTTCAGGACTATAGCTCTGTAATAGAGCTTGAAGTCAGGTATGGTGATGCCTCCTGAAATTCCTTTATTGTTTAGGGTTTATTTGGCTATCCTGGGCCTTTTGTTTTGCCATAAAAAGTTGATTATTGTTCTTTCAAGGTCTGTGCAGAATTGTGCCAGAATTTTGACAGGGATTGCATTGAATCTGTAGATTGCTTTTGGGAAGATTGCCATTTTTTATTATGTTGATCCTACCAATCCAAGAGCATGAGATATTTCCATTTTCTGGTTTCCTCTTTGATTTCTTTCTTTAGAGACTCAAAGTTCTTGATTTACAAATCTTTCACTTCTTTGGTTAATGTTATACCCAGATATTTGATGCTGTTTATGGCTAATGTAAAGGGTGATGTTTCTCTGATTACTTTCTCAGCCACTTTATCATCTGTATATAATAGGGCTACTGATTTTTTGAGTTAACCTTGTATCCTGCCACTTTGCTGATGGCATATATCAGCTCTAGGAGATCCCTTGCAGAGTTTTTTGGGTCACTTATGTACACTATCATAACATTTGCAAATAGTGAAAGCTTGACTTTTTCTTTTCTTATTTGTATCCCCTTGTGTTGGGGAAGTCCTGTGTATATGTAAATAAAGCACTGTTGGCCAATAGGGAAGCAAGATAGGTGGGACTAGGAGTCGAGGAGGACTCTGGGTAGGAGAAATACAGGGAGTCAAGATGTAACTGCCATAGGGATAAGAAGCCCGGACACTTCTCCAGTAAGAGAAATACTTTGATTAACAATTACGGGATAAATACTTAAGTCAGAGCTAGCCAGTAAGAAACAAGCAAGGCCAACAGCTTCATAATTAATATAGCCTCCTGTGTGTTCATTTGGGACTGATGCAGCTCTGGAACCAGGCTGGCGGGAAAGCTTTTCTTTACACCCTTGAACTCCTTTTGTTGTCTTATTGCTCTAGTTAGAACTTCAAGTACAGTATTGAAGAGATATGGACAGAGTGGAAAGCCTTGTCTTGTTCCTGGTTTTAGAGGAATTGCATCGAGTTTCTCTCCATTTAGTTTGATGTTAGGTGTTGGTTTACTGTATATTGCTTTTATTATGTTCAGGTATTTTCCGGTTATCCCTGATCTCTCTAGGACCTTTATCATGAAGGGGTTCTGGATTTTGTCAAAGGTTTTTCAGCATCTAGTGGGATGATCATGTGGCTTTTCTTTTGTATTTTGTTTATATAGTGTTTTACATTGATAGATTTTCTAATGTTGAACTATCCCTGCATTCCTGGGATGAAGCCTACTTGATTAGGTTGGATGATTTCTCTGATGTATTCTTGAATCTGATTTGATAGATTTTTTGAGTATTTTTGCATCAATTTTCATGAGGGAAATTGGTCTATATTTCTCTTTCTTAGTTGTGTCTTTGTATAGCTTGGATACCAAGGTAATTGTAGCCTCATAAAAGAGTTTGGCAGTGAGCCTCCTGCTTCTATTGTGTGGAACACTTTGAGGAGTACTGGAATTAGCTCTTCTTTTTATTTCTGGTAGAATTCTGCACTGCAGCCATCCTGGCCTGGGTTTTTTTTTTTTGATTGGGAGACTTTTGATGACTTCTTCTATTTCGTTAATAGGTCTGTTTAGATTGTTTATCTTTTCTTGATTTAGTTTTGACAAGTGATATATATCCAGGAAATTGTCCATTTCCTTTAAATTTCGAATTTTGTGGAGTACAGGTTTTCAAAGTATGCACTGAAGATTCTCTGGATTTCCTTAGTGTCCGCTGTTATGCCCCCCCTTTCGTTTTTGATTTTGTTAACTAGCATGCTCTCTCTCTGAATTTTGGTTAGTTTGGACAAAGGTTTGTCTATCTTGTTGACCTTCTCAACAAACCAACTCTGTTTCATTGATTCTTTGCAATGTTTTCCTGGCTTCTATATGATTGATTTCAGCCCTCAGTTTGATTATTGCCTGGCGTCTCCTCCTCTTGGGTGAGTTTGCTTCTGTTTGTTCTAGAGCATTCAGTTGTGTTATTAATTCTCTAGGGTGACTGTTCTCCAGTTTCTTCATGTGGGCACTTAGTGCTATGAACTTTCCTTTCAGCACTGCTTTCAGAGTGTCCCATAAGTTTGGATATGGTGTGTCTTCATTCTCATTGAATTACAGGAAGTCTTTAATTATTTTTTTATTTCTTCCTTTACCCATGGATGGTGCAATTGTGCATTGTTCAATTTCCATGAGTTCATAATTCTGCATTTTGATTGCCTGTGGTTTAGTGTGATGATCTCCATCTGTTGCAAAGAACATTTTCCTTGATATGGGATAAAGACTATCCTTATCTTTAGGTATGAGGACAAATATTTAAAACATAGTAGGGGATTTTGCTGGTATAGTAAAGTGATAGTTGTGAATTATCTTCCAAGATCAATTATTTCTCAATCCCTAGAGGGATGACTAAGTTTTTTGAACCAGGTATGATGTCTCTCTTCTTGTACTGGTCTTAAGTACAATGAAAGATCTTTTAATTAGCACAAAGATATGTGTGCCACTATTGTATCCTTAGGGTTATTGTCCTGTGCTGATCATCAATGTGGTTCATAGGCAACAGAGTCGAGCGTGAATGTAGGTTAATTTTTTCTTTGGAAGTTTTCATGATAACTTCTGGTACCATAAAAGCAGAGTCTCTTGAATAGTCCTTATTGACAAGTAAAAAGGTGGATTCCCATGCCTGGTGTTGGGTTGTTTTGTTAAACAATCTTTGGATCTTGGCAAGGATATTCCCAGAATAGGTATGAACATTTTTATTTAAACAATGAATGTATATTTAGACAGAAATTAATGTGTATTTTAGATATTTTTATTAGATAGTTAAGAGTATGATTCCTTATCACTTTTTCAGAAATCTTGTTATTTTGTACTAATCCCTCCCTTCTTCTCTATTTATCTCCCTCACTGCTCCCTAATTAGAACCCATGCCACTTTTTTCAATTTTATTTCTATGGCACTGTAATATAATTTATTATCTGGAATGATAATTCCTAAATATTGTTCTTTTAGCTCAGGAATGCTTTGGCTATCTAGGTTTTTTTCTAGTTCTATATGAATTGATGGATACATTTCTATTTCTGTAAAGACTGGGATTTAAATTTTGATTGAGGTTGCACTGAATCTATAAATAGGTTTTGTTAAAATGATCATTTTTACAATCTTAATTCTACCCGTCTGTAAGCATGGGATGACTTTCCATTTTTTAGTGCCTTTCTTCAGAGGTTAAAGTTTTATTTTAAAGGAATTTCACTTCCTTGGTTAGGTTTATTTCTACATATATAATTTCCCTTGAGGCAATTGTGAATATGTGTGTGTGTGTGTGTGTGTGTGTGTGTGTGTGTGTATCCAGGATCTCTTTCTCTATGCCTGTTGTTGGAGTGAAGATATGCAATTGGGTTATGCATGTTGATTCCATAATCTGCCAAAATACTGCATTTGTTTTTCTTTTATGGAAGTTTTCTCATAGAATATTAGGGATCTCTAATGCATAGAATCATGTCAGTTGAAAATAGGGATACTTTGAATTCTTTCTCTATTTGTATCTCCTCAATAAACTTTTCCTGTATTTTGCTCCAGATAGTGCTTCCAGTATATATGTGAAGGAGTGAGGATAATGGGTAGTCCTGTCTTGTTCCTAAGCTCAGTGAAAACGCTTCAAGTTTTACTTTATTTTGGATGATGTTGGCTGTGTGTTTCTCATACATACTTTCTATTATATTGAAACGTACTCCCTTTAGTCCTACATTATCTAAGGCTTTTTATCATAAAGGCACATTGGATGTTGGCAAAGGCTTTTTGAGTCTATTGAGACAATCATTGGATTTTTGTCTTTAAGTCTATTTATGAGTTTAATTACATTTATTGACTTGCATATGTTGAATCATTCCTGCATTTCAAGAATAAATCCAGCTTGGTCATGGTGGACAATCTTTTTGATATATTTAAAGTAGTTTATTTGTAAACATTTTAATGAGCAGGTCTGGATTTTTATTCATCACAGATAGTAGCTCATTATCCCCCTTCTCACTCACTTTTCCCCTCCTTCCCTCACTCTTCCCCCTTCTTTCATTGTTTTGCTATGTCTTTACCTGATTTTGGTATTAGAGTAATACTGGTTTCATAGAAGGTATTTGGGATTTTTTCTTTTGTTTCTATTTTTTGAAAAGTTTAAAAGCAACATCTGGGATTGACATGTGATGTAACCTTTTTTCTAATTTAAACTTGAATTTAAAAATAAAATTTTAAAAGTATTGGCTATAGATCATTTGAAAACTGACATTTTTCTGTTCTGAATCCATCTGACTGGGGAGTTTTTTGTAATCAGAAGCCTTTCTATGATTATTTCAAACTTTTCTTTTGTTATGGGCTGATTTACAGCGTTGATTTCTTAGTTTAATTGTGGTGGTTTAAATTGCAAAAGAAAAATTAGTTTCCACCAGTGGAGTCATACTGAATGTATAAACCACACTTAAAATAAGCCCCATATCCTGCAACAGTAGAGGGGCAGCACTAAAGAAAATAAGTAGTGTTTTTATGGAATCTGTTTTGTGTTTTTTTTTTTTTGCGTTTTTTTCGAGACAGGGTTTCTCTGTGGCTTTGGAGGCTGTCCTGGAACTAGCTCTTTTAGACTAGGCTGGCCTCCAATTCACAGAGTCATATTGCTTTTTAAAGCATTTTTATCATACAGGTATATATTATGATTTCTTATTTTGTATTTTATGGCTTTTTATTTGTGTTTCTGTCTGTGGTTCTTGCACTTTTTTTAGACAGATTTTCTCTGTGCATCCTGGTTGTCATGGAACTTACTCTATAGACCAGGCTGGGCTTGAACTCCAAGATCTGCCAGCCTCTGCCTCCCAAATGTTGGGATTATAGGTGTGCACCAACCACCACTCTGCAATGCCATTTGGTTAGATTTTTGGTTTTGTTTGTTTGTTTGTTTTTTGTTTTTTTCTTTCTATACAGGTTTTCTCTTTGTAGGCTTGGCTGTTCTAGAACTTACTCTGTAGACCTTGAGCACAGAGATCCACTTGACTCTGCCTCCCAAGTGCTATCAGTAAAGGTGTCTTTCACCACCACCCTACTGAAAAAAATTTTTTTGGGTTTTTAGAGGCAGGGTTTCTCTGTATTGTTTTGGAGGCTGTGGGTCCAGCCTGGCCTCAAACTCACAGAGATCTGCCTGCCTCTGCCTCCTGAGTGCTGGGATTAAAGGCATGTGCCACCACCGCCCAGCGGAAAAAAATATTAAAAAAAATAATTTTGGTTAATCGTTTTAACTAGATACTTATCCATTTCTTTTAGTGTTTCAAGCTTAACAGAGTACAGTTTTGTGGCACCCGCGCCACAAGCAAGTCCAAGGTATCAGGAAAAGAAAAACAAGGTGTCCAGCTGCTTGTACAAAGAGAATGCATGTGCTGCCTTTATTGGCAGGAGAATGTGTGTGGAGGTGTCTCGTGTCTCTATTGCAAGTGCTAAGAGGTCTCTCTCTTGTTGAAGCGAGCAGTCTTATATATACAGGCTTACAGCACAGTAGAAAAAAACCCAGGTGGAAGAAAGAGCTGTTTTCCTCCTGCTAGATGTTGATGTCAGTGGGGCAATGCAGGGGCAGTAAGCCAGGACTAGAAAACAGGATGCACCTGTGGCTATCAGCTAACAGACAACTCAGAGACCCTGTGAGGGCTAGGCCCCAACACAGTTTTAAAATATTCACTTATAATATTTAAAGGTCTTTTATTTCTCTTGTAATATCTCTCTGTTCATTTCTGGTTCTCTTAATTTGCTTCCTCTTTTTTTCTTACTTTTTTTTGGTTAGCTGTACAAAGTATCTGTCAATCTTCTTTATGTTCTAAAAGTATCAGTTCTTAGAGTCATTGATTATTTGTACTATTTTGTTTCTATTTCATTAATTTTTACACTTTTTTTGTTTTCCAAGAAGGGGTTTCTCTGTGGCTTTGGAGGCTGTCCTGGAATTAGCTCTTGTAGACGAAGCTGGTCTCGAACTCACAGATATAGGCCTGCATCTGCCTCCCAAGTGCTGGGATTAAAGGTGTATGCCACTACCACCCAGATTTTTGCACTGTTTTAAATTATTATTTAACATCAACTGTGTTTGGATTCAATTTATTCTTGTTTCCTAAATTTTTGAGTTGTATCATTAAGTAATTTATTTGAGTTCTTCCTGAATTTTTATTGTAGGCATTTAGAGCTTCAAATTTACCTGTGGGACTGCTTTCATTGTTTTTTCTCAATTTAATTGAGATATTTGTGTATGTCTTTTTGAAAACACCCTGTAATCTCTGAAGATGTTCATGACTGTTCTTTTAAATTCTATGTGCTGGCTTCATCTATGTAATTCTAGTTGGGAAACTTTTCTACAAAATTGGTAGGTTTTTGGAGAAGTACTAGCTGGATTCTTCACAGTGTTTATATTTTTACAATGAGATCTGAGCACGTGGATTTCTTTTACAGTTCTGTGTTGCAGACATAGGAGGTTGGAGAGAAAGGGAGGATGTGCATGTACATTGGGCCTAGAGTTTGTGAATGACTTAGGTGGAATGAAGTCAGATGTACAGAGGACTATTAGACTGGACTTCAGGATATGCATTCTGGTCCATGACATGAGTGTGGGGGTAGATCTGGCTGGCTGTAAAGGTTTCATATGTGGAGTCCATGTGTTTAGAGCCAGGCAAAACAGGTTTTGGTTGAAGCCTATAAATTGGCTTCATCACATGCAGGCTAGGACACTGGATGGGTGACCTTGGTTAGTTCTGGCAGGTTGAGGAGGATGCATAGGGTGCATAGAATGATACATAGACTTAGTAGAATAGAACCTGAGAAACAATATCATGATAATTATTTTGAGTGAACAATTTATAAAATTCACAAAGGTTTATGGTTGTTTAACTTAGTCATAGTAACCAAATATAGAATATTTCTATCACATTGATCAGTTCTCTCACAAGTACTTGTATCTATCCATTCATTTTTACTCTTAGGTAGATGCTAAGTGGCTTTACATCATTATATATTTACTTGTCTTAGAATTAAAAACAGATATTCCATGTCTTGTAGTACTTTCAAATTTATAGAAATTTTAAATAATATGTGTACATATGTTCAGTATTTCTCACCTTGTCACTTATTCAACCTCTGTAATGTAAATATCAGTCAAGAGATCAAAATTAATAAATCTATACCAGTATAATGTAATATAAATAATTTATACTACTGTTGTTGACTTTTACCATTTTTAATACTAGAGATTTTGACAAATGTATAATAAAATATAACCAACATTTGGTTTTGTCTTTCTTTAATAAGTCATGACTTGGATATTGAATGAAAAAAGAAAGAACATTTTTCCTGTAGTGCAAAAGAATATCTTTAATAATGTCTTCAGGGATTATTACAAATTTTGTTTTTTATTTAGTTTTAGGATTTATTTTAAGGTAATTATATGTGAAGATTATTGAAACTGTGTAGAATATTATATATTTGACATGTGGGTATCCATATTTTCTTGAGCTATTTAATAAAGAGACCACTATTGCTTTATTTGATTGCATTTTCTTTATGTGGAGGATATTTTACTACAATTACAAAGGTGTATTTCTAGGATTCAAATTCTGTTTCACTGACCCATTTTGGTGTTGATTATGGTGATGCTCCAATGACCTTAAAGCTACATAATAGCAATTAGACATTATTTTAAGTTAATGTGTTTCTATTTGCCTTATGAGATGATTGGCAAAATGCCTATTCATTTTAGATGTATAAGTCACGTTTCATATTTTTTAGCTTTAATGTTATTATGAAAGAATAAAAGTTTAGATAAATTTATCGCATTCTGCTTTGTATTTACATATATAATACTATATCAAGAAAATACTTTCCTGTTTTGATCACTACTTATTATATTATTAGTAACAAAAGAATGATACGTAATATATTCAAATATAACAAAAAGGTAAGTGTGTAAAGGGAAAAACTTTTCCTTGAGAGAAGCCTTCCTGTAAGCCTGGTTCTAGTGCCGCATCAGTCCTACATAAACACACAGGAGGCTATATTAATTATGAAGCTGTTGGCCTTGCTTGTTTCTTACTGGCTAGCTCTGACTTAAGTAATTACCCCATAATTGTTAATCTAAGTATTTCTCTTACCGGAGAATAGTTCCAGGCTTCCTACCCCATGGCGTTACATCTTGACTCTCTATGTTTCTCCTAGTCCCACCTATCTTGGTTCCTATTGGCTCAACAGTGCTTTATTGACATAAGACTTCCCCAACAGATGGGCATCGAAGAAACTCGTTATGGAGTTTGCTTTCAACATGGCAAGATTAGCCATTTGACTCCAGCTCATTGCCTCAGTCTATGCTTGGAGATGTGGTCACTGCCACTTCCAGCTATACGTACAACTTCTAAATCGTTAGCAAAGCCTCTTAAAAGAACCTTGTTGGCTTTGGGGTTTTTTTTTATGTTGAGGCAGGAAGCCTCACTTAAGCCAGCCGCCAGTCTCTGCTTGCCACTAGCAAAACAGAGCGACCTGAGAAAATGCTGCTACCAAAAATCTGTGCTTCTCTCCGTTCTTCTGTTTCTAAAATTCCTTTAAAGCTTTTGCCATTCTACGTGGAAATTCATCATCCCACTACTGATCACCATTATGTAAAGAGAAGCCTTTCCTTTGAATGAAGCCTTCCCGCCAGCCTGGTTCTAGTGCTGCATCAGTCCCAAATAAACACACAGGAGGCTATATTAATTATGAAGCTGTTGGCCTTGCTTGTTTCTTACTGGCTAGCTCTGACTTAAGTAATTACCCCATAATTGTTAATCTAAGTATGTCTCTTACTGGAGAATAGTTCTGGGCTTCCTACCCCATGGTGCTTACATCTTGACTCTCTGTGTTTCTCTTTCCCAGAGTTCTCCTGGACTCCTAGTCCCACCTATCTTGGTTCCTTATTGGCCTAACAGTGCTTTATTGACATAAACATAGGACTTCCCCCATCATAAGAGAAGTGTTATGACTCTAGAATAATTATGCTAAGACAAAAAAGGAAAATACATTTTTCATGTGTGTTCTCTTGCTATATAACAAGTTTACTTCATAAACTAGAATATTATTTTACTGATATTTAGAGTCTTAATTCAACTAGTTATCAAAGGCTAAATAAGATTGGGTTACAGATTGGGCAGTGTTAGCACATGTCGTTAATCCCAGCATTTGGGAGGCAAGGGCAGGTGAATCTCTATGAGTTTGAGGCCAGCCTGGTATTCAAACTGAGTTCCACTATAACAAGAGCTGTTACACAGAGAACACCTGTCCTGGAAAGTAAAATAAAAGATTTTAAAAAGATAGATTCTTCTTTTATTTCAGATTGTTCTTAAGTTATTGAGATTACTTAATTGATCAAGGTGTCAACAGAGTACAATTCTGCATCATTCCTCTTCCATAATGCACACTAAGGTAAATATGTATTCTTGTGTTCAGGCCATGGAGTTATGCCTATAACAAAGACAAATTGGAATAGCACCATGCTACTTATCATACCAAAAAGCAATAAAACTTTAAATCAACAGCAAAAGAATTTTTAGAATCTATAAATCATCACGGAGATTAAACAACATACTACTGAATGATGAAACAGAAACAAACCAAAATAATGCAAAGAATCAGTGTTAAAAAGGGATGGTTCTTTGAAAAATAAGATTGAGAAATCCAAATTAACTAAAAGGTGACGATAGAATTTCAAGTTTAAGAAAATTAGAGATTAAAAGGAGAATATAGCAACAGATACCAAGGAAAGCCACAGAACCATATGAACATACTTTGCAAACCTATACTCTGTCAAACTGTAAAATCTATAAAACAAAAAAGATAATTTTCTCAATACACATAACTTACAAGAGATATATCAAGACTGATAAGCAATTTAAGCAAACATTGAACCCCTAATGAAATAGAATAAGTAATTATAAGTCTCCCAACTAAGATTGTTTTAACACATAATTCTACCAGACACTCAAAGAAGAGCTAATTCTGATACTGTTCAAAGTATTCCATAAATAGAAATAAAAGGAACATTGCCCAGTTCTTTTTATGAAGCCACAGTTACCCTGGTACTCAAACCACATTAAAAAACACCAAAAAATACAATAACAGATCAATTTCCCTTATTAATAGATCTAAAACCTCTAAAGAAATAGAAGCAGGCATAAAAAGTCTTCCAAACAAAAATAGGCCAGTACCAGAGGGCTTCAGTGCAGAATTCTATCAAAAATTGAAGGAAGAGCTAGTACCAATACTCTTCAAATTTTTCCACACAATAGAAGCAGAAGGATCACTGCCAAACTCTTTGTATGAGGCAACAATTACCTTAGTAGCCAAACCACACAAAAACACAACCAAGATAGGGAACTGCAGACGAATCTCCCTCATGAACATTGGCACAAAAATACTCAATAAAACACTGGAAAATTGAATCCAAGAACACATCAGAAAAATGATACACCATGATCAATTAGGCTTCATCCTAGGGATACAGGGACATACAATAATCCATCAAAGTAATCCACCATATAAACAATCTGAAAAGGAGAAACCATATGATCATCTCACTAGATGCTGAAAAAGTCTTGACAAAATCCAACACAGCTTCATGATAAAGCTCTTCGAGAGATCAGGGATAACAGGAATATACCTAAACATAATTAAAGCAATACACAGCAAACTGACAGCCAACAACAAACAAATTGGAGAGAAACTCAAGGTGATGCCTCTAAAATCAGGGACAAGACAAGGATATCTGCTCTCTCCATATCTCTGTATTGTATTTGAAGTTATTGCTAAAGCAATAAGACAACAAAAGGAGATCAAGGGAATATAAATTGGAAAGAAAGAAGACGAAATTCACTATTTACAGATAGTCTATGTAAGCGACCCAAAAAATTCTACCACAGAACTCTTACAGCTGATGAACACTTTCAGCAATGTGACAGGATACAAAATTAAATTAAAATATAATTAGCCCTACTGTATATAGACAATAAAGGGGAGGAGAAAGAAATCAGAGATACATCATACTTTACAATAGCCACAAACATCATAAAATATCTTGGGGTAACTCTAACCAAACAGAAGAAAGACCCATATAACAGGAACTTTGATTCATTTAATAAAGTAAATTAAACAAGATACCAGAAAATTGTATAACTGGATGACGGCACATTGAAGACTGCAGATAGATCCATGCACAAAACTTGAGACCTCAACATAAAGCCAGCCACACTGAAACACTTAGAAAAGAAAGTGAGAGGTACCCTTGAAGGAATTGGCACAGGAGACAGCTTCCTGAACATAACACAAGTAACACAGAACCTAAGATCAACAATTAATAAATGAGACCTCCTGAAACTAAGAAGTTTCTGTATGTCAAAGGACACAGTCATCAAGAAAAAAACCACATCCCACAGAATGGGAAAAGATATTCAATAACCCCACATTTATCAGAGGACTGATTACCAAAATATACAATGAACTCAAGAAGCTAGCCACCAAAACACCAAATGATCTAATTAAAAGTGGCACACAGAACTAAATAGAGAATTCTCAATAGAGTAATCTGAAATGTTTGAAAGACACTTAAGAAAGTGCTCAACATCCTTAACTATCAGGGAATTCCAACTCAAAACAACTCTGAGATACCATCCTACACCGGCCAGAATGGCTAAAATCAAAAACACCAATGACAGTCTATGCTGGAGAAGATGTGTAGAAAGAGGAACACTCCTCCATTGCTGGTGGGAATGCAAACTTGTATGGCTACTTTGGAAATCAGTATGGTGGTTTCTCAGGAAAATGGGAATCAGTCTATCTCACGATCCAGTAATTCTACTTTTGGGCATATAACCAATGGATGCACATTCATATAACAAGGGCATCTATTCAACGATATTCACAGCAGCGTTATTTGTAAGAACCAGAACCTGAAAGCAACTTAGATGCCCCTCAACCGAAGAATGGTTGGGGAAAATGTGGTACATTTACATAGTGGAGTTTTACTCACAAGAAAAAAAATGAAATCTTGAAATTTGCAGGCAAATGAATGGATCTGGAAGAAAATATCCTGAGTGAGGTAACCCAATCACAGAAAGACTATCAAGGTATGTACTCATATATGGATATTAGACATAGAGCAAAGGACTACCAGCCTACATTACACACCACCAGAGAAGCTAGGAAACAAACAGGACCCTAAGAGAAGAACGCATGACCGCTTTAAGAAGGGGAAAGGTGCTGGGCGTTGGTGGCACACGCCTTTAATCCCAGCACTCAGGAGGCAGAGGCAGGTGGATCTCTGTGAGTTCCAGGCCAGCCTGGTCTACAGAGTGAGTTCCAGGACAGCCTCCAAAACAATACAGAGAAACCCTGTCTCGAAAAACCAAAAAAAAAAAGAAGAAGAAAGGGAAAGGTACAAGAACCCCTTAGAAAACTGGGAGAATGGGGTAGAGAGGATGGAGGTAGGAAAAAGAGAAGGGGATAGGAGGAGGGGGGAAGAGAACAAGAGAATACAGGAAGACTGAGGCAGGGGGAGCAATAGAGGAGAACAAGAAAGGAGATACCTTGATAGAGAGAGCCTGTATAGGCTTAGAGAGAGGTTTGGCATCAGGGAAATATTCTGGGATCCACAGGGATGACCCCACCTAACAATACATGCAGTAGTGGAGAGGTTGACTTTGATACCCTTTCCCTGTAATAAGATTGATGACTACCTTGGTTGCCATCCTAGAAACTTCATTCAGTAATTGGTTGAAGTGGAAACAGGCACCCACAGCTAAACACTGAGCCATATTTTTGGAATCCAGCTGTAGAGAGGGAGAAGGGTGAGCAAAGAAGCCAAGCCCATGCTGGAGAAGCCCATAGAAAAAGCTGACCAGACCTAGAGTGAGAACAGAGACCCTAATTGTAAAGCTGGGGAACCAGCATTGGACCAAACCAAGCCTTCTAAATGTGGGTGGCAGTGGGGAGGCCTGCGTAGTCCATGGGACCTGTAGCAGTGGAGCCAATGTTTATCACTAGTGCACAAACTGACTTTGGGAGCCCATTTCCAATGGGTATATACTATTGCAGCCCAAATACACGAATGAGGGCCTAGGTCCTCCCCCACATGGTGTGACTTTGATAATCCCTGTGGAAGACCTCACTATTCTTGGGGAGTAGGTGGAGGGTTGGTTGGTGAGTGTTGGTGTGGGGCATGAGTGGATGGGAGGGTGAGGGAATGGAAGAATTGATATGTAATATAAGTTTGTTTCCAAATAAATAAATAAAGTAAATGCAGAAAAAAACAAAAAAGAAAAGAATATCATGCATCAATAAGAAAATAAAGATAGTATATATAAGTGGCCATAAAAATTCTGCTAGGAAACACCTACAGCTAATAAACACTTTCATCAATGTTGTTGGACACAAAATTAACTAGTAAAATGTATAAGTAAATGGATGGAACTAGAACAAAAGTCATTCTGAGTGAAGTATCTCAGACCCATATAGAGGATAGTTTTTAATTTGCTTGTGTGTCTATATTAGCTGTTAACTCAATGATAACCAAGCTACAATTCATAGGACCACAGAGGATAGGCACATAGGAAAGGATGAAAGGTGACAGAGATCTGCCTAGGAAATGGGAATAGGAGAGATAAATTTGGGTGGATGAGGGTGGTAATGGAATAGAAGGAACATGAGGGGCAATGGAATAAGGTGAAAAATTGAGGAGGAAATATGGGGATAGACAGTAAAAATTAGGGGCCATCTTAGCAGTAGTATGGAATTTAACATGGTAACTTTCTAAAATTGTGTGTGTATGTGTGTGTGCGTGTGTGTGTGTATGTGTGTCTGTGCGCGCGTGTTTGTGTGTGGGTGTATGGGTGTGTGTTTAATGCATCTTTGTTATAGGAACTGTGATGAGTAGAGGGATGGGTAACCATAGTCAAAGCATAGTTTGTGACAAAGAATCTATTTTCAATAAAAGGGAAAAGAAAAGAATACTACAAAAACCTGGCAAACACTCCAGTAAGATAAGCAGAATTAGCATCAACAGTGAAGACTCACAATGATACCTGTAATTGATATATTGGAACAGGAGGTAAGCTTACTCCTCTGATCTCTCCCAAAACCATTACCTCACTCAACACATGAGAAAATCATCAGACATCTCTATTGAGGAACAAAATACTACAGACCAGTGTTTCTCAAAATCATCAATATCATAACATATATGAGAAACGTTTCAGTCTAGAGAAATTGCAGAAGAAAAGGTGTCTGCATGTGTTCTTTCTATTCTGGAGGAAAGAGGGGCTTAACAAAAACTAAGACATTGAATTGACTTTGTTGGTCACAATATGTCAGCATATGCAATGGCTGACACAACCAACAGAATGACATGAAATAATGGAACTGAGACAAACTGGAGAGGTGTCTGTGGAGCTTTTCTATCACACTAGATTGTCTAAATTTACAACTCTTTTAAATCAAATAACATCACAAGAATATATATATTCAAGAATATATATATGTATATATATATATATATATATATATATATATATATATAGAGAGAGAGAGAGAGAGAGTTGTCCCAGATAAAGCAATAAAGCAGGTCCACAAGGGTCATACCTCAACATAATAAAAGCAACTTTACAGCAAGCCCATAGCTAACATCAACTTACTATCAACTATATGAACAAGAAAAAAGCAAGAGGTGAAGTACTCCCCTGTAAAGGGAAGCTTTCCCGCCAGCCTGGTTCCAGAGACACATCAGTCCCAAATAAACACACAGGAGGCTATATTAATTATGTACTGTTGGCCTTGCTTGTTTCTTACTGGCTAGCTCTGACTTAAGTATTTATCCCATAATTGTTAATCTAAGTATTTCTCTTACTGGAGAGAAGTTTCTGGGCTTCTTATGCCTATGGCAGTTACATCTTGACTCCCTGTGTTTCTCCTACCCAGAGTCCTCCTGGACTCCTAGT
Source organism: Mesocricetus auratus (assembly GCF_017639785.1). Lineage (NCBI taxonomy): Eukaryota > Metazoa > Chordata > Mammalia > Rodentia > Cricetidae > Mesocricetus > Mesocricetus auratus. Next base: position 56,006,011 of record NW_024429188.1, on the reverse strand, counting down.
CCCACCTATCTTGCTTCCCTATTGGCCAACAGTACTTTATTGACATATATACAGGACTTCCCCCATTACTCCCCCACTGAAAGATTTAAATCTCTGAAGACTTGAAAAAAGCACTATAACCTCTCATGCTATTGTATTTGTAGAGAAGCCCATTCTACCAAGAAAATTTATAGATTCCATGCAACTCTAAATAAAATCCCCATGCATTTCTTCACAGAAATAGAAAACATGTTCCTAAATTTTATTGGAACTCCAAAAGACCCCATATAGCCAAATCAAACCTTAGTTTAAAAATGTTTCTTAATGGATTATAGTACCATATTTCAAGTTATACTACAGAGATACAGTAACAGTGAGAGTACAGTACTGTAGATCAATGGAATGAAATAGAAGAACCAAACATGAGTGCATGGAATTACAGATGTCTAATATTTGTCAAACATGCCAAAATATGTAGAAGAGACAGCACAGCATCTTCAACAAATTTGTGCTATGAATACTGAATAAAATGTATAAGAATAAAATGAGGTCTGTATCAGTCACCATGCATAAAAGACAGATCCAAATGGATCAAAGTCCTCATTGTGAAACCCAAAACATCGAAGCCACTTGCAGAAAATATAGGCAAGACATAGCACTTTTAAAACACATTGAAAGATTATTTATTAACCATTTCCATTTCATATTTTAAGAAATTTCTATTAAGATTCATCTATATATTGGCAGTTTCATTTTCATTTTGTTCTTTGGTGTGTTTGAACACTGCTTTATTTTATTTCAAGTATTTTGAAAGAATATTTCACTTTCTTGATGTATTCTTTAAAATCTTATTGGTATGTATCCATCTTTCTATAATATGAAACTCTGTCAAATTTTTGACCTGTGTAAGGGTTATATAAGTGGCTCATAAATTATTAGACACAATTGCTATCTTGGACATAGATTAATGAAATCTGTCAATGAATAAGATTAGTCAGCTTCAGAATTCATTGACCTTACAGAGCAGTGTTAAGTCGTGGTTATTAAGAAATATTTCTCCTATCAAGGTAACTCATTACATTCCTAAGTCTTAGAGTATATGTAAGGCAATAAAGTAATCAAAGATATTGAATTCTATGGAAAATATGTTATCGTAGCTATAAATATAAAATTTGGTATGCCAGTTTATTATTGTTTGGATCTCATCCTGAGAGACTTTTATCTCTGGCAAACAGAACAAAAAGGAATTTACCTATGTGTTTGTATGTAAGCTAATATAGTATACAACATATGAAAATTGCATAATAATGCAAATTCAAAAATTGTTGTCAAATTAACAGTAGTTTCTTCTTTGGTTTTCATTCTTTGTGTTGAAACTATGAGGACAGGAAAGACGGACAAAGTGATTAACATATCAGTTACATACAAACTAAGTATAAGCAGAGTAGATATCATTATCTGACAGGCGTTCAAATAGTAACTCACTCTGTAGACCAGGTTGGCCTCTATCTCAGAGATCCACCTGCCAATGCCTGCTGAGTTCTATGATTAAAGGTGTATCACCTGCAAAATGGATAACTTCCAGAAGAGAATAATCAATGTGAGCTACTGGTCATTGTAGACCACTGTGTGGAGAGGCTGCAGGTTAGCTATGACAGTAAATTCCAATGTCATCTGATATATTTTAATAAAATTAATACATAATTACAAAATGAGTTATGAGCTTTAAATCTATTTGTGCAGAAGAAGCATAAATTATTTAGGTAATAAAATATAATTTTATGCAAATCCTTTAAAGTCAAGAGTTATATATAACTTGATGATAGTATCAAAAGTCAAGACATGATTTGTCTTTAATTTTATTTGCACTATAACAAAATAAGGTTCATTATTTAATGATTGTAACTGAAGATAAAGTCAACATGATAAGTTTTTTATTTGACATTAGTCATTATTTATTTCAGTAGTAGTTAATAATACATTTCAAGTGAAAAACGGATAACAGAAAAGAAAAGGGAAAGAAATACCTTCCAACTTTAATGTCAGTGGTATTATATATAGATTTTTGGTGATACCATTGTCTTAGTTTCTATGTCATTCATCCCAACAGTCATAGTTTTCAAGTTCAGAGAAAGGAAAGGAAGCCGAAAGAAGGATGCCTGTCTCTAGTAAATGGAAATAAAATGAATGTCAGTTCATCATGTTTCATTTTCTTCCTAAATGCCTTCTGTTTACTTGTTTCCTCTCATAGACACTTTTATAGTATTTTCAAATGATTCTGATGTCATAAAAATCCAATTGTAACATTAGAATTACTTGAAAATCAAGGTCATAAAATGCTTCTACAAAAATGAAGAAGAATAATAGATGAAGACTAATATTTAAAGAAGATTCATATAATGAGGACAAATACATTAATTCAAGCTCACTATATCTTTAAAACAAATATTTATTAAACACCATAGACTCTGTCTTAAATATCTTCCATCTTCAATGTGATCAGATATGAAAATGTTATTTGTGAATCCACTGACATACAATTTTAGCTTTTCTTTATTATTTTTCATTTATTTAAATTTTATTTAGCTTTTAAAGGGTACCAAGATTTCTATGGTATACATAGTTTTGGTATTCCCTCTTTCATATCATGAGTTATTACATATTCCTCTCAATGTTTCTTTTTAAAAGTAATATATTTATTTTACATCCTGGCTGCAGCTTCCCCCAACCATCCCCTCCAAGTCTCTCTCCTCTATTCCCCCTCTCAGGCCCCAATCCCCCTCTCTTCTGTCTCCATCCAGTAAAGAGTATGCCTCTTATGAGTTTCAGTAAAACATGGTGTATCTAGTTACAGTAAGACTACACACCTTCCCCAACTATTAAAACTGGGCAAGGTGACAAAGTAAGAGAAAAAGGGTCCCAAAGAGCAAGGATCCATGATCTAGTGATAGATGTCTCATAAAAGGACAAAGCTATACAACTGTAGCATATATACAGAGTGCCTAAGTCAGTCTCATGAAGACTCCGTGGTTGTCGGTTCAGTCTCTTTTAACCCTTATGTGCCCAGGTTAGTTGATTTTGTGAGCCTTCCAATAGTGTCCTTTACCCTCTGATTCCTACACTCATTTCTCATCCTTCTATGCAGGATTCCCGAACTCTGTCTAATGTTTGGCTGCTGGTCTCTGCATCTACCTCCATCAGTTCCTGGATGATGCCTCCCTGATGACAATTGTGGCAGGAACCAATGTAGTCTCTCTGGGTCTATGGATTGTAGCACAGTTATCCTTTATTTTACAGCTAATATACACTTGAGTGAGTACATTCCATGTTTGTCTCTATCGGTCTAGGATACCTCACCCAGGATGATTTTTTTCTAGTTTTATACATTTGCCCTCGAATTTTCTGGTGTCCTTTTTAAACAGCTAAGTTAAATTTGCATAAATGTTCAACATTTTCTTTATCCACTCTTTAGTAGAGGTGCATCTAGGTTCTTCCCAGATTCTGGATATTACAAATATAGCTGCTATGAACATACTGTTACAAGTATCCCTGTGGTATGATTGAACATGCTTTAGGTATATTTGCAAGAGAGGTATAGCTGGTTCTTCTGGTAGTTTGAGTCCGAGTTTTCTGAGGAACTGCCACACTGACTTCCAAAGTGGCTGTACAAGTTTGCACTCCCTTGTTGCACAATCATTAGTAATATCTGTCATTATCAATGGATTCAATTCACCAATAAAAAGACACAGGTTAACAGGTTGGATATGAAAACAGGATCCAAAATTTTGCTGCATACAAGAAACAAATCTCAACATCAAAGATCAACATTGCCTCAGAGTAAAGGGTTGGAAAAATATTTTCAAATCGAATGGACCTAAGAAGTCTAGTATAGCTATTCTAATATATAATAAAATAGACTTCCAACCCAAATTAATTAAAAGAGACAGAGAAGAGCAGTTCATATTCATTAAGGGAAAAATCCACCAAGATGATGTCTCAATTCAGAACATTATGCCCCAAATATAAGGGCATCCTCATTTGTAAAAGAAACATTAATAAAGCTTAAACAACTAATAGAACCCCACCCAATAATAGTGGGAGACTAATACCACCCTCTTACCAATGGACAGATCACCCGGAAAAGAAATTAAACAAAGAAATAGCAGAACTAAGAGATGTTATGACTCAATTTGACTTAACAGACATCAGTCCAGGCCATTCTGGATTTTAGTGTCTCTGTTGAAAAGTCAGGTGTGATTCTAATAGGTCTGCCTTTATATGTTTCTTTGCTGCTTTTAATATTCTTTCTTCGTTCCATGTTTAGTGTTTTGATTATTATGTGAAAAGGGGTTTTACTTTTTATCTAATCTATCTGATGTTCTGTAAGTTTCTTGTACTTTTATAGGCATGTCTTTTTAGGTTGAGAAATATTTCTTCAATGATTTTGTTAAATATAATGTCCGGGTTTTCTCTCAGTGTTTCTTTACTCATGGTTCCCATACCTTCCTTTTTGGTTTCCTAGTGTATAAACACAGTCAATACCACATAAATATATGAGCATAAAAACAAAAATCAAGCAATATGGGAAAGAGCACATAATGTTTGCCTTTCTAAGCCTGTGCATTTAAAATAATAATTAACTATGAATACATTATAATATTATTAAATAGTACATAATTATTATTGATATAGTGATAACATTTCATTTAATATAATTTCTGTACTTACCTATTTTCCTCCAAATTTCATATTTCTTTATGACTAAATAATTTCCATTTTGTATGCTTATATTTTCTTTGTGTATCTACTGTTAGACATCAGGGATGGTTCCATATCTTGACTATTGTGAATAGAAAAGTAATGACTGGATTGTTAATATGTCTGTGGTAGGATGCAGAGTCTTTTAGGTTTCTGCCCAAGTGTGGTATATCTGTATCACATGTTAGTTCTGAATTTTGCTATTTTGGAAACTTACACAGTGATTTCCACATTGGCTGCATGACTAGAATTGGCATAACAATAAATAGTAGTATGATAATTTTTTAATTAAAAGTAATTCATGAAAAATTTAATGTGTTGGCCTATGGAGATATGGTGACTTCACTTAATTGTGCATTTGTCAGATAAAATTGTAACATACATGTGACAATGAAGTGATTTCATTTCTTAGTACATACTTTGGAATTGCTCTATCGGATGTCTCAGGATTGAAATAAGTATAAAATAAATAAGCAATTTCAGCAATAAAATGACCTTCATTGACACTGATAAGTACTTTGTAAAAATACTGCAAAAATCCTTTGATTTAAAATAATAAAATATTCTCTATACAAGAGATAGAAGAGAGAATCTCAGGTGTTGAAGACTCAATAGAGCATATACAGTCGTCAATCAAAGAAAATCTCAAAACCAACAAATCTCTAATACAAAATATCCAGGAAATATGAGACACCATGAAGAAGCCAAACCTGAGGATAATAGGTATAGAAGAAGTCGAAGAAATACAGCTCAAAGATACAGAAAACATATTCAACAAAATGATATAAGAAAACTTCCCTAACCTAAAGAAGGATATGCCTATGAAAATACAAGAATCTTACAGAACACCAAATAGGCTAGACCAGAAAAAGAAGTCACCTCGCCATACAATAATCAAAACATCAAACCTACAGAATAAAGAGAAAATATTAAGAGCAGCTAAAGGAAAAGGCCAAGTAACATATAAAGGCAGACCTATCCGAATTACACCGGACTTCTCAATGGAAAAGATGAAATCCAGAAGATCCTGGACAGATGTCCTACAAACGCTAAGGGAACAAGGATGCCAGCCCAGAATACCATATCCAGCAAAGCTTTTAATTAACATAGATGGAGAAAACAAAATATTCTATGACAAAGCCAGATTTAAACAATACATATCCATGAATCCAGCTCTACAGAAAGTGCTGGAAGGAAAACCTAGAACCAACAAAGATAACTACACTCACAAAGACACAGGCAATAGATAATCCCATTTTACCAAACACCAAAAGAAAGAGGGAGGAGAACCTACACACAATAACTCCACTACAAATATATCAAGCACAAACAAGAATCATCAATCAATGGTCATTAATATCCCTCAATGTCAACAGTCTCAACTTGCCTATTAAAAGACACAGACTAGTGGAATGGATATGAAGACAGAACCCATCCTTCTGCTGCATACAAGACACATAGCTCAACGTCAAAGACAGATGTTACCTCAGAGTAAAGGGTTGGCAAAATATTTTCCAATCAAACGGACCCAAGAAAAAAGCAGGTATAGCAATCCTAATATCTAACAAACTAGACTTCAAATTAAAATCAATCAAAAGAGATGAAGAAGGACATTTCATATTCATGAAAGGGAAAGTCCATCAAGATGAAGTCTCAATTTTGAACATCTATGCCCCAAATAAAAAGGCAACCACATTCGTGAAAGAAACATTATTAAAGCTCAAATTGCAGATAAAATATCACACACTAGTAGTAGGAGACTTCAACACTCTGCTCTCACCACTAGACAGGACCTCCAGAAAGAAACTTAACAAAGAACCAAAAGAACTAAGAGAAGTTAGTTAGACTCAACTGGGTTTAACAGATATCTATAGAACATTCCACCCAAAAACAAAGGTATATACCTTCTTCTCGGCGCCACATGGAACCTTCTCGAATATCGACCACATAATAGGAAACATAGCAAACCTCCACAGACACAAAAAAATGGAATAACCCCCTGTATCTTATCAGGCAATCATGCATTAAAATTAGAATTCAACAATAACACAAATCGCAGAAACCCTACAAACTCATGGAAATTGAACAATGCACAATTGCACCATCCTTGGGTAAACGAAGAAATAAAAAAAGAAATTAACTTCCTGGAGTTCAATGAGAATGAAGGCACAACATACCCAAACTTATGGGAGGAAAGTTCATAGCACTAAGTGTCTACATGAAGAAACTGGAGAACAGTCTCACTAGAGAATTAATAGCACAGCTGAATGCTCTAGAACAAAAAGAAGCAAACTCACCCAAGAGGAGCAGATGCCAGGAAATAATCAAATTGAGGGCTGAAATCAATCAAGTAGAAACCAGGAAAACATTGAGAAGAATCAATGAAACAAAGAGTTGGTTCTTTGAGAAAATTAACAAAATAGACAAACCTCTGTCCAAACTAACCGAAAGAAAAACAAAGAGCATGCTAATTAACAAAATCAGAAATGAAAAGGGGGACATAACAACAGACACTGAGGAAAACCAGAGAATTAACAGGGCATACTTTGGAAATCTTTACTCCACAAAATTTGAAAATTTAAAGGAAATGGATAATTTAATGGATAGATACCACTTATCAAAGTTAAATCAAGAACAGATAAACAATCTAAACAGACCTATAACCCTTAATGAAATAGAAGAAGTCATCAAAATCTCCCAACCAAAAAAAGCCCAGGCCCAGATGGCTTCAGTGCAGAATTCTACCAGAAATTCAAAGAAGAGCTAATTCCAATACTCCTCAAAGTATTCCACGCAATAGAAGCAGGAGGCTCACTGCCAAACTCTTTTTATGAGGCTACAATTACCTTGATATCCAAGCCACACAAAGACACAACTAAGAAAGAGAATTATAGACCAATTTCCCTCATGAACATCGATGCAAAAATACTCAATAAAATACTAGCAAACCAGATTCAAGAACACATAAGAAAAATCATCCATCATGATCAAGCAGGCTTCATCCCAGAAATGCAGGGATGGTTCAACATTAGAAAATCTATCAATGTAATCCGCCATATAAACAAACTGTGAAAGAAAAACCACATGATCATCTCAATAGATGCTGAAAAAGCCTTTGACAAAAATCCAGCACACCTTCATGATAAAGGTCCTAGAGAAATCAGGGATAACAGGAATATACCAGAACATAATAAAAGCAATATACAGTAAACCAACAGTTAACATCAAACTAAATGGAGAGAAACTCAACGCAATTCCTCTAAAATCAGGAACAAGACAAGGCTATCCACCCTCTCCATATCCCTTCAATATTGTACTTATTGCTAGAGCAATAAGACAACAAAAGCAGATCAAGGGGATACAAATAGGAAAAGGAGAGGTCAAGCTTTCACTATTTGCAGATGATACATAAGTGACCCGTGACCTGAAAAACTCTGCAAGGTAACTCCTAGAGCTGATAAACACCTTCAGAAAAGTAGCAGGATACAAGGTTAACTCAAAAAAATCAGTGGTCCTATTACATACAGATGATGAACTGGCTGAGAAAGAAATCAGAGAAACATCACCCTTTACAAGAACCATAAACAGCATCAAATATTTGGAGATAATGTTAACCAAAGAAGTGAAAGACCTATATATCACGAACTTTGAGTCTTTAAAGAAAGAAATCAAAGAGGATACCAGAAAATGGAAAGATTTCCCATGCTCTTGGATTGGTAGGATCAACATAATATAAATGGCAATCTTGCCAAAAGCAGTCTACAGATTCAATGCAATCCCTATCAAAATTCCGGAACAATCCTTCACAGACCTTCAAAGAACAATAATCAACTTTATATAGAAAAACAAAAGGCCCTGGACAGCCAAAACAACACTATACATTAAAGGAACTTCAGGAGGCACCACCATACCTGACTTCAAGCTCTATTATAGAGCTATAGTCCTAAAAACAGGTTGGTATTGGCACAAAAATAGACCGGTAGACCAATGGAACCAAATTGAAAACCCTGATTTTAACCCACACACCTATGAACACTTGATTTTTGACAAAGAGCTAAAAGTATACAATGGAAAAATGAAGCATCTTCAATAAATGGTGCTGGCATAAATGGGTATTGGCATGCAGAAGACTGCAGATAGATCCATGTCTATTGCCTTGCACAAAATTAAGTCCAAATGGATCAAAGATCTCAACATAAATCCAGCCACACTGAAACTTTTAGAAGAGAAAGTGGGAGATACTCTTCAATGAGTTGGTACAGGAGACCACTTCCTGAACATAACACCAGTAGCACAGACACTGAGATCATCAACTAAAAATGGGACCTCCTGAAACTAAGAAGCTTCTGTAAGGTAAAGGACACAGTCAACAAGACAAAAAGGCAGTCCACAGAATGGGAAAAGATATTCACTAACCCCACATCTGACAGATGCCTGATCTCCAAAATTTACAAAGAACTCAAGAAGCAAGTCTCCAAAACACCAAAGGATCCAATTAAAAGGTGGAATACAGAAGTAAATAGAGAATTTTCAATAGAGGAGTCTAAAATGGCTGAGAGGCACTTGAGAAGGTGCTCAACATCCTTAGCCATCCAGGAAATGCGAATCAAAACAACTCTGAGATACCATCTTACTCCTGTCAGAATGGCTAAAATCAAAAACACCAAAGACAATTTATGCTGGAGAGGATGTGGAGAGAGGGGAACACTCCTCCACTGCTGGTGGGAGTGCCAACTCGTACAGCCACTTTGGAAATCAGTATGGAAATTCCTCAGAAAAATGGGAATCAATCTACCACAAGACCCAGCAATTCCACTCTTAGGCATATATCCAAAGGATGCAAATTCATACAACAATGACATCTGCTCCACAAGTTCATAGCAGCATTATTTGTAACAGCCAGAAGCTGGAAGCAACCTAGATGCCCCTCAACTGAAGAGTGGATAGAGAAAATGTTATACATTTACACATTGGAGTATTACTCAGCAGAAAAATCAATGGAATCTTGAAATTCGTAGGTAAATGGATGGCACTAGAAGAAATCACCCTGAGTGAGGTAAACAGTCACAAAAAGGCAAACATGGTATGTACTCACTCATATATGGATTTTCGACATCGATCAGGATAGTGCCAGTCTGCAGTTCCACTGAAAGAGAGTCTGGGAAATAGACAAGACCCTAAGAGAGATATGCATGGTACCCCAGGGAAGAAGAAAGAGGCAAGATCTTCTGAACAGATTGGGAACACGGTGAGGAGTGGGGAGGAGTGGGAGCTGGGAAGAAGAGAGGGCAGAAGAGGAAGAGAGAGCAGATCATGGGGGAACCGGAAGGTTGAGTGGAGGGTAGAATAGGGGGAAGAGGGAATCATAGGTTAAAAGACAGATCTAGCACCAGTGAGACCTCTAGTGATCTAAAGGGATGACACCAACTGACAAGCTAAGCAATATTGGAGAGACCACCTTAAATGCCCATTCCTGATAATGAACTTGATGTCTATAACCATCCTAGAACCTTCATCCACTGACTGATGGAAGCAGAGGCAAACACACACAGTTAAGCACTGAACTGAACCCATGGAACCCAGTGACAGAGAGAGAGGAGTGATGAGCAAATTGGCAAAGAATGGGCTGAAAATGCCCAGGAAATACTGAAATTCTTACCTTCTCAGAGAAACCTTTTTTGTGTTTTTGTATAAGTGATGATAAGCTAAAATCATTATAAGATAAGATCATAGTATTTACTAAGTTGCTTAGTTTAGCCATCTTGCTACAAACCTAGATATACTTGGAAGAAGGAAATCTCACTTGAGGAATTGCTTCAATCAGATGCACCTTTGGTTATGTTTGGGAAGCATTTTCTTAATTAGGAATTGATGTTGGATGTCCCAGCTTATTTTGGCGTGGTGTAGTTGGGCTTTATGAGACAGCTAGATGATCAGGCGGGGGAAACAAGTCACTAAGCAGTTCAATAGTTTCTGCGTCAATTCCTGTGTCCAAATTTTTGCTTGAGTTTATGCCCTGACTCCCCTCAGTGATACAGAGATGTGAAAGTGTAAGACAAATGAACCCCTTCCTCCCCAGATTGCTTTGGGTCATGTTGTTTATCATGTCAATGGAAAGCATACTAGAACAGAGGTATACAATATGTGTTTTTCAGTGGAGTAATTTTACTTTTAGAGTCTAGTCTCAAAAAGCTACATAATGCAGCATGTTTTTGATAGCAAAAGACAATAAACATAATGCTAACAATTCTGATTTGTTGAATTGCAGCATGTTTAATTTCATAAAAAAACACAGATTATAATACATCAGGAACAATTCTATGTCAAACAGTTTGAGAAAATAATATAGAAGCATACAACAATGATTAATTCACAGTGTGAGAATAATGAATTATGATGTATGTAATAGTGATATTTTTGTTCACTTAAGACAATATAGAGTCACCCTTGAGAATGGCCTATGAGAATTATTTGAGGGATTATTTTACTAGCTTTAATTAATGCTAAAAGACTAGCTATCTTTGAGTGGCACCTTTATTTATGCAGTAGATTTGGGACTATGTAAGAGTGTAGAAAGAGCACTGAGAAATTTATGTATGAATGTATGTATGAATTTAATGTTTATCTCTTCTGATATTCTATAGATACAACATGATCAGTTTCTTCAAGCTTCTGCCACCGTGGTTTCCCTTCCAAGCTGCAGTATAACTTGAAACTGTGTGCTAGGTGAATAATATATGTACCTTAATTTGTTTCCATTTGAATATTTTATTACAATAAGAAAGAAGTAATTAATAGAGTAGATTAATAATTAATGTTTTGTTTGGTTTGCCTTTGAAACAGTCTCAGGTTATAATCTCCTGGAATTAACTAAATTACCTAGGATGGACTTGAATTTATGTCAGCCCTTCTGCTTCATCCTTCCTGATAAGTGCTAGTATTTAAGGCATGAACTATCAAGGATAACTTAACTGTTAAAAAATACTGTCTTAAGACGGTATCTACTAGTTAAGATGCTGTGAGTATCTTGTTGAAGTAGCAAGAATGATTTGGAATGTTACATAAATTTAGTTGAGAAAGTAGTAAGGTTTGAGAAGACTGACATCAGGTAAAATGCTGTCAAGCAGAATTATAATCTATAGAGATATTTTCATGAACGTTAATTAATGTAATAAATTTAAATTTATTTAATTTTTTAAGTTGCCACAATTACCCTAACCTTCAGAAGCTATTATTACTTTAGTCATTTTATTTTACCAATAATTCATATATATGTATAAATATATATGTGTGTAATATGTTATTTATATATCATGTAGTGTTTATACATAATATATAGTGTTATTAGATATACTTCTAATAATAAATATATTCTAAATATGACTATGGAAAGGAAGAGAGACAATAACAAAGATAGGTAGAAATGAAGACAGAACTTTTCATAAATCAGTGTTGATCTGTGACTAAGTTGTCAATAGCCTTCTATGAAAGTAAAAGGCAGTTGAATTTAAAATAGAGATTAATTTGGGATTCTTGTTTTTCATAACTTTTGCTTTTAATTGTGTGTAGTACAAAATCAGGACAGTATAATGCTGTTTTGTGACTGTTTTTTCCTATTTCATTACTTATCAAATATTAAAGACCTATGTAGGAAACTCAGCAAAATTATCTAGTATCCATCTCTGATAGTGTATAAGCCTGTTCTCAGAGGTTCAAGTTCCTTTATACTCTGTCTATTCAGTCCTTGCATTAAGCCATTTATATGTGACTGACACTGGCTGAAAGGCAAGAAAAAACCTTTCTCTTCAGCAAAGCCAATGAGAATACCAAAGCTCAAAAAGAAGCTGATTCTTGCAACCTCCTGCACTGCACTTCTCACCAAAAGAAACAATTTTCTGTATCATTGCAGGCCAAAACCTGGGAATGATGTTTAGTATAACAGTACAAGAAAGAAGTGGCCAAGTTTAACCAATAAACTTTATTAGTGATGCAGGACAACCGCCACTGGTTTTTTGTAGCTTCTGAGTTAGAGCAATAAATATAATTCTACACAAACATTCACCCTCAAATAAGATTTGTTGAAGCTGACACTGCAGCTGGAGTTTCTGTTATTCTCCGCAGCCAACAAAAGGTTTCTGTAGGTCCTTTCATGTGTTTTCCTTTGCTTTTCCTGGTATATTTTCAGCTCTGCACCCTGGAAGAACCGGCGAGGTCAGCATCAGTTGAAATAGCCAGTAAGTGTAACTTTGAACATATTCCTCCAACACAGGGGCAATCTTAGGTTATAACAGTTGCCACAACTTCTTAAAGTCAAAGATTCAATTTACTCAACTCCCTTTACCCACTTCAATAGGATATAGTCTTTGTTCAAACTTCTCTCTGTGTTTTTAATGTGTACTAACAGAAAACAACACTAAAAAATGAAGGATTTTTTTTTTTGCTAAACTCAATCATGTTATGACCAGTGAAAACTCTATGCTTAATTATTTTGGTAAAAGACAAGAAATTGACAAAAACAAAACACATATAAATGGCTCTGTCTATATATGGCAATTCCAACACGCCCAATATTCTCTGTGGTTGCTGATTCCAGTAAGGCAAGACTTGGCTTTGAGGTTGCTATTGTGGGCATGAAATGTGAGAAAGATGGGCCAGGCCACAACCCTTAAATATGTCTTTCCTGCAGTGAAATTAAGGCTTAGCAGGACAATAATGCCTTTAGTTCAATTAATGAAGTTTAAACCCCTCTCTTGTGGTCATACAAAGTTCTTCTATGGCACCCCCTACCATTATAGACCCTATTTCTAAACTTTGTTTTTCCCCCTTCAGTAATAAAGACTGTTTTTCTTAATCAAGTTTTGTGTTGAAGATATTCAAAACCTTGTACTATGTATGCTCATGAATAGAACACCTGGCTTTAACACAGATTAAGCCTAATTTGGCTCACTGCCATTCAATGAATATGTGGGCAGGAAGCAGAGAAAAACACTTCTTTGGTTGAGATCAGACACTTCAACAGCTGGGACTCTTTATCACCTACATTACAGGAGTGATGACATTTTACCTCTGCCATCTTCTATATATTCACAACATACTAGAAGTTGAATTCTAGTAGTAGTACATTTGGAATTTAAAGATATAATACAACTTGAAAAACTAGTTTTCTTTTAAAACTGTTAGTGTTAGTTTTCTTGGTGACAGTGTTCCCACGATTATCACTTAAAATAGCAAAACAATTTTTTCCTATGTGATATTTGTACAATGAATCAGTTCAACACTACCTATGATATCCAACTATAATTATTAAAAAATAAACCTTTGACCTAGGAGAAGCCTCAATGGCTAAGAGTACTTGTTGCTTTTGCAGAGGACTGGAGTTCAGTTGGCAGTTTTCACAAGTGGCTCACAGTAATCTGTCACTGATGCATTTTTTGAACCTCTGTGGGCACTAGGCATGAACAAGCTGCATATACATACATTCACGCAAAACACTGGTGCATGTAAAATAAAATGTACATTTAAAATATTTAAAATGAAATCGAACTTTTCAAATCTTTAGAATTTCCTCTTTCCACCTACGAGAAGAAAATTAAAAACTATAACAAGTTGTTGTTATCACTAGTTTTACAAACTGTGCCTAATGTTGTTATAGCTAATTGTTTTTAAAAATTGGATCATTTTCCTAATTTTTCATTCCTAAGACAGAGAAAACAAAGCTATCATCCCAACCAGCTAAATAGTAAGTGGATTATCCTAGTACTTATAACTTGAAATATAATATATTAATTATGAATTTTAAAATGTTTAATTTGTTAATGCAATATTTCCTTATGTGATGATTTAGTATTTTAGTCATTCTTGAATCTCAGTGATAAAGGAATAAAGACTGTCTCACAATTTATTTCCTTCAAAATGAGTGCAAGTCTCTAGAAATCATGTGATGTTTTTATAATGGTAAAGGTGATTAGACTTGTTTCCCAGAAAACTTTTCTTATTAGACATTAGGATAAGAACTAGATACGAGTCTGTGTTATGACTTAAATTTTGTAATTGATTACAGCATTTGTCTGTTAAAGGTTTGAGATTGAAGACCAGCCAATTGTGCCTTGAATGATATAAACTTTTAAACTTAATATTGGAAATATTGTCTTTTACATATGAATTTTAAAAATTAACAATACAATACTTAACAGTTCCTTCCCTACAAACCAATCTAACCAAATACAAACTATGAATAGCAATGAAAAGTTCAAAGGAATGGGGTTATATTATTTAATGATAAGGGATAGCTTACCTTGTATGAAATGGATATTTTATGAAATTATTGATATAATTACTTCATTCTTTTAAAAGTGTATTTACTCAAACAAAAATGCATTGTATAGCCTGAGATAATTCATTTTTACAGACAAAAAGCTAAAATTTTCTTTAAGTCTCCACATATTATACTCAAAATATCAAACAGTGTTTTTAGTTGGATCATGAGACAAATTGCCTATTTCCCATAATTTCTGTAAACAAATTGAATTTTGTTTCCTTTACTCTCAAATTATCTTTTTCTAACAATTTTCTTTTTTTCTCTCAGCTTTGTCTGGATCTGAATATTTTGAAATTCAGTTAAATGCTGACATGCTCTTCCAACTCCTTAATATCCAGTAAAATTCCATTTCTGAAACTCACTGTGATTTCTACTTATGATCCTCTGTTGATAATTTATTAAAATTCATATCCTCTGAAAGTTTAATAAACATGATAAAGATATTAGAGATATATCATTGCATAAAATATTAGTTGATTTCCCAAAAGTGCTCAAAACATTCCATAGTGAAATCACACTCTACAATAAAATTCTTGAAAAACTGTTCTAATGCATGAAATGAAATCAGTCCCTTTGTTTAGTACTTACAGAAAGATTAATTTCTAATGAATTTAATAAACAAAAAAGTGAACATATAGAGCAAAAGCTTCATTATATTGCATCTGACAATAACTTTTTTGTGATTTATAAAGGTCTTACCAGGTTTTGTTTAATAAGAAGGTGATTTTATTTGAATTTTGTGCTGATTTTTTTTCATATAAGCAACTGGTTCATGTATTGTTGGAAATACAGGCATATATAAAATGCAAATAATAATTTCTTAGTTTGCATTTTTTAGTATGCTGAAGTATAGAAAATTTGGCAGTCTTTATTTGAAATGAAAACTGAAGTTATGACCTTTCACATCCAAGTAAACTAAAATGTCAAAATGTCAGACAACCCTTCCTTTATCATCTTATTTATCTGTTTTCCACGACTTCATATAATATCATCATCTTCATTTACTTTTATCATAGTACATATTACTCCCAGAAAACTAGCTGACTTGCTTACTGTCCTCACCTCACTGAATCTTATAATTATGTCAATATATCTTTTTTACCATTTCATAAATGGTAGCTAATATAGAATAAAATACTACAAAGGTGCTTAGCAGGTGTTTGCTTAGTGTGTGAAGCCAAAGGTAGAAGATAAGTGAAGATGATTACCAAAGTATCTGCTACATTTATATAAAAGAGTGATTCATGATGAGAATGAATACTTCCCAATAATGACAGAAAGACTTAATAGACATGAATAAGAAAATAATTGAGGGGAAGGAAATGCAGGGGTTCTCTGTGGGATCAAAGCCAGCCAAGTCTACTAAGCAAGTTCTAGGCCAGCCAAGGCTGTGATACAGAAGAAAATCCTGTCTCAAAAAACCACACACAAGAAATAATAATAGTAACAATTAAGAAACGCTTACACAGAAAGAGACTGTGGTAAGGAAGAATGAAATGCGGATGACATTTCACAGTCTCATGTAGGAATAAGCTGGAGTAAGCTGGAGTAAAGTGTGCTATGAAAGACTGATTTATCTTGACCTTTGTTTATCCTAGAAAAAGTTGATTTTAAAAAAGTCACACATTATATATAATGTATAGGCAGACTCACAATGAAATTCCTCACAATAAAATGTCTCTGACTACAGAAGGAGGATGGAGTAGTAGCTGTGTGAAAATGATTGTAGGAATTTAACAACTTCTCAAAAAGATGGAAAAAACAGCTCTCCTTTCCATAGTGGAGAAAATGTAAGTAGTAAAATGCAAACATAGTGAGTAACGTGTCTTGACATAACTATTGTCTTCTTATATCATGGATACTAGGTTATATTAAAATACTAGATTACTGAGAATCTCAGAAATCTCCCTTGGGAAATCTGTATACAAATTACTGAGTATGAATACTTACAGTGGTTTTCTGGGGACAAACAATTGAATTTTACTTACACAAACTCTGTTAAAAGGGATATGGGTAACTGATTCTTATGTGTTGGAGTTTTCATGATATAGCCTTGTTATTTCTTATTCATCTAAAGGAAATGGACACTCACTCTAATGACAAGGTCTACACAGAATGTGGAATAAATATCTTATTTTCTCTGTAGGAACAGTAAAATGCTGTCAGTTATTTCCAAGAGATTTCAATTTTGGTATAAAATTTACCATGTTCTGCTTTCTTCAGAATAATTTTGTCAAAAATATTGCTTTTGTCTGTAAAGAAAAATCATGAATTTTCCTTATTTCCTCCTTTCTTTTCCCTGTTTCTTTATACACAGAAAGAAAACAATTCTAATTTTCTCTTCCCTAGCTTAGTTGCCAATAATCATTTAATAGAAATCAGTCTGCCTACACCTTTTGAAGGTCATGTTCAAGCCATAAAAAGTTTCCTTATTTAAAACTGTTTAGTTTCTATTTTGAAATTTCTTTACGTTTCTTTGTTGCTTTTAGAAATCATGTTTGTGCTGCCTTCAACTTCATTAATTTATCATTGCAGTTGGCTCCTCAATTTGATAGATTCTAACCTGTGTATGCTCTTTTTGCATGCTTGATTACTTTTTGCACTTTTCCTTTCCTCTTTTCTGGCCTTTAAAACCCACCACTCCCAACCCTCTCAACTGTAATTATTTCTGGATGGCATGCATAACCCCTGGGCATACATTCATTTACCTTTGAGCACTTTCTATTTCCCCTCTGTCCTTTGCTTCCGTTGCACTAACCCACTCAAATTTATCATGCACTTCCTGCAGACATCTGTGATTGGCTTTGCTGAATATCACAGAGCTCAGTTTTCTATTCCTTAATTAAAACTTAGGTAAGAGTAATGGATGTTTGACTGTTCTGACTCTCCCAACATAACACTCTAATAAGTTTGGTTTGATCTAAATGAAATGAGGAATTACTACTAATTCTATTTTTACACTGTGAAAAATTTCAAAGTCTAAAACGATTTCATATTACAGTGTATCAGTCATTTTTAAAGATGAGATAGAATATATTTATCTTTTTTGTCAATTATACTGAAAGTTATCATCTAACCTCTTGAGTTTTGTCCTGTAATTTAAATTAATCATAAACCACTTGGCCTCCTTTCTCAAAATTACCAGAACATCATACAGTGATGCATCTATTTTACCTTTCTCAAATCTTACAAGAACAGCTATTTTCTTCTAACTTTTTCATTCTAAAGTCACATTCAAACTGAACTTCTGGGTTCTGAATATTTTACAGTTGTTATTTTATCCTTAGCTTCTATTCATTTTAGAAAATGCTTTTTGTTATGAACATTTTGAACAGTTGTTTGTTTATTTTGTAATCTGGCTTTTATAATAACCCTTCAATCCACTCTTGCAAGACTCATCCCATTCAGCATAATAAACATTAAGCCCAAACAAGGGTCTTGCATTCATGAACCAACTGTATTCCACTGAATCTTTCATTTTTAAGAGCCATTACTATTCATTATCAGTGTATTGTAAACAAGCTTCCAGCATGTAAAACTGTGAGAGATAAATCTTATCCATACCCCAGCAATATCACCATCATAATGCTGAAGATGAGAAAATAACTTTAAAAAAATCCCATAAAATCTGAAGTTGAATCTGAAGTTATTTTCAATAAGCAATATTAGTTACTTTTCTGTTGCTCTGGTAAAAACAATTTGACTATAGAAGTTTATCAAAGAAAGACTTCATTTGTGCTTAAGGTACAAAAGGCTAAGATCCCGGTTGGTAGGGAAGCATGGAAGCAGGAGGCAAGCTGAGAGATCACATCTTTGACTGAAAGAGACAGACCTTAGACTCTCAAAGCCTGCACACGATGACATACTTTCTGCAGCAAGGCCACATCATCCTAAAGTTTCACAAACAGTGATTCCAACTGGGAATCGAGGGTTCAACTGCCCAAGATTTCCATTTAAGCCAATATACAATTTTTAAACAACTATGATTAATGCAAGTCACAATACAGAAGAAAAGATCTTGTCAATTGCGGTTTTACATAATACTGTATTGCCATTTAAAACAGATTTTCACGTTACTTGTTTGTGACACCAAAATGGCATTAAAGCTATACAATAATATGCAAATTGGTCTAATAAAATACATCTTATAGGTAAAATAAAATGATTGAATTCACAATAAACTTTCAAAATAACAGTAAATATTTCATCCATATTCATTACCTCAAGTCTGTAACAAAACCTGTGAGATAAATAATGTTTAATTACTAGTTTATTAAATATATAAGATGTAAAATATTTAAAACTTTCAGATAATATATAATGGAACATTATGCATTATGTGTATTTTATACAGAGAAATTCAGCGATTTCACCTCTTCCAATCATAATATTAAAACTGACATTGCATTTAATAAAATTTTCAAGAAAAGGAGATCTACTGACATATCTAAGTTTGAATATTTGTTCAAAAATGTACCATATATCTTAATGCTGTAGATGAATCAAAAATGGCCTTATGATAGAGCACAGCTTTTAATTTTTACCCCTATATACCTAGGACATGGCAAAATATTTGAAGATAGTAAATGAATGTTGTTAAGTAGCTATTAATGAGTAGGTCTTCTTGTATAAGCAAAAGTATACTGTTAACTATTTTTATTACATTATTTTTTTCACCAATAGAATATAAGAAGTAACCTTAAAACTTTCTTTAAGTTTGAGTTATGAGTGGGTAAATGATGGCAATGAGTGCAAAACATACCATATTGCTAAGAAACAGTGTTTTTTTCCCCTCATTATAAATGAGATGATCTTATATATGGGAAGATCTAAATACCAAATATTACAAAAATAATCTGTTGTGACAAATGAATTAATCTAAGTTTTATTATGTACAAGGACTATGAAGAAATTATTTGGGTTATATACCAACAAAGCAGAATTTGTAAAAGAAATGGTCATGCAATTGATTTCAAACAGTATCAAAACGTATGGAATTCTAGCTGAAAATAAAGTTAAAAAGCACCCAACATAAATGAAGTAATAAATAAATAAATAATGCTAAGACAGTCAAAGGAGATCTAATAAAATACAACAAAATCAACAATATGACAGGAATTAATAAATATCTATCAATAACATGTTATTTCTGAATATGCATGTTCTCAAGTTTCCAATATAAATATGTGGACTAATTCATGGATTTGAAAACAGGATTCATTCTTTAGCTCTCTCCAAGAAATATACTTTGCAATTAATAGTTGATACTACCTTAGGATAAAACAAACTAAGCAAGTAAACAAGGAGGCATAGATATTGAAATAGCTAACAAAATAATATTCAAACTAAAATTATCAGAAAATATAAGATCACTTCAGCTCAGCAAAGGAGGAGTCCACCAGGAGGAAGTTACAAATTTAAATATACTTGTGCCAAATACAGGTGTATCCAGTTTCATAAAAGAAATATTACTAGATGCATGATCAGTGATTAACAACAATGCAATGACAGTGGTTGACTTTAATACTCATGCCCACCAACAGACATTTCATCTAGACAGAAGTAAACAAAGAAACATTGCAGTTAAAATACATCATAAGTAAAACAAATCTAAGAGACACATACAGAAAATTCCACCCAAACACTAAAGAAAATACATCCTTCTCAGTAGCTCAAGAAATTTACTCCAAAATTGATTTTATATTAGGAAACAAAGCACACCTCAACAAATGTAGGAAAATTGAAATAACACCCTGTATTCTATCTGATAAAGCTGGATATTAACAGCAATAGAAATCAGAGTATGCAAACGGAACAACATACCACTGAGGAATAATTTGGTTAGTGCAGAAATCTATAACAAAATCAAAGAAATTCTTAGAATTGAAAGAATACCAGAGCACAGTGTATCAAAAACTATGGGGATGGGGTACAACGAAGACAGTATTAAGAGTGAAATTAATAATGGTAAGTGCTTACATAAAAATTTTGAGAAATCTCAAATCAAAAGTATATTTATGCATCTTAGGCCTTAGGAAAAGAAGAGCAGCTGGGCTCTGGAGGCACAGGCCTTTAATCCCAGCATTTTCAAGGCAGAGGCAAGCAGATCTCTGTGAATTCTAGGCCAGCCTGGTCTATAGAGTGAGTTCCAGGAACACCAAGGCTACATAGAAAACCTCAGTCTGGAAAAACAAACAAAAAGTTAAAAAAAAGAAAATGAAGAGCAAAGCAAATTCTATAATAGAAGATAGGAAGAAATTATCAACATCAGAAATAAAGTAGAAAAATCAATAAAGCAAAGACTTGGTTTTGAAAAGATAAATAAAATTGACAAACAATATGCAAACTAGCCAAAATGAGGAAAGAGCTGATTCAAATCACTAAAATTAGAAGGAAAAAGGGAGAAAACATAACAGATATTAATGAAATTCAGAAAGTTTTAAGTATATACTTTAAAAACTTCCATGAGTTTAATGTAGGAAGTCTAAAGGAAGTGAGTGAATCTCTGAATAAATACTGCATGACAAAATTAAATCAGGATGAAAAAATTATTTAAAGAGTTTTACAACCACCAATAAATTGAAACAATAGAAGTCTTCCAACTACTACAAAGCCCAGAACCAGATGGAATCACTGAAGAATTTTACTAGAATTCAATGAAGAACTGTGATCAATACTATTCAAATTATTTCATGAAATAGAAGGAGATGGAAGGCTTCCAAATTCATTTTATGAAACCAATATTACTTTGAATATAGACAAAGGCATCAAAAAATTTTAAAAAATGAAGTAGTATCAAGTGGAAAATACCAATTATTAGTGGTTTATAAATTTATATAGTGGTTTATAAATGTATATAGTGATTTGTTTAATGCACTGCTGTACTGCTGATTTGCTAAGCATGATTTCACTTGCTACCTAGAACAGAATGACTTGGACAGAAACCTGATGTCCCGCGCTACCGTCTCGCCAGCAAGAACGACGCGGCACACTTAGGATCCTTCTGCAGAACAGCTTTAATGCATCTTGAGAGGGAGAGCATAAGCTTACAGAGCAGAGACCCGGGGAGCGAAAAGCCCAACCCTTATATAGCTCAGCAGTCCCCGCCTCGGACGTGTCATCTCCTGACTGGCTCCTGCTTGTCAGCCCATATGACGCCACAGGAGAGGCAGAGAGTAAGGGATAGAAAAGTAGCAGGCACGTGCACACCAAGGTTGTTTACTCCAACCAACAACGGGTGTCGGCACCATCTTGTAACGGAGAATGTGGGGGCGGCTCCCCACAACCTGAAACAATGGTTGCTAAATTTTCTCATTTTTTCTATATCTACTGATATGATTATGTGATTTTTGTCTTTTTGTCTATTACTGTGATATATAACTTTTATAAATTAATAAAAGTTTAACTACCCTTGCATATCTGGAATAAAACAACCATGGTCACTTTTTCAATGTGATCTTCAATTTAGATTACCATGATTTTTACCAAGACAACTTGTCTCTATATTAATCAGGAAGATGTGTCTGTAATTGTGGGAATCTTTTAGGAATAAGCATTCCAAAACCAATGAGAGTGGAAGAGAGAAGTTACCAGTCCACTGAAACCATGGTAACTACTTAAAGGCTTTAATCCTGGGTCTGGTTTATATTCTCATTTTAGAGTTTGCTTAATTCTGTGAAGTTGTGATAATTTGCCTGTTTAAAATACCTAGTTCGTCTAATAAAGAGCTGAATGGTAAATAGCAAGGCGGGGAAATGATAGGCTGGACTGGCAGGGAGAGAATAAATAGAAATCAGGGTAGAGGAGCTTGAGGAAGAGAGTGAAGGAGAGGAGTACTCCAGAGGACAGCCACCCAGGTAAACAACAAGCCATGGAGTAAAAAGTAAAGAAAGATACACAGAACTAGAGAAAGGCAAAACCCAGAGGCAAAAGGTAGATGGGATAATTTAAGTAAAGAAATACTGTCAAGAAACAAGCCAAGATAAGGCCAGGCATTCATAAATAACAATAAGCCTCAGTGTGATTTATTTGGAAGCTGGGTTGTGGCCCCAAAAGAACCAAGTGAGTAAAAAAAAAAAAAAGAAAACACCTAGCAACAGTCAATAGTTAATATTAAGACCACATAAATGAAGAAAAATCTTTGCAATATATACATACAACAGAAAATTAGTGTCTGTAATACAAAATGAATATAAAATATAAAATCTCAGCATGAAAAAATATACAACACAGTTTAAATGTGTATTAATGAACTTTACAGAAAGTTCTTGAAAAAGAAATGTAAATGACTAGTAAATATTTGAAAAAAGTGTTTAGTATCTTTGGCAATCAGGGAAATGCACATTAAAACCACTTTAAGAGAAGATGATTACAGCCTGGGCAGTAGGAAGAACTACTCCCTATGTCTCCAGGTACATCCCAGTTATAGGTGAGGTCAGAGGTCAGGGTATGAAACTGCCTGTGGGTGGATGGGGAGATGAGTGCGAGATGTCTGTCAGAAGATGTCCCCTCCTCCCCACTCAATTAGGTACTGCACAGTCATCAGGCTGCCGTTCTCTGTCTTTCATGATTCCTGACCCCTCAACCTGCTCATTTCCTTAGATGATATTTTATTACAGATTTTAAAATATTTTTAAAACTATTAAAGCCCTGTGTACAGAGAGGGGGTGGTGGTGATCCAGGAATCCAGACTCTGCATGCCTGCAATAAAGAGAAATTAATATAAAAAAGCACTTCAAGACTCCGTCTTACCCAAGTCAGAGTGGCCATCATTAAGAATACAAGTGACATCAAATACTGATATGGTTTTGGTGAAAGGATAACTCTTAAGCAGTCTTTGTTTAAGTATAGCCTAGAGCAGTCACTGTGGAAATCAGTCTAGAAATTTCTCAATAGAGTAGAAATAAAATACTATATTACACAGTTATTGCACTACTCATTAGACATACCCAATGGATATTATCTCCTATTACAGAGATATTTGATGCTTCTATCCAGATGTGCCCACTGGAGCAATAGAGACATAGCTTTTATGGTGCAAAAACCTTTAATTGGTTTGGAACCCCACTTCATGAGAAATAATTTCCTGACTAATATTGTATACCTAGTCAAAATTCCATGACTGATGAGATCATAGTCCCTACTGGAGATCTTAACAGTGTTGCTTTGGAACATGATCCTGTTGTCAAACTACTGTCTCAGTGTTTGTGTTTAAACACACAGTATTTTACTACATCCAAGATTACTTAAAGTAGGTTAGTTTTTTCCAGGTAATAGTGGTTAAACAAAGGCTCCTATATGATCAGAGTGATGGGAATCAATGATTGTGAGTACCCTGCCATGGATGGATCATCTGCATTATCCTTTCAACATTTAAAGTTCAAAAAACATCAGAGAAGTGTGGGTAGAAAGAATTTAAAAGTCATAGAATAGGGAGAATACCTATGAATTCTACACACATCAAGACTTATGCACACAGCAACTAAAAGCAGCTCTAATTGCCTGGTCAACACCTACATAAGACCATACTTACAGCATGAATAGGGTGAGAAGGTATTTATATTTGGTAAGAGTTCAGAGAGGCAGAGTCAATTTTAACCTTTCCTTAATGCACTGCTTTACTTACTATATTACCATTTACTCTAAATGTTCTTTAACGTCATAATATTTTATATAATTTTGACTCTTTTATTACAGTGATTATTAGGACTATATCAATCAACTACATGTGATTTTAATTGTATTTTCATTTTTACAGCAGTTAGCTTTGTTCTTTCTAAGTGGTACTAGAGAATGCATATTTAAGAGTCGGCTGTACCCTAAAGAGAGCCTCCAAATAAAACCAATAAAAGTATATATACCAACAAATATGAAAATCTTAACATAAACATACATTAAAAATTACAAGGAAACAGGACTCCTCAAAAAGATCATAATTCCACTGTCACTAAATTTAAAAATATTGAAATGGACAAAATAACAGATGAATAATCTAAGTAAATATATTCAGAAGGAATTGAAATTTACGTACATGCACAACATGTAATCAGGAGGCGAGGTGAAGAAAAAGAAAGATATTTAAAATATATATTTGGAGAATCAAGACATCATAACTAGAGAATAAAAATAAATTATATGTGGTTTCTCTTAAATATCAATCTAGATTTTTATGTACTCTTGTAGAAATATGCATATGAATACATAAACAACTTGAAAGTAGAAGTGGTATTATTTGTTAGGTAAATGGTGAACAATGAGAATGGGAGAAGAAGAGAGACATGGAAAAGATACAGGAATACAGTCATAGTTTGAATACATATATATGAAAATGTCATAATGATTTCATTATTTTGCACAGAAACCAAAAAGAAATAAAACATGAAATAGAAAGCCCAGAAATAAACACTCATATTCACTGTCAAATAATTTTTTGAAAAGGTTTCCAAACCACACTATCCAGTTTCATCCAAAACTGTCAGGAAAACTCGTTATCTTTTTGTAAAAGAGTAATTGTAATCTTACCATCAAAATTAAATATAAAGCAATTATAAAATGCTGAAATACCCACCTGCAAGAACTAAATGTATAAAACTTTCAAGAGTGAAAATGTAAGAAATGCTTCATTATATTGACATAGCATTTTTTGAATATAAAATGGCGAGCAAGCAGCAAAAGTAGACAAGTAGGATTTGTGTCACAATAGCAGATTAATTAGGACTTCTGTGTCAAAACAGACTCTACAATGAAAAAATCAACATCCTGAATGAGAATAAATATTTTCAAGTAATATTTCAGAATATATTGATCTGGTAGCATAACTCAAAAAAAATCCATTGAAATTTCTGAAAGTTCAGACAAGTCCTGCACTTTTCCCCACTCACAGAATGGACAAGTGTTGCAGCTAGCTCTACCAGGATTTGACCATTATCCCATTTTTCTGAGGGTTCCCTAAAGATTCCATCACCCACAGACAACAGGAAATATTTTTAAAAACATGACAACCTCATTCCCAAGAGTTGAGGTGTATGGTTTTTGGTCATTCAGTGGGTTATAGATTTTGCCATTGTTTGGGCAGCTAATTACAAATTGTTATGTGGTAATATTTTGTTTGTATAAATAAATCTTGCTTGAAGATCAGAGGGCAGAGCTAATGACTAGTTAATCATAGAGGCCTGGAGGTCTATACAGACAGACAGGAAGTGATATGGCTGGTCAGAGAGAGGAAGTGATAAGGCAGGAGACAAAAGTTCAGTCTCTTTTCATCAGGAAGTTGAGTAGGTAAAGTGGCTGTGGTTTTGCACCTTTGTCTCTCTAATAATTTTCCCCTATATCTGACTCCAGGCTTTTATTATTAACACCTATTAGAACTTGTTTTACATATTGGTGCCCAATTTAAAGGCACAAATTCATTAAAAAGCTGCTTGTCTGTGGATTTACAGCCACCTGCACAGGTTGTAGCTGCACATGGGGCTCTGGCTGATGGTACTTCCCTACCCAGCTAGGTTTTTTTTTACTCTTTTCCCTAAGCCTGTGAGTGAGTTAGGATTTTCCTGTTGTAGCCTCTCTAGAATAGGACCAAGCTACCACCCAAACTCCAGAAGCAGAAGCATCTGGGCTCCAAACACTATAGGACTTACCCACCCTAGATCCTGCCATATGTGCTTCATCTGTAGAATCCTGTGTGTATTTTTCAGACAGCCACCCTTGCCCCACAGGTTAGGGCAATTCCCTAGACACCCTCTTTTCAGGCTGCCACTCTCAGCTCACAGCAACATGCTAGTTCTCTGATCAGATTGCTACACCTCATAGTTCACTGACATTTTCAGCACATTTGGTAAGAAAATTGGGAATTCTTTTTTATATTTATTTTTCCTTTACTTATCTTTTTACACATGTTACTCTCAGTTCCCTCTCCGTCCCCTCCTCCCCTGCCCCCCAATCTTCCCAACCACCCACTCCACTCCATCCCCCTCCACTCCCCAGGGAGGGTAAGGGCTTCCATAAGGGATTTTCAGGGTCTGTTATATCATGCTGCGCAGGGCCTAGGTCCTCCCCATTATGTCCAGGCTGAAAGAGCATCTCCCCATGTGGAAAGGACTCCCAGAGTCTATTTGTATGCCAGGAATAAAGACTAATCTACTCTCCAAGGTCCCATAGGCTGCCAAGGCCTCTTTTCTGACACTCAGGATGGGGGGGTGTCATGTTGGCCTCTCAGTCATCAGTCTGCGATCCATGTGTCCCCCTGGTTTAGGTCAGCTGCCTCTGTGGGTTTCACCAGCCTAATCTTGATTCCTTTGCTCATCACTGCTCTTTGTAACTGGGTTCCAGGTGCTCAATTCGGTTTTTAAGCTGTGGGTGTCTGCCTCTGCTTCCATCAGCCTCTGCACAATTTGGAATTCTTAAAAGGGATAATTAGGTGTAAAAGAGAGTTTTTCCCCACATAAAAATGAGAAACACAATTAAAATGGAGAGATTTAGGTCTCTGTATGACAATATGCTGGATAGTTTGAAAAT
Organism: Mesocricetus auratus; assembly: GCF_017639785.1. Taxonomy (NCBI): domain Eukaryota; kingdom Metazoa; phylum Chordata; class Mammalia; order Rodentia; family Cricetidae; genus Mesocricetus; species Mesocricetus auratus. The sequence goes on along the minus strand of NW_024429188.1, from coordinate 55,978,443 downwards.
GGAAAAATTAAATGACAGGATAACAAATTTAGATGGGACTTACAGGATGACAATTATAAATTTTATCAGTTTTATAATTTTTGTTTTACCAGTAATAAGTTGGTTAATATGAGAGCTATGATACAAGTTTTAGAAGAACTTAGTAAAACAGATCATAGAGATAGTCAGAGCCAGACAGAGGAATTTGATAGAAAACCAGTTTCAGCATTGCATTATAAGGGTAGACAGGAACATCCTAAGGTTTTCAAACAAACAACTTTATTTTGCCCAGTCACTCTTCAGGAACTGCCAATTGACTGATATCGCCAACTATGTGCAAGTATTAAATGGAATTCTGTGGAAATGTTAGATTTAAGGAGATTCAAGAAAGTGATAGTCTTATATGACATGCTTTCACCTTTTGTGAAGCATATGTTAAACTTGTTGTCAGCGAGTAATAGAATTATCTCTAGAGACTGAAGTGACTTGGTTAAAGTGGTCTTGGAGCCTGGTACTCAATTACAATGAAAGACCGTGTAGAAAGATATGGCTAAGACTATTGAACAATGAAGTAGGGAAATATGGAAATCTCCCAAGACCAACTTCTTGGAGAAAGAGATTATGCTGATATTCAAAGGCAATCTCTATATGTTGAGCAAGTCCTGAATTTATGCCATGAAGCAGTTTTGAATGCTTGTGGCAGAAGTGGAGAAGTAGGAAAGAAAATTGAACCATTTATTAAAGCTATACAGTGTCCAAAGGAAGCCTTCATGGATATCTTATAAAGACTGACTTTAGCAATAAATAGAATGATGCCAGATTCAGAAAATAGACAATAATTGAATCTCTGGCTTTTGAAAATGCTAATGCACAAGGCAAAAGTATATTTGGGCCATTAAAATTGAGATCAGCACCGTTGAAGGAATGGATCAAAGATATAATGAATACTGAATCTCATGAGATTGATGATGCATGGATAGGATACGTGATATCCAGAGGTTTGAAGAAAAATCAAAATGTCAATTATTACAATTGTGTCACACAAGGCCACTTAAAAAGGAATTGTAGGCAGGACATTGCAAGAAACAATGTTTTTTCTAAGCATAATTCAAACAGAATGCCTCAACCTTCTGGATTTTGCAGAAGGTGTGACAATGGCAGGCATTGGACAAATGGATGTGATCAACAAGAGATAGTCAAAGTAACCCTTTGCCATTGAGAAACACATTGAGAAGCCTCTTGCGGGCCACCATGCCAAATTCAGTTTAATCATTTTCTGTATCTGTGGAGGAAACTCCTTCTCAGAGCAATTGAAGAACCTACTGCCTATTATAAGAAACCGTACTGCTCTGGATAATAGAGAAGCTATAGAAGAGAGAACAAAAAATTCGGGAGGAAAAACTGAGAAAATATTTTGAAAAAGCTCCTATAAATATACAAAGACCAAAATTAAAAATACAGATAAAGGACACTGTCACTGAAGGTCTTGTACACACAAATATGAATGTCACAATAATTGCACCAGAATCTTGGTGTCCAAATTGACCTCTTCAGAAGGTAAATATTCAGCTTTTAGGGATTAGAACTTTATCTCAGGTAAAAATAGATCATGAGATGGATCAAATATATCAGGCCAGCAGGAAAATGTATAGGGCCCGCAGGACACAAAGGAAAATTATAAGCCATATTTGGCTAGCATAGCAATCGTGGAGGCATGATTTGTTACAGGAATGGGATACTCAGATAAATATTCCTCCATTCTCAGAAACAAACCATAAATTAACATATTTTTATGAGAAAATATTAGAAAGTATTATAAGGAAGAGGGTACAACAATTGCTGCTCTTTCAGAGGTACCATAAGCCCTACATTTAAAATGGTTGGCAGCCAAACCTATATGTGTTAAGCATTGACCTTTAACAACAGAGAAATTTCAGACCTTAGAACAACTGGTACAGGAACAGCTAATTTTTCAGCAAATTGAAGAATCAGCCAGACCTCGGAATTCTCCTATATTTTTTATTAAAAAGAAATCTGGAAAATGGAGAATGGCAACAGATCTAAGTGCTGTTAATAAGGTGATTCTACCAATGGGCTCTTTATATACTGGAATTTCTTTGCCTTCTGTGTTAGCTAAAGAATGGTCTTATATAGTTATTTATTTAAAAGATTTTTCACCTTTACAAGGAAAAAACAGAAAAATTTGCCTTCACAGTGCCTACTTACAATAATTCTCAGCCTGCTGCGAGATATCAATGGAAGTTGCTTCCATGGAGACTGTTAAACAGCCTCACCCTGTGTCAATATTTTCTAAGTTGTCCATTGGAAATAACATGTAAACAGTTGCCTCAATTTATAGTTTACCATTATATGGATGATATTTTACTAGCTGGACCAAATAATAACATTTTAGAAAGAATGTTTAAAGAAGTAAAGAATATTTCACCTAGTTTGGGATTACAAATTGCTCCTAAAAACTACAAATGAATATTCTATAAATTATGTAGGATATAAAATAGGTCTACAGGAAATTAGACCCCAAAAGGTACAAATAAGGAGAGATTGTCTGCTGACTCTTTATGACTTTCAAAGATTGCTAGGAGACATTTCCTATTTATGGCCCACTATGGTAATGGAAAAAAATGAGCTGAGTAGTTTGTTATAAAGCTTAGAGTGGACAAGCATGTAAATAGTCCAAGAAAATTATCAGCTGAAGCTGATAGAGAATTGGCTTTGGTGGAAAAGAAATTACAGGATGCACATGTGGTTCATTTGTATCCTACCTTGATTGCATTTTGGTTATTTTACCATGCAAGCATTCTTCTGCAGGAATATTAATGCAGAGAGAGGTCTTTCCATTTTCTGATATATCTTTTTTAATTTATTTAAAAACTTAAAGTTTATTTCATACATATAGGGAAAGGAGAGTCAGTTTTTAAGAATGTGGACTCTGGTAGTTTTTCTATGATTCAAGGATAGCCCTACATCCACACACATACTGGCATTGTTTAATGAACTAAGTTCATCTATAAAGAGTACAGGAGGGTATGGAGCAGTGGCTCAGCAGTTAAGAGCACTGGATGCTCTTCCAAGAGACCTAGGTTCCATTCCCAGTACCCACATAGCAACTCACAACTGTCAATAATTCTAGTTCCAGGGGGTCTGACACCCTTACACAGACATATGTGCAGACAGAATACCAATGTACATAAAATAAAAATAAATATGTCATTTAAAAAATAGAATACACGAAGTTGAGAGGGAGAAGTGATAAGACTGTGTAACAGTTGGGGGAGAGAGGAAGTATGGGGTATATTTCATCAAAACAAATTACATTCATGTATTAAACTCTTAAATAAAATAATAATCAATATATAAAGTTTAAACTATTGCAATATACATAAAAACAATTCTGTGCAAAATATGTAAGAAAACTAGGACACATATTCAGTAAGAAACATCTAAAACATGAATGTGTTTTCTTTTTTATTATTATTTATTACACTTTTTAAAAATTAGAAACAAGCTTGTTTCACATGTCAATCCCAACTCCCTTTCCCTCCCCTCCTCCCACACCCCTCCACCAGCTGCCCAGCCTCCCATTCTCTCCCTACTCCCTTCCCACAGGGGACATTCAGAGTCTGTCATCTCGTTCAGTGCAGGACCTAGGCCCTCGCCCAAGAATCCAGGCTGAGAGAGCATTTCTTTTTGTGGTATGGACACACAAAATCCATTTGTATGCCACGGCTAAATACTGATCTACTGCCTAGAGCCCCATAGATTGTCCAGGTCTCTTCACTGGCACTCACATTCAGGGGGTCTGGATCAGTCCCATGCTGGCCTCTCAGCTCTGTCAGTGTGGGGTCCATGAGCTCTCCCTTGTTCAGGTCAGCTGTTTTTGTTGGTTTCACCAGCCCATTCCTTCCTTACCTCTTTGCTCATCACTCCTCCCTCTCTATCACTGGGTTCCAGGGGTTCAGCTCAGTGTTTAGCTGTGGGTGTTTGCCTCTGCTTCCATCAGGTACTGGATGGAGATTCTTGGACAAGTTAGTCGTCAAGCTCTTTATTAAGAGAAGTAATCAATTATCCTAGGATAATTAATATTTTAGTTATTTCCAGAAACATAAAGAGAAAATATGGGGAAAAGCTGATGAATATAAAAATTGAGTGTTTTAAAAGATTCCTGAGAAAATAAATGCATGTGCAAAACTGGCTAAGAATGGATAGATTCATATATACAGCTTCATTAAAAATAGCCTAAATTGTTGATATACTGATGAAAAATTAATTTTTCTCATTTTAAATACTATGATAATATGTGTTACAGAAATACCAAAATTTCTTTGCTAGCTATATAATTTTGTGATAAGTTATTAACAAATATTTCATTGTCAGCATTGAAAATCATTTAGCATTCACAAACTGTTCTTATTTCAATTTGAATGTTCTATGAAAATGTTTATACTTATTTATATTCCCAAACTGATTTTTAGTGAAAGATATTAATAAAACAAAAAGTCATTCAATTCCTCTGTAATACAAGTTTCAAAATTTAATATCATAATGTAAGATATGGATATAATTTCAAAGTAAAGAAACTTTGGTTTAGTGAAAAGTCTGAACAACATTAAGCAGAACAAAAATGTATAGTCAACTAAATAAACGGAAGGAGGTAATTCACATAACTTTTAGGTATAATTCTGTTCATTTATTTTCCAGATTAAAAGAAAACTTTCTTTCTCTTAAATTATTTATAGAAATGGAAATATTATAAATCACATTTTTGTGAATAAAATAGAAGTATTGAAGCTTTATGCTATTTATTTTTGATAATTCAGAAAAAGGATTGCAATATTTTAAACATATATATATATATATATATATATGTCTGTTTGTTTTTTTCGAGACAAGGTTTCTCCGTATTGCTTTGGAGGTTGTCCTGGAACTCCCTCTGTAGACCAGGCTAGCCTCTAACTTACAGAGAACTGCCTGCCTCTGCCTCCTGAGTGCTGGGATTAAAGTGTGTGCCACCAAAGCCCAGCTTAAAGGAATATATTTTCCTTTTTTTTTTGGTTTTTTAGAGACAGGGTTTCTCTGTATTGTTTTGGAGGCTGTCCTGGAACTCACTCTGTAGACCAGGCTAGTCTCGAACTCACAGAGATCTACGTGCCTCTACTTCCCAAGTGCTAGGATTAAAGGCGTGTGCCACCAATGCCAGGCTAGGAATATATTTTCATAAGTTCAGTAAAATTAATTCTTCTTAAAATTATGCATTATTGACTATATTGAAAACATCAATTATATTACCAAGACTTTGACTGGAATGTTATATTTTATAATATAACCAGAAAATTTAAAAAAAAACAATGATTAATGTAAATTAATTCATGTTGAAAATTTTCTGGTCTAATAAACTATATTCTTGTTTTATTTTGGAAAAAGATAAGGTAATTTACTTCCTGTTAAGTCTACCAATCTGAGATATTAATATGACTTTGTGAAATTCAGATCTTATCTAAATCTGCACACTTTGCAAGAACTTAGAAGATGAAGCATTGGCTTAGAATCCTTTCCTGAAGAGGCTTCTCAAAGCTCTGAAATTCCTTATTAAAGATTCCATTAAGCACTGGAAGGCAGCTGGAAAAGATATTTATTAACCCCACATCTGACAGAGGGCTGATCTCCAAAATTTACAAAGAATTCAAGAAGCAAGTCTCCAAAACACCAAAGGATCCAATTAAAAAATGAGGGACTGAACTAAATAGAGAATTCTCAATGGAGGCATCTAAAATGGCTGAGAAACACTTAAGAAAGTGCTCAACATCCTTAGCCATTAGGGAAATGCAAATCAAAACAACTCTGAGATATCATCTTATTCCTGTCAGAATGGCTAAAATCAGAAACACCAATGACAGCTTATGCTGGAGTGGATGTGGAGAAAGGGGAACACTGGTCCATTGCTGGTGGGAGTGCAAACTTGTACAGCCACTTTGGAAATCAATATGGAGATTCCTCAGGAAAAATGGGACTCAGTCTAACACAAGACCCAGCAAGTCCACTCTTAGGCATATACCCAAAAGGCGCCCATTCATACAACAAGGATGTCTGTTCCACTATGTTCACAGCGGCATTATTTGTAATAGCCAGATCCTAGAAGCAGCCTAGATGCCCCTCAACTGAAGAGTGGATAGAGAAAATGTGGTACAAAAACACAATGGAGTACTACTCAGTGGAAAAAAAAAAACAATGGAATCTTGAAATTTGCAGGCAAATGCGTGACACTAGAAGAAACCATCCTGAGTGATGTCACCCAGTCACAGAAAGACAAACATGAACCTTCATCCAGTGACTGATGGAAGGAGAAGCAGTTACCCACAACAAAACATTGAACTGACCTCCTGGTACCCAGTGACAGAGATGGAGGAGTGACGAGAAAAGGGGTCAATACCGTGCTGCTGAAACCCACAAAGGCCCCTGACAGGACAAGGGGGGAGCTCTTGAACTCCAGACTGATGGCTGAGAGGCCAGAATGGGACTTTTCCAGACTCCCTGAATGTAGTTACACTTGGGAGGCCTCAGCAATCTCTGGGGCATTGGTGTTTACCATGGAGTACGAATGTAGTTTGGGAACCCATTCCACATGGAGGGATGCTCTCTCAGCCTGGACACATGGGGAAGAGCCTAGGTCCTGCCCTGGATGAAATGTCAGACTCTGGAAATACCCCCCATGGAGGGCCTCATCGTCCCTGGGGAATGATGTGGGGATTGGGTGGGGCTTTGGAGGGCTGGTGGAAGGACAAGGGAGGAGAGGTGGGAGAGAGAGCAGGGATTGACATGTGAAGCATTCATGTTTCTAATTTAAATAAAACATATATAAAAATAAAAATAAATAAAAATTCCTTTATAACAGACTCCTTGGTATTTCTCATCTTGTCTGAGTGCTGCCTGTCAGCCTTACCAAGCACCATGTCTTGGATAAAGTTGCAAAATTCTGATGGAGAGATATTTGAAGTTGATGCAGAGATTGCCAAACAACCTGTGACCATCAAGACCATGCTGGAAGATTTGGGAATGGATGATGAGGGAGATGATGATCCTGTTCCTTTACCAAATGTTAATGCAGCAATTCCAAAAAAGGTTGTTCAGTGGTGTACCCATCACAAGGATGACTCTCCTCCTCCTGAGGATGATGAGAACAAAGAAAAGCAGACAGACGATATTCCTGTTTGGGACCAAGAATTCCTGAAAGTTGACCAAGGGACATCATTTGAAGTTATTCTGGATACAAACTACTTAGACATCAAAGGTTTGCTTGATGTCATGTGCAAGACTCTGAACAATATGATACACAGGAAAATTCCTGAGGAGATTCGTAAAACCTTCATATTGAAAACGACTTTACTGACGAGGAAGATACCCAGGTATGCAAAGAAAACCTGTTGTGTGAAGAGAAGTTAAGTACTGTGCCTGACACTGTAACACTAGAAGGATTGCTCTAAATGTTAGTTGCACTGCTTTGTTTATAATTGCTAATATTAGAGAAGAGTAGACAAACACAGCCTTGTCCTCAATGCATGTATAATTCCAGTACAGATCTGACCTATGGCTGAGTTTCTTCTATGAGCTGAATTTTGATTTTGTTTTTTGTTTTTTTCTCATTACTCTGAATAAAACTGAACTTTGGGTTCTCCGTGGAAAGTGGCATTTTGGGGTTTCCCGTTCAGTAAATCAAATTCTGCCAAGTTCATTGTCCAGTTAATTTCAGTGAGCCTTTATAACTTGGGATTGTAAATATAACAACTTATGAGAAGCATGCTGAAATAGAATTAACAAAAAATCTTATATTTTCAATATGTATTTTATTGCATTTATGTAAAAAACATGGCATATTCATTTTGACTAGTCTTTTATTACAAATATTTAATAATTTTCTGAGAGTCAGGGTGACTTTCAGAGTCTACCAGTGTCAGTTATCATTTATGAAGTTTGGTCATTTTCCAATAAAGTGGACTATATCATAACTTTTCTTGTTACATTAAATATCTGACTACAACTCACTGAGCTAATATTTACAACTTTCACCCTACTTTTATGATGTTAAATCAATAAGAACAATTTTGTTGCTTTACTTCAAACTTCTGTAAGCTTAAGCTGCATATTTCAAATATAATTTGTAGAATAATAGTTTATGAATATTGTTCATATCTTTTGCTGTATGGAACATCCAGAGACTTGTCTAGAACACCTGATGCTAAGTAAAAATAAAAAAATTCTATAAGTTTTTTAACACAACCCTTCCTTTAATGAGTTCATAGTAAAATGAATTCAAGTATACAAATATCAATTAACTGTTCTCTGAACTCATAATTATACTAATTTTTTATTTCATGCAATAATTGGTTTGTTTCTCTTCGTGGAATATAAACTACATTCATAAATACTTAATGCTAAAACCATTTGATCAATGTTCTTTGTTCCTTAATTCCAACAGATTTTCAAAAAGTCCAATAATATAAATGAGACATAATGAATAAAGGAAATAATTAATCTTCTTTATCTTCTTCTGCAAAAATATAAAGGAATAAAAATGATTCTTTGTGAAAGTTGAATTGAATCTCCTAAACTTTCTCCTAAAATCATTCCCAGCTACCTCGCTGATTTAGTATATTTATGGTGCTATAGCCAATTACCTGAGGCTGAGTAGATTTAAGGCCTGCATCAAAAGATGTAAGTTATGACTGATACTGTTCACTGAGCCAAGAACAGAAATTAATTACTCACCTTAATCTATCTTTGGAAAGAAATCCTGTTATATCACTTCAGTTCTCATGTAAATTTTTCCTGAGGTCTAGTTTAGATAATCTTTCATACATTAACCTCTACCCTGTTCCTTGGCTCTAAATTCCAACTATCATGTGCTGTTCAGGGCAAAATCTCTCCCAGTAGAAAAATGTAATCTACATTATTTTTAATGAAACATACATAATTGTAGCTTACTATAATTTTGCAGGTATCAATGAATATTTGTTTTCTCTAACACTACTCGCAGATGATTTTCATTTTTTCAACAAAAATTAAGGTAAGTTAATTTGAAAGTGACAATTTTGGCTCCTTATTTTAGATATTTCAGTCCAACGTAATATTTTGAGCCCAAGATTAGCAAAATATCATGACTATAGGAAGGCATGAAGAGGGAGGTTGTTTACTTAATAACTAATAACATACTGAAAGTAGAACAAGAGGAAAATACCTGTGCTAGCTGTGTTCTTCCAAGCCCCCTTTTACCAACTTGTGACATGACTCGGTCTGTATTCAGGATTTGTAATTAATCCTGGAAAAGCTTCTACACACATAGAGAGATGTACTGTACCACTCTCTTGGCCTTTCACAATGCAACAGTTTTCCAATCAAGGTTAATCAACATAGAAAGAAGGAAAGGTATACAGGAATCAATGCAGAGAGATAAAGAAAAAATTCTAGATGTAGAAATCAAATTATTTCCTGGTTTACTTCTTTATGCTTTTAAAGATAATGCAGATTAAATTAGGCTTCTTTTTAACCAATCCTTTTTTTTCTGAAATTTAGTTGATCTGCTCTATTAGTTATGAGAAATATGAAAAATACAGATGTTACAGTCGATCTGCAGATGTTTAGAACCAGTGTCTCCAGGAGTAGATACCATGTGACTGTAATAATCTTTTATGCTATTCTGTTGATCTGACATGGCTAAGAATATTGTCATAACTATTATCTGGTTCATTCCCAAATAAAAGTGCTTCCGAATTTGAGTGGACCATGTTTCCTTGGTATTTTGAAATATCTTGCATAACGGAGTGTTAAAAGAAGAAAATATGTTACAAAGCATTTCTAATTTTGTATTTCAATGTTATGCATTCATATGAACCTGGATGTTATGTAATTTTAGCTTACTTGTATTTATTTTCCCCATCTAGGAGAGAATTTTATTATTCAAGTAAAGTACCTGAAATGTGAGAATTTTTTAAACTGGTACACATTCTTCTTTTGTTTGAATGTTCTACCTAGTAGCATGGATAGGTTAATTTGCCACAGAAGGTCAGTCTGCTTCATCATTAGTTGCTACAATCAGAAGCTGACATGGGTCCAAATGCTTAGGCTTAATGACAAAATCAATATATAATTGTTGAATTTGTAACTGTGGAATTTCTTCAAAGGCTTTAATGATTTATGCCTCAAAGTAAAGTGCATCCCATATGTTCCAAGAGTGGAGTTTAAGGTCATCAACATTATCATTAATGCCACTAATCTCAAACCTTATAGATTGAACAGGACCTGATTATTCCTATTGATTGTATTTTTGTAAAATTATTCATTTTTTGAAACTACAGTCTTCCAGAAAATGGAGAGTTTAAGGTGAAGCAGCATGTACAGGAGTATTTCCTGTAGTAAGTTCTCTTTAATGAAACATTTCATCCAATTGTGGTAATCATCTTATTATTTCCATTGGGATTAAAACCATCCTTTAAGGGAGTTTTTTACCTCTTTAAGAATCTCTATAATCTTCATAAAGTTGTTTTTGTGTGCTTAGGCTGCATTGGAATATTCAAGTCTTGCTGTCATTGGATAGCAGTACTCTAGCGATGCCATATCTCCTTGATTATTGTTGATTGTATTCTTACACTGGAATTTAAGCATCTGGGTTTGGAATGGTTAGGTCTAAGTCCTGATTTCTGAGTTTGTCTTTGTTGTATGGATGTTTTGCTCCTTGGTGTCTGTTTTCTCTTTGGTCTTCTAGTACTTGTTGTCTAGATTTCTGTCAGTCATTGTGACCTCTGATTTATTAGTGAGATTCTGTATATGATGGTAGCTGGCCTTCTGGCAGTTAGCTTGGCCCTTGATGAAGCAGGGGATCTCTGTTTTGGCTGGTGTGGCGCACAGCTATGTACCAGTAGTCCTCAGGGCTTGGGGACAGGGCCTGGCCTTGGGATGTCCTGACTTGTGTTCCTGCACCTGAGCAGTTTATTCTGTTCTTCTCACTGGTATGGCCTGTTCTTCTGGCTGTATTTGATTTTGAAAAGTAAAGTCTGTGTTTGTCAGAAAAATTTGTCTTTAGTTGTGATGGTTAATTTTCATTGTCAACTTTACTAGATTTAGGATCACTGGAAACATGCCTCTGGGTGTGTTTGTGATGATGTTTCCAGAAGTTTTATCTGAGGATGAAAGACTCAGCATGAATGTGGATGGTTCCATCCCACCTCCTGGGCTCCAATACTGAATATAAAAAAGACAGCATGCAGAGCACCAGTATTCAACTCTCTTTACTTCCTGATTATTAATTGAATTTAACCAGCAAGCTCCCCTCAGGACACTATACCATAATTAACTGTACCTTGAAACTCTGACCGAAAATAAACATTTTTCCTTAAGTCACTTGTGTCAGATATTTTAGCAAAAAATGAACAAAATAACTATGGTTTTCTTTATTTTGTTGTCCTAACCCAGTTTTGGTATCAGAGTAAAACTAGTCCCCATAGAATGTATTTATATTGCTATTTATTTTTCCCCTCTTTTGTAGAGTAGCTTCAGAAGCATGGGTGTTATCTCTTCAATTAAAGGTTTGGTAGAATTCAGCAGTGCATCTGTCAAGTCCTGGGTTTTTCTTTGTAGTGTATTTTTATTATCATTTAAATCTCATTGCTTAGTATGCATAACTTGAGTTTGTATGTGTGTGAGAGAGAGAGAGAAAGAGAGAGAGTTAGAGAGAGAAAGAGAAAATGTATGTGATACATGATTGTGTATGCATGATCACATATATATGTGTGTGTTTGTATGTTTTATTATGAAAGTTGGAGGTTTTGGTTTTGTTGTTTGATGTTATGTTGCAATTGTCTCTGCAGAGGGAGAGATGACACAGCTGCTAGTCTTAGTTATCAAAATCAACTAGATTAATATGTTCTTTTCTGTTGGACTCAACTTTTTATGTGAATTTCTCAGTCTGAGACGCCTGCCTACCAGTTAAGATTTTCTTCTGACAATATTGGCGTCCTGTTTCCCATTTGTAGCTTTCAATGTCTGAGGCAGACAGGGAGGTGTATTTCTGTTTCTGTGTGCTTTTGACACTATATGTTTACTTTGCATGAATCTGAGAGGTTTCTTTTCATGACCATCTCAAAGTCCTTGCTTGAGAAAACTTATTTCTATGTGAGATCATAGAAGATTGGGCCAACTTCTCATTTTCCTATGTTGGTATTTGACTAAGAAGTGGCAAGAGAATTTATTTCCACATATGCTTCAACTATAGGGATATCATGGAGAATCTCTAATCTCTGCTTCAGACTCTCATTCCATGTTTCTACTCCACTATCTATGGCCTATGGTGCCATGTATATTTTTCTACCTACTGTTTACCAAGCCTCTGGCATTTTTTATGTAACTCACTTGGGATTTCTCCAGGTTACCTTCCTTGTGGCACCTATACCCATTATGGGCCAAAGATTTTGTTATGACTATCGCTGAACCTGACCCTGAATGGTTAGTACAGTGTCTACATGCTGCATTGTGAACATTCTTGCCTACTTCTTCCATGGAAAAATTGTGGAGTTCACACTTGCACATATTTATGTTATTTGTGCTGTTTTTTTCTGTTCCTCCAAATTTTTCAGCTGAATATATTATTATAACATGCTTACTCTGTATAATGTTGCTTGTAATTTGTATATATGTTTTCAAAATTGACTATTTCCTTTTCAATTTTATTTATTTTTAATTTAAATTAGAAACAAGCTTGCCTCACATGTCAATCCCAGAGCTCTCTCCCTCCCCTCCTCCCCTGCCCCCATCAATCCCCCAATCTCCTGCCCAATCCCCACTCCACTCTCCAGGGAGGGTGAGGCACTTCATGGGGGTATCTCCAAAGTCTGTCATATCATTCAGGGCAGGGCCTAGTCCCTCCCCCATGTGTCCAGGCTGAAAGACCATCCCTCCATGTGGAATGGGCTCCCAAAGTCCATTCCTTTGCCACAGAAAAATTCTGATCTAGTACCCGAGGCCACAAAGATTGCCGAGACCTCTTCACTGACACCCATGTTCAGGGTGTCTGGATCAGTCCCATGCTGGCCTCCCAGCCATCAGTCTGGGGTCCAAGATCTCCCCCTTGTTTAAGGCAGCTGTTTCTGTGTGTTAAACAAGCCCAGTCCTGGCCCCTTTCCTCATCAGTTCTCCCTCTCTGTTGCTAGGTTCCAGTTCAGTTCAGTGTTTAACTATGGGTGTTTGCCTCTGCTTCCATCAGATACTGGATGCAGGCTCTAGGATAGCATAATGTCAGTCTCATTATCTGGGAAGGGCATTTAAGGTAGCCTCTCCATTATTGCTTAGATTGTCAGTTGGTGTCATCCTTGTACATCTCTGGAAATCTCACTAGTTCCAGATATCAAACCTATATTGACTCCCTCTATTATGCTATCTTTCATCCTGCTCTCCTTTATTCTTCCCCCCACCCGACTCAACTCCCCCATGTCCTCCTCTCTCCTTCTGTTCTCCCCCTCACTTTTCCACAGCTCCCTCTCCTCTCCCGCCATGCTCCTATTCTCGGGAGATCATGTCCCATTCCTCTTCTCTGGGGTACCATGCAGAAGTTACTATTTTCTATTGCATAACCAATGGGTATACTCTTCCCTAGAAAAGGCTGTATAGTGTGACCTCTGCGTTCCTTGGTTGTCTATAGTTCTTTCTATAGGATTTTAGCTTCATGAGCCTTCTCCTCTCCACATTAGTATGTATATTACTGTCTTTCTTATTCAACTCATATTTAAGTAGTAATTTTAGTGAGACTTTATGGATGTAGCTTCTGGCATTACTAGGAGATGCAATCCCACATCAAATACCCCCTTCTATTGGTTCTTATAATATTTTTCCCTCCTCTTCCACAACAATCCCTGAGTCTCAGGTACAGAAGCAATGCTGTACATGTACCATTTGAGACTGGACTCTACAACTCTGCATTTTAGATGGCTATACTTTTCTGTAATGGTCTCTCCTTGTTGCAAAATATCTCCTAGATGATAGATGAGAACTATATTTATCTGTTGATAGAAGGAAAAATATATAGAATGTAGTTAGGGATTGGGCTAGTTAAATAAAGTGGCAATTGAAGGTTCTCCAAGAACCATGGCTTCACTTATATTCCATAGTTGGTTTCTAATGCCAGGCATGATTTTACTCTTGTTGACATGTCTTAAGACTGGTTGGAGAGCTGTTGAGCATTGCCAAGGTATGCATGCTACTACTATACTCTTAGAAATATTGTACTTTGCTGGGCTTTGCTGTCATTCATAGGCATCATACCTATATAGGACTATTGGTTGCCTCTATTTTTGGGAAGTTTGGAGAATGACTTCTGGCCTCATGCCAGATAGTCTTCATTAATGAAGCTGTAGGTTCAGTTCCAGCTCAGCAGCCTCTGGCAACTTAGTCTGAAGTACATAGTGTTTTCAGCAATAGGGACTTATTTACCACTTTTGGAGGGTAATGTTTGACAATAGCAAAAGCCTATGATGCTGTTTAGAATTTCAGACAACTCAGACTTTTTAAAAAAATGCTGTGGTGTTGGTTAGATCATCTTTGATTAAACAAAGAAGCATTGTCAATCCAGATGGGAAATTTTCAGTTAAACTGGATACACACACACACACACACACACACACACACACACAAACACTTGTTTAGGTAGACAGTTAGTAGTTTGATTGCTTATAGCTTTTTCTGATACGCCTAAAGTTAGTTTATCGCCCCCACTCCTTCTTTATTCAAATCCCTCCATCTCTCTAAGTAGAGATTCTTCCATTTTTTACTATTTCCTACTTCAGATCTCATGTAGCCTGCTATTCTAATCTTTTTAATAGTCATGTTACTGGGTAAAATTAATATCTCAATATAATTTTTATTTATGTTAACCTGATGAGTTGTGATGGTAGAACTTTTCAAATGTGATTTTAGTTTAGTTTTGAGTATCTGTTTTTGTAAGATTCTCTGGTTGCAAAAAAAATTGTTTTCTGGGGACGTGGGGTAACTCAGCTGGTAAAGATGCTGGCAAACTTGAAGACCTGATATTAATCCCCAAGTTGTACATGAGAGAAGAAGAGAACCACTTAAACAAATTGTCTTTTGTCTCTCTTTATTTACGGCCTGGTGACCCTACATCAATACATAAATAAATATAACAATAATTAGTATGAACAAAAGCTTTTAAAATTCTATTTTATATCTATGCATTTTTTAGAGAGTCTCATATAGTGCAGGCTGGCCTTGAACTTAGTGGTTACCCAATAATGACACTGAATTACTCATCCTCCTGTTTTCATGTCACTCATAGTGACAAGGGCACCACCACATTTTAAACTCTTTGTAAAAATATCTTCAGGGAGTCTTTTTCCATACTTAATTGCACTTTTATTTTCTATGTGAGTTGGAATTTATTATACATTTTATTTGGCAGGCTCATATCAAGAACATGATTTGCAAATACTGCCTCCCATTCTGTGAGTTCTTTTCATATTTTTATTCCTGATGTGCCTTATGAATCACCGAATCATAATTAGAAAGGGTAAATCTACCTTAGCAAGAATATTTTATTAAAAAGAAATTCTCATTCTCCAAGTATATCATATTCCAGTGTGTTTCATATGAATCAATAATTAAATATTAACTGAGTTTCTATGATGAGCTTTTTTCTGTGAAAAATAGTTTATTTTGTGTCCCAAATAATTGTATATCAAGAAAGGAAATTGGTAAACTTCTATATCTTGGTAGAATTATATCAGTATTTGAATTGATTAATTATGAATAATGACAGCAATAAAAACTGAGGTGATGAAACAAAAATTAAAAACAGTGTTGATATATATATGTACATTTGAAAACTTTGATGACATCATTTGAGGAAATGGCATCTAATGAGAAAGAAATGAAAGACTAATATATCAGTGAAATTCTTTAATCAAAAGAACAATTTAACAAGATACTAAACTGGACAGATGTCTGAATCTGTTAATCGAAGCCAGTGATATCAGTGGAGCTCTGAAGATTGGGAAAAGAGGTATATGCTATGTTGCTCCAGATTTAAACGTATTTTTCTGAGTAATGAGATTCCCATACAACTATTAAATCCAACTAGGTTGTTAATATCTTATCAAATAAATTTGCTACTGAAGTTTGATGAACAGAAAAAAACTAAAACAACACAAGAATATCTTAAGCATATTTTAATCTAAGAAGAAAATTGAACATGCTGAAAACCTTTTCAAACAGGATTATAATTTTGTTCAAGCAGATCAAAATTCTCACTTGAATTTTTTGTTTTCTAATTTTTAATTTTCTTTTTCATTTAGCAAGCTGTTAATTACTTATTATATTCATGCTTGTACATTAAACTAGATAAAAGATATCAAAAGTCATGGAATGAAAAATCGGAGAGTTGCTATTTAGTAAGTTTTCAAAACATATTTAAAAATTAGGAAATACAAGCTCTTTTGGGGTTGAATTTAAAATTAAAACAGGTGTAGTTCATATTTTGAATGTGTCCTCAAGTGCCCATATTGGTATGTGACGTAATGCTACTAGGAGGCTACAGAAGCTTTAAACATAAATCATGTAGGATAGACATTTCTTCTGTAGTTTGAGAAGTGAATGGCTTCCCTACTCTCATCATGATAGTCTGCCTTGTCACAAGTCTTGAAATAATGGGGCCAATTGATAATTAATCAGGATACGGAAACATAGGTGATGGGGGCAGCCCTTCTTTATGCTGAGAATATATGTTTCTCTTAATGGTTTAATAAAGTCTTGATTGGCCAGTAGCCATGCAGGAAGTGTAGGAAGGGCTACCAGACTAGAAGAATGCTGGGAAAAGCAGGACAGAGGGAGAGAGTTGTGGGGGAGATGCCATATAGCTATTGGGAGGATAGGATTCTGAGCATTCTCTGGTAAGCCAAGACCACATGGGTTAATAATTAAGAGAGAGCTACCCAGTAAGAAGGCTGAGCCATTGGCCAAACAGTTGATAATTAATATAAACCTCTGTGTATTTATGCAGGACCAAGTGGGACAGAAACTCCATCTACCCATAGGCAAAAAGTGTACATTAGCTCATCAATTGTATATCCTTGGTGTTTGTTATACAGATGGAAACCTGAGTGTCACAGAAACCCATGCTAAATATTTACAATATTGATGTGATTATATTGAGGATGTAGAGAAACATTTTAAATTTGATTCATGAAAGGACTTTGGAAAATTTGGATTATGAAGACTTGAGAAACCCTGAACTACAAAAAGAGGTTACAAATAAATTATGGTTTGGATCTGAGATCAAAATGCTAATAGAAACAGACAGTAAAGTTAGTACACACCTCAACTTCAAAAACAGATATTACCTCAGAGTAAAGAATTGAGAAAAGATTTTCCAATCAAATGGACCCAAGAAAAATCTGGTGCAGCTATCCTAGTATCTAACAAATTAGACTTTAAACGAAAATCAATCAAAAGAAATGAAGAAAGTCATTTCATATTCATCACAGGAAAAATACATTAGAAAGGAGTCTCAATTCTGAACGTCTATGCCTCAAATACACAGGCACCCACATTAATAAAAGAAATATTACTAAAACTAAAATCACACATGCCTTACACAGTTACAGTGGGAGACTTCAACACCCTACTCTCACCACTAGACAGGACCACCATACAGAAACTTAACAAAGAAACTAACAGAAGTTATGACCCAATTGGGTTTAACAGATATCTATATTACATTCCATCTAAGCACAAGAGAATATACCTTCTTCTCAGCGCCACACTGGAACCTTCTCTAAAATTGAACACATATTTGGCAGTATAGCAAACCTCAACAAGTACAAAAAATGGAATAACCCCCTGTATCTTATCAGACCACAATGCTTTAACGTGAGAATTCAACAGCAACACAAATTGCAGAGACCCTACAAACACATGGAAGTTGAACAATGCACAATTGCCCCTTACTAGGTCAAGGAAGAAAGAAACAAACAAAGAAAGAAAGAAATTAAAGACTTTCTAGAATTCAAAAATATGAAGATACAACATAACCAAACTTATGGGTCACTTTGAAAGCAGTACTAAGAGGAAAGTTCAAAGCACAAAGTACTCACATAAAAAAATGGAGAATAGTCACACTAGAGAATTAACAGTACAACTGAAAGCTCTAGAACAAAAAGAAGGAAACTCTCCTTGGAGGGCATAGACCCCAGGAAATAATCAAACTGAGGGCTACAATCAGTAAAGTGGAAACAAAGAAAACAATACAAAGAATCAATGTAAAAAAGAGTTGGTTTTTCCAGAAAATCAACAAGGTAGACAAACCTTTAACCAAGCTAACCTAAAGGCAGAGAGAAAACAGGCAAATTAACAAAACCACGAATGCAAAAAGGGACATAACAAAGGACATTCAGGAAATCGAGACATCATCAGGTCATACTTTGAAAACCTGTACTCTACAAAATTTGAAAATTTTAAAGGAAATGGACAATTTTCTGGATAGATATCACTTATCAAAGTTAAATCAAGAACAGATAAGCAATTTAAACAGACCTATAACCCCTAATGAAATAGAAGCAGTCATCAAAAGTCTCCCAACCAAAAACGTCCAGGCCCAGATGACTTCAGTGCAAAAATCTACCAGAAATTAAAAGAAGAGTTAATATCAATACTCCTAAGTGTGTTCCACACAATAGAAGCAGAAGGTTCATTGCCAAACTCTTTTTACAAGACTACAATTACCTTGGCACACAAGATAAACAATGACACAACTAAGAAGGAGAACTACAGACCAATATCACTCATGAACATTGATGCAAAAATACTCAAAAAAATACTGGCAAATCGGATCCAAGAGCACATCAGAAAAGTCATCCACCATGATCAGGTAGGCTTCATTCCAGGGATGTAGGGATGGGTCAACATATGAAAATCATTCAATGTAATCCACCATATAAACAAACGGAAAAAGAAAAACCACATGATCATTTCAGTAGATGCTGAAAAAGCCTTTGACAAAATCAAACAACCATTAACGATACAGTTCCTGTATAGATCAGGGATAACAGGAACATATCTGAACATAGTAAAAGCAATATACAGTAAGCCAACAGCGAATATCAAACTAAATGGAGAGAAACTCAACATGATTCCTCTAAAATTAGGAACAAAACAAGGTTGTCCACTCTCTCCATACCTATTTAATATTGTACTTTATATTCTAGCTAGAGCAATAAGACAACAAAAGGAGATCAAGGGGATACAAATTGGAAAGGAAGAAGTCATACTTTCACTATTTGCAGATGATATGATAGTTTACATAAGTGACCCGCAAAACTCTACGTGGGAACTCCAACAGCTGACAAACATCTTCAGCAAAGTGGCATGATACAAGATTAACTCAAAAAAAATCAGTAGCCCTACTATATACAGACACTAAATGGGTGGAGAAAGAAAACAGAGAAATATCACACTTTACAATAGCCACAAACAACATAAAATACCTTGGGGTAATACTAACCAAACAAGTGAAATGCCTGAAATGCAAGAATTTTGAGTCTTTAAAGAAAGAAATTAAAGAGGATACCAGAAAACAGAAAGACCTCTCATACTCTTGGATATGTAGGATCAAAATAGTAAAAATGGCAATCTACGGATTCAATGCAAAAGCAATCTACAGATTCAATGCAATCCCCATCAAATACTGGCACAATTCTTCACGGACCTTGAAAGAAAATACTCAACTTTTTATGGAAAAACAAAAGACCCAGGGTAGCCAAAACAACCCTGTAAAATAAAGGAACTTCTGGAGACATCAACATCCCTGACTTCAAACTCTATTATAGAGCTATAGTCCTGAAAAGAGCTTGGTATTGCCACAAAAATAGACAGGTAGACAAATGGAATCGAACTGAAACCCTGATATTAACCCACACACCTATGAGCATTTGATTTTTGACAAATACGCTAAAGTTTTACAATGGAAAAAAGAGCATCTTCAACAAATGGTGCTGGCATAACTGGGTGCTGACATGCAGAAGACTGCAGATAGGCCCATGTCTATTGTCATGAACAAAACATACGTCCAAATAGATCAAAGACCTCAACAGATATGCAGCCACACTGAACTTCTCAGAAGAGAAAGTGGCAGATACCCTTGAACAAATTGGTACAGGAGACTGCTTCATGAACAGAACACCAGTAGCAGAGACACTGAGATCAACAATTAATAAATGGGACCTCCTGATACTGAGAAGCTTCTGTAAGGCAAACAACACAGTCAACAAGACAAAAAGGCAGCCCACAGAATGGAAAAAGATATTCAGTAACCCCACATCTAACAGAAGGCTTATCTATAAAATTTACAAAGAATTCAAGAAGCAATTCTCCAAAACACCAAATGATCCAATTAAAAAGTGGGGTACACAAATAAATAGAGCATTCTCAGTAGAGGAGTCAAAAATGACTGATAAACACTTAAGAAACTACTCAACATCATTAGTCATCAGGGAAATACAAATCAAAACAACTTTGAGATACCATTTTACTCCTGTCTGAATGGCTAAAATCCAAATCACCAATGATAGTTTATGCTGGAGAGGATGTAGAGAAAGGGGAACACTCCTCCACTGCTGGTGGGAGTGCCAATTCATATAACCACTTTGGAAACCAGATTCCTCCAGAAAAATGGGAATCATTCTTCCACAATAGCCAGCAACTCCACTCTTAGGCCTATACCCAAAACATGCATATTCATACAACAAGGACATCTATTCCACTATGTTCATAGCAGAATTATTTGTTATAGCCAGAAACTGGAAGCAACCTAGATATCCCTCAACTGAAGAGTGGATAGAGAAAATGTGGTACATTTACACAATGTAGTACTACTCAGTGGAAAAAAAACAGTGGAATCTTGAAATTTGCAGGCAAATGCATGACACTAGAAGAAACCATCCTGAATGAGATAACCCAGTCACAAAAAGACAAACATGGTGTGTACTCACTCACATATGTGTTTTAGACATGGATCGGGGAAGGCCCAGCCTACAATCCCAAGTGTCTAGGAAACAGGAAAGAACCTAAGAGATGTATACATTGTACCCTGGAGAAAGGGAAAGGGTCAGGATCTCGTGAGAAGTTTGGGAGCATCCGGTGAGGGGCAAGTTGCTGGGAGAAAGAGAGGGAGTGAAGAGGAGGGGAGAGGAGGACATGTGAAAGCAGGAAGGTTGACAAACCCAGCTACCACCCAGGACCAGAACCAAGTCTATGAGTTAGCACACCCCAACTTCTACCTCCTTTATGAATTGCTGGAGTGTGTGAAGGAGGTGGACCTGCCAATCTGAAGCGACAAAATCCCCATGACACAGGAAAGCAACAAAATATTCAAGGAAAGTTCCAGTGAGGGCCCAGTATTAATAGTATAGCAGAAGCCAGAGGCCTCAAACCAGGAAAATGACTCATTGTAATGAACACTTATAAGTAAAGATATGTGAAATAAAGGGTATACTTCTTAAATTACCAAGCCACACTACAGCTTCCTATAACTCACAGTGAAATACATGCAGTCATTAAAAATCTCCTACTTCAAAAAAAGCCCAAGGGCAAATGGTTTCAGCACAGAATTCTATGATACTTTCAAAGAGGAGATAATGTCAGTACTCCACAAATTATTCTACAAATTTGAAATAGAAGGACCATTGAGCACCTCATTTTGTGAGGCCAGAATTACCCTGATCCACAAACTACATTAAGACTCAAAAACGAAAGAGAAGTACAGACCAATGTACTTCCCTCATGAACATAGATGCAAAGATATTGAATACAATATTTGCAAACTGAATCCAAGAACAAATCAAAAAGATCACCATGATTAAGTAACTTCAACCCAGAAATGCAGGGATGGTTCAACAAATGAAAATGAGTAATGTAGTCCACAATATAAATATATTGGGAAAATGACAACACATAATCATCATATTAGATGTTGATAAAGTCTTTGATAAAATTCAAATCATCTTCATGACTAAAGTCCTGGAGCAATTAGCAATACAAGGGTCATACCTCAACATAATCAAGAAGTTTACAGGAAGTCTATAGCCAACATCAAATTAACTGTAGAGAAACAAAAATTAATTCCACTAAAATCAGGATCAATGCAAGATTGGTCACTTTCTCAAAATCTATTCATTATAGTACTTGAAGTTTTAGCTGTAACAAGTACTAAAGGAGATCAACTGGAAACAATTGAAAAGGAAAAATGTGGGGACACCAGACCTTGAGCAAAAACCCACTTCCTCTTCAGCCTGGGAGCAGGCAGCTGTGAGATAATGTTTACTGAAAACAATTCAGTGCTTTAAAGCTCTTGATAGGGCTCAGATAAGGGCTTGCTCACTGAAACACCATGACTTTGACACCCCCTACGGCTAGATGCTTCTTCCTGTCCCCCCTGCGGTGTCTCCCTGATTCTGGAGCCGGAGATTAAACCACCAGCCAGGAGGGTGAGAAGTCTGGGAGAGTTGTTGGAGAATTGTATGTAGATGGATGGCAGAAGTCCTTAAAAAGGGAAGCGTTTTTTCTTGGAGAGACTTTTCCCGAGAGACTTCTCCTAAGCAGACTTCTCTCCTCCTAAGCTGACTTGGGAAGCATAAAGTTTTCTTAAAGCAACCGACCGGTCTCTGTGTCATCTATCCCGACCACCTCGCTACATTCTCGGATGCAGGCCGCACAGCAGGTGTGACAATTGGAGGATCCCACCGAGATCGTGAAAGCGAGGTAAGTGAGCGGGTTCGTCTCTTTTTCTGGCCAGGGACAGATTGGAAAAAGAAAAGAAAAGAAACCATGGGGAATAGTTCTGGGAAGCTTAAATTACAGTATCAAGTTAAAAAGTTACTTGAAGGACATGGGACTACAGTAAAGTCTAAAACCTTAGAAGGCTTTCTAAAGTCGATCGAACGAGCCAGTCCATGGTTCATTACCGGGGGGAGCTTAAATATCCCAGATTGGGAGGAGGTTCGCCGTGATCTTCATCAACTTTTATGAAAAGAGGGACCTGAGTCCCTGCCCCCATCCACATTCTCCTTATGGAGATTAGTGAAGGGTGCACTTTTGACAGATAAGGCTAGCCACCGTCAGGTAGTCCAGGCCACAAAAGAGGCTTTTTCAGAGTTACAAGAGATTGCGACTCAAGCCTCCCTGAGTTCTGAAGCAGAGAGTGACAGTGAATCATCTGGAGAAACCCTGACTGAAACTAGAGGCTCCATTGTTAGTGAGGATGAGGAGGAGCCTCTTAGCAACAACAAAAGAGTTAATAGAAATCTCGGGGCGCGACCCAAAAGGAGGGACTTCAGTCAGAATCGGGTATATCCTATTCTGTCAGACCTAGAAAATGAAAATAGCTCAGACCCAGACTCTGATTCGTCAGAGTCTGAGAAGGAACGGTTACTTGCTGAGGGCTTGACCCTTAAAAAGGCACTAAAAAGGACTCAAATTAAAAAAAGACAGGACAGGGAGAGAAACCCTCCATACTCTAAAATGAGGGACTCCTCCTTCTCGGACCTGGAGGGAAGACCCAGAGGAGGGGTCCAATGCTGTCCGGTGGTGGCCCCAGTAATGGAAGTTCCAGACCCAAACAACCCTGAGCGGGTCATTAGGCCCATAACCCTTTAAGTTTCATAGATATGAAACAACTGAAAGAGGCAACTCTAAATTATGGAGCACAGGCTCCCTTTACACTTTCCTTAATGGAATCTTTTGTGCCTCTTAATTTGACACCTGGCGATTGGCAGCAGCTTTGCAGAGCTGCTTTGTCCGGGGGAGATTATTTGATTTGGAGAGGTGAGTTTCAAGAAAGATGCAGCCAGACAGCCCAAAGAAATGCACAGGCCGGACAGCCCCAGAGAAATGTGGAGATGCTTACTGGGAGTGGTCAGTATGCCACCGCTCAACAACAAATGCAATATGACATCGCTGTCTATGCCCAAGTGGCGGCAGCAGCCCAAGGTGCTTGGAAAGCATTGCCTTCAAAGGAAGGAGGGGATCACCTGTCCAGAGTCCTTCAAGGACCCTCCGAACCTTTCCAAGACTTTGTAGACCGCCTCAGTCAAGTAACAGAGAGAATATTTGGGGGCATTGGGCCTGCGATGCCAATTATCAAACAGATGGCTTTTGAAAATGCAAATAAGTACTGTAAGGAGGCTCTTCGCCCCCACCGCAACAAAAGTCTAAATGACTACATCCGGATCTGTAGAGACATTAATGGTAATTTCATCCAGGGCCAAGTGTTAGCTGCTACTATACGACCCCAAGGGGGAAAAAAAGATCTAATCAGGGAGGGAGAAAAACATGTTTCAGCTGCGGTAGTGAGGGACACTTCCATAGAGAGTGCCCTCAAAATAGTACTACTAGTCTCAAGAGACCTGGTTTATGCCCCGCTGCCAAAGGGGATATCATTGGGCCACTGACTGTTACTCTAGAACTGACTTGGGGGGCAATTTCCTTCCTACTAATAATAATCAAAAAAACTGGAAGAGGGCCCCGCCCCAGGACCCCAAAACCAATGTGTATGGGGCAATGACCCCTGCTGTGGGCAGCAGCAAGATTCGTTTACTCCCCCAGAGCAACCCCTTCATATCTCAGACTTCCTTAGAGCCACTTCAGGCAGTGCAGGACTGGACATCGGTCCCTCCACCCGGGCAGTCCTAACACCAGAGATGGGGATCCAGGCCCTCCCTACTGGGGTACATGGGCCATTGCCCCCAGGCACAGTTGGACTACTCTTGACACAGTCCAGTACTATCCTTCCAGGCATCCAGGTACACCCTGGGATTATAGACCAGAATAACAAAGGAGAGATTAAAATAATGACATCAGTGGCCAGTGGGATTGTCTCCATCCCAGCAGGAGAGCGGATTGCTCAGTTACTCCTCCTCCCTACAACTCCTTGCAAGGCTCAAGAAAATTAAAAGAAAAACTAAGAGATTTAAAAGACTGGCCAACAAGTAAGGCTATAAGGATGTATTAAGCTAGGGGTACCAGATTAAACGTCTAGGCCCTCACCTAACAAAGGTCAGGGAAAAAAGAAAACCTAAGATAAGAAGTTGCCCTCAGTTAGAGGATGGATTGGAGGATCATCCTCAATGGGAGGATAGATTAAAGATGGGTAAATTAAAAAAAAATTGGTAAAGTTAATAAATGAGGTATTAGTATTCAGTAAAGAAAAAGACAAAGGTATATAAAATAAAAAATGTTTACATTTATATGGGGTAGGTTATTGATACAAATTTAAGGTCAATTTTGTGAGCCATCTCTAAAAACTTTTGGCAAAAGCCTGGCCTTTCCACTTTGCATCTACAGAATTACAAGGAGTGGGTATGGCTGTAGCCCCTAAGTGTAGCTCAAAACTTCTCTAATAAAAAAAATGATGAGGGACATACAGAACTTTTTCAACCTTTTGTTTTAATTCAAAGATTGACTGGAGTTGTTCTGTTAAAGAAGTTTCAGTTCAACAAACTAATCACAACCTAGGCAAAAGGATAGATATATATGCATGGTCTGTGTGTATGGACGTGGCCACTTCAGTATGTATAAAGTGTGAAATGTAAATGCATGAATGTTGACAAAAGCAACTATTCTAACTGCCTTGGATATGATTAAAGGGATACTTAAATCCCTTCAAACGGTTAAAAACTACCTAAATCGATTTAGATATAGCCAAAAGAAACATCCAGTCAGTCGGTTAATATTTTAACAAAAAATTCAAGTTAAGCCCTCAGAGCCAGTCAGAGAGAGAGAGAGAGAGAGAGAGATTTTTTTCAGGGAACTGTCCTGCTGCTTTGGCAGGCCCCCACCCCCAAAGGTGTCTGTGTAGATGCAAATTAGGCCTTGTCAGTTCAGATGCAAAGGAGGCCTTGTCAGCTAGTGAGAGCTACAGGTTAAAAAAAAGGGGGGGACTATTTGGGACATAGTATAGTTTACAATCCTTAAATGATTCTCAAAGGTACTTAATGGTTATGTCCCTTTTAAAGGACATCTACTAATACTTTAAATAGTGATCCCAATTCACCTAGATAGTTGACTAAGGAGGGTAGACAAATCCTTCTACTGTTATGGTCCAACTTCAACAGTTCAAACAAAATTTAAAAATAAAAGGGTGAGTAATGTCCCCAGTCCCCACATGATTCATTAAATAATCCACTCCTCATTTAAAAATTTTTAAAATGTAAATGCCAGTGAGGAATCTGCTTCAGACAGATTCTGACATAATGAAAGTTAAACAACTATTACTCAGGTCAAATGGAAACATCCATACACTAGACAGTAGAGAAGACCCTAATTTGGGGTCAAGGGCATGTTTGTGTTTTCTTACAGGAAAAGAATAAAGCTTCAGTAGCTGTCACAACATTAGGTGAGATGCATGGAGCAGAGAAAACTAGACCTGAGACTGTGGGAGCCTGCTCAAGCCAGTTCGAGATCTCCTAAGTCGGTGTTCCTGACCCTTGATGTCATCAAATCTACAGCCCGAGAAAGAAATAAAACAGTCAGTTCGAAATTTCCAGTTTCTCATCAGGCTTGCTACATCAACCTCCTGGACCCGTGAGTTTTCATCCCAAAGCCAACAAAACTGTAAGATTAGCAGATTGCCTTTGACACACCTTAAAACAACAGAATTCATTTTGCCAGCTTTTCCCTTTGGGGGAAAAAAGGACCCATTTAAAACATTTGGACATTGGTATGGACTGTGATGAGTGGCAAAAGCCTCTTTTCAGTATTTGAACAGGACATGGTCACTTGAAATATCAGACTTGGTAGTTCCTGTTTCTGGAATCACACCTATGCCAGTGTGTTTCTCTGGAGAAATGTGGTTTGTCCTGGTGCGACAAAAAGACTTTGACTTGGGTTACATGTTCGGCTGATACTACTGACATTAAATCGACAGACTACATCACCACAGGAACAAATTGGTACTCTGTAAATAGTGCAACAAGCCTCTTGTTCATATTTTTTTATGATGCTACATGTGTAACATCAATGATTGTACCTAATGTATCTGTGCAAGTGCACTATCTAATGCTTTCCTAAGTAGATCTTAAAATGATTGTAAACTTTATCACTGTTTTAACCATCAAATTGTAACTATAAATCACCCTTGTAGCAAAGAAAGACTGGTGGTAAAATGCTACGGCCCAGATCGGGGGATGGGCAGGTGATGGAGAGGGGCTGTGTCAGTGGGGGTCCTAGGAATGGTAACAGTGGCAGTATACATTCTGGCTTCATGCTGAGTTCAAAGTGCCTTAGCCCATGTCAATCCCGATAGCCATAAAGCCTTATTACAGATGATTCTAAGGTTGGGGCTCTCTGTTGACAGGCAACCTGTGGGGAAGACCCCTTCCACCTAAGACAGGGGTTCAAGGTCCCCTAAAGACGGGCCAGGGAGGGTGACCCTACTTGACCTATGCCAGGAGTGCCTCATTTAAAAATAAAAAGGGGTGAATTGTGGGGACACCAGACCTTGAGCAGAAACCCACTTCCTCTTCAGCCTGGGAGCAGGCAGCTGTGAGATAATGTTTACTGAAAACAATTCAGTGCTTTAAAGCTCTTGATAGGGCTCAGATAAGGGCTTGCTCACTGAAACACCATGACTTTGACACCCCCTATGGCTAGATGCTTCTTCCTGTCCCCCCTGCGGTGTCTCCCCGATTCTGGGGCCGGAGATTAAACCACCAGCCAGGAGAGTGAGAAGTCTGGGAGAGTTATTGGAGAATTGTATGTGGATGGATGGCAGAAGTCCTTAAAAAGGGAAGCATTTTTTCTTGGAGAGACTTTTCCCGAGAGACTTCTCCTAAGCAGACTTCTCTCCTCCTAAGCTGACTTGGGAAGCATACAGTTTTCTTAAAGCAACCGACCGGTCTCTGTGTCATCTATCCCGACTACCTCGCTACATTCTCCGATGCAGGCCGCACAGCAGGTGCGACAGAAAAATTCAAAGTATTATTATTCACAGATAATATGAAGATATACATAAGAGACCCTAAAGATTCTACCATTTATAGACACTTTCAGCAAAGTGAATGGTTACAAATCAATTAAAAATAAACTGGTAGCCCTCCTGCATGCAAATATCACAGATGATAAAAATCACGGAAACAAACTTCATAAAAGCCTGAACTAATGAAGCAAGTGAAAGACAAAACTTCAAGTCTTTGAAAAAAGAAATCAAAGAAGATATCAGAAGACTGAAAGGTCTCCCAAGATAATGGATTGGTGGGATTAACACAGTAAAAAATGGGCATCTTACTAAAAGATTCAATTCAATTCCCACCTAAACACCAACACAGTTCTTCTCAGACCTTGAAAAGGTCTCAGCTTCATATGGAATAATGAAAATCTCAGGATATTTAAAATAATCCTGGACAATAAAAGAGCTGCAGAGGTATAACCATCCTAATTTCAAGTTTTCCTAGAGAATTATAGCAACAGGCACATGTCATTTCCATAAAAACAGACATATTGATCAGTAGAATCAAATTGAAGACACCAACATAAATCTATGGACACCTGACTTTTTATAACAAAGAAGTCAGAAGTACATGCTGGAACTAAGACAGAATCTTCAACATATGGTGTTGATTAAATTGGATATCTGTGTGTAGAAGAATGCAAATAGATCCATATTTATCACCCTGCACAAAACTCAAGTCCATGTGGAATAAAGACCTCAGCATAAAAACAAATACACTGAACCTGATAGAAGAGAAAGTGCGGGACAGCCTTGGCACAGGAGCAATTCTTGAACAAAACACCAACACCACAGGCACTGAGATCAACATTTCATAAATGAGATCTCATGAAACTGAAAAGCAGTTTTAAGGCAAAAGCCACCACCAATCAGACAAAGCAGCCTACAGAATGGGGAAACATTTTTACCAACTCCAAATCTGATATATACCCAAAATATAAAGAATTCAGTAAACTAGACATCAAAAACCAAATAATCCAATTAAAAAATGGTGTACAAGTCTAAGCAGAGAATACTTAATAGATAAAATGGCTGAAAAACAAAGAAATGCTCAAAATCCTTAGACTTCAGGGAAATACAAATCAAAACGACTCTAGAGATTCCAACTTATACATGTCAGAATGGCTAAGATTAAAACCAAAAGTGGCAGCTCATGCCAGAGAATATGTGGAGCAAGGGGAACACTCCACTGTTGCTGGAGGGAGTGCAAACTGGTACAGCCATTTTGGAAATCGATATGTTGGTTCATTAAAAAATTGGGAGTTGATCTACATCAAGACCCAGCTATACCACTCTTGGGCATATACCCAAAGGACACTCTGTTGAACAACAAGGACACTTGTTCAGCTATGTCCATTGAGGCTTCATTCATAATAACCAGAAACCAAAAGCAACCTAAATGTCACTCAAATGAAGAATAGATAAAAACAAAATTGGTGCATTTATACAACGAAGTATAACTTTGCTTTTAAAATGACAACAGGAAATTTATAGGCAAATGGATATAACTAGAAAACATCATCCAGAGTGTGGTAACCCAGGCCCAGAAAGAAAAATGTGATATGTGCTCACATATAAATGGAGATTAGCTGTAAATTAAATGAAAATTGGGTTACAACACACAGACTCAGAGAGATTAGGTAAAGAGGAAATATTTAGGGGGAATCATGGATGGAAGAGGAAATAGAATAGGTTTTGTAGATGGACTGTGGTCAGGTGGGGTGGGGAGAGGAGGTATCAGGTGTGTAGATGGAGGGAAGAGAGTAAAGGGAGAGATGGCTGGAATTGGAGGTCATTTGTGGGTAGTATGGAAAACTAGTACAGTGGAAACTTCCTGGAATTTGTGAGGGTGACCTTAGGGAGGACTCGTAAGAACAGAGAATATGGAGTCTGAAGAGGTTATCTTTTATAACTAGGCAAGGCTTCCAGTGGTTAACTGTGTTGCATTCAATAGAGTTTTGGCCTAGGGGGTCCCATAGAGATTCCAAAACAATGCAGAAGTCCTTCTCTGAAAATTGACAGTGGAACAACATTGCCAAGGAAAATAACTACACAGCTTCATCTATACGGCTGATTGAAAGTAGAGAGATTGAGCTGGTGCCTGCATGGAGCCTTTACCCATATGTTCTAGTATTTTTGGAGTGGTAAGATTCTCTGAAAGCTACCCAAAGAGATACCTGGACACCAACCCATCCACAAACCCCTCAAACCACCATCTGTTTTGTCTGAGGGTGGGCTGGAGCATGGTGTTGTAGAACTTGTGGGAGTGGCCAACCAATGTCTGACTTAAACTGAGACCCTTGCCAGGAGAGGAAGCCCATATCCTACAATGCCTAGATGGTTAGGAACCAGACACTTGGTAGCCAAGATACCTAGGATGGAATCAAACACTACTGTCAAAAACAAATCAATAAAATGATTTCCAATGATATTCTGCTCTACTCATAGATTGGTGCCTTGTCCAGTCTTCATCAGAGAATTTTACTCCAGCAGCAGATGGGAGCAGATTTGGAGACCCACTACCAGACATTACTGCAGAGGGAGTCCAAATTGGAGTTTTCCACCAGATCTCCATGGAGCTCAGGGAATCCTGTGGAGGGGACAGAGCAAAAAAATTGTAGGAGTCAGAGGTGGTATAGGACACTAAGAGAACACGACCCACTAAATTAACTAAGCAGGCCTCACCTGGGGACACAGAGACTGAAATGGC
The DNA here is from genome assembly GCF_017639785.1 of Mesocricetus auratus. Classification (NCBI taxonomy): domain Eukaryota; kingdom Metazoa; phylum Chordata; class Mammalia; order Rodentia; family Cricetidae; genus Mesocricetus; species Mesocricetus auratus. The sequence continues at coordinate 55,947,691 of NW_024429188.1, read as the reverse complement.
AATAATGGAGCCTGCATGGGCCTACACCAGTTCCTCTGCATACATGTGGTAGTTGTTCAGCTTTTTGTTTTTGTGGGATTCCCTAACAATGGGTGTGTCTCTGACTCTTGCCTTGTCTTGGGACTCTTTTCCATCTATTGAATTCTCTTGTCCAGCCTCTACATCAGGGTACTTACCTTGTCTTACTGTACCTTGTTTTGTCATGTTTCGTCATTGTCAATTGGAAACTTGCTCTTTTCTGAAAGCAAATGAAAACAAGGAATCTGGGTGAGACAGAAGGAATGGGGGAAAAGAAAACTGCTTTAGCTGTAGCATTTTAGAAATACTCTATTTTCAATTACAATAAAATTAACAAAAAATAAATGTATAAATGTGAAAATTTGCCTCAAAGACATACCTAAATAGAAAAAATTGAGTACTTATTTTATTTTAATTATGTGCATATGTGTGTGAGAATTTTTGTGTTCATGAGTATATAGGTGCCATTGTAGGCCAAAAGTATCAGATTCCTCAGGAAATAAAGCGACAGGTTGTAGCATGAATTATATAAAGCCAGAGACAGATATTGGGGTTGAAGCTAAAGATCAGAGAAGCAAAGCACCCAAGTCACCAGAGAGCTCTTACCACTGCCCAGGCTGCGGCAATCCTGTCCTTAATGGATCTGGAGATTAATTACCAGGTCTAAGACCCTGGCGACTAATTACCTGCACTGAGATCCTTCTCCTGTCTTATAAACCTCTATAGTGCTGGGATTAAACGTGTGCACCACCACTACCCAGCTTCTATGCCTAACTAATTTGGCTACTGGGATTAAAGTTGTGTACTGCCACTGCCTGGCCTCTATGGCTGTGTTTGGCTTTGCATTCTGATCTCCAGGCTAGCTTTACTAGGTCATAAACAATATATCACCACAACGGTGGTCTTTAACCAATCAGCATAGGTTATGGGAATCAAACTCAAATTTTCTGTAAGATCTGCATGCACTTTTAACTTCTAAGTCTCCTCTCCAGGCCTCATAAAATTGAGAGGAGAGCCCTGAGGCACCCTTCTCTTCCTGGTTAATCTAGGAAGTCATTTTTATTTCCATTTTTCCTAAAACTGTTTTCTGTTGGAATCATTAGTATAATAATTTTCCTTAGAGAAACTGTTCCAATAGGTATCAGTACAGTTTGTATTTCTGGCAGTCTTCAGAACCATCTATACCTGTAGGATGCAAGACTTAAGGGATCATGGTGGATTCGGCTGTCATTTCAAAGGAAAGTCTAGTATATCTAGTGTGCAGGATAGTTACAATCCTTGCATTCATACAATCCTCTGAAAGTATATATGAATCTTATTAGACTATGCATGAGTGGGGTAAAATCATCTTAATAGACAGTTACAGAATACTCCATCCTTAATTTGCAGGATATACCCTCATCTCAGCAGTCCATGGAACTCCTTCTAAGTTGGTTGCCATTCTGAGGCACAAAGAAAATCTTAGTAAATTCAAGCAAAGTGAAATATTTCCCTGTATTCTGTCTTATTATAATGAAATAAAATAAAATGAACAGGAAGAACTACAGAAAGTATACAAACACTTGGGGAATCTAAGTAAACAACATTAAATAGTGAATTGGTTACCAAGTAAGTGAGGAAGGAAAACCCAATAATTGAATATAAACATAGGAGAGCTTTCATCTTAGAATTTTCAGAATATGATGAAAGTTGTTCTAAGAAAGAATGTTATAGTTACAATTGCTTATGTTGAAAATCAGAGTAGGAACAAGAGTGTGGTTCAACACATAAAGAATGACACTTACCAAATCTTACAACCTGAGTTTAATCCCTGGGATCCAAATTGTAGATGGAGATCAAAGACCACAACAAATTGGTTTGCACACCACCATATGTGTGCTACGGCGTGGGCACACATGCGTGCGTGTGCACACACACACACACACACACACACACATGAACGCATACACAAGTGTAAATGAATTTTAAGAGCCATAATAATCTCAAATAAGTAACAAAAAGAAACCTCAAGTTCTTAGAGTTAAAAAAATGAACAAACCACATTCAGTATCAGTAGGTTGAAGGAAATGATAAAGTTCAGGTCACAGTGAAATGGAAAGAGAATGACACAAAAAATCGTTGAAACAAAGAGTCTTTGACATCTATTTGAAATTACATGCTTATGAAAAATTACTGTGTCATTACTCATGATTATATTGATTTATTTTATACAAAAATATTGTTGATTTTCCTATTATAATTACATTAATTGATTATTCTCTTTATTAGATTATTATTACCTGTGGTTTTTGTACTTCCTATGTTTTCCTGACATAAATTATCTTCATTTTGCTTCCATTAAAAGGTCTTCCCCTTGTAATTGTCACACTGGTCTAAGGGAAAAAACTCTGCTTTTTCTTGTCTGGGAAACTGTGTTACTTTTTCTTTTCTTCAAGCTTTCAATATAATATTTTAAAATGACCTTTTAAAATTCAAACTGAATATCTTAACTTTCTTTCACTTAGTCTGCAAAGTTTTTGCTGACAAATGTGCTGAATTATAAAATTTCACTTGGAATTAGTGAGCCTTTATCCTCTTGATGCTGTGAATTCCATTTCTTTGTTATTAACTTTTGACAATTTTATTAAAATGTGTCTCCATGTAGTCTTTAAATTGTATTTACTTGAGATCCACTGAGATTCATGAATATGGATGTTTATCTCTTTCAATATTTTTATATTTCTATCTAATATTCTTATATAAGCTACTCTCTTTCTGCCTTTCCTTCTGTCACTCCCTCTGGCATCTCTTTTCTGAAACACTCCTGTGTCATATATTCATGTGCGTGATTATATCTCCTGTCTCAGGTTTACTTTATGGCTACTTCATAACATTCACCCTTGTTTGTTTGTATTCATCTACTTGGCTAATTTCAACTCACTTATCTTCAAGTTTTTAGTTCTTTTTTTCATGTTGTTGAGTCTGCCATTGAAGCCCTCCTATTAATAGCTATTAAGGATCATAGGTATTTGCCTATAACTTTTGTTCAAAAAGAGAATAACAAAATACTCTTGTGCTCACTATTGCTTGTCCTCAATGCATCATCATTTATGTAAAATGAATGGATTTATTATAAATATATTACGTGTAAAACAAGTCTCCATTTAAATATGACTTAAAACATTAACCACAAAGTCTCCAATTTTTCATATGGAAACAGAAAATTCCATGTGTTACTTTCTTAATGTTGGCACTGTCATGGTAATATGTTATTATACTGAACGTTAGTAGCATTGCATACAAAGCTAATTTTAAGTGGAGGGACACTGCTTAAATCTTAATGAAAAATGCTATTAGTTTCTTTCTCAGAAAAATCATAATGAATATTAACTTTTACACCTAAAATTTACTAGTCATAGTATGAAACAGCAGTTATACATATGCTGAGATCTCACAATATAACTTCGTATGAGCACAGCTGAGTTTCATGAAATTGGTGTTATTAAAGGAAAGCTTGTCTCCTGAGTAACCCTAGTTGTTTTGGTAGTAATGAGCATATAAGAAATTGTGCTGTTTATTTTAACAATGCCTTCTGATCTTAGATTTCTTTCTCAGATTTGAATAATTTACTACTTTAGGGTAGCAAGAAGATTTATATTTGAGTAGATATTTCATTTTTATTTCTACAATATTAGGCCTGTGTTTGATGGGGTAGTATTGCAGATTTCTCAGGTGTCCAAAACACTTATTTTTGTACATATCTATCTTTCAATCTGTACTTGCAATTATATTCTACTGGACTACATTTTTGTAACGGTTTGGTTCTTGGAAAAATGAAAACATGAAATTCTGTCTCTTTGCTCCTGATTTTCATCACATTTTGAGTGAAATATCTAGTAATTATCATATAATATTCTGGATGAGTTATTGCTTTGAAATTTCCCCTATGATACTAGTCCATCATGTAAACTAATTTAACATAAGTGGAATTTAACTTGATTTACAATGAAGGTCTTACTCAGTTGGAAATCTATCATCATGATTAGTTTCTGTGTATATTACATAGGTATTTTTAACTCTGACCAGAACCACCTAGTATGCTTTATTTATAGCATTTTAGACTTTTTTAGTTAGATTTTTCAAGCTCTTCCCACAAACAATTTCTGCAAGCTGTTCTACATCATCAGGTATAACTACAATAACTATCCTCACTTCTGGTACCAATTTTCTATGTCACTAGTCATCTTTCCATTAATGTAGTGAAATTTCTGAAACAGTTAACATAGAAAGACAAAACTTTAGCCAGCTGTAGTACTGCATACTTATATCATCAATGTCAAAGAAATGGAAATATCAGGAATTCAAGACAATCCTCAGCTACATAGTAAATTCAAGACCAACCTGGACTACATGTAGTGGGTCACAGTTTTGGAAATATAATCCCATGATTAATTGGGATTATTATTTTTAACAAATAATTTTTCATTTTATAAATAGTTTCCTTTCAACATGTTCCATAAAGCCATTATGAGATGTGGATTTCAATAACTAGGAATCCAGAGGCTATATTTAATTCTGCAGTGGCAGGATTTCTCACTCATTCAACTCAGAACAAGATGTATTGTCAATGTAGTGTACCATAAGTATTACATAACCTATGGCATAAGAAACAAGAAAATTATAATTCACTGGTGGACCCACTCTGGAGAATTTAGACTGACACAAATAATGTATAAACATGTAGGTAGTCTAGAAACAAGTATATTAGTGCTCCATTGTTGTTCAGTGAATGATAAAGCATTAGCATTTCTCTTCATCTTGATATAAGTGGACTGCAGAAATTAACGAATGGTGTTAGTCAAGTATCATGTGGACTTGGCCAAACAGCAAAATTACTAGCTTAGATGTATTTTTTATCATGGCCTTACCTCATTACTATTACTTATAACTTACTTTCTAATTTTTAAGATTCACTTATACTATGTATATGATGTTCTATCTGCATATATACCTGAATGCCAGAAGAGACATCAGATCATATTACAGATGGTTGTTAAACACCATGTGTTTGCTGGGAATTGAAATAAAGACCTCTGGTAGATATGTCAATGTTTTTAACCAGTGAGCCAAATCTCTCCAGTTCCTACTTATAACATGTAGGCCACAAAAGTTTGTTCAATTTATTTCATATATATTGATAAATTCTTAACTAACCTGTAAAGTTCATGTGACATACAGAATTTATGTGAAGGAGGAATTTTATGCTCCTAGTATAATTTGTTAGTTAATGAAAAATATTTATAATAAATATATGAGTATTTAAAAGAAATATATGAGTATTTACTATGAGAGATTAAAAATGAAGAATATTTATAATAAATATATGAGTATTTAAAAGAAATATATGAATATTTATTATGAGAGATGAAAAATGCTACAAGATAGACTATATGTTAGGTATTATCAAAATAATTACTGGAGAGTAGAAAATAGGCAGATATTTTGTAGACATGGTGCTTGTCATGATAAAGAAAGATGAGTAATGTTACTTATGTTTCATTTCCACATGAAGCAAATTTAAATAATTAGAAATCAAACATCACAATATTTGGCTACATGAAGCAGAAGCACAGTTTCAAACTGCTTCTTCTAACTTCCAGTTTGAAGTCTGGCATGTGATAATTTTGGAAGTTGTCATTATTATTATTAGAACAAAAGAAAAACAGGTTTGCTGAAAAGAATGACCATTTTCTGAACAGTCAGAGAACAGAGAACAGGGTATATCATCACCTTCAAGTTTAGCAAGGAAAATACCCAGAGAGATACACAAAAAAACAAAACTGGTTTACCTCAAGCAGAAATCGCTAAGAATACTAACACACCAATGTTAATGACTCACTGAAAGTTGCGTAAGGACTTTCCTCAATGTGAAAAATTACTGGCCTTGTAAACTTAAGTTCTGAAGAATCCACATCTTTCCTACACATCCTGATGGTTTTCAATAGCTGACTACAACATCATAATTGTGGCGAAATGGAATTTTTATGGAGAACTGAAAGTGTATGGGCTATTATTACTCCATTTTAATAGCCATTGGTTATTAGCTTCTGTAACTGACCTAACAACTCCGTCACAACTAGATAAAACTATTGGAGTATATTCTTCAGTCCAGTAAACCCTGGCTTTTTAAATTTTATTTTATTTATCCTAAATCCTAGAAAATTATAATATATGCAGACATTTTCCTTCTTAGCCTACATGACACCCTCACTGATATACATGGCAAATGAACTGATTTGTGACTTGATTTTTTCCCTTAGTTGTAAAAGTTCTTGATAACTTTTCCATAATTGAGTATGTTACTCAGGTTGAGTTGCAGCCATACTTCTGGAGCTTGGTCACTCTTATATGACTTGGTATAAACTGTTTATTTGCTTTGGAGCCAGTTCTCTGTCTTTGAACTGGCAGGAGAGTAGTTATGTTAAAGACATACTTTTCATACAAACAGACTTCGTGTGTCCATAACACAAAGACGGATGCTCTCTCAGCCTGGAATCTTAGGGGAGTGCCTGGACCCTGCCATGAGTGAAATGACAGACTCTAGATATCCCCTATGTGGAAGGAAGTGGGGATAGTGTGGGAGGCTGGGGGGTATGATGGGGGTGCAGGAGGAGAGGAGGGAGAGGGAACTGGGATTGACATGTGAAGTAAGCTATTTAAAATTAAAATAATAAAATAAAAAGACATACTTTTCAGTTCAGATTACTGAAACATACATTAGGACATACTGCATTACTATAGTAGACTACACCACAGGTAATCTACTATGACAAGAAGTTTGACTTATATTTCTGAAGGCTGAGAAGAAGGAAATTGCTTTCTTGACATCCTTTTTCAGAAGACATGATAGAAGAAGTCAGAGAAGGAGCAAGAGAGTGAAAACATAGTAAGAGACAGTGGTATAAAGAGGAAACTCCTGCACTAATAGTATTAATTTGTTCAAAATATTGAATTTCAATGACCTAAACATCTTTTTTTCAGGTATATTTTTTATTTTTAAATTTAAATTTAGATTAGAAACAAGGTTGCTTCACAAGTCACTTCCAGGTCCCTCTCTGTTTCCCTCCCCTCTTCCCGTGCCCTCCCCCAACTCCCCCATATCCCCTCATTTCCCCAGGGAGGGTGAGGCCCTCCTTGGGGGTGTCCATAGTCTGTAATTTCATCCAGGGCAGGGCCTAGACCCTCCCCCAAGAGTTCAGGGTGAGAGTGCATCTCTTATTGTTGGGTGGGAGTCCAAAGTCCATGTGTATCCCATATGTTAACACTATTGTATTTAAAGTGGAATTTTAAGATTTGTTTAGAAGGGAAAATATTCAAATCATTTTAACATGCTATAAGATAATCATGGGGAATATATTAGATATAGTTGCTTTTACTGCCACATTTTATTATAAATCACAGAAGGAAAGGAAGAACATATTTACTTTGGCTCATTGTTTCAGTTCATCATGGAATATTTGATGGGTAGTTTTATCAGTGTGACAAGGTCAAGAACTCCATAGTAAAGATGCCTCTGCCTATGTGCATGAGTGATTAGCTCGATTATGTTAACTCATGTGGGAAGACCCACCCAAATACTATCAGCACTATTCCCTGGGTTGAATCCTGGGCTGGATATAAAGGAAGAAGAAGGCTAAATTGAACCACAAAACATTCCCTGCTTCCTGACTATAGAACACATAGTAACCAGCTGCAACAAGTCTCAACCTTTGGCTTCACTACCATGATGTACTGTTCTTCAACCGTGATCCATAGTAAATTCTTTCTCCCTCAAACTCTTTTTGCTGTAATTCTACCATATCAACAGAAAATTAACTAAGATAAGGATGAAATCATAGATCTATTCAGTCCAAAAACTTGCATCCATCCCCTTCTCTAATCTTCCTAGATCATACATTAGAAAGTGGTAGACTTTAAAATTGCTTTGCTATACTTCCAAAGGTCATCCTTTATTTGCCAGGTGGGCACAACATCTCAAAGACTCCAAAACCTCGAAAAACATTACCATTAAATGGAAACAAATGTCCAATCACATAAGACAGTGGAGGTCATTGCAATTGAAACTATACTATTCAGTTCTTTGCTCATAATCATCTCATGATGTGAAGTGTATTCAGTCCAGCTTCCAGTTTCCCCACAGTAGAAACAGTCCCAATGCTGCTTCAAAAATCTCAACAATACTTCTTCTAAGGTTAAAAAATTTAAACATGGGAGGAGAGGGAGAGGGAACTGGGATTGACATGTGAAGCAAGCCATTTAAAATTAAAATAATAAAAGAAAAAAGAAAAATTTTAAACATGATCCTTCTAATAGGAAAAAGGTGTTATACTACTAATATATTGAGGCATAGAGTTAACAGTTCTATTGAAAAATGAATAGAAGCAGTACAAGGACAGATCTGATCAAAGCAAAGCTGAAGCCTAGTATTGCAAACATTAGTCACTATAGTGCCTCTTTCTTGAGCCGGCTCAACTTGATACCAGTACCTACTCTTGGCATAAGTTCCACATTCCTGTCATCTCATTGGAGAGGATTTTATCAAAACTTAAACTTCTTTATGGAGCCATGTATCAATATCTCCCCCCCAAAAATTTCTGCAGGTAGTCTGACAATGGAACCCATAGACTATTTTCTGGCACTTTTGCAGAAGCATCCATAACACCATGATTCTTGCATTCAGTATGCCTACAAAGCTAGCACTACATGCATAACAAGTTCTATTGCCAGAGCAATATGGATTTTGTACTATAGCTGTAGTGACTTCTGAATGTCTTCATGGCTGAGACTAGAAAATATTAGTTGGCCTTTTGGAAAACTGATGGGGGAAGTCCTGTGTACATGTAAATAAAGCACTGTTGGCCAATAGGGAACAAAGATAGGTGGGACTATGAGTCCAGGAGGACTCTGAGAAGGAGAAACACAGGAGTCAAGATGTAACGCCATGGGGTAGGAAGCCCAGGAACCTCTCTGGTAAGAGAAATACTTAGATTAACAATTATGGGGTAATTATTTAAGTCACAGCTAGCTAGTAAGAAACAAGCAAGGCCAACAGCTTCATAATTAATATAGCCTCCTGTGTGTTTATTTGGGACTGATGTGGCTCTGGAACCAGGCTGTCAGGAAGGCTTCTCTTTACAGAAAACTGTACAACTTCAGCCCAATCTCTTCAATGACTTTAAGTAAACTGCTTTTTCAAATGAGTTTGTACTTCTCACACCACAGAGTCATCAATATAGCATCCCAAAACCACAGAAGACTAAATTATTTGTTTTAGTGGCAGTAACTAAAACAATTATAGTGACTTATAAGCATATATATTTTGTCAACAGTTTTAAATAAGCTCACACATACAAGCGTATTGCTTTACTTTTTAATCTAACTATTCACTGTAAACCAGGCTGAGATCAAACAGAGATCTCTATTCTATACCCTGAACATTATGCTGTTTTGAAATATCCTCTAACAAAAATATTTAATATACTATCTTTAAATTTAACCTAAGTGGATGTTTAAGACACTAGTGAAATATAGTCAAATGAAGCATAAATCCCTCTATTACAATTTGTGATAAAGTCAACAAGCTTTCTTAAATAGGAAAAGAGTAAAATTAAGTAAAAGAGGACAGAAAATCCCAAATTTGAGTTGATAATCAAAATCTGTAATTCAAATAATTTTAACACCAATAGAAGAAAAGTGAGTGAAAATTGAATTAATAACAGTAAAGATTTTCCAAATTCAATAATAGTTATCAATCTGTAGATCCCTGAAAACCAAATACTATGAAGGCTCAAAAATACAAGAAAATATATTGACTGAAAAATAAATAAGGTTAACAAAATTGTAATAGACACCATACCGGAAATGACACAAACATCAAAATACTGTAGTAAAATCTTTAAATAATTTTCTGTATGGAAAAACCACCCTTAAAAAATAAAAAGGAAACAGATGGTCTTAGACAATTAATTCTGTAAGTAGTATAAAAACATTGCTTTCAAACAGAAGGAAAACAAAAGATGTTTAAAAGTAAGAAAGCCTTTGACAAAATCCAGCACCCCTTCATGATAAAGGTCCTAGAGAGATCAGGGATAACAGGAACATACATGAATATAATAAAACCAATATACAGTAAACCAACAGCTAACATCAAACTAAATGGAGAGAAACTCAATGCAATTCATCCAAAATCAGGAACAAGACAAGGCTGTCCATTCTCTCCATATCTCTTCAATATTGTACTTGAAGTTCTAGCTACAGCAATAAGACAACAAAAGGAGATCAAGGGGATACAAATAGGAAAAGAAGTCAAGCTTTCACTATTTGCAGATGCTATGATAGTTTACATAAGTGATCCAAAAAACTCTGCAAGGGAACTCCTATAGCAGGATACAAGGTAAACTCAAAAAAATCAGTGGCCTTATTATATACAGATGATGAAGTAACTGAGAAAGAAATCAGAGAAACATCACCCTTTACAATAGCCATAAACAGCATCAAATATCTGGGGATAATGTTAACCAAGGAAGTGAAAGACCTGTATATCACGAACTGAGTCTTTAAAGAAATCAAAGAGAAAACCAGAAAATGGAAAGATCTCCCATGCTCTTGTATTGGTAGGATCAACATAATAAAAATGGCAATCTTCCCAAAAGCAATCTACAGATTCAATGTAATCCCTATCAAAATTGCGGCACAATTCTTCACAGACCTGGAAAGAAAAATAATCAACTTTACATGGAAAAACAAAAGGCCCAGGATAGCTATAACAACCCTATACAATAAAGGAACTTCAGGAGGCCATACTTGACTTCAAGCTCTATTACAGAGCTATAGTCCTGAAAACAGCTTGGTATTGGCACAAAATTAGGCAGGTAGACCAACGGAATCTAATTGAAAACCCCAATTTTAACCCACACACCTATGAACACTTGATTTTTGACAAAGAAGCTAAAACTATATAATGGAAAAAATAAAGCATCTTCAACAAATGGTGCTGGCATAACTGGGTACTGGTATGCATAAAACTGCAGATAGATCCATGTTTATCACCTTGTACAAAACTTAAGTCCAATTGGATCAAAGATCTCAACATAAATCCTGCCAAAATGAAAATTTTAGAAGAGAAATTGGGGGATACTCTTCAACGAGTTGGTACAGGAGACCACTTCCTGAACATAACACCAGTGGCACAGACACTGAGATCGACAATTAACAAATGGGACCTCATGAAACTAAAAAGCTTCTGTAAGGAAAAGGACACAGTCAACAATACAAAAAGGCAGTCCACAGAATGGGAAAAGATATTCACTAACCCCATATCTGACAGAGGGCAAATCTCCAAAATTTACAAAGAACTCAAGAAGCAAGTCTCCAAAACACCAAAGGATACAATTAAAAGGTGGGGTACAGAACTAAGTAGAGAATGCTCAATAGAGAAGGCTAAAATGGCCAAGAGACACTTAAGAAAGTGCTCAACATCCTTAGCCATCAGGGAAATGCAAATCAAAACAACTCTGAGATACCATCTTACTCCTGTCAGAATGGCTAAAATCAAAAACACCAAAGACAATTTATGCTGGAGAGGATGTGGAGAGAGGGGAACACTCCTCCACTGCTGGTGGGATTGCCAACTCGTACAGCCACTTTGGAAATCAGTATGGAGATTCCTCAGGAAAATGGGAATCAAGCTACCACAAGACCCAGCAATTCCAATCTTAGGCATATATCACAAAAGAGGCAAATTCATACAACAAGGGCATCTGCTCCACTATGTTCATAGCAGCATTATTTGTAATAGCCATAACCTGGAAGCAACCTACATGCCCCTCAACTGAAGAGTGGATAGAGAAAATGTGGTACATTTACACAATGGAGTATTACTCAGCAGAAAAAAAAATGGAATCTTGAAATTCACAGGTAAATGGATAGCACTAGAAGAAACCATCCAGAGTGAGGTAACCCAGTCACAAAAAGACAAACATGGTATGTACTCGCTCATATATGGATTTTAGACATGGATCAGGATAGTGCCAGTCTGCACTTCCACTGACAGAGAGTGGGGAAAACAGGAAAGAACCTAAGAGATATGCATGGTACCCAAAAGAAAAGGAATGAGGCAAGATCCTCTGAACAGATGGGGAACACGGCGAGGGGTGGAGGGGAGTGGGAGCTGGGAAGAAGAGAGGGGGAGAAGAGGAAGAGAGAGTAGGTCATGGGAGAACAGGACGGTTGAGGTGGGGGGGGTAGAATAGGGGGAAGAGGGAATCATAGGTTAGAAGACAGATCAGGCACCAGTGTGACCTCTAGTGATCTAAAGGGATGACACCAATTGGCAAGCTAAGCAGTAGTGTAGAGACCACCTCGAATGCCCAATCCTGATAATGAACTTGATGTCTGTAACCATCCTGGAGCCTTCATCCAGTGACTGATGGAAGCTGAGGCAAACACCCACAGTTAACCACTGAACTAAACCCACGGAACCCAGTGACAGAGAGGAGCGATGAGCAAATTGGCAAAGAATGTGCTGGCAAAACCAGCAGAGACAGCTGATCTGAACAGGGGGAGAGCTCTTGGACCCCAGACCGACCGCTGATCCAGACCCCCTGAATGTGAGAGTCAGTGAGGAAGCCTGGTCAACCTATGGGGCCCTGAGCAGTGGATCAGTGTTTATCTCTGGAATACAAACAGACATCATGTGTCAATAACACAAGAGGGATGCTCTCTCAGCCTGGGCTCTTAGGGGAGTGCCTGGACCCTACCCTGAGTGAAATGACAGACTCTAGATATCCCCTTTGTGGAAGGAATTGGCAATAGGGTGGGAGGCTGGGGGGATGGTGGGGGGGTGCGGGAGTAGGGGAGGGAGAGGGAACTGGGATTAACATGTAAAGCAAGCTATTTAAAATTAAAATAATAAAAGAAATGTAAAAAAGAATTTCATATATAAATGCAGCACATCAAAAATAATAAGGATAAAATAGTCTTATTTTAATTAATGATATATTTAAATATATATCTACTTTTTAAAATAAATACACTTAACAGTAACATTTGGAGTAATTATAACTTATGAAAAATACAAGAAATTAGAGACAGACCAATGATAATAGAAAGCATTTGCATAAACCATCCTACATGATACATGCACAACTCATAGAAATGGTATAATTATGTTTGAAGATTAATCTCTACATTTTAAAATGTGTGTCACAATCGTCAAAGTGACCCCTAAATAATTTGAACAGTGACGGAGGAAGATGAAATCCTACCAAATACGTCTTTTATGTAATGTATTCAGCTTCCCTCATTCTTTAATTATGACCAGAAAAAAAACAAGATGGACACACACACACACCAAATTCATGATTCTGGTAACCCAAAGGCTACTCAGGATATGGAAGCAGATAAACTAAATGCATATCTGTATATATCTACAACTCTCCTTCTACTCTTCAAATTCCAACCCTTAAGTTTCTCCCCCATTTCTGTAGCAGACTACATACTGCTGCTTCACTATCCTCTTCCCATTTCCAGGGGATCATACAGATCTTTTCCAAAATTCCTCACACCCATACTTTTCTTCCAGGTCTCAACTCTAACATGTTTTCTTTGGGAATCTGTCAGCCAAGCCCGACAGAGAAGCAAAAAGGCAAGCAAAGCAGGTAAGTGAGCTTCAGATATTTACTCTCCTTTCCTCCAAATCCAATACCTCTCTCTCATTCTGAATTCTGAGGCAGACTACCTGTTGTGATTCCCACCCCTTACCTGCCCTCATTACCATGAGACTAAGCAGAGCCTGATAGAAAACCCTGCTTTCTTTCCTCCTGGGAACAAAGTCATTCTCCCTCCAAACCCATCCCCACTCTTAAGTGTCAGTTTCCCAAACCTAGGAACACATTTTACTCTGAACTCTCAGTGGCAACAACTATCAGAATCCCAGAAGAATTTACTACTAGGCAACTCACAGCAGCAACAGTCTTCTAAGAACCAGAGAGATCAGCAGAAACCAAGGAACAAAATGTGGTGATATATTATTTATGATTTAATAAAGCTTGCCTGAGGATTCAGAAAGAAAACATCATTCATAAGCCATAGAATCCAGGCATACACCTTTAATTCCAGAAGCCAGAAACTAGGAAGTGGCGGTACATACCTTTAATCCTAGGACTCCGAATTAAGAGGTTTACAGATTTCTATGAGTCTAAGACCACCTAGATCTATATAAGATTGATCCAGTCCTAAAGAGAAACAGTTCACACAAAGATGATCTCAGCACCTGGAATAACAGGTCCTTAATCCCAGGATTAGGGAGTTACATAAGACAGGAACAAGTCCTCAGTATCAGGTATTCATTCTTCAGACACATTGAGCATAGGAAGCATTCATTCTCCAGACACATTGAAAATAGCCCTAGCCCTGATAGATGTAGAAACTCTCTGGTAGCTTAACTGCTTTGCTTCCCTGATCTTCAACTTGAATCTGAATATCTCTCTCTGGGTCTTTTATTTATTGTGTTACAACAAAACACCCACCCAAAAAGATAATAAAATCAGCACCTAGAATTATAGTCTTCCTTAACTGGAGTGCCTAGACACCAATGTAAAAACAGAATCAGTAATAGCAGAACACTCTTACCATCAGAGGCCAGAAACCCTCTCACAGAATTCTCTGAGTGTAGGAACATAGATGACACACAAGATAAAGACCTCATTATAACCTTTATGAATATAATAGAAGTGTTTAAAGAAGAATTGAATTAAACACTTAAATAAATCTATGAAGCTGCAAGAAAAGGGTAGAAGGAAATGAATAAAACAGTTCATAACCCCAAAAGTAGAAATAGAATCAATCAATAAATTCCAAACTGAGGGAAGTCTAAAAAAATTAAGAACTTCAGCAGGAACCTCGGAAACAAGCCTCGCCACCAGAATATAAGAGATAGAAGAGAGAATCTTGGGCAATGAAGATGAGAGAAGAAATTGATACCTCAATCAAAGAAAATATTAAGTAAATTATGGCAAAAATACAAGATATCTGGATTAGTATGAAAAGACCAAATCTAAGAATAATAAAGATAGAGGAAGGAGAGGAAACCTAGATCAAAGGCAAGAAAATATTTTCAAAACAGTATCATACAGTAAAATTTCAGTAATCTAAAAAAGGAGTTATCTATCAAGTTACATAAATCATACAGAATGTAAAATAGACTAGACCAAAAAAGAAATTCCCTATAGCACATAATAATGAAAATATTAAACATATGGAAATAAGAAAGAACAATAGAAGAAAGACAAAGTAACATATAAGGCAGACCTATTAGAAAAGCACCTGACTTCTCAACAAAGGCTTTAAAAGTCAGAAGGTCCTAGACAGATGTTTTACAGACTATACAAGGCCACATATTCTAGCCCAAACTACTATGTTCTGTAAAACTTTTGATTACAATAGATGGAGAAAATAAGACTTTCCATGTTAAAGCACAGTGTTGAGCAGTAATTATCTACAAATCTAGCCCTACAGAAAGTCCTAGAAGGAAATGTTCAATCTAGAAATGTTAGCCACCTCCCAAGTAAATAATCCCAAAAATGAAGATTTGAAACACACACACACACACACACACACACACACCACAAGGACTAAATAACAATAATAAACAAACCCTACTCATTGGTATTTCTCAGCATCAATGGACTCAATTCCCTAATGAAAGACCAAGACTAACACAATGGATATGAAAACAGGATTCACCTTTCTGCTGAATCCAACCAAGAAACACAACGTATTATCAGATATAGACAACATTCAGGTTCTCAGGGTAAATGGATGTAAAAATAGTTTAAGCAAATTGACCTAAGACACAACCTGGTGTAGCTATTCTAAACTCTTAACAACAGAGAGTTCAAATAAAAACAAGTAGGTTTCATAGAGGGATTCCTGGATCTCGCTGGAAGAGATTTTGTGAGTGGATTAAGGATGGGTGGGTACAGGAACATGAGTCATCAGGTTTGGAGGTGCTTTAATGGACTACTGGAAACAGGACATTTCAGGGTCAGGTAAAAACCAGGCACAAGGGAATCTCCCAGAAAACTTCAAGGATGATCCCAGCTAAGACTCCTAGCAATAGCAGATAGGTAGCTTGAACTGGTCATCTCCTGTGACCAGAATGGTGCCTAACCTAATTTTCATCAGAGAGTCTTCACCCATAACTGATGGAAACAGATACAGACACACTGTCAAACGTTAGATATAACTCAGGGAATCCTGCAGAAGAGCAAGAGAAATGATTGTAGGAGCAAGAAGGGTCAAGGACACCACAAGAAAACTCACCGAATCAACTAACTAACCCAGCAGTCAGCATGATCATAATCCAGGTGTAGACATCATAGTACCCCGTAATCTTCTTTTGAGATCTTGGGTCACTACTAGGATCTGGCAGTCTGTCTTATATAATAAGGTTTTTAATCAGCATTTTAAATGGCATATTCTGCAGATCTCTGAAGTATTTGGGGCTGCCCAGGTATATCTGAATAGACAACTTTGTTTTTAGTTACTTGTTTTAAGTTTAACTTTTGAAAACATATACAGGTGACTAAGTAAGGTTTGTCCCTGTAATTACTTGTATCAGTAGTATTTAGCAGGGCTACAATTAATGAACTTGATCATTTATAAGGATAGCTATTAACTTGTATTCCTTAATTCCATATATTCTATAATATGTTAGTAACTTCTGTAGAACAGGACTTTATATTACATTTATATCTGGTTTAAAAATAGTGATTTTGAATTGAAGCTCTTTTTCGGGAAACCTAAAACATCTATATGACTCAGTTTATCCAAATAGCTTAAGCTTAGCAAATTTAGCAAGGACAAGGAGACTAAACATACTTTAAGCCCAAATAGACAGATCTTCAGTAAGGAGAAACATTTTTTAAGTCATTGGTTTTTAATACTTTGACCCTTTAAAATAGTTCCCCATGTTGTGGTGGCCCTCCATTATCAACACAAGCATCTGACATTCAGGTGGTCCTAGGCTACCTCTGCAAGAAGGTTTTTTAACCCCCAAATGATTGAGACCTATGGGGTTAGACTGCTTAAGTCATTACTTTTCTGCACCATGAGAAAATGAACATCCCAGTTTCTGGTTAGCATTTGGTGCTTATGGCTATGATGTTATTTTTTCTTTCATTTCAAGTCCAAATACAAAACATTTTATAAGCATAAATATCCCATAGCCTTATATATTCAAATATTTTTTAAAAACTATTCTTGAAAATTTTTAACTCTCTGAAATATATTCTTCCTGCAATATTAGAAATAGAGTGCCATTTTTTAAAAAAGACTTGGATCACCTTTTTGGCCCCCACCCTTGACAGCATATATATAGCCTGCATTTTAAATCTCAGCTTGCTCTATTTCACTCTAACTGGTGCTTCTGGTAACTATCACCTGACACTGTCATTTCTAAAACTGTTAAGGTCAATCCTTGTGTAACTGGACTCTAGCCCTACCACACATTTACAAACCTCACCTGTTCCCTATGACCCCTTTATGTCCTTCAAAGCATTATTACTTGGGAAACTTTGAAATTACAAAGTTTAGCTGGCAGAGCATGGTACACTCTTGTGTATAAAAGCATTGAGGTTCAGCTTTAATATTTTTAAGCTTATTTTTTCCATAAACCTTCTTTTAGGACAGTATGCGAGCTATCATCTAAAAATCTATACCAATAAAAACTTTCTTGGAGATCTGTTGATGTCTCCCAGTTAGGCCCATTTCACGTGGTCACCTCTAATAAAGATGGTGATGAAATCCTGTGACATTCATCATTTTAACCCCAGAAAATTGACAACCAGCCATATGACTTACTAAAAAATGGTGGCAATCCAAATAGGAATCATATCACATGTTCCTTTAAAATAGCCATGCATAGATTTTAAAGTATCAATTTTCAGTGTTATTAGTTTTAACTTTTTAACCAGTTTTAATTTTAACAGATTTTAAACCATATCTAACAAAATAAAGTTACAAATTTTAAAGTAGAGAATGTTCACATAAACCAAGTATCAATTTTTTATCTGTTCTGTTTTGTTTTCTTCTCCCTGTCACTATGTCAGGGGCTCAGACTGACAGAGTGGCATAGAGAAAACCTTTAAATAGTATGACTGAATCTAGTGAAGGAAGAGCCATAATCCAACTCTAGACCCAGCTTTCCAATATGGAACAGCATAAAACAGTTTAAATGTCACCTATATCAAAAAGACATCTGAACTCCTGATAACCCAAATTCAGTGACCAGAGCTCAGAGATAAATTCTGAGCCGTGATCATAAATGTAGACACAGAAGTTGTGGGTGGTGATAGGTTGCTGTCAGCAAAAATAGCCAAACCATTCTTGTTAAAGCTCCATGCTTGCAACAAAACTTATAAACACACCAGAAAATACAGACAAAACTTTCCAACAAGACAAACATACATTCTTTCTTGAGAAATAGACAAAACTTTTCAACAAGGCAAACAAAACTTTTCAACCAGAATTAACATAATATGGTCCAATAACTTTAAATTTACAAGACTGTACCATCATGAAACATCTGAGACTAGCTGTAGTTTTTTCTTATCTTAACATATAATATTTTGTAACCAACCCATTTAAATGATGACAGATATTTATAACACCTTGGATCTAAATGACCAAAGCAGCCTTGATGGAGGGAAGTCTGGCTACGGTATCACAACATGCCTGCTGAGAGTCAAACCTTGGCTAGTTTTGTAGGAGCTACAAGGGTCAAGGACATCACAAAAATCCACAGAGTCAACTAATCTGAGCTCATAGGAGCTCCCAAAGCCTGAACCAACGACCAGGGAGCCTGCATGGGACTGATCTAGGCCCTCTGCATGTATGTGACACTTTTATAGCTGGGTCTTCTTGTGGGACTCCTAACAGTGGAAACAGGGACTGTCTTTGACTCTTTTGTTTCATGTGAGACTGCAAACTCACACAGCCATTATGGAAATCAGTATAGCAGTTCCTCGGGAAAATGGGAACCCATCTACCTCAAGATCCATCTATACTACTCCTGAGAATATCCCCCAAAACTGCCTAATAATATCACAGTGACACTTGCTCAATCATGTCCATTGCTGCTGTGTTCATAATAAACAGATTGGAAGCAACTTAAATGTCCCTCAAAAGAAGAATAGGGAAATAGTGGTACATCTACACAATAAAGTTAGCTCAGTCATTAGAAAAAATGAAATTTTTAGGTAAGTCAATGTAACTAGAAAAATATTCATCCTGTGTGATTTAACCAAGACACAGAAAGACAAATTTGATATGTATTTGCTTATATTCAGCTATTAGCTATCAAGTCAGTGACAAGCCAACCTCCAGTTCTTAGAACCACAGAGTTTAGGTAGAAAGTAAGGTACTTGTGGGCGGAGCAGATAGACCTTCCAGGAATAGAAAATAGATTAGGTAAGTATGAAAGGATGAGGAGAGACTGGGAATATCAAGTGGAAATGTAAGGAGAAAGGGGGAAAAGGTTAAGGAATTCAGAGAAAGATAGCTAAAATTTAAGATTATTTGAGCATTAGTATGGAACCCTAATACACTAGAAACTTCCTAAAACATGTACAAATACAAAAGTGACCTAAATCAAATCACCCAATAATGGGGGAGTCAAAGCCCCAACTTGTCATCTCTTGTTATCAAATATAGCTTCCAGTCCCAGAATTAATTGAACCCCAAACAGCCCAAGCTGTTGCCACAACTGTAGGTTGCTCTATACAAACTGACAGAAAGCCCCATGGCTGAAGACAACAAATACAGAACTCATTGATCATGGAGAAATAAGGTGTTGCCTACATAGAGCCTTCACTCCTACATGTTAATGTCTTTGGCAAAAGATGTTAGGTACTTTGCATGCTACTAAAGTAGAAACACAAAAGCAGCTGCAAATGCTTTGACCTACAATTGTGTTCTGTATTCATAGTAGGCTAATGCAATCGTGACAAAGTGTGGGGGTAAAATTCAACATCTGATTTGATTTAAGACTCATTCCATGAGATGGAACTTGTACCCAATACTTCTTGGATGGCTAAGAACCAAAGAACCAGACTACATGCCCCAGGAACTTAGGGTAAAACCAAATACTACTTTACAAAATATAAAACATAGAAATGAAATGACTCATAATAATATTCTACTATACTTATATATCAGGGCCTTGCTTAACATTCATCTGGGAAGCTTCTTCCTGCAGTAGATCAGAACAGTTACAGAGACCCATAGACAGACATGCAGAGAGTGGGAGACCTTGGAACACTCAGTCATATTGGGGTATCTACAATAAATCCCTCCCTTCTAGGTTCAGGAAGCCTTCAGCAGAGGAAGCAGAAAGACTATAAGATCCAGAGGGGACAGAGGACACCAATGAAACAAGGAACTCTAAATCAGCATGATCAAAGGTAACACGAACTCCCAAAGACTGGGGCGGCATACATCTAGTTTACAAGGGTTTGTGCCAACTGTGTTCCTAGAACTGAAAAGAACAGTTGCCCCATCATCCCTAGCCCAAAAACCGTCTCCAATTGATATCCACTTGCAAATGAAATTTTAGTTTCATCCAAGAAATTCTCATTGAAGAATCAAACTACTCTTAAGGGTAGCAGTCTACATGTCTAGCATTAGATGGCCAAGATGTTCCTTGTCTCATAATGTCATGTCGGGGATATACATTTTTATTTTATATGTAATTTTATCTATATATATATATACTTCTCTCCTTTTATACAATAGATCCTTGAATATTCTATTACGGATTCAAGTTTAGTGTTTTAATGGAATTTCTGAGTGTGTAAATGAGTGGGTCTCTGTTTCTTGTGTCTTCTTTTGGGCTCTTTTCCTTCTGTTTGTTTTGTCCAATCCTGAAGTATCAATTTTTGTTTTATCTTATTTTATGTCATTATTATTCCACAGAAGCTTGTTTTATAATCAGAGACAGAAAGGGAGTGGAACTGGTTATGAGGGGGGTGGGGAAGAACTGGGAGGAATAGACAGAAGGTAAACCATAATCCAGATACAGGATGTGAAAAAATATTTTCAATAAATGTCAAATAATCCAAGGAATAGAAAATATGAAAACTGAACAGAACCACTGGGGACATAGGCACTGCACACTAAGGATCCCATCCAGAAGAGATTCAGCCCGCCCAAAGACTGCCAACACCATAGTCCCTTTTTCCACCTATGGGGCTAGATAGGCCTGGGCCTGTTTACAGCCCACCTTCTGGTAATCTGCACACAACTAGCTAAGGCCAGGGTACTGCACACTGCAGCTCCAATCCTGGTAGGAGCCAACCCACCCGGAGACTGCCAGCATCCAAGTCCCATTCTCCACACACTGGACAGGCAAGTCTAACTTCTGGTGCCCTGACAGGGTCCAGCCTAACCAAAGATTGTCAAGGCCCTGATACTAGGACTGCCTCCATCCACGCAAGAGGAAAGTCACCAGAGTATTATACCTGCTCACACCCACCGGAAAGGAACTGTGGTCACATACCCACCAGGAGAGGAAGAAACTCCTTCTACACCCACTGAAAGAAATGATGGGAAGGAGACAATGTAAAAACACACCCAGGAACAGAAAAAAAACAATATGACACCACCTGAGACTAGAGACTCTACACCCGCAGGACCTGAACAGTCCAATGCAGATGAAGCAGATGAGAAAGACCATAAAAACAACTTCATGAAAATGATAAAGGCCCTCAAAGAGGATACGAAAAAATCCTTAAAGAAATAGAAGAAAAAACAAACCAAAAAAGGAAAGAAATGGAGGAAAAATAAATAAATCATACAAATGCAAGAAAAAGAGGAAAAGTCAAAGCAAAAATTGCAAGAAAAAGTTCAAACAGTGCAAGGATTGAAAGCTGAAATAGAGACAATAAAAAACACAGTCAGCAGGAATTCTGGATATAGGAAAGCTGGTCAAATGGTCTGATACTACAGATGCAAGCATAGCAAACAGAATACAAGAGATGGAATAGAGAATCTCAGGCGTTGAAGATACACTAGAGGAAATAAATTCATTAACCAAAGAAAATCTTAAGTCCAACAAATCCATAACACAAAATATCCAGGAAATATGGGACACCATGAACACCATGAAAAGACCAAAACTAAGAATAATAGGTATAGAAGAAGGTAAAGAAATCCACCTCAAATGGGCAGAAGACATATTCAACAAAATCATAGAGGAAAACTTTCCCGACTTAAAGAAAGACATGCTAATGAAGGTGCAAGAAGCTTACAGAACACCAAATAGAGTGGACCACAGAAAAATCCCCTAGCCACATAATAATCAAGACCCCAAACATACAGAATAAAGAAATAATATTAAGAGCAACTAAAGAGAAATGTCAAATTACATACAAAGGCAAACCTATCAGAATTACACCTGACTTCTCCATGGAAACTCTGAAAGCCAGGAGGTCCTAGATAGATATTCTACCAACACTAAGAGACCACGAATGCCAGTGCAGACTGCTATACCCAGAAAAGGTTTCAATCACTATAGATGGAGATAACAAGATATTCCATTACAAAACCAGATTTATACAATATGTATCCACTAATCTAACCCTACAGAAAGTTCTGCAAGGAAAACACCAACACATGGAAGTTAAGTACAACCAGAAAAACATAGGCAATCGAAATCCCACTTATAGGGGTGAAAATTCCACCACCACCAAGAACTCCAAAGCAAAAAAGAATTAACACTCAATGGTCCTTAATATTCGTCAATATTAATTGCCTTAATTTGCCCAAATAAAAACACAGGCTAACAGAATGGTTTCGAAGACAGAATCCATCCTCCTGCTGCATACTAGAAACATACATCAACTTCAAAGACAGATATTACATCAGAGTAAATGGTTGGGAAATATTTTCCAATGAAATGAACTCAAGAATCAAGCAGGAGTAACAATCGTAATATCTAACAAATTAGATTTTAAAATAAAATCAATCAAAAGAGATGAAGGAGGTCATTTCATACTTATCACAGGAGAAATCCACCAAGATTAAGTATCAATTCTGAACATCTATGCCACAAATACAAAGGAATCCACATTCGTAAAAGAAACATTAATAAAACTCAAATCATACATAAAACCTCACAGAATTATAGTGAGAGATGCCAAAACTCCACTCCCACCACTAGACAGGACCACCAGACAGAAATTTAACAAAGAAGCAAATGAACTAATAGAAGTTATGACCCTATTGGGTTTAACAGACATATATAGAAAATTCCATCCAAAAATAAAAAAAAAACCTTCTTCTCAGCTCCATGTGGAACCTTCTCAAAAATTGACCACATACTTGGCAACATATCAATCCTCAATAGGTACAAAAAAATTAGAATAGCTCCATTTACCTTATCAGACCACCATGTGCTAAAGTTAGAATTCAGCAACAACACAAATTTCACAAACCTTACAAACTCATGGAAATTGAAAAATGAGCAATTGCACCATTCCTGGGTCAAAGAAGAAATAAAAAAGAAATTAAAGACTTCCTAAAATACAATGAAAATGAAGACACGACAAACCCAAACTTATTGGACATTTTGAAAGCAGTGCTAAGAGGAAAGTTCATAGCACTGAATGCCCACTTGAAGAAACTGGAGAATAGTCACACTAGAGAATTAGTAGCACAGCTGAAAGCCCTAGAACATAAAGAAGCAAACTCACCCCAGAGGAGCAGATGCCAGGAAATAATCAAATTGAAGGCTGAAATTAATAAAGTCTAGGAAAACAATCCAAAGAATTAATTTAAGGAAGAGTTGGTTCTTTGAGAAAACAACAAGATAGACAAACCTTTATTTAAACTTACCAAACAGCAGAGTGTAAACATGAAAATTAGCAAAGTAAGAAATGAAAAGGTGGTCATAACAACAGACACTGAGGAAATCCAGAGAATCATCAGGTCGTAATTTTAAAACCTGTACTCCACAAAATCTGAAATTATAAAGGAAATGGACAATTTTCTGGATAGATATCACTTGCCAAAATTAAATCAAGAACAGATAAACAATGTAAATAGACCTATAACACCTGATGAAACAGAAACAGTCATGAAAAGTCTCCCAACAAAAAGAAGCCCAAGTCTAGATGCCCTCAATGCTGAATTCTACCAGAAATTCAAAGAACAGCTTATACTAACTCTCCTCAAAGTTTTCCATGCAATAAAAACAGAAGGGTCTTTGCCAAACTCTTTTTACCAGGCTTTAATACTCTTGAAACCCAAGCCACACAAAGATACAACTAAGAAAGAGAACTTCAGACCAATGTCCCTCATGAACATTGATGCAAAAATACTCAATAAAATACTGGCAAATTGGATCCAAGAGCCCATCAGAAAACTCATCCACCTTTATCAAGTAGGCATCATTCCAGGGATACAGGGATGGTTCAACGTATGAAAATCCATCAATGTCATCCACCATATAAGCAAGCTGAGAAACAAAACTCACATGATCATCTAACTAGATGCAGAAAAAGCCTTTGGCAAAATCCAACACCCTTTCATGATGAAGGTCTTGGAGAGATCCGGAATAACAGGAACTTAGCTAAACATAATAAAAGCTATATATAGTAAACTAACAGCCAACATCAAAATAAATGGACAGAACCTCAACAGGATTAATATAAAATCAGTAACAAGACAAGGCTGTCCACTCTCTCCATACCTTTTCAATATTGTCCTTGAAGTTCTATCTAGAGCAATAAGATGACAAAATGAGATCAAGGGGATACAAACTGGAAAGGAAGAGGCAAAACTTTCACTCTTTGCAGATGACATGATCATTTACATAAGGGATCCAAAAAAACTCTACAAGGGAACTCCTACAGCTGATAAATACCTTCAGCAAAGTGGAAGGAACAAGATCAACTCAAGAAAATCAGTATCCCTAATGATTACACGAGAAAAGAACTGAGAAAGAAATCAGAGAAACATCGCCCTTTACAATAGCCACAAACAACATAAAATACCTTGGGGCAATGCTAACCAAACAAGCGAAAGACCTGTATCATAAGAACTTTGAGTCTTTAAAGAAAGAAATTTAGGAAGACACCAGAAAATGGAAAGATCTCCCATGCTATGGTAGAATCAACATAGTAAAAATTGGCAATCTTGCCAAAAGCAATCTACAGACTCAATGCAATCCCCATTAAGATGCCAGCACAATTCTCTCCAGACCTTGAAAGAACAACAATCAACTTTATATAGAAAAACAAAAGACCCAGGATAGCAAAAACAACTCTGTTCAACAAGGCAACATCCAGAGGCATCACCATCCCTAACTTAAAGCTGTATGACAGAGCTATTGTCCTGAAAACAGCTTGTTACTGGCACAAAAATAGACAGATAGATCAACGGAATCACATTGAACAACCCGACATTAACTCTGTTCTTTGACAATGAAGCTAAAATTATATAATGGAAAAAAGAAGACATCTTCAGCAAATGGAGCTGGCATAACTGGAGCCTGACATGTAGAAGACTGCACATAGACTCATCTATATTGCCATGCACAAAACTTAAGTCTAAATGGATCAAAGACCTCAACATAAATCCATTCACACTGAACCTCTTAGAAGACGAAGTGGGAGGTACCCTTTAACAAATTTGTACGACAGAACACTTCCTGAACGTAACTCCAGTAGCACAGACACTAAGATCAATAATTGATAAATGAGATCTCCAGAAACTGACAAGCTTCTGTAAGGCAAAGGACACAGTCTACAAAACAAAAAGTCAACCCACAGATTAGGAAAAGATATTCATTAACCCCACATCTGAAAGAGAACTGATCTCCAAAATTTGCAAAGAACTCAAGAAGCAAGTCTACAATACACCAAAGGATCCAATTAAAAAATGGGGTACAGAACTAAATAAAGAATTATCAGTAAGGGAGTCTAAAATGGCTGAACATCCTTAGCCACCTTACTCCTGTCAGAATGGCTAAAATCAAAAACACCAACGACAATTTATGATGGAGAGGATTTGAAGAAAGGGGAACACTCCTCTACAGCTGATGGGAGTACCAACTCTTGCACCCCCTTTGGAAATCAGTATGGAGGTTCCACAGGAAAATAGGAATCAGTCTACCACGAGACACAGCAATTCCTTTCTTAGGCATATACCCAAAAGATGCACATTCATAAAACAAGGATGTCTGTTCCACTGTGTTCATAGCAGCACTATTTGTAGTAGCCAGAAGTTGGAAGCAACCTATTTGCCCCTCAACTGAAGAGTCGATGGAGAAAATGTGGTACATCTACACAATGGAGTACTATTCAGCAGAAAAAAATAATGGAATCATGAGATTCGCAGGCAAATGGATGACACTAGAAGAAACCATCCTTAGTGAGGTAACCCAGTCACAAAAAGAGAAACATGGCATGTACTCTCTCATATATGGATTTTAGACATAGATCTGGGGAGTGCCAGCCTACAATCCTATGGCCAGAGGGTAGGGAAACAGAAACTCCATTTAGTGGCTGGTTAAGTACTGAGCTGAACTCAAGAAAGCCATGGGATTGTAGGGCTAAAATAAAAAACACCAACAACAATTTATGCTTGAGATGTTGTGGTGAAGGGGAACACTCCTCAACTGCTGGTGGGAGTGCCAACTGGTTCAGCCACTTTGGAAATCAGTATGGAGATTCCTCAGAAAAATGGGAATAAACCTACCACAAGACCCAGCAACTCCACTCTTAGGCATATATCCAAAAGATGCCCATTCATACAACAAAGATGTCTGTTCCACTGTGTTCATAGCAGCATTATTTATAATAGCCAGAACTAGGAAACAACCTAGATGCCCCTGACCCAAAGAGTGAATAGAGAAAATGTGGTACATTTATACAATGGAGTACTATTCAGTCAAAAAAAAAAAAAAACGGAATCTTGAAATTTGCAGGCAAATGGAAGGCACTAGAAAAAACATCCTGAGTGAGGTAACCTAGTCACAAAAAAAACAAACATGGTATGCACTCACTCATATATGGATTTTAGACATGAATCAGGGGAGTGCCAGCATACAATCCCACTACCAGAGGGTCTGGGAAACAGAACCTTCTTTCAGCAACTGATGGAAGCAGAGGCAGACACCCACAGCTAAACACTGCACTGAACTCTTACAATTGAGTGACAGAAAGGGAGAACTGATGAGCAAAGGGGTTAAGACTGGGCTGGTGTAACCCACAGAAACTGTTGACCTGAACAACAGGGAGCTCTTGGACCCCAGAATGATGGCTTGGTGGACAGCCTGAGGCTGATCCAGACCTCCTGAATATGGGTGTCAGTGAGGAGGCCTAGGTAATCTATGAGGCCTTGGTAGTATTTATCCCTGGCATACAAACGGACTTTGGCTGCCCATCCCACAGTGAGGTATGCTTTCTCAGCCTGGACTCTTGGATGCCCTGGATGAAATGACAGACTCTGGAGATCCTCCATGGATGGCCTCATTCTCCCTGGGAATCAGAGTGGAGATTGGGTGTGTGACTGGGGGGTCTGGGGGGCAGGGCAGAGGAGGAGGGGAGGGAGAGGGAGCTGGGATTGACATGTGAAACAAGCTTGTTTGTAACTTAAATTTAAAAATGAAGAAAAGAGAAAAGAAAAACAAAAAAAAGAAAATATGAAAACATCCTAGACACACTACCATATCAACAATTACTTTAAAAATGCATGAGTTCAACATAACTGAACAAAGACTGTTATAGTTAAATTTTAGAGACCTTATTCTATTCTGTGTGAAAAAGGAAACTTCACTTTCCCAAAAAACTCAGATATGTATTTTAAGTGAGATCACACATGCACACACACACACACACACACAACTCCCTCATTACACACAGAAATACACAAATATAAGCACAAAAATAGACCCTGGAAGTCACAAAGATGATAAGCAACTTGTTGAAAATATTTGCCCTACTCAACTCTTCAGTTGTCTTACTAGAAAGTCAAAACTTGTCATTCTCTTATGAAGAAATATGGGAAACTACAGTAAATAAAATCAAAAGTAATACAGTATTTTACCATTGAATTAAAAAATAGAAATAAGAAATGATTATAACAAATACCATTTAATGTTTTCTATAAAGCTGTCATTTATCAAACACAGTGAGAAAATACATTTTCTTGGTTAAAATAAAAAACACTTAAAATACAGCATATCTGAACATACTTGGCATAAAGTTTTAATGTTTCAAATTATATATTAATTATTACATTGAGTAGTTTAATTTCAAGCAAATCATCATGAAACAGCATTTCACTGATGAATAATTCTTTAATTAGTCTCAGTAGCTGAATCTCGGCATTAATTTTTTGATGAAATGGTAACATTGCATATGTAGCTACTTCTTTCAATATTTAATTACTTGAAAGAAGCACTCATGAGAAAATAAAATATAACAAATCTGGAATTGATGTAGTGATTTCAAACAATCAGACTTCAGGAAGCAGATAGGTACTCAGAAATAGTGGTGTAAAGCTAAAAACAAAAACATAACATTTCTCTCCATGAAAGCTTGTAACAAAAGTGAGTTCAAATACATGAAGCATATCTTACAGATCTGAAAGTAGCCTAGACAACTGCTAATGCATTTGATGACTTAGGTTCTCTATGTCAATAATTAACAGTTTAAACAGTCAGGAAATTTTAATGTCAATATTAATCCTATGTTTCTAGTTAATGTTTATAGCACGCCCTATTTAACAGAGCAGAATGCGCAATTTTTTATTTTACATGGAAGGTTGATCAACTAGACTACACTATATAGCATAAAACACACAACCACAGGTTTGTAAGAATGTAAGTCCTATAAAGCATGGTCTCATAATTGTCTGAGATATCTAAATATATTTAAATTAACTCAAATGTACAATGAGACAAATTTAACCAATGAATAACACTAGACATTTAACAATTTGTAGCAAATGAAAATAAATTATGGTACATAAAGTATCTTTGGAATGGTAAAAACAGTGTTATGATACAACTTAATGTCATTAAAACTCATATTAGTGATTATGAAATGTTTTGGAATGAAGTTGTAAATCATTGTCTTCTTTCCACCCTAAGGGATAACATGTGCAAACTGAAAATTAGGGAGCTTCTTAGGACCATCAGAAATTTGGAGTGACAAAATGAGCTAGTCCTTACCAAATTTAGTCAAGTGGGCATGAACAGATAAAGTTACCTATAGCAACAACCAATGAAATTGAATGAAACACATTAGTTTGTAATTTTTAAAATATAATGTGGTCAAAAATTTAAAATTCCCAATAGGAGGAAATCTATACCTTTAAAAACACTTTTTATATTTATTTACTTTATTTTATGTGTATGAATATATGTGTACCACGTGTGAACATTGCCTGTGGAAGGAGGATAGGAAAGGGCATCAGATCCCTTGGAACTGGAATTAGGTATGGTTGTGCCATTTGGGTGATAGGAACTAAAATCAGAACCTCTAATAGCACAGCAAGTGTTCTTAAATGCTAAGTCATCTCTCCAGCCTTCAGAGTTCTATGTTTTAATAACTGTTACTTCAAATGTTATACTAGCCTCCCATAGTAAAGCTGTTATGCTTCCAACAGAAAAGGAAGAAAACTAAATTTTTGAAATATACAAAATCTACTTATGAAAGAGTTTATTTTGACTTGTGATTCCAGAGAGAGAGAGTGTATAATGGTAGGGGAGTAATGATAGCAGGTAGTTGAAGCTGGAACCTGAGAGATAACATCTTCAACTACAGAGTGAAGGGGAAATAGGACAAGGCTATAAACTCTCAAAATCTGTCCCCTGTGACATACTTCCTCAAGGAAGGCTCTACCTCCTAAAATTTCATAACTACTCTTAACAGGGACACCAGCCCAGGAACAAGGTTTAAAATATTTGAACCTGAGATGTTTCTCATAGTTACCACTGTAATGCTTAAAGATCACCTTCCTCCCTAAGTGGCTCAGTATCCCCATGAACTCCCACAGCAAATAAATGGCAAGTCAGCAAGTCTAGGGAAAAAATGTACCATCTTCATTTTCCCCTCAAGAAGGAAGAAATATACATTATGTTTTGATAGTCTCTTAGCACTAACATGGCTTCATTTACCAAAGACTTTTTCACTAATTTCTGGACTGGTTGTACATTGAAAAAATGCTTATAAAATCCAAACTGTAATGACCTGTTGTTTCAGTATGTAGACATGAGTTTATTGCCTAAAATTCAAGAAATATTGAGAAATTATGCAAACTCTTGAAATAATATATCAGGTGTGACTGTAACAAAATAAATGGAGGTGCAAAGCCAAAAGGAAAGAGTGCCTTGGCAACTGTTACAGATTCCCAAGCTTGCATGCCTCAAATTTTAATTTAAAAGGAAAATGAGATTAGAACAGTGAGGAGAATTTGGAGAAGTGGCTTGTTATGTGTACTAGCTTGCTTATCCATTCTTAAGTGCATAATCATCTTAAGATGTGTCTCTCAGTGAAACCCTTTAGATCAAGACAGTTTTGTCTTCACATTTCAGAACCATCTGTCCACTGGCTATGTGACCAATGATCTTGAGAATAAGTGTATTTAGAAGAAGTTGGCTGTGACTTGGACATGAATTTCAAACTTAATTCTACATACGTGAATGTTCATGTCACTATGTAGATGAAAATTAGCATAGAGAAGTGACCCAGTTTGACACCTGGAATGAGAAGAGATATCAGCTGTGTATGACTATAAGTAGGAGTGTTAAACTAGAAAATTGACTGACTGGGGGACATAGGAGCACTAAGTGTTCTGTGCCTTGTCCCAATCAGTGCAAATGGCCTTGTTTTGACAGTTTCTTGTATTCTTAAATGGCCAGGGAGTTCTGGGAAGGGAAAATGCAACCTCTTTTTGAGAATTTTATATGTTAAACCTGCACTGGCAGAATATTTCTGTTGGAAGAAGGCATCCAACTTGAGGTTTCTCTGTACAGCTGCGGGGTGCAATTTCGGGACAGTTGCTTCTCTACGTTGGCTCTCCATCATATGGAAAAACACTGACAAGAATTCAGCAGATAAATTGGCAAAATATCCTGTTGGCAGGAAAAGGAGGACAGAGTTCAGCTTTCAAAGATCCTTTTCTAGTCTAACTGGTTTTGTTTAAAAGGAGAAAGTGAAGTGGCTCAATACCCCGATTAACTCCCACAGCAAATAGATGACCAGACAAGTCTAGGGGGAAAATGTACCATCTTCATTTCCTTTTCCCTCAAGAAGGAAGAAAATAATAACTTTGGTTTATTTATTTATGATGATGAAATACTTGTCATTATTATTATGTCTTTCCCTACATTTGGTTTATTGTTATTTATTCATCACAATCACTATTGTTTTTTATCATGCCTCTTACCTCTTTTTTCTCTTACCACAATACTGCTTTTCTAGCATTATCAAAATGTATTTATCTTTGATATTTTTAATCCCCTCGTTGATTCAGTAAGCACCATATATTCTTCATTGTCTAGTTTTATTGGTAAACTTCTCAAAGTTTATGTTTTTCTTTTACTATGATTTTAAACCATGGTTATACCCATTATGTTTTACTTAAGCATGTCTTAGTAATTTTAATTTTGCTTGCTTCCCCTTCTCTAGGTAGCTGTGAGAATTTTGGCCCCTAAAGAAGTCTTCTCATTAAAAAGGATACCAGTTACAAATCAAAAGTGTCTGGAATACAGAAAGAAGGTATGGCACTGGATGGGCAAAGATGTGGAAAGAATACAGAAGAATATGGAGGAGGGAAAATACTAGTCACAATATGTTTTATGAAAAAATTGTTTTCAGGTAAAAAGGTTGTATCCAACCAAGTGGACTGAAAACCAAAGCACAGAAAATAAAGAAACTAGAAAATTGAAGGAAATGACATTCCTCCAAACATATTATAACTCAATAATTGAATCTAAAAATACTGAGATGGTTTAAATGCTGGATAAATAATTCAAAACTGTAGTTTTCTAAATAACATTCTCAAAGAGGATTTACATTCACAGATGGAAGTAGGAGGAAGTCAATTCAGAATCTGCATCAGTAATTCAGCAACACAGAGAGGAATGCATATGGAAACTAAAATTCTATAAAACAGACACAGAAAGAGACATGCTGGAAATTAAATTTAAAAAGAGAAGTAGCTGACAATATCGCAGACTAGATCATGTAGGAGAACACTGAAGACAAGGATATCATATCGAGACACTGAAGGAAAAGTAGTACGTATTCAAGAGCCCAACTCTAAACAGTTTCTAAAAAGGTTAATAGCCTAAACCTCAACATCCAAGCAAGGGAACAGAGATACAATACAATGATATAAAATAATTAACAGTGACAAATCAGTCAAGTAGTAATAGACAAATATATGAGAAAAGCTTATTAAAAATGAAAATTTTTAAATAAATGTGTATATGTTGAAATAAAGGCCATATGTATCTAAAAATTTTCTGATTATTTCAACATTTGCTTTTTTAACAATGTTTATATTTAAATTCAAAACAATCTTATTTTACATACCAATCCCAGGTCCTC
Organism: Mesocricetus auratus; assembly: GCF_017639785.1. NCBI lineage: Eukaryota > Metazoa > Chordata > Mammalia > Rodentia > Cricetidae > Mesocricetus > Mesocricetus auratus. The sequence goes on along the minus strand of NW_024429188.1, from coordinate 55,915,013 downwards.
TCCAACCCATCCTTCCAGTACTCCCATCATTCCCCATCTCACCCCACATCTACTCCTCAGGGAGGGTGAAGCCTACCATTGAGGGGGTCATCAAAGTCTGTCATATCATTTGGGGCAGGACCTAGGCCCTTCCCCACATATCTAGGCTGAGAAAGTATCCCTCCATAGGGAACAGGCTCCCAAAGCCTATTCGTGTAATGCAGATAAATATTGATTCCACTGTCGAAGCCCCACATATTGCCCAATCCCCCCACCCATGTTCAGGGAACGGGGTTTGGTCTTATGGTGGTTGCCCAGCTGTCAGACTTCAATTTGTAAGTTCCTGCTTGCTCAGGTCAGATGATTCTGTGGGTTTCCTCAGCGTGTCTTGACCCTTTTGCTCATCACTCCTCCCTCTCTACAACTGGATTCCAGGAGTTCAGCTCAGTGGTTAGCTGTGAATCTCTACTTCTGCTTCCATCAGCTACTGGATGAATGCTCTATGATGACATTTAATGTCATCATCAATCTCATTATAGGGGAAGGGCATTTAAGGTAGCCTCTCCACTATTGCTTAGAATCTTAACTGAGGTCATCCTTGTGGATTCCTGGAGATTTTTCTAGTGCCACATGTCTAGTTAAGCCTATAATGGTTCCCTCTATTAAGTTATTTCTTTCCTTGTTCTCCTTCTCTGTTCTTCCCCCAACTAGACTTTCATGATCCTTCATGTTTTCCTTCCCACTACTCTTCTCCCCTCCTCTTTCTCCTACCTCACTCCACCCTCCCCCTGTGCTCCCAATTTACTCAAATCTTATCCCTTTCCCATGTTCAGGGGGTCCATATATGTTTTTCTTAGATTCCTCCTTGTTTCCTTGCTTCTCTTGGGTTGTGGACTATTATGCTTTGCTCTTGGTCTAATATCCACTTATGAATGAGTACATAACATGTTTGTCTTTCTGTGTCTGGGTTACCTCACTTATGATGTTTTCTTCTAGTTCCATCCATTTGTCTGTGAATTTCAAGATGTCATTATTTTTTACCACTGAGTAGTACTCAATTGTGTAAATATACCACATTTTCTTCATCCATTTTTTGATTGAAGGGCATCTTGACTGTTTCCAGGTTCTGACTATTCCAAATAAGGCTTTTATGAACATAGTTGAACAGATGTTCTTGTGGTATGAATGTGTATCCTTTGGGTATATGCCTAAGACTGAAATTTCTGGGCCTTGAGGTAGACTGATTGCTATTTCCTGAGGAACTGCCATACTGATTTCCAAAGTGTCTGTACAAGTTTGCATTTCTACCAGCAATGGAGAAGTGTTCTCTTTCTCCACATCCTCTCCAGCATAAGCTAGTCTCTATAATATCTCTATGTTGACGAGCTTTGTGCCAAGTTCACACAGGTACAGTAGTCATCTGAGAGGAGAAAACCTCCCTTATAAAAGTATATATTAGTAGTTATGGGTTAATAATTAAGTCAGAGCTAGCCACTAATATACCATAGCAAATGGCAACAGCTTCATAATTAATATAGTGACTCGTGTGTTATTTGGGGGCTGAGACAATGGCAGGACCCAGGCAGCTGGCAGGAAAGAAAACACGTTACCTATGGCACCCAATATTCGTTGAGTGAATTTCCACGTAGAATGACAAAAGCTTAAAAGGGATTTTAGAAACAGAAGAACATCAAGAAGCATGATTTCTTGGTAATAGCATTTTCTCAGGTGGACTCTGTTTTGCTAGAGACAAGCAAAGACTTGCACAACCAGTGCTGGCAGTAAAATTACACCAGCCATCTTGGAAAGACAGCAGTTAAAACAGCCGTGACTTTAATTTTATCAATGTTGTTTAGCAGATAAAATACACGTAACCAGAAAAACATAAAAGTAAAGTCAGATTCAGATGAAGTAAAACTTCTAAAATGTTTATAGTGTGTTTAAAAATGTATGCAGGCTTGGGATAGAAAAAGAAACAACCTAGTATTTTAAACAAAAAGAAACAAAGAGAATAGCTGATTGTGGTAGCACATGCCTTTAATCCCAGCACTTGGGAGGCAGAGGCAAGCAGATCTCTGTGATTTCAAGGCAGCCTGGTGTAAAGAGAGAGCTCAAGGGCATCCAAAGTACACAGAGAAACCCTTCCTCAAAAAACTAAAAAGTAAAATTAAAAGATATAGAAGAATAAAAAAGCCTTGTAAAGATGGAAAATACACAGAGAGTCTGGATACTGTATGCTATTGTGTTATCTTTCAGTTGTTCAGTTGCTAAGGAAGGAACAACGACTGCTAATATACACTTGATTATGAATGTTGTTAAATAATCCAACTTAAGTATTTTAAAAATGCTTTGATTTCTAAATTTAAATATAAGTAGAAGTTACTTGGGAAAAGAGTTTTTGCTTTTGTTTCTACAGAAAATGAAAAGCTACGGATTCCTTCCTGATGTCTGTGGTTTGAGGAAGCAAGACACCCTGAAACAATGTCACAGATGATCCAACATCTAAAACAGCTGAAATTATGCAGCCTTGCAGACCACAAAAAACAGGGACTTAGTCAGGTTTCTGTCTTTTGCCATGATCTCCATGGTATGGACAGTGCCCCCAACCAGCAGGAAGCAGTTTGGAATGAATAATGCCCAAATTCCCAAATATAACTTATGAAATTTTGTTTTCATTTAAATGGGGTTGCTTATAAATGGTAATGATCACAGTCAATCACTTTCTAAATTGGAAAAAGGGAATATGATATAGAAATTAATACTTTGTATTAGTATGGATTTTCATTTATTGATACAAAATTAAGATCATTTTTGTGATATATATATTTCTCCTCTTGTTTAGATGTTGTGTTTATACAGCTTTTGAAAAGTGAAATGTATAATTAAGTACAGATTATAGATAGTTACCTATAATCGTCAAAACTTAGGTTAGTTAGGTTTTTCTAGATACACAGAGATATATTTGAGATGGATAGTTAGTCTTCAAACCTTTCAAAGACCTTCAGAAAATGGCATTTAAATGGTTTAGTGTTTTTCATGATAGTGAGACACAGCTACTCCTGAAACACCAAATAAGACTGAGAGGAAGATGGGCATTGAAGAAACTCCTTATGGAGTTTGCTTTCAACATGGGAAGATTAGTCATTTGGACAAGAAATTGGACCCTCAGGAAAGTGACTGCTGAGCTTACAAAACAAGGTGGACATTTCTAAAGGGTTCCTGCTTCATGGAAGAGTATGCCAGACATTCTGTAGGACACAGAAGAATGACTGACAAACTGCCGATGCAGACAGACAGTTTAAACTTTCCTGATTTTCTGAGAAGTCTGCCAGACACACTGTAGCCTATGGGCTGAAGATGGATGCCCCCAAAATTACAGAGGAACTTTTGGGTGAAGGTTCAGGTAGCAAGATGTCTCTGTCAATTCTAGTGTTTATATATTATTCTTCTGTGGTCTTTGATGGAGTTGAAGACACATAGTTATAATTAAAGTTTTCCTTAGTTATGATAAAAGATGAAAGATGTTACATATAAGACTTTAGACTCTCAAAGATATGATACATGATATTTTCTTTAAATCTTGCTAAATGTTAATGGACTAAATATTGTATTTATAGTTCTTGCTTAATAACTGCCTTGTTATATATTTTACTATGTTAAAGTTAAAACTTTTCTTTTTATTTAGACAGAAAAGAGGAGATTATGGGGGAAGTCCTTCTGTGTGTATGTTGTCTTATTGGATGTTACATAAAGTACTGTTGGCCAATAGAGAAGCTAGATAGGTGGGACAAGGAGTTGAGGAGTATTCTGGGAAACACAATCAAGGTAAGAGGGTTGCCATGTGGTCCTATGAAGAGAGGGTGCAAGTCTGGGGTTCCTGGTAAAATAAGATCTTATAAAAATATATATTAGTAATAATGGGTTAGAAATTAATTCTGAGCTAGCCATTAAGAAACCAAAGCAAATGGCCAACGGCTTCATAATTAATATGGTGTCCTGCATGTTCATTTGGGACTGATGTTGATTTGCGACCAGACTGGCAGCAAGAATACATGGTTAAAACCTCAATTGTGTGATGTGAGGTAGATATATATTAAATATTTTGGATTGTCATATTTTTAAGAGAGGAAAAACTGAAAGAAATTTATATTCTGTAATATTTACTTGGATGCAAAGAGTTAAGTCAGAGAGCATGCGTCAATCATTTGCTGATAGGAACAAGTTGTTATTATATTTGTTTTTGCTTACAAATAGTCTAATTGCCTTTGATTTCTGACTATTCACTTCACTCCTCATCTCAATGTGTAGGGTCTAGAGATCATCTAGAAACTACACTACTGTGAAAGTTCTCACACTATACAGAGGTGTAGCATGATTTGCAGATTGGGAAGTGGAAGCTGGCTGAAGGATTCAGAGTGGTGACTTAGGTACTTGACAGTATTGGTGTTGATCCATTTCCAAACTTGTGTTTATAAACTTCACTTCAGCAGGATGCTGAAAGGATAAATGGAAACCACAGGACCAACAGACAGAAGGAGAGGATATCCTGGAGTATGATGTCCTGTTGCATATTCCAAGAGGTCTCGAAAAAGCTTCTTGGGAGCTCCTAGGAACTTTCTCTTGGGATACATGGAAGAATTTTCAAGCAACAAATACCATACTTGTATTGTCTGTTTTTAGTTACTTGTAATTATTACTGGTTTTAAAATATACTTAATGGAGGGGTGCTGGATTTTGTCAAAGGCTTTTTCAGCATCTAGTGAGATGATCATGTGGTTTTTCTTTCGCAGATTGTTAATATGGTGGATTACATTGATAGATTTTCTAATGTTGAACCATCCCTGCATTCCTGGAATGAAGCCTACTTGATCATGGTGGATGATTTTTCTGATGTGTTCTTGAATCCGGTTTGCAAGTATTTTATTGAGTATTTTTGCATCAATGTTCATGAGGGAAATTGGTCTATAGTTCTCTTTCTTAGTTGTGTCTTTGTGTGGCTTGGGTATCAAGGTAATTGTAGCCTCGTAGAAAGAGTTTGGCAGTGAGCCTCCTGCTTCTATTGTGTGGAATACTTTGACGAGTATTGGAATGAGCTCTTCTTTGAATTTCTGGTAGAATTCTGCACTGAAGCCATCTGGGCCTGGGCTTTTTTTGTTTGGGAGACTTTTGATGACTGCTTCTATTTCATTAGGGGTTATAGGTCTGTTTAGATTGTTTATCTGTTCTTGATTTAGTTTTGGCAAGTGATATCTATCCAGGAAATTGTCCATTTCCTTTAAATTTTCAAATTTTGTGGAGTACAGATTTTCAAAGTATGCCCTGATGATTCTCTTGATTTCCTCAGAGTCCGTTGTTATGTCCCCTTTCTCATCCCTGATTTTGTTAATTAGCATGTTCTCTCTCTGTCTTTTGGTTAGTTTGGACAGAGGTTTGTCTATTTTGTTGATTTTCTCAAAGAACCAACTCTTTGTTTCATTGATTCTTCTCAATGTTTTCCTGGTTTCTACTTGATTGATTTCAGCCCTCAATTTGATTATTTCCTGGCGTCTGCTCCTCCTGGGGAGTTTGCTTCTTTTTGTTCTAGAACATTCAGCTGTGCTATTAATTCTCTAGTATGACTGTTCTCCAGTTTTTTCATGTGGGCACTTAGTGCTATAAACTTTCCTCTCAGCACTGCTTTCAAAGTGTCCCATAAGTTTGTGTATGTTGTGTCTTCATTCTCATTGAAATCGAGGAAGTCTTTAATTTCTTTTTTTATTTGTTCCTTTACCCAGGGATGGTGCAATTGTGCATTGTTCAATCTCCATGAGTTTGTAGGGTTTCTGCGATTTGTGTTATTGTTGAATTCTAATGTTAATGCATGGTGGTCTGATAAGATGCAGGGGTTATTCCAATTTTTTTGTATCTGTGGAGATTTGCTATGTTTCCTATTATGTGGTCAATTTTAGAGAAGGTTCCATGTGGTGCCGAGAAGAAGGTATATCCCTTTGTATTTGGGTGGAATGTTCTATAGATGTCTGTTAAACCCAGTTGGGTCATAACTTCTATTAATTCTTTTGTTTCTTTGTTAAGTTTCTGTCTGGAGGTCCTATCTAGCGGTGAGAGCGGAGTGTTGAAGTCTCCTACTATTAGTGTGTGAGATTTTATGTGCATTTTGAGCTTTAGTAATGTTTCTTTCACGAATGTAGGTGCCTTTGTATTTGGGGCGTAGATATTTAAAATCGAGACTTCGTCTTGATGTATTTTTCCTTTGATGAATATGAAGTGCCCTTCTTCATCTCTTTTGATTGATTTTAATTTGAAGTCTAATTTGTTAGATATTAGGATTGCTACGCCCGCTTGTTTCTTGGGGGAACAGGAAGTTGAGGGGGTGGGGGTAGAATAGGGGGAAGAGGGAATCATAGGATCGAAGACAGATCAGGCACCAGAGTGACCTCGAGTGTATAACATCAATTGGCAAGCTAAGCAATAGTGGAAGGACCACCTTGAATGCCCATTCCTGATAATGAACTTGATGTCTATAACTATCCGGGAGCCTTCATCCTGGGACTGATGGAAGCAGAGGCAAACACACAACTAAGCACTGAACTGAACCCAAGGAACCCAGTGACAGAGAGAGAGGAATGATGAGCAAATTGGCAAAGAATGGGCTGGCAAAACCAGCAGAGACAGCTGATCTGAACAGGGGAGTGCTCTTGGACCCCAGACCGACAGTGGGGAGGCCAGAATGGGACTGATCTGGACCCCCCAAATGTGAGTGTCAGTGAGAAGGCCTGGACAACCTATGGGGCTCTGAGCTGTGGATCAGTGTCTATCCCTGGTATGCAATCTGTCTTCATGTGCCTATAGCACAAAGAGAGATGCTCTCTCAGCCTGGACTCTTAGGGGAGTGCCTTGACCCTACCAAGAGTAAAATGATAGACTCTAGACATCCCCTATGTGGAAGGATTTGGCAATAGGGTGGGAGGGAGGGTGGAAGGGGAGTGCGGGAGGAGGGGAGGGAGAGGGAACTGGGATTGACATGTAAAACAAGCTATTTAAAATTAAAATAAAAAAATCAAAAAAATATACTTAATGGTGGCATAAATTTTAAAAAGCAAAGAAACCCTCAATTGTGAAACTATCTCTATTTGATCAGCCTACATGCAAATCTGTAGGACATTTTCTTAATTAATGACTGATATGGAAGGGCCATGCCCATTGTGGATGAAGTCATCCCTGGGCTGGTGGTCTTGAATTTGGTAACAAAATAGGCTGATCAAGCCATGAAATGCAATCCAGTAAGCAGCACCCCTCCATGGCTTCTGCACCACATTTTGCCCCCAGGTTGCTACCCTAGTTGAATTCCTGTCCCAACTCCCTTCAATGATGGATTGTAATTTTAAGGTATAAGATAAATAAAACCTTTCCTCCCAAACTTGTTTTTAAATCATGTTTTATCATAGCAATAGTAAGTCAGCAAAAACATCTCTTTTTATTTCTAATTTTATTGGCTTGGGTCTTTTTTACTTTTTTTTCAATTATTTGACTAATAATTCTTAAATCTCATGTATAATTTCAAAGAATCAACACACTGTTTCATTCAATATACGTATTTTTCTTTTAGTTCCTATTACATTTCTTTCTCATCTATTCAGTATTGACTCCTTCTATGTAATTTTGTAATGAGATATTTTATATATTTGTAAGAACTTGAGGTACTTCCTGAAGTTGTATACTTTATATTTTTCTCATTTTTATATATGTTCTGGTAACCGTTTCCATTTGATTCTGCACTTTAAAAAAACCCGCTGATTTATCATGTGGTTACTCATCATTCAAATCAATGTTGTTAAACATCTATGAGTTATCATAGTTCCTGTAATAAAAGTGGAGAACAATCAAAGAAAGAAGACACGTGATACTGAATTCTGAATTTCATGCAAATTTGTGCATATATGCACATGTATCTATATACACTCGCATTAGCAAATTCATGTACCACTCATATGCACACCTGTATACCATATCATTCATACATTCCACATAAAACACACACATAGACACACACACACACACACACACACACACACACACACACAGATAGGGAGAGAGAACCCATGTTTTCTTGAATGCCCATTAAACCAAATTTAATAGTTAACTTCTTTACATCTTTAAGGAAATAGTCATCACAAAAAATATAGACATACTTCAGTATGTAAAAACATACTTCAGAAAATGCATCTTTAGGTGTGTTGTACTTATCTGTGCATACTCTACTTTAGGACTATTCAGAACTTTTCATATGCTAGTTAATAAAGATATAATGAATAGACTTGCAACAGGGATCAACAACTGTACACAGGTGTTCCAAAGAAGTAATTTTCAAACATCTTGGTCACATTAGGCAATTAATATACTCAGAAAAAGCTTAATGTCAGTCATCTAGCATTAGAAAACTTAGAAAATAAAAAATTATTAATTTATCTTAAAATAGTAAAAAATATGTATAGTTTCATATTTTAATTAGCTACTTAATATGAAACGTTACTTTATTTTTGCATTTTGAAATTTCCTTTATTTTCTATCTTAGAGGAAGACAAGTGTATTTTCATATCTATTCAACATTCTGTTCATCAGATAATCAGTTGTTTTGGCTGAAATAACCAGGTTCACATTAAGAAATAAGTTTAAAAAGAGTATGTGTACTAGGCTTTCTTAAAAACCATGGGTGTTCTCTGAAACTTACCAATACAAGTGATAGGTTGTAGCTATTTATAAAATCGAAAGAATAAAATATTTAATCTAAAATTCATTGTAATAGGGAGAATATGTTAGATCCAATCCAGTGTTCTGAATGTTTTCATTGAAATAGTAGTTTTATAAGGATTAGAAAATCTAGAGGCAGAAGCATTTATAGCTGGTATTATGTCTTGGTAAGTAATATTTTTAGTAAGTTACTATAATAAGGAATACTTATTTCTAGTTCTAGTTAATTTTAAAGGGATATAAAATTGTAATGTCTAATAAAAAGAGAAAGTTGTCGAGAAATGGAAGAATGGTGCTTCTGGCCCCATAGCAGGCCCCTGCAAAAGGTGAAAGATTTTTTTTGGCTTATCAGTTGGAACATGTATCTAAAAGCATATCAGTGAATGGCTTCTATTACAACACATTAACATTCATTGTTTTGTGTTGCACTTGAGTGGATCTTTCAAGCACTGGAAGATTTCATAACACAGATCATGAGTTATTTAGATATTATTGGTTCATTGAAATTTGTAGATATAGAATATTTGATTCTACAGTTCAATAAACCTCATCAGACAATTCACTTAAAGGGAGACTGAGATACTTCCCTTGCTGTTGTTCATTTTCCAAAATTCTAGTCTTCCATTGAAACACAAATTTTATCATTGGAAAAGCCCATTCCAATTTTTATTCTACAAATGGTACTATAGTTTATTGGGGGGGAGACTGAAAATGTCTAAGCATTGTTGCACTGATCTTTTGTTGAGGTAACACAGAGTTAAGGATTTTAAGGGGATGGCATACTCTCAAACATGAATATCATAGAAAGTAATCCCTATGCTTTTGTCATGAAAAGTACTATTCTTTTCACATATTCTGATTTAACAATATTTCTTCTGGTATTTTTATGGTTCTTTGGTAAAATTATTCTAGGGATATTAACTCTAAAATTGGTCATCTAATCCAAAGATGGAGATGATTTCCCAGTTTTCCACTAATATTTCCAAGTAGAAATGATGTTTCAAATTCCCAATGTGGCTATTTTAGCTTGGAACTAGTTTGAAATGTATCATTCTTTGAGGTGATTATAGTGAATTTTTACAAAAAAAAGCATTTTATTTTATTGTAAAACAAGGTCACTCAGCATGGATATTTCCAAGAATAGGAGTATGATGAAACAGGATTTTTTTTTCTGTACCACCAAGGTTATTCTCAAATGAAATTGCTTTCTCCTGTTAGGGTTTGGATATGAAAAGCATAATGACTGGTAGGACAATTATATCTCAGTACTTCCTTTGCATTTCCACTATCTATACTGTCAGCACACTAATAGCAACTAAAATCTTAGCATTATAGTGAAATTAACTTTGACATAACAAAGGCACCTGGAAGCACTGAACAATTCCCAGGAGTCCCTTGGTCTACAGGTTGAGGAATTCAGCCCTGGCAGTATTTCTCATGGTTTAAAATGCATAAAACTTCCACCAAGAGATCTTTTTAAAATACCACTTACAGTTTAATAAGTCTGTAGTGGAAACCATGATTCTGAGTCTCTAAGATCCTAAATAATGACATAATTATGTCATTGAGTGAAAAATCTCTAGAATGCTACATGAACTAATTCAAAACTCTTAATTGATCTTACTGCAATCAATTTACAGATTCAATGCCATCTGTGTCAAAATTCCTGAGAAATTCTTCACATAGAAAAAATCCTAAAATCCATATGGACACATAAAAGATCCTGGACAGTCAAAGCAATCATCACCAAAAATAGCAATAAGGAAAGGATTGTCATATCAGATTTCAAGTTATATTACATAGCTATAGTAACAAAAACAGCTATGTACATCAACACAACAGGATTATTTGTACATGAGTACATGTAACTATAGTATATGAAATGTCCTTTGACTTCTTAGTCAGGGAGTTCTAAGAGAGTCCCAAGACTATACAATCTATTACCATTGCCCTTGCTTGATTCACACAACTTCAAGATAAAACACCATTGCTGAATGCACCACACACTTTGGACCCCGAACTTGGAAGAATCACATGGATCTATCCTAGAAACCCTTCTTTGAGGATGAATTCCTTTAGTACTGGAATGTTCTATGCAAGCTGCTAATGAAGGAAAAAAGTAATAGTCTCACTGAGCTATAAAGGCTATAAACAACAAAAAAATGGCATGCCAAGCAAGATATACTCAATGGTACAATAGTGACAATATCATCATGGGGGTAACAACAAGCTGTTTAATTGGACTGAATGTCTGCTCAATTGAAGGTAATTCAGGCTTGGTATTATAAACCTAGGCAATTACTTGTGGCTGGAGGGTTAATAAAACCTAGAGGAGAACTTAATACTTATTACCACTACATTCTCAATGTCTATTCTTATTGAAACATTGGAGTATCTGATATGTTTTTATTACAGTTTATGAAAGGCTTCATAACAGAGCTGACTGAATCTTCTCCTAAGAGCAAAGAGAAGATGATGTGGCAGTAGAGTCCTCTAATTCCAGCACTCTGGAGACCAAGTGGGAAGATTGGAATGTTGAGGCATAAACCACATATCAGGACCTCGTAAAAATAAGAGTAGAATTTTTTTGTATAGTTTTCCCCCTGAATATAAGTCGAACAGTTAATGGAGTTGCAGATATTTAATCCCAAATACTCAGAAGACTAAGGCAGGAGGATTAAAAATTCAAGGTCTACTTGGGCAAAGGAATAAATTCACAGCAAACTGTAAATTTCTGAACAACTTAGTAAGATCTTATCTAAAAAATTAAGAAGAGGAGGGGATGGAGATATTTCTCAGTTGTGTGAAGTACTTACATAGCTTCTGCAAGGCCCTGTGATTCATTCATAATTAATTGCATGCCATTAACTGTATCCTATATTGTATTGTGGTGGTTGATATGACATGTATAATCTCAAGAGAATCATAGTAAGAAATTGTTATGGTATTATCATTACAGATCATAGACTGTTTTTCTAAAATGATACCACAGATTGTTGTCTGGGAGGACATAATCACAAATGTACATGCACATGCATGCGTGCTTACAAAATATGAATTCCAACAATCATACACAAAGATAGTATATACAAGTGTAGCATGAGTTATTATAGGTGTTAGTAATAAAATCCCAGAGACATATATAGAGGGAAATGATGAAAGATCAGAGAAATAAAACAGCGAGCCACAGGCACACCTTACTTCACTAACTTCCTCTCTTCACCCAGTCATATCACTTCCTTTCTATCTGTGTAGACCTCCAGAACTCTATGGATAAATTGTGGCTAGCTCTGCCTTCTGATCTTCAGGCAAGCTTTATTTGTAAGAGTGTAGGTTATACCTAATATAAGAAAACTATATACAATAAGTACAATAAATATATACAATATAAACAGGCAATGGTTTTAGGGTCAGGGTACATTACTTTGGTTCTGTTTGCAGGGCCAAAGTGTGTTTCTTTGGCTCTGCTCAGGGTGTGTTTCTTTGACTGGTCCCTTTTCCCTACAGTAACAAAGAAACTATAATTATAAATATAAAGTCTTCAACTTCATTAGAGATTTGAGAAGGAAATAATATTAACTAATTAAGCAGGAATTACAAACAAGCAACTTCCAAAATATGTGAAAAAATGACAGAAACAACTAGCTGACTGGACAGTCACCCAAGATTCCTCTGTAATGTTGGGTCATCCATCTTTGGCCTGAAGGCTGAGCAAGCTGTTGAGCTAAGAACATTTTCTTGCCCAGTGACTAACTTTTGCCACAAAGAAAGTAAACTCCATGTGGAGTTTCCTTGATGCACATCATCTTTTCTGAAGTAGATTGGTGCTTTCAGTAGCAAACATCTCATTACTGTAGCATGAAAATTAAAAGACCCAGAGACAGATATTGGGTTTCAACCTTGAAGCTGAAGATCAGAGAATCAAAGCAGCCAAGCCACTAGCACTTACCTCTACCTCAGGCTAAAATGGCTGATCCTGTCTCCACAAGCTCTCACCCAGCCTCAGACTGCTGCCTCTTCTCACCATGGCTGGTGAATCAATGCTTTACTATCCTCAATGTGACTGGAGAATCACTGTCAGCTCTGTTCCTGTCTTAAATATCTGCCATGAGTCTGGGGATTAAAAGTATAAGCTTTGTTCCTCTTTTAGACTGATTTAATCTTGTGTAGACCTGGGTGGACCTGGACTCAGAAAGATCCATCTGCCTGTGTCTCCTGAGTTCTGGGTTTAAAGGTGCATGCCACCACTGCCTGACTTCTATGACTAGTAAGGCTGCTTTGTTATTTTTGAACTCTGGTGGCTTTATTAATCATAAACAATATATCAATACAGATGATCATAAAAAGAGCCTATATTATTAAAAACATCTTAAATTCCATAATCTGTAGATCTTTTAAATTTTTGAAGATTACCTGTCTACCTAAAATATAATTCTGACCATGAAAACATTCCTAATATGACTAAACATTCAATTATGACAGGTGACTAACTATTTACTTACATTTCTTTTCATCTCAGTAGTTGTTAATAATAACTTTCAAGAGATAAAATTTGCAATAAGGTGCATAGATACCATATCTTGAACAAGATTAGAAATACATGTACAATATGTTCTAACAGAAATAATCTCAACTTTGTAACAATATACAAAAAATCCCAGCCAAGGTAAAAATATTTAGAATGAATAGTTGTTATTTGGTTTAAAATAGATTCAATAATCTACCTTTTATTTCTATATGGCCCCTTATTTCCTTTCAGAGTAGTTTCAACAATCTGCCATTAATCTATCACATCTATAGTCCCCTTTTTTCCTTTCACAACATGAACTCTGAATCTAATCTCCTACACCCTAAATAATTGATAGAATCTCCTCTTGCTATCTTTTTCAGAAACAATTTGTATTCCCCAACAGAACAAAGTTTTCTTTACTTCTTAAAACATTCATCTACTTTGAATCAGCTAGTAAGATGTCATCCATGTAATTGTAAACCATAGATTGGGGAAATTGCTTATATATCATTTCCAAAGGCTGCTGTACAAAATATTGGCACAGGGTGAGGCTACTTAACATTCTATGTGGGGGAACCTCCCACAGATGTCTAACAGGCTGCAAATTATTATAAGTAGACATTATAAAAGCAAATTTTTCTCTGTAATTTTCATGTAAAGGTATAATGAAAAAACATTCTTTTAGATTGATAACTATGTGACCCTTCTCTAGGTAATAAAGAAGGCAAAGGAATTCCAGATTCTATAGAGCCCAATAGCTCATTCACCTTATTAATGGCTCATAGATCTGATGCCATTCTCTATTTTCCAGGTTTCTTTTTAATAACAAATACAGGAGAATTAAAAGGACTGGTTGACTCTTCAATATGCAGAGCGATTAGCTGCTCCTGTACCTGTTGTTCTAAGACCTGCAGTTTTTCTGTTGTTAAAAACTATTGTTCAGCCCATACTGTTTTTTTTCATCAACCAATTTAAAGTTACAGATTTTGGAGCCTTTGCAAGATCTACAGCTATTGTGCATGGTTCTTATACAACTTTAATGGTTGGTGACTTTTCTTTATAATAACTTTTAATATTGTCCTAGAAACATAATGTTAATTTATTGGAGGATTGTTACTGTGAGTATTCCATTCCTGCAACAAATCACATACCCATTCATTGGTCTGAGTTTCTAATTATGGATGTGATATGATCAGATCCCTACTGTTCCTGCCATTGTTGCATCTCTGATGTTATGAACGGTTACCTGAAGTTTTGAGGTACATAAATCCTTCCTATCCTGAGTTGATTAGTCATGTTCTCTTACCTTAGTGACAGAAACAAAACTAAGACAACTCCATAACAATAACACAAATAGATACTATCTACTATCAGACAATTTGTTGTCAAGGGAAGAAAATTATTTGTTAGTACCTTAAAGTTCTTTCAGTCCTCTAATTTCTAATATTTTTTTTATTTTGTGTGTTTGAGTGTTTTACCTACATTTATTTCTATGTATCATGTTCACGCAGTGCCAACAGAGACCAGAAGAGAACATCAGATCACCTTGGAACTAAAGCTTCAAATAGTTGTTAGCTGCTATATGGCTCCTGGGAATTTAACTTAGCTCCCTTGGAAGAGCATGTATTAGTTACACTTTCTATTACTTTGACAAAACACCATTACCAGGAGCAAGCTGGAGAAGAAATAGTTTATTTGGCCTACACTTACACATACTAGTCCATCATGAAGAAAAGTCAGGACAGGAACTCAAACAGGATAGAAACCTGGAGGCAGGAACTGCTACAGAGGCCACAGAGGGATGCTGCTTGTTGGCTTGCTCCCCATAACTTGTTCTGCCTACATTCTTATAGAACCTGGAAGCACCAGCCCGAGGGATGATACCACCCACAAGAGGTTGAGCCCAATCCGATCAATAATTAATTAAGAAAATGCCTTAAAAACTTGCCTATAACCAAATCTTTTTCCATTTTTATTCAAATTAGAAACAATCTTATTTTATATATCAATCACAGTTCCCCTCTCCCTCCCATTCTTCTATGCTCCCCATCGACTCCCATCCCATCCTTCTGCTGCATAGAAAAGGTGAGGCCTTCTATGGGGGATCATCAAAGTCTGTCATATCATTTGGGGCAGGGTCTAGGCCCTCCCCTATGTGTCTAGGCTGAGAGAATATCATGGGCTCCAATGTCCATTCATACACTAGGTATAAATGTCTACAACCAAATCTTAGGGAGGCATTTCTTACTTCAGGTTCCTTCTTAGATAACTTTAGTTTGTGTCAGCTTGACATAAAACTATCCAGCACAGGCAGTGTGTGCTCCTAGCCACTATGCCTTTTCTTCAGCACCTCCAAATCATTCTTTAAAATATTATAACTGTCCTATTATGTAGTAATACACTGTTAATGAATTCCTCTGACTAATACAAATTGACAGATAATGCATATCACTCAAAACTGAGAATTCATAGAACATTTTAGCATATCAAGCAATCTTAGAAGCCCTCTTTAAAAATAAAAATCTTATGCTGACTTAATTCAATATTTCCAAAATCTAACCACAAAAGCAATATTGATAAAATTCTTACAGTATTTTGGATTTAATTGACACAACATACAAGAAGCTCTAGAACAACTCAACATTCTATTTTGTAATTGAAATAACTAAAACTCAAGCAACATAATTACTATGTAAACTCTGATACAGTCACCCATTGTATGAGTGCTGGATTTCTTCATGAAGCTCCCTAGAAATAAAATCCTGTTTGATTTACAGATAAAAGCAATTAAATTAAACTGTAAAGTCTTCCAAATATTATTTTTGTGGCTATCCAAACGGCACATTTACATTTAAGCAATTCAAAGAATGAACAACTAAGTCCCTTGCTCCATTTAAGATCTTTGTTAAAAGACAAATGGTGTAAAGGATAATCTTACTAGTATGAATTATAAATTACTCATTTAATACTTATACATCACAATTTGAAATGTACAAATAGTTTTACAATGACTGTAATATATAAGGCTATCAGATTGACCACTACAATTTATGTAGCTATCTAAAAGCTGGATTTTTATAATTACTTTTATATCCATTTATTTGACAAGGATGTGTATGTGGTTAAGGGCCCATTTGGAAGTCAGAAGAGGGTTTACAGGAGGTCATCAGGATTGGTGGGAAGTGCCTTTATACACTGAGTCATCCTACTGGCAACCAAAGCGTGATATTTTAAAATAGAATTTTATATGTATATTTTAAGAAATATGTCTTTCCGGTATATAAGCATGTTGAGCTATCTTTTTGAAGGTTTTTACAAATAATTTTCACATATTTAAGTATAAAAATAGCTGTCATAGGAAGTGTTGTTTTTCTGTGCATTTATTATTTTATAAAAAATAGAAATGAAATTATACATGTTGGGGTCAAATCCATACAATTGAATTGTTTACCATTCCTTGTTTTCTGCCACTGATCACAAAGACTGACTGTAACTGGATTATATTTTAAAAATTGACTACAGAAAATAAACATAGAAAGTAAGAAAGAAGAGGGGAATAAAATAGCTCAATGATAACAGGAACAGCAGCAAACTCTTACCGCTCTTTGGAAAGAGTAGTTTTAACAAAGTAAGCAAGAATCATTTTCTCTGGTTGAGTGTTGATTCCCCAGCGTGCTCTCAGTAAGTAATTAGAATGGCCCACTGAATGTCAGCATCAGCTTGTTTATTCTCATTATTTTATCATTTTAAAAACCCTCTAGGTGATGAGACATGCAGTATAGAACATAATTACCATTATTAGCATACTAATTGGACACAAAAATAGGCCAACTACAAGGTAGCCAACTGAATAATTTCACATTAATCAAACACCATAGTGAATAAGCCTATTGTTAAATTGACAGCTACCATAATTGGCAATATTTTGCAGTGAAATATCAGAATTTCCTTGTAATATCTCTCCAGTGCCGTATAATTTAGTAATTTCCCAATGTTCCTGCCTTCAAATTTCTGTACCTAACTTAAGGTTCAAGAAAACATCTCGATGGGAGTATTAGTCTTTTAACAACTGTCCTAAATACTTAAATGGAGGTTTACTGACCTTCAGAAAGTGATGTAACATAAAAAGTGAGGAGGCTACCAAATTAGTCACTTGTTGCTGTATATAAGCCTTCATTTCTAAATATGTATTACTACAGTCTTAAAAGCTCCTTGACAGCAGTGACCCTTTTAAGAATGGTCTAGTTCTCAAAAGTACCAGTATGATAATTAACAATAATCCTTTACATGACAATGTAATATTAGTTAGGTATTGAAATTATGAATTATGATTACTCCATAAAAACTTATTTCTTTTAGTACAGACCAATAGAGAAGCTATATAATAAAATCCTCCTAACCTCATTTCTTTCTGTGTGAAACCTTCCTGAACTACTACATTATGCACTATTTATTTTTCATACACTAATTCTCTTTGAATCTGTGTCAGAGTATACAATAAATGATTCTATGATAACTCTATGGTTTCAATTTTACTAGACAAAAAGCCTATTAAATTGTCATTAATAACCAGTGCCTACCCTCACAATCCAATGTTCTGTTGAATACCATTATGTCTTCCTATAATGTAATCACAGCAATTTTTTTCTTCCTGATTCCCAAATAAATTGTGTGTCCCAATCAGTCAATTTTATCTATACCAAACATATATGTTATAATTCCTTGTGTATAACTCCTTGGTTTGAAAGTGAAATGTCTATCACTGGTTCATTTATCTGAGTAACTGGTATCAACATGATGGCTCTATTTTGGAAGTTTGTGGTGATTTTATGTGGTAGAAATTCACTGGAGGAAGTGGTTCATTAGTGGAAGACCTTCAGGTTTTATAACTTGG
This sequence comes from Mesocricetus auratus, assembly GCF_017639785.1. NCBI lineage: Eukaryota > Metazoa > Chordata > Mammalia > Rodentia > Cricetidae > Mesocricetus > Mesocricetus auratus. The sequence goes on along the minus strand of NW_024429188.1, from coordinate 55,896,882 downwards.
CCATACTTCCTGCATACTGTTTACTTCACAGCTATATATACAATGTGACTAGCCATCTAATACTATTGTCCCCATGATTTCCCTGCTGCTATAGATTGCATCCATTCTTAAACTGTAAGACACAATAAATTCTTCCTTCCTCACATACTTTTTGTCAGGAATAATGTCACAGCCAAAAGAAAAGTACTTAAATACATTTATATTCTGTGCATATTTGCTCTTTATTTCCTTTCTTTATTGCTTGAAACATTTTCAGTATTTTTGCCATATTTGTTATATTGTCATTGGCAATAATTTTGAAATACATTTTTCTGTAAAGGTTAACTTCATCCTTTCCTCCATGAACCATTGCCTGAGTATTGCAAAAAGGATTGATTTTTTCCTTATTAAATAATACTATATTTATTACTTATTTTTCATCTATTTTTGTTGGTTTTACGAGACAAGGTTTCTCTGTATTGTTTTGGAGGCTGTCGGTGCAGCCTGGCCTCGAACTCACAGAGATCCGCCTGCCTCTGCCTCCCGAGTGCTGGGATTAAAGGTGTGTGCCACCACCACCCGGCCATCTATTTATTTTTAATAGAAAACAGTCATAACTTTCCAATTCAATGCCAGAAAGGCTACATGAAAGCAAGAGAACAGACAAGGCTATGGCATTGTTCATCTGTAAGACTTTGTAAATGTGGTCCTATAATTTATCTATATTATAATTCTAAGGGCTATAATACCATGTTTATTCTTGTTGAATTCCTTTACAGAATGACCAGTGGTGCATGCTCCAGTAAAACTTATTGCAATAAGGATCTTTATTTCTTTTACTCTTGTATCAGTCTTATTTAAGTTAGTCATTATCTGCATTTAAAATTTTATTGAAATTATTTCCACTTTATTAATTTTCCTCTATGTCTTGCTTTTACAGTATACATTTTAATTATCATAATAAAATACCTGAGATAATTAATTCTGCAGGTTGAAAATTTATTTTGGTTAGAGTTACAGAGGATTCAGTTCATGGTCAGCTGGCTCTTTTGCCTTTGGACCTGTGGAAAGCAATACATCATGGTGGAAATCATGCAAATGGACACTGCTTATAATAGTAGAGAAGCAAAGCAATAATGCAAGAAGTCAGAGACACAGTGTTCCCTTGAAATGCATCCAATCAATGACATAACTTGGTTTCACTAAGCTTCATATATTAACAATTTCTTCAAATCCCAATAATGTTATAAGCTAGAAAAGAAGCCCTTCACACTTAGGTTATGGGAAATACCCAATATACACTCTTTTTAGTCACTGTTCTGTTTACATGAAGCAGCACCATGACCAAGGCAACTACTATGAATGAAAAAATTGTAATTGGGTGCTTGCTTACAGTTTCAGAGGCTTAGTCTGTAAATAAGGGTAAATGAGTCCACAAGAGCATAAAATAAAGGGATACCAAACATTCATTGGGGTACACTCATGAATAAAAATAATATAGAGAGCCTCCACATTCTTCTGCCTTGGGGGTCAATGGAAGCTGCAATCAGATCTCCAACCACCACACAAGAGAGCTAGAGAGACCACCCCTCTTTCTTATAAGAGATCATGTCTTCACAAAGAAGCCATGCACTAAGACCACTCCTGAGAACTCTGTTCATTATGATCATGGCAGGAGCATGGTAGCAAGAAGGGTTCTGGAACAGTAGCTGAGAGCCCTACATTCAGTTCCATAGGCAAAAAGAGAGACTTTAGGCTTAACAGGGGCCTTTGAAACCTAAAAGCCCAACCCCAGTGACAAACTTCCTCCAACAAGACCACATCTCCTAATTCTTGTAGTTCTTTCAAATATTGACACTTCCTTGTTATTAAGCATTCAAATATATGAGCCTGTTGCGGGGCATTCTTATTTATACCATGACAATCTACACAATGACATCAAGTCTTATTTTTTACTTAATCTTTTGTAGCATTAACATATGTTCCTATATTTGATTCTGTATCTGGAGCTGCCAAACATAACCTCTTTGCTGTGCTCTATAACTTATATCTTCTACCTACAAATTAAAGGTGGTGAGATGCATAATATGACACATATATGGCTGGACTTTGAATCACTATAGCAGTTTAATTACACAAATATTCTCTAAACTAGTCAGTTTTCCAATCCTGGTTCCATATTGAATTTTATAGAAAACTTAAAACCTTTAAAAATGGTTGCTAGAAACAAAACTTCTGCTAACCCTCTCGAATTTATATAATTTCTTAGAATATGGCATTTATTTTTGAGTATTATGGTAACCTTTGTTACTTTTCATATATTTATAGGGTACAGTATGACACAGCAATCAAATCTGAATAATTAGCAAGTCGATTACATTTTTTTTGCTGTGAAAGTACTCAAATCCTTGATTTAGAGTAGCAAAACATATATTATTGTTACTTATGTCAAGTTTAATATGCAACCTAACCCAGAATTCACTTATATCACATGGACCTTTGTAGTTTTGTTGATCTTCTCATTCTTACCCTCTCCATGTTTCCCTCCTCTATTAGCCAAAATTTTAGATTGGTTTGGTTTAGTTTTTAATTTTAATGGGACCACTTCTTGTTTTAGATTTCAAAATAAACATAATCCTAATGGTGTTGTCTTACAAACTATGATTATTGTACTTTTATGATGTCATTAATATTTATCCATTATTTTTTAATTGGCAACATTCCATCCTTTATGGCTAAATAATATTCTATTTATTAAATATATCATAGTTTTATATAAAATTCATCTATATATGTACACCCAGGCAGAGTCTATATCTTAGCTACTCTGGAAAGTGTTAAAACAACAAGTATGGGTTTCCAAATGTCTCATTGACGGATTGTATTAGTTACTTTCTTTATTATTCAAATAAATATCTGATCAAAGAAATTTTAAGAAGGAAGATAAGGTTTTGAAGATACGGTTCATAATGGAAGGGAAATCTTCGTGGCAGGAGCAAAAGGTTGCTCATCACATTGCTTCTACAGTCAGAAAACAAACAGCAATGGATGCAAGGATTCAACTTGCTTTTTCATTTTCATTCAGTTTGGGATCCCATCACACAGAATAGTGCCACACCTGTTGCGAGATATTTGATTACACTGTGTAAAGATATGTCACTGTAATTCCTTTAATATAAAGCTAAATGGCCAGAAGCTAGGCAGGATTTACAGGCATAGAAGACAACGGGGAGAATGGAGGAGATACCATGAGACACAGAGAAAGCACTGTGGTCACTATGGAGATGAGGTAATAAATCCATGGCAGAAAAAAGTGAATTAATTAATTCTGAGAGGATTTGTTTTTCAAGTACCAAATGGACATATGGGAAACCAGCATAGGAGTGTTCCAGACCCCCCTGAACAAGGATGTCAGTTTGGAGGTCTGGTCAATCTATGGGGCCTCTAGTAGTAGATCAGTATTTATCCCTAGTACACAAATGGACTTTGGAAGCCCACTCCACATAGAGGGATACTCTTTCAGCCTAGACACACAGAGGAAGGCCTAGGCCATGCTCCAAATGATATGACAGGCAGTGAAGATCCCCCATGGGAGGCCTCATCCTCCCTGGGGAGCAGAAAGGGAATGGGGATAGGGGGCCAGTGGGGGGCAGGGGAAGAGGGGAGGGAAAGGTAACTGGGATTGACATGTAAAAGAAGCTTGTTTCTAATTTAAATAAATAATGGAAAAAATCACCAGCATCGTCTTGACTACTTTGTTCATCACTCCTCCATCTGTCACTGGGTTCCAGGAGTTCAGTTCAGTGTTTAGCTGTGGGTATCTGCCTCTGGTTCCATCAGTCACTGAATGAAGGTTCATGTTTTTGTTTTTGTGACTGGGTTACCTCACTCAGGATGCACACAAAGACAGCTGACCAGACAAGGGGGGAGTTCTTGAAACCCAGACTGATGACTGAGAGGCCAGCAGAGGACTTATCCAGACTCCCTGAATGTAGTGTCAGTGAAGAAGCCTCACCATGGCATACTAATGAACTTTGGGAGTCCACTCCATATTGAAGGATGCTCTCTCAGCCTGGACATATGGGGAAGGGCCTAGGTCCTGCCCTGAATGAAATAACAGACTCTGGAGATCCCCCCATGGAGGGCTTCACGGAACCTCCATGGGGAATGGTGTTGGGATTGGATGGGAGGCTGGTGGGGCTGGTGGAGTGACAAGGGAGGAGGGGTGGGAGAGGGAGCTGGGATTGACATGTGAAGCATGCATGTTTCTAATTTAAATAAAAACATATATTGAGAAAAAAATGTAAAAAAAATCTCAAATTATTTAATTATCTGAAAAACATCAACAACTCCTGGAGAGAATGTGCAAACTAAAGTCTGGAAGAATAGTGATTACATTATTATTGACCTTATAGAAAAAAGAATTATTAAAATATCTAAGAGCACAAAAATGATAATCTGAATATGAACAGACTGAATAAAACAGACAAATTTCTAAAACCAGTTTACCAAAATTAAAGAATGGAAAAATCTTAACAGGCCAATAACAGAGTACTGAATTGAAACTGGAACTCTCTTATATCTCCAAACCATATTTTTCATATTTCTATTTTGACTGATGTGTTCTGTGAAATATGAAAAAAAGACTAGATATTTTTCACTGGGAAATACTTCAAACTATCAAGTAGACACCTCATTATTCACACTAAGATGACTAAAAATGCAAAATGACAAGTGTGGTATGTTCAGAAATTGTGAATGGAAATTTATGTCTATCTCATCACTGTGGTGAGAAATGATGTGCTAATTTGCTCAAAATATGAACATAAAGATGACATAGAATCAAATAATTCCTCTGCCTTATATATGTACCAAAAATTTGAGGATATGTATGAAATATATAAATGTATGTTAATAGCAATGTTATAGACAACAGTCAAAAGAAAACTTATAAATTCTCACCAAAGGAATAATAAAAATTAGGTTTTAAATATAATGGAATATTATTTACCTATATGAGTAAGTTAAATAATGATGTCACCTACAAAAAATACACAGAGTTAGAAGCATGAAGAAAATTGCCATGCTTTGTATCACTGAATTTTTATGAAATGTTTGGGATAGATAAATACATAGATATTGAGAATGCATGTTATTTTTTAATAATTCATGGAAAGGGAGAATGGTTACTGCATGGCTTAATGGTAAAGGTTGTTTTTCTTTCTGAGTAATGGAGTTTTTAGATAAGAAGTAAGAACTGCAAATGTGGTAGCTGTCACATTTTTTCCATAGAATGGTAAAAATTCTGCTGTAGGAAAATGCTTCAATAAATTGCTAATAATTGTAAGTTTTCAAAAATATTTAAGTGCTTAGGGAAGGAAATCTTCCACCATTGCTCATAGTAATGATGTCACAAAATTTTAAGAGGGCAATTTTCACCAATATATTCCATGCTTCCTGTGTCACTGGAGTAATAAGCAGGCACTATGGGTGCTACGGTATAGGTCAAATGATCATATCTGATTATAAATAAATCAGATAATTGCTGAGACTGGTCAAATTCAGGAAGAAGTATGGTTAGAATCCAAGTATTATCATGTAGTCCTCTCCTTGGAATCATGCCCAGTAGAAGGGGTTGCTTCAAGATTATTCTAACAATATAAACCCAATTTGAGAAACTAAAGTGAGCGACACAGAAAAATAAAGACAACTGATAATTCATTTCAGTGGTTTGACATCCATGTTCTGAATTTAGAAGCAATAACACTGACATCTAATCAAAAAGCATAAGTTGATGTGGCCTACTTTGTAGGTCCTGTCATTTGGCTTAATTTGGCACCTGCCTATTCTCCCAAGTGTAGTTCGTTTTCAACCTCCCAATCATTTTCTGTTTATGACAGCAAAAATAAATTTCTGTTGCCTGCCAGAGAACATCATTTGTAAAGAAGGCCTGTGTTTCCCCAAGTCAGCTAGTTAATAAGCACTGTAAAGCATTTTCTCAATTACTGATTGATGCTGGAGGGTTCAACGCATAGTGGGTGTTTCCATCCCTTGGCTGGTGGTCCTGGGAATGTTGTATAAGAAAGCAGGCTGAACAAGCCAGGGGAAGCAAGCTAGTAAGCAGTGCACTTCCATAGCTTCTGAATCAATTCTGCCTTCAGGTTCTTGCCCTATTTGAGTTCCTGTCCTTGCTACCTTCAGTGATGGACTATAATCTGGAAGTGTAAAGTCAAATAAACCCTTTTCTCTCCAACAAGCTCTTTGATCATATTATTTCATAGCAGCAAAAGAAACGCTAAGACAACCTATGAAAATAAAATGTAAACATTGCCAAGAGCTCATCAGGTGACAGAAAATTTGCCTAGAGTTCCTGCTATAGTTGAAATTATATTTATATAAGAATGTCCTAAGATTATTGATTTCTGGCAAAATAATAAGTATCTCAAGATGAGAATAGACATAAAATTGACAAACATTATAATATTATAAAACAACCATTCTTACTATAGTATTTATCAGAGATTTAAAACAACAGCCTTAAGAAGATTTAAGATGTTGTGTAATCCCAGCTGTTTCTTAATGATTTTTGTTTGTTTCATACATTTATTAAGATCTGATGAAAACCATTGTGAATTGAGATAGATTACTTTTTTAAAAATCTTGTTTATATAATTTTCATTGCCTACGAAGTATTTTCTCTAATTATCTTTGTTGACTTTCTTGATATTAGAATTAAATAATTCTAGATTAAAGTTTGAATTTTCCCCTCAAAAAAGTCAGTATAATAGAATTTTTGCAGAAAATATTTAAAATATCTTAATTTTAAATATTGTAATGCCATTTCTAATCCATGAATTGGATCTATTTCTGTGTTTGATGTTGGATTTTGACTTCCATTGGACCAAAGAATTGGGAAGTTATTCCATACCAGTTCTGAGCCTAACCTTTAAAAAACCTTGTTGTTATTGTTTTTTGTCTTCAGGAAGGAAACAATTGTGAGAAAATAAAGGAGCAGGCTTTAATGATTAAATGTTGCAAGGAAGGAAAGAGTCCAAGAAAGCACCTAACCATTCCATCTTTTTCACATGAAATACAACATATTTAAGAACTGTCTAAGAGTCTACATTAGAGAATTGAACTAGCTAAAGCTATATGAAGAAATAACTTAGGCTATCTGATTGCTGTATATAGTCTACAATTATGAGTAGGTAATGATTGTTATTGGTTTAATATACAGAGTTTTGTATGTGTGTTTATGCACTGATGGAGACCTTTCCTTTTGGAAAATTAGGTTGATTCATTAGAAACTAAACCATTAAAACGTCTAGTATTTTGCTTATAATTAAATTTTGTAAATCTTGGTCATAAGAGGATCACAAATAGTATGAGTGTAAGACTGATATGGCCTCATTAACAGCAAAGAGTAACAATGCCCAATGCAAAATAAATGCTCAAATACATGGATGGGCATAACAGCATGTAATTACCTTTATGCTCTTAAAGTATGAAGCACTTAGCATCTGGGCACAGGAAAAGACAAAGAAAAAAATAAAATGATATTTTACATGTGAACTTCAGACACAAAGAAATCCCAACTTACTAGAACCATGTGCTCAGAGATTTCAAAAGCATCGAGACTAAATGAAAGCTCAGAAATAGAAAAATACTGTTTTTATTAAATGTTCTTCCTAGAGCTTTGAGGTTCCTAATAGCTGGGATGAATTTGTAAAATTAGTTTCTTTTATTGTTTCAGCATGTTTTATTGCCACAATGCAAAATCTATGAAAATAGGGAAATGTTAAAATGTGTATTGCAAGAAAGATGATGATATTTAACCACCAGTAAAATACTGATGATTTTTTGGTCAAACATTATCAAAATATCTATTTTGTCAGCAAGAGTTTTATCTAATAAAAGAAATAAGAATTATCAATGTTTCAACAAAACAAAAGTAGTATTCTAAGAGCTAGCCTTATATAGGGAGAATATGAATTTAATATTTCTCAAAAGAGTAAAAGACATGGACCAATGAAGCATTCACGTTTTTATGATCTTAATTAACAAAACCTTTTTGTGAAAGTATTTCTGTCAGTACTATCCAAAAATGGATTTCTGAAGTTTCAACACTGAAATTCTTGAAGTAATGTTCTCAGGTGGTGGCTCTACTGGTCTAAGAAAATAGTACTCATATATATGAAGTTCTCAAAGTGTTAAAAATAATTTAAAAGATACAAAGCAACGAGTTTCACTCTGGGAACATCACATATATATTGTCTTTGCTGATCTTTCTTCCCATTGCTTTCTCCCATCTCCACTGATCTCTTTCCTCCAAGAGTATCCTTTGTTATGCTTCCGTATTACATGTACCCTACCATCCCTCCTGTATACCTCTTTTCATAGTTCCATTTATTATTTTATGAACCACACCCACATTTTGTAGTTTACTTTCTGTTGTTGCATTGCAACATTTTGATCAAAAGATGATCAGAGAAGAAAAGGATATATTTTTCTTACATCCCTAGATTACAAGTAGATATTTAACTTCTTGTGCCTGTATGCTAATATTTTTTCCATAGGATTGGTATTTATCACATGGAACTCTTGCGCACTGTTGGTAAAAGTGTACACTGCTATAGTCACTATGGAAATCATTGAGAAAGCTTTTCACCATTATATAAATGAAATTATCCTATAATCCAGCTATATCAATTGTTGATATATTCCGAAAGGGTTTCTTTCCCATTATGAAGGTGTCTGCCCATCTGTGTTCATGGTCATTCTAGTCACAATAGTAAGGACAGAGGGTACCAATGTCTTAAGAGTCGGATGTCAATGAATGCCAGAGAAAGCCAATATTGTTTCCTGTTATAGTGCAAGATTACATTATTTAATACATCCTTAGTAGGTAGACTGCTGCAGTGAATATGACTTCTAGTCTTTGTTTGCAAGGATTTTATTTTATTTTGGTTTTTCAAGACAGGGTTTCTCTGTGGCATTGGAGGTTGCCCTGGAACTAGCTGGTCTCAAACTCAGAGATCTGCCTGACTCTGTCTCCCGAGTGCTGGGAATAAAGGCACGCACCACCACTGCCTGGGTGACTTCTAGTCTTTGAATGTCCTAGGTAATACTCAAAATGGATGAAGCGATGATATAGAAGAACATGGGTCTCTCAAGAAAGGCTTGTAGCATAACCTCTAAGACAACCTACAGTGTGATGTGAAAATGTACCTTTTTAATATAGAATGTCACTGAAATTTGAGTGTCTGTTACTGAAGCACCACTTGGGTAAGCCACTGAGATAATGATCTAGTCAATGAAAATGGGGGCCAGTGAAGATGACTTGATAGTCTGGGAAACAGTGAGGGACATCCACTGCTTGTAATCTAAGAGCCTTCTTTAATTAGCATTTTCACTTTTTTACATACTGGCCACAGTTTTAATTCCCTCCTCTCCTCCTGTTCCCTCCCCACACTTCCATCTATCCCTTCTCCCTATGTGTATACTCCTTCTCTATCTCCACTCAGAAAGTGTCAGGCCTCTTATGGACTTGAACAAAGCATGGCACATCAAGTCCAGGCAGGAAATAAGCTCCTCTAAGTAGGTAATCCAGTATGAGTAACAGGTCCCCAAAAGGTAGCTAAGCACCAGGGACAGGTCCTGATTTCACTGCCAGTAGCCTTACAAAAAGGCCAAGCTACACAACTGTTATACACATGAAGATGGCCTATGTAGGTCCCATGCATGTTCCTTAACTGTAAGTACAGAGTCCATGAGCTCAAGTCAGATGTCTCTGTGGGTTTTCCCATCATGACCTTGACTCCCCTGGTTCACAGGCCACAAAACAGCACCACCAACTTTGGGCAAGAATTTCTACATAAAACCTCACAGGAGCTTAAAAAGGGATTCTAAAAGCAAAAGAACACAATTAAGCAGGGCTTCTTGTTATCAGCCTTTTATTAGATGGGCACTGTTTGGTAGAGGCAAGCAGAGGCTCACAGCTCCTTTAAGAGAGGCTTTATGACTGAGCATTAGCAGCAAAATATGCACTGCTTTCTTCCATGATTATTTTAGGTTGTGTCAAGTAGACTGTCAAAAATCCAGAAGAGTTGTTGTTGGTAAAATGAACTTCATCAATTAATTATGTGTGCATGTAATACAAAATTAATCATGCAAGGAGAAGAAGCCAATGAAGTGATAAAGTTCGAAGAAAATATCTCACCATTCTTGAAGCTCTCCAATTCAGAAACAAAGAAAACATAGCTCCATTTCCAGAACATAAATGATGTCAGAAAAAAGAAAAAAAAATCACAAACTGAGCCACTGGCATCTGTTGTATATATGAACCTATTTAAATTGAGTTGGACATTGATGAAGATACAAGTGGAAGATGAATAAAAAAAACTGAAAAAATGGCTTTGGCCAAGCAGCCCATAATATAGAGTCCAGATTCTTTCGTTGGTTCTGTTGTAACATTGTTGGTGGATATTTAAATAAAGTACCATCAAGGCCAGAGAAGACAGAAAAGAGCAAATTTTAAAAGATAGCTATATGCCAGTCCCCATAAACACAAAGAAATACCTGAAGTCACACTCGACTGAGAATTTCAATTGCAAAATATTCAATAAAAGGTATCTTCTCAAAAGCATGAGGAAATAACACAAATTTCTACAACTGTGAGAAGGTGAGTCAGTAATGAACAAAGAATTGGAAGAAAATATTCACATATGTTAGTCATGTAAAAAATAGTTTGAGGAACCAACTGAGTGTGCTGGTCTACTCCAACCCCCACTCAGGGCAGAGGTGAGCTCTGACCCCTGCCTCGGGGCCCGACTTCTGCTTTCACAATCTGGGATCTGCTGGCCTATGGACTGACTGCAGGCAGGTCAATTAGCCCCCACTGACCAAGCAACAGGAGCCTGCTGAGATTGGTGGGCCCCTACCGCCCCGACTCAGGGCAGAGGTGAGCTCCAGTTCCTGCCTTGCCTGACTTCCACTTGTCCACTCTGGGATCTGCTGGCCTGGGAACTGCAGGAAGATCAACTCACCCCTGTCTCACCAAGCAAACACCACTCTGCTGAAAGCACTGTGCTAATTCAACACTGACTGTCCCGCGCTACCGTCTCGCCAGCAAGAACGACGCAGAACACTCGGATCCTTCTGCAGTAAAGCTTTAATGCATCTTGAGAGATAGATGATCAGCTTCTTAGAGGGAGACCCCAAGCTAAGAAACCCAGCCCCTTATATAAGCCTAGGAGCTCCGAGTGAGATGTGTAGAGCCGGGATTGGTGGTTTGCACATCACCCCAGATGACGTCACGGGAGAGGCACAGTTTAAACGGTTAACTCCAACTGACAGCGACAGTTAACTCCAACTGACAGCGACAGTTAACTCCAACTGACAGCGACAGTTAACTCCAACTGACAGCGACAGTTAACTCCAACTGACAGCGACAGTTAACTCCAACTGACAGTGGATGTCAGCGCCATCTTCTAACGGCAATAGCGATAGCGAGGGCGGCTCCTCACATCTCCCCCTATTCATTTATTTTTGAAGCAATAGGACACCCACAACTTTGGAGTGGAGATAGAGGTCAAATCCCCATGTGCAAATTCGGAACATGTACAAAGCTCCTCTCCAGGGTCTTATCCCCAGAGGAAGTCCTGACCAGTCCGATGTCTTTTTTCTGGGGGAAGGAGATCATGACATAGAACCTTCATGCAAGATGACTTATCTCCCAGGAGAAAGTCGTTATACCGCAGACCTCTCCTGTGCAGTGCTTAGCCTTGCAACTCCTTGGGCTGCTGAAGCCTACCCACTCTATCCCGTGCAATGAGACTAGCCTCGTGGGGTGCAAGAGCTGGGAGGCCAGCGACCTATTGCTTTAACATGGTTAACCAAATGTCAGGGGATGCTCCGTGTTCTAAGGCAGCAAGTGCTTGTGCCACCACCACTTTCTCCTTTTGTTTGGGCTCTGAGCGTACACACCATCCAAAGCATCAACACTATTCCACAGCAGAGAACTAGGCTAAATGATCCTACCCCCACCCATTCCTTAAAATAAGAAAATGCAGATGAAATCCAGGGGGAGAGGTCTTCCATCAGAGAAAGATCCAGATGCGTCGAATTCACTTGCAGGATCGCCATTCTCAACTCACGGAGTGTCTGCTCAAACTCAAAAGTCCAATTCTGTAATAAATGTTGAGACAGAGCTTTTGACAGGTTAGCTGCTCTTGTAAAATTCTCATATTGTACTAAGTGACACAAAGGCCAGGCAACTTTGTTCACATCCCAATTTGGCCATCTGCCACAATATATCCAATTGTTCCTGAACCAAATTAATCTGTTGGTTTACCAACATCAGGCCTCCTTGTATCTGAGAATTGGCAGTGGCCTGTTTATCTAGGACCATGGTCACAGTGGCCTATAGTTCATTAATGGTTTGAGTTGTCTGCACAGTGGCAGAAAGTGCAAGGGCCGAGGCGGTAACCGAAGCAGTAACCGCGGCGGTGGCTATCAGGCCCACAATAATAGCAGAGATCCCAAAAATCTCGCTTTTCCCTAAACAAACTCAAATTACTTGGCGCCTCAACAGGAGCTGGAATAAATCGAGGCATGCGCATTACCAAAGCAAAAGGGTGCTTAATAGCATCCCAGCATAATGCATAAAAACAATTCTAAGCAGAACAATTTATTTCTTTCTGATTCTTACCTAAGGTATCATTACTCACAACCCAAATAAAGGGCAGCTGAATAATTAGTTCTCTTAAAAGGGGTATACTTAACATTGGAGGAGGACCAATCAGATGATCCAGAGCTCTGTCCCTCACTCAGACTGTTGCCTAATGCCCCTTTCCAATCAAAAGTAATCTGTCCCTTCTCACTATCATAGGAGAAAGATCAGTACAGCTTCCATTAATTCAAAAGGATTAGCATTAGATCTTTCTGGATCCATATGAATAAAATTATCCTTTAATGAAGAAATCACAGTAAAGCACAAGCTTCCTACTAATGACAAGGTTCTCTCATCCTGAAAACTCTGTATCTGAGGATCTAAAGGCAAAAAGGCAAGCCCCAACTCTCTATTATTTGTGAAAAATCTAGGGAACACCTGGGCATTCTGCATCACTGGCATCGGTAGGGGGAAGGTAGACATGATGGCCCACCGTAACTCTCCCATCATACTAGGAACCATCATCCCGAGTAGGAGAGTCTTCATCACCCACTTGGCCTCCATCCTTCTTATTCTGGAGTTGTGAAGGAGCTCTTCGAGTGAGTCTTTCAGGGATCCACAGGGGGTTTTCTTCCTCCTGTGGAAAAACACACACAGCTCCCCTGGATCTTATAAGAATAGGATCCGGGCCTTTCCAGAGATCAGTCAAGACATCTTTCCATTTTACCATTTCTTTTGGCCTATCAGGCTCTAAACTGTGGCGATCAGCCGCAGTGTGGCCTTGGGCATCACAGTTCAAGAAATTAAGGGTAAAAAGTGCCATGGATACAGCAACTCTTGGTACCGAGGGTAGAACATCCTCAATACTCCCCTTTTGTTTAATCAGATATGATTTGAGTGTACGATGGGCACGTTCCACAATGCCCTGTCCTTGAGGGTTATAAGGTAGGCCAGTTAGATGGGTAACATCCATTTGCCGACAAAACTGTCGGAATTTTTGAGAGGTATATGCTGGTCCATTGTCTGTTTTTAAAATTCTGGGTTTTCCCCAAGCACTCCAGGCCTCAAGGCAATGTTGAATCACATATGAGGCCTTTTCCCCTGTTAGGGGTGTGGCAAACATTACGCCAGAACAGGTGTCAACAGAAACATGAACATATTGAAGCCTTCCAAAAGAGGGAATATGAGTAACATCCATCTGCCACATCTGCAATGGTCTAATGCCACGTGGGTTTATTCCCATGTGGGGAGTAGGTAAGAATTCGCAGCAATTCTGGCATTGAGTAACAATTTCCCTAGCCTCTTTCCTGGATAGAGCAAAACGACGGCGCAAGGTCTCAGCCGTCACATGAAAGCGCTTATGGAATTCTTTTGCTGCTTGTGCATGGGTAGACAAGGCAGCGGCCACCAGCTTTGTAGCCTTGTCCGCTAAGTCATTCCCTAAGGACATGGGACCTGGGAGTCCAGAATGTGCTCGGACATGGGTAATGAAAACAGGAAATCTCCTATTTAACAAGGCAGCTTGTATCTTTTGAAAGATGTTAGCAACTCTGCTGGAGGATCTTATTATTCCAGCTATCTCAAGGAGATTAACTGCATTAACCACATAAGAGGAATCTGATACAATATTGAGGGGTCCTGGAAAAGCCTCAAGAACCTCCAGTACTATCAGACATTCTACAACTTGAGGTGAAGTTTCATTATATTGTTTAGATATAACCCTATCCTTGACCACATAAGCTCCCATACCAGTTTTTGATCCATCAGTGTACACCACAGTCCCATCTGGGAGTGGGTCTTTAGCTGTCACTTGTGGAAACACTATAGCCTGGTTTAGGGCAAACTGTAAAATTGGATGCTTTGGAAAATGATTATCAATTTGTCCTGAAAAGGAAGTAACTAAAACTGCCCAATCACTAGATGTGGCTGCCAAGGTCTGAACTTGTGCAGCAGTATAAGGCACAATCAAGGAATCAGGATCCCTGCCAAAATGTGTAACAGCTGCTTTTATTCCGCGAAGCGCGAGCTGTGCAACAGCATCAGGGTACCAGTCAATAATCTTAGCAGGGGAAGCATTTGGATGAATCCAAAGTAATGGTCCATGTTGCCACAGGACTGCAGTTGGCAATTGAGCTGTCTTAAAAACACACAGATTAAAAGGTAGTGACTCCTCAATTCGTTGTAATTGTGCTTCCTGTAAGGCCTCTTCCACCATCTGTAAGGCTCGGTGGGCGGCAGGGGTAAATTTTCTGGGTGAGGAGATATGAGGCTCACCCTCCAGGAGATCGAAGAGGGGTTTTAGATCAGCAGATGGAATTTTTAAAAAGGGCCTCAACCAATTTATATCTCCCAGAAGTTTCTGAAAATCATTTAATGTTTGTAAGTGGTCTTTGCGAATTTCTATTTTCTGAGGAACTATATTTTTGGGAGTAATCTTTGAGCCCAAAAAGAGGCCTGTATCTGCAATTTGAACCTTTTCTGAGGCAATCTCTAATCCCCACTGTTTTAATTCAGCCACCAGCATGGGAAAAGCCTTTTGTAAAACATCTAACTCTTTGTGACAAATAAGAATATCGTCCATATAATGGATAACGATTAAAGATGTAAATTGCTTCCTAATTGGCTCCAAAGCCTCCTGCACATATAGCTGACATATTGTTGGGCTATTGGCCATGCCTTGCGGCAGTACCTTCCACTGAAATCTCTTGTCTGGTTCCATATGATTAAGAGAAGGGATAGTGAAGGCAAACCTTGGTCTATCCCGTGGGTAAAGTGGAATAGAGAAGAAACAATCCTTAATATCTATAATAATAAGCTTCCAATCTTGAGGAAGTGCAGAAAGCAAAGGAAGGCCTCTTTGAACAGGGCCAAAAAGATGCATCTGATTGTTAATGGCCCGCAGGTCGTGGAGTAATCTCCACTTCCCAGATTTCTTCTTAATAACAAAAATTGGTGTATTCCATGGGGAGGTAGAAGGCTCTAGATGCCCCAGCCGTTCCTGTTCTTGCACTAATCTTGTGACAGCCTCTAATTTTTCAGAGGATAGAGGCCATTGAGAGACCCATAACGGCTCCTCTGTTTTCCATGGTATGGGTCGTGAAGCCTCAACGGCCCCTAAATAAAACCCAGTCCTTTTCTACCCCGATTTCCGTGTTGTGTAATGGGTTTTATTCTGCCTTGTTCTTGCCTACCCAAGCCTCTACCATTTGTATACCCCATCTTTGCCATAATGGCTGATGCCTGGGGGAGTATTCATTAGTTAGGGTCATGCCCATGGCTTGTAACACATCTCGTCCCCATAAATTTACAGGGAGTGGCAACACATAGGGGGTAAAACATCCCTGTTTGCCTTCAGCATCCCGCCAGGTTAAGGCTGAGGCACTGATGGCAGGAGAGGACTGGTATCCAAGACCTTGTAGAGAATGAGATGAAACAACAGTGGGCCAAGACTTCGGCCACCAATGGAGTGAAATAATGCTTTTGTCTGCTCCCGAATCCATTATCCCTTCAAATTCTTTTCCATTAATTAACAATTTTATTGTAGGTCTCTCATTTAGGGGTATAGCCAGATAGGCTGAATCACTTCCAGAAGATCCCATAGCCCTTTTTTGTAAAGTGTAGGTTTCTCCATCCCCGAGGGAGGGCAGCAACACCAGTTGTGCAATTCTATCTCCCTGCTTTATAGAAAATACACCCCGAGGGCTAGAACAGAGAACTTGAATCTCCTCTTTATGATATGGGTCAACAATCCCAGGATATATAATGAGTCCCTGTAAAGTTAAGGAGCCACGGCCCAGAATAAGCCCAATGGTGGCAGGGGCAAAGGTCCAGGGGAATGGACTGGGACCGGTTGAACATTCATTTGGGGCATGAGTAAGAAGTCGGAGGCGGCACGCAAGTCCATTCCGGAGGTTCCTCGGAAACCTCTACTTCCTCTTGATTGCTTTTCTGAAATTGGTTCCCATATTTCTGAGGGCCCTGGGACCATGGGCCCCGTGACCCGTTTTTTGATTGGGGTACCTTGGATTCTTCAATAGGGGGCAGAAGCCTCCCTTTTACATCCCGGACTGACCTGCATTCGCTAGCCCTATGATAACCTTTACCACAACGATAGCAAAGCTTCGATTCTCTTGTTCTTTCAGGGGCTTGACAATCTTTCTTAAGGTGCCCCATTCTCCCACAATTAAAACAAGCTTTTCGATTAGATAAATCTCTATACCTGTGCGTTTGTAAAATGGCGGCAGCTAGTCCTGCATTGGTTAGGGGTCCCCCAGCTCCCTGCACACTCTGAGCCAATCTTGTAAACCTTTGCTTTTGCGAGGGGCGATAGCCGCTCGACATTCCTGGGTTGCTTGTTCATAGACAAGTTGCTCAATCAGGGGCATAGCTTGTTCTGAATCACCAAAGATGCGACTGGCGGCCTCTGTCATTCTGGCCACAAAGTCTGAAAATGGCTCTTGGGGTCCTTGGACAATCTTTGTAAGGTGTCCACTGGACTCTCCCCTTTTGTGAGGGCCTTCCATGCTTTAATAGCGGCGGCCGACACCTGACCATAGACGCCCCAGATGTAGTTGGTTTGATTAAGGGCATGTTGACCCTGACCTGTCAGCATTTCAAATGTCCACTGCCTCTGATTCTCATCTTCAGCCGTGGCATTAACTCTAGCTTGTGCCTGGGCTGCATCATACCAGAGAGCCTTCCATTCCATGTATTGTCCCATGTTGGGAAGCACTGCTTTCACTGTCGTTTGCCAGTCAGTGGGAGTCATGGCAAAATTAGCAAGCCTTTCCACCTGTAATGTGGTAAAGTTAGCATTGACCCCATAATTACGAACGGATTCGGCCAATTCTTTAATTTGATTGTAATCTACGGGGTATGTACTCTTCCGCCTTCCACATTCTCGAATACTGGAAAAGCCATTTGTATTTTTCTCCGTTCCTCTAAAGGTAAAAAGGAGTCAGTACCAGTATTCAGCCGAAGCTCATATGGCGGAGGCGCTGAGGGGCGTGAGCCCGCCGGATTTATAGGCGGTGGCCTCACATTCATTTTTGTTTTCAGTGGCCGGTGTCTATCAGGGTGATATCTTTTTCCTCATACCGTGCCACCTCCTCCTCTAGACCACCTTCTTCGCTAGAATCCAGAGTGTCAGAATCAGAATTATCTAGCTCCAAGGCTTCTAGCTCTACTGCAGGGTATAGACTAGATTCTGGCTTTTTCTTTTTCTTAGATTTGTTAAGGGGTGAATGATAACTCCCTTCTTTCTCTCCCCTTTCTTAACTTCCTGGGAGGGCCTTTTTTCTTAGACATGTCTTTTCTTTTGCGAGCTCCCATTCTCTCACTCCGTTCAGTTTCTGACATGCTATCCTGAACTTCCTCTAAGGTTCCCTGACTTTCTATTATAGCAGGGTGACAGGCCTCATCCTCCAAGCAGTTTTTAACTAGCTTCCAAATGGCTTTGGTACCTAAGCAGAGATCTCCTTCTGCATGCTTCCTGTCTAGTTCTTTACCTAGCTTGTTCCATGAGGCCACAGTGAGGGACCCGGAACAAGCATACCATGGTGCCACTCTATCTACCTCCTTCACAAAATTTTGAAGTGTTCGTGGTGCAATTTTAAGATCTCTTTGTTTTAGCACAGTCTGTAAGGCTGTAACCACTGACTGTGACGACCCCATCGCGCTGACAGCTTATCTAAAAACGCGCTCAACTCCGTTACCAGACTGACAGCACCAGACTGACAGCACCAGACTGACAGCACCAGACTGACAGCGCCAGATGGACAGCGCCAGATGGACAGCGCCAGACGGACAGCGCCGTTCTGTCAGCACCAGCCACGATGAAGGAGAAGGACAAACAGGACTAGCACCAAAGCCTCCACTGACCCGTCCCACGGTGATGACAAACTAAGGCCAAAGTCGAGAAAAGGGTTGTTCAGGATAAAGCATACCTCTCTGAACCTACGTCCCTGCAGTTCTGAATCCGCCCCGTTTTCCGAGGGGTCTCCCGCGGCGCCGGCGATGTTGAAGAGTTCCCGGGTTTCGGCACCAGATGTCCCGCGCTACCGTCTCGCCAGCAAGAACGACGCAGAACACTCGGATCCTTCTGCAGTAAAGCTTTAATGCATCTTGAGAGATAGATGATCAGCTTCTTAGAGGGAGACCCCAAGCTAAGAAACCCAGCCCCTTATATAAGCCTAGGAGCTCCGAGTGAGATGTGTAGAGCCGGGATTGGTGGTTTGCACATCACCCCAGATGACGTCACGGGAGAGGCACAGTTTAAACGGTTAACTCCAACTGACAGCGACAGTTAACTCCAACTGACAGCGACAGTTAACTCTAACTGACAGCGACAGTTAACTCCAACTGACAGCGACAGTTAACTCCAACTGACAGCGACAGTTAACTCCAACTGACAGCGACAGTTAACTCCAACTGACAGCGACAGTTAACTCCAACTGACAGTGGATGTCAGCGCCATCTTCTAACGGCAATAGCGATAGCGAGGGCGGCTCCTCACAACTGACCCTCTGGGAGAGGGAGTGTGTCAGATATATCCTCCATGAGACCCATCGGAGTATTGAACCTGCTTGCATTCACTGGAAGAGAAACTTGGACACATAACCACCAGGAGAGGAAGAGACCCCACCTGTACCCACTGGAAGAAGGGATGGGAATATGACAATATAAAAAATAAGAACATATTCAACAACAGAAAAACCAATATGATGCCACTAGAGTCTAGGGACTCTACTCCAGGAAGACCTGAATATCCTAACACAGATGAAGCAGAAGATAACGACCTTAAAAACAACTTCATGAAGATGATAGAAACCCTAAAAGAGGAAATGAGAAAATCCTTTAAAGAAATGGAAAAAAATTGCAAGAAACATTTCAAACAGTGCAAGGTTTGAAGACTGGAATAGAGACAATTAAAAAACACAGTCTAAAGGAATTCTGGAATTAGAAAAGGTGGGTAAGTAATCAGGAACTACAGATGCAAGCATAAACAACACATAAACAACAGAATGCAAGAGTTGGAAGAGAGAATCTCAGGTGTTGAAGATACACTAGGAGAAATAGATTCATCTACCAAAGAAAATGTTAAGTCCAACAAATCGTTAACACAAAATATAGAGGAAATATGGGACACTGTGAAAAGGTCAAACCCAAGAATAATAGGTATAGAAGAACATGGAGAAAACTAGCTCAAAAGTGCAGAAAACACTCAACAAAGTCATAGAAGAAAACTGTTCCAACCTAAAGAAAGACATGCCAATGAAAGTATAATAAGCCTACAGAACACCAAATACAGTGGACCACAAAAAAAGTTCCCTCGGCACATAATAATTAAAACCCCAAATATGCAGAGTAAAGAAAGAATATTAAAAGCAGCAAAGGAAAAAGGACATGTAACATACAAAGGCGAACCAATCAAAATCACACATGACTTCTCCATGAAAACTCTGAATGTCAGAAAGTCCTGGATAGATATTATACCAACACTAAGAGAACATGGATGCCAGCCCAGACTACCATAAGCATCAAAGCTTTCAGTCAATATAGATGGAGAAAACAAGATATTCCATGACAAAACCAGATTTAAACAATACATATTCACTAATCCAGCCCTACAGAAAGTACTGGAAGGAAAACTTCAACCTAAGGAAGGTAATTATGCTCACAAAAACATAGGCAAAGGACAATCCAAATTTACCAAAAGCCAAAAGAAAAAGCAGGGTAAATCCATAAACAATAACACCACCACCAACAAATCAAACACAAAAACAATTAGCACTCAATAGTCCTTAATCTCCTTCAATATTAATGATCTTAATTTGCCTATAAAAAGACACAGGCTAACAGAATGGATACAAAGACAGAATCCACCCTTCTGCTTCACACAAGAAACACATGTCAAATTCAAAGACAGAAATTACCTCAGAATATAGGGTCGGGATAAGATTTTCCAATCAAATGGACCCAAGAAACAAGCTGGTGTAGCAATTCTAATATCTAACAAATTAGACCTCAAACTAAAATCAATCAAAAGAGATGAATGAGGTAATTTCATATTCATCACAGGAAAAATCCATCAGGAAGAAGTCTCAGTTCTGAACAACTATGCCCCAAATGCAAAGGAACCACATTCATAAAAGAAACATTACTAAAACTCAAGTCACATATAAATTCTCACACAGTTATAGTGGGAGATTTTAACACCCCCTCTTACCACTAGACAGGACCACCAGACAGAAACCTAACAAATAAACAAAGGAATTAACAGAAGTTATGACAAATTTGGTTTTAACAGACATCTATAGAACATTCCATCTAAACACAAAAGAATATGCCTTCTTCTCAGCACCACAGGGGACCTTCTCTAAAATCGACTGGGATCCCTTGCTCAGGATGGTTTCTTCTAGATCCATCCATTTGTCTATGAATTTCAAGATTCCATCGTTTTTTTCTGCTGAGTAATACTCCACTGTATAAATGTACCACATTTTCTTTTTCCATTCTTCAGTTGAGGGGTATCTAGGTTGCTTCCAGGTTCTGGCTATTAAAAATAATGCTGCTATGAACATAGTGGAACAGATATCTTTGTTGTCACAATGCTCATCTTAAAATTCATAGGCAAATGGATGGAACTAGAAGAAATCATCCTGAGTGAGGTATACCAGTAACAAAAACACAAACATGGTATGTACTCACTCATATATGGATTTTAGACATCGAGCAAAGGATTACCATCTTACAATACAGAAGAGAAGCTAGGAAACGAGGACCTAAGATAAACATACATGGTCCCCTGGGGAAGGGGAAAGTGACAAGATCTCCTGAGCAAACTGGTAGCATGTGGTCAGGGCAGAGGGAACTAGGAGAAAGAGAATAGGAGAAGACAAAGGGAGAGGAGGACATGAGGGAGCAGGAAGGTTGAGTCAGGGGAAGAATACAGGAGAGCAAGACAAGAGATAACAAAATAGAGGGAGAAAATATAGGTGTAAAGAAAAATCTAGCACTAGGGAAATGTCCAGAGATCTACAAGGATGACACCAGTTGGCAATGTAAGCAATAGTGGAAAGACTACCTTAATTACCACTGCCCAGTACTGAGATTGATGACTACCTTATATGCCATCCTAGAAGCTCCATCCAGTGGCTGATGGAAGTAGAGGCAGACACAGACAATTTAAAAACTGAGCTGAACTCCTGGAACCCAGTTGCAGAGAGGGTGGAGTGATGAGCAAAGGGGTCAAGACTGGACTGGTGAATCCCAAAGAAACAGCTAACCTTAACAATGGGGAACTATGGATCCCGAACTGATGGCTGAGAGACCAGCATGGGACTGACCCAGACCCCCTATATTTGGGTGTCATTGAGGAGCCTCGGCAATCTATGGAACCATGGGTAGTAAATCAGTATTTATCCCTGGCATATGAATTCACTTTGGGAGCCCATTCCACATCGAAGAATGCTGTCTCAGCTTGGACACATGGGGGAGGGCCTAGGCTCTGCCCTGCATGATACACCAGACTCTGGAGATCCCCCATGGAGGGCTTTACACACCTTGGGGTTTGGAGTGTGGTTTGGGTGGGGGATTGGGAGGGTTGGTAGAGGTCGGGGAGGAGGGAGGGAGAGGGAGCTGGAATTGATATGCGAAGCAAGCTTTTTTCTCATTTAAATAAAAAAGAGAGATGAAAAAAGAAAATAAGAAGAAAAAATAATTTGTGTAGTTTTGACTACTTGGTGTCTTCAAAAGTGTACCAGTAAAAAACCATTTGAATTTTGAAATTGTCATGGATCAATTACTACAAATAACACTCAAATATCATCTCACTGTATTTCAAGCTGGAATAGGGGCAAAAAGTGTAGGAATTGGCTATTTAAAAAATAAAGTCTGAAGAATGATGGGGAATGATTTTTCTGTGTATAAGTTTGTGTTATTGGCTGATGAATGAAGCACTGTGGCCAATAGGGCAGCATGATAGGTGGGACTGGTGTATCAGGCAGATTCTGAAAAGTGTAGGCAGAGAGGAGTTGTCATGTGATCCTAGGAAGTGATATAGCTGGACAGAAACTTCCACTAGCTATACAGAGATGCATTTGAGATGGATACATAAGTTTCAAACCTTTAAAAGACCTACAGAATATAGCATTTAAACTTATTTGGGGTTTTTTCAAGACAGTGAGACACAGCTGTTCCTGGAAACACCAATTATGTCTGAGAGAAAGATGGGCATCAAAGAAACTCATTACGGAATTTGTTTTCGATACTAAGAGACTAGCCATTTGGAAAAGAAGCCACTCTTACCTAGACTGTTTCACTGTATGCTGTACAAAGTGGACATATAGGACCCACAAGAAAGTGACTGCTGAACTTGCAAAACAAGATGAACAGTCATGAAGGGTTCCTGCTTCATGGAACAGTCTGCCAGACATTCTGCAGGACACAGAGAAAAATGACTGACAAATTGCCAATGCGAGAAGACAGTTTAAAATTTCCTGCTTTGTTGAGAAGTCTGCCAGACACACTAGGCCTGTAGGCTAATGATGGATGCCCTGACATTACAGAACAACTTCGGATGAATGGCCAGGTAGCAAGATGTCTCTGTCAATTATAGACTTTATATATTATCCTTGTGTGGTCTTTGATGGAGTTGAAGTCATATAATTGAGGTTATAGTTTTCCTTGGTTATGATGAAAGATAAGTTACATATAAGACTTTAGACTCAAAAAGACAGGCTAGATGATGGAATATTTTCTTTAAATCTTGCTAAATGTTAATGGACTAAATATTGTGTACTATAGTTCTTATTTGATAAATGTTTTGTTATATATAATTTTACTATGTTAAAGTTAAAACCTTTTTATTTAGACAGAAAAGAAGAGATGATGGGAAATGTTTATCTGTGTATATGTCTGTCTTATTGGTTGATGAGTAAAGCACTGTGGCCAATAGAGCAGCAAGATAGGTGGGACTAGGAATATGATGAGAAATCTAGGAAGTATACGCAGAGAGGAGTAGTCATGAGATTCCAGGAAGTGAGATAGCTGGACAGAAACTGCCACTAGCTAACCATAGCGGTCTGGAAGTCTGTACAGACAGGCAGGAAGTGATGTAGCTGGGAACAATCAGAATATAATCAGGCACAAACAGGAAATTGTTCTCTTCTCTGTGGAGATGCTTAGGAGGTAAGGTGTGCCGTGGCTTGCTCCTTCTCTCTGATCTCTCAGCATTTCCCTTTATATCTGATTCCAGTCTTTTATTATCTAGACTAATTAAGGACTCCTTTTACAGAATATAGCCTTTCATAGTCAGCAGGATCTAAACCTACCTGGGGAGACGCCAATGGATTTCTAGTCCATCCCCTTAACCGTTTCACAAAGACTACTAGCTAAGCAGTAGCAACGCATGCCTTTCATGCTAGCACTCAGGAGACAGATGCAGGTGAATCTCTGAGTTCAAGGCCAGCCTGGTATAAACAGTTAGTTCCAAGGTATCCAGGGCTGTTGAGAGGAACCCTATCTCTAAACACCAAAACCAAAAAACAAGAAGTCTGTAACAGTGTATGTCTGTAACATTGTGTATTAAGAGTTGGTGCCAGTTCAAGACCACTTAGTGTTAATAATTCTAAAGTACCCCAGCATCCTAGTCCAGTTCTCCACCCACAAGACCCGAAGTAGAGAGCTACCAGAGCACTGGACTTGCCTACACCCACCAGAAAGGAACCCTGGTCCCACACCCACCAGGAGAGGAAGAGGCACCTTCTGAAACCCACTGCAAGAACAGATGGGAAGCAAACAATATACATACACAAGGAGCAACAGAAAAACCAATGACAACGCCAGAGTCCAGAGATCCTACACCAGCAAGACTGGAACACGCCAACACAAATGAAGCAGAAGAGAATGGCATTTACAAACAAATTCATGAAAATGAAAGAGGCCCTCAAAGAGGATATGAGAATATCCCTTAAAGAGATGGAAGAAAAAACAATCCAAAAATGCAACAAATGGAAAAAAAGACAAAGCAAAAATTGTAAGAAACAATTCAAACACTTCAAGGGGGCTGAAATCTGAAATAGAAACTAAAAAAACACACAATGAAAGAATTATGGAAATAGAAAAGCTGGGAAAATTGTCAGGTATTACAGATCCAAGTATAACCAACAGAATACAAGAGATGGAAGAGAGAATCTCAGGTGTTGAATATATACTAGGAGAATTAGATTCATCTACCAAAGAATATCTTAAGTCCAACATATCCCTAACACAAAATATCCAGGAAATATGGGACACCATGAAAAGACCAAACAGAAGAATAATAGATATAGAATAAGGTGAAGAAACCCACCTCAAAGGAGCAGAAAACATATTCAACAAAATCATAGAAAACTTTCCTAACCTAAAGAAACACATGCCATTGAAGACACAAGAAGCTTACAGAGCACCAAATAGAGCAGACCACAAAAAACTCCCCTTGACACATAATAATCAGACTCCAAACATACAGAATAAAGAAAGAAATTAAGAGAAGCTAGGGGAAAAGGCCTGGTAATATATAAAGGCAAACCCATCAGAATTACACCTGACTTCTCCATGGAAACTCTGAAAGCCAGAAGGACCTGGATAGATATTCTACCAACATTAAGAGATCACAGATACCAGTCAAGACTGCTATACCCAGCAAAGCTTTCAATCAATATAGATGGAGAAAACAAGATATTTCATGTAAAAACAGATTTAAACAATACATATCCATTATCCAAGGCCCTACAGAAAATTCTGGAAGGAAAACTCCAACCCAAGGAAGTTAACTATAACCAGAAAAACATAGGCAATAGATAATCCCACTTTACCAACAGCCAAAAGAAAAGAGGTGGAAACCAACATATAATTACACGACCATCAACTATTACAAAACAAACAAGGATGAGCAATCAATGATCATTAATATCCCTCAATATTAATGGTCTTAACTCATCTATAAAAAGACACAGGCTAACAGAATGGATTTGAAGGCAGAATCCATCCTTCTGCTGCATACAAGAAACACACCGCAGCTTCAAAGACAGAAGAAACTTCAGAGTTAAGGGTTGGGAAAAGATTTTCCAATCAAATGGACCCAAGAAACAAGCGGGGGTAGTGATCCTAAGAAATTAGACTTTAAACTACAATCAATCAAAAGAGAAGAAAGAAGTCACTTCATACTCATCACAGGAGAAATCCACCAAGATGATGTCTCAATTCTGAGCGTCTATGGCCCAAATACAAAGCCATATAAAATCTCACACACCTGCAGTAGGAGACTTCACCACCCGCACTCACCAATAGACAGGACCACAAGACAGAAATTAAACAAGGAAACAAAGGACCTAATAGAAGTTATGACACAATTGTGTTTAACAAACATCTATAGAAAACTCCACCCAAACACAAAAGAATATACAGTCCTCTCAGTGCCACGTGGAATCTTCTCAAAAATCGAACACATACTTGGCAACATAGCAAACCTCAACAGGTACAAAACAATTGGAAAAAACTCCATGTATCTTATCAGACCACCATGCTTTAAAGGTAGAATTCAACAACACTAATTGCAGAAAACCTACAAACTCATGGAAATTGAATAATGCACAACTACACCATTCGTGGGTCAAAGAAGAAATAAAAAAGAAATTAAAGACTTCCTAGAATTCAATGAGAATGAAGACACAACATACCCAAACCTATGGGACACTTTGAAAGCAGTGCTACGGGGAAGTTCATAGCACTAAGTGCCCACATGAAGAAACTAGAGAATAGTTATACTAGAGAATTAACAGCCCAGCTGAAAGCTCTAGAACACAAAGAAGCAAACTCCCCCAGGAGGAGTAGATGCCAGGAAATAATCAAATTGAGGGCTGTAATCAATAAAGTAGAAACTAGGAAAACAATACAAAGAATCAATGCAACGAAGAGTTGGTTCTTTGAGAAAATCAACAAGATAGACCCTTTGTCTATCAGAAACGAAAAGGGGGACATAACAACGGACACTGAGGAAATTCAGAGAATCATCAGGTCATACTTTGAAACCTGTACTCCACAAAATTCAAAAATTTGAAGGAAATGGACGACTTCCTGGATAACTAACACTTGCCAAAATTAAATCAAGAACAGATAAACAATTTAAATAGACCTATAACCCCTATGGAAATAGAAGCAGTCATCAAAAGCCTCCCAACCAAAAAAAGCCCAGGTCCAGATAGCCTCAGTGCAGAATTCTACCAGAAATTCAAAGAGCAGCTTATACCAATTTTTCTCAAAGTATTCCACATAATAGAAGCAGAAGGGTCTTTGCCAAACTCTTTCTATGAGGCTTCAATAACCTGGATCCCCAAGCCACACAAAGACACAACTAAGAAAGAGAACTTAAGGCCAATATCCCTCATGAACATTGATGCAAAAATACTCAATAAAATACTGGCAAATCAGATCCAAGAACACATCAAACAATCATTCACCAAGATGAAGTAGGTTTCATCCCAGGGATGCAGGGATGGTTTCAACATATGAAAATCCATCAACGTAATCCACCATATAAACAAGCTGAAAAACAAAAATCACATGATCATCTCACTAGATGCTGAAAAAGCCTTTGACAAAAATCTAACACCCCTTCATGATAAAGGTCTTGGAGAGATCTGGGATAACAGGAACAAACTTAAACATAATAACAACTATATACAGTAAACCAACAGCCAACATCAAACTAAATGGACAGAAACTCAATGCAATTCCTCTAAAATCAGGAACAAAACAAGGCTTTCCACTCTCTCCATACCTTTTCAACATTGTACTTGAAGTTCTAGCTATTGCCATACGACAACAAAGGGGGATCAAGGGGATACAAATTGGGAAGGAAGAGGTCAAACTTTCACTGTTTGCAGACCATATGATAGTTTACATCAATGACCCAAAGAACTCTACCAGGGAACTCTTACAGCTGATTAACACCTTCAGCAAAGTGGCAGGCTACAAGATCAACTCAAGAAAATCAGTAGCCCTACTATATACAGATGATAAAAGGGCTGAGAAAGAAATCAGAGAAACATGAAACTTTACAATTGCCACAAACAACATGAAATACCTTGGGGTAACACTAACCAAACAAGTGAAAGACCTGTATTGCAAGAAATTTGAGTCTTTAAAGAAAGAAATTAAAGAAGCCCTCAGAAACTGGAAAGATCTCCCATGCTCTTGGATACGAAGGATTAATGTAGTAAAAATGGCAATCCTGCCAAAAAGCAATCTACAGATTCAATACAATCCCCATTAAAATCCCAGCACAATTCTTCACAGACCTTGAAAGAACAATAATCAACTTTGTATGAAAAAACGAAAGACCCAGGATAGCCAAAACAACCCTGTTCAACAAGGCAATGCCCGGAGGCATCACCATCCCTGACCTCAAGCTGATTGAAGAAGAGACAGACTCCCATGGCTAAGCACTGAGCTGAACTCAAGAAAGCCAGTAACAGAGAGGGATTACTGATGACCAAGCGAATAAGACTGGCCTGGTTTAACCCCAGAAACAGCTGACCTGAAAAGGGTTAACTGATGCCTGGGAATCCAGCATGAATGGGGGTGTCAGTGAGGAGGCCTAGGTAATCTATTGAGACTTGGGCAGTAGATCAGTATTCATCCAGAGTATACACATGGACTTTGGACTCCCATCTAACAATGTGAGATGCACTCTCACCCTGAACTCTTGGGGGAAGGTCTAGGTTCTGTCCTGGATGAAATGACAGACTATGGACACCCCCATGGAGGGCCTCACCCTCTCTGGGGAAATGAGGGGATAATGGGAGTGGAGTTGGGGGTAAGACACTGGAGGGGAGGGAAAGGGAGAGGGACCTGGAACTGACTTGTGAAGCAACCTGGTTTCTAATCTAAATTTAAACTTAAAAATAAATAATAAAAAAAGAAAAACAAAGAGGAGGGTAGAAGAAGGCATGGGGATACAGGAAGGTTGAGTCGAGGTAAGAATAGAGGAGAGCTAGATGAGAGATACCATAATAGATCATTATAGGTTTGAGGAGAGAGCTGACACTAGTGAGATTTCCAGAGATCTACAAGGATAACACCAACTGGCAAACTAAGCAGTAGTGCAGAGGCTACATTAACAGCCCCTCCATCTTAGAACCTTCTTCCAGTAACTGATGGAAGCAGAGACAGATACTCACAGCTGAACACTGAAGTGAACTCCTGGAACCCAGTGACAGACATGGAGGAGTGGTGAGCAATGGCATCAAGACAGTGCTGGTGAAACCCACAAAGACAGCTAACCAGATAAGGAGGAGCTCTTGAACCCCAGACTGATGGCTGAGAGACCAACAGGGGACTAATCCAGACTCCATGAATGTAGTGTCAGTGAGGAGACCTCAGAAATCTCTGGGGTCTTGTGTAGTAGATCAGTGTTTACCATGGTGAAGGAATGAACTTTGGGAGTTCATTCCACATGGAGGGATGCTCTCTCAGCCTGGACACATGGGGAAGACACTGAATGAAATAACAGGCTATGGAGATCCCCCCAAGGAGGACCTCAACCTCCCTGAGGAATGATGTGAGGATTGGGTGGGGACCTGGGGGAGGTCTGGTGGATGGACAAGAGAGGAGGATTGGGAGAGGGACCTGGGATTGACATGTGACATACATGTATGTTTCTAAGACATAATTTATATTAATAAAAATTAAAAATTGCCATTTGTGGAGCAAATAAGAATTTATATTGTATACCTGAAAGAGAATTTCCTCTCTGAGAAATTTCAACTGGGAGGTGGTATGTTGCTTAATGACAGTGTGCTAAACTAGCAATCATAAGACCTGAGTTTGATACAATCGTAATTAGAAAAACAAAACAACTTTAGTTTTGTTCTTAAGTACTTTCAATTTAAAGGATATTAATTGCTTGTATTAATATTGTAATGAGGATTATCTCCTTTAAAGTTAATTTGCCTGTAGGCTATCAGCATTGTCAGAATAACTTCAACATGAAATACATAATTGAACAACTAGTTGCTATCACCTAGGTAAGCTGACAAAATTGATCATCATATTGCTTTCCTGGTCCATTTCACAGGTATATGTACTTAAGATGTGGTAGCTCATGCCTGTTACCTCAGCAAATGTGAGGCTGAGAACGAGGAGGCCTGCCAGGCCTATAAAACAAAAATCAGAAAAGTAGCATCATTCAGCAAACATGTAACAGCAAATGTTAGAAAGGATGTGGAGAAAATACAACGCTTAGACTGTTGGTTAGGCTACAAATTAATTCAGTCACCATAGCAATTAGCACAAAGGTTCTTCCAAAAATATATACCATTTGATCAGAAATGCTACTATTAAGTACCTGTCAAAAAGACTTCAAGTCACAATATCACAGAGACACTGCCATATCCTTATTTATTTTCACACTATTGACATTAGCTAATTGCTGTGTATGCTGGTGTGAAAAGCTTTAACCCCAGCACTCAGGAGGCAGAGGCAGGAGGATCTTTGTGAGTTCAAGGCTAGCCTAGTCTACATAGTGAGTTCCGGGACACTCAAAGCTACCTATTAAGATCCTGTCTCTAAACCACAAACAGACAATAGCTAAATTATGAATCAACTTATTCAACAACAGATAAATCTATAAGGGAAAGGTTATATGAATGTCTGTGTTTCAGCAATAAAGAAGAATAAAATTGTATTGATTATAGAAAATATTATGCAACCAGAGATTACCATATTAGGTGAATTAAATCTAACACCAAAAGACAAATGTTTTATCTTATTTTTGAAATATATTATTTTATGAACCACATGTGTATACCTGATGTGAAAACAGATGAAACTGTCTAGAGGTCTGTCCAAACATTTGACATTATAGCATATAGTTATCTGTAAGTTTGTATTCAAGAATCACACAAGTGACAACAGAAGATAAAGAAGCTGATGCAGTTGATTTCCTCAGAACCTTAAAACCAGAGTTTGGCGGGAAGAGGAACTGATGCTTAGAAACTGTCCTCTGACTTCCACATGCATACATGTGCAGGTGCAGACATGCGCCCACACACAAGTGCACCCACAATGTGTATGTATGTGTGTGTGTGTGAGTGTCTTTGTGTATGAGTATGCAGTCTGATGTTTTTCTTTCTAAGTTTGCTCATCATAAGGAACACTCCATGAAGCTGTACAGGTGAACTAGAAAGGATTGTGATATTGCAAGACAGATAAGACTGTATTTGTATAAATTTGCAGTATCATTATGCATTATGCATTAATACATTTTCAAAAGAGCCGCATAAGCAACAGACATTTACAAAACTGAATCTCATTATATTATAAATAAACATATGATTTTGTCCTAGTTTTGTCTTAGTGGTCTTGGAGAACTGCAAATTGTACATGATTAGTAATTGAAAAAGTGGTCTAACGGGGATACATCAGGGAGAGAAAAATGAAAGTAGAAAACGTATAGGCAAAACAAGGCCAATGTACATTATATATTTATTTGAAATGTCCCTATGAATGTTAGTAACATGAGAAATGAATATATGTCCCACAATGTCAATGTGCATTATATATTTATTTAACGTGTCCCTATGAAAGTTAACAATATGAGAAATATATATATGTCCCACAAAAGTAAAGCAAAAAGCAAACATGAAACCACATATGATGTTTTTCTTTCTAAGTTTGCTCATCATAAGGGACACTCCATGAAGGTGTACAGGTGAATTAGAAAAGATTGTGATATTGCAAGAGAGATAAGACTGTATTTGTATAAATTTGCAGTATCATTTATTTCTTCCTGTGAAGACACATTGAACCTGAGTTTGTGTATACCACTTGTGTTTGATGATGAAGTGTTACTGTGTCAAATTTTATGCTTTTGTGTATCAAAAATACTCTGTTCATGGAACAAAAAACCCTAAGATCTTATAGCAATGGGATTGCTCATAGTTATGCATTCAATTTCTCTGAAGACTGTATATCACCTTGAATCTTTTACTCAAGTGAAGAATAATTATCTGTCAAGGATGGTAGAAATTCACATGAATAATGATACTGCTAAACTAAAGATTTTTTCTGTGATTCAAAAAATAGCTTGTCTTTTTCCAAAGGACACTTTAAGGGCCGTTGGATGTGGTAAATTTTATGGCTGAGTACAAAGATTAGCTTGCACAGAAGTCTAAACTCATTGCAGAGTACACTCTTGTCCTTTGCTTCACTAAAACTGTGGATTTTCTCCATCTTCTGTTAAATTAGTTGGACTAATCCATTTATATGATAATATTATTGCCTCCCAAATACAGAGTAATCTATTTGACTTATCTCCCCTTTTAAATGTAGAATAAGGCAAATGAAAGAATTCATCCTTTGCCTTAGAAAATACTTTTATGCACAACTATCAAGAATGTTTCCTTGGGATTTTTTGGAGAAATAGAAACAACGGAAAACACAAACATACACTAACACACAGACTTACACTGTTACAAAGACTAACATGACTCATGGTATGCTGTGCACAATTCAGGGACATAAACTGCTGATATGATTATTTAATTTTAGACTAATATTTCAGAACCAGGAATATCAACAGTTCTAATGCCAGTACAAGAGAAAGAGAAGATTACTAATTCAGATTTAATAGGAAGGCAGTAATTGAATGGAATAATTCACAAAAATGGTCCAAAACACAGGTCTAAAGAGATGTAGGTCATAGAGGTGAATATAATACAGCTGATTATGCAATTTGCCATAATATTAAACTGCCTTCGAATGTCTGTGTTTATATCCACAAACAATTGTATTCAGAGTAGCTTTTCTTTGCAGTGAACATTGGTGAATTCAGGGACACACAACTGTATAAAACACTGAGAATAAAGGGTGACTGAGAGATCAGTTCTAAACAAAATATTTATACCACACCATTCAAAGCCCAGGAAAATTACAGAAAATCAGAAATAATGTAAAAGCAGGAAGCGAATAAGAAGGTCTATGAAATATAATCTTCTAAGTTCACGTAGCCATGACAACTGATACTTGGCACACAATAGTCAAGATCATCTTTTAAGCCCTCATAATGGCTACCTATCAGTGGGAAAGGGGCTCCTGGGACCATACTACCTTTTGTCGATCTATTAGAAAATTTAAAATTCTGGGAGGACCCTATAATTCCCATTTGTAAACTAATTGTGAGCCCATGGTGCTCTAATGAATATTTCCAAATAGGAGCAACCAAACACTAGAGATGTTCTTAATTTTATGAAATAGTCAATTATTCCACACACAGTAATGTTTCACTGGGAAATTTACCCTCACACACATCTTTTAGCTGTATGGATTAACTTCACCTCAGTCTGCACTCAACAACTCTTTCCTTCTATTATGTCCTGCCATAAAAGTACTGTTATTTTCTAAAACAAACTAAAGGCTTACTTTTCCTCCACTCTTAAGGACTACTCTGTCTACCAAGAAAGCAACCACTGACAGTATTAGCTTAAGAAAACAAAGTTGTGATTAAAGAAAGAACATTAGCTCTAGCCAATAAAATGGGATTTTTTAAACTTTCAAAATATAATGACTTAAATTCATGTTGATTAAAATTCTTGGCTATGATTTTTTATTATCACTTTTTATTTTAATTTTAAATAGCTTGTTTTACATGTCAATCCCAGTTCCCTCTCCCTCCCCTACTCCCGCACTCCCTATCACCCCCAGCATCCCACCCTATTGCCAATTCATTCCACATAGGGGATATCTAGAGTCTGTCATTTCCCTGATTTTTAAAAGTACTTAAACACTTAAATTAGGTAAATTGGAAAACTATAAATTAATATTAAGAGCTATGGGCTATGCAAAATCTAACTTGCACCTTCCAACTCAATGGCTTTTTATCTATAGTTTACCAGTTCTCCTAATCTTTTATTCAAACTTTTGTCCATAATTAAAGACTGAGGTATAGAGAAAATAATAAGTTAGTCAAATTTAGAAAGTTTAGTCAAGCTCTAGAGGCGTAGATCATCCACCTGCTTTCCTTGTTGAATCTCTTAGGACTAACAGTACCATCACTATGCTTCCAGTCCTAGCTGCAGACATGCAGCTTGTACACTACTTTCTATGGAAGGTCTCCATAGCCACAACATCCCTAGTTTTGGCTTTCCTTGGGAAGAAAACTCCAAATTGAGAAAAGCCATACCTATACAGATGTAAGAAACTTACACCAAACAGAGTGGGCTAGGAAAAAAAGATATATGGCATATAATAATTGTTAAAACACTAAATAGCCGGGCGTTGGTGGCGCACGCCTTTAATCCCAGCACTCAGGAGGCAGAGGCAGGCGGATCTCTGTGAGTTCGAGGCCAGGCTGGACTGACAGCCTCCAAAACAGAGAAACCCTGTCTCGTAAAACCAAAAAAAAAAACACTAAATATACAGAATGAAAGGGTGCAAGAGGGAAGTCACAAGTCACATGTAAAGAAAACACTACAAGAACAGCAGATTATTTCTCTCTGTAAATTGTGAAATCCTGAAGAATGTGGAGTCCTGTACTTCAAATTCTAAAGTACCACAGGTGCCAACCTAGACAACTGTACCCAGCCAAACTATGTCCCATAGTTGAAGAAGAAAGGAAAATGCCCCATACTACAAACAAGCTAGAAGAATTCATGTCCTCTAAACCATCCTTACGGAGAATACTGGATTCTTAAATGGCTATTTAAACAAGCCTTCTAACTAAAAACTTCTCATGCCCAGATAAATTGAGAGCACAATTCTACCATATTTTCCAAGAAGATGTACTTTTGCCCCTTCTTAAATTGTTCTAAGAATTAGAAACAGAAGAACACCTAATGTTCTTCTATAAATCCAGTATTACTCTAATACTAAAACCAGGTAAAAACATACCTACAAAAAAAGGGAAACTAAGGCCAATATACCTGATGAACATAGACTTATTTTTTCAATAAAATATTACTTGCAAAACAAATACAGATATACATAAAAAGATGATCCACATGGACTCAAAGGCAAAATTCACATCATAATCTCAATAGATATAAAAAGACCTTTAAAAATTCCAACTTTCATAATAAAAAATCCTGAATGAATAGGACTGGAGGAAACGTATCTAAACATAATGAAGGCTCTATATGACAAACTCACAGTCAGAATCATCTTAAATGGAGTTAAACAAAACAATACCATTAAAATCAGATACAAGACAGATATATCTACTATCCCCACTGCTTTTCAAGATAGTGCTTGATATGTAGAAGAATACAATCAGACCCATATCTATCACTCTACACACCAAATAACTCCATGGATAAATGTCCTCAATATGAATGCTAAAACACAGAAATTGCAAGAAGAGAAAAAAGTCAGTACATTACAAAAGACAGATAAGTGTAGGAAAGGATACTTTAAATTGGGCTCTATTTTCCCAGGAATTAAGTTCAACAATTCACAAATGCAACCTCATAAATCTAAAAAGTATTTGTACATCTAAGAAAACAATGAAGTAACAAAAAATCTTACTGAACAAGAAGGACCCAGATGAAGATGACAAACTGGAGTAGGAAATGCCCATGAGACCTCAACCCTACACAAAAGACTACTGTTAACTGAAAGTTGACTGGGAACAGGAGAAGTGGCCTTTCCCGGGGAAGAATACATCAATTTATTTTGTCCAATGCCAAAATGGCCAGTCCTAAAAACATACACACAGCTCATATTATATACATTCTATGGGTTTTATTTAGAAATATATACATGTATGTACACAAAAACATTTATACATACAAAACAATTGATAGAAAAATAGACCATGAGTTTGAAAGAAATCAAGGAGGGGTGTATAGAAGGGTTTGGAGGAAGAAAAGGGAAAGGAGAAAATTTGAAATTAAAATACAATAAAAATAAATCTGCAACCCCATCCCTCCTGACTGACCAAACTGTTAATGTCACACTTGGAAATTGTTTTTCTTGTAGGCAATAAATATTTATTATATTCTTAATAATACATTGCCATATGAGTATGACATGACAGAGGTAAGAAATCAAAACAGCAATGCATTTATGCTAGAAAAAGGAGGAAGAGGAGGAGGAGAAGAAGAAGAAGAAGGAGAAGAAGAAGAAGAAGAAGAAGAAGAAGAAGAAGAAGAAGAAGAAGAAGAAGAAGAAGAAGAAGAAGAAGAAGAAGAAGAAGAAGAAGAAGAAGAAAACTAGCAAAGTGGAAGAGAATTTTTCCCAGGTATATACCTGTAGAGGACTAACATTCAAACAATAGAAATTAAGAAACAAATGACTCATTTAAAAATGGGCTAGGGATCTAAACAGAGAATTTTCAAATAAAATATAAAAGTAGCTAAAAGTATTAGGTATTACTGAAATGCAAATTAAAATTTTGGGGAGATTTGGTTTCATTTTAGTCAAAATGGCAAAGATCAAAAAAATAACTGACAATAATACTGGTGAGTGTGTGGGGACACTATATTTATTCACTTCTGGTGGGATTGAAAACCAATGCAGCCAGTATGGAAATAACTGTAGAGAATTCCCAAAATTCTACAAAAAGATTGGCTGTATGTCTCATCTGTATCAGTTTTTCATAGAGAAAATAATAATTGTCTCACAAACCTACATATTCTTAAGTATCACTGTTCCATTTTCTATTGTATTCTACTTCATGAAAATGCCAATCTTTTTTCCTGAAATTCACTTTAAGACCCACTATTGGGTGAATGTTTACTTTTCAGAAACACAGTTCTTATTCAGCCCCTCAAGTAACAAAAATAATAAAACTAAATCCCTGAGGAGAATCACTTATTGTAATATATTGTGTAAAAAACATGTTTAAATATCGAAGAGATAATTCTAATGATTTGCTAAGATCTTGGAATTTTTATATAATATTTTGTATATCTATTTAAATATGGTTTCAATGGCTAGTGTCTGGTGCTCAATAAATATATAAGGAATGTATTTGTTAAATTAATGAATCCTCTCTAGGCAGCAATGTAAGTAAACTAATCCATAGAAAGCACATTTTAAAATCCCCTGACACTTTAAATGAATGGAGCATGTGATTGGAAATTAATGTGGTAGCAATCAAATTCAGTGTGTGATGATTCCAATATAAAACCTATAATGCATAAAAGTGGCTTTTATTTTTTAAATCCTTGGCACTGGGAACTAGAATGTAGAGAAGAAACAAGATACTGAATGCTTACACATGATTGGAAGAGTTTAGAATACCATGTAGATACTGTTGAAAAGACACATTCAGTCTAAATGATTATCTCACAAATGTGACAGTTAATGTTTTAGTATGTTTAATATAAGAATAAACATTTCAGAAATATAAAAAGTTACTTTTCCCCATTCATTGCTAGATTTTATTGCATCTATTTGACAAGTTCATTTTCTTAGCTTTGATAGTATTTATAACTCTTATAGTTACTGAAATTTGGTATAAAATACATTTTTCCAACGTTAAAGTTTTATTTTAATATTGTCTTACTTGTGAGTCCTTATATGCTAATATAGAATAAATTACCATTTCTTGTAATACAGCTACTTTATTTTTCAAAGCCATAGAACATTTGGCAAACTCCCAAGAGTCTGAATTTATTTAAAAAAATAAACATAAATGAAATTGAGCCACAGAAAATGTTGTGCTTGTGGAAATGAACCCCAAATCTAAATTTCCAGATGTTTCTGGATGCCAACTCCTCTCAGCAAGAATCTTTGTACTTTCCTAAAGTCTATATATTTTAAGTACTTGCAATTTGCTTTTGATTTGTAATTTTTATAAACAAACACTTACCTTTTTCAATCAGTATGTTAAAGCAATTATTCTCATGACACTGAAGCTCAGCCTTTGTAATTGAAAGAGGAGAAAGGAGGCAACAGAAAATAATGCTAGACAAATAAGTTTCTGTCTGTTATCCTTCAAGCCTCTATTTTTCAGTTAACTTTTCATTGCTTATTAATGTCTAGAGATGAACTCACCTGGCTATCAATTGGCATAAGCCAGGTAATGCTGTGTGACACTCTTATAGACTATTAATATACATTTTATAAGCTAACATATTTCATAATTTTGCATAATAAGTTTTGAATTACCTTGTGTTATATTTGAGAAGGTATTCTAGCGAAAATACAATGTTTTCCCTTGTTTAAAGGACATTTTTAAGTTATAGGCTTCATTTATGAAATAAAACTTTGAAAAAAGAAAGAAAAGAAATAAATCTAAGGGAATAGCATTTGCCCTATTTTTTTTCTAATTTTGATAATACCACTATCTAATCAACAAAGGGTTGTTTATTTCTTCAAAGCGTTGTAAGCAAAATATATTTAGGTCTGAAATGTTATCTGCATTGTTTCATGACTTTATGAGTGTACTTTTTGAACGTCTGTGAGCATTGTATTTTTTGAGCAAAATGATTGCACAAATCAAAAGTGGCTTTTATAATTCAAACAATGGAGAAAATTATCAAAAGCTGAAAGACCAAGAGAGAAAAGGAAGCATATGAAATGAAATGAAAATGAATAAAGGAGAAGAGGGAAAAAAGACATAAATAGGGAAAGAAACTAGGAAGGAAAAGGGATAAGCAATGGATACTTTTAGTTTTTATTTCTACAAAAAGATATATATGTATATATATATATATTTACATTTCTCACGGAAGTAAAAACTATTAATAAAGTTATCAATATCGCCAATTAAATAATTAAGTAAACATCAATTAATCATCAAAACCACTAAGCAAATAGAATTTAATCTACAATAGGAGCTATCAAGTTAAAAAACAGATAGCATTGACATAAGACAATAATAAAAGCACTGGAACTATATACTAGCACCTTTATATGTTGTGTACCATGTAAGCAGGAAGAACTACAAATTAATCCAGAAGAGAAAACATGTATATATTGGAGCTACAGAGATGGCTTGGCAGGTAAGAGAATATTCTGCTCTTTCAGACGACCTGAGTTCATTCTCCAACACCCATGTAGGGCAGCTCACAGCTGCCTGTAGCTTCAGCTCCAGGGGATCTGACATCAATTTTAGGCTTCCACAGCCATGCACTCTCACATAAATGAACTCACACATACACATAATTTAAAATAATATATATGTGTGTGTGTACATATATATGTATGTACAAATATGTATGTAGTTGCTAAAGTCACCTTTAATTAAGGAACAGGTGTTGTTTTATGAAATATGTCAGAAGAAACATCAACAGCATCTTTGAAGCAGGCTGTAAGTTTATAATATATTAACCAGAAAAAAAAACAGGAAAAGAATTGTTTTCTAACTATTGGCTAACCAAGATGAGTAACTGAGTAAATATATAAACATTTATATTGGAAATAAAAACTATTAATAGAAGTATTTTTTGTGCAGTCACAAAACAAACTTGGCTTTGACTGCTCTTCGAGAAAGCTTGGCTTCCACCCTGAAGGGCATCTACTCTTATGTGTTTTGGCAAATCTTCAGGGTCCCCCGGGAGAAAGTAATATCTCCATTTGCATATCAAAGCAAAAGAGAGATCCAACCTCAATAGACCTCTAGCAGAATGTGAAAGTACTATGTGAATTCAGAGTTTCAACAATATTCCTTCCAAAAGTCAGGTTGCCTCTTTTGCCACACAGTGTTTAGCATGTTCTTATATTTTCTTGAAAGACAATAAAGATAAACCTAAGAATGAGTTTAAGATGCTTTGCAAACTATTTAGGAATTAAATAACTGTGTTAAGAAAAGATAGAGAGGGAGGCAGAAGTCACTTATACGAATAGGCCTGATGTTAAGATTTTACTGTTGTGAACATCTACAGAATTACACAGAGAAGTAATCAATTGCAGTTATGTACTTCATGAATAAAGAATGAATACCTCATAACTGAAAGGTGTTTAATTTGATTTTATGGTTGAAAATTATATTAAATGATCATTTCATTTTTTCATATACACTGGACTACAATTGCGATTTTGTTAGAATTTTCTAGTTTTTTCTCTTGTGGATGCTAAAGAATATAGTTCCATAAAAAGAAATATTAAGCTAGGGTGCAATTTAAGAGCCAGCTACCACAAATTATCTTCAACATTGTCTCTTTCAAGAGAATGCTTCCTTGAAAAAGATGAAAACTAAAAATAAAGAATAAAAATATGAATTGGGTAATGATCATATTTTTACACACAGTACAAAAGCTCACTCTCAATGTGAGACTTGTGTTTTTAAAATTATGTTTATGTGAAAACACTTCTGAGACTGTTGACATATTTCCTTGCAGAATTATACCTCATCGTCTTCAAACTGTAAAAATTCCCAAAGTACGTATTTCCTAACTGTATTTAATTAATAAAAATTAGTCAATTTGCTAGCTTTTCTAAAACTCATTGTCAGTTGGATTTGCAGGTACATGAGAATCAGGAGTTCAAGAATCCAGGGCTAGCTGGAGCCTCTCCCAGATGAAAGACTTTCATCATCAACTCAAAAGTTGATGAATCCTCAATAACTGATGATCACGATCATTATTTTAATAATGATTATTCTCCATATTATAATGTGTTTTTTCCACTTTCTGTTAGAATTCCTTTAAGGAAGACAGAGCTAGAAAGAA
Organism: Mesocricetus auratus; assembly: GCF_017639785.1. NCBI lineage: Eukaryota > Metazoa > Chordata > Mammalia > Rodentia > Cricetidae > Mesocricetus > Mesocricetus auratus. The sequence goes on along the minus strand of NW_024429188.1, from coordinate 55,856,577 downwards.
TTAGCAATGACACCCCCCAGGAACCAATTGGGATTGAACTCCTACTGCCACTGTTATAAAATTCCTAGCTTGCTCTAGTTCTCTCCCTCTCTCTCTCTCTCTCTCTCTCTCTCTCTCTCTCTCTCTCTCTCTCTCTCTCTCTCTCTCTCTCTCTCTCTCTCCTTCACCCAATGCCCCTCCCTTTCCCCTTTTCTCCCACTTCCCTTCCCTTGCTCTGGCAATATTTATGGAAACCTTGGTATGACTCACGAATTCTGCTAAAATACTTTACATAAATTATCTCTCTTTCCCTCGTACTTTGTCCTAAATAACTTAGCAGTGCGCAGAATGTGAGCACCCTCTCTGGGAACCTAGTCTGACGGTTTTTCTTTGTGTTTTTTAATTTATTTTAGCACAATTTAGGTATAACATAAAATACTTACAGTTTCCTGCAATTTTAACCATATGGATAATACAATATTTTTTCTATTACTGTCTATTTGTACCCAAATTTTTGTGACTTGACATCCAATATACCAGACTACAGTTCCAAGGCTAAGTATGAACAGACATATTCTGGAAGTACTTGGGAATAATTCTTGCATTTGCATTTCTGTAAACGTTGACTTGGCATTTCTTCTTCTTCTTCTTCTTCTTCTTCTTCTTCTTCTTCTTCTTCTTCTTCTTCTTCTTCTTCTTCTTCTTCTCGTTTCCTTCTCCTTCTGATTTTGTTTTGGAGAATATCACAAGAGTAGGGGGTTGGACCTGGGAGGACTGGGAAATGAATGTGATCAGGGTGAATTATGTGAAATTTCCAATCAATCAATAAAAATATTATATTGGTAAAAAAATCTTTACTGGACATCCCAATATGCCAAGTGATATGCTGCAGGCTAGAAATATAAATGAAGCACTAGATTATCTTTAAGAGGGGAAAATATCTGATAAGTATAAAAATGATAAGTCTACCAATAAAATAATAACAGAACATCATGGGAGAAAAGGAAGGAGTTCACTCTTCTAGTTGCAAGTAGCTAGCAATAATTATCCTTTATTGTTCTCCTATCAAGTTGTAGGTCCTATAAAAATTTAGTGATTAATATCCTTGTTTTGCAAGGAAGACAGGTGAGATTCAAGAATATCAAGAACATATGCATTGGATATGGGCAAGTAAAGCAGATGCCTAATCAAGAGCACCATTTATCTTATTATGCTTACATCATACTGCCATATTTTGTTTAAAATACTTTTTGTGTACAGATTGTATTCAACCATGACTCCTGTTGTAATTATAAGTCTTTTGTGAAGATAAAAAATACAAGAGTTTTAGAAAGGTTTTTGAAATTTTGATAAATTAAGTCATTACAAATGACTTCTTATATTTCTTCAGTTCCAAAACTTTGCTCAATTTTACATAATTTAATTCCACTTTCACTTTTAGTGCCTTATTCTGTTGATTCTATGGTCATCTTATTTGTATTTAACTATCATGAAACATAACATATAAGTGAAACAGTAACAATTAATAATAATCAATAATAAAACAAGACAAATAAAAAACAGAATAACATAGAATTATGTGCACATGGGCTATTTTCCTTTTTCAAGCTTCTTTTCTCATATATTCTATGTAAATATTTATTTTGAAAATGGTCTTTTCATACTCCACAATATATTACCCTAGTTAAATATTTCCATAATGTGAATTAGCTTGTTAGTATTTTTCTAATTAACAAAATAATAAATGTACAGAAAGAGTAAATGTGTTTATTCCACCATGGGAATTTTGGAAGGATGCTACTATGATCTGTGAACAAGAGGCTAGACACACAGGGCTGAAGTGAATGTTTAGAATACTTTAGAAAGCTTGTATAAACTGATAAGTTTTAACATGCAATTTCCCCTTCTCACTCAAACTGATATCTTAGAGCAGAGCTAAGAATAATACAACAGGGAAAGAAGTCTTATATATCAGCCATTTTACAAGTGATTCTCACAGTCTCATCTACTATCCCCTAAAACTTTTGTCAGTTAATTAGCTTCCAACACAAAGAAATATTTCAAAAGATTCACATTTTACTTTCATGGTTGATTTCCATTAATTGCACAGTGGAAAATAATTCCATCAATGTTTTAATAGAATTAAATTCATCATGAGTTGTATTGCCATTATAAGTTATCCAAAGGAATTCAGCATACTGGGATGCAGTGCATAGTCTGAAGAAATCTTTAGGAAGCAGCTACCACAGATGGTTTGGTGTCTTCTATTATGCATTCTTACAAAAGCTTGGACATGATTGCTTCTTTCTAAGTCCCAAAATTCTATAGTTTAGGCACAGCACGCCAGGAAGAAGAGCTCATTGTGTTAGTTAAAACTGAGGATAAGCAGGGAATGCCAATTGTGAGGAAATCTTTGATTTATATGAAACCATATAATATTTTCTTAAATTCCCAGTGGAATAAGAAAACAATGGAACTGTAAGCAAAAATTCTTCTAGTTCATAACCACCATATGTTATATTTTTACATATGCTCCTGCTTAGGTAAATTAGAATGTGCAGTAGAAATATGTATTTCAAGTTCTCCAGTGTCAACACTTCTGGGGTAATATACAAGAACATATGTGAATAAATAGATTGTAAATACTCTCTGGCAAGTTGCATATAGATTTTCTACCAACATCACTGCTGAAAGAAGTTGAAAAATTACAAAAAGTAACATTTATATTAGCTAAAATGTTATTATATAAAAATCAAGGCACTTAAGCATCTTTATGTATTAAAACATAAGAATTTTTGCATAACCATTTATGACAAATTTACTGCATTCAGACCCCAGGTCCTGAGATAGGTAATGCTGAACACAGAGAAACTTACAAATACAAGCACAAATCCTAATGCACTTAAAGCCACATATGGCTGAACACGACAAATATATATTAACACTACTGAGAAATTCATGAATATAAACCAGTACTTCAAAGCATGATATTGTATTAAAAGTGAAAATAGAATTGAGATGATCATTACTACATGAATTTAGAGAAAAGACTATGTGAAACGATTTGATCATAGAAGAATTTTTGGCAGAAATTTGACTTCAGGCCATGAAGTGGTTCAGAATGCTAAGTGGTTACAATAGCAGTCAAGAGGGAGGATGACTCTGTGTCTAAAGAAAAGTAAATGATAAAGTTGTCATCAATAGCTGCAGGATTCCTGTTTTGGAAGAAGAGTTAGGGAGGAGCAAGTGTAGACTAAGACAAGGACACCAGGGGTAAGTTGAATGATGGTTTATCATGACCAGGGATTGCCACAATTTTCTACATTTTGAAATTATTTTAATGAGCCGATTTTATTATTCCCTATTCCTAATTTGACAATAAGTTACTCAATTAACATGTTGCAGGCTTTAAAATAAGCAAAAGTATTAGAGTTAAACTCGTATAATATGGCACAGAAACTAGATAACTCTGCTTTTCTTTAAACGAGTTTCACCTACATATTTTTCACAGAAGATAAAGCAGGAGAAGGAAATATATACTGCCAATACATTTAGTTTCTTTTACAAGAGTGTCTGTGAGGATAATGTTAGTTATCCAAAAATATTATTTTTAAATTAACATCCTTATGGAAGCCTATCTAAAGGTGCAATCATGTCAGTATACTTTTATATTACAGGTATACATAAAAATGATTTAATGTGAAGTTAGTTCTTTGTGTCCTCAGTAGCTTTCAAGTTATTTGATCAGAGACAATTTTTTTGCCAGAGGCTTGATTTTAAACTAAGCCTTTTATCGACTTATGTGGTAAGTAGTTCTTAATGTTAAACGTTAGAGACAATAGAGATATAATCTACCTGTTTCAATCACAAACACAAAGAACCTATGGACACCTACATAAGATTGGTTCTTCAAGATTCCACCATAGATAGAGAAGGTGTTATGAGGTACTATTCCATGCTAAGAATCTATTGATCATTCATTTTTGTTGTGGTTTGCTTAAAGGATGTAGCCACTTGGGGGCAAATTGGGAAGAAGAAGAAGGAGGAGGAGGAGGAAGAGGAAGAGGAAGAGGAGGAGGAAGAGGAAGAGGAAAGAAGAAACTTAGAGAGAAGGTGATACAAGAGGATAATGGGGGGTAGGGTGAATACAGTCACAAAATTGTGTGTGTGTATGTGTGTGTGTGTGTGTGTGTGTGAAATAGTAAAAAAGAAAGGAAAAAATTAGAAAAGTATTTCCCTTTAATGACATAGAGAGGGCAAATGCTCCAAGAAGACCTCCAAACACAGACGACTGTGATCTGTGGGTACCTTATAGTGCCTTGCAGTTTGTAATAATCATTAAAACAAAGGAACAAACAAGGAATCTTTATTCCTCTTCCTTACTGGAGAAACACAGTCATGATACCCATTTTTTCCAATTGAAGAATCTAGGGTTTCTGAATTCCTTAAGTGGATTTAATGATGCCTGATTTAGGGAATCTCTGACATGTTCTAGTGCAGTTAAAAGAAACAACTTTACCTCCTGTGGGAAACTGTCTGAATTTTAAAGATGCTAGCAGCATAGAGGGCAGGTGGAGAGAAAATAATATATATCTTGGCCTTCAAAAGAATTATCTTGGCTCTCTTTGCACAACTCTGCTAATAAAATTTCAGGTTATATGCTCCTTCCATTCATTCACTTAGTGGCTAAATAACTGCTGATAATTTTGTAAAATAAACTCTTCTCAACTAAAGCAAGCTTACAAGTGAAACAAAAGAATGATGTATTGACTAGGCACTAAACAGTATGTTTGTACTTGTTATGTTATCACATTGAATCCCTGACATGGTACTCTTATCTATACTTTCATTTTCCTTCACTCAGAATACAGTTGAAAATCAATTCCATTAACACACTGTTCTGGAATTGAGGAAAATAATATCCATTTTTAAAAGATGGGTTCAAGCATACATGTTTCATTTTTACAGAATATAGAAAGGGTGTCACGGATTTTTCTTTTCAAAAATGCTATTGCATGAGCTAAAATTTATTAGAAATTTCCCCCAGAAGTTTTAGGGAAATCACTGTTCATTCTTCTCATGATTTACATGTTATTCCTGTATCAATGAATAATTTGTAGGATTTTTTTCTTTTAAGAAAGACTTTACTTTTTCTTTTTTCTTACCAAGAGTCATGCTGAAGTTTAGACTAGTTTCTTTTAAGTAAAAATAACTTGTGTACTAGTATTTACAACTATTTGATGAGCAGATGTTTTGGAAGATTGTTTCTAGAGTAAAATCAGAAAAAAACCTGGACATTCTATCAGATATTAAATTGACTTTATTTGAAATTTAGGTATTTGGGGACAGTGAGACAAGTCAGCAAATAAAGGCTTTTACATGCGTAATGACCACCAGCTCAAGCCACATAACTGAAAGAAACAACAGAAAATTTAAAGGATATAACAGAAATGACTCCTAAAAATTGCATTCTGACCTCTGCATACATACAGTGGCATGTGTCCTCTCAAATAATAATAAATAAAAATTTAATTTAGTCATTTTACATATACTCTGCAGAAATATGTTTCTCTGTGTTGTGTGTATATGGACATGTCATGCTTAGATATATAACCATATGTGTTTTCCTATCTTGTAATATAAAAACCTGATCCTCTTCAAGTACAAATCTAATGTGAAGAAATCACTACATTTTATTTTGTTAATGCAGAAAATGATTTGCATTAATTTGGTGTTGAATTTCCAAAATTCCTCTTTTCACTTTGATACTTACTGAAATTAGTCTACACGGAAAATTCAGAAAATCCCCTTTCTCCATATATCTCTGGTTTTTATCTAATACAGAGAGATAAGGAAAATGTAGAAACATCTAGGAGAAAATAACTGAGAAGGTTTTTTCCAGTCACAACTTTGAAAGTGTGTTATAAGTTTATGTAAGCTGCAAAAACACATAGCATAACATAAATATGATTGAAAATTAGTTCAGTATATTTTTATTCTATTGAAATAAATACTTTTTAAGATTAGTAGCATATACTGACATGCATTGTTATTCTTTAAAGTAATTTAAAAGTAGAAAAGCTTTGGAGACAATGATATAAATGTTTAATTGAAAACATATACATTAGTGGTCTATAAATATTGATTTGCTTAAGACATTCCATCAGATACAACAGACTATTCTTAGCGTTGCTTAATTTGGGCTTGGTTTGTTAGAAATTGCCTCCCATCATTATTTGAAAGATTAGAAATACCTTAAAGCAGAAGTGATGCTCGATAAGATGATTCCTAAAAGATGGGTTGTGGATGTTTATTATCACCTAAGAAAGGTTGATTGCAAGCTGCTATTGGTCATATTTTTTAAAAGGCTAATCAAAAGAGTTAAATTCAAAGATCTCTTTCTAAAGGAAAAAAGGGAGTATGATATAGATATGACTAAATAAAAGTGTAGATTATTGAATCTACTTTAATCCAAAACTCAACCATTGATCTCAAAATATTTTAAATGGGTATGGATTTTGATTTATTGATAAAACAAAGGTGGGTGCTCCAGTGTTACAGAAGAACTTTGGGTGACTGTCTAGTCAGTCAGATGTCCCTGTCATTAGGTAACATTACACACTTCTGGGGGCTTTGAGAGAATTAAAGACTAAATAATTGCACTTACAGATTTCTTTGATTGTGATAAAAGGTAAATTAGGTATAAAACATTAGATTTACAAAAATAATATAGATAATAGAGTATTTTCTCTAATTTTGCCAAATACAAATGGAATAGATTTTGTAACTGTAATTCTTACTTGATAATTCTTTTTGTTTTATATAATTTTATGATGCTAAAGTTAAAACTATCCTATTTAATTAGACAAAAAGGATTTAAATGCTGTGGAACAATCTTTGCAGACTGTAAATAAGTATTGCTGTTATTGTTAATAAAAAATGATTGGCCTATGGATAATCAGAATTTTCAGTGCAGAAAGAATGCTGGAAAGAAGGAAGGCAGAGTCACAGGAGTCACCAGCCAGACATAGATAGGAAGCAGGAGGTGTAAGATGAAACAGAGGTAATGCCACATGACAGAATGTAGATTAATATTGCTTGGTTAATTTAAAAGGTAAGAGTTAGCTATTAACAAGCCTGAGCTACTGACTGAGCACTTATAATTAATATTCAGTCTCCATGTGTTTATTTTGGGGCCAGAAGTCCTGAGGAAAAAATTATCTGCTTATAGAGTGACTTTAGAGATGAATGATGGACCATTATCCAATTGTGTGAGTCTAGGAAGTCCCAATCTTGGTAAAACAACATTAATGAGATGGGAATAGACCACTTCTACAATCTTGGCCATAGTAGCAGAAGATTCTGCCCATTCTAAGAAATTGTCTGACATAGTAAGAAGACATTTGTATTTCTCCTTTAGAGGCATTTGTGTGAAGTTTATCTGTCAGTCTTCCCCCAGATTATACCACAATTGGTGTAGATACAAAGAAGGAGGGGTTGCAAGATCCACTATACTGAGTTTTGAGTGCAGATGGAATCTCCCTGGGTGATAGCTTTAAGAAAGTTAGAAAATCTCACGTAGAAGAAGAGAAGTTCAAAGAAGCAGTATATAGGTTGAGAACCAATGTGAAAGGCCATCAGGAAGAGCTTTGCTTGAGCATCAGGGAGACAGTACCTGTACTTCAGAAAAAGGTAGCCCCGAAGGCCTGTAAAAGTTCCTATAGTTTGGAAAGCCTGTCATTGGGACACAGAATAGGTAGGAGTTAAGCTTGAAGGAACAAGAGGATAACAGAGGAAGAAGGGTAGAGGTATTAGATGACCTTAGCAGTCATATCATCAAAAACAGTTTCCAAAGCTATGTCATTAATAGGGGCCTGATTGACAATGAACAACTTCTGCCTGCTTGATAAGATATGATGCTTCTAGAAGCTTTAGAATTAGAGGCCCATTAATAATAGATATACCTTTGATGGTGAGGAAGCACCTCTTCCAAGTAGCAGCATGCTGGTTTAGGATGTGAAATTCAAATTTAGAATCTGGGTATATATTGATGGTTTTGTCTCATACTAAGGAGATTGCTCTAGTGAAGGCTAATAGCTCTCTAGCGCTAGGACCAAATGTAAGAAAGGGGACAATGAAACCACAGAATTGGACTGTAGAAAGATTTATTAAAGATCAAACTGCCAAGGTTATCTAACATCAGAGAAGGGGAATAAAAAGGCAAACTGGCTTAAAAGCCAGCAGATGTTGTATGACCATCATTAAAAATGAAGTATTTGAGCTGGTATAGGCTGTTCAGACAGACTGGAACTAGATGCCCTTTCCATGCATATGGTTGTTGTTTTCCTTTTGGAAGGATTAAAGTTGAGTAAAACAGAAAGGCACTAACTTAGTCACTTTTCTATTGCTGTGAAGAGACACCATGACCAAGGAAATTCTCTCCTGAAGCTGGGAATAAAGACATATGCCACCTTATAAAGGAAAACATTTAATTGGTGTTTACTTACTGCTTCAGAAGTATAGTATATCATCATCATGGTGGGGAGCATGGTGACATTCAGGCAAATCTGAGAGCTATATCTACAGGCAGAGAATGAGCCCAAGAGAGTAAGCAATGCTGGGTCTTTCATGGGCTTTTGAAACCTGAAAGCCCACCTCCAAGGATATACTTCCTTCAAGAAGGCCACACCTCCTAATCCTTTTAATACTTTTCAAATAGTAGCATTTCATGATAACTAAGTATTCATATATATGAGCCTATAGAGGCTATTCTTATTTAAACCAGCACAACTGTCTTACAAGAATCCTAATGAATGCTGAATTTAGGCTTCTGTTTACACAATAATAATCCATCTGATTATCCTGTAAGAGTCCCTTTTGTTTAGAACAATGTCAACAGCACTGCCATTTTGGGGACCCACTTTAGAATTATCAATAATAGACATGATTGATCATATAACAGCAATGGTTTAGTTTTCATAATTATCCTTTGTAATAGAACCTTGATGCTTAATGTATAACATTTCTTCTGGGGTGGAGGGCAGAGTGTTTAAGAGAAGATATCATTTCTCTTGCAAAGAAAAAAAATGAAAACTACTATGAACAAAAAAGTGAGTGAATAGTCATAGCATTATTTTGTGACCAATAATATCTGAGAGGAAATCTGTTTCAGAGCACATAGATAAAATGATCCTTGGTGATTAAATAAAGAAAAAATAGTTCCATGTGAAACAACCTCCCCATTTTGTATCATTGTTGAGATGGCTATCATTTTGGACCTGTGGGGACGATTCCTACAAATTTTCTCTGATAGTGATAGGGTAAGTTGAATAGCTTTTCACATCATTTTTCACAGATGTTATGAATGTTACAGACTTTTTTACATAAAATGGTATCAATTACTTTATGGTATTGAATGTATTTTTTTCATGATCCAAAAGGTTGATCCTTTTGAGTAGCTAAATATAAGAATATTCAAATGCAAAGATATTTACTTAAAAGTCAAAATGAATTTTTAGGATATTACATAATTCAACCTTATGTAAATAATTTTGAATGAATAACATTGGTTGTCATAAATAATAAAGTATATTTTTCTTTGTATATTTAACAAATATTTAAGAATTCATAATCATGTTCAGAGATTTTAATTCTGTTTGCTTATTTACTTAAATATACGATTTCCCTCAAATTATGTCAAATTGTATACAATGTATACATTAATAAGATAAGACACAACAGAATTTTATTTAATATAAATTTTGACCAAAACAAAGAAATTGAATGGTGACATTATTTTTTATCAATTTCACAGTTCGAATAGTTCAGATGAAACTCTTACATCGTAATTTATATGTGAACAATGAATTAGAGATCTAAGTAGTCAATATGGAAACAATCATGTACAATAATCAGATCAGCAGCATGGCCATGAAAAAAATGAAGAAAATTCCATTCATGAAATTCCAAAACTGAATGTGAAAAATAAAATTGCTAAAGAAATCCTCAAGTCTTTAGTATTCTACAGTAGTCCAGTAAAATCACTATCATATCCTATTATAGCACTAGGAAGTTTCCAGAAACATAATCCCAATTTAAATAATGCTACATCTTCTCCCACTCAGAAGAAAGTATCAGTATAACCTTTCATTTTGCACCAAGAATCATTCAAATGAAGAACAATCTATACTAAATTAATTTTGTAGTCTATATTAAAAACCAATGTATTTTGTCATTTTTACTGCATGTTTTACAACCAATCCTCAATATCATCTTGGGCTAAGAAAGATATTATGACTGAGAAAGTAAGAATTCAATTAAAATAACACAAAATGACACTTGTATATATATATACAACCCCTGGAACTAAGATGAAAATGGTTGAACAAAGGGCAGTAAATAGGGACTAGAGAGATGTCTTGGTTTTAAAAATGCCTACTGCTCTTCCAGAACATCAGAATTTGATTTACAGCACCAACGCCAGTTCCTCACAACCTCACATAAACCCAGCTGAAGGAAGGTAGGTGGATCTGAGTCACCCACACAGACAACATGATTTCATATACATATAAGTACTAAAATGAAATGAATTTTAGAAGTGTATGTATGCAGAAGGCCTAGAGCTGACCCATGCTGGTTCTGTAGTTGCCACTTCAGGCTCTGTGAGCCCCTCCAAGCCTTTCTTATTTGATTCTGTGGGCCATGTTTTCCTGGTGTCCTCAACTGTTCTGACTCCTCCTATCCTCCCGCCCACTCTTCTGCCGATAGATGTCTAGCTCAATTGTCATCATAGAGGCTTCCTCCAGCGACTGATGGGAGCAGATACAGAGACCCACAGCCAAATAGTAGGCCTATATGTTTACTAATGAAACACAGATTAAGAGTGGATCTAGGTGGTGGAAGGAAGGGAGTAGTAGAGGGAGGAGAAATTGTAATTAGGATATATTATATGAGAAAACTATTTTTAATAAAAAGAAAAAATAATGTTGCCATCAATTTCTTTTTAGAAACAATTTTTATTTAAATTAGAAACAAGCTTGCTTCACATATCAATCCCAGCTCTCTCTCCCTCCCCTCCCCCACACTCCCACCAACTATCCCAGCCACCCCCCAATCCCCTCTCTATTTCCCAGGGAGGATGTGGCCCTCCATGAGGGATCTTCAGAGTCTGTAATTTCATCCAGGGCAGGGTCTAGGCCCTCCCCCATGTGTCCAGGCTGAGATAGCATCTCTCAGTGTGGGATGGGAACCCAAAGTCCATTTGTATGCCAGGGAAAAACACTGGTCTACTACCCAAGGACCCATATATTGCCTAGGCCTCCTCACTGACACACACATTCAGGGGGTCTGGATCAGTCCCATGATGGCCTCTCAACCATCAGTCTGGGGCCCAAGAGCTCCCCCTTATTGGGTCAGCTGTCTGTGGATTTCATCAGCACAGTCTTGACCCCTTTGGTTATCACTCCTCACTTTCTGCAACTGGGTTCCATGGGTTCAGTTCAGTGTTTAGCTGTGGGTGTCTGACTCTGCTTCCATCAGCCACTGGATGAAGGTTCTAGGATGGCTTATAAGGTAGTCGTCAAGCTCATTATTAAAATGTGTTCAATGTTTAGTTTGTGTCATAGAAAATAGCAAAAAAATTACAATTATATTTTTATATATTATTTTGAAATTTCTTGATGAATGTAAAATGGAGAATGTTTATTAAAATAAATAATCATTATGTTGAGAAACTGAAAATGAAATGTTTAAATTAGTGAACAATAAATTTATACATCACATATATGATTGAAAAACTAAATATTTATACAAATGTATCAAAGAATAATTTATTTAGTTGTAGAACAAGGGTGTTTGATGTTTTAGAAGCTGACATTTTATTATACAGTATATATTTATATAAATACTACACTTGAATTCACACACACAATTTTTGGTTTTCATATCACTATAATATTATGTCAGTTGAAATATAATTAATATTTGTATTGTTCACACTTTAATTTTGTATGATAAAGGAAAAGTATAAAGCTTTAATTTTAGATACCAACTTAAAGGATTGTTACTGATACTGATGTGTTAAATGTTTATGAGATACAATATGGGCGGCAAAGTCTCAAGTAATGCATTTCTGTTGCGTAAAGAGCACAGGTTGTATTTACTTTTTAGGGAGGTCAGTCACCTAGATAAGGGATGCCCCTCAGGAAGACAGCTCCACCTTAGGCCATGCTAAAGACATAGGAGTAGTAGATATTCACTTAATGAAATAATGGGATTTTTCTATGCAGATTGCATGCTCTCTGTATAATTGCTTACAGACTCATGGTTACACAGCTTCATTAAATTAATTAGTTGATTTTCAGCTACTGTAACAAAACACCATGACCAAAAAAAACTTATAGAAAGTAGAGTTTATATAAATAAATTACCCTGATACAACACAAACACCCAATGGAACAAAAAAATAATAGACCAATGCCTCTTATGGACCTAGATGGAAAAATCCGCAATAATACTTCCAAACCAAATGACAGAATATATCAAAGAAAATCATCTGCAATATTAACTAGGTGTCATCACAAAGATGTAGAGATGATACAACATAAGTAATACAATAAATATGTAATGTACCACAAAAACAGACTGAAAGACAAAACCCCATGATCATCTCATTATACACATAAAAAAACCTTTGGCAAAATCCAACATCCATTCATAATAAAAGTACTGGAGAGACTAGGGATGCAAGGAGCATACCTCAACATAATAAAAGTGATTTCCAGTAACTCCACAGCCAACATTAATTTAAATTGAGAGAAAGTCAACTGATTTTCACTAAGATCAGGAAAATACAAGAATGTCTACACTTTTTATACTTATTCAATATGGTACTTAAAATTCTAGTTAAAGAAATAACACAACTTATGTTTCTATAATGGCCGGGGTGGCATGGTGCCAGGAAGTTGTAGCAGGAAGTAGAGAGATCATATCCAACAGCAAACATGAAGTCAAGAGAGAACCAGAAGTCAGGTGAGTCTATTAACTCTTAAAACTGTTCCCATTAACATTCTTTTGCCAGAAAGGATGCACCTACCTATATCCTACCTAGACAGTGTCATTGTGGTGGTTTGAAAGAAAATGTCCCCCAAAGGGAATAGCACTATTTGAAGATGTAGCCTTGTTGGAGGAAGTGTGTCACTATGGAGGTAGACATCGAAGTCTCACATATGCCAAAGCTACACCCAATGTCAGTTTGCTTCTTGTTGTCTTTGGATCAAGATGTAGGGGTTTTTGGCTCCAGGGCCATGTCTTCTTGCATGCGGCCATGCTTCTTGCCATGATGATAATGCACTAAACCTCTGATCTGTAAGTGAGCCATCACAATTAAATGTTTCCCTTTCCAAGAGTTCTTGTGTTCATGGTGTATCTTCACATAAATAGAAACCATAACTAAGACAACTATCAAATGGTGGGACCAGGTGTTCAAATGCCTGAACCTAAAGGGATATTTTCTTAGTCAAGCTAGTGCATTCAACTGCCTGGCTACCATAAGCTTATGTAAAATCCATTTTACTCAGTTGTAAAAGTCTCCAAAATATTTAACATTTTCATCAGCATCATTTAAAAGTACATATTCTGGTCTAAGACTCAAGGAAATCTAATTTTGTCCCCTTGTAAAACCAAGTTCCATGCTTTCACAATGCAATGTCAATAGTATCAATCCCATTCCAAAAGGGAAGAAATGGGGGCATCCCATTAACTATGTAGCTACATACAGTATTTGGTGTAAGTGTAACTATATTTTCAATGTCTAGAATTTTATTTTCAAAGAGCATAGATGGTTCATCCCTTCCAGCTTTGCTGTCTTCAGCATATATCCCTCTCTTGAAAGAGTTTTACCCCAAATAAACAGCCCCCCTAGTCAGATGTCTCTCAGATCAGACATCCCCAAAATCTTGGATTCTTTGCTAAAACCTTCACTTCACTTTCAAAGCTTCACACAATGACCTCTCTCCATCACTGACCCTCTAAGATCCTTCACACATATACACTCTTCACATGTGTTCCTTGGTCTTGGTGGTTCTTTGAAACCATGAAGGAAGAATCCATGATCACCTCAACATTACAGTTCTCATGTCTCAAAAGCCAGTACCACATGGATAGAACTTAGTTCAAATTTAAAAGTCCTCATAATCATTAACATTTTCAACACCGTTTAAAAGTCCATATTTTCTTCTAAGACTCAATGAAATCTCTTCATTTTTTCACTGTACAATCAAGTTCTGTGCGAGTTGCCAAATATGGCTGCCACCCCTTTAAATCACACATGTGTCAAGTTTGTTTGATTTATTATGAACAGGAGAACTTCTTAGGCTCTCTCTCCAGTGCCGGAGGTTTACCTTGGTGGGGTCTTTGAAGGGCTCTTTTTTAAAAAACATTTTTATTATATATTTAAATTAGAAACAAACTTGTTTCCCATGTCAGTCTCAGCTCCCTCTCCCTCCCCTCCATGCCCACTCTACTTCCAGCCCCACCAGTCCCCCACCCAATCCCCATGCCATTCCCCAGAGAAGGCAAGGCCCTCCATGGGTGATCTATAGAGTCTAAGATTTCATTCTGGGGAGGGCCCAGGGCATCCTTCAAGTGTCCAGATTGAGAGAGCATCCCTCATTGTGGGACGGGCACCCAAAATCCATTTGTGTGCCAGTGATAAATACTTACCTACTACCCAAAGACCCACGGATTGCCTAGGTCTCCTCACTGACACCCACATTCAAGATGCACATTTATACAACAAGGACGTCTGTTCCACTATTTTTATAGCAGCCATATTTGTAGTAGCCAGAACCTGGAAGCAACCTAGATGCTCCTCAACTGAAGAGTGGATAGAGAAAATGGAGTACTACTCAGCGGAAAAAAACAATGGAATCTTGAAATTTGCTGGCAAATGGATGGCATTAGAAGTAACCATCCTGAGTGAGGTAACCTAGTCACAAAAAGACAAACACGGTATGTACTCACTCATATATGGATTTTAGACATGGATCAGGGTAGTCCCCGCCCACAATCCCACTGCCAGAGAGCCTGGGATGCAGGAAGCTCCCTAAGAGAGATATGCATGGCACTCCAGAGAAGGTGGAATGAGGCAAGATCTCCTGAGCTAATTGGGAGCATGGGGGAGGGGAGAGGGAGCCAGGAAGAAGAGAGGGGGAGAAGAGGAGCAGAGAGGAGGACATGGGGGAGCTGGAAGTTTGAGTTGGGGGAAGTAAAGAGGACAGCAGGTTGAGAGATACTATAATTGAGGGAGTCATTCTAGGTTTGAGGGGAGATCTGGCACTAGTGAGATTTCCAGTGATCTACAAGGATGACACCACTGGCAAACTAAGCAATAGTGGAGAGACTACCTTAAATTCCCCTCCCTGATAATGATTTTTACAACTATCTCATATACCATCCTAGAACCTCCATACAGTGACAGATGGAAGCAGAGGCAGTCACCTACAGCTAAACACTGAACTGATTCCTCATTTCCAAATTGTCTTAGTTCATTATCAATGCCAATGTCCTTACAACTGAGAAGTAACTAGTTACGGGATTGCAATGCACTCTTCATAAGTACCAGTGGAAGGCAATCAGACAAATATGAGAATATTCCAGAATCAAAAAGAGTACATAAACGAATATGCCCTATAATAGACCCTTTACAGGAAGACTTTATAAAAATTAAGAGATATTAATCATTCAATTATTTATAATTGAGATGCAGTGTTATATTATTAGTTATAACTATATTGGCATTAAATTCATTGCTTTCAAATGCTATTAAAAGCATTACCTTATTTTTCCCTCTCCCTTTGCTGTCAAACTTTCATTGAAACTTATGTTTTGAATTTCAAAGCTGAATTTTTGTGGACTTTAATTTATATTAAAATTTATAAAAATATAACCAATAGTTACTTCATAAAGGGTTATCTCAATATTAAATTCCCCAAAGCTCTTTACACTAGAGAGTACCATCCTTAGAAAATATATAAAATTAGGGACCATAGTGTGTTCAACTTAAATATAAAAATTAAAAAGCCATTGTAATGAGTCGGGGGGAATTGATTGATTTATTCTGAATGAGTTGAAGACATTCACTGTGACTCTATTTATCAGCTCAAAGAGGAAAAGCTGAGAGAGGCCCTGAGGCACTGCCAGCTTCAGTCATTTTTACTTGCTTGCTTATGCTCCTCTAGCAAATTTTCTAAAGTTAACACCCATGCTGACCCAATAGTGACTCTTTATTGACCATCCAAGCTCCACCCACATGACCCCACGTTGACCCCACGCTGACCCCACGTGTCTATCACTCATCATTTGGTTCTTTATGACCTCACAGTGTACTCTGGGACAGCTATCCAGACATTCAAGTCTGTTCTCCCGCAATATCGCCAGCAGGAGGCCGCTGAGTGCTCCTGTTCTTGAATGCTCTGCGGAGTTGTGCCTCCTAGAGGTTGTTCTGCCGCCTGGGATCACAGCCTCCCAGCAACTCCACCGGATTTTCCAGATCCTGACCCAAAATCTTCAGGTAGAATTGAGGAGCTAAGGTCTCCAGCCCTTGGCTCTCCGCCTGCCTCTTCCGTCTCTGAATTATGCCTTAATAACTTGACTCAGCCTAATCATATATCATCTTCTCATCTCTCTCTCTATCCTAGGCTCCACAGAGTCGTCACAAGCTGCCACAGAAGATAGTTCAACCTACTATGGAGAAGGTTGCACTTAAGAGAATTCGGAAGGAGTTGTCTGCCATGAATCAAGATCCCCCGGCCCAGTGTTCTGCAGGGCCGGTTGCAGATGACCTTCTCCATTGGCAAGCAACTATAATGGGTCCAGAAGACAGCCCCTACGAGGGAGGGGTATTTTTCCTCTCAATCCACTTCCCATTCAATTACCCCTACCAGCCCCCCCAAATTTCTTTCATTACCCGAATCTTTCACCCCAACATAAGCAAAAAGGGGAGCATCTGCCTCGACATCTTGAATTCTAAGTGGTCACCAGCACTCACAATTTCCAATGTACTACTTTCTATTTGCTCTCTACTATGCGATCCAAACCCAGACGATCCTCTGGATCCCGAAGTTGCGACAGTTTACCACACAGATTTAGAGGAGTATAATAAATTAGCTCGGGAGTGGACCCAAAGATATGCCATGTAATTTCAACATGTAACTCCATAATCATAATAATAAACCTTGTGGTTTTCTTTATCTGTTGTGTTTTATTTATTACTTTGATTGAAGTATCCCTCTACAGTCTTTTCTAGATGAACACTGTACAGTTTCCAGACTAGGGAAACTAGGAGTGGGGTTTGCAGGTGGGCTGGATGTGGGGAAGGTTGAATGGCTCATGGATTGGGTTTGGGGGACTTGGAAAGTGAGGAAGGATAAATGGACGGGAGTTTGGGAATGAGGGTGAGGAGGAAAGATGGATGAAATGTGGGAAGGCGGGCTGCGAGTAAGAAGGGCTTGCTGCAACATGCTGGAGAGCATGAGAGTTGAGGATCTGGGAAAAGTATCAGATCAGTTTCAGGTTAGATTTTCCTAAACAATCTTTAAATTAGATCTGGGAATTAAAGCAAGACAAAACTGTGCTGACATTAAGATCTAATGGCAAGCAGTACCACCAACCACTAATGGAGGAAAGTTTTTTTTTTTTGTTTTCGTTTTGAGAAAACTTATCCACCATAATCAAGTAGATTTCATCCCAGGGATGCAGGAATGGTTCAAAATACGAAATTCCGTCAATGTAATCCACAATATAAACAAGTAGAGAAACAAAAAATACATGATCATCTCACCAGATGCTGGGAAATATTTGACAAAACCCAACACCACTTCATAATGAAGGTCTTGGAGAGACTGGGATAATAGGAATATACTTATATATTATAAAAGTTATATATAGCAACCAAAAGCCATCATCAAACTAAATGGACAGAAACTCAATGTGATTCCTCTAAGATCAGGAACAAGACAAGGCTGTACACTCTCTTCATACCTCTTCAATATTGTACTTGAATTTCTGGCCAGAGCACTAAGACAACAAAAGGAGATCAAGGGGATAAAAATTGGAAAGGAAGAGGTTAAACTTTCACTATTTCCAGATGATATTACAGTTTACTTAAGTGACACTAAAAACTGTACCAGGGAATTCCTAGAGCTGATAAATACCTCAACAAAGTGGCAGGATACTAGATCAACTCAAGAGAATCAATAGCTCTACTGTGTACAGATGTTAAAAGGTCTGAGAAAGAAATCGGAGAAACATCACCCTTTACAATTGCCACAAACAACATAGAATGCCTTGGGTCACCCTAACCAAACAAGTGAAACACATGTATTGCAAGAACTTTGAGTCTTTAAAGAAAGAAATTATAGAAGACACTAGAAATTGCAAAGATCTCCCATGCTCTTGGATAGGCAGGATCAACATAGTAAAATTGGCAGTCTTGCCAAGAGAAATCTACAGATTCAATGCAATCTCCATTGAAATCCCAGCACAACTCTTCACAGACTTCCAAAGAACAATTCTAAAATTTATATGGAAAAACAAATGCAACCAGTATAGCCAAAACATCCCTGTTCAACAAGGCAACATCCTGAGGCATCACCATCCTTGACTTCAAGCTCTATTATAGAGCTATAGTTCTGAAAACAGCTTGGTGTTGGTACAAATATAGACAAATAGACAAATGGAATAGAATCGAAAACCCCAATATTAACTCACACAAGTATGAACTCTTGGATTTGACAAAGAAGCTAAAATTATACAATGGATGAAAGAAGGCATCTTCAACAATTGGTGCTAGCATAATTGGATGCTGGCAAGTAGAGAACTGCAGATAGATCTATGTCTATGTCCATGCACAACACTTAATTCCAAATGGATTAAAGACCTCAACATAAATCTAGTCACATTGAAACTCTTTGAAGAGAAAGGGGGGGCACCTGTTAATGAATTAGTACAGGAGACTGCTTCCTGAAAATAACACCAGTAGCACAGAAATGGAGATTGATAGTAAATGGGACCTCCTGAAACTGAGAAACTTCTGTAAGGTAAAGAACTCAGTCAACAAGACAAAAAGGCAGGCCACAGAACGGGAAAGATATTCATTAACACCACTTCTAACAGAGGGTTGTTCTCCAAAATCTACAAAGAACTCAAGAAGCAAGTCTCCAAAGCACCAAAGCATCCAATTAAATAGTGGTCAACAGAACTAAATAGAGAATTCTTAGTGGATTCTAAAATGGCAGAGAGACACTTAAGAAAATGCTCAACATCCCTAGCAATCAGGGAAATGCAAATCAAAACAACTCTAAGATACCATCTTATTTCTGTCAGAATGGCTAAAATCAAAACCACCAATAACAGCTTATGCTGGAGAGTATGTGGAGAAAGGAGAACGCTCCTCCACAGCTGGTGGGAGTGCCATCTCATAAAGTCACTATGGAAATCAGTATCGAGCTTCCTCAGGAAATGGGAAACAGTCTACCAAAATACCCAGCAATTCTACACTTAGGCAAATACCCAAAAGATGCACATTAATACAACAAGGACATCTGTTCCACTGTTTTTATAGCAGCCATATTTGTAGTAGCCAGAACCTGGAAGCAACCTAGATGCTCCTCAACTGATGAGCGGATAGAAACAATGTTGTACATTTACGAAAAGGAGTACTATTCAGCAGAAAATAAAACAATAGAATCTTGAAATTTGCTGGCAAATGGATGGCACTAGAAGAAACCATTGTGAGTGAGGTAACCCAGTCACAAAAAGATAAACAAGGTATGTATTCACTCATATATGGATTTTAGACATGGATCAGGGGAGTCCCAGCCCACAATCCCACTGCCAGAGAGCCTGGGATGCAGGAAGCTCCCTAAGAGAGATATGCATGGCACTCCAGAGAAGGTGGAATGAGGCAAGATCTCCTGAGCTAATTGGGAGCATGGGGGAGGGGAGAGGGAGCCAGGAAGAAGTGAGGGGGAGAAGAGGAGCAGAGAGTAGGACATGGGGGAGCAGGAAGTTTGAGTTGGGGGAAGTAAAGAGGACAGCAGGTTGTGAAATACTATAATTGAGGGAGTCATTCTAGGTTTGAGGGGAGATCTGGCACTAGTGAGATCTCCAGAGATCTACAAGGATGACACCAACTAGCAAACTAAGCAACAGGGGGGAGACTACTTTAAATGCACCTCACTGATAATGACTTTTACGACTACCTTACATACCATCCTAGAACCTCCATCCAATGACAGATGGAACAGAGGCAGACACCCACAGCTAAACTCTGAACTGAACTCCTGGAACCCAGGGACAAAGGAGGAGTGATGAGCAAAGGGATCAAGACTGGGCTGGTGAAACCCAGAGAAACAGCTGACCTGAACAAGGGGGAGATCTTGGACCCCAAACTGATGGCTGAGAGGCCAGCATGGGACTGATCCAGACTCCCTGAAGAGCTCTTAACAGTATCCTTCTTATTGTTCCAGTACAAAGCAGGAGACTGTCCCTTAATGGGGTAATCCCCTTAACAATTATAGGCTTTCTTTTACAAGCCTTGAATATATCATTAAACTTTCCAGCAGTACTCTTTTCTCTCCAAAGTGTAAATTTTCTGTTTCTTTCTGCCCCAATTGTTCTTTTTCATTATAGTCCTGCATAAGAATTATTAGTAATTGTCACACCAATTTTTCAATGTCATACTGTCTTGAAATTTCCTCCACAGAGAAATTTAAATAAAATGTAAATTTCATATTTAATACCGGTTTTAAATTTAGTCTCAGTCAATATCTTAGGACAGCAACCTAAGGCAGCCAGATTTATTGCCAAAATAACAATGAAGCAGCCTCTACCCAGCTGCTGTTACAGTCCTTTCTTCCCTCTGAATCTCCTTTAGATAGGTATCTACTTTCCGCATTGCTCTCAGCACTCCTGACTTCCAAGTTTCTAGTAGAATGGCACTTTAAATTCTGTTTAAAACCTTCAATTAATTTCCAAAAATCTTCCACATTCCTTCCAAACACAGCATGGTTGGGTTCTTCACAGCAACACCCACTTCTGGTACCAAGGTCTGTATTAGGCACTTTTCTGTTTTTGGTGAAAGTCCATGACCAAAAACAACTTACAAAACAAAGAATCTATTTTGGCTTTATGGTACCAGAGCAAGAGTTTATAATGGTGGTGAAAGCATGGAGGCTGTTGGCTAAATTTGTTAGCCAAGATATCACATGTTCAACTGTAAACAGAAAGAAGAGAGAATCAAAGTGGAGTGAGGCCATAATCCCTGAAATCCTACCCCCAGACAGGTGCTTCCTTTGGCAAGGCTTCACATCAATCCCATAAGCTTCAAAAACAAAACCATCGATTGGAGAATAAGTATTCAATACATAAGTCTATGAATGACATTATACCATCACAGTAAATTTGTTTACTTTATTAAATGATTCAGAGACATGATTTTTTTCATCTATCCATCTTCTTTCTAAACATCTGTTTCCTAACACTTTGGGCTTCACTCTTTCTCTAAAGATTTCCTCCCTGTCATTCAGTTTGTTCCCCACATGAATGACCCTCATGACAGCTTAATTCAAATTTCTATAACTCTTAGTCTTTATTTTTGCCATCTTCCTCCTCCAGGTATCTGCCAAAATTTATATCTTGCCACTTTGGAATTTTTCTTTTAAATTCTAATAAAATTGCCATTGACTTACTTCTAACTATATTACCAAATTCTTTTATTAGCTAGGATAATAACCTCAAGAAACAACCCCAGTTTCCTTAGAAATTACAGTAAATGGTCACTTAGAGAAATGAGAACTTAAACACACTAATTTCTAGGCCTCCTATAAGAGGTGCTTCATAGAGCATATTCATTTTAGCTTAATTCTTATACATTATATCAATTCCAACTATATTCTGGTAAATTTTTGTTTAATTTTTGACAACACATAAAATTCAATACAAAAGTAAAGAAACAACAGAAAATATTTAAATAAAACACAATTTATAGACTTTAAAAATTTATAGGTAAGAGTGTTTTGTCTGATGTGTATCTGTGTACCATGTGTGTATAGTACACCATGGAGACCAGATCTGTCAGATCTCCTTAGAAATGGAGTTACAGGGGGTTACTAACTGCCATTTGAGTACTGGGAATCAATCCATGGGAAGATCAATATTCTTAAGCACTGAGCCATCACTCCAGCCTATAATCCATGAACTTTTGTGGAAAATGAAATTAAGTTTTTATTTTGTCCATTCTTATTTGCATTAAACTGCTTTTACTAATAATATTATGAAAATTGTTCTGATTATTTAATATTTAAACATACTAAATATTTTCAAATAAAGAAAATATTTTCTCCTAATTTAAATGGACTTCACTAAAAGAGACATTCTACACATAGGTTACCACCACTCTCAACCTTGAGAAATATCTTTTAGCCATAGATGGTAATTAATCCAGAGATTCAGATTAGTCAAAGTGTATAGAATAAGAGAATTCAGAATATTCATCTCTAAATGGGATGTCTATAACATACCTATTCCCCTCAATGACCAGGAATTATCACTAAAGAAAAGGCAGAAATTTTTAAGAGATATAAATAGTACAGAACTTATGTAAACAATGTTTTCCAGACATGACAGGGACAATGCTACATGTACTTAAAATGCCTGTGTTATATTTACAACACCTACACAGGATCAACCCAGTCAAAATACAAATATTAATGGGGAAAAGAGTCATCAGGTACTATCTTTAGATGAAGAACTATTGGCACTTCATTGTTGCTTGAGGTGGGAAAGTCCATTTTCTTCATATATGATCCTTGGCAGGTTTCCCATTCTCCAGTGGATGGCCATTATGCCCATGCATATACTGTCAGCACTAAGTGAACTCCTTGAGTATAGGAAAGGAGTAAATGAAGCTGGGTAGGAAAAATATTACTTTGGATATAGAAGGAGTTGGAGAGGAGGAAACTGGGGTGAATTTATTTCAAACACATATGTGTATATGAAATTCTCAAACAATAAAACTTTTAAAAGTAATCTTATAAGAATAATCACATTACAAAAAGAAAAACATTTAATAATCGTAAAAACATTCCATCCAGCTGGGAGACCAGGGCATTCTATACAATTTCAAACAGTGGAATCAATGTTTATTCCTAGAGAATAAATGGACTTTAGGAGCCCATTCCCTGTAGAGGGATACTATTGCAGCCCAGATACAAGAAAGAGGGCCTGGGCCCTCCCCCAAATGATGTGAAGGATTTTGATGATCCCCCATGGAGGGCCTCACCATCCCTGGGGAGTAGGTTGGGGAGTGGGTTGGGGGGCTAGTAGGGAGCATGGGAGGATGGGAGGGTGAGGGAATGGGGGGATGTATATGCAAATAGGAGTGCTTCTAAATAAAAATATATATTTAAAATAAAAATTCCATCTGTAAATATGATCCAATCTATTTTGTAAAGATTATTTTGTGTTCACTCTTGGTCAAGCAATGTGAATGTCCTACATAGACTCAGCATGTGTGTGGCCACTAAGGCACATCTCCAACTCTGTATTCTTGATGAGAATACATTCGAACAACATCATGTTACTTTCATTTTCATCATATGTTAGCATTCATTTCTTAAATTATAAAATATTCCATTTGTTAGATGAAAATCACATTATAAGGTATAAAGATTCATCTAATTACATGGTATATTTTATAAGGCCCACAATAACCTTATTATATCATATACAATTCAACTAAATATCTGGTTCTAATTTATGAAACACATGACTGCTAATGATTTAAAAAGAGTGCTCATAAAACTATATAACTCATATCATCAACTTACCATAGTAAAAATTCATATACTATACATTTCTGAGACAATTAACCTACTGATATCTTATTCACTATAATTTTATTATATAAAAGACAACAATGAACTCTTGAATCCCAGGCTGATGCCTGGGAATCCAGCATGGGACTGATCAAGATCCCCTGACTGTGGGTGTCAGTGAGGAGGCCTAGGTAATCTATTGAGCCTTGGGCAGTAGATGAGTATTCAACCAGAGTATACACATGGACTTTGGACTCCCATGCAACAATGTGAGATGCACTCTCACCCTGAATTCTTGGGGGAGGGTCTAGGCCCTGCCCTGGATGAAATGACAGACTGTGGACACCCCCAAAGAGGACCTCACCCTTCCTGAGGAAATGAGGGGATATTGGGGGGGTTGGGGGATGGGCACAGGAGGAGGGGAGGGAAACGGAGAGGGACCTGGAACTACTTGTGAAGCAACCTTGTTTCTAATCTAAATTTAAACTTAAAAATAAATAATAAAAATTAAAAAAAGAAAACAATGGTTCACTTCAATCTACTACTTGAAAACTCATAGCTACTTTTACAATGCTGGTTATTGTTTCAACTATGAGTGGTTTCTCTTGAAATTAATGAAAATCTAATTAGAAATTTTAATGATACATGTAACATAGAATCAATAGAATATAAAGTATGAAACTCAGGATTTTGGAAGAGGCAAGAAAAGCAATATTTTATTTTAATACTTCAATGATTTATGAATTACTTATGTTTCTATTTAATTGTTCATAAAGACAGATGTTTTATCAACAGATCTCACAAATCTACACAATAATCATCTTCAGGTTTGAAGATAGGCAAAAGAAGTTGTCTTTCATGAAAATTTTTGGATATCTTAATCTCAAACAGCTTCTTTCGTCATTTCATCCTCAAAAAATTTAACATGTCAATCCCAGCTCCCTCTCCCTCCTGTCCTCCTCTGCCCACCCACCAGTCCCCCTATACCCCCACCCAATCCCCACTCCATTCCCCATGGAGGGTGAGGCCCTCCATGGAGTATCTCCAGAGTCTGTCATTTCATCCAGGGCAGGGCTTAGACCCTCCCCCAAGTGTCCAGGCAGAGAAAGCATCCCTCATTGTGGGATGAGCATCCAAATTCAATTTGTATGCCAGGGATAATACTGATCTACTACCCAAAAATCCTCAATTTTTTAAAGAAAATAGTAAATGACATTCCACTGTCTTTACAAAATTCATTTAGTGGCTCCTTGTCACTTAGAAGATAGTCTAAACTTTTGAAATACATGCAAGCTCCTTCTTGGATAGGGCTTGCTTAACTTATTTGAGCATCATTTTCCAACATTCTCCAAGTACTCTCACTTATTGGTATCTCATTTGTGGTATCAGTGGTGAATAATTTAAAAGAATATGTTATTAGCAATTCCAAAAAGTTTCTGACACAATATTACACTAAAGTGTATACATGGAATCAAAGTTAACATAATATGTCCAAACAACACCACAAGGCACACCACACAAAGACAGTCTTACTAAAAGAGAGATGATTGTTTACAGTTTTTGCAAAACTTGTGACTATTAACATTACAGATTTTGTTACAAACAACTTAGTGTTTTTTATCTTTAAGAAATAAAACCTTTACAAAATGGTAGAAAGAATGCAGAGACAAGTATGAAACAAATTCTCTGTTATAAAGAACAGATAGGTACTGAACACTAGATTATTAAGATTGATGGCATGTTATTACTGGATTAGTGATCTTTTTAAAGGTGGTGGAATATTTTTGGCTTTTGATTTTCATTGGAAGTTCTATGGATCTTGTGAAGGAATCTTGGGCTACAAGGAGTATCTGTATATACTTTGAGTTGCTTTTAAAAATGCCTATTCTTTTACAGAGCCACATCAAAGTAGAATAACAATAGTCTACAATAATGCATGCTAAGTATTTAAAAGACCCAGAAGAATATGAATATTTATAATCTATATAAATAATAAATATTTGAAGAAATAAAAATATTAATTATTTTGACTATCATACATTTTATGACTGAAATGAGTTATCATATTGTACCCCATAAATATGTGAAAATATTATGTGACAGTTTAAGATATTTTACTCCATGGTAGTTATCAGGAAAGTGATTTACTATAACTTAAATATTACAAAGTTCTTTGTAAAGAATTTCAGATATTTTATGAAGTACATCTTTAGGTAAACAGTGCTCCAGGAATAATAATCCCTAATATATGTGTTAAAATTGATACAGGCCATGGACTGACATTACAGGGACTGATCAACCATTTCAAGAAGACCCTTTTATAGAAGGCTGATAATATTACAGAATTATGTGTTTTGCACTTAAGGGCATTTACAAAGATTACACAATGACAAGATACAAAGACCAAGTTGTATCTTGATAATAACAGAGTACTTTTAAATTCAAACCTAAGTGTCAAAAATCTTTTTTAAATATCTTTTATTTCATACAATGTATTATGTTCAAAAACTATAAGTGACTTTTCCAAGTTTACAGAGCTAGAAATGAGTATATTTCATTCTTAATAGTTAGTTCTCTTAATCACATGGACTTTCTGATTTTAAGTTTTTAAAACTGGATGACTACTGAAAGACTTTCCATAACTTAATTTTTTCTTCCTATCAGCAATATTTCTGCTGCATGTTAATCACAGGGATAAACATGCTCACTTCATATCATTGATGAAATAATAAACATAATAATGCATAGCATTTGCTGAATGCACATGAGTAATTTTGGCAATTTTCCTATATTTTCACATTAAATACATTGAAAATCTCCATGAATTAGGTATAGTTAATCAACAAATGAGGAATATAGTGCATCAGAAAAATTTAGAAACTTGCCGGTTGGTAGTGGCACATGCCTTCAATCCTAGCACTCGGGAGACACAGACAAAAAGATCTCTGTGAGTTCAAGGCCAGTCTAGTCTACATACACTATTCAATTACCAAGAGTGTCATTAACTCAGCAATTTTGTTCAATTAGGAGTCTACTTCACTGCAACTTACTAATCAAAACAATAGTAATAAATATTTGTAGAACACAAGAGTGACAACATATCTTGAGGCAAGCAGCAAAGTGCTTAGCTAACATTGCCTAGGTTCCTAGATTTAAAGAAAAATAGCCATTATAACATATATTAGCCATTGATTTATCTGTTATTATTGTTCGTGTGTGGTCCAATTACTTTCCTATGACTAATTTAAAGTCAAACAGGTTTTTAACCAATGAGAAAAAGGGATTGCAAATATGTTATCAATTAGAATTTCAGTTTTCAGATAATTCAGATTTTTTCTAGTAGTTACTATCTACATCATTCATATTTGCTGACCATCATCACCACTGAAATTGGTATGGCTACAGTAAAGACCTTATGGGTAAAACTAGTTATGTAAATGATAAAATCTCTGGCCTGGCTGAGCCAATCACATTGTCTAGAGATCATTTCTCAGGAAGGCAGTATCAACTCCAAGGTAAGCAGGTTCACCTTCATCCAAACAGAATGGATAAATCCAATAATTATCCCTTGAATGAGCTAACCATTCTTCTTTCCAGAAGTCATGCTCGCCAATGCAGTCCCTAAAAGCAGACAGAGCAGCAATGAGACTTATTGGGTCTGCCCATCTGAGCAATATTTCCTCTCTCTCCATTCAGATGCTGGCCACTACTTAACTGTTTTTCTAGTCCTTTGAACTTCCTTACTCTTCTTAAACATCATAGCTTTATTCCCTGTTTATTTTTCATTCTCTACCTCTTGCTATATACTGATTTTTACAGCTTTTCTGCTCTGGGTTTTTCTTTACACTTTAATAAGATTGCCTTTCAGGTTCTGCTTGAGTCCATTTTAAAATTATTTTACTATTAGGACTAAGAAGCCCAAGAGAATACCTCAGGTCCTTTGGTATCATCTGGTGACCATGAAAAGAATCCTCAAAATGTCTGGTAACAAGGCAAATTGTATAGGTAAACAGGAGCTTTCATCTTAATCCTAATAAGATGGGGGAAAAAAGAAAGAAATGTGTGTCATTTACCATCCTTAACAAAAGAGCTTTTAGAGGAACCACCTGGCATTCCAAATAAAGCAGCATTCCTCACATTCCTGAAATTGAATCTCTTGTGGACCAATTGCATTGCCTGAAAATTGGTTTGTGTTCATCTACTGAAAGTAATATTTCAATTTCCCAGATAAATAAAGATGCATCTATGTTTTATCAAAGCCTTTTGTTTGGCAAAAATGTTGAACATCACTTAGTCAATTTCAATCTCTCATTCATTCATTGTATTACAGATGGATATCTGTTTAAGTCATAATTGGTCATTTCTGCAAACACAGCCAAGCCCTTTAGGGTTTAACAGAAGGAAAAAATGCATTTTTTCCTGTAATAATCATTTAATATGAAAGCCTACATCTTTTATCTCTGAAAAACAGTTCTTTCAGGGAGGTGAACTTCTTTATGAGGAACTAAACTGGTTTGAGCATGACAGAAACTCCACCATCTGATACTCTTTGTCCAGTGTCCATACAGAATCCCACACCACAAAGGACATTCTCAGTTAATACACGCTTTAACTTATTATATCAATATTCCTGATTATATGTGTACACTTGCATTTTCTTTGTCACTCTATTTTCATGTTCATGACTTGAATCTAAGGTTGCTTTGTCTACCCTGTGGTTCTATGTTATCAAATATTAATCGTGTCTTTGATAAGTGACTAAAGTAGGTTTGATCTATCATGAATGCCTTTTTATAATTGTCTTCTTAAATTCTTTGCTGAAGGTTTGAAATAACTCAGATAATAATTCTCCCACATCCAAGTTTGTGATTTTGTCATAGTTCATCCAAGAACTTGTCTTTTTCAAGATATATAATGTTCCTAGAAGGAAACACAATACTTATATTTTGGAGTGATTACAAGTACTGAAATAACTTAAAAAACAATAAACATTTAGTATGAGGTAACTGTGACTTTATAAAACTTTTTAACAATAATCTATACTGAAAATTAACAGACTAAAGAGAAAATAAAAATTACAAGTAAATATAGAATACCTACAAAAGACAATGATTTCCTACTCAAGAAGAATTATAAAAATCAAAATAAAAAATTAAAGAGAAAAATAGAATATGCAAATCATATTTATAGATTGTGTACAGAAAAATTAAAATTAGTATATAACATATGAAATGAGGTACAGTATCACTAATATCAATATATGTACAAATCAAAATTGGGAGAGAATATCCAGGTGTGGTGGCATACACCCTTAATCTCAGCACTTGGGAGGAAGAGAAGGAAGAATCCCTGAGTTCAAGACCAACTTGGCCTACAGAGCGATTTGCAGGGTAGCCAGGGATACACAGAGAAACCTTGTCTCAAAAAACAGAGAAATAACAAAAAATACATTAAGTAGAGCTCATTTCCCCTAAGATACTGTCGTTATTTAAAACTTTTTATTACATGTTATGTTAAAAATATTGTGGTGAAGCAGGTATTTTGATGTGGCATACAAATATTTTGAGAACAGAACAATTTAATACTATCTACCAAAATAACAAAATGCCTATAACGCAAGTCCTGTAAATCACATTTCTAGGAACTTTGCCTTCTGTCATAGCTACTTTAATGTATTCATATACATTGTATCACATTACCTATTTATAGTTAAATTTATAGTAATGAAAATTTTCATATCTATATAGACTTAAAAGAATACACAAACTTATTATATAGTCATATGTATATGTATACATGTATATATTTACATCTATACATACAGCTGTATGAATAAAATAAGAGAGTATCATTTAGATGAGTGATGACGAGCTGATTTCATTTTGAATGTCTTTGAAATGCCAATGAGCCCAGGCATGGCAGTCTTTAACAAACAAGAGACTTGTCTTTAATTTAAGTCCCTTTTGTGTTCTTTGATTTGCATCATATATGTTATACATCAAGTAACATATTTAGCTACACATTATGCAACTTATCTCTTTTAACACAAATTTATCTATGTTGCAGCTTACGTAACTGAACATTTGAATCAATAAGTGAATGTTACACATAAATTTAACAAATGTTTGAAAAGAGAAAATCATTATAAAATACAGAACTTAAAAGCAAATAGATCATTGTATAGGACTAGTATGACATTCAGATGATGACTTTCATGAGAAAACTATATTCAAATAAATTTCCCCTAACATCATACCTCTACAGTTTCCTGATGATGCCATCTGATTCAAATCAGTAATCTCTAATAAGAGTCTTAGTTCCTATATCCATAATACTTGGGTGATAACTCCCTCCTAATAGTTATTTTTCAAATGATTTTAGAAGATTGCATGTATAAATTGCCTAGCATGGAACTGACTGTTAGCAGTAATTGTGTAAATATCCATTTATAATTTAAAATTATTTTTATAAAACACCATTTAAAGGTGAGTCTGAGTATAATATATGACCTTCTTTGTTTTATTTCCCCTATGATTTTATCCCTAACCCAAAGTATATAAGATATAAGATCACTTATTTAAAAAATTGGGACTTTAAATTATTTTCCCGTTTAAAAAATAATAATAATCATTCCTATTTCACCACACTGTAGAAAATTTTGGGGAAAACTTTCCTGTGATATTATTCAGATGAAAGTAATTTAGCTATCATCAATTTATAAAGATATTAATATCCCAGAAAGATTAAGTTATGCTATCTTATATATTCCTATTGATAAAGAAGATTTCACAAAATTTTCCTTCCTATTTTCACTTTTCCTGTGGACTTACCATGTTTAGGATTCATTGGTTTAGGGAATATGCTTGAAGAAATATATGAAAAAAAGTCTCCTTATAACACAACTCACTTTCCTTTCCAGGACTTCAAATAAGCAGAGATATTTTATTCCATTCTGAGTCACCTTCCATCCCTTGAACCATTTAGTATATAGACGAAATAGGGTGAAATCACTTATCCATTGTATCTGCAATTCCTGGATTAATATCTAATTTCCTGAAACATTAGAGAACATGAGAATAAAAGATCAGGAAACAAAGATCAAAAGACTGAAACATAATGTCTACAAGTGTATTCCAGTTCTTAGTAATAAAGGAATGGTAGATGAGGTTGGCTTGGCAAATAGATGTATTGGTAGGATGTCTCATCAATGGAAATAGCAAACAAAGAAGATTATATTCACGATTTGCCTAAAACACAGCCAACCATCTGTGAGTGTCTGAGCCCAATGAAGTTATGAATAGACTCAAAAGAAGAGCTATTTTGAGATGATTATTGAGCTTCTTAAACAAGAGTCTTCTCTACATTTTTCTTAGTCTTTGCTAATATACTTTCATTAGCAAAGAACATACAAGAAGAGTTTAGGTGCGGATCTGGGAAAAGTTAGGGGGAAGAATAGGTGAATATTTGATCAAAATATAATACATGAATGTATGAAATTGCCAAAGAATTAATAAAAACATTTTATTAAAAGAAACACACTAAATTACCAGGAGATCAATTCCAAGGTCTGTCAGTTGACCTACATAGTATTATCGGTCTTATTGATACTTCACATGAGATTTCTTCCACTATCTGAAAACAGAATTCAAAGCACTTATATTTCTCCATAATCTAACATCTATCATTTTTTTCTAACAGGATTTCTTACCCATTTACCCTCCAGGATTAGTCTGAGTAGAGTAGCATTTTACTTACTTTTTTCTGGAATATTTCTGTCTGTTAAGGGCAAGTATATTTCTTCAAAGTCAAATC
This sequence comes from Mesocricetus auratus, assembly GCF_017639785.1. Lineage (NCBI taxonomy): Eukaryota > Metazoa > Chordata > Mammalia > Rodentia > Cricetidae > Mesocricetus > Mesocricetus auratus. The sequence goes on along the minus strand of NW_024429188.1, from coordinate 55,824,910 downwards.
ATATTGTTTTCCTTTCTGGATTATACTGTTGATATATTTCCTTGAGGTTTTGATCCTCTTTGGTCCATTCCACTAAAATTAGCCATGCTACCTCTTTCATGTAATAATTCAACTTTTATTGCAATAAGAACTTGAGTAAGCAATCAAAATACTCAAATTGAGGACAGAAAATTTCAATCTCCCGTTGGAAGACAGCAGTATGATAATATGTTGTGCAGTAAGATCTTGAGCTCTACTGTAAAAGAACCTATCTCTGAAAATCATTGGCTTTATGATCTAGAAGGTACTTAAACTTTCACTGTACTTCATTTTTCATTTTATTATGTGGAATGATACATAATTTGATAATTAGGTTACTGTCAAGATTAAATAAGCTGATACAAACAAATGCTTAGATTAGCACCTACTACTTATTATGTCCTCTACTGCTGCTACTGCCACTTCTTCTGATGATGATGATGAAAAAAAAAGTCTTGGGAATTTAAAATCATTTACTATGAAAGTTACATGGTTTATTAGAATCCCAGTCATATAGATGGTGTCTAAATTGCTACATTTCTTATTTCTCTAAATTAGATGCTATAATTTTCCATTCCTTTTTTCCTCCTCTTTCATTTCCTCTTTTATTTAATTTCTTAAAAATTCTTATTTTGGTACCAACATTCTAACTACTTTTTAAATTTGCTTTACTATTTCTACAATTTCAAGCACTTCTAATTTTTATAGTTGTATGTCCAACAGTTTCGAACATAGAAATCTCACATAAATTGGACACTATTCATGTATATTTTTCTTTTCTTACATAGGCATAGAAAGACAACAATAAGAGAGTTAATAATATTTCTTTCCTTGCAGTTTCTAATGCCAGGTAGAAACAGTGATTCAGAAGTAACTCTGGTCTAAAAGTTTTTAAGGAAAAAAAATCTGTCAAACAGTCTGGTTTTCCTTAATGAGGCTCATTTGAAGACTACTCAGCATTGCCTAGTGCATAATCTCCACTTAAGATCAAATCATCCCATTCATGCTCTGTCAAAGAAAAGACTGGTGGTGAGGATAATTGGGACTTCCCACTTCTTTGGGGTGGTCCAGCCATAAAACGAAGCTATCAGAGGCAGAGCTGTTTAAATAGTACACTGAATGTGGCACAAAAGAGTTGAACCTCTTTCACTAAAGTTGTTTCATCCCTCCTAGCTGAAACATCAACATGGCTGTTAAAAATCTTACAATTGTCTCTAACATTTGACCTGTTTCATTCTGAGTTTCTTTCTGTATGATGTAAAGGAAGTAGTGTGATTATGTGAATTAACATTTAGACTGATGGAAGACAGTTTCACATTCAAAAAGGGATTTTTATTTTATTATTCTCTATGACATATATCTTTGGAATAGTGGTTTTCCACCTGGACTTGTTGAGTGGCCTTGACTTCTGTGAGCTTAGTTGTCTCTATTGTATTTCCACCGTGATTATATAACCATATAACAAATAACCAGTGGAAAAGCTCTATCATATGTTGTTACAGAATTACCATTTCTAAAATCGAAGGCAATATATTTTCTCTGAGCTACCTGCTATGTCTTTCTCAAAGATTGTTGTGGATATGGAGAAGGAAGGTGTAAAAATACTTTGTATACACAGACTATATGATTTATACAACACATAAGTAAAAGTAACTGTGGTAATTTACTATTTTAAAGCACTTTCTCACGAATTACCTCTTTGACTCTTATTATCATTACATAGTGTGAAAGATCTTATTGTTTCAATTTCCAGCTACTTAAATTGAGTAAAGCAGAGTCTATTGTTGAGATTCTTGAATTGCCCCAAACTTAAGACTTTGGTGAATTTTATATAAACACAAACACAAAGAATCAAATACTTGCCCCTAAATTGAAGTATCATTCAGTAAAAAATGTAGTTTTGCAGGGTTTTGTTGAGATATTTTTTAGTAAAGATGCAACTCATGCTTCTATAAGGGTAGACTTGCAAGATGACTGGCATTTGATCAAGGGTATGTATTTATAGCAATAAAGGGAAAGGGAATAGTTGTTGTTCTGATATAAAAACAATCTGTCTCTCATTGTAAGTTTCCCAAAAGTTAATGGAAAGAGATTTTAATGTTTAGTTCTCGTGTTGTGTATACTAGGGGCTGCTGGGTGTGTTTAACAGAGAAAAAGTTAAGTCAAGTTCACAGACCAGAAATTATTCCATTATCATTGTTCCTTGAATTTTTAATGACCTTGAATGTAGTGTCTTTTGATTTTATAATAAAGGATATACTCTCCTCCGCTTATAATTTTGAGACAAATAATTCAAAATAATATTTTCATAAGGGTAAGATAAATATAGATGCTTAGTGATGAATGATTTTGAAAGACGATTGCTTAACAGAATGCTGCATTACTTTTTCTTGAACCTGGCCAGCATCTTGTGCCATTCAGAAGAAAAACATCTCTTCTCCCCAGCAAGGTTACTCTTCACAATAAGCATTAAAAGATAGCTTTAAGCCATCCACAATTATGACCTTGACTAGGAAAATGTAAGTTAATAAGGCTTCAACAAATTATGGTCTTTTTGGTCGATTTGCCTAGTGAACTGTTAATTGTAAAACTAAAAGACATTATGTTCAGCTTTCTCTATCACATCTTTTGTGTTTTAACAGTGACACTTCATTGAGTGCAATTAACAAAGCCTAGGAGATTTATTAACACACTTCTTCATGGCCAATGATCCATTCCACTTAAGACATAACACTGTAAAATGCACATTATCTCCTTTTGGCACTTACAATAATGCTTCATGAACTAGGAAGGCATATGTTAAAGCAGATAAAATAGCATTATTAGCTGACAAATCTTACAATTTATTAGACAGTTAATTTATCAGCTTAAAAGACACTTAAAACAGCTGTGCATTTAATGTCTTTTTAATGTATCCAGTAAAACTTGCATAATTGCCTGTAGTGCAATTTATTTTTAGCTATGTTGCAAAATGTCTGCATTTACTGTTTACATCTTCTTTAATTTTTCCTGCAAGGCTCATCACATCTCTGCCTGAGCCCTAACGGTGAGGGCCAATAATCAGACAAAAGGCCTCCTCAAACAAATGGTTCCCCATGAATGAACTATTCAGAAGTGCATGCTGCTTGGGACCCAGGGTTTGTTAGCACTCTCTCTCCACCCCAAGGGCAAAGGCAGAGGTTCCAAATAAATAAATAAAATGAAGGAATAAAACCAGAATGCTTAAATAAGTATGGTCTGTTTCAAGCCATCAAATCACAAGCAGGCGACAGTAGCCCTATAATGATTTGTATTTGGAGCTCATTCAGAGCTACACGTATGGAATATGAACTAACAAGGCTTTTAGGCTACATTAGCAAAGTTGTTTCGTTTTATAATTAAGGTAACAGCTCCCTGCTGATCAATTGGTTTGTACCTAAGTACTGCACTAGTGCAGGCACACAGGAGAAAATTGTAAGAGATAAAACACATTCCATAGCTCTGACGTGTCAATTGGTTCTGTTTGTTTATTGCTGTTTGATTTAATGGAAGCTTTGTTAGAGCTTTCTGTTTTCTACAGAACCTTTCACAATAATGATGTCTGAGGGAAATGAGACTAGTTATTATTAAAGTAAAAAGTCAAACAGTGCATGTTGCCCTTAATGAAACAAAAACTAAAATGTTGATCTTTGATCTTCAGGAGGCTTTGCAATAGACAACTATGAGAGGACCAATTTTTAGCTCAAAAATTTCACTTATTTTTCTAAATCTGAAACGAGCTTATCCAGACCTGGAGGGTCAAAGTGGGCACTCATTTGTTAGCTAATGAGCAGTGTCCAAAGGTACATTTCACTTTACTTGCCTAAAGGCTTCTTATTATTTCCTAAGTGTATCTAAGTGTTTAACTTTAATTCGAAACATAAAATTACAAACAGAAAAATGAAAACTGTGTCTACATATGTGCACACATGCATGATTGAAATAAGTGATAGAATTGTAGACTGTATGGATGAAGAAACTAACATCTCATGGATTTTCCAGGGTCACAGACAGTAGGATTAATGAGACCTGGAGCTCATATCTAGTCCCTATTCAAACAGAGCAGTGGTCAATATAATTTAAGGAGAAAGGCAGGAATGAGAAATTTTATACAATTAAACTTCCAGCCTTTTAATTTGTATTCGACGGGTATGTACTCCAAGAGATTACAAGTTCTGCATGATGCTGAGTAATATGTATAATGTTAATGCTTGGTGAAAGAAGAAAGCAGCAATGAGTAAAAGAAATTATTAAACTGGAAAATATGAGTCAATGTTCTAGGCCCCTCTGTAGACTTGTAAATTGTTACAAGCCTGTTATTAATTCTGAATTTAATTGATCTGATAAAACACTAAACCTAATTTAGAAGTTAGTTCAAATGCGGCTCAGAAACTTTGTCAGAAAGATAAATCTTTATTCATCCACTTACAATGGCCCCGTGGGCTTGGAATTATTACAATAAGTAGTGTGTATAGAAGAGGAAATAGATCCAGTGACTTGGAAAAATAAGATATTATGTAAATTTTAGAATTGAGAGGAAAAATTACAGCTATTCCTTAATTCAGTTTCTTTTTCTGCATCACTGCTGAGTAAGACAGGTTCCATAGAAAAATATTACCTAGACAGAAATTCTTGCTCAAGGTAAAGCAAAATAATGAAGGATCATTAATTTTTGCAAATTATCTCTAATTTCACCAATTAAGAAAATGGCATTAGGGCCTGAAGAGCTGGTTCAGTGGTTAAGTGCAGTGGCTAGTCTTCTAGAGGAACTGAGTTCTATTCCAAGCACCCAAAGGGAAGCTCATGAGCATCTGTAGCTTGGAATAGTTCAAGGGGATCCAATACCAATGCTTTTTTTTGTTACCTCTGCAGAAGTCAGGCACACATGTGGTACATGTACATACATGCAAACAAAGCACCGGCACACATGAAAATAATTAAATAAAATTTTGAAAAACATAAGACGGGGTTAAAATAATGGCAACTAGCTAATGTAAAACACATAACTGCTTTGGTTGTTTTGACAAACATAGTCAGTTATGATTCCAAAGCTATTGATAAGTATTGGTTGGTACTTTTGACCAGGTTTGAGCCAAGTGGTAGAAATTTAGATTGTTTTAGTGCTCGCATGTACCCTATTCCAACAATAACAGATTAGACAGAATTTCATGTACTTATATATTTTTGATTCAATATTTCAGAAGCTATAGACTATTAAGTAGCTGGCTTTTTTCCACTATAGTCAGTGTTTTAGAGCTAAATACATAAATTCTTTAATGATGTGTCTGTGTGACAGTATGAATGTTTGTGAGTATTTCTGACTGTATGGTACGTGTGCATCCACATGTGTGTTTGCTCAAAAACAAATAAAAAACAGCATTTTGAGGTGAAAAACAATATTTATGCCCTTTACCTATGCACTGAATGGATACATGTATCGGTTTCATTAACAAATGATTGTAAATATTCAATGGCACATCCTTCACACAGGTGATAGTCAACTAATGATAATTGCTTTATCATCTAGTTAGGTCATCATTGTGGCCTATTTTATATCAATAATAAAAATGCTAGGACCACCATTATTTTCCCAATGGTGATCTAATTCCAGTTTGCTCTAAATATTTTATCTGGGAAAATTGATATGCTAATTAATGTCTCTAATAGGAATCTTCTCATAAAGAACTAGAAATTTTAAAGAAAGAATTCAGTTCACAAAATATTGCTACTACAAGCCTTTTGTTTTTCTGAGTTTAAAACTGATATTATTTATAGTGTTTCAATCATACACTGAAAACTCTGACAGAGACACCAAGCACAGTAGTGAATAAAATTTTACATCAAATTAAAGTATCACTGCTCCTTTGTGTTTTGCATAAAATAATTCAATTTTCTACAAAAGTAAGTAAGGCAAGTTTTAGGGATATATTTGAGTTTCCTTAGGGGCGAAATCCATGGGAAATCATATTCCCACACCTTTTCTAAAACTTGTATTAATTTAGAATATGAGCATCTGCTAAGTCTCTTAATTCTTGGTAATTGAGTTCTCTCATAATAGTAAAATCACAAGTTACCTTTGACACAAGATAAAATGGAGTGACAAAGGTCTCATAGTCAGTCCCACTTTAGTCTCAAAATAAAGTACTACCTTAGTAAAGTGACTTCATTTGTGTAAAACTAAAAATTAAAAGTATTTACATATTTTTTAATTAGCTTGAAAATATTTTTACATGGCTAATTAAAATTGACATCTTTCATGCCAGCAGGAGGTGTCATGCAAATTTCCAAAGGAGGGGACCAACCAACAGTCCTAAGCGAGCCAGAATGCCTATGAGCCACAACAAAAGGGTGCAGTAGTGACAGGTATACCTTGGCACTAAACAACAGCAATCTGATTGAATTTAAGACTCATTCCACAAGAGGGAAATTATTCTTGTTACTGGAAAAACCTAGTTAATTACCTAAGGCTAGTGCACTCATAGATCTTGGGGGAGAACCTACAACTACCACCTTAACAAAGCAACATATTCTCTAACTACGCTGTAAATATTTGTCCTTATACCCACAGATAAGGGAAATCCTCACACCTCATAAAAGAAACTTCTCTTTTTAATATGTGGAAATTATTGCAGAAAGTCAAAACCAGTTAAAATGCAGAGTTGTGAAACACAGCCCAAGTGGATACATCAACAAAACAACTTCCCACACTCAAGGGTCAGGGAACTTTATAAAAGAGGGAGTAGAAAGACTTTTTAAAAAAAACAAAGGATTTTTCCCCTATGTGGAAGGAATTGGCAATAGGGTGGGAGGCTGGGGGGATGGTGGGAGGGTGCGGGAGGAGGGGAGGAAGAGGGAACTGGGATTTACATATAAAACAAGTTATTTAAAATTAAAATAATTAAAAAAACAAAGGATAAATAAAGGGTTTTGCTGACAGACTGTGTCTCCTATTTATGTCAGAAACTACACTGGTAATGTCTCACCAACATGGCTGCATCAACTTTAGCTAAACAGTGATGATACCCATACTAAAGCAGATAGGTAAAGCCCACAAAACTAAGTTGGACGAACACCCCAATTGGTTATCCATTATCAAGTGGTCATCCCCAAAAATATAATATATAAAAGTAACATTGAACAGATTGATCAGGTTATACATGCATGCAACAACATTTAATGTTAAAAGATGCCATGAATTTGAAAGAGAGCTAGAAAGAGGATAAGAGTATATAGGAAGGTTTGGAGTGAGCAAAAGGAAGGAGAAAGTGATATAATTATATTACTATATTGAAAAACAGTAAAAAAATAGCTAACTCACGTCAATATAAATTTAATTTTTAACTTACTTTCTCACAAAAAAATTTATTACCTTGTCATACCTGTAATTATTATAAGGGCTTTTTATTAGGCAAATAAAAGACTATTTGTTGTATTATATGCCTATATGACATGGATATAATGTTTTGCCCTGCCACTGTTTAAAACAATGATTTCATACTACAGAGTAATATGTCATATATACATCTTGAATATAGTGCTTTTAATTTCATGTTATCTTTCTATTCCAATTATTTATTAATTATAAAATAATTTTATATGACAAACATTTTTCAATTTCTTATACATAACTAAGAATAGTTTTGTCATATGAGCCAATAATTACTCTCTGCGGTATTTATTCTTCAAAACTTGGAAACAGCCATAAGTTATCTCAGTAGGCTATTGGTTAGACAAAATGTACTACATTCTGGTGGTGAGCTGCTATTCAACATTTAAAAGAAGTTAAGTCTTGTCAAATTGTGAAACAATGTGAAGGTAAATTAAATGTTATTAAATGAAAGTAGCTAATATGAATAGGATACATACTGACTGACTCCAACTATTGAGTAGTCAAAACAATGGAGAGAGTAAAAAAATATCATTGATTTCCCAGAGGTTAATGGAATAAAGTGAAGAATAGGAACAAGAGAAGATATGGGGGGATGGAGATGAAATTTCTATCTATGAATATATGCATGCCATGGGAACTTTCTGGCTTCCAATCTACTTTTTGTAACTTAAACAACTCTGACAGTAGAATTAATTTTAAATAAGAGTAAGAATACATGACTTGGTTAATGACATCCTAGAACAAATCCAATGTGGTTTCTTTAGCCTTAGATTATATTTTTGCAACATTAGAATTTTTTTAATTTAAATTACAAACAAGCTTGTTTCACATGTCAATCCCAGCTTTTTATTCAAGGATAAAGGTATTGTATTTGGAGAGACAACAACTATTTTTTTTCAAAACCAAAAAAGTTGAAAAACCTTCTTTTACCTCTAAATTATGCACTGCTCTTCTGAGCAATGGGAAGCATATATCAGTGCTTTATAATTTGGGTGATTAATATGTGGTGATTTTTATCATCTTTCAATTCTTATGTTAATATCCAAACACTCTATACCTCAGAATGTGAATTTATTAACCATTGATGCATTCATCGTTTAATGTCATTACTGTGAGGTGGTAGAAAGTAGGAGTTGGCATCTAGTTGGAGAAAGTGTGTCAAAGGGGGGTGTCATGAGATTTGCTTTATAACGCTGTCTCTGTTTATTGGTTGCCATGAGGTAAATGGCTTGCTAATGTACATACTCGATATCATAATATTCTCTCTTGCTATATCCTAAACAGTAATCAATTAGCTAATCATGGACTGAAATTCCTGAGACTTTGAGTCTTATTTTGTTTTTGCATATTAGGTTCGGAGGGAGAACACAATGGGGTCTGCAAGTCAAAAAGAGAGGATTCAAGAGCAACCAACCTTGGGAAACCTTGTTATTGGACTTCTAGAATCCAGAAATTTGAGAAAATGAATTCGTCTGAATTGCCTGTGGTATCACTCTGTGATATATATTATGGCAGCCCTGATTGACTGGTACAAGTGGTGATGGGGACCTACGAAATGTTATGGATGTATAAGGGAGAGCTACACTACAGTTTAGAGAAATTAAAGCTCACAGAACCTTAAGTGATTCTGAAATCTCATATAGTAAACGCTTGATGACAGGATGAGAAGAGATAGATCACTGGGGCTGTAAATGAGCAATGTACAAATACACATTACATTTGCAAATCTATAATTATTTGTAGACCTCCAATGTCAGAGGAAAGCTCCTTTCAAGAGGAAATTATTCCTTCACTAATTTAACTTCAGAAACTTAGGCAAAGTCGAGGGTCCTAACTTGCGCATAATGACAGCTCTCCAAAAGGCAAACATTAACAACATTTTGTGATTTAGACTAATCAATTGACATGGATGACCTAACAGGTTTTTAGACAGCTCAGTGATCTAAACATCACCATCTACATTTATAGTTAAACACACAGCCTGAGAAACGTTAGTGATTTTACCAAGGTTTTGTAACTATTGCATGTCATAACTACAGTTTGAAGCAGAATCTGTCAGATACTGAAGTGTACATTCTTTAATATATTGACATACTACTAAATTTGTCATATTTAGCAAATAATACTACAGAATGGTTAGTATTTTAACTAGCAATATTGATGTGACTAATATGTTCATTTCTATGTTAAGTTTCACTTCAGAGAGAAGATAGCATTTAAAACAATCTGCTTACCATTGCACTTGGAAATTAGTAGCCCATCCATAATCCTTAGAATATAACTGAGGATGTTAAAGCCCAATAAATTTAGCTGGAGCATGGAAAGGCTTAAAGGTTTTCTTCTATAAGACTATGTTCAATATTCTGAGGCTGGTTATAGCCACCTTTATCTACAACTGGTACTTCTTCAATTTTTCCTCAATTGTCAAGTAAAATTTGCTGACTTTGAAGGAATTTTATGCCTGTCTCATGTGGGCTTCATGAAAGCAGAAGGAAGCAGAAAGATTGTAAGAGCCAGAGTTGAGTCAATACCACCAAACATACAGTATTTTCTACATATAACACAGCACTTGTGTGAATGAACTCAGAGCAGTTGTGACATCATGTACAAGATCTGTGAAAAGTCTAACCCGACAAAAATCTAGCATAGGGTGTGCAAAAAATTCCCACTACCAGCTGAGAAGCCACTGATGTTCGATAGCTTCTGGGAAAGGGAGAGCCATCTTGTTTTAATGATGTGACCCTGGTGAAGTTGATCCTATGTATAGGACCAGCTCTGCTCCCAAAACTAGCCTGACTCCACAGGGAAAGAAAAAAAGAAATCTCCAAATTATAGGAAGGGATAAGAAAATGGTTATGGGGGATTTGGAGAAGGGGTGGTAAATATGCTTATACATGATAAAAATATTTTTAAAAGCAGTGTGCTTATTGGAGGCACCAAGAATTGAGTCCTTAATAAAAGACCCTAAAGAGAGACATAAACTTTGGGACAGAGGTTTCCTGTGGTATTCTTCAAAATTCAGATAATGTATGTGCCAGAAGTTCCTCATGCCTGTACTGGGTATGTGTGCCACAGAAAATAAGAACAATGAAATGACTAATAGTATACCAGTAAACAGATTTTTCCTTCTGAAACTATCGCCATTATGTCTTAATTTGGAGCTAAAATAATCTTTGTTGTACCAAGTTAAGCTATTAAAAGATGTCATTAAATTATTTGGCAGAATAAAGAAATAACAACCTTCCTTTGTAAAAAAAAGATATTTTATTGTAGCTGGACTAGTCTGTGAAATTACAATGCCAAAAACTGCACTTCCCTACAGCTCTAGGGCGGTTTATCAACTCTGCAACATTAGCAACAGTCCCTGAATGTGTGGATGAGGTGCTAACTGAACTTTTACCTCAGAAATTACCTTGACCATCCCAATTAATAAAATGCCTCATAAAGTGGTTTTGGTTTGTTTTGAACTGTAGTCATGAAAGATTGGCTTGGTTTCCTTCCTTCCCTGCTCTTGCCCATTTTTCTGTGTTATACGTAATCAGATGCTGTTTTTTCTTCCTTGCAAAGAAAACCCATATATAACAACATTGCCGAGAAGAGAGGAAGAGAAATATAAAGAGAGAAGAGGCAGGATCCCTTTAAGGATGGTTCAAAGAAAATTGAGAGAAGAGTTTATTTGCTTTAGAATACATTTAAATAAATTTTCTATGTGCTTGGGTTTCAGACACGTTAAAATAACCAGTCATTTCTATACAGACTTCACGAGCTTAGTAAATGGCTCTTGTCACCGCCGCCTAGCTTCTGATGAATTAGGAGTTGGAGGGCGTGCTGGTTTACAAACCTGAGGCTGATCCATGCAGGCTCATTCACCCCTCTTGGAAAATTCACCTTTGGGCAGCTTTCCAGCAAGCATTGCATGGGACAGAGGAGTAGTGGGAGAAAACATGTTGAAGCTATAGCCCACAGGGATGGTCCAAGCCAGATGCCTGTTGTGAATGTCATGCTAGGCCCACCCACACAACTGTTTGTTTTTGGCAACCAATCTGGGCATTTGCCTTCTTATAGATTGGTGCCAAACACCTGCCTGCTGAAAGACACAGAAGCAGAGTAGCCAGCCACCCATGTACGTAAGTTCTCAGGGGTGGCAGGAAGTATCCGGTGACAGAAAATACATACATATACATGTGTATGTATCCGACACACTGTGTGCATATTGTATACCTTTAATAACACCTTTGCCAGAAACATTTCATCTCCCAGTGAAATATTAGCGTGTGGCAGCAAATTTCTTATTGGAGACAGGACACATTTATTTTAAAGCTGTAAATGATGAATAGTAGAACTCTTTCCCTTAAGTAGGTTTTTGGTGGGATAAAGCTGTTGGAAACATACATTTAAAAATAGAAGTTTTCGTTTCAGAGGACGTTAAAGAGAGGCTAATATATTTTCAATGGGCATCCACTTAAGTATTTGGCAAGAATTTGGTTGGTAAAAAAAATGTGAGTTACTAATATCTGAAAGTGGAGACATATGGCTAATAAACATGGAAATCATGAGATACAAATATAAGTCCTATTCAAATTATCCTTAACAATCCTGTAACCTAAAGTGATTGTATTTGTCTATTATTTTATCACATGGTCCTAGGGGGGGATTTAAGGTAGGAGTGACAGTTTACTAATCAACTTTACATTTCTATTACATGTCTAAGTTTTCAGACACAATGACCCACAATGTCAAAATGCCAAAGAGTAGACAGAATATTACAAAAAAATAACAGCATAAACTGAATTCCTTCTCTTATATTGCCCCCAAATGAAGTAGTTTATACAGTGTCCTTTCCTTTGAAATACATGCTTTCTGAACTTGTCTGTGGTTTTAACCTGCAATCATAGATGATGAACCTGTTATTAAACTTGCTTGCAGCTAATATCAGTTTATCCCCAAGCATCAGACGCCAGATGTTTTTGGTGAGAAGAAAATTAATGGCCTAAATAATGAATCAATTGAGGAGCAGTGGCCATAATCCATCTGCTCTTTAAGCCAAGGCCCTGAGTCAGGCTGGCTTCTGGCTACACAGAATATTAATCAGTTGAAGAGTTAAATGGAGGACTCAAAGCCATTGTTGTGAGATGCCTCGGGGCGCCCCCAAGCCACTCCTTCTATAGGCTAGGCTTTGTACAAGGAATGAATAGGCAAACAAAAAGCAGTAGACAAGGAGAGAGTTGTATAGGAAGGGTAATTTGGATTGACTACCCCTTGTGTGCCCAAGAAGAAAATGACTAAATACAGGCAGTCAGGAGTCCAAGCCAAGCCTCTTCTATTTGGATGAAATCATATTCCCTGAACATATAACCTATTCTAATGACAGTTAAATAAATTATTTATTGTGTTTCATCCCATCTATCAGTGTGGCCTTTACTTTTTCAGCACTCCCTCAAAATCTATACAATGATATTTTATGATCTGGTCTAATGCCCTTGTGAGGAATCTGTTTGTATCAAATATAGTTCTTGTGTACACAGAAATTCTCAGATGGCTTGAGGCTTCCACATACATGTCCTTGTGCTTTTTATTTCACATTCCTTCTGGATACATGATAATTGAGCTGTCATGGAGGTACAGAATGATTTCATCAGGTACCCTCTTTGATAGTAATATAAGACAACTCTTTTTGAAAAGATCAGAGCTAACTTACTTCCTAGAACATAGAAGGATCATTTGAAGCATCTTATACTGCTGTCTAACACCTGGGATTGGGTGATAGATACTACACTAGATGGATGGATGGATGAATGGATAGATGTCAGAACATAGGTAGAACAATTTGTTTTGCGGGTGTCTTCAGCTTTCTCTAAAATTCTTGTAATTCTGGAAACTTTGACCCTGGGACTCATAAATGCTGGGCAAATCATTAGCCACTGTGCTACAGTGCCAATCCTAGATTCATTTCTTAATTTGTTATCTGTGTGTGTGTTTGTGTGTGTGTGTGTGTGTGTGTGTGTGTGTGTGAGAGAGAGAGAGAGAGAGAGAGAGAGAGAGAGAGAGAGAGAGAGAGAGAGAGATCGTGGGGGTGTGGAGATCAGAGGAGAATGTGAAGGAATTGGTTCCCTTATTCCTTTTTATGGAGTTCAGGGACTAAATTCATATCATCAAGTTTGCTATTAAGCACCCCTATTCACCAAGCAATAGTTCTGGCCTGTGTATACTTACTTTTAACGTATCCATACTTTGGATTTTTAAAATCTTAGATAGGAAAGATGAAATTAGGAAAATTTCAACCAATATTATTAGATAAGGCCCAATGCAGCAGAGAATAAAAGTTAATAGAAGTCATTTTGCTTTGCTAGACTTGCTGGTCAAACGCATAAAGATTAAATCGCTGAATAAGTGCCCTGTGTTAGAAACATGTCAAATAGGAAACCAAGCATAAATTTGGAGCCATGTGTATTGTATGATATCTTTTAGTAGAAATTGTACCTGCAGTGACATGACTACCACCTTACAACTAATCTATGGGAGCTTAAATTAGCTTTGTCACCAAGTCACCTCAAGCTGTCAGGAATATGTTGAGATCTTCTTTACTCCACGAGTGTGGCAATCTGCTTTGGTTAAGAAAAACTGTGCTAAACAGAAACAGCCTCGAGTCATGATCAGCCATTAGACAGGCTATATTTATGGAGTGTGTGCTATGAGCAAAAGCACGCGTGAATAACAGCTACAGAACAAATACCTGAGGGTTTTAGAGTTGCAGTGCTGCCATGTTCACATTATCTTCTGCAGAAACCCTGCTTAATAACCAATATGTCCTTAGGAAAAGTAACTGTTAACCGCAATTATTGGAGAAGCAACTGGAAATAAGAAGCATAGATTATAGGGAAGAAATAAGGTTCTGTAGGAACTAGCCAAATGTGAGCAAAGGATCCCCGTGCAATGTGTTTTATAAAATGTTGTCACACATCCCTGCCCTAGTGGAGCTCTGCCCTGTGTGTCCTATAACTTGCCAAAGTAAGATAAATAAAGCTCTCAAATGAGTAGCCCCTTTGCTGTACCTGGTTCTTGGCTGGAACAATGTTGATAAGTCAGTAGAGACCTCTGGACTGTAAATGGGAGTGTGTGTGTCATTTGTCCTTAATTCTCGGTATTACCGAAGGATTTTCTGGCTCCCAGTTGAACCTAGATTGTTTTTCCTCAGCATACTCTGCTGCATTACCAAATGCACAAATGTATGCACAGTCATGTGTGTGTTTAGGCACATGCTCAGGATTTCAAATGCCAGGGAGTCTGTGAAAACTATTTGTAAGGAACTGGACCACATTCCCCTGGCTTAAGTAAAATATCTCCAAAGTAAGTCCATTCTGATACAACAATGTAGAGCTACTTTGCTCTACACAGAATCATCTCGCTTTCTAAAATAAACAGTCTTCAGCTGCAGACTTCAGTTATTTCATGACCACAAGCATTCTATTTAACACTCTGCTACTTCAGAAACAGAGGCACTAGGATGGTAAACTCCAGAAATCCTATGATACTTTTAAATCAAAGCTAAAAAGTCTAGAACATTAGACAACTTGGTCACTTTTAAAACTGGTTGTATTAATTTTATGGTTTGTTAAGTGAAAGAATAAAGGAAAGGAAGTGATTTTGGAATACCACTAAATAGCTTCAACCCTGGAAGTTATTTATAGATAGAGAGCACAGTGTGATTGTAATAGGTGAGTCTCACTTCCCAAGTCTCCAAAACTGACACCATGGCTGCTTAACCATTGTAGCCCTGTAATCAGAACTCATTGTGACCAGTTAACTACAAAATAACAACACACAAAAAGCTACTTATTGTCAACTGCATGTGTGATGCTCTCTCAGAAAAATAAAATAAGGCATATTTTGGTGAGAGCGAGGTTGTAGCTAGAGAAATGACTTTGACCATGATCACATACATCTCAGATATACATTTCATTTTCCTTTTGAATTTTGAGGCATTTTCATTTAATTTATAAAATCAGTTCACAACCCGAACAGCAAAGGTCTGAATGACTTTTTGTTCTTAAACTCTAGTCCAATCGACTGGATTAAAGTTCTCTTCTGAAAGCTGATCTCAGCCTTCCTGTTTTGCATTTATTAGGATGAGTTTGTTTACTTTTATTGCTGACTTCAAAAAAAAGCAAAACTTGATGCAGTATCTAGAGACATTTTTATTGTTGTTGAAAAGTTTCTACCTCAATATTTTCATATATTTAACACTTTCAAAAATTTGGTCTATTTTCACTGTCTAGATCTTTGGTGCAAGTTATAATATTAATGCTTCCAGTCGTAAAGTTTCTGATATACCTCCTCATATGGGATCTTCAGTCGCACTCCCTTTTCACTTTCATTATTATAGACCCTCAATTCCTTTGCTTTTTAATGTGACTGTGCTTTAGCGTTCTGCAATTTCTGTTGTGGATTTCCTTTGGGTTTTAAACTGTGACGTGACCTGATAAACTAGTTATGAAAGTATAACTTGCCGCCTTCTTGTTTTCTCCTCTGTACCAGAGGAGACGCGCGGAGGAGAGAGAATTGATCTGGGTTTTTCAGTTGCTTTCACATGACAACACATATTCAGAAATCATGGTCTTTTAGGCGTCTTGGGAAACTGGAACCAGTCTGAATGGATTGATGTGCTTTATGGAGATCTGTTGGAAGGGACTGGATATGTTTAATTATGTAATCTCTTTGAAAAAGGAATAAATACTTCAGTTAAAGCACTAGATGATCTTTTGGATCATAACTGTAAATATATTTATTCTCTTGATTGAATGTATGATTTTTGTGTTTATTTTTCTTTTGTAAAAATCAGCATATATATATATATATATATATATATATATATATATATAGAGAGAGAGAGAGAGAGAGAGAGAGAGAGAAAGAGTGCTAAAAGGAAAGTGGGAAAAACTCCAACATGAGCAATTCCTTTCAGTGTTTAAAAAATATTATTGTTTCCCACAGGAAATTTAATGTAAAGTTAAGATAGTAGTCTAAAAGCAAATACTTTTTTTTCCTTTGTATCACTTTAAGAAAATTAAAAACAGAATTCTCTAGAATTCTAGAGAGCAAGGTTAGTACAATTGTGTTCCAGGGGAAAATGCAAGCAGACTTTGCAAAAGTGAAAGATCATCTAATTAAATTTTGCCCCTTTTCATTTCCTCTGTTCCAGGTACCCCTCAGAATATGCTTTCACTCATACTCTATGTTCTAATGAGCTTAAAGAATGAAAGGGAAAGGGCGTACTTAAAGGCACGCATTCATTGTTTCAGACCTCAAAATGACCAAAAAGGTACTAAGGAGCACTTTCTATTTTAGTCTTCCCTCTCTCCTCAAAAGACCAATTTTGTTTTCATCACAAAAGTGTCTTATTGTGTTTCTTCTAGGCACAGCTTCTAAGATGTTTCAACCATTGCTGTTGTTTCCCTGTGAGTCGGTTATTATTGAGCAGAACATAATGAAGCTAGGATTTCTATGTCCACTTCCTTCCCCGGAGGCCTAATCACTTGCCCCACCTCACAGAGAATATCCCTGGGAGACAAATATGGTTGCACTCAGCCTGCTGACAGAGAAAAGGAGGCACAGAGAAGTGGCTGGTGATAGGTCTCAAAATATGGCTAGGGGCCTCTAATCCCTAGGTTCCTTTGTCAAAACGCATAGCCAAATTACAGAAATTCTGAAATCTGGGGATTTTTTTCTTTCTCCTAAACTTTCCTACTAAAACTGAAACTCAACACTAGCACCAATGCATCTAGAGAGACACTCAATTTTTCTGCCGCTATTATCAAAGACAATATTACCAGCTTTAACGTTAACTTCAGAAAATGCTTCCTTTCACTTCCCTCCGTGGCCAGCTAACACTGCATACTTTCCTTGCTCCAGTTTCAAGAGGCAGCTGCAGCAGTCACTGGAATTGGCTGACTTTCCTTTCTCAGTGTTTGTACACTGGCAGCACCATTGTCATTCTGATGCCTCACATGACAATTACTTCCTAAGTGGCCTGTTTGCTTTCAGACTCCTGGCTAGTTTAATGCAGTGCCACAAATAGGGCAAGAAACTGAATCTTTGTAAGCACAGTATTTTGATCAGAACTCTCATTAAAAAAGAAAAGAGGAAAGGAATTTTCCATTTCTTCTCTATACTTAGAAAATAAAAATTAAACTTTTTTTCTTGTAACATCCACAGTTTGTGTACCATTGTATTTATCATACCAAACCATCTCATCACATATATCAATGTATGGCAGTTCTTTTTTTGTTTGTTTTGCTTTTTGTTTTTAAAGCATTTAGAAATGTTTTGGGGTCTTCAAGTTAAAAAACTATGCTATTTTCAACTTCAAGTTGCACATAACACCTAAATAGTAGCATGCACAGGTGAATATCCAAAAACATTTTTTCAAATAAATAAATGAATTTATATTTCTCTCCTTTGCGCCTATAGATAATAATTTTCATGGTAAAATGAATTATGATCCAGTCTAACAACACGGCTATAATTCAAAGGTTATTGCTGCCACAGGTAAAGGAAATGAATGCTCTGGTTTGCAATATTAGCCTGTCTCCTACAACCAAATGAATATATAATAATAGAATCAGGATTTAAAAGTGATTGTTTTCTTTTACTGATATGTTGTACAATATTCAGAAAATTCAAGTGTCAACCATAAAGAGTAAACTCAATGTTGATATTTTGATGACTAGCATTCTAAGAAGTTTTGCTTTTAATTTTACTTTAGGCAAAAAGCACTCAGAAATCTGTTTTATTCTAAGTAAGCAAATTATTTCTCTTTATATGTTTGCTTTTTGTGATTTTTATATAGTGAAAACCTTGCATTTGCAACTAGAATTTAAATTAATATACTCTCCTATCTTTGTAAATAAATGAAATCCAATACCTTCATTATGCCTTATGCTTTATGTGCTCATTAGCATAAAAAGCGCTAAGTTCCATTATGGCAATTTTAAATATAATTTCTTCTAGTTGATACTTTTTACTTCCCCATTCTCTACTCTGCAACCCCAGTCTACTATGCTTCATATCACTAAAATGAAACTGATATAAAGAGGGAAAATGGCAGCAAGTTGTGTGTCCTTTTTTAATGTACAAAGCGTTTAGATATAACTTCTTTGTTTATTTTAAACTCCCTTAAGAAAGAGAAAAATAATCTCAAATTTTGATAGATTTCCCAGAGATACTTCAAATGGCCAATAGGATGTTTTGAGGGAAGAACAGAAAGGAAAGTTGAATTTCTCAAGTGAATACAGATTGGTAATTCATTCTTCCTAAAGACTTTGTTGTCTCCAATACATCATCTGTACTGGCTTAGTTGAACATTCTCATTTGACTTTAAGTAAAAAAAATAAAATCATGTAGTACATGTTCAAGCAATAGTGTTCATACTCACTCCTACGTCATTTTCCAGGAACACTTGTCCGAGAACTACACTGTAAGGAAAAGGCAATGAACTTACAACCACTTGCCATATTCTGCTTTCCCACTTCCTCTTGCTTCAGATATATATTACACTTTCTTTACACCTTATATCTTCACAAAGAAAGTTACTGTCAAATTACCCTATTTAATAAGATTTATTTGTCTCTGATTGAACTTCATATTAGTATTATGTCCCTTTCTGTCTATAAATAATAATTTTCTTGCTAAAATGAGCAATGATCCAGATTAATGGCACAGCTGCAATTCAAAGGTTGTTGCTGCCACAGGTAAAGAAAAGGAACACTATGGCTTACAATATTAGCATATCTCCTACTACCAAATTATAGGTTTGTGTTCAGTAAGGAGGTACTCATTAGAATTATTGACAACTGTTAAAATACACTTACTTTTTACAAAGATTTGAATCACGTATATGACACAAAAAGCAGTGTTTATTAACTGCAGCGGTATGAGAGATCATGTGCAATGTGTTTTAGGGAGGTCTGTCCTTCAAAATTCTGTGTGTTTTTTTTCACTTGAATAAGGAAAATTCTACTTCTTTAAAGGGAGACATAGGATATATACACAGAAAGGTTATGTTACAATTTATGAGATGATACTCAGTTACAAGATGGTAATTCTTTTCATGTACAAGGAAATCATTGTATTGAAAATCATTTTAAAGAAATTTGTCCCTCTCAAATGGGCTCTAGCTTAGCTGACACTCTATTTTATTAAGATACAGTCTACAATGATATTTCATTTTATATCCCATGCTTAGTGCTGCTTTCTTCTAAAAATCCCATATTGCACCAAGGAGTAAAAACAATTATATACCTGAGGGTACATAAATATAAAGTACCATATCTTCCAAAAATTTCGTTAAATATTTTGCTTTAAAACATGTAGTAAACTCAATTTGTTTCTAATTTGAAGAAGGGGGAAACAAGAAAATGTTCTTACAATCTGAACACTTTCTGAACTGTAGGATGCAAGGGAATGGGAATAAGCACTAGCTTGAATATACCTGTTATAGGCACATATTCATATTTTATGAGTATGTTGATGGCTGACTAAACATAATCAGTCCTCCTTTCATTCTAACCTCAAAATTCAACTTGTAAAAACTGACCTTAGGATATAGTAGTGGTTCAGTTTCTTCCCACTAGGTGATCCTTTTTGCCTATTATAGATAATGGTATGTTGGGATTTATTGAAGGCCTCTGAGATAAAGACTAAATGCTTAGATTGTATCCTCACCTTTTAAGATTAAAAAGTGTAGGCTTCAGATTCCTATTTCATGGAAATTAGCATACATGCTGAGGGAAAGAGGCTTTGAAGTTTTCATAAAGTTCGTTTTGTTTTTTGTTTTTAATCTAAATGATCTGGAGCAAAATAGAGTTAGCTGTCTGCTAGTATTATCCAAGGAACTTTCCTGTTCTGTTGCCCTTGTGGGTCAAACTTCAGTGTAAATAACTTTATCCAGAAGTAACTATTTGGATGTGCCCCTTGTCTGTCAATGAAGCATTTGGATCCAATCTAAACAAAAGCTTAAAACAGTGGAGCTGCAGCACACATGAAACTCACCAAATTCCTCTACTTGGAAAGCCTGTTTTTATTTTGAAATACATATGTGAAGAGAAAATCAGACATTTGACATTTGAGTTTCTGTGTTGTCTTTCTGCTCTTTGATCTACTAAGTGACCAAAAATATTCAAGGGCTCTTTGTCAACATAGGTAAAAGGCAAATCATTACCAAGTTAAGTGAACTACTTAGAAGGATCACTTCTTTGTTTCTCTTTCTCTTTTTGCCTTTGTTTCTATCTCTGCCCCAACCCCCAATCTTACTTTACTTGTGTCTTCTGGTTATATTTAGGGGAGTAGGAGGAAAGTTAAAATTATTTTCAGTACATGAACATATTATAGCCTATTAATTCTTTTAAACTTTACTATTTTGTTAAGTAATTCAGTTATCAGTACACAAATTTCAGAATTTTGTATTTACTTGCTCTGGTTCTCTGTATTTACTGATATAGAGAATTACAGTTTTTGAAATAGTACTTCAGAAGTATCTAGAAATCTGACAAACATTTTAAAAGCAACATTGAAAAACAAACTTCAGTGTAGTAAGGCTCCACTTGAAGGAATAATAATCACTATTTTTAATATCTACATATTTATTTTATGAGAAAAAGACATATAAATCTTTTAAATCTGATTTCCAGTATTCATGGCTTATTTTTTTCCACCATATATCTGCTTGGTGCAATAGTGAGCAATTCTACAACAGTGTTGAAAAATTTCATTTTCATCTTATAAATGTATATCCTTCCAAAGTAGGAACCTGTGCTCACTTAGGGCCCAGCATCCTTGAAGCAATTCAAAATTAGCTGTTTTCATAAGGAACTAGCACATTTTAAATCTATGGAAAAATTTATTTGTCAATTGTATGGTTTCTTTATGGGCATTAAAATGTTTAATAAACATATAAAAAGTGTAAGTAGATACAGTTTGCTTCTGAATCAGGATTTCAACTTATCAATATCTGTTTCTAAATCTTGAGTTTAAAGGACCACCCTATTGTAAGACAGATCTCAGACATATATGATGATCTATCAAACATATGAAGTATCTAAACTAAGCTAAACATTTTTTAAACATAACTCAGATAACAAATGGCAACATTTGAGAATAATGATTAGCTGATTAAAGTAAGCTGTTAAAGTTTTAATACACTAATCTCACAAGTATAATGGACATTTTTTTTAAATCAAACATGCAGTCTAATGAGGGCTGGTACATAAATGAGCAGACAGCACTATTTCTGAAAAAGGCAAAGTGTTGATGACTTTGAAAAGAAGATATGGGAGTACATGGATGGGTTTGGAGGGAGGAAAGGAAATGGGAAAATTGTCTAATGATATTAGAATCTCAAAAAATAAAGTCATATTTAAAAATAGAGAGTATTTTAAAATATCCAAAATATACACTGCATTTGAGAGTATCTGGGGTGACTGACAGAATCTAAATAAAGAAGAGGGTGGAGATATTCTAGATTTGTGGAGTACATAAGCAAAGGCAAGAGTGCTAAGTCTTTAAAAAATAACTGTGATTCTTACCCAGTTATGCCAGCACCA
Source organism: Mesocricetus auratus (assembly GCF_017639785.1). Lineage (NCBI taxonomy): Eukaryota > Metazoa > Chordata > Mammalia > Rodentia > Cricetidae > Mesocricetus > Mesocricetus auratus. Next base: position 55,802,887 of record NW_024429188.1, on the reverse strand, counting down.
TTTGTTGAAGATGCTTTCTTTTTTCCATTGTACAGTTTTAGCTTCTTTGTCAAAAATCAAGTGTTCATAGGTGTGTGGGTTAAAATTAGGGTTTTCAATTCGGTTCCATTGGTCTACCTGCCTATTTTTGTGCCAATACCAAGCTGTTTTCAGGACTATAGCTCTATAATAGAGCTTGAATTCAGGTATGGTGATGCCTCCTGAAGTTCCCTTATTGTATAGGGTTGTTTTGGCTATCCTGGGCCTTTTGTTTTTCCATATAAAGTTGATTAATGTTTTTTCCAGGTCCTTGAAGAATTGTGTTGGAATGTTATATTCTTTGTGAAAACTTCTGACTTACAGAAAATACAAAAATCTCTGACCAGATATATTCGTGAATCCAATTGAGAAATCATGTGCTAGTTGCCGTAATAGCTCAGTTGGGAGAGGGTTAGCCTGAAGAAATCAAGTACTACAGTAAAAGGATTGCTAATATTGAAATCAGACTACATTCCTTACATGTTTTATATAAATAAAATGTTATCCTAGGTAACATGCTATTTAGAATCCAAGAAGATTGGACTTTTGCCTGGAAATTGATACTTTCTTTCACTACAAAGTTCTGCACCCACAGACAAAGTAAATAATGATTAAAGCATGAAAAACATCTACTGGGCGATGAATAAGAATGTTTGTTGCATATATTAAACTTACGTCCGTTGGAGTGACACAGCCAATGAAGTGAAATAATGGGGTATATTTCTTTGATTTGTAGCAAATGTTACTATATAGAATTTATTGTAAAAATAAGAAAGATCAGAGCACTTGTATCAGAGAGGGAACCATTTATCTTGATTACTAAACACAAACACAACATGGGAATTAATGACTATTTATTTGTAAAGTGAAATCCAACAGAAACAAGACTTTCCTATACACTGTTCCTGTTGCAAGTCACTCATACATTGTTATGGCGATTATGTAAGTTACTGTAGGGTTTCCATACATTTGAGAAAAGTTATAATCAGTAGGGTATCATAAATCTGTCTTCACACCTGGGACACAATTTTACCAAGTCTGTTACATTCATTCACAGGCTACGCTGCACACTTGCTACTGAGAGTGTCTACACAATGGGATCTTAAACATTCCAAAATGTTTTCAATATCTCCTCAGGTGATCTCATCTAAATTAATACTTCTGCAAGTGTTGAAGAAATTTTAGGTAACAAAGTTGAATTTCTAGCTTACTGTATTACATGGCATTCATATTTTATCTTCTAAAATAAAGAATGGTTGAGCTATATGCTATAATCCAACAGGGATTGATCCACCTTTTTCTCTTATAGTACTCAATGCTCCCTTTTTAAACATTATTTTATTTAAAAAATTCAAAAATAAACAGAATGAAAGGTTGTCTTTTGCTTTAATAGTTCTCATTTATTCATGTATTCATCTTTAATGGATTTTAATGCTCAGAATTACAATAATTAACACAGCTGTGAAAAATACAATCAAGATTAGTACTTCATGGAAAAGGAAACATGAATATATGTTTCAGGACTTCTGAAATATTCTGGACCTATTTCCAAAGGGTATTTAAACTATGTAATTATGAAAGGAAATAAAACTACTTAAAACATAGTTATCACCAAGGATGCCACAAAATGTATAGACCTCTTTAGTTGTCTACCAGTTGAATATATCAGACTAAAACATCAACAACAGCAAAAAATTTACATATAACTATGAAAATTGAATCGAACAAATAGCTGTAATTATCTCAGTATACCAAACACTTAATTTATCTTTCGATTTATTTTTCTTTATAGTTTTGAGTCCTGGTAATAGTAATGTAAGATTAGATAGAGGCGTAAAAGCACCCTGGGTTTACTCTTATGAAACTGACAATAAAACCATTCCAACATGAACAAATCTTCTAGGACTTACTTATTGAGGATACTTTCTTTGCTCTTTTGCATCACAGTTGGTATTGCTAACTATAGACTTTAAAATTGTATCTAAGGTGGCTGTGCATGTAAAATTTGTCTTATTTCATAGTACTTGAATTTTATGAATTAAAAGATGTAAAATAGTTTACACAATGGCCAGAAGAAGGACTTCCATACTTAGTATTAAAATAAAAGATTTCAATGCTCCTTGCATGGACAATCACATTTGCAAAGAAAATGATCTACATAAGAACGATAGAGCTAGTATAAGAAAAAAAAACATTATTTGTTTACAAATTCCTTCTACTGGAAAATCATATGATGTTAAATTCTTATTGTGTTTTATTTATCTTTACCCACTCCTAGGAATATACTTATTTGCTTCTAAGTTTACCCTATCTATTTATTATTTTCATCTGTGGGTAGAAAATGAGTAAAAGAATAAGAACACAGTACCTTGTGTTACATTGTAATGTTGTTTATTTAAAGTTAAACAGATGGCAACATCACAAAAACACATGATTTCAACATACCTGAAATGTCACTAATAAAGCCCAAATTGTCTTAACATAGAACACGTGTCATAGCCCTCCATTTCTCTGAACCAGTATTTTAGAGGTTATTTAATTTCAACAACCATTCTGAGCCTCCTTGTCAGGATGTACATTCACTTTTTAAAACCTGTCACAACAAACAGTGACGTGTTTTAAAAATATAAGCCAATCAAAGTAAATTTTCCTAGAATATCTATAAAAACATACATTGCTTTGCTGCTACGTATTTCTTCCCAAATAATATCAGTTAAGATCTGTTTATTCTGTGAAATGTGTGGATGTGGATGCATGTATATTTGACCAAAAAATAGAAATGTAGTCCACAGTACGGCAAATTCTTCTCTTATATTTGCATACATGTTCTTTAAAATTACTGAATTGGAGCTTACATATGTAAGCTATTTACACGAACAAGAAAATATTCTGTGCCTAATTAGCACAAGAAGTTCAGTAGTGAAAGGCTTTTGCTGTTCTACAATTTGGTTAACATTGTGGGAGGCTGGGTTTGAAGAAGAGTAAAGAGTAGCTATGAAAAGGATATTCCTTTTTAATTAACTCATTGAGAATCTGCTTTAAATTCCTGACAGAAGCACAAAGTAAAAGTAGATTCCTTATAGTACCAGGCCAATGATGATAATCCTTCAAAAACAACTGAAGTAACATTTCATTTACTTCAGACTGATTTCTCCATTGCTACTCCATGTTCCTTCAAGCAGACTCTATTTAGAAAAACAACAAAAAAGAACAAAAATAAGTCATATATGAAAATTCAATTAGCTGGTGGCTCTTCACATTACAAAACAGATTGTTCAATTTCCCGAAGTGTTTCACATCTCAATACACACATCTAAGCACACACATTCATTGGTTTGTTTATCTACATAGAGACTCCAAGCCTAATACTAACAAATTTGAAGTAAAACCTCTAACAAGAATCTTCTGTGAAGACTTGTCAACTGTGATGATGAAGCTGCTAAAATTGTAATTTGAGACAATAAGAAAAGGATATTTGATTTAATCAAATGACATATTGGCATTGTATTATTTTCTTTAAAAAAAGCATTTATGCACAATCCTTCTAAAAGCACAGAGCTTTGCTTGTGACTTTGAATTCACAGAATTTTGAAACCCAGTGTCCTGTGCTTTTATCTTGTCATGGTTAAGATAAGAAAAAAATCAGCAATGGAAGTCCGGTATCATAGGAGGATGCCACAGACGGGAGGGTGCCAGTGCTTCCTGAGAGAAGAGAGCTCAATCCTGCAGTGTTCCACAACATAGAGCATAGGCTAAGGAAGCAGAAAGCAGGCTACAGTTGGATGAGGGTAGGTTGCCTGGTGTGCAAAATCCAAAATACATGGAAGAGGCTTCTCAAAGCAGGAGTAGACTTGGTCTGACCTAAGGTAGGGTACTTAGGTACAGAGGACCACAGTGGAGGTGAAAACCAGCCAGGTTACGGAGAGAGCCTATGGTCCGGAATATCAGACACAGAAAGGCAAACAGCATGCCAGCCTTGCTATGACTCAGTCCTCTCTTGAACATTTCAGATGCCTCAAGTGCAAAAAGAAAAGTGACTTGAATTTTAAAGGAAAGAAATAAAGGAAACGGAAGAAAAACTAAACCAACAAACTAATTCCAGATGTGTGAGCCTCAGTGCAGAAACAAAAATAATACCCCCACCTCCCCACACACATACACAAAAAGAAAACAAGACAAGTCCCCTCCAAATATTATCAAGCTTATGATAATGGCCCTTAACAAGAATGACTTAGAAGTTACAGAAAAAGAATTCAAATTATTGATATATGAATTCAATCCAGTGTCTAATATGTGGTACTCTTTCTCCTGTAACTAGGACTCAAGGTTCCAGGAGTCAAGGAGTAAGAATGGAAATAGTGCCGTTTCCTGTCACCTCTATTGACCCACTAGAAAAAAATGTCTTCCTGTTCCCACAACCTTGTGCTTTAGGGGCCGAGGCAGTTGGGTTCCAGAGGAATAAATACTTCCTCCGGAGGCCCATCAAACATTCCATCATCTGGAAGGACTTCCTCCTGATGCCTTTGAATCAATTGGCTAACAAAGGATTAATAATGCTAGGAGGTGTGATTGGTACAGACTATAGGGTTTAGGATGGAATTAGACTACTTCTCCAAGGTGGAGGTAAGGAAAACTGTGACTGGAATGCAGTAGGACCTTTAGGGCAATTCTTGGTATTACCTTGTTACCTTGGTGTTACCATGATTAAGGTCAATGGTGAACTACAATCCAACCTCTGTGACAAAAACAAACAAAAACAAAACAAAACTTTCAGGTATGAGTATATGTATCACCCATCCAGGAAAGAAACCAAGTCCTAAGGAAGTGCTTGCTGAAAGTTAAGAAAGTACAGAATTGACAGTAGAGGAAGAGAATCATAAATACCCACTAAGACCACATGACCAGCTACAGACAGGATTTTTACTGTCCTATTTGTTAAAACCATTCTGTGCACACATTAAGCAGATATTTCTGTCTTAATTTTTATCATGCAACATAAGACCAGTTGAGATAATTTTAGCAATTAAGTGTTGCAAATCTATATTATCATATTTACATTATAGGTCATTAGAAGAGTAAGCATTGCTTAAGGGATTTTTCTCCTTAAGCTCTTTGAAGGCCAGAAAATGACATTCCAAGTTCCAGGTGCTGGAAGTTTTGTCATTTGCTCTGTTAAATTTGATTTGCTTTGGTGTGGCTGGTTTTTTGTCTTTTGTAATAAGAATACTGACGTACTTGGTACCATAACATTATGGAAGTACACAATTTGGTTTTTGTATTCATAGGGGTTTATTGCTAAGAGATTTAAGACTTTTTAAGCATTGGAATTTTTAAGAATTGGGAGGCATCTTAAGGTAACTTCAATTTTATGTTAACTTTAAATTTTGTCAAGTAATTTAAACATTTATAATATTTTACTTTATGAAATAAAATGCAAATTGGGTCTCTAGGAGTGGAAGGTTATGGGTTTTAAAGTGACGTGTTTGTATGTCAAGTTGACAATGGGCAGATTATGATGGTTGGTTTTAATGTCAACTTGTAACAAATTAGAATCATGTGAATAGAGAGTTTCAAATGAGGAATTGTCATAATTATCTTAGTTGATGTGGGAAGACCGACACCAAATGTGGGCTGTATTTTCTAGATCAAAAGGAGCATAACAGAAAGAAGACTCCCCCCACACCCCCACACCCCTGCCTTTGCTTTTTTGGTCTTCTTTCTCAGCAGTGAGTTAATTTATTCTATTGCTAGTGATGCTGCTGATTCCTTTGCTGATGTCAGAAGCAGAGTATCCGTCACTGATTGAGGACCAGTAGTCAGAAACCCTCCAGGTTTTTAGGAGATTGGTACTGTTGTGGAATCCTGTCCTATAAACTGAACAACTAATCAGTTGTTAGTCTCTGAGAGACAGCAACTTTGGGACTACTCCAACTGCTGACTTACCCAGCCTTAAAAACCAAACCATTACCCTGCCCTCAATGTTTCAAGTGTGATTTATCTGTTGATGCTATTTTTAAATAAACTGACATATATATACATATATATATATACATTCATACATACACATACATATGTATATACATTCATTATATTATTTTACTGAACACTGACTAATAAAAACTGCAAAATAAGAAAGACTATGATGCTATCTTCTGGGAATGACAGAAACATTGGAAGTATGAACTCATAGTAACTATGAAAATCCACACTAGAACCTGCAAAATAATGACATTCACAATAATCAGTCATGGATGGGAGAGGTATCATTGAGTCCAATTATCTCTAATGAACTATTGGTTACTGAAAGAGTTGGGAGAATGGGAACCATTGTCTTTAGTTTTTTATCCATTGGTGAGATCACCAGGCTCCAATGGATTGTTCCAAACCCATGAACAGTCACAGAGACAGTTCTAGTTAAACTCAGTTGATCACAAAACAAAATGAAAAGACATCACTGATGGTTAAGGCCCTATTGTTGAGGACAACTCTTGCATATCTCATTAAACATAGAAAAATCAGTGTTTGCCTAACTAGAGGCTTCACCCCTACTGATAGTCATGGTACTGAAAGATACTCTGCATGCTACCAGAGAAGATATATAATATTAAATGCAACTTCAAAACCTGAAACTGGCGTATTAGATACACGGGTACAATATTGGCACAAATTTTATGGAGTAATCAACCAATCTCTGATTAGATTTAACATCCAATACATGAGACAGAACCCATGCCTGACACTGCTAAAGTGGCCAATAATATGGGACTTTATAGGCCATGGGTCTAGTGGAAAACCAATACTAACATTATTCCAATTATTCCAAAAAAACAGTAATAAAATGACTCCTAATGACACCCTGTCATACCCATATATGAGTGCCTTGCTCAGCCATCAACAGTGAAGATTCTCTTTTGAAGTAAATGAGAACAAACAGAGAAGCCCACAAATGAACATTATGTAGGGAGTGGGAGACTTTGGAGCACTCAGTTCTACATGCAATGCCTTCACCAAACCTCTCTACCCAGAACTCAGAGATCTATGCATAAGAGGAAACAGAAAGATTGTAAGAACTAGAGGTGATAGATGAGAAATAGTGTCTTCTAGACTTAAATGGACTGATGCACATGTGGATGCACAAAAACTGGAGCAGCATGCACAGGGCCTGCACAGGTTCAAGCCAGACAGGGTCCAAACAGTGAGAAGAAATGGACACAATCTCCCATGCCTAACCAAGAAGTTCTTTGAAACTGAAACCAGCTGACAAACTGTTTTCTTCAATGGACCAATGGAGCTTGATTGGGTATATTAACTACACGTAAGAGTAGGCTCCATGTAGTTGATCAACACTAAATGAACTCAATGATAATATCATAAACTTTTGGACTCATTACTTTATTTGGGATTTTTAAAAAATCCTACTGGTCTTTTGCTTTTATATTTTAGTTTCTGATTTTGTGTTTTATGAAATATGTGTATTTCTTATTTTTGATCAGTTCTTTGTTTTTCTTTGTTTTTTAAGGAAAGAGAAAGGTGTTGGCAAAGGTGGGAAGTAGTTAAAAGAACATGAGGGATTAGAGTAATTGTATTGCATTATATACATGTATGAAGTTGTCAAAGAAAATATAATTAATGAAAATAAAAAAATTTCAAAGTATAATGAAGACATCGGATTCCACAGATCCTACCAAATCCAAAACACAACACATGTAATGGAGATGACTGTATACAGGAAATAGTGAGCTTGAGATCCATCTATGACACTCTTAAACTCTGTAAACTTTCTTGGGCAAACAAACTTAGTTAAGTTTCAGTTTTCTCTGTGGTGAAATATGAAGCAAGGTCTAACTAATTTGCTTAGCTGTTGTATAAATTAAGTTATATTGCAAAATATCTTTACAGTATTTAGTATACAGTAGGCGCACATCTAAAAACAGTTCTATTTTTGCATTTCATTTCACAGCACACACATGTATCATGTCCTTATGGACATATATTTTAATTAGGGCAACTTATAGCAGTACATCAAGAAAGGAGACTCTTTTACACGCTGATAATAAAAATGAGCTTAGATTAAATTGCTTTGTGAAGAGTTAGCTTACCTTACCTGTTTGGCCCTGCAGGGGAATTATTTATGACATTTAATAGAGCTATGAGATGGATTAAACTCATTTATGAAGATGATTCTATTCTTTAGCACCATGTAAAATCTTGGAAAATTGACCTCAGTGATATTTAATTTTCTATCATATTTAGTATCACTGTTCAAGAAGGAATTATATGGTATGCCAACAACTAATATTTGTCTGGTTTAAAATGGGCATTGCATGCTGCCTGGAGACATAAGCCTTTCTAAGCTGATTTATAATGTTCTTGTTTGCTAATGCAGAAAATAATGTATGTTATGGGAACCATGAAAATATGAAATTTACAATATTGCAGAAGAAATATTTGCTTATAAGAAAATGTCATATAGTTATGAATGAAGAATGTCTTCCTATTTTTCTATAAACAGGCCATAGAGAAATAGTTAATATTTTTTATGCACACTTGGCTCTTTCCAGGAGCATAGTGACTCTTCGAAGCCTAGATGGCAATATTGAATTGTTTGAAGTATGAGATACTTCACCTGTTATGGATTTCTATTTTAAGCTAGAATTTATACAGGAGAAAATATAGCATAAAATGAAGCACAACCATCACCCAGTGATAACTTTCCGGAGCTAGAGTGGTGCTATTGGAGGAGGTAGAAATACAATTATTCTGTAGATGACTCTGTCCTACTCTGGCCAAATGGAAAAGGACAGAGACAACCAGATTTTATTTCAGGCTTAAGCCTCTCTGACGTTGTCATAGTAGTTTTATGCTGAATTCTCTATAGTAGATGGCATTCTTCAGGGGCACGGAGTACACACTCTTATTTTAAGATGTTTCTATAGCACTAATCATGCGTGTCCTGTATCACTAAATCAGCTCAGGGTCTCTGTAGAAGCAAGTCAAACTGTACCTAAGAAAAATCACTACCAAATACAGAACTCCACATAAATAGAAATGAGAACTATCTTTACAGGTGTGTTACTATTGTCTCCCTACTTAGATATGACCTTTGCAGAAGTAATAATGCTTTCTTTTATTTTCTATCATTTTCCCCATCACTAAGTACAGGACGAAGTAAAAGGTAGGAGTATAGTGAATCCATGTTGTGGAACTGAATAAATTTGGAGGGATTCATCCAAGTACATTGCAAATTTTTGTAGTCATCTGTGACCCCATACAAACAAACAAATCAACAAAAAACAATATGTAGCTAGTTGTGTTGGCTGGTGAATACCAAGATAATTTAAATTATTCATTCCCAGGATTCAATCCTCATTACTAGATATGAAATTTATACCAAATCTCAATGAAATTTTCATAATGTCTATTTAAATAAGTGATATTCTTCTACCCTTGATTTTGTTTGGAAAATGCAAGCATTATCACAGTTTTTCCCAATAGAAAACAATGGATTTACCTTCTGTGTTACTACAAGCAAAATTGAGGCAAGTTAATCTTTAAGTTTCTCTTTTGTCTAGTTGCAGACATCCTTATAGAAAGACTAAATTTTTAAAAAACACAGAGAGACCCAGGGAAGACACATATCAACATCACAGTATTAAGTCAAACAAGGATCTAGCTATGAACTCAAATTCGAATTCCAAAGGGCATGACTATGCTGTGGCTACGTACCAAGATGATGTCAGCAACTCCTAGAATGGCATAGTGATATGCTTGTTCAGTCCTAACAAACAAATTCAATTTTTCATGGTGTGGAGATGGCATAGTGATATGCTTGTTCAGTCCTAACAAACAAACTCAATTTTTCATGGTGTGGAGAACATGAACAAATGTGACAAGATGACAAGGTAAAAAAGATCTTTGGGAAGTTACTTAGAAAATTATTCAGGGATTATTTAAATAGAATGATCTCTAAGAAAACTTACTTTAGGGTCAGTGATACACTTTTTAGAAATTTTCCAGTTTCCTGTTTGCTTGTAGCAATTTCTTTATCTTTAATTTAAGCTTATGTTGAAGTCCTTATAGTGCACACTGACTTCAAATTCATGATCCTCCTGCCACAGTCTCCTGAAGCTTTGTATTGCAGATGAGTGCTGTCATGCCAATTTCTCTAAGTGATCCTTTAAGAAACACTATTTTGATGTTACTTGCCACAAAACCTGTAATTGAAATATTTGCTAGACTTTTTTTGAGTTTTACAGGACTGCAAACTAAGATTAAGAACATGGAATATATAATGGGGCTTCTTGGTGGTTTTCAACAAATGATTTCTCTTGGTTGAGAAAAATATTAGTGTTTGAATAGGAAGTTTTGTTCATGACTCATGTATTGAGAGTTTGTTTCTCTCTTGGAGCTCTTCATGATAATGAAGGACTTATTTTAAATCAATAGGATTAATCATTGATATTCATTTTGAACACACCATTAGACAAAGTGTATGACTTGAAATATGCTCTGAAGGATTTATCCCCTTATTGTCTCTGCCTCTGGTTGAGTGGATTTGTTCTGTCATGTTCTCTCTACTGTGATGTTTGGCTCAGGCTCATACCAATGGAGCCAGCTAATCATAGACTCAATCCAGTGGAATCATGAGCCCAAGTAAATGTTTGCTTTCTTTATGTTTGTTCCTTCTAGAATTTTTGTCAATTTTGACAAAAATCAAACATGGAAAAAAATGGTACTAAGTGGCATCTTCACTATGACTAAACATGACCATGTGTTTCAGAAGCTTTTAGAACTGGTTTATGAGACAAATTTAGAACATTTTCAAAGAGATTAGGGAAGTCCTTGAAACTATAACAGAGATTAGTAGGCAAATTTAATGGGAGCCCAGAAGACCACAATGCCAGTAGGAATATGTACAGCAAATACCATGTTTCTGACTATTAAGATGAAAACAAGGAATCTCTTGGGAATTAGATTAGAAGCCACTTATATTACAATGTGACAAACATGTTGATTACATTAGGTTCTTGTCCTGAGACTTTGCTGGAAGCTTAGTTTAAAGGTGACAGACAAATTAATCTGAGTACTGCAGGCTGCTTTGATTCAGGTTACAATGATAATTGAAAGACAAAGAGCAGAACAGAAAAATGTTAGAATTTTGCTGTTTCATAATAAAGGGAGCAAGGTGAAAGACACAGGTAAGTAAGATTTGATTGTTAAAGAGATTAGTGCCATTTAAGCTGATGACTTTGTGCAGGGACAATAGGAACCATGCTCTTAGGGTATTTTCTCCCAAATCAGCAGCATCCTTCTCCAGCTGATTCAAAGGTGGGAAAAATATAAACATGCTATTTGAAAACAGAGCATTGTGTGTTCTAATCCTACAGGGCCTCCTAGGAAGTTGTTTCCTTAAGATTCATTTCAATGTGTTCAGCTATTTAGGCACCCAAAGACCATAATAGCCAGGGTGTAAGAACATCCAGATACTGCTCACTCCAATGAGTAACACTGGTGTCTTGAATATAGTGCAGTTGCTACGTGTGTATAAAATAGATGTGATATGGTATCAAAGGTGCAAGATACATGGTGTCATAGAGGCTTGCAAGGAGATTTCAGAGGAAAGCCTGGGAGGCACAACAGTGTGTGAAGGGAACTGAGTCTCTACAAGTAGCAGCTGAAAGGCCAATATACTAAACCATGTGGGTAAGGTTGTAACTCTAATAGAGGCCCCAGTACATTCAAGATCCTTGGAATATGGAAATTCTGCTGAGCAAAGTAGTAACCAAAAAGCAGATCTAGCCCACAAGAGAAGTCATAAAATCTACAGCCAGAATAGGTACAAGAAAGGAGCTGCCCAAGCATTTTGGGGATCACATTGTGTCACTGATTGACCTTGATAGTATGAAACTACAGAATTTAATATTTTCTCTGATGGATTTGTTCTTGATTTGATTTGATTGTTATATACTTAGTCCTTGTTTTTGAAATGACGTTTAGTCTGTGACACTGTATCCATAAATACATGATTTTCTTTTTTAACTTTATTTTATAAGGCTTTACAGCTGACATATGCTTTGAATCTCAAAGGATACTTTGGATTCCTTCTTTTAAGCAGTATGGGAATAACTGAGATTTCGGAGTGTTTTTGGTTTTATGAGTTAGTCATCAGTGTTTTGTGGCCGGGGTAAGTTATAAATTATGGTTTTTAATCTAAATTTAACTCCAGAAGTGAGTTCCTAATAGCTTGGTTTCTAGTTTAAGTTGTTTGGGAAAATGGAGGAGACTTTAAGAAGTAAGGTCTGGTTGGAAGAATTAGGCCACCAGGCACCGGGAGGGAAACATAGCTTTGAAGAATGTAGTTTGTCCCAGATCCCTCTTTTACTGTCTCTTTGTTTCTGGACCACCATGAACCAAGAATATCAATTCTTCCTTCAACTTCATGCATCCCACAGTGACATTCAGTTTTAAAACAGTGCTAGAAGCAATGGAGCTATATGAACATCGAGTGGAGCCTATAAAAACTGTAAGCAAAGATAATCTTTTGTTGATTTTGACACACATATGACATTGATAATAACTGACTAACATAAGCACCTTCTATGTAATTCTAACAATAAGAATGATGACACTGGAGATGTGTAAAACACATCTCGTATTTCACTAACAATGACAACAATCTGTGACTTGTCATTTCTGCCATTCCCATTTTATAGATGTGACTACCAATTTCTGGAGTTTAAATCTGGGTATGGAAATGAAAACAGATCCATAAACCCCAAGTATCCCAAGATTTTTTTAAGCATAGGAAGATCTTCACAGAGAACGGACATAATACACATTTCATAAGTCAAAGATAAAAAGATAATTCTTAAAACAAAAGAAGTAATATGTCAAAAACACCTCATTCCAGACAAAGGAACACTGGTAAAATAATCAGATTTCTCACCAGAAAACTTGCAAGTCAACTCTGAACACTATATCTAACAAATTTTCCCTCGGGCAATGAAGGCAAGATAAAGACTCTCTGGAAGAAACATAGGCTAAGGAATTTAATCATTTTTTTACCTACACTAAAAGAAAGAAATATGAAATTTGAGATCTTCAAGGTAACACAGAAAGGTGATAAGTAATAATACAAAACATAAAACAAAGGAAAGGTTTTTCAGGAGGCACAGTAAGATAGCAGCTGAGTAAGATCCTAAGGCAATTATCTCCTCACAGTCACACCTACTGAAACAGCTATTTATATGTGAAGCTATCATCACAGGAGTTAAGAAGGCTAGGAATAAGGGAATATAGTTCACATTTGTAGTTTTGTAGAAGAAAGGCATGTACAGAAGGAGATGGGAAGTGACTGTCCTTATTATTGTTCTCCCAGTTCTGATCAGGGTGACATGGAGAGGGGTGTTTGCATTTGGGTAAAAGAAACGTAATTATGTCCAGTCCATATACATGAAACCCAGTACTAGGGATATAAGAAGAATTCTCAGTGCCAGTGGATGTTCATGATCCCTAATTCAAAGAGAGCAGTTGAATAATGAATTGCTAGAATTGCCTTAGACAAGCTCCAAAGAGACTGCCTAGACACCTTCTCTCTAAATTTGAAAAAAAAAGAGCAAGACTCATAGGAAGCTAGACAGAAAGTCTAGTCAAGAACATTGTCTTAAAGCTCAGTAATAGGCCTTCCTTAGTGAGAAACCATGTAACGCTGAACCCAAACGAATCAATATAGAGAGCAGAATGTTCATACAAGATCCCTAGACATGCCTCTGAATCATACAGCGACCTTCAGGCCTATAGAATACATTTGGATTTTAGCCTGCATTATTTGTAGTCGAATGAGCCAAAGGAATGGCCCCAAGACTGAGCAGTTCCCTATGGCTGTGTGTAGTTGGATGTTTTCCTCTTTCTCACCTGGTCTTACTAGAACAGTTTGTCTCCTGCCTGCTGGGTCTAAGAAGCCATCTATGAAATAACACTCGAGGCTTAATATCAACTATGATTGTTTGGCCACTGGTTCAGACATATTACTGACTGTGACTTACTGGTAATGCTCTGGCATGTTACTGCATTAGTTGGCTATATGGTGTCTTCAGACTCTGCCTTCTTTCTCTCCCTGTGTCTGTTTGGATTTCCCACCTAGCTGTATTTTGCCTGGTCATTGGTCAAAATAGCTCTATTCATCAACCAATAAAAGAAATACATATTTGTAGCATACAGAAGGTCATCCCATATCATCTTCCCTTTTCTGTCTAATTAAAAAGGAAGGGTTTAACTATAATATAGTAAAATTATATATGACAATACAGTTATTAAGCAAGAATTATAGTTATAATATTTAGTCTATTTGCATTTGGCAAAATTAAAGAAAATAGTCTATCCTGTCCTTGTGAGTCTAAAGTTTTATATCTAATTTATCTTTTATCATAACTAAGGAAAACTATATCTATCTGTCTTCAACTCTATTAAAGATCCCAAAAGGGTATAATATTACCTAAGTAAATAGGAAGTACATTGCAAAAAACTTCCAAAACTCTGAAAATGACAGAGAGATCTGGCTGCCTGGACAGCCACCCAAAGTGCTGCAATGCTGAGGCAGCAATCTTCAGCCTACAGGTCTAGAATATATGGCAGACTTTTCAGTGAAGCAGGAAATTTGAAAATCTGTTTTGCCTTGTACTGGAAAAGTCTGTCAGTTGCTTTCTTCTGTGTCCTGTGGAATGTCTGGCAGACTCTTCTATGAAGCAGGAACCCTGTAAGACTGTCCCATCTTGTTGAGCAATCATTTTCTTGTGGGTCCTGCATATCCAGTTTATATAGGATACAGTCAAGCAGTTCAAGCAAGGAGTTTCTTGCCCAATTGGCCAGCTTTTGCCATAAAGAAAAGAAACTTCGATACCCATCATCTTCACTGAAATACTTTGGTGTTGGCAAGAGTAGATATGCCGCATTGCTATGAAAAACCTAAGTTCTTTAAACATTTTAAATGCCATATTCTGTAGGTCTTTAAATTCTGTCTATCCGAAATATATCTCTGTATATCTAAAAAACATAACTAACATGACTGTAAGTTTGACTATTATAGATGACTAGCTATTAACTTGTATTTTAATTATACATTGCATTTTTAAATGAACTATATAAATATAATACATTAAACAAAATTAGAAATATATACAGTATAACAAAATTGACCTTAAATTTGTATCAATAAACCAAAATACATACCAGTGTATTTACTTCTATGTCATATCCCTTTTTTTTCTTTAGAGATTGACTGTGACCATTAACCATTTATAATCAACCCACTTTAAATGAAAAAAACACTTATAAACAATATTTGGAGCCGGGCAGTGGTGGTGCACGCCTTTAATCCCAGCACTCGGGAGGCAGAGGCAGGCGGATCTCTGTGAGTTCGAGGCCAGGCTGGACCGACAGCCTCGAAAACAATACAGAGAAACCCTGTCTCGAAAAACCAAAAAATAAAAAAATAAAATAAAATAAAATAAAACAATATTTGGGAATTTGGGCCTAGTTTTCTAGACTACTTCCTGCTGATTGGAGGTGTTGTTAGTCTTATGGTAATGCTGAGAAAATTTAGAATTATGGTTAAATTTTGGCTGTAGAGTCTGTGGGGCTACACCATCTCAGCCAGTTACCTTAATGCTGTTTCAGGGGGTCTTGTTAAAACAAACCATATTAGCCTGGAATGAATCCACAGCTTTCTTTCCTCTGTGGAAACAGAACCTCTTTTCCAAAGTAACATGCCCTTAGACTTAAATTTTGAAGTAAAGATACCTTTTAAATAAATATATTGGTTTAGGTTAACAGCCCCTACAATCACATGTCTCCCTGTAGTTAGTTCATTAATGTTCAAAAAATTTAAAGAAAACACAATAATTTTGTGAGTGTTATTGCCTCTGTGAGTTCTCATATTAACTGGTGCCCAATGTGTAGCTCAAACCCATGACCCTGTGATTAAAAGTCTTGTACTCTACTGACTAAGCTAGCTGGGGCAACATTGGCTAATATCAGGCTTAGGAACAAAAAGATCATCTCAGCTATCTGATCAACTGTCCTCTGATGATGGAGCATCACAGATATCTCAATATCCAGTGCTCACAGACAGAGCAATTATATGTACTTGAGGAACAGTTTGAGACATTAGCTCTAATAGAATGGAAAAGATTCATATTTTAGTCTGTTTACTTCTAGCTGGCATGTTGACTTGTTTGTATTCCTGATGGTATGCAATACCTTATAGCTATAAGACACCGGCAGGAAGTATGTACTTTATTTTGCTTTGGAATCCTGTGCCAGACTAGTGATTTCTAACACTAACAGATCATAATGGCCTTATGTCAAGGTCTACCTGAAGATAGCCTTATGTACATACCCCTAGTACCAATGGGAGACTGTTAGCTTCAGATTATCAGATCTTTATTAGGCCTAGCATTTCCAGTATCTTGTTTTAGAGAATTTGGTCATGAGTTCACTTCTGTAGATAATGGGGTTTTGGTTTTATCCCAAGACAGTATTGTATTTTATAAGATATAGGCTCATGTTATAGCATAGAATTTTTGGTATAAGAAATGCACAATAATAGTTTTGACTCTTTCCTTTAAAGGCACACAGAAGCTGGGAGGTGGTGGCACACACTTTTAATTCTAGTACTTGGGAGGCAGAAACAGGTACATTTCTGTGAGTCCAAGACCAGTCTGTGTCTAGAGAGCAAGTTCCAGGACAGCCAGGGCTATACATAGAAACCCTGTCTCGAAAACAAAGAAAGAAAAGCAAAACAAACCAAAAGGAAAAAAATAAAAAGACAAGCAGAATGATACATGCCCACCCACAAGCCAGCTATAGTGGATGAAGTATTGGAGATCATGCCATCTATAGGAGAGGATTATGGAAACAATATAATTTTGAAAGTATTCTTCCATTTTAGATTTAACAATAAAGCAAAAGTGGGTTTGGAAAAAAATGGGTTTGTATTCCCTTCTAATGCTGGGACAGTAACAATACATGACAGTGAATAGTTATAAAACCTGAACTTAATTTACCACCTGATATTGAAATGACATAGAGTCTTAGAGATTATAAGCAAACTCCTTAGAATCCCTGGAAGTACCATTATGTGATCCCCATTCAGAAAACAGGACATATAAGTTTGAAGAAGCAATTTTATTATGCCTGCATGTGCTCATTGGATTCATATCCAAGGGTTCCAAGCACAATGTGGCTTCATCATCTTGGTGTTCCTGTATTATGGTAACATACATTTTCATTGGCTATCCCATGGCTGTAGAGCTGTAATTCTAAGGATACATTAATGTGATAGGGTTGCCATGACACTATGACACTGAAGCTTCAAGGATGCAATAAGGCTATACATGTATACAATGACAATTATTCAGCCACATTATCCTTCCTCTGTTTAAAAAGGGACCTTACCACACTAAAGGAACAAACAAAGTAAATTATGTATAATGTAATGAAAAAATACATAATACTTAAACGTCCAGATGACATTGTATATGATAAAGCAAACATAAGTTCCAGTTTGAGGCCTAATGTCTAATATCAAGATTTTTGATCCATTTAAAATTGATTTTTGTTGAAATTGTGACAAGATTCATTCTTCTATATGTAGATACCCAGTTTTCTCAACACCATTTGTTAAAGATCTGCCTTTCTCTAGCGTATGTTTCCAGAATCTTTGTCTAAATTCAGGTGGCTGTAGGTGCATGGACTTATATTTGGGTCCTTTGTTCTATTTCCTTTATAAAGGATGTCTCTACTTGTGGCAGGGTTATGCTACTTTTCCTACTATGGTTCTATAGTATAGCTTGAAATTGGGTATAATCATCCCTCCAGTTATGTTTTTTTTTTTGAAGCACTGTAATTTCTAGAAGGAGGAGTAGGGAGTATACTTTAGAATATAGGCTCAAATGAGAAATTCCTAAATACAATTCTTACTGCCCACGAAATAAGACAATCAGTGAGTAGTAAGTAGTACATTAAATTAAAAATCTTTTGTGTTGCAATCAGATATCACTCCATTGAAGAAATGAATTTTTCCTTTCTGAGCAACAATTAAATGACAATAAATGCTCAGGTAGAGGTTAGAGTCCATGCCAATACTCCTCCCTCTGGAATTTTGTCATGCTGTCTCAATCTCTGAAAATTAATGGGTTAATATACTCTAATATATCTGGAAAATGCTCTTCCCTTGAAGTCATGTCACACCTATAGATATTATAATGCTTCTGCCCACTTTTTCCATATAGATTCTAGAGCCTTTGGGGGGCAGATGTTGATATCAACATACTATTGAGTGCTGAAACTGTTAATTGACTGAAAGAACCTGCAGAAATGGAGGGGAGCTTTGCTAGATATACACAGGACAGACGATTAGTATCTATAATATACAAGAAACTTAAAAAGCTAAACACCAAGAAAACAAACAACCCAGTTCAAAAAGACCAAGAATTTAAACATACTAACCTAAGGGGGACATTTACATTC
This sequence comes from Mesocricetus auratus, assembly GCF_017639785.1. Lineage (NCBI taxonomy): Eukaryota > Metazoa > Chordata > Mammalia > Rodentia > Cricetidae > Mesocricetus > Mesocricetus auratus. Next base: position 55,784,341 of record NW_024429188.1, on the reverse strand, counting down.
AAACCACCATGGAGAAGAGGAAATAAAGAGGCCATAAAGTTGAGGGCATAGTATTTTGAAGACGTATGAAGGGGTTAAAATACTCAGGTTGGAAGTGTTTAATTGAAGAGCAATGTAGAAAGGTAGTCCAGAAAAGGGGAAAGAAAGGAGGGGCAATCAAAACTATTGGAAGCCTACTATTTTATTGAGTTTATTTGACAGTGACATACACATGTAAAATATTTATTTTTAAAATTATTTTTATTATTTATTTTTAAATTTAAATTTAAATTAGAAACAAGGTTGCTTCACTTGTCAATTCCAGGTCCCTCTCCTTTTCCCTCCCCTCCTCCCATACCCTCCCACCAACCCCCCCCAATATCCCCTCGTTTCCGCAGGGAGGATGAGGCCCTCAATGGGGGTGTCCATAGTCTGTCATTTCATCCAGGGCAGGGCCTAGACCCTCCCCCAAGAGTTCAGGGTGAGAGTGCATCTCACATTGTTGGATGGGAGTCCAAAGTCCTTTTGTATACACGGGATAAATACTGATCTGCTGCCCAAGGCTCAATAGATTACCTAGGCCTCCTCACTGACACCCACATTCAGGGGTTCTTGATCAGACCCATGCTGGATTCCCAGGCATCAGCCTGAGATTCAAGAGCTACCCTTTGTCAGGTTAGCTGTTTCTGGGGGTTAAACCAGCCTAGTCTTAATCCCTTTGGTCATCAGTCCTCTCTCTCCGTCCACATGTAAAATACAAACTAATTATTGTAACTCCCATCCTCAAATTTAATTCTTTAAAATAGAGGTTGAGTAGAGGAACTCTGTATGGGTAGAAAATGCACACTACAGAAGTCATGGGTATTTAAATCTCAGTGCTACATATATACCTTCCCATAAGTAGTTGGTCAGAGAGCTCCCAGGCCTCCATAACAATATAGATTATTGCCAAGGATTTTGCTTGTACATATGAAGTTGGTGTTAATACTCTATTACTCAGGATAATAACCAGACACTTTGACTACAAAACACAGAAAAATTAAGAAAGAACTGAGCTAGAAGTTCCCTTCTTACTGGCTAGTATTCATAGTGCTGAGAAGTTATATGCATGATGATAATAAGGAGAAGCCATCTATAGGCTTACTCAACTATGAGATACATTATTCACATGCTAGCCAATAAGTGCTTACTGGAACAATATTGGGATGATAATACTAAGGATAATTCCCTTTCCTCTAATTGGATTTGAGGCCCACTCCACAGGAGGAAAACCATACCTGTAAACTAAAGTTCTTAGGATTAGAGAGGTCATGACCCTAGAGACTACTGTTGCTTTACTAAATGGACATGATGCCAAACTCTCTCCTAAATATACCCAAGGCTCAAGAAGACAGTACTGTGCCTATAACTGCTTACTTGTGCATATCTCCTGCCCCATCCTAATTTTTTTTGCTTTTTATTTTTTATTAATTTAATTTTAAATAGCTTGTTTTACATGTCAATCCCAGTTCCCTCTCCCTCCCCTCTGCCCGCACCTCTACACCATCCCCCCCCCAGCCTCCCACCCTATCACCATTTCCTTCCACATAGGGGATATCTAGAGTCTGTCATTTCACTCAGGGCAGGGCCCAGGCACTCCCCTAAGAGTCCGGGCTGAGAGAGCATCCCTCTTTGTGTTATGGACACACGATGTCTGTTTGTTCATCCTAATTTTTTAATGCAAACTTCCTATTAATTCAATGAAATTAGACTTAGGGTAAATGGACTCTTAGTTGTACTTCCCAATTTAGCCACATTGACTAAGCTCCCTTTCCTGTCCTCCACTTTACTTGACTCTCTAATTGACTTATTAGGATTCTCTATCCTGTTGGGAATATTGGAGCTAGGGCTATTTTTTTCCCAGAAGCTGTCTTTGTTCTGCTTATTAAAAGGAATTTAAGTGTACAAGAGCATTCACTTATTAATAAGCTAATTTGAATCCAACCTTCTTTTGAGGGACTTTACCATGTAAACATACCCAGATGAGCTTAATGGAAACATGTAACATACATCTCTCAGACCGTTTCTGTAAGCAAGAGGTTAGAACGTGGATCTTGCCATGTAGACAAGCTATATCATTCCTTGTATTTTTGAAGCTAAGCACCAGAGAGTAAACACTTATAAAGGAAAATTCCAGTTGATTCAGAAAAGAAAATTCTGGGTTGTAGGGCAACAAGGTGGCTTAAAATCCATTAGCACACTCCAGAAGATCTAGATATGGGTCAGGAAAACTTACTGTCAAAATTTTCAAACCAATTTTTAGTCATGGAGGATATACTGAAATTGTAGCAATTATTTCATTTGATAAGTAAGTTTTATCTGCTTGGGAATTATCAGGGAATAGGATAGAATATTATAAGGAAGAAACATATTGAAGAATTGATGAGAATATACTAAGCACCTAAGAATCTGATTCTAACATTTCTTTTAGAACTGAGTCTTTTAAAGTAACTATTTATTGATGTCAGTGTGTGTGTATGTGTGTGTGTGGGAGGGGTGTGTGTATATGCTGTCATATTTATGTACGTGTGAGTGAAGGTCATGAGCATGAATGTGAAGGTCAGGTGACAAATTTCAAGGGTAATTTCAATCAAATTTAGGACATCAGTCATGAGTAGCAAGCACTTTTACTCAGTGAGCCATGCTACCAACGTATCCCCTGCTTAGATAACTTTGAATTTGAATCAAAGTAGCCTGTCCTTTTATAAATTTTAGTTCCAATGATAAGTACTTCTACTTTAATAAGTAAAAGACTTTAGGGGTATTTTTCTTGCTGAAGGAACTATGAAGTCCTTACCCTTAACTAATTTTCCAATTTTTTTCAAATACTTACAACTTCCATTTCCACAATTATACATAAACAGAGCTGAAGGACAAGTAGGCAATTATTGCTAAACTTATTCTACTGTGAATTTCTATTTCTGCTTTTTATGGAGGTATATCTCTTCTGAAACAACAACCTATTGTACTAGCTTGTGTGATTTGTGTGTTATATCAGATTTATCTGATGATAGACTTATAGAAATTGCTTTCTCATGTCTAACCCTGAAGCCAATTCCTCCCACTAAGTCTTAGGTTTATTTGGTTTGCTCAAAGGAGTATGCTAGGGCTTAAGACTCTCATTAATACATATGTTTCTTCTCAGCTGAGCCAATAAAGTTACTTCTAGACGTGGACAAAGATTGACTTAACCTTTGTTTTGAGACCTTTGGTCGTCCTGGGAATTCCTCTGACACCTTCATTCTTTCGTCAAGCACACAGACCATTTTTAAGCTAAAAGGCACTCAAGGATTGTCTAAGATAACAGAGGTCAGAATGAAGAAAAAAGATAAATTGCAGAATTTTGTGTTAGAGTGGCAAGATAAAAAACTAATTGTTAACGAATAAATAAGTGCTCTAACCAATTGTCCAGAAACAAAAGTAAATGAATACACTGGATAAATTCTCTGAAACAAAATTAGAAGATAGGATGATTAATCTCAATGACTACTTGATAAAATCTGTAGTCAACTGGGAAGCAGACTCTGACCTTTGCCTAGGGAGGATTATGTTTATTAGGTTAATTAAGGTAGAAAGAATCACACACCTTGAGTGTGGTTGAGTTTCAAGATAAATCAACTAACTTGTTTGTCAGAGAAAATCTCAAGACCGAATAGCATTTGGACTGGTACAGAAAAAGCTGAAATAGACCTACAAAACTTTAGAAAGACTTAAGTAGACCTATATGACTAAAGATAAACTTCATGTAGTGTACTATGAAAAAATAAGATATTCTGAAGATGACTGAAAACCTCACCAATCAGAGGTTCCATTTTGTGAGAATCCAAATGAATCTGGAAGAAGAAAGCTGAAGACTAAGGGTTTCCCTGCTACTTTAAAGCAGCTTCTGTAAGGAGAAGCTTTTTCCTTGAGAGAAGCCTTCCCGCCAGCCTGGTTCTAGAGCCGCATCAGTCCCAAATAAACACACAGGAGGCTATATTAATTATGAAGCTATTGGCCTTGCTTGTTTCTTACTGGCTAGCTCTGACTTAAGTATTTACCCAATAATTGTTAATCTAAGTATGTCTCTTACCGGAGACGTTTCCGGGCTTCCTACCCCATGGCGTTACATCTCGACTCCCTGTGTTTCTCCTACCCAGAGTCCTTCTGGTCTCCTAGTCGCTCATATCTTGGTTCCCTATTGGCTCAACAGTACTTTATTGACATAATCACAGGACCTCCCACATTATCTCCTCTTTTCTGTCTAAACAAAAAGAAATGTCCCAACTCCAACATAGTCAAATTATATATAAAAGAACAGTTATCAAGTAAGAAGATAGTTATAATATTTTAGCAAGATTTAAAGAAAATATCATCTATCTCATTCTTGTGAGTCCAAAGTCCTATATGTAGCTTATCTTTTATCATAACTAAGGAAAACTATAATTATAACTATCTGTCTTCAACTCCATCAAAGACCACAGAAGGATAATATATAAACACTAGGATTGACAGAGGCATCTTGCTACCTGGACAGTCAACCAAAATTTCTCTGTAACGTTGGGGCACCCATAGGCCATCATGTGTCCAGAAGATTTCTCAGCAAAGCAGGAAATTTCAAACTGTCCATCTGCATTGGCAGTCTGTCAGTCATTTTTCTTTGTCCTGCAGAAAGTCTCATAGACTCTTCCATGAAGCAGGAACCCTATAAGACTGAGTTCAGCAGTCACTTTCCTGTGGGTCCTGCATGTCCAGATTATACAACAACAGTCAAGCAGTACAGGCAAGAGCAGTTTCTTCCCCAAATGGCTAATCTTGCTATGTTGAAAGCAAACTCCATAACAAGTTTCTTCGATGCCCATCTTCCTCTCAGACGTAATTGGTGCTGCCAGGAGCAGACATTTCTCATTGTCAAGAAAAACCCTAAACCATTTTAAATGCCATTTTCTGAAGGTCTTTGAGAGTTTTGAAGACTGTTTATCTATCTCAAATATATTTTTGTATATCTAGAAAACCTAACTTACCTAACTATAAATTCTATTATCATTAACTATCTATAGTCTGTATTCAATTATGCATTACGTTTTAAAAGATCAGTATAAGCACAATACTTAATCAAGAGGGGAAATATACACATCACAAAATTGACCTTGAGTTTGTATCAATAAATGAAAAACCATACCCATAACATAATTCCCATTTTTACCATGAAAAAGTGATTGGCTGTGATCACTAGCTAATTATAAATAATCCCATTTAAATGAAAACAAAGATTTATAAACAAGAAGGGAATTAGGACGTCGCTCATTCAAAACTGCTTCATGCTGGAAGGGGGTGCTGTTCATACCATGGGGATCATGACAAAACTCAGAAACCTGTATAAAGTCCGTATTTTCAGGGTCTGTGAAGCTCCATCATCTTAGCTGTTTCAGTTGTTGGAACACCTGGTCCACTGCTTCCGGGGGTCTTGGATCATCAAACCACAGAAGCCTGGAAGGAATCCTCAGCTTTTCATTTTCTGTAGAAACATAAATAAAAACTCCTTTCCAAAGTAACATATCCTTATACTTAAATTTTGAAGTCAAGGCATTTTCAAAAGATATAAGTTGAATTAATTCAGCAGCATTTATAATCAAGTACTTTAGCAGTTGTTCCTTCCTGAGTAATCCAAAAACTGAAAAACACAATAGCGTACAGTATTCAGACTCTCTGTGTATTTTACATCTTTTTTTTTTTTTGGTTTTACGAGACAGGATTCCTCTGTATTGTTTTGCAGGCTGTTGGTCCAGGCTGGCCTCGAACTCACAGAGATCTGCCTGCCTCTGCCTCCTGAGTGCTGGGATTAAAGGCATGTGCTACCACCGTCCGGCTGTATTTTCCATCTTTACGTGGCTTATTTATTTATCTATTATTACTTTATTTATTTTACTTTTATTTATTTTTCTCTGAGACAGGGTTTCTCTTTTGAAATCCGCCTGCCTCTGCCTCTGGAGTAAATCCTACCGGCATGCGCCACCACAGGCAGCTTGTCTATTTTTATTTGCCACTATGTTTTTTTTTCTCTCAATCTTATGTATATATATATATTTTTTTGGTTTTTTGAGACAGGGTTTCTCTGTGGCTATGGAGGCTGTCCTGGAACTCACTTTGTAGACCAGTCTGGCCTCGAACTCACAGAGATATGCCTGCCTCTGCCTCCCGAGTGCTGGGATTAAAGGCGTGTGCCACCAACGCCCGGCTCTTAGGTATATTTTTTAAACACACTGTAAACCTTTAGAGGTTTTTCTTCATCCAAGTCTGACTTTACTGTAAGTCTTTATGTTTTTCTAGCCACGTGTCTTATCTGTTAAAACCGCGGCTCTTTTAAACTGACTCTTTTTTCAAGATGGCGGGCGTAAGCGTGACTCCACTGCCGGCTTGGAGATGTGGTCACTGCCACTTCCAGCTGTATGTACAACTTTTAAATCGTTAGCAAACCCTCTTAAAAGAACCTTGCTGGTTTTTTGTTTTGTTTTGTTTTGTTTTGTTTTGTTTTTATGCTGAGTCAGGATGACTGCCTTAAGCAAGCCGTGAGTCTCTGCTTGCTGCTAGCAAAACAGCTCACCTGAGAAAATGCTGCTACCAAAAATCTGTACTTCTCTCCGTTCTTCTGTTTCTAAAATTCCTTTAAAGCTTTTGTGGATTTGCATGGAAATTCATCATCCCACTCCTGAACACCATTATGTAAGGAGAAGCTTTTTCCTTGAGAGAAGCCTTCCCACCAGCCTGGTTCTAGAGCCGCATCAGTCCCAAATAAACACACAGGGGGCTATATTAATTATGAAGCTGTTGGCCTTGCTTGTTTCTTACTGGCTAGCTCTGACTTAAATAATTACCCAATAATTGTTAATCTAAGTATTTCTCTCCGAGCTTCCTACCCTATGGCGTTACATCTCGACTCTCTGTGTTTCTCCTACCCAGAGTCCTTCTGGTCTCCTAGTCCCTCCTATCTTGGTTCCCTATTGGCTCAACAGTGCTTTATTGACATAATCACAGGACCTCCCACATCAAGCTTCCTAGGAAAATGCCATCCCATGACTGTACACATAATTTCTCAGGCTAGCAGAACTTGGCAGCATTTTCCTTGTCCTTCTGGTTTTGAAGAAATAGAAAATAAAAGGTTGAGAGAGTCATAGAGGTTTTAGTGATAATCTGAAGCTGGCCAGTACATAGCAGGTGAAGCAGTTGGACTTTTAAAGTGTTGGGAGTGCTTATCACTATTGAGACATTTGATGTTGATCTACATGCATTATAGCTTATAAAATGATCATGAGTTTATAGAGACAAGGAATAGAAGTTTACGACTTAAAGTGGTGTTTAAATATTAAGTAAGCAAGAAGTGGAGGTATGATCAGTTTTCAAATTGAATGAGATCTGGAATCTCCTGGATGTATGCTATTGAGCATGTCTCTGTGGGATTATCTTACCTGGGTTAACTGAGGTAAGAAGAGCTACTCAGTGTGTGTACATCATTCCTTGAGTTTGATTATGGGCTGTATAAAAAAGCTAAGTGATCTGAGAACAAACATTCCTTGAACTCTTTCCTGATTGTGGATGCAATGTGATCAGCTACTTCAAGTTCCTGTTGTCTTCATTGATTATATATAATCAATTCACTAGGGGATGCTTTGGGGAAAACAGACTTAAGGAAACAGGACCAGATATAACTGGTTGCTAAGTCCCTTCACTCTTCTCAAAGGAGCTGGGAACTGGCCACATGCTGCTTCATACCCCCTGACCTGGTATTCATAACCCAAGAGAGTGATAGACCTCTGTCTCTCTCCTTTTAAGAGATAATGTCTGCAGGCAAGAGGGCATGCCTTAAGGCTAGTACTCCAAAGCTATTGAGGGAATGAATTCTCACACTTCCCTTTTTTGTCCTACTTGTTCCTTCTATAACAAACTCCTTTGCCTGCAGGAAGTAAACCTAAAGGTATGTAAAGAAATGAAATTTGGCAAATGGATGTGTTTCATTTTGGAGAATTTGGAAAATTAAAATATGTGCACCATACAGTAGTCACACTTTCAGTATTTCAATGGGCAAGAGTTTTGAGTTATATAAAGGATGATTCTGTATTTATAGACCTATTAGAAATCATGGCCATCAAGGGAACACCTGCACAAATTAAGACTGACAATGCTCTAACATATGTCTCTAGTAAAATGAACACCTTTTTACATATTATAGTATAAAGCATATTACATATATACCACACAATTCTACAGGGCAGCTGTCATAGAAAGATCCAATTGAACTTTAAAAGAAATGCTTAATAAATGGGTAAGGGGAACTCAGAACCCCCAGAGATAGAGTGATGCTCATCATACTTGAAGGCCCCATAACTGGGTTCCAAAACTGGCATACGAAACATAACTTCTGCTTCACGATTCTGAGCATATTATAAGGTCATGGGTCAGGAATACAAATTCAGGTGGCTCCACACAACATGATCTAATGCAGCAGCAATGAAAAGAATGATTTGTAGTCAAAGAACAAAACAACTTAATAAGCCAGGAGTTCCCCAATTTAATTAGGGGGAATATTTGGTAGGCAGGTGGTATAAATGTGGGGAAAATTCTGACATATGCTTTAGATATTATTTGAGAATATTATTCACTGTGGGAATGTTGAAGCTAGTGTAGGGTTGTCAATATATTCTAGAGGCTTTCCTGATAGTTGAAAGGACATTCATTTACACATGTAAGTGGGAAATGAATGGCAAATAATGCTACTACCCATAACTCAAGATAATTTATCTCTGAATCTGCAGTATTCGAATTCTACAATAACAAAGTTCTAATGAATCCTCAATTCTATAATACCTTTATCATATGTGTGGCTTTGTTTCTTAGAAACCTGAGTTTATAATACCAAGTATTAACAATTTAGAAACTGTAAAGGTGCTAATCACAATTTCATTGTGTCGTGATACCCTGTATTAGATTATCACAACTTGATACATTGACCTTCTTTTATTTTTTAAAAACTTGGCTTTGTAAGTTGTAAAATCAATCAAACAAACACCTCTGCTTTTACATAATGGAGAGATGACAGCTAACATCACCTACTGGAGGAAAGTAAACAGAAAAGACAGTGACTCCAAGAAATCCTACTCATTATGCTTACTTTAATTTGTCAGTATACAGGAATTACTGTTGATATTTGGATAAAATCAAAGGGTGAATGAAAAAACATGCCAATCACATCATTTAACTAAATAGGGAACTAAACAAGCAGGAAAATAATACATTGTTTTTGTGATTTATCATACTGGTCTGCAGACCAAGGTAAGTCCTCATGTGAGTATATGCTGATGTAAAAGATAAGGAAAATATCTTCTGAGTGGCAGGGGTATTTATGGAAGCTGTGTGTGTGGCTCAGCTTTCAGCCTCTTGTCCTATTTTCTTCACAAAGTTAACTTTGTGTATGAAAATTTCCCTTGGTTGGATTTTAGTTCTTTCCCCATCTTTTGACAGTGCTGAACGTTGAATGAATTTGAGTTCCTTACGGCCAACACTGTTTTTCCTTATAATTATTTTTTGAAATATGAAAGAGGAACTTGGCTCTGATGCTGTTACTAGAATTTTTAGAAACCTGGGTCATGGCAGACCTAGGAAATTAGGTTTAGCCATTTGGCTTCAATATAGCATTTTCAGAGGTAAGTCACAGTTAAAGGCAAACAAAAGAGATTTGTGCAGCAAATGGCCCTGCTGGAAAGAGAAAAATTAAAGAGGTCAATTGATTCCAATGTTTATGGGACCTGAAATAAGGTTTAGGTTTAAATAAAAAGTAAGATATATACATAATTATACAATTCTGTGTAAGGTATGGTTCCACATATATTGGCCCTTCATTTTCTCAGTGCCAACCTGTCCTGCAAGGTAGTCTGATGATGATGTTATCAAAAACATGAAATATTTTCTGAGGAAACAAGTTCTTCCATTTGATAGATCAGCCTTTCCCTTTCCCCAGAGCTAGATTCCTAGAGAAAGTACAATTTTCTGACACAGAAAAGTATGTGAATGAAAAGCAGAGGGAGCACAGTCCACTGAACCTTCTGCTGATTAACAGACTAGAACTTCAATGGTCATGGAGAGATGGGAATGATCCAAGGCCAGAGCCCAATTAAAATTCATCTTATACTACCTTTAGTCCCTCTATTAGATATTTCTTTCCCATCTCTGTATCTGATCTAACATCTCTTTGGTTATCAGCTGAAACTTTTTTAAAAGTATAAAGTTAGCACAAGTTTCCATAGACCCAAATGCTAACTATGCCATCAGATAACATCTCAGGCCTGTAAAGGAAGTTTCCTTGCTTTGCTGTAACTGGCTCATATGATATTTTTTGCCAGTGTACTTGGAGTGTGTCTTGATTTGTGAGTTTCTTTGTTCTGCTCCTTTTAAAAAGTTTTAAGAAATTGCTATCTCATTGAAACATGGAATTTGGGAAAGTATGAATCTTTTTATTTTTTACTGGGCCATAGTCACTCATATTTGTCTTTAGAATAAACCAACTATTTTATTGTTTTGAGGTGAGAACTCTTTCTTTTGTAAACAAGTCTGGTAGCACCTGGGTCTCTTGAAAATGTCTTTTATTCTGTTAGGATAGGATAGTATATTGAGATCAGGCTGTGCCTTTCCTCAAGTTACTTTCTATTGTGTAAAACAGTTGTTTTTCAGACTGCGGCTTGCTTTAAGAGACTCCCTTTTACAAGTAGCACTCCATTCTGAGTGCAAACAGAAACAGAATGACTCTACACCTTGTCAGTCAAGGGAAGAAAATCTATCTGGAACCACTCAGAAGGAACAGACTGATAAATAAACATTTCTAAAAATGAAAAGAAATGCCACTATATAAAATTCATCACAGTAAATTTGGACCATATGAGCACATATGTGTATGTAAATGTCATATCAGAAAAACTTATTGAACAGTCCAAACTAAGGAAAGAGTGCAACACTCTCACCTGCTGTCCTTAAAGAGAACACCTAACATAAAGATGGCTACAACCCTTAAAGACTTGTTATCTGGTCAATTAGTATGTGTATAAGGGACTAATAGACAGAGAAATCTAGAGTATTCAAAGGGTTTTGTACATCCTGGTCTCTACTGCTAACAGTGCCTACCTACTTGAATTGTCTTTTATTCACCCACCAGTTCATTCAATGGACCTACTGTCTCTTTGTCGACCTAATTTATGTTTTTGGATCCCAGTCTACCTCCTTTTATAGCCTCTATAATCTTGTGCCTTGTTTCTATTTAACCAAGAGCCTCCCCTGGACTCTAATACAGCTGCATGATTCTGTAGCACTGTCTGCATCATACCTCTAAATGGGATTATTAATTTCATATCTAAGTACTTACAGTGATTTTCATTTCTTCTGTATTCGTTCTTTGCTTTTGCCTTTCAGTAAGGCCTCTTTGAAACTCCTGAATTCTTCAGTGACCTCTGTAATACTTTTGTAGACATTCTGAACTATTTACACATAAATTAGATAGGTATATAGATACATTTATTGTTCGAGGTATAAAAATTATATGAGAGTTGATATTAGTAGTAAAGTTTGGAATAAAATTCAAGGTGCTGGTGGCAATGATCAGTGGTAAAGGTGCTTCTTTCCAAGTCTGCTGACCAGAGTTAAGTTCCTAGAATCCACAGTGTGGGAGGAGAGAATCAACTATTCTGATATGAACATTGTAGCATTATGTGCCCCCAAGCCATAATACATAAATAAATGTAATTTTGAAAGTTTTAGAGATTAAAATAAAATAACTTTTGTTTGCCTCAACTAGCTAGCTGTCAAGTGAAATCTAGACTACTTGGCAAACTGAACCAAAGGGATGTCTATAGTTTGTGAGTTTATTGTTTTTCTGACAATGTAGATAGACACAAATTGATGTGACCATGTTTCCAGTAATAATGCCAAATAATTTTTATATCAGCAAAATATCTTTTTTTGGTTTTTAGAGACCAGGTCTCTCTCTATTGTTTTGGATACTGTCCTGGAACTCGCTCTGTAGACCAGGCTGGCCTCGAACTCACAGAGATACGCCTGCCTCTGCCTCCCAAGTGCTGGGATCAAAGGCATGCACCATCAATGCCGGGCTCAGCAAAATATCTTAAAATTCACCTAAATTCTGACACTTATGAGAGTTATAACAAATTCCCAGGAGACTAGTTCTAGTTTTAGTAACAAGTTGGCTATAAATTAGATGTTCCACCCTTCATTTCAGATTTTCTTGTTTGCTAGAGTGAATCATAGAACTCTGGAAAGCACTTCATTTGCCATTAATTATTTATTATGAGATAATGCTCAGTAGTAGTGATATTAAGATATGCATAGGGCAAGACACAGGGAAATGGATATAGGTCTTCCATACCAGTGCACCACCATGTTCACCAAACTGAAAGCTTTGCAAACCATTCATTTTAGCTTTTTAAAATTTTTAACGAAATATTCATTACAAAAGCAAAAGTGATCAAGTTATCACCCACTGGTCACTCCTGACTGACCTAATTTTCAACTTCCTACTCCTATCTAAAGGCTGAGTAGCACTAAACACTCTGACCTGTCGTCAGAATTTGGGTTACCCAGACAACTAGTTCCCATTCTGAGACTATGAAGAGTTCTTAGTCAAGGTGACTGTCAGGGCACATTTTTAGTCCCAGTATTTGGATAGCAAAGACAGGCAGGTCTCAGAGTTCTTGGCTAGTCTAGACTATTTAGGGAGTTCCAGGCCAGCCAGATACATAGTCGAAGTCTATCTACAACCAAACAAGTCAGTTTGAGTTATTAATCATTCATTAGCATACAAAAGATGCTTCAAATTCTAAGTATGTGTTTCTAATTACAATCACACTATCAAGATGGAAAACAGGACATTTCTACCATCTCAACGTATTTCTCCATGAGATACTATTATGCTATCTGCCATGAGCATGCTCAGAAATATAGTTCGTGTTCAATTATCTGTAGCTATCCACCCCTTAGAAGCTGAGATAGATATAAAGTAGTCTCTGGCAGACAGGTGACATAACAAACCAAAACTGGCTGGAATTATGTTGGAGAAGCTACTTTCAGTCAGGCTGGTGCTGGCTTTGAGGTTTGCGTGGAGCAGACCATTTGTTTGTGCTACATGAAGAAGGGTCAATAAGGGGAATGTGGTATCTTCTAACAGACAGTGCTGTTCATGTTCACATAAGTGTTCCTTCATCCTCTATCCTCAAAATGGATAAAAAGCTGCTTTCAAGATTGGCTCTCTACTGTTTTATACAATATAAAGTAACTGAAGGGAAGGTGCAGCCTGATCTCAACAAATAGTTTTTAATACCAGTAGGAGAAAGAACTGATTAAGGGGCCAGTCATCTCAAGGTCACTTTCTGGGCATTGAAATGAGTTTCAGACTTACATAAAGAAGGAATTGGTTAAAGGACAAGAGGTTTGCATAAATAAATAGATGTAGTCAAGATGTGGTCTCCTCAATCATTGTTTCATGGTTCTAAAAAGTTTTCTAAAATGGCCTTGTTGTTTAAGATAATATAATGGTCATTATTCTTGCTCTAAGGTGTAGCCTTGATCATGATAATTGTCCTCATCTGAAGGTGAACTGTTATTTGAGATTTCATTCTTCTGACATCCAGATTGATTTTAGATTTGGGATAATGACTTATTTCTGTGTGATCTGCATTGAAATGGAAGGTGTATGATAGATACTCATTCTTATTTTATTTTTATTTTTTTATATTTCTTTTTTATTATTCATTTTTAAATTTAAATTTAAATTAGAAACAAGGTTGCTTCACAAGTCAGTTCCAGGTCCCTCTCCGATTCCTTCCCCTCTTCCCGTGCCCTCTCCCTAGCCCCCCCCAATATCCCCTCATTGCCCCAGGGAGGGTGAAGCCCTCCATACCACCCTGAATGCTCCCGATCTCGTCTGATACACATTCCTTAAGAGATTAACATGCATATGTGCAGAAGTAAACAGGTGACCCAAAGTAAGGGAAACAAACACAAAATCAAGGCAGAGATGCCAGTCCCCTATTTTGTATTTTGTTATCTTTAGTGCCTAAAAGAGAAGGCAGTGTTTTCCCTAAAGGTACATTCAAAGCACCTGTTTTAATTAATATGGTTTGAATGGCAGCAATGAATCCAACACCACCCAACTTTCCACTATTTTAATTCACTTATGTCAGAAATACTATTGAAAATACTTTTCTTGTAGTATAAGATGATTCTCATTCAAATATTAAAAATTTATTTCTGAATTTCTTTATCTTAGTATAAAGGAAAGTAATGAGAATTGATATGATTGATAAGAAAAACTTGTTTAAAAACTGAACACTAACTCAAGATGCATTGAAGATATAGCAAAACAAAGGGTAAAGGAGAAAAAGAAATAAAAGTAAACAAAACTCGGGCATTACAATTTTATAGATGTTACATATATTCTTAAAAACACTCTGTTTCATGAACCTTGGGAACACACAGGTCCACAGCATGTTGTAGGATTTCAGCTATTGTTACTATTGCTAATGAAAAAGAAATTAAAGGAGTGGTGAATAGCCAGAAAAAGGACAAGTTTCATGTTACAGCTCAGAAATACAGGTTGATATTTGCTTTGTAAATTGAATAGAGTGAAATGGATTAGCCTGGGTCACAACCTTAGTGTTGCTTTTCAAATCAATTGTAAATTTCTTAATACAGCCTGCTTCTCCATGCGGGAAGCTCAGGAGAAGTAGATTTCTATCTTTGATGTGCTTATTAAGCTCAATAAGCAGTCTAATGCAAACGATGAGTATTTAATTGCCATATTATCACTTGACTAAATTTTAATTAAATGCTCATTTAAAGCACCTCAAATGTTATCATTCATGTTAATATGAATTTGATTCTTTATAAATCTACTTAAACTTTCTGCTCTCCTATTTGACAATGAAACATGGATAGTTTAATATTTAGCATAGAAGCACATTTTCTATTGCATTATAAGATGTTTTACCTACTGATAATACAAGCAACAAAATCATTATAATATTTATATACTACATGAAATTTTGCTACATGATATAATCTGTTATATATATATATTGGACATAATCTATATTAACATATGTTTCTTGTTTTCTCATTATACTTTCCAACTTAACAACAACATATGATTCTTCTTATACTTCCTTACTCTTTAAGAATACAGTGTTCACACTAATTCATTTGTCATTCATGAATTACATTTTATCAGTATTTTTGTTAAACTTTAAGGGCAATGTTACGCAGTGTATAAAAGTGGACTGGTTACATTTTTCAAATTTTTTTGCAGCATTTGATTTAGTAGGGGTGATATGATGAAAATCAGAAAAATAGCTCAATTAGAAAATTATTTTTGTAAAAGATATATTGAATTATAATTAATTCACAAAACAGCTACAATTTGATGAGTCTACATATACACAAACACCCATAAGTATACATTTATGGTCTCTTTGTTGTGGTGGTCAAATCACTTAAAAGGAGATATAAATTCTTAACATTTTCTGAAGTCCAAAATTGTTTAAATTTTATTCATCTGAATAACTGTAACTTTATCACATTGAAAAATCTCCCATGCCAGTGATATTCCAATTCATAATAATCACTATTCTCACCTCTTTTTATGACATTTTTAATATAATCAGATAAGTAGAATCTCCACTACTTTTCATTATTTGATTGTAAATCTTCAATATTTATGCCTCTGTGACTAGTCTGTCATTTAGCATAATGCTTCCCAATGTTCATCCATAATGTATTACGTATTAACATTACTTTTATAGGACTTCTTATTAGATTTATTTTACATGTATGGATGTTTTGTCTGCAGGTGTGCCTGTGAACCCATTGTGTACCTGGTACTGACTGAACATGGGTCCTCTGCATAAACAACTGCTCTTAGCCATAGGACCATTGCTGTAGCCATGACTAACATTTCTTTTTAAAGGCTGAGTAGTATTCATTTTGCTTTACTCAGTTTTTTCCTTTTCTGTGAGAAAATAAATTGAGGGAAAAAGGATTTATTTTTGCCTAATAGCTTCAGAAGTTTCATTTCATGCATGGCTGACTCTACTGCTTTTGTGCCTGTGGCAAACAAAAAACATTACAGTCAGAATTTTGTGTCAGTGCTGACCTGCTGAGAGCATGCAACGTGGGATACTAAAAGAGAGTAAAAGGAAGGAAAAGATGATTAGACACACACCTCAAATGCTAATCACCAGAGATTTAGTTGATCAAAATAGGTGTCACATTTCCTACTTCCTATTACTATTCAATAGTACCAGCACATTATGAATTCATGAATAAATTAATACACAGATTAAATAACAGCCTTCATAATTCAGTCACCTCTTAGTGGTTGTTTGCACCAGTTATGAACCAAACATTCAACAATTGAAAATGAAAATCAGAGAACATCCAGGGTGTAAATCCTAGTGTCCCTCCTTTTTTGTGAGATCAGCATCTCTCTTTGGCTATTTGCCTTTGTGTATGACAGGTAAGTTTGTCTATAAGCTTCCAGGAATTCGGTATCCATCTCCTATCTCATCATAGGAATACTGAGATTACAAATGCTTGGTTCTAAAGCCAATATTTTTCTTTATTTTATTTTACATACCAACCACAGTGGTGCCTCCCTTCCATTCTTCCCCCTTCTATCCATCCCCTCCCCCCTAATCCCCACCTTTCTTCTACCCATTCCATGCATTCCTCCTTTGTCTCCCTTGGGAATCAACAAAGCATGGCCTATCAAGTTGAGGCAGAATCAAGCTCCTTCCCACTGCATCCAGGTTAAACAAGGCATCCCACCATAGGGAACAGGTTCCAAAGAGCTAGCTCATGAATTAAGGACAGGTCCTATTCCACTGCTAGGGACCCCACCAAAGAACAAGCTACACAACTCTCACACACATGCAGAGGCCTATATCTGTCCCATGCTGACTCCCTAGCTGTCCTTCCAGAGTCTGTGACCTCCCACAAGCCCAAGTCAGCTGTCTCTGTGGATTTTCCAGTAAAGATCTTGATCCGTTTGATCATATAATCACTCTACCCTCTCTTCAACTGGCCTCCTGGACTTCAGTCCAGTACTTGACTGTAGTTCTCTGCATCTGCTTACATCGGGTACTAGATGAAGGCTCCATGATGACAATTGGGGTAGTTGCAAATCTGATTACAAGGGAAGGCCGGTTCAGGCACACACTCCACGATTGCTAGGAGTCTTAATTGGGGTCATTCTTGCGTGTTTCTGGAAGTTTCCCTGACACCATGCTTCCCCCTAATCCCACAATGGCCCACTTTATCAGGAAGTCTCTTTTGTTACTGACCATTCCATCTAGCCCCCAACTTGACTACCCTGATCCCTCATGTTCCCATTCCCCCCAACCTCTTCCCCTACACCTCTCCCCACCCTCAGTTTACCCAGGACATTTCATCTATTTCCTCTTACTAGGGAGATCCATGCATCCCTCTTAAGGTCCTTCTTGTTACCTAGCTTCTCTGGGACTGAGAATTGTAGCCTGGTTATCCTTTGCTTTACATATAATATCCACTTGTGAGTGACTACATACCATGTTTGTATTTCTGGGTCTGGGTTGCCTCACTCAAGATTTTTCTTCTAGTTCCATTCATTTGCCTGCTTTAATGATGTCATTGATTTTTCATGCTGAGTAATATTTTACTTTGTAGATATACCACATTTTTTAATCTATTCTTTGGTTGAGGGGCATCTAGTTTGTTTTCAGGTTCTGGCTATTTCAAGCAATGATGCTATGAACATAGTGGAGGAATTGTCCTTGTGTTATGGCTGAGTATCCTTTGGGTATATGCCCAAGAGTGGTATCACTGGTTCTTGAGGTAGATTGATTCCTAAATTTTTGAGAAACAACCATACTGATTTCCAAAGTGGCTGTGCAAGTTTTCACTCCCACAGTAGAGGAGTGTTCTCCTTACTTCACAACCTCTCCAACATGAGCTGTCACCAGTGTTTTTTTGATCTTAGCCACTCTGAGAGGTATAAAATGGTATCTCAATCATTTTGATTTGCATTTTCATGATGCTAAGGATGTTGAACCCTTCTTTAAGTGTATATTGTCGAGAATTCTGTTTAAATCTGTACACCATTTTGTTAAGAGAAGCTTTTTCATTGAGAGAATGCCTTCCCGCCAGCCTGGTTCTAGAGCCGCATCAGTCCCAAATAAACACACAGGAGGCTATAATAATTATGAAGCTGTTGGCCTTGCTTGTTTCTTACTGGCTAGCTCTGACTTAAGTATTTACCCCATAATTGTTAATCTAAGTATGTTTCTTACCGGAGAATAGTTCCGGGCTTCCTACCCCATGGCGTTACATCTCGACTCCCTGTGTTTCTCCTACCCAGAGTCCTTCTGGTCTCCTAGTCCCTCATATCTTGATTCCCTATAGGCCAGACAGCGCTTTATTGACAAATGCACAGGACCTCCCCAACACCATTTTAATGGTATCATGTGGTAATACACTATTTATGATTTATTAAAACTTGCCTGAGTATTCAGAAAGCCAAGTCATCCTCAAGTTATATTGATCAAGAGGTGGTGGTACAGACCTTTAATCCCAGGGCTCAAGATTAAGAGGCAGATGAATCTCTGTTACTTTAAGGCCACCATGACCTGCAAATGAGTGAAGAATAGCAGAGCTCATGACTTTAATTCCAGCATTAGGAAGGTATATAAAACAGGAGCAAGATTTCATAGTTGACATTCATTCTCCAACCACATTGAGTATAGGAAGGCATATAGTCTCCAGCCACACTGAGGAGAGACAGCAGTCTGAGGTTTGGTGGAGAGTGTGGATCAGTCCTTTCAGCATGAAGTAGATATAAGAAGCTAGTGGTCAGATGCTTTGCTTTTCTGATCTTTAACTTGAAGCTTGGACCACAATATCAGTCTCGGGGTCTTTTATTTTTCATGCTGCAGGATTATTTACTATTTGATGTTTAGTTTCTTGAGTTCTATATGTATTTTGGATATCAGTTCTCTGTCATATGTAGCATTGGTGAGATCTTTTCCTATTCTGTAGGCTGTTTAGTCTTATTGACATAGTCCTTTGCCTTACAGAAGTTTTTCAGTTTCAGGTGGTCCAGTTTATTAGTTGTTGATCTCAGTGTCTGTGCTACTGGTGTTATATGCAGAAAGTGGTCTCCTGTGCCAATGCATTCCAGGCTACTTCCCACTTTATCTTCTATCAGCTTCAGTGTAGCTGGATTTATTTTTGAAGTATTTGATCCACTTGTACTTGAGTTTTGCGAAGGGTGATAGATTTGGATCCATTTGCATTCTTCTACATGCTGCCACCCAGTTATGCCAGCACTATTTGTTGAAGATGGATTTTTGTTTTTCCATTGTATATTTTTGGTGAAGCCCACTGAGAGACCCAGGCCCTAAAAATTCCAAACTTTTGCAGAACTGCAGCCATAATTCATGACAAACTGAAAGACAGGATGCAGGCCCTGTGAGTCATCAGGACATGACTACTGCCGACCTTAGTCCTACTTACAGGAAAACCCAGACATTCCTCCTCCTGGGAAGGAGTCAATCAAACACAAGACAGACTCTGTTGAGATAAGATAAAACTTAGAAACTGTATAACTGTCACTAAGATGTTGAAACTTTCCACAAGACCCAAAATAACCAATTAGCTTATACCAGATAGCCCTTTACAAAGCTTGAGCCAATTCTGAGTCTATAACTATGCAGCTCTGAAACCTCCAAGCCCCCCTTGTCTAACAACAATAAAAGCCCTCATGCCTTGTTACTCTAGCCTCCCCTGCTCCACTGCTGAGAGTTAACTTGAAATAAAGACCCTTTGCTTTATCAATGAATTTGGACTCTTGGTGGTCTCTCAGGGGTCCAGACTTGGGGCACAATATCAACATTTTAAAAAATGTTCTTTTATTGAGATCATAATATAATTCCATGGTTTCTCCCTTCCTTTTCCTCCCTCCAAAATTTCCATATATACTTTCTTGCATTTTTTCAAATTTGTGGCCTCAAGTAATGTTAAACAGACAGAGAATCTTTCACATATGTATGTATGTATGTATGTATGTATGTATGTATGTATGTATAGCTATGTATTTGCTATTGGTTAATCAGCTGGTGTGTTCTTCCTTGGAGAAAACTGTTTCTCCAGCTCTCGGTATTCATTGGACCTCTGTAGTTTTCTGTGTAAGAATGAGGCTTTCTCCCACCCATATTACCTTGTATCTTTTCTTGTCCTTCTTCAGCTGATGTTTAGGTATTCATGGTGGTAGTCATAGTGGTTTGAATAAGAATGGACCCCATAGGCTCATATGTTTGAATGAAGAAGTGTTACCAGGGCTGGGCTCCAAGGTTTAAAAGCCCAAGTCAGGCTCAATGGCTCTCTCTTCCTGCTGCCTGCAGACCCAGATGTAGAACTCTCAGCTACTTCTCCAGCAACATATCTGCCTGCTTGTGGCCATGTCCTGAGCCATGATAATAATTAACTGAATCTGAATCTGTAAGCAAGCTCTAATTAAATGTTTTCTTTTAGTAAGTTGTCACGGTCATGGTGTATCTTTACAACAATAGATAACTAATACAGTGGGAGTATAGGGTGTACTAATGGTATTACTAAGAGTCATAATCTCAAAGCAAACTCCCTAATTCTCAGGTTCTTACAACCCTTCTGGTTCCCCTTCCACAAATCCCTGAGCCTTAGGTGTGGTTGTTGTATTGGAGATGCTACATCAATTGGGACTGGGATCAAAAAACCTCTGCATTTTGATTGCATATTGTAATGTATATTCTACCCGCCAACAGCTTAGCCCCCAAATAACACACAAGACACTATATTAATTATGAAGCTGTTGGCCATTTTCTATGGTTTCTTAATGGCTATCTCTGACTTAACTATTGACTCATAATTGCTAATATTTATTTCTATAAGGACTTATCTTTCCGAGGACAGCATCCTGACCCATTCTCTCTTCCCCAGGATCACATGCCAACGACTCTCTTCACTATTTCCCAGAATCCTCCTAGACTCCTAGTCCCACCTATCCCACTTCCCTATTGGCCAACAGTGCTTTATTCATCAACATATACACAAAAGAACTTCCACCATCAGCATATGATTTTTAAATGTATTTTTTTATCTTAGAAGGACTCTTATTTACATATTAATCACCGCATTCCCTCACCCTCCCATCCTCCCATGCTCCCGACCGACCCCCCAACCTGCCCCCCAACTACTTCCCAGAGATAGTGAGGCCCTCCATGAGTCACCATCAAAGTCCATCACATTGTTTGGGGGAGGGCCCAGGCCCTCCTTCCCATATCTGGGCTGCAATAGTTTCCCTCCATTCGGAATGGGCTCACAAATGTTCTCTAGGGATAAATACTGGCTCTAACATCCACATTCAGAGGGCTTGATTCAGTCCAATGCTGGGTCCCCAGTTTTACGACTAGGGTCTCCTTGCTATCAATAGATCAAGCCACTTGTTTCTGCGGGTTTCTCCAGCACAGTTTTGGCTCCACAACTGGATTCCAGGAGCATGGCTCAAGTTTAACTGTGGGTGCATGTTTCTGCTTCAATCCGCTACAGGATAACGGCTCTAGGAATGGCAACCAAGGTAGTCATCAATCTCATTATAGGGGAAGGGCATCAAAGGCAGCCTCTGCACCATTACCTCCATTACCTAGATTTTTAGTTGGGGTCATCCCTGTAGATCGCCTAACATTTCCCCTGTGCCAGACCTCTCTCCAAACCTGTACTGGCTCCCTCTATCAAGGCATCTCTTTTCTTGCCCTCTTGTATTACTCCCCGTCTCAGTCCTCCTGTTCTCCTTCCCCCTCCCCTTATCGCAATCATCACTTCCCAACTCCCTCCTCTGTCCCCTCCCCTGTGCTCCCAATTTGTTCAGGGTTTCTTTTCCCAGTCCCCTCTTTGGCAGAACAGGCATTCTTCTCTTGGGGTCTGCCTTGTTTCCTAGCTTCTCTAGTGGTGTGGACTGCAGGCTGGTATTCTTTTGCTCTATGTCCAATATCCATATATGAGTGAGTATATACTCTGCTTGTCTTTCTGTGATTGGGTTACCTCACTCAGAATGGTTTCTTCCAATTCCATCCATTTGCCTTCAAATTTCAAGATTTCATTGTTTTTTATTGTTGAGTAATAATCCATTCTGTAAATGTACCAAATTTTTTCCATCCATTCTTCAGTTGAGGGGCATCTAGGTTGCTTGAAGATTCTGCTATTACAAACAACACTGCTATGAACATAATTGAACATATTTCCTTGTTGTATGAATGTGCATCCTTTGGGTATATGCCCAAGAGAGTAATTGCTGGATCTTGAGGTAGACTGATACCCATTTTCCTGAGAAACTACCATACTGATTTTAAAAGTGGTCATACAAGTTTGCACTCCCACCAGCAATGGAGGAGTGTTTCTCTTTCCACATCCTCAACAGCATAGACTGTCACCAGTGTTTTTGATTTTGGCCAATCTGGCCTGTGTAAGATGGTGTCTCAGAGTTGTTTTGAGTTGCATTTCCCTGATGGTTAAGGATGTTGACCACTTTCTTAAGCATTTTTCAGCCATTTTAGAGTCCTGTATTGAAAATTATCTATTTAGTTCTGCACATCACTTTTTAATTGAATTGTTTAGTGTTTTGGTGGCTAGCTTCTTGAATTCTTTGTATAATTTGGAAATCAGCCCTTTGCCTGATGTGGGGTTAATGAAGATCTTTTCCCATTCTGTAGGCTGCTTTTTTGTCTTGATGACTGTGTCCTTTGCCTTACAGAAGCTTCTCAGTTTCAGGAGGTCTCATTTATTAATTGTAGATCTTAATGTCTGTGCTACTGGTGTTATGCTCAGGAAACAGTCTCCTTTACCAATTCATTCAGAGATATCTCACACTATCTCTTATAAGAGCTTCAATGTAGCTGAATTTATGTTGAGGTCTTTGACCCATTTGGACTTACGTTTTGTGCATAGTGAAAGATATGGTTCTATCTACAATCTTCTACATGTCCACAGTCAGTTATGCCAGCAGCATTTGTTGAAGAGGTTTTCTTTTTTCCATTTCATTACTTCAGGTTCTTTGTCAAAAATCAAGTGTTTATAGATGTGTTGATTAATATCAGGGTTTTCAATCCAATTCCATTGGTCTACCTGTCTACTTTTGTGTCATTACCAAGCTGTTTTCAGGACTACGGCTCTAAAATAGTGCTTGAAGTCAGATACGGTGATTCCTCCAAAGTTGCTTTATTATACAGGGTTGTTTTGGCTATCCTTGTTTTTTTGTTTTTCCATATAAAGTAGGGTATTGTTCTTTCAAGGTCTTGTGATGTTGATGGGGATTGCATTGAATCTGCAGATTGCTTTTGGCAAGATTGCCATTTTTACTATGTTGATACTACCTATCCAAGAGCATGGGAGATCTTTCCATTTTCTGGCATCTTTAATTTCTTTAAAAGACTCAAAGTTCTAACATACAGGTCCTTCATTTGTCTGATTAACATTACTCCAAAATATTTTATGTTGTTCATGGCTATTGTAATGGATGATGTTTCCCTGATTTCTTTCTCAGCCCGTTTATATTCTGTATATAGTAGGACTACTGAGTTTTTTTTCAGTTAATTTCATATCCTGCCACTTTGCTGAAGGTATTAATCAGATGTAGGAGTTCTCTGGTAGAGTGTTTTGGGTCACTTATATAAACTATCATATCATCTGCAAATAAAGAAAGGTTGATTTCTTCCTTTCCAGTTTAAATCCTCTTGATCTCCTTTTGTTGTCTTATTGCTCTAGCTAGAAGTTCAAGTACAGTATTAAAGAGATATGGAGAGAGTGGGCAACCTTGTCTTCCTCCTGATTTTAGAGGAATCATGTTGAGTTTCCTTCCATTTAGTTTGATGTTGGTTGTTGGTTTGCTGTGTATTACTTTTATTATATATAGGTATGTTCCTGTTATGCATGATCTCTCCATGACCTTTATCATGAAGGGGTGTTCGATTTTGTCAAAGGCTTTTTCAGCATCTGGTGCGATGATCATGTGTTTTTTCTTTTTCAGTTTGTTTATATGGTGAATTACATTGATGGATTTTCATATGTTGAACCATTCCTGCATCCCTGGGATGAAGCCTACTTGATCATGGTGGATGATTTTTCTGATGTGTTCTTGGATTTGATTTGCCAGTATTTGGTTGAGTATTTTTGCCTCGATGTACATGAGGGAGATTGGTCTGTAGTTCTCTTTCTTACTTGTGTCTTTGTGTGGCTTGGGTACCAAGGTCATTTTAATCTTATAGAAAGAGTTTGTCAGTTATCTTTCTGTTTTCTATTTTATGGAACTATTTGAGGATTACTGGTATTAGCTCTTCTTTGAATTTCTGGTAGAATTATGCACTGAAACTGTCTGGCCCTGAGCTTTTTTGTTGTTGTTGGGAGACTTTTGATGACTGCTTCAATTTCATTAGGAGTTATCTGTCTATTTAAATGGCTTATCTGTTCTTGATTTAATTTTGGTAAGTGATATCTATCCAGAAAATTGTCCATTTCCTTTTGATTTTCAAATTTTGTGGGGTACAGGTTTTCAAAATATGACCTGATTATTCTCTGGATTTCCTCAGTGTCCATTGCTGTGACCCCCCTTTCATTCCTGATTTTGTTAATCTGCATGCTGTGTCTCTGTCTTTTGCTTAGTTTAGATAAAGGTTTGTCTACCTTGTTGATTTTCTCAACCAACTCTTTGTTACATTGTTTCTTTGAATTGTTTTCCTAGTTTCTACTTTATTGATTTCAACCCTCAATTTTACTATTTTCTGGTGTCTACTCCTCAGGGTGAGTTTGCTTCTTTTTGTTCTATAGCTTTCAGTTGTGCTGTTAATTCTCTACTGTGTCTATTCTTCAGTTTCTTCATGTGGGCTCTTTGCACTATGTATTTTCCTCTTTGTACAGCTTTGAAAGTTTGGGTATGTTGTATCTACATTCTCATTGAATTTTAGGAACTTTTGCAATTACTTTTTTTACTTCTTCCTTCACCCAGGAATAGTGCAATTGTAGATTGTTCAACTTCCTTGAGTTTGTAGGGTTTCTGCAATTTTTGCTGTTGTTGAATTATAACTTTAAACGATGGGGATATGATAGGATACAGGAATTTATTCCAAAGTTTTGTATCTGTTGAAGTTTTCTATGTTGCCGAGTATGTGGTCAATTTTAGAGAAGGTTTCATGTGGTGCTGAGAAGAAGGTATATTCTTTTGTGTTTTGATGGAATGTTCTACATATGTCTTTTAAACCCAGTTGGATCATTACTTCTGTTCTTTCCTTTGTTTCTTTGTTAAATTTCTGTCTGGTGGTCCTGTCTACTGGTGAGAGTGGGATGTTTAAATCTCCCACTGTAAGTGTGTGAGGTTTTATGTGTGATTTGAGCTTTAGTAATGTTTCTTTATGAATGTGGGTGCCTTGATATTTGGGGCATAGATGTTCAGAATTGAGACTTTTGAATTGATGGACTTTTCCTGTGATGAATATGAAATGCCACGTCTTCATCTCTTTTGATTAATTTTAGTTTGACATCTAATTTGTTAGATATTAGGATTGATACACCAGCTTGCTGCTTGGGTCCATTTGATAGGAAAATCTTTTCCCAAACCTTTACTCTGAGGTAATGTCTGTCTTTGATATTGAGATGTGTTTCATTTATGCAACAGAAGGATGGATTCTGTCTTTGGATTCTGTTAGACTGTGTTTTTATATAGGCAAGTGAATTCCATTGACATTGAGGGATATTAATGAGCACTGGTTGTTGATTCTTGTTTGTTTTGGATTTGTTGATGGTGGTGGTATTTTGTGTGCATCCCACCCCTTTTTTTCTTTTGTTGTTTGGTAAAGAGGGATTATTGCCTGTGTTTTGTGAGTTTAGCTTTCTTCATTGGGTTGGATTTTTACTTCCATTTCTTTCTGTAGGGCTGGATTAGTACATATGTATTGTTTAAATCTGGTTTTGTTGTGGAATATCTTGTTTTCTCCATCTATAGTGATTGAAAACTTTTCTGGGTGCAGTAGTCAGGGCTGGCATCCATGTTCCCTTTGCAGTTGTTGAATGTCTGGCTTTCTATTTTCAGCATCCTCTCATTCTGTGTTTTCTTTATTATTTCTATTTCAGCTTTCAAGCCTTCAACTGCTTCAGTTGTTTCCTTCACTTGTTTGGTTGTTTTTTCTTGGCTTTCTTTAGATTCTTTAAGTGATTTGTTTATTTCTTGAATTTTTTGGTTTGTTTTTTCCTCTATATCATTTTTTTCTTCTATTTCCCTAATGGATTTTCTCCTTTCCTCTTTAAGGGCCTCTATCATCTTCATAACATAGGTTTTAATCTCCTTGTCTTCTGCTTCATCTTTGTTGGGCGTTTCAGGTCTTACTGGTGTGGAGTCCCTAGATTCTTGTGGAGTCTTATTGAACTTTCTGTTGTTGAATGTGTTCTTATACTGTTGTCTTCCCATCCCTTCTTCAAGTGGGTGCAATTGGGGTCTCTCCTTCTTCTCTAGTCTCCCGGCCACATAAGTGGGCCAAGACTTCAGTGTCTGCAACTCTGGATGGTCTGGCCTCTCCTGGTATTCTCCTCACTCAAGCAGAGGGCATAAGGGGACCAAGACTCAAGTGGGGACGATGACAGAAGAGTCCACTCTACTTGAGGAGCAGGCCCAGGAATATCCAAGGAGGGGGTATGATGGGAGTTGGGTCCCGAGTAGAGCCCACACTCACCTCAATCAGAGTAGAGGGCAGAGTGGGGACCAAGAGTGAGGTGTGACCACACTTTCCTGCCTGAGTAGGTCTACTCTAGGAGAGTAGCAGGCCCAGGAAGATCCAAGGAGCAGGAATGCTGGGTGTTGGGGCATGAGCCTATAGCATGTGATTTTCTGTAATGCTCTCCATGTGATGCAAAGAGAAGTTTTCTTGATGAAGGATGAAGACTACAATTATTTTTGGGTATAAGGACAAATATATATTGTCTCTTGTTTGGGGTTATGCTTATTTTATATGTTGGTGCCTGAAGATTCTTCTCCAATAATCATGAATTCACTAGCCCTGGCTAATTAGCTAGGTTTCCAGCAAGGGACTTAGGACTTTCTTGATGAAAGAATCTTAAGTCCAATTAGAGAGCTGTTACCAGCAACCTGTTTATGCCACTACTGTGCATTTAGGATTCTTTGCCATGCTGGTTATTGTGATTCATACACCTCATATCTGTGTAGGACTGTTGGTTACCTCCTTCTTTTGGAAACTTGCATTGTGCCTTTTGATACTATGCAAATTAGTCCTCTGGGAGGAGCCCTTTAGGCCAGTTTTATTTTAATAGCCTCTAAGCCTTGTGTCTGAAGTGTATGGCTTCTTTAGGAATACAGACTTTCCTTTTAACTCTGGGAGACAACCAAGGGAAACAGTATAACTTATAATGCTTGGGGAGTCCCTTGGACAAACCTGACCAACAACTCAAAAGAGGCCTTCCCATGCCTCAATTTCTGTGTATATTCTCAATATTTTTTCTCTAGTTCCCATGCTCATGCTGAAGGCATTTTACATATTAAGACATTTTCCTAGCCTCCTTTTTGTTTCTTTTAGACTAGAAGATCAGCCTTTATCTGTACTATGGTTTTATATACTATCCTTCTTTTTGCCCACCTGTTAACCTTCCCAGCCTATAGCAATTAATAGTATGCACTTTCATCAAAGAACTTTAAAACAATTTACATGTAACAGGAAACGTGTAAAATATGTTTGTCTGAGCCTGGTCTGTGGCAATTAAGAATAAGTCCAACTTTCTAGGTACTCTACTTTCTTCTAGTCATCTGTTTATCTGTAACCCATGAATCTCATTTTCTTTTCAATATAACAGCTTTGTAATGTGTTTTGAAATCCAATACTATGATGTTGCACTTTTTTTTTGGTTTTTACGAGACAGGGTTTCTCTGTATTGTTTTTGGAGGCTATCGGTCCAGCCCGGCCTCGAACTCACAGAGCCTGCCTCTGCCTCCCGAGTGCTGGGATTAAAGGCGTGAGCCACCACCGCCCGGTGATGTTCCATTTTTTATATATCATTTTTTATTTTAATTTTAAATAGCTTGTTTTACATGTCAATCCCAGTTCCCTCTCCCTCCCCTCCTCCCGCACTCCCCTTCCCCCCCAGCATAGAACCAAGAAAAGAGGATTGAGACAAGATCCTCTGAATGGATGGGGAACACGGTGAGGGGTAAGGGGGAGTGGGAGCTGGGAAGAAGAGAGGGGGAGAAGAGAAAGACAGAGTAGGTCATGGGGGAACAGGAAGTTGAGTGGGTGGGGGTAGAATAGGGGGAAAAGGGAATCATAGGTTAGAAGACGGATCAGGCACCAGAGTGACCTCTAGTGATCTAAAGGGATAACACCAATTGGCAAGCTAAGTAATAGTGGAGAGACCACCTCGAATGCCCATTCCTGATAGTGAACTTGATGTCTATAACCATCTGGGAGCCTTCATCCAGTGGCTGATGGAAGCAGAGGCAAACACACAGTTAAACACTGAATTGAACTATGATGTTCCTTTTTATATTTGCTCAGAATGGTTTGGCTATTCAGGAGTTTTTGTTGTTTTGTATTAATACTACATGTGTTCTCATTATTTGAAGAACACAATTGGAATTTCAATAGTAATTGCATTGATTCTCTTTAGCACTTTGTGGAGTCATGGTACATTGATGATTTTGATTCTTCAAATCTGTGAACACGGGTTTCTTTTTTATATTGTGTTTCTTCACAATAGTATAACTAGTTCTATAATTTCTTTCATTTTGCTGCTTTTTCTCATTTTTATTAGTTTTTAAAATATTTGTACAATATATTTGATCACATTTACCCATCTTCTGCACTCCTAGATCCATCACTCCTCTCTACCCACTCATCTCCATGTCCTCCTTTTTATTTTATTTTTGGTTAACCCCACAAAGTTTACCTCATAGTACTCATATACTTCACAGCAATAGAAAGCCTAATTCAGATAACATCATTCTGGTTTTTATGTTTAAGCATATTCTTCATCATCATTGCTTCACTTATCAGGCTTTCACATACGCTTTGAAGGGAATACAACCCTACTATATATTGACAGAAGTCCAAAACCTCCCTAAATATATGTCAACAGAAGCCTCTGTGATACTTTAACTCTTGTATTCTTTATGCTTACAACACCAGTATCAGCAGGATAACAGCAAGATCAGCTCCTTGTAGCTAGGACATCCTGAGAACATAGCAGCAATGGGTTCTAAATATCTTGGCAACTAAGACCCAATATGCAGTTGCTTAAGTGTCCCTGTAGAAATTAATGGATATGGAATGGGATGCAAAACAGGAGAAGTGTTATGTCTCTTCTCAAGGGAAAGCATTTCAACTGTTTTTATAATTTTATACTGCAGAGCTTGCGCTGAGTGTGGTCTGACAAAAGACTGAATTGCCTTCAGGCATCTTTCTTAATGTCCTAGTGCAAAGCGTTTTTCTTTTTTCAAAGGTAATAAACTTTTTAATAATCTTATGCTATGCAGAAATTTCATCTGAATCAAAACATTCCTTACTGAATGGAGGAGGGAGGGCTTTAGATTCAGGAAGCAATTGCATCTTCCAGCTCCGGCAAAGCTCAAACTAGCAAGAATCACCCAACCCAAACATTGTAAAAATAATAAGTCACTTCAGCAAAGAGGAGAGTGACCAGTCTAGCATCCTGAAAACTACTCTGTGATTGGCTGAACTATCTGCAAATTGTGTAAAGTTGGGCAGGCATAATACACCTTTTATGAGTTGTCACCCAGTCTGGTGTGGGATTTTGGTGATGCACTGCCTTTGACTATTCCACACTACTGCAATTAACCATTCACTGAAGCTCACATGTAGTGGGAATAAACTCATTGGTTCATGGAGGTGGGCTTTAGAAGACCTTTAATTTGGTCTACTGTTGATACTTTCTCTGGGGGGAGTATATGTTTAATCACATATGTCTAGGGAAAGTGGCATGGAATTCTTAACATCTGATCAGGAAAAAACTTAATTAAAATGAGTCGGGATGAAGTGGTTCCACAGTAGGTGCTGAGGTATACTACTGAAGCTTATCTGTGTGGAAGAAGAACACGTAGTTATTAGCCTTTACATTGGTCTCTGATTTAGATAATGGAAAAAAGAGGGAATGAGACAGAGCTGTTTCCTTGCCATTTATTACGGTTGACAGGATACAAGGTAAAAATATTTTATGTAAGATCTGTGCTAAATAGCCTGATCTGGGTTCCAAGGTCTTAGAATTTGTGGGAAGAGTCAAATAATGAGGAATAACTGAACAAAGGAAAGGATCCACCTCAGATCTAACCTTTAATACAGAGAATGAGAAAAATCCATTATTCAATATTCTGATGATAGCCTTACTATTAGCTTACCATGGTAATCAATGATATTCAGTAAGGACTCATCACCTGAATTGCTTGAGATTGGAAAGACTTTTAAAATTGATTTATATATTTATCTTTGAATGTATGGTAATTTGAATGCAATTGTCCCCCACAACCCTAAAGGGAGTGGCACTATTAGGAGGTGTCACCTTACTGAAGTAGGTGTATCCTTGTTGGAGGAAGTGTGTCACTTTGAGGCTTCTTTTGCTCAAGCTTCCCTCAGTGTGACTTTCTATCAACTTCCTTCTGCCTGCACCTATTCCAGCACCAGATCTGCCTACCTGCTACCATGTTCCCCATCATAATGATAATGGACTGAACATCTGAAACTGTAAGCAAGCCACCCCAAATATATGTTTGCATTTATAAGAGTTGCCTTGGTCATGATGTCTCTTTATTGCAATAAAAACTGAAGACACCATGTATGCATGCATGTATTTATTTATTAGTTTATAAACATGTGTGCTTGCCTGAGTAAATGAATTCATGCTACATGTATGAAGGGTAGAAGAGCTGTCAGGTCCTTGGAATCTGTAGTTATAGGTTGTCATGAGTCATCAGATGTGGATCCTGGGAAATGAACCCCAGTGCTCTATAAGAGCATCAAATGCTCTTAACTACTAAGCTCAAGTGGCTAAGTTACTTAAGAAAGACCGTTACACAAGCAATGAAAAATCCTGTCAGATCCTGACTCATGAGCCTGGGGGACATGGATAGATATTATGAGTGCTGGGAATGCAGAGAAATTCAGTATAACTCCTCTTCCCTCCTGGAGATATAGGATACAAAGCCTAAGGCAATATTATCTACATCATCCCCAAATGGACTGGCTTCTATGAGCTATTAGGGACATAAAATTATCACCATCTGTGGTCCCCATAAATACTTGAGGCTCAACAATAATAGATGAAGGATATTCACCGCTGAGGAAAATGGAGAGGAGAGAGGTAGTATTATTTGATGCCTTATTCTCTGGGCCAGATTCAGTGTATTTACAGGACACTTAAAAAGAAACTAATTCAACAGAAACTAATTCATAATCTTTATGAGGTAGGAGAAGCTCTGTAAAATCTGAATGATTTTGATAGACATGGAAATGGGGTTCATAAAGTATAAACTAATCAAGTTGAAATGAAAGAAAGAAAGAAAGCAGAAAAAGGGATAAGTCTGCAGTTCCTTAAAAAAATGTTAACAGAGATTCCCTAGGAACGCACAAGCCACATTGTCAAGGAAAGCTATAAGCCTAACAGCTGTAGATATTCCTCCCTCCTTTCCTCCAAATCCAATCTGGAGTCTGACCCAGAGCTCTGTAGCAGATCACCTGCTGTGGCTCCCCCTTCTTCTCTATCCCCATCTCTAGTGGATCACACAAATCTCTTTCCCTGGCCTTCATTCCCACTCATACTGTTACCCTAACCTCTACCTTCAACCAGTATTCCTTGAGAATTCCCCAGTCAAACCTGGTAGAAAAGCAGGTAGGAGAGTTTCAGATCCTCACTCTCCCACCTTTCCTCCATATCTAAGCCATTAGTATCATCTCCAGCTCTGTAGCAGACTACCTGTTGTAGCCTCTCTTCACTCTCTGCCCTGACGCCCAGTAGACTAACATCTTGGTGAAAAATCCTGCGTTCTTCCCTACTTTGCACCCCCAAAACTCTTTTCAAAGTATCTTTATTTGCAGATGATAGGAAAGTATACATAAATGATCCCAAAAGTTTCACAGGAAACTCCTACAGCTGATAAACACAGCAAGTAGCTGAACACAAAATTAACTTACAAAAATAATATCCCTCCTATATACAAATGACAAATGGACTGAGAAAAAACTGATAGAAAAAGCATCTTCCACAATAACCTAAAATAATATAACAAATCATGGAAGTAACTCTAACCAAGCAAGCGAGAGATTTGTATGACAAAAACATCAAATCAATGAAGGAGAAAATTGAAGAAGATATTAGAAAATGGAAAGATCTTCAATGTTCACAGATTGGCAGGATTAACATAGTAAAAATGGTCATCCTATCAAGAGCAATCTATATAATCAGTGAAATCTGCATCAAAATTCCAACAGAATTCAAGATTTTGAAAGGATATGTTTTAACTTCATTTGGAAAAACAACAAATCCAGGATAGTTTAAAGAATCCTGAATAATAAAAGAACTGTAGGAAGTATCAACACTCCCAATTTCAAGTTGTATTAGAAAATTATATAGACATGTTGATCAAGGGAATAGAATTGAAGACCAAGGCATACATCCACACACCTATGAAAATCTGATTTTTGATTTAAAAAATGCAAAACTTCACTTTAAATAAAATATATGATCTTTAACAAAGTGCTGGACAAATTGAATGACTACATGTAGAATAATGCAAATATATCCATATTTATTACCCTGCACAAAACTCAGTTACAAATGGATTAAAGACCTCAACATTAAACCAGACACACTGAACCTGGTAGACGAGAAAACAAGAAACAGTCTTTAACTCATTGGTACAGGTAAATACTTTCTGAATAGAACACCATTGCCATAGGCACTAAAATCTACAATTGATAAGTGGAAATTCATGAAGCATTAAAAACTTCTGTAAGACAAAGGACACCATCATTCAGACAAAGCAGTATACTCCATCATGGGAAAAGATATTTACCAACTACATATCCAATAGAAGGTTAATATTCAAAGTGTATAAAGAACTCAAAAGACTAAATCAACCTCCCAAAAATAACTAATTAAAACTTGAATAAAGATCTAAACAGAGAATGTACCCAAATTTTACTTCATCTTACCACAAAGACACTTGCTTAATCATGTTTATTGCAGCTATACTCTTAATATCCAAAACTGGAAACAACTTAGATGACATGCTTCCTCCAACATGTCCACACCTTCTCAATCAAGTCCACAGTTCCTAATACTGTCATTCCCTATGAGCCTATGTGAGGCATTTGCATTCAGGTCACCACAGATATCACATTGTAATAGGATAAAAAAAGGCTCAAGAGTGTTTTGAACAAACTAAGACCCTTATAGGATAGACTAAGCAGATATATAGCTTTGTTCCTCTTTCCCATTATGCCATTGTTTAAAAAAATCATCATAATCTTGGTAAACTATAGCTCACAGTGGTGAATGAAACAGCTTGACCAAAATGTTCCAATAAAATTTTTGACTCAGTAACAAACAGGGTCAGAAAGTCAAAATGCATTGCTAGAAAGCACGTGCGAGTTGTATATAAAGCACTGCAATACATGGAATCAATCATGGCCCTATTCCCATAACAACAACAACAACAACAAAACCCAGTATATTAAATGCTATATTGGAGCCCTAGTTATTTATTTTCCTGTTGCAAATTAAGGTAGAAAAGCTTCATGTTGGCTTCCAATTCCATGAATTCACAATCTATTGTGGTAGGAACAAGGGGATTATTGGTCACATTGCTTCCATTCTGACAAGTGTAAGATGGAATCTCAGAGTCATTTTTATTTGAATTTCCCTGATGAGCCAGTGACTTTCTGTACCCTCCAGTGACTGGGTCAATAGCTAAAGCAGATAGTATGCTAAAAAGAGATATCACCCATCCCTGTAGATGCCTGATACATAGGTGGTACAAATAAGATCACTAAAGGGAATGGGTAGCCATGACAATGCATGTAGCCACTGACACCACATTGTTGGTAAAGATGTATAGAGTAGCTTGTCTTTCATAATGCTGGAAGTTGCCTTGTGGCCTGATGGGTAAAAATTTGTTACCAATAATTCTGCCTGGCTATAAGTCTTTTGTGCTATAGTATTAACATGCCAGACAAGCTGACCTCACTAACAGTCACACTGCCTTTTTTCTTTTTTAAAGTCCTGATTCATATAAGGGAATTCATATATGGTACTTTAAGCAAATGTAAAAATATATGGCTAGTCATCATAGACCCCAGTGGAGAAGACAACAGTTTTTTTTAGAATGGATGTGTTATTCTTATCAAATGGTCTTCTAAACACTTGTGTTTATATTCATAGATTACTGGTTCTGTCAGCCTCAACTGATCATAGAAAGAAACTTCATTTTGCAATGAAAAGTGTGACATAGAGATTCATGAACATCTTTCTCTGTTTCTGTGATACAATTACTATATATTCAGCCATAATTGGAAGCCTATGTTACCACTCTGAGGCTAAAGAACGTCACAAAAGAAAGGGGGATATAAGAAACAGAAGTTGTAGAGTATTCTGTAGTAATTTCTTCCAAATTCGAAATATTCCTTCCTTAAAGGACGGAGACCCCTCATAAAACTCAGCAAGTAAATCTTAAAGATCATAAACATCTGAAACTAATGATATTCATAAGGCATCTCCCCAAAGTTGTGAAAGCAGGAAAACTGTTGGAAACAGATCTTCTGATAGTGTAGCTATTTGGATGTTTTTTTTTTTTACCTTATAAGCTTCATACAAGAGACTTTCTAGTCAATCTGTTGAACTCCTTGCAAGTCATGGGGAGAAGTCCAGGAATATGTCTTTTATAAATAATCTCTGATGTATGCTTTGTGATTGATTTTTAGGCAAGTTTACAACATTTAAGTGACTCTGCTGCCATAAAGTAATCCCTCCTCATACTCCTTTCAACCATTCTTGTAAACTTATTGATTCACTAAGTTGGAATTTAGATGAATCATTGGCTAGTTTGGTTGTCTGTTTCCTAGCTGGGGCGAATAAATGTTTGATCACATCTTAGATACTTTTCATATTGCTGTGACAGAAAAAAAAACTCACAAAATCGCCTCAAAGGATAATGGTTTTATTCTGGATCAGTGTTAAACACAGTCTGTCACAGAAGGGAAATGAACATCACCTCCATGATTAGAAGGCAGAGAACAATTAATTCATGAATGCTATTGCTCAGGAATCTAGTTTTCCCTCTCTCAGCAGCCATTGTTTGCCTGTAGTTCTTTGTCTGGGAGTGGTGCATGAAATTTCACCTTCACAGTTTAACTTTGCTTATTGGTGTTGCTTTGTATAGGTAGCTATATTGTTGACATGCGTGTGTAGCATCCCTTTCTCTTCGAGGAGACACAATCTCACAGCAGACTTCCTGGTCCTATAGGTCTTACAACCTTCCCATATCTTCATGCTATTCCCTGAGCCTCGGGTGCCAGAGTTTGTATACTAAATGCATCAGTTAGTCTCTGTATTTTGTGCAGTTGTGGCTTTCTGTGATAGTCTCCATATGCTGCCAAGAGAAGTTTCCTTGAGACTATACTTATCTGTGAATATAAGGATAAGCATTTAGAATACAATTAGGAATTATACTGATACATCAAAGTCATGATAGTAAGTGCTCCTATAAAATCCATAGCCCCAGGTATTTGGCCAGGTTTCTACTACCAGGCATGATTTCTCTCCTGGAAAGCTGGCCTTAAGTCTAACTGGACAGCCGTTAGTTACCAAGATAGAAGAGCCACTACTGCACCGTTAGGGCTGTCTTGCCAAGCTGATAACAGTTGTGGTTTATAAATGTCACAGCTAGGTAGGAGATTATTGCTTAAATATCTCTATGGTAGATTCTTTAGTACATTCTAGTACTGTAAAAAACTTCAAGAATTAAGTTTTCATGACAGATCCAGCTCAAATCTTTCTAATTCTCTCTGAAAAATGTACAATGTCTTCAGTAAAAGAGCCCTAACTTCATCTTCCAGGAAGCAACCAAAAGCAGCAATACCTTATATTGTTCTGTCAGTCTCTTGGACTACCCTAGTCTACCATATTTCTTGTGCCTATCATATAACTTATGGCTGTTTATTGGTGGAGGGAAGCATTCTCAGTGTGTAATAGGAGACCTGTACAGTTTTGGAGACCCTGGTGCCATGTGATAGTCACCAAAAACATTAGCTTCAATGAAATGTAGCTGGTTAGGATATAGACAATAGGCTGTGTATGCTGCCGAAAGTAAGGCCAGATAATGACCCAAACACCTTTGAAAAGCCCCAGAGGAATCCTAGATAGTGATCATTGAATTGATCATAGTGTTGGAGCTTGGATTCACCTTGTTCAAATTACGGTTGTGCCATGTATTTTCATTCATGAAATAAACAAGGTACTTTATGTTAATATTTAAGGATGACACTGGTGAGAGATTTTAATTTTTTAAGATGAAATTTTGGAATTTTACAGAAAATTTAAGTGAAAACAAACCTGGATATTTTGTTAAGAAACAACCTTTAAAATATTTCAATTTATAAGACTGTGGGGGATTTTCAACTTATAAGATATTTTATTATGATGTTTTTATATAATCTTGATGAATAGATAAATAAAATGCTAAACATTAGGGCCACAGCTATGAGCACCAAACACTAAACACCAGAGACTAGGATATTTGAGTCTTATGATGCAGTAAGATAATTACTGCATTAAGCAATCTGGCAAAGGGTGTCTCCTTACCTAAGGTCTATTCAGGATAACAGAGACTGATTAAAGAATGAAGGTCTAACGTCCTTGTTTTTACTAACATTGTTAAGCTGTAGCTGTTTTGAACATGAGTCAAAATAAAACAAAAACCAAGTATGATATTCTGTAATGGTGCACTATGTAAAGGAAAGTAAAGCTGCCAATGTCTTCATGGACTGTATTCTTGATTTAAATTTTTTCCTTTGGTACTAAAAAGAGCTTCAATACAGAAATTATCTTTTATTATAAACTGTTGAAGTTTATATAAAATAATCAAGTTCATAATAAAAGATGATTAAGCCTTAATATGTTCAGAAATATACTTGTAATCATGATAAATACTAATGTAATTAGTTATAGGAAAAAATCCTTACTTCGCTTTCTGTATATGTTGTCAAGGTTAAGCCTAAAGCAAGTAATAAGAATAGGCAAAGGTTGTTTAGCTCAGATTTTTTTTTCGAGGCAGGGTTTCACTGTATTGTTTTGGAGCCTGTCCTAGAACTCACTCGGTAGACCAGGCTGGTCTCGAACTCACAGGGATTCACCTGCCTCTGTCTCCCGAGTTCTGGGATTAAAGGCGTGCGCCACCAACGCCCGGCTTAGCTCAGATATTCTTAATGGATAATGGTTCTCAAATTTGTCAAATATCTGCTTAATATATGAAATTTAGAATGTTTAATACTAAAATTTAGTATGACAGACAGAGACCCCCAGCTCCTAGCAGTTACCCCAAAGTCTCCGATAAGATGATGGGTGCACAATGACGACTCCACCTGGATTGTGGAATGCTCACCACTGGGAAAGCCTGCACTAATACATCGCCTGCCTCCAGGAACTGATCTAATCTGGATCGGCAGGACACTGAAGTGTTGATTGCCCTGCTTTGTCTAGGCAAAGTAAGGTTAGTCCCTAACATGTACCTCCTCCACAAGAAAGCTTTTCATTTTCTGGGCCTGATGCCTGAAGACTGATGCTGCCCTGGTACCCCTGTCTCCAAAACAAAGCCATGGAAACCACAGAAGCCTGGCATGAAAGTCTAGATAATGGAGTAATTGCTGTCATTTTAACTGCTACATAGGTCATTTGGATCATACTTCTTGCTATAATTTACCCTCCTCAGATCTTTGGTGTTACTGATGGCTAGGCAAATTGTAGCTTTGTCAACTTGGCAGCAACAGCCACCCAGCTCTTTCCCCCAACGATTCAGCCTCTTTGGTAGTTTATCTAGAGTTACCAGGTCTCTTGTTAAAAAAAGACAGACAGGGTTGCCTTACTAACAGGCTACATATTAAAGAATAAACAGATTTCAAGTGTAGCTTTTCATTAAAGAAACATGCCTTGCAATGGCTTTTCTCAATAGTAACTGCTCATGCATCTGGTAAATGATTAGATGGAAAGAAAAAGGTCTATTCAAATGATAAAGATGTAAGAAAACTATATAAGGTATATAAATAATGGGGGATCTTTTAGATTTCTTTCTTCCTTCTATGCTGACCTTGAACTCACACAGATCTAATTGCCTCCGCCTCCTGAGTGCTGGGATTAAAGGCTTGTGCCACCAACGTCCGGCTTCGTCTATGCTATTTTTATACCGTGTCTTCATACGGACACCTGTTAGCTGTTTCTACAATGTGAATTTCAGTACAGATTACAAACTGTGGTAATCCTAATAAATCTAAAGCTTTTATCTCTTTTTGTAAACTAAAAAAAAATCATGTAAGCTTCAGAGAGTCAAAGGAGTTGGAAGACTTGGCTCTCACAGGTCAAAGGGACTCCAGATAAGTACAGCCTAGGTTTCCCCACCTGCTTATTCCCAAGGATGGGATCTCTCCCCTGGTCATAGGACTCCCCCTGTCCCCCAATTCCTAAGACTATGAGTCTGAAAGTTCCAACTGTAAGATTTTCCTTTAAATTCCTAAACTTTTGTTCATAGTTTATATTTGTCTCAGAATACTTCTATTTGTCTGACAGACACCATCCAGGGATCATCTGTGAACTGCAAACTGCTAAAATGTGGACTTGCTGAAAGCTGATGTGAACCAGTCTGACTGACATGATTGCAACCTGTCTCTTCAGCTGGGTCAGCTAAACAAATGCTTCTGATGAATGCCCATCGCCCAGCCTTTGACTAGCCTTCTTGAGCCCTGATGATAACATCCTAGCTTCAGCTGGAAGTAGTTATAGAAGAAAATACATCATCCCTTGTCCCCCCAACAGGCTGAAATTCTAAACCTAAGTCAAAAGTAAACTCCCTGGCATACAGTACAAAATGGCTACCTATAATGCCAATTGGCATATGAAGTAAGTGGGCCCAGATTTATCAATAGGTAGATTCATTAACTAAAATAGTTCTATAATATGATGGGCACATGGCATGCTCTATGCAGATAAAGATATATTATATGACTTTTAGAGAAAATTGCTGTTTCTATACAAACCATTTGGGATTATAATCTGGTTGTCCTCAAAGAAACATTGCAAAGGAGCCCCATTTATTTCCAGGCCCCTTCTTGATGGTAACTATGATGTCAGCCACCAAGGGCCTTTGACTCTTCTGCTTTAGCTAATTACTAATGACTTTTGCATCTTTGCTGCCTTATCTAAATTATAATTCCTTTGATGGACTTACTAAATTGATGGTTATTATGTCCTAATATAAACAGGTACCCATCACTGAGTCAAGGATTTAACTCAGGATACAACTCAAGTTGAGGGGGTGTTAAGAGAGACAAAGTTAAGTGTAAGCTCCACTTGCCCAAGGACAGATAACATTATGGAATCCTGGGAGTGGTAGTTCTTGGGAAATAACAAGCCACATATTTTCACTCCCCTAATCAAGTTTGTTTCACCCACTGCACTGAATGTATTTGATCACATATTGGTGGGAGGTATATGGACAGGAAATACATTAGGATGTATGTTTTTCCCTGATTGGATCTGATGAGAAATGAATGAATTGTGTGTTTTGCCTTTTCAAACCCCTGGAAAATGTGGCTTAGAGTCATTTCCTAGGAACCTAGGGGTAGACCTGGTCAGAGTCTATGGCCAGAATCTTATTTTTCTGGCCATTGTTTAATTAATGCTTGCTTCAAATTTGGCTCAAAATTGTGGAACTGGTTTTTCTTTTGCAAATTTCAGAATTAACAACTACTTATTTTTGTCATAGTTTTTATTATTTATGTTTCCATATGCAATTGTTTTAGGAATTTTTAAATATCCAATTTCCTTTATTCCTTGGTTGAGCTGTTACTTAATACCTATATATTCTGAAGGCTTTCTTTTTATCAATTTCTTATACTATTGTATTATATACAGAATGAATGAACAAAATGTTTTCTATTCTCACTTTATGACATATCACATACTTGATCTCAGTAGAAACCTCTATGTGTTGATAAGAAAAATGTGCATTGTTTAGTCACTGAATGTGATGCTGTATACTATTTTAATGATGTTTGTTACATAGACTATCTAGGAAGAATGTTTATCAGGCTGTTTCTTTGTAAAATTTCTATCTAGATTATTTGCCAATTTCTAAAACTGGGTATTAAAGATTCCAATTATTTTTGCATTGGCTTATACCTTTTTAGGTCTATTAAAATTTTCTTCATATGTGTTTGTGTTCTGATTTTGCATACTTGCATATTTATATTTGTTATTTCATTATGTTCAGATGTATGCTTTATAATCATATAATAACCCTTGGATCCTTTGACTGCCTTTGATTTTAAACTTCATTTAACATTTATCTAAGAGAAGTATGACTAATCTTGCTTTTATTTGCCTTCTGTTTGTGGAGAATATCTTATTCTTGAATTTACTTTCACACTATGTATTATGAGAGGTAAAATGTACTTGAATCTTTAGTTTTATCCATTTAAATTTTATAGGTTTTTTAATTAATGGCATTTCCTCCAATATTGTAATATTTCTTCCAAAATGAAGAAAAATTGTGCACTCCTACAAGTTATATGTTTATTTTCCTCATAATCTGGAAACATTTTTTATCTTTTACTTTTGTGAATTTGTGTCTATTTCTTACGGACTTGAGAAAGTAAATTTAACTACTGATATTAAGCATCCTATACCTACACATTGGTAATTTTTTCTAGAATTCAGAAGCTTCACATAAATTATTTTAACCCTTTAGTGTTTTTATACCCTTCTTGAACATCAATAACAATGTATTTTCTTTTAAAAACTAAGCGAAGACATTCTTGTAAGCTGCCTTCATTCTTTATCTTAATTTACTTCCAAATTCCTATTTTCAAACATATTGCATTTGAGATCACTAATTCTTTAGTTTAATTTATCCCACTATGATGGTTAACACTGTCAACTGGACATATCCAGAATCATTTAGGAAACAAGTATCTGGACATGTCTGTAAGGAGTTTTACATACTGTTAATTGCTGGGAAGATCTACCTGATTGTGTGGTTTGGAACTTTTAAAGACTATAAAATATCATGAAGTTGTACTCAATGTATTTCGCCCTAAGAATTGGCTATGGGTCTATGGGTGAAGAGGTACATATATATGGCTTAAAAGTGATATGCTTCCCAAAGTGGCTGCGACTTTGGAGATCAGTATGGCAATTCCTCAGGAAAATGGAAATCACTCTATAAGAAGATACAGCAATTCCACTCTTGGGTATATACTTAAAATATGCACAATCATACAATAAGGACATCTGTTCAACTATGTTCATAGCAGCATTATTTCTAATATCCAGAACCTGGAAGCAACCTAGATGTTCCACAACTGAAGAGTTGATAGAGAAAATGTGATACATTTACAAAATGGAGTACTACTCTGTGGAAAATAACAATGGAATCTTGAAATTTGCAGGCAAATGAATGGCACTAGAAGAAACCATCCTGAGTGAGGTAACCCAGCCACTAAAAAACAAACATGGTGTGTACTCACTCATATATGGATTTTAGACATTAGGCAGGGGATTGCCAGTTTACAATCCCACCACCAGAGAGTCTGGGAAAAAGGGAGGACCCTAAGAGAGATTGGGAACATGAGGGGAGGGGAGGGGAGAGGAAGCTGGGAGAAAGAGAGAGGGAGAAGAGGAGGGGAGGGGGGGACATGGGGGAGCAGTATGGTTGAGTCAAGGGAAGAATATAGGAGAACAAGATGAGAGATACCATAATAGAGAGAGCAACTATATGTTTGAGAAGAGATCTGGCAGTAGTGAGATTTTTCAGAGATCTACAAGGATGACAACTATCAATCTAAGCAATAGCAGAGAGGCTACCTTAAATGCCCTCCCCCAATAATGAGATTGATGACTACCTTATATGCCATCCTAGAGCCTTCATCCAGTGACTGATGGAAGCAGAGGCAGACACCCACAGCTAAACATTGAACTGAACTCCTGGAACCCAATTCCAGAGAGGGAGGAGAGATGAGCAAAGGAATCAAGACCTGGCTGGTGAAACCCACAGAGGCAGCTAACCTGAACAAGGGGGAGTTAATGGACCAAAGACTGGTGACTGAGAGGCCAGCAAGGGTCATCCTGACCCCCTGAACTGAAAGTGGGTGTCAGTGAGGAGGCCTCTGCAATCTATGGGGCCTTGGATAGTAGATCAGTATTTAGCTCTGGTGTACAAATGGAC
Source organism: Mesocricetus auratus (assembly GCF_017639785.1). Classification (NCBI taxonomy): domain Eukaryota; kingdom Metazoa; phylum Chordata; class Mammalia; order Rodentia; family Cricetidae; genus Mesocricetus; species Mesocricetus auratus. The sequence continues at coordinate 55,741,737 of NW_024429188.1, read as the reverse complement.
TTTGGGAACCTATTTCACATAGAGGGATGCTCTCTATGGGAGAGAGCCTAGGCCCTGCCCAGGATGATAGACTTAGAAGATTCTCCATGGAGGTCTCCCCATCCCTGGGGAATGGATGGGCGATAGGGTGGGGTGTTGGGTAGAGCTGGTGGGTGCCCCGGGGAGGAGGCAAGAGTGAGGAAGCTGGGGTTGACATGTCTAGCAAGCTTGTTTCTAATTTAAATAAAATAAAATAAAGTGATATGTTTTGATGTTGAGCTGGGGTGGATTTGTGATTAATTTGATTACCCAAGTGATAGGATCTAGAATCATGTAGAAGGCATGCCTGTGAGATCTGTGAGGGATTTTCTGGACTGGGTCAGTTGAGGTGGGAAGATCTTCCACCAGACATAGAGATAGACAGATAGTCACACACACTATGGTAGTTTTATTCTTTGAACTGCATTTTCAGACTGCATAAAAAAGAAAATAAGCTAAGCACTAGCAATCAATCATCTCTCTCTTCTTTCTCTATGAAAATATAGTGTGACCCTGATTCATATTCCTACTTCCATGCAATAAACACCTCAATGGATTATACCCTCAAATTTTGAGCCAAAATAAACCTTCTCCTCCTTCAGTTGCATTAGTGTGATTTTTGGCACAGCAATGTGAAAAGTAATAGTATATCAAATGTTAAATTCACCAAGTACAGCATGCAGCTAAAGAATTTCTTCTTGATTTTTAAAAATGGTTTCCAAATCCTTATAGATTTTCTTCATGAACACTGTAACATTATTCTGTTTGCTTCAAACTCATTGAATTTCTTTAAGTTACAGTTTTAAACATTCTGAGAGTTCTCCCGTACCGATTACCATCAGATAAGTTTCTGTTACATGACCAGGTGGTTTCTTAATTTTCTGAACACACCCAATGCTTTGTGACATGACCTATGAATTAGAGGTTATTTTTGGCTGATTTTCTTCTTGCTGTGATAAAATACCTGATAGAAGGAATGTTAAGAGAGAAAGAACTTGTCTTAGTATATAATTTGAGAGGGTCCATCATATTGGGAAGGCATGGTAGCAGGAGCACAAAGCTATTTGCTCACACCTGGACAAATAGTAAAGCAGAGAAAACATAAATATGGTTACTCATTTGGCTTTGCCCTTTGTCTCTTTCTCTCAGTCTGAATAACCAGCCCATAGGATGTTGTTGCTCCTCACTCAAAGGTGAGTCATCCCTTTACAGTTAATTGTCTTTTGTAAACACCCTGGTAGACATGCTCACAGGTGTGATACATCAATGCCCCAGGCATTTCTTCATCTAATTAAACTGCCAATCAAAGCTAACTGTCTCCAAGGATTAGGTATTTATTTCAGTCTTCTTAATACAGATTTCTTTGTGCTTGCTTTCTAGAAACATAAGCAAACTCTTAATTTTCTCTGAGCCTATACTCACTCCCACTATTACAGCATTATGTAATATCTTAGGTAACAATTAGAAGTGATCTTCTTCAAAGGCAAACCCTCATAGACAAACTTCCAACCTGGTTTCACCAAGTGCTAATAACCTTTCAAAAGTTTAAAAATCCATAGTTATACCTATTGATTAAATAAGATAATTCATGATCTAATCCTCTCTAGAAATACACCCAAAGGTCTCTCAACTAGGCATCTGCCAGTACAGTCAAGTTTCAAATTATGATGAACAACTGTGAATGATTTCTGCTTTTATTCTCTTGTCAGAAAAGCCATAGCGGTTCATAGTATTTAGAAGTTTAAACTTGTTCTATGGTCAATTTTTGCTGTTTTCTAGGAAACATTTTATGTGGTCTTCACATGGATTTTATATTTGTACATATTCTCATAGTGGTTGTTTCCTTTAATTTTTTTCTAGATGTACTTCAGTCATGTTTACAAGGTCAGTCTTGTGGTCACATATTCCTTTTTATTTTGGTTTCTCTTTGAAAATATTATTACTTCTTCATTTCCAGTGGATAGACTTGCACAATGTATTACTGTTAGTTGTCTTTTTTGGGAGGGTGATCCGTCAGCATCTATAATTTGTTATCTAATTCCTCTTCATGTATAAGAAGTCTGTTCTGAATTGTGCTGTTAGTCTAGTGGAAAATTAACCTAAATATGTCTTGGCATTTTTCCCTTTCCAGGTTTTGTTTGTTTGTTTGTTTTTTGAGATAGGGTTTTTCTATATAGGCCTAGATATCCTGGAATTTTTTCTATAGTTCAGGCTGGCTCCAAATCACAGAGATCCTTCTGTCCCTGCCTCCTAAGTGTTGGAATTAACAGTGTGTGCCACCACTGATGAGCTGTCTCTTGTCGGTTTAAGAATTCTTTTTTTGGTCTTTTATAATTAAGAATTTGTCTATCACAACTAATGGGTAAGATGATTTCTAAACTTTAGGTAAATTTTCATCTGTTATTACACTGATGTTCAATGTCTTTCTCTTCTCTGTGCCATCTGGAAGTCACCTCTGATACCAAATGGAATTTCTTTATTTAATGTTGCCATATATGTATGAGAACCTCTTTGTTTATTTTATTATACTTTCTTTTTGTCTGAATTGGATTTTAAAATATTTGTCCAAGTTCACAAGTTTTTTTATTTTGATGTAAACAGATTTCAGACTTCTGATTGCATTTGTTTACAATTTAAAAATTAGATTTAGTTACTTTATATATATTTTGCCCGAATGAATGTATGTGCACCACTTATGAGCCTGGTGCCTTCAGACTTCAGAACAAGACATTTCTCTGGAAATGGAGTTACAGAATGGTTGGTAGCTACCAGGTAGATGCTAGGAATATAAACTAGTCCTTTACAACAGCAGTAAGTACCTTTAACTCCTGAACCATATTTCAATGGTCATGATTTTTGTATATACAAAATTTCAAATATTTAATTTGCATGTATCAGGATAATTGCATTAAAGAATAAAGTAAAATGTGATGTAAAAATGTATATAACATACATATGATTTCATTATTTTTGTAAGTCATAGTCTTAGTTAAGGTTCTTTCTGTTATGATAAAAGAACATGTCCAAATCAACTTGGATAGGAATAGGTTCATTTCAGCTTCTGGATCTGCATCACAGTCCATCATTGAAGGAAGTCAATGCAGGAAGTCAAATATGGCAGGAATATGGAGGCAAGATCTGGTTCAGAGACCATGGAGGAGTTTTTCTTACTGGTTTGCTGTTTATGAATTGTTCAGCTTGATTTTTAATAATCCACACATAATCACCAACTTAGGGGTGGCAACATCCACAATGGGTCTTGTTCTTCCACAACAGTTACTAATCAAGAAAATGCCCTACAGGTGTGGCTCACAGATAAATATGATGGTGACATTTTCTTAGTATTTCTGGGACTAAGTGAAATTTAAAACCCAACACAATAAAGTTGAGACCATAAATGGCTGTAAAAGGGAAGTTTATAGTTTTAAGTCTCTACATTCAAAATCAGAAAAAGAACAAATAATGACTTAATGATACAACTCAAGAATTGTGGAAAGAAAGAACAAACCAACCCAGTAGATGAAAAGAAATAATAAGACCCAAAGCAGAAATTAATGAAATACAAACAAAAAATACATAGACTCAATGAATTTAAGAGCTGGCTCTTTGTGAAGATAAAAGGGACTGACGAACTATTCATCCATTTATCCCTAAAAAGAAAGAGATGACCCAAATTAACAGTCATAAAAGAACAGAGAATCATTCTAATAGACACTTAAGAAATACAAATATTGTAAGGGGATACCATAAACATATCTGCACCATTAAATGGAAAATCTAAAAGAATTGCTCATTTTTAAATCATTCACTATACCAAAGTTAAACCAACAGGACACCAGCAACCTAAACAGACCCTTAACAAAGGAAAAATTGAAATAATGACAAGAAGCTTTCCAACTATTGAATGTCCAGCCAAGATAGATTAAGAGCAGAATTCTACCAAATTTTCAAACAAGAACTACACAAATCCTCAAGCTGTTCCAAAAATACAAGCAAAAGATCACTTCCTGAGAAGGAAATATAACGGTACAGTGGATGTTATTTTGGGCTATTTATTGTAGGAAATTACTTACAAGAGAAACTTGTAATCCACGTTAGTTTCTGCCACTGTCCAAGACGTGGCCAGAACCCCGAAAAGAGAGCAATTGCCTCTCTCCTCAGCCCTTTATTCTACATGCCCTGTAAGCACCTGTAACTATGCCCAAATTGGGCCTGGTCAGGGGCACAGGTGCCTAGGTCTCTCCCTAGAATTTCCTAAGGTGTCCTATGAAGCCAGTATTACTTTAAAATCCAAACCAGGTACAAAACAGGAAAAAAACTGAAAAACTACAGATTCATATCACTGATGAACATATATTAAAATATTCTCATTAAGATTCTAGCAAATCAAAAACAATCACATATCAAGAAGATTATTCACTATGACCAAGTTGACAGGTCAGAAGTGAGGGTTAAGTTCAATATATGTAAGTTAAGAAATATAATAAATCATATAAATGGACTTAAATACAAAAGCCACATGACAATCTCAATACATGCATTAAAAACATTACACAAAATCAAACAAGAGTTAATGACAATAGTCCTACAGAGAGTAGGACTAGAGAGACATACTTCAACATAATGAAGAATATATAAGACAAACTCAGAGCCAACATTATTCTAAATAGAGAAAACCTTGAATCAATCTCAATAAAATCAAGAATGTGATAAGGCTGCCCACTATTTTCAATCCCTTTTAATACAGTGCTAGAAGCACTAACTGAAAGAGAAGGAAATTAAAGGGAAATAAATAGTAAAGGAAGAAGTCAAACTGCCCCCCTATTTGTAGATGCTATGCTCTTACCCATAAGAGATCCCAAAACTTCCCCAACTAAACTCCTAGAAATAATAAAATATTTCAGATAAGTGGCAGAGTACAAAATCAACTTATAAAAATCATAAACTTTCTAAACAACAACAAACATACTGAAAAAGAGATTGTGGGCATACTGTCATTTACAATAGCATCAAAGACAGTAAAATGTCTTGGAATAAACCCAAACAAGGAGGTATATGACCTTTACAAAGAAAAATTTCAATCTCTGAAAAGAGATTGAGAAAGAGTATAAAATGAAAAGATAACCCAGGGTCATAGACCACAAGAATTAATATTTTGAAAATAGCTACACTACCAAAAGTAATACTCAGATGCAATGCAAACAAATTCGAAATACCCACAACATTATTCACAAAAATAGAAAAGATTAAACTTATCTAAAACTTTTTATGGAACGAGAAAAGACCCTACAGTGCCAAAGAAAGTCCATCCAAGTATTAAGGCTAACAAATAACAACTGTGAACTCATAAAGCAAAAATGCTTCACTAAACAATCAGAAACAAGAAACTCACCAAATGGTAGAGAATCTTCATTATCTATATGTCTAACAGAGGATTAATATCCAGGATATAGTTTGTGCAAACTTGTACAGCCTCTTTGGAAATCACTATGGAGATTCCTCAGGAAAATAGGAATCAGTCTACCACAAGACCCAGCAATTCCACTCTTGGGCATATACCCAAAAGGTGCCCATTCATACAACAAAGATGTCTGTTCCACTATGCTCATAACAGCATTATTTGTAATAGCTAGATCCTGGAAGCAACCTAGATGTCCCACAACTGAAGAGTGGATAGAGAAAATGTGGTACATTTACATAATGGAGTACTACTCAGCGAAAAAAATGGAATCTTGAAAATTGCAGGCAAATGGACGGCACTAGAAGAAACCATCCTGAGTGAGGTAACCCAGTCACAAAAAGACAAACATGGTATGTACTCACTCATATATGGATTTTAGCCATGTATCAGGGGAGTGACAGCCTACAATCCCAGGGCCAGTGAGTCTGGGAAACCAGGAGGTTCCCAAGAGATATGCATTATACCCCAGACAAGTGGAAAGAGGCAAGATCTCCTGAGCAGATTGGGAACATGGGGGGGGGAGAGAGAACCAGGAAAGAGAGAGGTGGATAAGAGGAGGGTAGAAAAAGACATGGGGGAGCAGGAAAGTTGAGTCGGGGTAAGAATAGAGGAGACCAGGATGAGAGATACCATAATAGTTGGAGTCATTATAGCTTTGAGGAGGAAGCTGATACCAGTGAGATTTCCAGAGATCTACAAGGATAACACCAAATGGAAAACTATGTAATAGCAGAGAGACTACATTAATGGCCCCTACCTAATGATAAGTTTGATGACTTCCTTATATGACATCCTAGGACCTTCATCCAGTGACTGATGGCAGCAAAGACATACTCACAGCTAAACACTGAACTGACCCACAGGAACCCAGTGACAGAGATGGAGGAGTGATGAGCAAAGGAGTCAAGACTGTGCTGGTGAAACACACAAAGATAGCTGACTGGACAAGGGGGAGCTCTTGAGCCCCAGACTGATGGCTAAGAGGCCAACATGGGACTGATCCAAACTCCATGTAGTGTCAGTGAGGAGGCCTCAGAAATCTCTGGGACTTTGGGTAGTAGATTAATGTTCCCAAATGAACTTTAGGAGCCCATTCCACATGGAGGGATGCTTTCTCAGCCTGGACAAATGGGGAAGGGCCTATGTCCTGCCCTGGATGAAATGACAGACTCTGGAGATCTCCCCAAGGAGGGCCTCACCCTCCCTGGGGAAAGATGTGGGGATTGGACTAGGGGTGGGAGGGTGGGATTAGGGCTAGGAGGGAGAAGGGCAGGGAGCTGGGATTGACATTTGAAGCAAGCATGTTTCTAATTTAAACAAAAAAAAGAAAAAAAAACCATTAAATTTGAAAAAAAATCAAGGAAAAAAAAGACTTAAGGAAACAAGTGACCCAAGTTAGGTATCTAAACAGAAAATTCTCAATAGAAGAATTGAAAATGACTAAGAAATGCCTTAAAAGTATTAACTGTTTTTAGCAATTAGGGAAATACGAATTAAAAGAACTATGAGATTTCATTTCACTCCAGTCACAATGGTTAAGATCAACAAGGCAACTGACAACACGTGCTGATAAGGCAGTGGAGAAAGAGAAGGCCTTGTACACAATTGGTAGGAATGCAAATTAGTGCACCTACTCTAGGAATCAGTTTGGGTAATCTTCAAAAACTAAAAACAAATCTTCCGTAGGAATTATCTAGCTCTTTGGCATATGCTCAAAGGATCCAACATCCTAATCCACAGACTCTTGCTCAGCAATGTTCAAAGCTGACATATTCACAATAGCCAGGAAATTGAAACAATCTAAATGCCCTTCAACAGATGAATAAATAATGAAAGTGTTGCTTATATGTACTTGTGCTTAGGGCTGATAATTTGTGACTGAATAACCTATCAGGAATTTGCTCTGAGAGAATATATATTTTATCAGCAACCATTGGTTGCCTGTCTCTCTCCATATAGATATGGGGGATTGTAAAATTTCTGCCATCTGCATTGGCATATCAACAGGTATTCCTATTATTCAGGTCTTTTTAAATCATTGCTATTATCGAGATTTAATGTAGCCTCTGTGTCATTTCTAGAAGACATTGTTTATTAGATGTCCTCGTCCTTTGGCTATTAGAATCTTTCTGCCTCCTCTTTCACAATGTTTGCTGTGCCTTCGGTGTAAATGTTGAATTTTAGATGTATCAGGTGAGCCTAAGAACCCAGTGCTCACTTGTTCTCTGCATTTTAACCAGTTGTATATAACTGTAATAGACTCCATCAGCTGTACAAAGAAACTTATTTGATGACAGGTGAGAGATACATGTATTTCTGGGTAAGGATAAGTATTTAGATTGCATTAATACTGTTTTAGGATAGAGGATGTAGTAGGCTATCCTCTAGGGTCCATGACCTCTAGTTGGCTAGATTCACAATACCAGGCATCAATTCCCTTTCACTCAATATGCCTTAAGTATAATTGGCTGTTGGTTACTTCCAAAATGTAAGTGCCATTATTTCACCATTACAGATGTCTTGCTGTGCTAGTTATGGATGTGGTTTGCAGTTTTATAGCTGAGTAGTACTATTAATTGCTTTTCTCTGTTGGCAGCTTGCCTAGCACATTTGATACTATGAGAGCTGCTCTTCTGGGAGGAGGCTTCCAGAGTCAAATCTAGTTTTATTCCTTCAAGTCCCTAACCAAAGTATGTGGTATAACCAGCAATGATATATTACCTTGAAATTCTGGGAAACAACCAAGGGTAATAATGAAAATAGCCTTACTTGTTTGGGGAATCTCTTGGAATACCCTGACAAACAATTCAAAGTTAAATTTCCCATGCCTGACACTGGAAGCTTCATTACAATGTGAGGTGCACTCTCACCCTGAACTCTTGGGGAAGGGTCTAGGCCCTGCCCTATATGAAATGACACACTATGCACACCCCCATGGAGGGCCTCACCCTCCCTGGAGAAATGAGGGGATAACGGGGGGGGGAGGGCACGGGAGGAAGGGAGGGAATGGGAGAGGGACCTGGAACTGACTTGTGAAGCAACCTTGATTCTTATCTAAATTTAAACTGGAAAATAAAATTTAAAAAAATGTTTAAAAAAAAAAAGAAATTCTATGGCTCTAGTGAAGGAATACTATCACCTTCTGTGGTATAACTTTTTTGAGTTGACAAAGTTATGCAATTTTTAGACTCAGTATTTAAAAATTATTGCACTTATTTATGTGCATATACATATTTATTGATATCTAAATAAGATTATGAAATAATGTTTTCCTATGACTTTTTCAAATATCCTTAATGTTATCTCTCCTCCCTCCCTCTCCTTTATTTAATTTCCTGTGTACTCGTGCTCTCCCTACCTATCAACTGCAATGTAAAATACTCACCCATATTATTTTAGACAATCACTGTCGGAATAAGGCTTTCCCTATGGAGCAAACTCTGGGTTAGGTAAAATATTGGAGATTTTATGAGTGGAGGTTTTTATCTAAACATCTACCAGACAGGGGCATTTTTCTGGTCAAATTTTCATGTATTGATCTTCACTGGTCGTTAGTTTGATGTTTTACAGTTACTTTGGTTATATGCTTACATGATACATACTTTCATGTCTGGGAGATAGAGGTATTGGAATATGGAAAGGGGGAAATGCTACTATTATTAGTTTGTTAATACATAAAAGTTCCGGCCGGGCAGTGGTGGCGCACGCCTTTAATCCTAGCACTCGGGAGGCAGAGGCAGGCGGATCTCTGTGAGTTCGAGGCCAGGCTGGACTGACAGCCTCCAAAACAATACAGAGAAACCCTGTCTCGTAAAATCCAAAAAAAATACATAAAAGTTCCTTGAAGTTTCAAGTCTCTGTTTTCTCTGTTTTCTAGACTCTTGAATTTCTTGATTTGAAAATTCTTTCAGTGTTTTCACTAATTTTATGAAGGTTATTTTTTATGTTTTTACAATGTTATTAAGACACTCATATTAGCTAATTTACTAAAAATCATTATTGATTAAATTCTAATCTAAACCAATTATTGGAGATAAATTTGATGAAGCATCTGCAATTCTAGCTAATACAACACAACAACTAATCTGCACTCTTCATAAGAAAGGTTCTAGTTCATAGAACCAGGAGATAGGAGGTATTCATCATGGCATACGTGAAGGAGTAAATAACATTTAAAAACTAAGTAGACTCTTATAGAATGCCACCTGCCAAATATGACATGGTTGTCATACAAATGTACTGACATTAGTGGTAAGTATCTGCATACAATAAAGGCAAGACCAGGGTCTTCAATATTTTATTATGTATAAGGAAGTATTCCTAAGCCTTTACCCCTCTCTGAAGAACTGTATGCAATTAATTGCTACTAGAGAAGTAGGACAATGATTTTGGTCAGAGGCATAGTCACTAGTTATTTGCCAATGATTCAGAAAATAACTCCATGCTCATCCCAGCAATCCTAATTTAACTCAGTGGGCCACACAAAAAGCATGCAAACATAACAGGGACTAGTTTGGAAGAAAACAAAGGTTCAGCAGAAGGGAATGGGGACTACATAAATGTAATGGTAGATGAACTGACCAAAGTACATGATATGGACACATGAATTGTTTAAAATTGATTAAAACTCTCATAAATTAATTAGCTCTCCCAATTATCAGTAGACTGGCTTTCTGATAGGGAGTGGCTATTTATAAAAGCGAAAACACTTTTAAAAAAGAGTCCAGCTAAGAAAGAGTCCCAGTTTGTGGAGACAGTGCTGTGGTACAATAAAATATCTTGAAAAGAAATGCTTCCTACAAAAGGAGGGAAGTTAGTTAAGGTAGAGGTGAAACAAAGCTGCCCTTTGAAATCAGCAGTAGAGTCTGCTCATATGATATGATTTTTGATTTGCTGGACTCTATACATGATACATAATTACCTATTGCCCAACAACTTCTTGATGAACTAGCAGAAACTGCATCCTGCACTTAAGACACATATTTAAATCTGTGAATAGTTATTGAAATAGAGACACATATTGGAAATAAGGGAGTACTCAGGTAAAGTATAATTTGTAGTTCAGTATTTATTCCTGGCATACAAATGGACTTAGTCATCACACAATGAGGGATGATTTCTCAGCCTGGAATCATGGGGGAGGGCCTAGGCCCTGCCCTGAACGAAATGACAGACTCTGGATATCCCCCATGGAGGGTCTCACCCTCTCTGGGGAACGGAGTGGAGATTGTGGGGTGCCTGGGAGGGTTGGTGGGAGGGAGTGGGAGGAGGGGAGAGAGAGGGAGCTGGGATTGACATGTGAAGCAACCTTGTCTCTAAATTTGAAAAAAAATAAAAATAAATTTAAAAAAGAATAGCTAAAGCCTCCAGTTGATAAACTATTATAATAAGTTGAAAGCTACTAAGAAAATGAATAAAATACTTAGGAGACTATCAAACCTACTTGTTATTGATAGAACTATAGATAGAAAAGACAATGAGTAAAAGACCAATTGTGAAGAGCTATAGATAGAAAAGGCAATGAGTAAAAGACCAATTGAGCTTAAAGCATTCCTGGCTGGATACATAAGAATCACTTACTTTGTAAGGATTGGTTAGGTTCATTTCCCAGCACGGGCATGGCAGCTCACAACCGTCAGTAACTCTGAGATCTGACACCCTCATACAGACATCCATGAAGGCAAAACACCAATGCACATAAAATTAAAAACAAAAAAAACGAACAAAAGAATCCATACAATAATTAAAAATTCAGAGATTTCAAGATACTTTGGAATGTGGTGGTCATGGGGCAAAATGGGTATTCATTGGCTATCTAATATGAAATCTAAATCAACAGAGTTTCTGAGGGAGATGAGGTATATGTGGACAGTGTCAAATTTGTGGTTGGCCCTGCATGAAGTACATAGAACTGGTGGTTAATGACATTATGCTTTATTATTATCCAAGCTCCTTCAATCTACTTAGCACTGTTGTGTGTAGGACATATTCTAAGAATGTAACACGAATTATCTAAGTTAGTATTCATGAAGACTATAAATGAAAAGCAAATGTGAGTTGCATTTTATAGATGGGATAAATGTCAAAATAGAAATTTTAGAAATCAGTGAAAGGTAGCCCAGCTATGGAAGAAATTTGAATACAGGTCCTCTGTGCAGACTTCACAGTTGTAGCCTCTTGATTTTACTCTCATTAAGACCTTAACCTAAAAATTTCACAAAAGGGAGATGCCACCTCTGGGCAGGTGGTCCTGGGTTGTATAAGAAAGCAAAGTGAGTGTACCATGGAGAGTGAGTCAGTAACTATGGTTTCTGTTTCAGATCCTGCCTCTAGCTCCCTACCCTGTCTGCCCTTCATGAAAGACTGTAAACTATAAGGTGAAATAAACCCTTTCCTCCCCAAGTTAATTGTGGTTGTGGAATTCATAATAGCCATAGAACCCAAACTTGCACATAGCTTCTAGCTTTCTGTTAATTTCAAAGCATTTTCTCCTCATTAGTCCAAGTAGGTAAACCATGTTGACTTCTTGGCTGCTAATGAAACTTACTGCAATAACAGCCACACCCCCATGATTCTAGATGCTTCTGCAGAGTTTTAGTCACATTTCTACTCTAAACTGATTCTTCACTCCCCTCAATCTTTCTTGGTTTCTAAAACTGGAGTTTTCAATAGTCTGGAGCCAAGAATAGGTGTTTAGCAAACCATTATTGCCACAGACAACTTCAGAGCTATGAGTGTTTAAACTTCCGCAACCTGGTTTGCTTTGTTTGGATGGGTGGTGGAAGAGTTCTGAGAGGAGATGGGGGATGGGAAAGAATATGATAAAGCATAATGTATGAAATTCTCAAATAATAAAATAAATAAATAAGCTTCAGCCTGGACTATTGTCCCTTTGAAGGACCCGAACAGTCCATAGTTCTTCTTAAAACACATTCACAAAAAATTGTTTTCTAAGTGCACATTTCCAGAAAATCCTCTCGCACAGAAATTCAAAGTTGTCTCTTCTTAAAATTAGCAATTTTCAGATACTTGAGTACTATCTATTTTTACTATTATGATCATAGTACCAAGGAATGCATATTACTTTTTATGTATGTATTTATTATGTAAAATGGGATTAAAATTATAATTTGAATCCTAGAGTGGTTGTTAAAATAAGATGAGAGGACATGTAGAAAGGATAACAATGTATTTGATATATAATAATGCATTTGTAGTTATATTATGGTAATTTATTATTATAAAATAATCATATGTTTAATCTGTGCATGTAAATATTCATATACACATTTCTCCCTTTGGGCTCATTTATAAGTTCTTACTGAGAAGAGACTGTGAATTTTCCATTTTTCTCTTTTATTGCAATTATTTTACAAAGTATTTGTTTAGTCATAGGGTGAATTGAACTGCATAATATTGAAAACTTGAGTGATTAAAGGTGGGAGTAAAGATAGCATATAAGTCCATGAAACACAAATAGTTATTTCAACAGAAGACTCAATACCAATTTATAACACTATTCATAAAAATGAAGAATATTTCTATTTGTCTAAAGTACATTTTTATAAAACTCCTCCCCTCAAGAATAAAATCCTGTTGAAATAATATTTATTAACATTGCTGTGTGTGTATGTGGAAACAGAAAACTTTGTTTCTTGTTCTTTTACAATTTACTTTAACCCCCTCAATAGTTATTCTTCTAGAGTCTTAATAGTACTGATAAACATATATTCCATAGGAAGCCACAATAATGTATGATATTTGCAAACATGAGCCCTTAAAATTGGATTTTCAGGGTTTATCACCATTATCACTTTTATTAATTCTTTTAGTTGTGCAGCCAGATGAATCTAAGGCTGATTATTGAGAATCACACAATATCTGAATAAAAATCATGTTCCAGTTTTCAGAGTACTGCTTGATAATTGACCTTAGGATGGAAAAATAAGCACACACTTTTATTGATTGTGGTCACTTTAGTGTATGCTATAAGAAAATATTCATTGGCCAAATTCACGTACATTTTAGAATGATTGTACCTTATATGTTTATAGCTTACTGTTTCTCTTCTTAGAATTAAATTTGTTTTTGCTGCAATAACCAAGAAGATGAAACAATATCACAATGTAGATCAGGAATTAACATTTTTGACACAAAATAATTATCTTTTTAGGCAATGAAAAAACTGTGATTAATATCTGGAAAGAAGCATATGCTGTTTATATCTGTATTCTTGATTGAAATTTAAAGATATTTGAACCTGTAATAGATATAAATGATTGTTACCAAGCATATCAAAAACCAGCATGTTGTAATTTTATCGCTAACTTTTAATAATATGCTTTTAATGATAGAATTTATGCAACAAATAATGCTAGGTTACAATATTTAAGACTCTGTAGGATACAGCTAGCACCCAGGAGGCTAATTTGTTTGCATTAGTTGGTCAGGTCAACTGCTTAAAAAATGCAGATTGTAGAACTACTGGTAGATTGCATTACACCATTTAAATAAATAGTGGCAATTTGTCAATGTCATCTTAACTTCAACATTTCCTTTGAAACATCAGGAAACAGTAATTCCCACTAAACTGACCTTATTTTTTTCAAATGTGATGACCTAGATCTTGTTCTTAGTAGATCATTCTTGTAAGTCTTTTGCAATTTACTTTCAATAAGTGCCCTTTTGAAAAGTAGAGAAAAAAGAAATGGAAAGTTTTTTGGTGGCATCCAAATGAATTAAATTTTGAAAATGTTAGATTAAAAAATGAACCATTTTGCTGATATAATTCCAAAAGAATTGTAAGCAAGGTTTTTTGGTGTGTGTGTGTGTGTGTGTGTGTGTGTGTGTGTGTGTGTGTGTGTGTGTGTAGACAGAGAGGAAGGTGTTATGATATGTATTATCTCAACATTTATTTTCCCTGGACAAAGTTCTTTTTGTTTTGTATAATTTTATTTTTGATATTCACTATTTTCTTTAAACTATATTGTGAATATTATCTACCCAAAATACTACTGTAAATATCTAGTTCATTTATTAACGTAATCCAAAACAAAACACCGCAGGATGTAGGAAAGTATGATTCTCTTCCATCTGCTGATAAAGAAAGTAAACAGACAGAATTTTGACAAGAAACATTACCTCAAACAAATCCTGCTAAATATAAAGTGCTACTTTGCTACTTGGAAACAGTAAACCCAGAAAAATTAACATGTGTCCTATTTTGTCTAAATGGAAAACTAAGTGACTCACTTCTTGAGAAATAATCAGGTTGAGAATTTAATTTTCAAAGAACTCTTAGTGAAACAGTGGTACTCAAGAATCGAGAATTAAATTTGGTTTACGGCTTCATTTTACTTATTACTTTTGTCATTTGTTTTTGAATGCTTTCTATTTAAGACAGCAAATGAAGCCAGGCAGTGGTGGCACACGCTTTTAATCCCAGCACTCGGGAGGCAGAGGCAGGCGGATCTCTGTGAGTTCAAGGCCGGGCTGGACAGACAGCCTCCAAAACAATACAGAGAAACCCTGTCTCATAAAAACCAAAAAAAAAAAAAAGACAGCAATTGAAATACCTGAAACTCCTCATTTTGAAGTTTACTATCTAAGAGAAGGGAAATACATTTTAAAGTAGTTAACAAACAATATCAATTTATATTTTTCAAGTTATTGTAAGTATTTTGAAGGAAAGTACAAGTGCCTAATTGTGAGAGTTAGGTAACTATGATAACCTGATGAAAAGTTTTGAGGGAGAACCAAGAAAATTCTCTGTGAGAAAACATTTAAGC
This sequence comes from Mesocricetus auratus, assembly GCF_017639785.1. Lineage (NCBI taxonomy): Eukaryota > Metazoa > Chordata > Mammalia > Rodentia > Cricetidae > Mesocricetus > Mesocricetus auratus. The sequence goes on along the minus strand of NW_024429188.1, from coordinate 55,726,470 downwards.
TATGACTTACCAAAATATGTAGAAGGAAATTTGAGTAGGCAAGAAAGAATTGTAGCAATAGCAAAAGTACATGGAAAGCTCCAAAGTAGGAGGGACATAAGTTTGCGGCCCTGAAGAAGGTCATTGTAATGTGTAGTTAGTGAAAGATGGGATGAATGAAATGAATGAAGATCTAGAACTTGAATAGGACATGGTAAGACTGGCCTCTTGCAGTGGTTTGTGTGATGTAAACAAGATCATATATGTAACCACTTGTAAGAGTACCCAATAGAGTGTTACTGGAGAAGTAATACATAGCCTTTCCATTATGTCTTTTTGTTTTGTTTTGTTATTTGGAGACAGGGTTATTTGGAGCCTGTCCTGGAACTCATTCTGTAAACCAGGCTGGCTTCAAACTCACAGAGATCCTCCTGTCTCTTCCTCCTGAGTGCTGGAATTAAAGGTATGTGCCACCAATGCCCTGCTTCCTTTATGTCTTATGGTCATTCTCAACTATAAAAGAATTTTTTATTTTAACCTGTTATTTTATTTAAATTAGAAAAAAGCTTGCTTCACATGTCAATCCAGGCTCCCTCTCACTCCCCTCCTCCCCTGCCCCCCAAATCCCCCAACCACCACCTAATCCCAAATCCATTCTCCAGGGAGTGTGAGACCCTTCATGGAGGATCTCCAAAGTCTTCCTATTCTTTATTATCATTGGTAAAATGGTAGAAACTAGTGGCAACTGTAGAAGTTTGAAGACAATTTTAACTGTGAGTCCAGTATCAAGTTTTCTGTCCTTCAGTACCTTCCTTAGCAGTCTTTGTTTGAAAGAAACCATTAGCTAGCTTTCATAACATCTAGGGTGAGGACACAATATGCAGTATGTTCGAAGTTCTTGGACTGAAGCATTGATAACTGCAGGAAAGGCTCTATCTCTTTCTGTCCATCCATCCATCCATCCATCCATCCATCCATCCATCCATCTAATCGTTGATCGATATTCTTCAATACTTAGTACACCTACCCTGTGTCGAGGACTGTGAAAAACTCTGGAACAACTAATGCAAACTGCATTGCAGTCTATACCTTCAAATATCTCATATTACAGAAACGTTCATGATGTATAATGTCATAAATGGAGTAACTGGTAACGAAGATAGGAAGTTCATTTAGCTGGTGGAGACTTTTCTTTCCATATAAAAGATTAATAAACTTAAATAGATTTTTAAAGATGTATAATCTACAATATATTATTTGGTGATATTAATTAGTCTCTTTTAACCTCTCTCTTTCATAGAATGAAGGAAGTTACCAATTATAATGGCAATATTTAAAATATTGCTATAAATATGGAATTTAGTTATTTCTTACTTAGTAGCTTTCACATAATGCTGATGGCTGCTAATCACCTCAAATATTTTATTTAACTATCTTTGTGTTCTAAGCGTACATTATAAATGTCCTGTGTGGGATTACAATGGGTAGCCAATATATAATGAAAATAATACATTTAATATGGAAACTGACAATATTACAGTACATTAAATAATGTATTTGTTGTCAATATTGCTAATGCTGTTCGTGTATTTCTATTACTTTATTTTGTAAGTTTACAGTGAATTATCAATTCTTTTTTAATGTCTTTTTTATTTTTAAACTTAAATTATAAACAAGGTTGTTTCACATGTCAGTCCAAGGTCCTTCTCCCTTTCCCTCCCCCCCTCCCACACCCTCCCACCAACCTCTCCCCCTTCCCCAATCCTCACTCCTTTCCCTAGGGAGGGTCAGGCCTTCCATGGGGGTGTCCATAGTCTGTCATTTCATCCAGAGCAGGACCTAGACCCTCCTCCAAGAGAAAATGCTGAGAGAGCATCTCTCATTGCGGGATGGACACCCAAGGTCCATTTGTATACCAGGGATAAATAGTGATCTACTACCCAAGGCCCCATAGATTGCTTAGACCTCTTCACTGACACCTGCATTCAGGGGGTCTGGATCAGTCCCAAGCTGGATTTCTAGCCATCACTCTGGGGGTCAAGAGCTACCCCTTGTTCAGGTCAGCTGTTTCTGTGGGTTAAGCCAGCCCAGTGTTGATCTTTATGCTCCTCACTTCTCCTTCTCTGTCACTGGATTCCTTGAGTTCAGCTCAGTGTTTAGCTGTGAGTGTCTGCCTCTGCTTCCATCAGCCATTGGTTGAACGTTTTGTTCCCCAGACTCTCTGGCAGTGGGATTGTATGCTGGCACTCCCCTGATCCATGTCTAAAATCCATATATGAGTGAGTTCATACCATATTTCTCTTTTTGTGACTGGGTTACAGGGCTCTCCTTTTGTTTCTGCCAAGCCGTATGTAATAGGTGAGCTGACCAGGAGAGACTCCTGTCTCCACCTTGCATGTCACTTAGGAATACGAGGATTATAGATTTGCGCCACTACATCAGGCTTTTCTAATGTGGGTTCTGTGGACTGAATGTGGATTCTCAGGCTTGTGTGGCCCGTGCTTTGATCTGCTGAGCCATGTTGATGGCCTCTTGCACACTTTAAAAGATAGCTCCAACTCTTTTCCCATCCCTGGAATTCCTCCTGCTTCCTTCAGCTCTTTCTGGTTTGGTCTCCCATGTCCTGCTGCTCATATCCTTTTGTGGTTAGGTCTGTGTTAGCACCTACTTCTCAGGGGAGCTGGACTGATGGAAGGTCTTCACTAGAAAATAAATTTTTTGCTAGCAAAATTTTTATAGCATAAATTTTATTCTGTTTTGCTGTATTAGTTCTTTCTATTTTATTTATATTTAGTTAGCTCTAGTTACATATTTTCTGTCAGTGTTTTCAAATATATACAGTTAAGGGCAAAAATTTCTTCAAATTATGACTTCAGATACATATTAATTGTAATTATAATTAAGTTATCATTCACCAAAATATTTTGTAACCTCTGTTATGATTATTACCTGAACTGTGGATCATTTAGAAATATATTATGGTATTTAAAGTAGTGGAGACAATTTACAGTTATCTTTTTATTACTTTTTTAAACTTAACTCACTGCTGTTAAGGAAATTTTATCATGTCTTCTGTGTTTTGAAATAAGATAATGGGCATAACATTAACAGCTTATAGTTAATGTTTATAGTTACTGGCTATCAATTTTATTTATGGATAACATAATAATTTAGTTATAGCCACTCTGAGTTCATTTCTACAATGTCACTATCCTATTTTACTATAGTTATGAATTTACATCATAGCATTAGTTCCTTATTAATTGTTGCTTCCTATGAGTACTCCCATTTAAATACACACATCTAAAAATTCAAATCTAGTATCCACATATGAGAGAGAACATGAATTTGTCTTTCTGTGCCTGAGTTACCTCATTCAGAATGATTATTTCTAGATGCATCCATTTATCTGCAAACTTTGTAATTTCAATTTTCTTTCATATCTGAGCAATATTCCATGTTATGTATGAACCACATTTTCCTTTCCCTTTCATGAGATGGTTCACAACTGGTGCAGCCACTATGGAAATCAGTATTGGAGTTTCCTCAAAGGCTAGAAACAGAGTTACCCATATGTTAACTATATCACTACTGAACATATTCCCGGAGGACATTATTATTTCTGTGGTAGTATACCTTACTACAGAGATGCTTGGTCATCCACATCCACTGTTGCTCTAATCACAATAGTAAGCAAATGGGAGCATCCGGTATGTTCATCTTTCCTTTCTAATTCTAAGTTTTATTTAATAGCTTTTTCAGTTACATTGGTGAAGTTCAAATGTTTACTTTCCTTCCTGGTGTACTGAAGTTTTATAAAATGTCTCATTGTTCCCAGCAAAAATACCATTGAATTTAACATTAATTTTTCTTTTTTCTTATGCTGTGTATCAATTACTCTAGTTTTTCTGTCCACTAGTGTCATCATCATAATGATGATGACACTAGTGGACATTTTCGTCCTTTTCCTTTCAATCATTCTGTTCCTCATTGCTAAAGGTATGGCATTTGATTTGGTACACTTTTTCTTTTCATGTGTTTTGATATGGATTATTGATATTTAACATAGTTTTTATATAGCTTGATTTATCTGATTTAGCTCTGGTATTTACCATTTGCTTAAACTTGTTCGATTCATTCTTTTTCCTTTCTCTTGTCCCATATTAATTAATGTTTTTTCAATCTATTTTTATTAATATATATTGCTGTTATCCTATCTTATATGTATATCCTTTATGCTATTTATGCTATTGTCATCATGAAAATTCACATACATGAAATTTACACATACATGAAATATATAAAATAAACAGGACATTGTATACAATTTTAAAACATTGATTTATATTTATAAAGTTATTAAACATTTTCAATAATCTTCATTACTCCCTCTTTCTTTGTGTGATTCAATCTCATATACCTTTTTAGAGTTTGAAGATATTCATGTATAAATCTATACATGTTTTCTTTAAGACGTTTTCTTTTGTTTCTTTATCACTTTTACTCTCTCTTTTAGAGTGTCTAGAATTCTTCAATCCCTTTCTTATTTTAAATTCACTATTCTATAACCAAGGAGCTGGCTCATCGAGTAAACTTATCTACCAAGTACTTAATTTTATGTTTTCAGTACTCCCCCCAAAAGCTGCATGCACCCTATGAATGCCAATAAAGTCAAGCCCTGTGAGGTACATAAATAGAAGAATCACTGGAAATAGCAACCTAGATCTGGGGTCAGTGATAGAGCAGTTCACCCAATATCCTCTGGCTTCCACAAGCTTTCACAGTGTGAGCATATACCACATATATACACAAAATCTGTTATTCCATTTATTCTTGACACAAAATTGACATAAAACTCAGCCGTGTCTTATTTCTTCTTACTCCATTAATATTAATGTTTTTAGGCTTTTATATTGTCTGTTTTTCATTGCTATTCATTTAGTTTCCAACTTTTTCATAAAGATTTGCCTAGATGTACTTTACTTTATATTTTTCCCAGTGGGTATTTGCAGTCATGTTTTGATTGTTTAGCTTGATGTTTTTCTTAGTTTTGAAAGTTTCTGTCTGTCATATGTGTGTAATAATGTGTTTTAGGTATTACATCAAGATCATTGATGTTTCATCCTTCATGAACTATAAATATATTGACGTTACATCTTTGGGCAACATCTTATCTATCCCCAACATTCTTTTGGTGTTTTCTGTCATTTTCCCTTTTAATTTTAGTATAAAAATTATATAGTGAATTCTCTTCTAGAATACTATTCATGAGTTTTATTTATTTATTTATTTTACTCCTAAGCTCTGTTAAAGTGTCAAAAACCTTTGAGCTACAATTGTCTCCTCAGCATGTAGCCCATACTTATCCAAGAATCAGGTAAGGTAAAAATAGCAGAGAATATCAGGTTTTCTTCAGTGTTTTCCTATGTCTTTGAGGTACTGGCCTTTCAATTTTGGGCTGTCTTGTTTGCTCTCAGGTTATGTTAGACAGTTCAGGTCATTTAATTAAATTGTTTATCTATTGTCTATCGTTATATCTGTTAAATTTATTCTAACACAAGCTTTTCAGTCATATTGGGAAATGTAAATCCTGGGCTTGTGTACTTATATATGTTATATGTATTAATTTCATTATTAGATATAAATAAAAACAAAATGCTTTTCATGACACTTAAGACATCAAGGTAAGCCTGCCCAAAGAGCTAGTTCTAGAACAACCAAGGCTACATCAAGATACCCTATCTTTAAAAAATCAGTTCCAAAGCTTCTATGGAGCATGCACATATATTCTATAAAAAAATCAAGCCTTCATTTTCATACTGTTCCCTATTTTGGTATATATAAACAAAAAATTGCTAAATATATGCTCATACCAGAATGTTTATAACTTTAAATCACAGAAAAATTGCATCATCCTGCGTACAAAACCTAAGTAAACAACATTTTAATTATTTTGGGCATATTTATCTTATTTTATGTATATTATGTTTTGTCTGCACGCATTTCTGTGTACCACATCTGGGCCTGGTACCCATAGAGCTGGAAAAGGGTGTTGGAACCCCTGGAACTAGAATGCAGGTAATTAAATCCAGGCTTTTTGAGGGAGCAACTGGTACTCTTAACCACTGAGCAGTCTTCCAGCCCCAAACTACATTGTTTTAAATAAGTACATTTTATCTTTGTTTCCTTGGTGCCAAAAATATTTTTCTATATAATTTCTTAAAATGTTAAATTCTTCCATGGTGCATAGAATATTTATATCTGTTTCACTTGCTCAAGACATATGTCAGTGAGGACGCCTAGGTAATCTATTGAGCTTTGGGCAGTAGATCAGTATTCATCCCGAGTATACACATGGACTTTGGACTCCCATCCAACAATGTGAGATGCACTCTCACCCTGAACTCTTGGGGAGGGTCTAGGCCCTGCCCTGGATGAAATGACAGTCTATGGACACCCCCATGGAGGGCCTCACCCTCCCTGGGGAAAGAAGGGGATATGGGGGGCACGGAAGGAGGGGAGGGAAACGGAGAGGGACCTGGAACTGACTTGTGAAGCAACCTTGTTTCTAATCTAAATTTAAACTGAAAAATAAATAATAAAAAGAAAAAGACAGACAAAAACTAACCACTGATTTTGGTTGAACTTTATAACTAAAAATTTTTGTCACTTGGCAATTCCCACATAATTTTTTACAGAGTTCTGCTCATCCTGTTTTAAAATGATTAGCAAATTTTACCCATGTAGTCAAGAAAATATATAAGTGGTTGAAAAGTAGTATGTTTATTCACCTGTCTGATTATATGTATATATTGTTTCATTCCTTGTCAAACTAATCACAGAATTATTTGTATTAATTTGGGTAATTAGATGCAACCTTGACTAAAAACTTGGTGGCAATATGTTGTTTTAGTGCATATCTTTAATCACAGTACTCCATGGAAGGTGTAGTGGTTGGGAAAGGGAAATGAATCCATGGTAATATATCTCTATTCCTCTACCTCTAGCCAGAAAATGACCAACCTCTTTCAGGGATTGTCACGCTATTCAAATAGTGAATCCTTCAAGATCTTTTACTTGGAGCAAGAATTAGGGAGAGGGCATCTTGTTTCCCCAGCAAGATCATACACATCTGCACATAACCTCCGGATGTCAGTGCAATGACAAAAGACCAATCTAGATAAACACCCCTCTAGGCATAGTTGGTAAAATAATAAAGCTGTCTTCTGTAATATGTGATTATATTACATGATCATTAATTACATTGTTATGACTAGACTTAAAAGCAGCATGTAACTGACATCGCAAAAGGAAAATGAAGACTATCAATCATATTATGTGGAATTTTATTATAAAGAAGACAGACAGTTGATTGGAAAGTGCTAACAGGTTGAAACAGTTGAATGTTATATACCAAGTTAAAACATTTAGCATTTTTATCTCCTATATTTTTTCTTCATCTAATGAGGGAAAAATTATGCAGAAAGGAAAAGATAAGAAATGATATTCTTGAGCAAAGCACATCTCCAAAAATTTGGCTGCAGCAAGAAATAAACTTCCAGAACTTCATTCAGTATCTTGAACCTTCACTATGTCCTTTTACTGAATGATGTTGGTCAAAATTTCAATATATAGCTCAGATATGCTATGGAATACTAGTTTAAGATGTGTTGTATTTGTTTATGCTGTGAAATATATGTTTAATGATGCAAATGTGTGTTGCAGTCTTTCATATTGCATTTGTTTAACCCTTTAGATAGAAGGCCTCACTCTCCTGGGGAGCAGAAGAGGGATGGGATGGGGGGGATCCGTGGGGGTGAGAGGAAACGTGCATTGATAAATATAAATAAAATAAGATTATTTCTAATTTAAATTTTAAAAGAGAAAAAACTCTTTAAAATTTTGTCTAAACACCTGATAGGTCTAATAAACAACTGAATAGCCAATAGCTAGGCAGAAGAGAGAAATAGTTGTGGCTTTCAGGCAAAGAAAATAAATAGGTGAAGAAATCTAGGCTCAAGAGAGAAGAGCAAGGAGTGACAAAAGGAGGAGAGGAGAATGCCAGGGACCAGCCACTCAGCCACATCACCAGCCATGGAGTAAGAAGGAAAGAAAGATATATAGAATAATGAAAGGTAAAAAGCCCAGAGGCAAAACAGTTAAAGAGAAACAGGATAATTTAAGTTAGAAAAGCTGGCAAGAAACAAGCCAAGCTAAGGCCAGACTTTCATTAGGAAGAGCAAATTTCCATTTACTTATTGGGGAACTGGGTGGCAGTCCTCTAAAGAGTAAAAAGAAAAAAAAACTACACAGATATGATAACTTTTACTATTTCTGTTGACATTATCTTTGCCAAAACTGAGTTGTCTGATGTCTACTGTAATCTAATAGCCCATTAATCGAGACAGAAGGTGGGAGAGCAAAGTTGAGCAGAGAATGTGATTATTACAGATGTACATAACTGGCCAACGGACAGAGAATAAGAGACTAAAAAGCAATCGGCCCTAAATGGATATCTGTCTCATCTTTTTCTCACAAGGCTTAGGGACCATTGTGGGTGGGAGGCATATTATAAGGGCCAAAGGTCATGCAGGAGTAGAACGATACAGTTTTCTGAACACAAAACAGCACATGCACATATGAACTCATGACAGTTTTGATAGCATGCACAGCTTAATGCAAGTTTAAACCAGATCAAATCCCAGTATGGAAAGAGGAAGAGGTGAACATGAAATCCCACCCCTATCCAAACAGCAAATGATAGATGCTGGAAGGATGGTTCTTTAATACTGTTATCTCTGGTAAAGGGGCTATGCTATAGCAGAAGACACACATTCAATAATATATAGATTGCACAAATTGAAACTGACGAATAGAAAGCAAAACAAAGAAAAAGGACATAAAATTGAGCAGGTAGGAAAGGTAGAGAGGATTTAGGAGGAGCTGGGTAAAAGAGTGAATATGAACATAAAATTTAAAAGCAAAAAGGTTTATTAATTGGTATATTAGATAAAGTACATTCTGGGCTAAAATGTTATACACTATATAAATCAGCAAGAAAATATTTGTTGTTTATGGATTTGAAAACACAGTATTGTTAAAATGTCCCTATTCTATAAAAATAGGAATGAGGATGCCATACAAAAATTTAAGGGTAAGAACTATTTGCTTAAAAAGAACCCCACATGGGACTGATCAAGACCCCGTGAATCTGGGTGTCAGTGAGGAGGCCTAGGGAATCTATTGAGCCTTGGGCAGCAGATCAGTACCCATCCCAAGTATACACACGGACTTTGGACTCCCATAGAACAATGTGAGGTGCACTCTCACCCTGAACTCTTGGGGAAGGGTCTAGGCCCTGCCCTATATGAAATGACACACTATGCACACCCCCATGGAGGGCCTCACCTTCCCTGGAGAAATGAGGGGATAAGGGGGGGGGGAGGGCACGGGAGGAAGGGAGGGAATGGGAGAGGGACCTGGAACTGACTTGTGAAGCAACCTTGATTCTTATCTAAATTTAAACTGGAAAATAAAATTAAAAAAAAAAGAAAAAAAAAGAACCCCACACCATAGAGAAAATGTGGTACATTTACTCAGTGGAGTACTACTCAGCAGAAAAATACAATGCAATCCTGAAATGGATAGCACTAGAAGAAAACATCCTGAGTGAGGTAACCTAGTCACAAAAAGACAAACATGGTATGTACTTTCTCATATATGGATTTTAGACATAAATCAGGGGAGTGCCAGCCTACAATTCCATGGCCAGAAAGACTGGGAAACAGAACCTTCATTCAACTACTGATGGAAGCAGAGGCAGACACCCACAGCTAAACACTAAGCTGAATTCAAGGAACCCAGTGACAGAGAGGGAGGACTGATGAGCAAAGGGGTTAAGACTGGGCTGGTTTAACCCCCAGAAACAGCTGACCTGAACAAGGGGTAGCTCTTGAATCCCAGACTGATGGCTGGGAATCCAGCATGGGACTGATCAAGACCCCCTGGATGTGGGTGTCAGTGAGGAGGCCTAGGTAATCTATTGGGCCTTGGGTAGTAGATCAGTATTTATCCCTGGCATACAAATGGACTTTGGGTGCCCATCTCACAATGAGAGGTGCGCTATCACCCTGGACTCTTGGGGGAGGGTCTACGCCCTGCCCTGGATGAAATGACAAATTATGGACAACCCGGCAGCATCTGCGGCGGCTCAATTCTGTATCTATCCCTGTCTCCTTTTCACTTCCGGAAACATGGCCTCTGCTGTGGCTGTCTCTGATGGTGTCATCGAGGTGTTCTATGACATGAAAGTGTGCAAGTCTTCAACGCCAGAGAAATGAAGAAACGCAAGAAGGCAGTGCTCTTCTGCCTAAGTGAAGAAAAAAAAAATCATCCTGGAAGAGAACAAGGAGATCAGGTAGGAGATATGGGGCAGACTGTGGGTGACCCCTATACCTACACTACTTTTGTCAAGATGCTGTCAGACAAGAACTGCCGTTATGCTCCATAGGACTGTCCTCTTCTGTCCACCCTGATGGTTCTGGCCTTCTCAAACTGCTCCTGATCCTCTTATTTCTCTTGGGTAGAAGTGCACCAAGTTCCTTTCCAGGCACTGAGTTTGGGGGAAGCCTGCTTTTTTAAAAAAACACCCAAACTCCTCATCCTCCCATTCCATTTGCCAACTTCTAACCACAATAGTGACTCTGCTTGTCTGTTTAGTGCTGTGTGGAAATGAAATGTGGAAATGACCCATCCTGCACCAGCTGGTTGCCCTCCCCTTACCCTTGTTCCTGGCCACTCATGGAAGCAAGACCAGTAAGGGACCTTTAATTTAACAAAACAAAACAAAACCAATAAAAAGGCTCATTAACAAAAATAAAATAAAATAAAATAAATTCTAGAAATCTGTCATTAAGCAATCCCATGCAGTTAGCAATAATGAACTGTATGCTTAAAACTTTATAAGTGGGCAGATTTCATGTTATGTGTCCTAATTTTATGTTTGACAATTTTAATACATTGGGGAAAATAAATTTGAAACTTTTGTGAAATTGAAGAATTGTACAAGTGATGTCGGATGCCCTTCTGTATGGTATGAATATATGTTGCTTTTATTGGGTGATAAATAAGGCTGATCTGACCAATGGCCAGGTAAAACATAGCTAGGCAGGAAATCCAAACAGAGTTACAGAGAAAAAGAAGATGGAGTTGGGAGACACCAGGTAGCCACCAAAGGAGTTTAACATGTCAGAACATTATCAAAAAGTCACGACCTTGTGGTGGCAATACACAGATTAATAGAAATGCATAAATTCATAAGAGAGATCTAGTCAGTAATATGTTACTGACCATACAATTACAATTTAATATTAACCTCTGAGTGATTATTTTATAAGCGACTTCAGGGACAGGAAGGGTAGGAAAGAAAACTGGTCCAGTGGGACCAGTAGAGACAGAGAAAAACATCCAACTACATAAAAGTATATTGTTATGAGTAAATAGAAAATAGTGCTTGAAACTGAACAAATATCTGTGTGTATGTATGCATATAACACCATTACCACTAGGATAATGGATGCTTGCATATGACAAAATTAATCTTTAAAAGGAGACATTTTGTCACTTCAAAAGGACTAGCAGGATGGCATGTGGATACAGTAGTGGGCATTTTTGGCGAACATATAAATTAGTTTTTAAATACAATTTTATACACTTGTATGCACACACATATACAGCAACTGTGAACATTTTGATGCATGTGGTTATAGTGCATAGTTTAAACCAATGTAATCATGTTATATGGTCTTCTTTTTAAATTAGATGTATTTATTTATTTTGCATCTTTACAGTTCCCCCTTCTCATTCCCTCCCCCACCTCGCCTCTGTAACCTCCCCCAATGCACTCCTCTGTTTTTGTTGAGGAAGGGGTAGGTCTCCCATGGATATGGACGAGACATGACATATCAAATGGCAGTTAGACTAAGCACTTCCCCTCATATTAAGTCTTGACAAGGTAACCTGGTATGAAGAATAAGGTCCCAAAAGTCAGAAAACATCATGGATAGTCCCTGCTCCCACTGTTAGGAGTTCCACAAGAAGACAAAGCTATGCAATTGTCACATATATGCAGAGGGCCTCGATCAGACCCATGCAGGCTCCCTGGTTGCCAGTTCAGACTCTGAGAGCCCCTATGAGCCCAGGTTAGTTGATTCTTTGGGTATTCTTGTGATGTTCATGATGCCTCTGTCTCCTATCACCCTTTTTCCCTCTCTCCAGTAGAACTCAACAAGTTCTGCCTAATGTTTATCTGTGGGTCTCTATATCTATTTTCTTCAGTCGCTGGACCAAGCCTCTCTGATGACAATTGGGTTAAAAATCAATCCATGAGTATAGCAAAATACTGCTAGGCATCATTACATTGACATTTTTTTCTTGAGTCATGTTTGGTTCTATCCTAGGTCTCTGGGCCATCCAGTCTCTGGGTCCTGGCAGAACTCCCTCCTGTAGCATGGGTCTCAAGTTATGGCAGTCATTGGTTGGCCACTCCTACAATCTGTGTGCCACCATTAATCCAGCACATCCCTTAGGCAGGACAGATTATAGGTCAAAGGTTATATGGCTGGGTGAGTGTCCCAATCCCTCCACTAGAAGTATTGCCTAGTAGAGGGAGATAGGCAGTTCAGGATATGTAAATGCTCACTGCTGTCAGGTTTAAGATGTGGTAATCCTTGTAGATTCCTTGGAGTTTTCCTTGTCATCTGGTCTTCTTAAACATGTTTTATTCCACTGAAAATATTCAAACTACTTTCTTTTGTCTTTTTATGCTACACAGATTATAAATGTACATGATATATAAAAATATGTTCATGTATAATTATCATTATCTATAATCACCTGCCTGTGAAAAAGAAAAACCATGATGATAATTCTAGTTCTGTTTTCAATTCTTTTTTGTTTTTCATTTTTGTCAAATACTTGAAGACAAATCTAGGAATAACATGAAACTAAAGTACTCAGTATATTCTTTGTGATCTTTCTTAATAAACTCAATGTGAGGAAGATAATATCACTTTCAATTACATTGTGAAGAAGGTACGTAAGATGATAATTATATTAAAATGTGTTTGCCTATATGATAAGATGAGATGACTGGTTAAAGAAGACTTCAGAAAACCCTGTATAGATGCTGTGAAGGGACAAATAAAATTCAAATGCCGTCCTTTCGCAATCTTGGAGAAAAATCAGTTAACTCTCTATATTCCTTCGTATAGCTTGCCTCCAGAGCTTCTCCGTATCCAGTCACACAGCGTGTAGCTTTACCAATTCATTCAGCAGGAAAATTCTTTTACCATTTCATCTAGTCTCTGCTTCAGGCCGATAATATGGCTGTTGTATATACATGTCCCATAACTTTAATATCTTTGGAACTAACTGAAGACATGACTACAGATGATTTTGCAAATTACTAAGCTATAAACTTTGAAAATATGTTTCTCCACTCAGGATAGTCACAATAAGACTAAATAAATGGTTCTGAAAATAAATGCAAATTATTTATTTATTGTCTTTTTTGTGTGTGTGTTTTTTTTGTCAACCTGAGTTATCTGGGATGAGTAACCTCAAATAAAAAAATTCTTCCATCACATTTACTGTAGCCGAGTCTGGGTTATTTTCTTGATTTAAAGATTGATGTTGGAGGTCCCACTGTAGGTGGTGACATCTCTATGCTGGTGGTCCTGAGGTGTGGGAGGGCCTGGGTCCTGCCCCAAATGATGTAACATGCAGGATGGGATGGGGAGATGTTGGGGGGATGGGAGGATGGGAGGGAGAGGAAACTGAGATTGGTATGTAAAATAAACTTGTTTTTAATTGAAATAAAAATTAATTTAAAAAGAGATTTAGTAAAATATTTATTTTTTTAGAGTTTAAAAAAAGAGAAGGAAAGCAAACTGAGTAAGTCACAAGGAACCAGGCAAGAAAGCAGTGTTCTTTCATGATTTCTGCTTTCAGGTTTCTACTTGCTCTGACTTCCCTCATGATAGACTACACATTTCAAGGTGAACTAAACCATTTTCTCCCCAAGTTATGTTTGGCCATGGTATTTATCACAGTAACAGAGATCTGAAACAAGTATGAAAATGGACAGTTGAGGGTTAAAAGTAAATTCTCTTGAAGAATTCATCAAGTCTAAAATTTGTAAATTTTGCTTTATATGGGTTATCTCTGTATTAACACAGTTTAGTTTCAATTGATGCAATTAAAATTGGCAATAAGAAACATGTTAAGATGGCTCAGTGGGTGAAGGAACTTGCTTCCAAGCCTGACAACCTAAGTTCAGTCCCTGGAATCCATGTGGTGGAAGGAGAGAACTTATTCACACAAGTTGTTTTCTGACTTCCACAAGCACATCAGGGAATAAGACCACACACACACACACACACACACACACACACACACACACACACACACTACTGTAAATTTTGAATGACACTAAGAATTTCAAAAAGCTACACACATGTAAATTCAAAATTCAATCTATGTAATTCTATTATGAAGGATTTCATTTTTTTAAATTATCACATTTTTATTTATTCAATTTGTGCTCACGTGAGTAAATGTGAACCTGTAAGTCAGAAGACCACTTTCCAACGTTCGTTCTCTTCTTCCAACATGTGTACCCTGGGGAACCAACCGATACTGCCTTTTAGGCTGGGTGACAGGCAGCATCTTTACCAGGTGAGCCATTTCTATAACCATATATTTCATTTATCCATTATGTTACATTGTTTCTGAATCTTCTTAATTTATTCTTGCCTACTAACTTAAATGGGAATCTCAGCAGGATTATGTAGAGGGAAACAATTTACAGAACCAGTTATTAAAATTAGAGTTCAGTACAGAGACTTCAGTTGTTCACCAACTGCCTCCTGTGTTCTACACCTTGTTCATTCATGTATATTTATGTTTCCGCATGGAGAGAATATCCTAAAGGTTACAAAAGAATCTTAAATATATAATATTCCTTATACCACACTTGTACATGCATATAAAGTGTAAAGGGACAATTGCCTTAAACATACTATAACTTACAATTAGTGAGTGACCTGTAAGATAGTTAGTAAGTCTCCATGCCTAAAACCACATATAACAGTTGAAACCCTATACATCAGGAAACCTAAAAGTACCCATAGTAATCTAATGAAATATTCACATGTTTGTTTTCAAACTTGTGTTGTTTCTTTCTTAATGAAGGTTTTTATGACCTTCACAGTATCCTTTGTAAATTTTAATTCATGATATCTAAATCCATTTCAGAAAGTACTAAGTATTGTACTTCCATAATGCAAAAATAAATGTTTAAGGATCACAGCTTGTGTTAAACCTAGGAATGAATCTGAATTTGATTTCACTTATCAACCTGAATTTGTTACTTATATTTATGCATTTTTAAAACACTTATAGATGAAAAAAGAGAATTTTATCCATTGCTATAAGAATCATTAATCATAAATAGAAAAGGTAAATCGAGTTCCTCTAGTTCCTTTATTTTATTTTATTTTACAAAGAAGTGATATCAAGATACCAAAAACACTTGACAAAACCAGAATCCAAGGGAAATTTTAACAACTAAATAGGCTTAATTATTCCTGGCAATCATCAGGGTTGACAGATGTCACAGCTATATCATCCACATATACCTAAAGAAACTGGGCTTTCTTCCCAAAGACAGTTTGAAATCCCAGCCATATGACTGTACTAGAGGTGTTTAATAGCACTCAGAAGGAGAAACCTTAGCAGTGGTGTGATCAGTTCCAACAATAATCCACATGTTTCCAGCATTGTAACTGGTTACCATTAGAGTTTTGTGTTTCGTCTGTATCAATGCACTCTCTAGTGTTTTGATGTAATTATGGGATGATTTAGAGATAAGTTGTTGGGGAAACCATTACTTCTCTTTTAAAGCTTTCTATCTTATCATGCTGGTTTGTGTTTTATATATTAGCTCTCAATGAATTCATTCACAGTTGTTTTTCCTCAAAAAGTCATAATCATATCCATTTAAATTTCAATTCAACTTTGAGTTTAATATCAAGTTCACACTAATCAAACACAACCACTGAAATAAATGAAGCATAATATAAAAAGCAGCCACAAATTAGAATAATATGTAGATTACAATAATACCTTTTGAAAGGTTTATGAGGCATCAATTTCATTTAGAATCCAATTGTGGGTAGTAAGTATAAATGACTTACACTTACTTCTTTGCTTTGTAACCTTACTATAGCATCGACAGGTTTGTGAAACTAGGCGCCTCCTTTTACTGATTCTACTTAAAAAGGTTTAAATCCCCTCATGACCAGTTGTAGTAACAAGGTCTGTAGCCTAAAACATATTCAATAAACATTAACTAAACTAATACCTAGAAAACAGCAAAAATTCTACTGTATTTGATAGTCTCTGGATGTTTGCATGAGAACATTTGCTAAGCTCTTTTTAAAGGTTATTTTTAAAGATTTCATGTTTATTGCATATGTGGGAGTGTTTTGCCTGTGCATATGCAAGTAAAGCATTCTCTGAGGGCTATAAGAGGTCGTGTGATTTTCTGGAGCTAGAGTGACAAATGGTTGTGAGCCTCAGTGTGGGTGCTATGAACTGAACCAGGGTTTTCTACAAAACAAACCAGTGCTCTTAATTGCTGAGCCCTTGCTCCAATTCCTGTTTTTAACTAATTTCTAACTTTTAACTACTTATGCATCTTCACTTTATTTTCTTAACTAGATTGCCAAAAAAATCTATGTGAAATATATGTCCTCACTCTCCATACCACAGATTCTACTGCTATGCTTTGAGTGGGGTGAATAGCTCAATAAACTCATGTTAACTTCTTTGAAGACATGCCATGGATACAAAATGTGTTTATATGGTTTTAAATATGTGTAAGTCATTAAATTATCTGAAAGATGAAAATTGAAAAGGTATATTTATGAATGGGAAATAATGGATACTTGATCTCAAACAGTAAAATGTCTCCTTCTAAGAAGTAAGCTTCCAAGAATTTTACCTTCAAACTGGCATGGAGGAACAAATATATTGCATCTTAACACCAGATGCAAGGCTTCTTAACTTATAATTGTCTTCAATTTAATGATTAGTTTCAGAATAATTCATCATTCATTTTCTTTATTATTTTTGTCAACCACCTTCTAAGTTGAAGTTTTGCATATTAAGAGACACACTTCTTTGAATGTGAATAGTGATTCAGAGAAGGGGTTTAAAAGTAAAATTCCCTGGATACCAGGCAGATACAATAGAACAGTTACTCCTGGAAGGGGCTTTTAATATAATGCATTCAATTCTGACATTGAAACTTTTTACTGTGAATACATATTAAGTTTCATAGTAGAAGCTAGAACTGTTTCCTTGATGTGAGTCATAATACATAGGTTGAATCCAAAATAAATAAAACAATGATATTTTCTTAACAAGTTGCTTTCTAAATTCATTCATATAAAGAAAAAATAAAGCAATTACTGTTGAGGCAGTAATTTTCTCCTCTTTGGGCTGTAAAAAGAAAAAGAAGGAAGAAAAATGCCTCCTTTATTGTGTATAAAACCTTTTGCACTTTGACATAAGTCCTTCCAGCCAAACTCTTTTTGATTGAAACAAACTTAAACCATATTCCATTTCACAAAAGCAAAATGTGCTGAACATGTGGCTTTTAAAATAGAAGCATGTGCATCAACTCTTCTACATGAAGATCCTTTCTGAGCAAAGTCTCTAGGGACTTTTTCATTACCCAAAGCCAGGGAGCACAGGAAAAGGGTGAAACAGAATGAGATCAAGCCTTCCCAAAGTGGATAGTCCAGACAGAGGCATAAGTGATATTTAATATGCACGCCCAAGGGCTCCTGTTGAGTGCCCTGTTTGGTAACCCGGATCAGGATGCTTGTTTAGTGGATAAAAGTGTAACTTTAGAAATTGGCAGGAACTCTTGTGCTTGGCCACCTGTATGCTCAGCCAGAGATGGTGGAAGGGAGTTTTAAACAAGCACACATTTCAAACTTTGTAGTCTTTTGCTTTCTTAAAAAATTCCGGTTTCAAAAGAGTAATTTATGAAACTTCAAGCTTAAGGATGCATAGACAGCACACAGTGGGAATTATGATAAACTTCATATTTTATCTTTCCATTGCTGAAAAACAATTTTGTAAAGCTATAAGTGTAAACCCTAGCAAAAATACACATTAAATTTGATGCAACAGCCTGTGTGAATTGCCACATGAATAGATATCATTGTTATAGACTTCTGGCTATCAGTAATACTATTTGTAACTAAAGTAAATATCGGGAACTCTGAAAGTAGTCTGCAGAGTCAATCAACAGTGGATATTAGCACTTCAAGAAAGCCATCCCTTCCATCCTGAAAAAAAGAAAGAAATTGTGCTGTGAATTCTGACCTAAGAATATAATAACGTCTTCCTAGATCTCATTATTCTTTATGCCCATTTAAGGCCATCTGGGGCCCAGAATGATGAAAGACTGGTGTAAATTCATGACCCCCAGATCTAGCAATAGCTTTTTGGATATTAGGTTGGATTAGTAGATTTACTGCTAATCCAAACACTGTGGGCCAAATTCTGCCTGACACATCTGCACTGTGGGTCTCAGAAAATTGTTGCAAGTTGAGCTTTTGAAGGGCTGACAGCAGCCTTTATGCTGAAGGCACAGGCTGCATGCGTTTTGCCATCAAGTGTAGTTCTTCAGATCCACATTCCCTCCACATTTGCAGTGACAGCTTCCCACCCCCACTTCATGGTAATGGTCATTGTCAGCAAGAAGCTTAGACTAGTCATATGTTCCTTTCTCAACTAAGCAGAAATTCAGCCAATTTTATGTACACAGATATGCATGATTTTTTTAAAGGCGCTTACATTCTTGATGCTTGTCAAAAGTGTAGCCATAGGCAGCTATGTAAAAAACCTTTTGCATCTATTCTTGCTAAATAATATTCAGCTGCAAGTTTGGATCCCAGCAATCGTTATCTGGGGATAATCTTTGGAGTTTCAGACTGTTTCAAGCTATTGAGTCTATGATAGCAAAGTACCTGTCACTGTGCTCAACTCTGATATAATAAGCCGCATTATATAATACAATAATATGGAAGAATCAGAAAAGAAATCATGTCAGCAAGTATTAGGTAAAACATCAAATGACTCAGAAATCACATGTGTCATTTAAATTGGATGGCATTAATTCTACTATATGTTAGCTGCTCTGAAATTTACTTAAATAAAATTTACAATAATATTGGTAACATTTACATGCTTTGAATCCTCTACTCTGTGCTTTGTAAATACATTAGGATTTATTCTTATATGTAAATTAAATCTTTTTATTTATGAGTAATTTTTTGATATTTTTTGAGGCATGATTTCATTATATATCCCAGGGCAGGCATTAGAGATAAATGTTGTCATGCCTGGCTGGAGATGAATATGATAGTTTATAAAACACAATTTTCTTGGTATGTTGGTATTTATTAAACTTGTATATGAAGTTAATGATATATAAGACACTTTTAAAATGAAAACATCTTAATATCAGTATATTATTTAACCAGAAAATCCTTGTGATTTCTACACAGTTCAAATATTACATGTGATACACTAAATAAAATCAAATGAAATTTGATCAGTTTTTGAAGGTAATTTAAACAGAATTTTCAAGAAATGTATAAGGTATCTCTATATGATGGTATAAAAAATTTTAGAATACTTTTGGGAAGATACTGAGAATACAGTTTCATCAAAATGCAATATAAAAAGCATAAACTTTCCAAGTATTAATGGGCAAACAGAAGAGATTGGCAAAAGTTATGTCTTGTGGAAGCAACTTTGAATTCATTATATTCTTATTCTTTATGTAGTTCCTGTTTATGAAAGCTATGATTGACACAAGAAAATTATTTTTCTTTATTCCTCAATAATATTCACTTTTATTAGTAACATATTATATTAAATGTAAACTTCAATAAAATTGATTTGATTAGTATACTAAGAAGTGACTAACATTATTAAACATAAAATAAATCATATTTAAATGACCTCTATAATTGTCTTCTGGGGTGACTTCACCCTTTGACATTTCTACTAGCAGCATCAAAAAGCACCAGTATTTCCATATCTGCACTATAAGAGATGTCATTTTAAAATTATTTTATTGACAGCCATTTATCAAGTACAACTTGATATATAATTATTGCTTGGGTTTTTGCTTCAATTATGATTGTGATATTGAACTTTTTTTATATTCCAGTTGGCCTATGCTAAGTGAAATAAGTCATGCAGAGAAAGATAAACACAGCATGATTGCCCTTATGTGAGTTACATAGTACAGAGTACCATAGAATGAAATAGTTAACTGTTTGTTGTCACTGACTGGCACTCCAAGCTTTAGTCTATAAAACAACAAAAATATCTCTAGACACATTCTGTTCAGCACCATACTTGTGCAAAAAAACTTACTGTACACTGATGTTTTTAAAGGGTTGATCATGTTCATATTCCTCTGTAATATATCATTTAAATATAATTAATCCCTCTTAATTTTTATGCAACTACCTAAGTAAAATAAATATTGGATTAAACAAGTATTAACAATTATTTATTATTACATAGATAAATAGTGCTGAGGTATTTTTAAAGTTGAGGTATATCAGCTAATCCCAAAAATGTAAACATTCAATGGCAATTAGCATTGTTACTTTGCAGATTTATACTTAAATTTTTAATTTAAAATATTAAAATGTAAATGGTTGTGAGACAAAAAATGATAACCTAACTATTTTGGATATGTAGTCCTGTTTATATTCTTTTTGTTATTTTTAAATAACTTTATTTTGGCATATTTTATTTTTTAATGAACTATATGGTATATTATGTCATGTATTTACCATGGTTTACTTTAGACTGTCTTAATTCTCTGATCATAATTTACTGATGATGATCTAGACAATCGCAACAACCAATCTAATGTCTATCATATGCTAGTTAAGCCTTTACCAAGTACTGCTTTAAGTGAATGTCCTTAGTCAACTTTTATTAAACATTATGATGTATCTTATGACCTTCATTTCATAAAACTTTATAATTTTAGTCCAATAGACTCCTGGAAGGTATGCAAATTTTATGAAGCAAATAAATTTTTTTAGTACAGTTAGGAAGTTTTATGAAAATATCTGGCACTAAGTGATTTATAAGCAACAGAAATATGTTTGACACCATACTGGACACCTGGAAGAGTCACATCAAGTTAACAGTAGGATCAGTGTATTGGGAGGATCTGCTCATTGTTTCTAAAACCGTGCCTTGAAATCTGTTTTAAATGGCAGAAGAGAAAGAAAGGTAATTTCAAAAAGGACCCATCTGGTTCCCTTCAGCTCTTTTATGAGCTACTAATCCTGTTGAGGAGGGAGAACCCTCATGGTTTAATCACCTCCTAAATTTACCAACTATTATTACTGTTGCATTGGGGATTATGTTTTAATAAAGATTTTGGGAGTTTGAGACATTTGAGAAAATGTTCAAACCAATCAACCACCCCCTTATATTATCTTATATTTCTAAAACATCAGTGATTTATTCATATATGTAGCATTGTTATGCTTTGCCCAAAATTAGCAAATATATATGTAAAATTAAGTTAAACAAAAATATAGATTGAAGCATCTTGACCCCATAGCTCAAGATGTTTATAGCATTTAAGTTGCATCAAACAGCTACTAGAAGAAAACACTGCTAAGACTACAAGCAATGATTTTCTTTATAGGAAACCAAGAAACACAGATAAAAAAGAAAAAGTTAAAAAATGATATTATATAAAAATAAACAAGTTTCTGCTTTTTGTAGTACTCTTACAATAGTCTAAATTTGGAGCCAGTTGAGCTGCCCATTAACAAATGAATGGATAAATTTAATTGTAAGGGAGGGCCACCATAACATAATTTCAAAAGAACAGTATTTATACTTAATAATACTTATTAATTCCATTGATTAATTAATAAACTTTGCTATACTTTTATGTATTTATATATCTATTTATTCACATTGTTGTTCTTATTACCTAAACTGGCAGCAGACTCATTATGAAGCTCAGGATGGTCTCAGCCTCTCATAAACTGGGAATACAGGAATGTGTCATCACACATACTTGAGTTATCTCCTGGATAATGTGAGTTTTGATATTTTAATCTCTTCTGTGTTCATTTGTAATATAAACTTTTTGTGAAATTTTCAAAATAATTTTTTCATATTTTCACTATTTCATCTCTAGTTGTGGTGATATATTGTTTATGATCTAATCTGAAGATCAGAATGTAAAGCTATAGAGTTAAGGCAGTAATGGCCACACCTGTAATCCTAGGACTCAGGAGACAGAGGCTAGTGGATCTCTCAAAGTTCAAGGCCACTCTGGACTACACAAGCGTGAATCTGTCTAAAAGAGAAACAGAGCTCACACTTTAATCCCAGTACTAAGGAGGTGGAGACAGAGTGATATGACTAGGCAGAGAGACGAATATAAGGCAATAGGAGACAGGAACTCAGAGGACTGCAGTCTGAGAATTTGTGGAGTCAGGATCTCTCCTTTCAGTCTAAAGATTTGGTAGAGGTAAGAGTTCTCTGGTGGCTTGGATGCTTTGCTTTTCTGATCTTCATTTTGAGTCCCAAAGTCTGTCTCTCAGTTTATATTATTCGTACTGCAAATTGTTGTCCATAGTTACCGTTACATGAAAGAATCCCCAGGGCTTCTTTCTTGTATCTAACTATTTATTATTAGCTACAGGTCAGCCTTTCTCTATTTTGACACTAAATGTCCTCATTCTCTCAAACCAGCCTATTATTTTCAGCTTCTTTGTGATCACCATGTCAGATTTCTCATATGTGTAAGATTACACACTACTTACCTTTGAGGAGCTTGGGCTGGGATGCAGCTGCATGAAGAAAGATCTTTCTTCACAGCATAAGGACCTGTGTTTGGATATCCAGGACCTGTGTAAATACTGAATGTTGTGGTATGTATCCATAACCCAAGATCTGAGATTGAAGGAAACAGGAAGATTCAGGAAACATTCTGCTCAGATAGTTTGCCTGCAATGGCCAACTATAGGTTTGATAAAAGGGATGTAAGAGAATTCGAATCATTCTCTAGATTCCATGTGTTTACATGCAAACACACACACACACACACACACACTGGAGAATGATAAAATTGGAGATTAATTGCTCTTAGATAATTCCTTACCTGCATAATGCAGTGCTATTTTTGGCATATCTTGTTAAAACTCTGCAATTGTGGTACATTTATTTTCCTAGATATTTGATTCATTTTGTAGGGAATTTTATATATACAAGATCACTTCTGTAAACTATGGTAATTTGAATTATTTTCCAACTTGGGGACACTTTACTTTTTTTTCTAATAGCTGATTGTTTTATCTTGGAATTTCAGTTAATAATTTAGGTATTGGGAATATGGGTCAGCGGTTAAGAGCATCTACTGTTCTCAAAGAGAGCCTAAGTTTGGTTCCCATCAGTCACTTTTTTTCAGTGAAGCAAGCCAAAACATATATACGGAAGACCCAGTGCAGACCAAAGTAGGCCCCATGCTTGCTGAGACATAGTTAGTCAATTAAGTGGGCCATGTTCTTATGGTATACTCCATCATCCCTTCTGACTTCTAAAATCTTCACTCCCACTCTTCTGCCGGATTCCTTGAGCACTAAAGAGAGGGACCCAATAAAACCCTCTGATTTAGACTCTCTGTCCTCATAATGTCTGGCTGTGATTCTCTGCCTCCACTCTCATCTGCTACCACATAATGCCTCCCTGATGGCAACCAGACAATCCATCAGTCTATGAGTGTAAGAAAGTATCATTAAGAGTTATTTCATTGCACTTTTTTTGACCCATCTTGTATGGTCCTACCTTAGTTCTCTAGGCTATTCAGTCTACAATATCTGTCCATCTAAGCAGTGTTGGACAAATGTATGTAACTAGAATAAATCATCCTGAGTAAGGTTACTCAGACACAGAAAGACAAATATAGTATGTATTCCCTTATAAGTATATATTAGCCATTAAGTAAATGATAACCATGCTACAATCTGTATACACAGAGGGGTTAGGTAAACAAAAGGGTTCTAGGGATGACACATTGATTTCCATAGGAAGGGGAAATAGAATAGATTTTATGGGTGGACTGGGGCAGGTGGGAACTGAGCAGGAGGAATCAGTCGGGGGGATGAAATGGAAGGAGAATATGTGGGGAGAGACAGCTGGAATTGGGGTATTTGGAGGATGGTGTGGAAACCTAGTACAGTGGAAATTTCATGAAATCTGTAAGGGTCATCCTAGTGAAGACTGCTAATAATGGGCGATATAAAAGATGAGACTGGTCATCTTTTAACCAGGCAAGGCTTCTGGTAACAGAACTGGGTAGGACTGAATTGCATTCAGTTGAATCATTGACTATGGGGTTCCCATGGAAATCCCTAAAAAAAAATCCAGGCTGATGCTAGGACAGAGTATTGGCAAACTGAGATAGAGAGGTTAATCTAGTACCAGCATTGATGGAGAAGTCCTGTGTATATGTCAATAAAGCACTGTTGACCAATAGGGAAGGAAGATAGGTGGGACTAGTAGTCCAGGAGGACTCTGGGTAGGAGAAACACTGGGAGTTATCATGTAGCCCGCCAGAGAAGTAAGATGTCCATCCGGTAAGAGAAATACTTAGATGGGTTAAATGCTTAAGTCAGAGCTAGCCAGTAAAAAACAAACAAGGCCAACAGCTTCATAATTAATACAGCATCTTGTGTGTTATTTGGGGACTACAACGCGGCAGAGCCCAGGCGATTGGTGGGGAAAAACCAAAGCGGCTGGCAAGGAAAAGGCTTCTCTCTACAAATGGTGATCAGGAGTGGGATCATGAATTTCCACGTAGAATGACAAAAGCTTTAAAGGAATTTTAGAAACAAAAGAACTGAGAAAAGCATGGGTTCTTGGTAGTAGCATTTTGAAAAACTGCAGTTTAAACAGCTGTGGTTTTAACAGATAAGACACGTGGACACAAAAGCATAAAGATTTACAGTAAAGTCAGACTTGGATGAAGAAAAACCTCTAAAGGTTTACAATGTGTTTAAAAATATACATAGGATTGAGCGAGAAAAATAAGCTGCATAGTGGTAAATAAATAGAGAAGCCAGCTGTAGTGGTGCACGCTGGCAGGATTTGCTCCAGAGGCAGAGGCAGGCAGATTTCCAGAGAAACCCTGTCTCAGAAAAATAAACAAAGAAATAAAAGTAAAAGAAATAAGAGTTATAATAATAGATAAATAAAAAAGCCGCGTAAAGTTGGAAAACACACAGAGAATCTAGATACTATATGCTATTGTGTTTTTCAGTTTTTTGATTGCTCAGGAAGGAACAACTGCTAAAGTACACATGATTATAAATGCTGCTGAATTAATTCAACTTATATCTTTTGAAAATGCCTTGACTTCACAATTTAAGTACAAGGATATGTTACTTTGGAAAAGAGTTTTTGTTTATGTTTCTACAGAAAATGAAAAGCTGAGGATTCCTTCCAGGCTTCTGTGGTTTGATGAACCAAGACCCCTGGAAGCAATGGC
Organism: Mesocricetus auratus; assembly: GCF_017639785.1. Lineage (NCBI taxonomy): Eukaryota > Metazoa > Chordata > Mammalia > Rodentia > Cricetidae > Mesocricetus > Mesocricetus auratus. The sequence goes on along the minus strand of NW_024429188.1, from coordinate 55,700,804 downwards.
CCAAGTGATTCAACATCCAAAACAGCTAAGATGATACAGCCTTAAACACTACAAAAAAAGGACTTGGCCAAGGTGTCTGAGTTTTGTCATGATCCCTATGGTATGAACAGAGCCCCCTTCCAGCACGAAGCAGTTTGGAATGAGTGATGTCCAAATCCCCATATAGTTTATAAATCTTTGTTTTCATTTGAATGGGGTTATTTATAATTGGTTAATGATCACAACCAATCTCTTTTTAAAGGAAAAAACGAATTATGGTATGAAAATGAGTACTTTGTATTGGTGTGGTTTTTCATTTATTGATACAAATTCAAGGTCAATTTTGTGATGTGTATATTTCTCCTCTTGATTAAGTATTGTGTTTATACTAAACTTTTAAAACATAATGCATAATTAAATACAGATTATAGATAGTTACTTATAATAGTCAGGACTTATAATTAGGTATATAAGGTTTTCTAGATAATACATAAATATATTTGATATAGTCTTTAAACCTCTCGAAGACCTTCAGAAAATGACATTTAAAATGGTTCAGGATTTTTCTTGACAATGAGAAATGTCTGTTCTTGGCATCACCAATTACGTCTGAGAGGAAGATGGGCATTGAAGAAACTTGTTATGGAGTTTGCTTTCAACATGGCAAGTTAGCCATTTGGGCAAGAAATGCTCTTGCCTAGACTGTTTGACTATTGCTGTATAAACTGGACATGCAGGAAACACAGGAAAGTGACTGCTAAACTCAGTCCTTCAAGGTTCCTGATTCATGGAACAGTCTACGAGACTTTCTACAGGACACAGAAAAATGACTGACAGACTGCCAATGCAGATGGACAGTTTAAAATTTCCTACTTTGCTGAGAAGACTTCCAGACACACTGTGGCCTATGGGCTAAAGATGGATGCCCCAACATTACAGAGAAACTTCGGGTGACTGGTCAGGTAGAAAGATGTCTCTGTCAATCCTAGTGATTATATATTATCCTTCTGTGATCTTTGAAGACAGATAGATATAATCATAGTTTTCCTTAGTTTGATAAAAGATAAGCTACATATAGGACTTTGGATTCACAATGATGGGATAGATGATATTTTCTTTAAATCTTACTAAATGTTGATAGACAAAATGTTGTAACTGTATTCTTACTTGATAGCTGTTCTTTTATATATAATTTGACTATGTTAAAGTTAAGACCTTTCTTTTTGTTTAAACAGAAAAGAGGAGATGATGGGGAAGTCCTGTGTATATGTCAATAAAGCACTGTTGGCCAATAGGGAAGCAACATAGGTGGGACTAGGAGTCCAGGAGGACTCTGGGTAGGAGAAACACTGGGAGTCATCATGTAGCCTGCCAGAGAGGTAAGATGTCTGTCTGGTAAGAGAAATACTTAGATGGGTTAAATGCTTAAGTCAGAGCTAGCCAGTAAAAAACAATCAAGGCCAACAGCTTCATAATTAATACAGCATCTCATGTGTTAGTTAGGGACTACAATGCGGCAGAGCCTAGGTGAATGTTGGGGAAAAACCAAAGCAGCTGGCAAGGAAAAGGCTTCTCTCTACACAGCATGGAGCCTTCATCCCCATGTTCTCGACTCTTTGGTGCCTTGCAGGCTACAAAAAAAAAACATGGACACTAACCCAGTCACAAAACCTTTAGCTCACCATTTGTCCTGCTTGCAAGATTCACTGGAGCAATGGTGGCACAGAATCTGTGAAAGTGACCAATCACTACCTTGTTTAAGTAGAGGGCCACACCATGAGAGGGAGTCCATGTGCAACACTGCTTGGATGGCCAGGAACCGGATATTGGATAGCCCAGAAACCTAGGGTAGAACCAAACATGCAAACATGACTGCTCTATATAATCTCCTTTCCCTTTCCTTCATCTAAACCCTCCCATATACCCCCACTTTCTCTGTTTTAATTTTCATTACATTTCTGTTAGACACTTGAAATATTTCTATTTTCTTCAAGCTTAATGGATTTCATGAGAGAACAATTTTTTTTTGGTTTTTCAAGACAAGGTCTCTCTGTGTAACAGCCCTGGCTGTCCTAGAACTCAGTTTGTACAACAGGCTGGTCTCAAACTCACAGAGATCTGCCTGCCTCTGTCTCCAGAGTGCTGGGATTAAAGGTGTGTGCCACCAACACTGGTTTAGTTTTATATTCTTGAACACAGATTTCACCTATATTGATTAATTTCTGGTCAGTCTCTTTGTTTTTAATTTTTTATTTCACTTTATACCCCAATCACAGTTCTCCCTTCCACCCCTTTTTGCACCCCTCCTGACCTCCCTCTCTGGTTAATCTCATAATTTATTTTTAATACTATGTAAAGTCATGGTCTACTGAAAAGCATTTAATTATTTTGGAGTAAGATGAATCTCTGTAATGACTTTGCTTGTGTTTGAATTTTTTGCTAATTCCAAGCAGGTTGCTTATTTTCACTGTACCTGTAGCTGCTTTTACAAATTCACTAACAGAGGGTATACAGGTCCAACTTTACTATTCACCTGCTGCTGCTCTATTGCTACTCTTTCAGTAAAGGAGAAAATATAAGGTTATCTTTGTTCTGAATATTCTGTTAGGATGTTATTATGAAACATAGAAAAGTGCTTAGAAACAGGCCCACAAACTTTTCCACGGGGCCAGGATAGAACCTAATAGACCCTAATAATTCACAAGCATTTATTGGCCTGTGGTTAATCACAAAAATATTCTACTTGCTTGTGATGTGAGCAGTGTCATTATGAATGATACGTGACATTCATTGAAAATTTGGCTCTATTTAGAATTACCTGGGTTATCGATGAGACAAATTTCTGATTGTATCTCTGAAGGTCTTTACAGTGACATCTAACTAAAAGGGAGAATCCAATTTGAATATGAGAAGTATCACAATATGCTTGAAACCTAGGTGAAATGGATGGGGAAAGTGGAAAGGGGGGCTTTGGGATAGTCTTCTTTTTCTGTTTCATGGTCCTACCTCAGTGATGTGCATCTACTTTGCCATAATTACCTGAGTCCTCTGAGACTGTGAGTCAAAAGAAATCCTCATTCTTTTCAAGTTGATTTGTCATGTATTTCTTCCTTTGATAAGGAAACTAATATATCATACATGAGCTATTACCAGACGCCTTTGCCACATTTATAGCAATCAAATCCTCCAAACTGTCACATTCTAAGTTCCCAGCCACTAAAATTAATACAACATTGGAGTAGGTCAAAGGTACACACTTTAATGGGTAACATATTTCTGATGTGATATTATTTCTCAATAAAACTATAGATGCCACATATGTTATTAGCAGAGATGAAAATAACAGAGCAGAGATACTTGCTTTCTTTTATTAGAACTATTCAAAGGGTGCCATCCAAAGTAATATTTAGAATTTATGCAATTGTTAACCCATTTTCCAACAAATGGAGACTTGCATTATGTTGCCCAAGGTTGTTTAAGACAGACCTTTAGCTACCTGGAAAATGCTTGAGTCTCATAGAGCAAGTTTTGGGGCATAAGAAAACACATTCTGTAATCTGCCCTCATATAGCCTAAAAGCTATGCTTATCCTGTCTTACTACAGAATTACACCTGATGAGGAAAGTTCTACAGCTCCATTTTTGACCACTGGATATTGTTATACCACCCAAGACTGGATAGTTTGTGGTCAGAAAGACTGCTGCTAAATTGAGCTACACCTGAATTACACATTTTCAGGAACATGAACACATTCACAAAACAGATAACCAATCAACTTGAAGGAGCATAAACTGAGATATCTTATTGGCCTATGCCTGATGTCAGAACTAGTTTTGAGGCTTTGCCTGTAAGTTCTGGCCTGATTCTGGGGTCTTATGACTACAGCATAAAAGGCCTAGCAGTGGACCTTAAGAAAGCTAACTTCTATAGTGTTTGTACTTAACTTTCTAGTGTGTGGAATATTTCCACTCTTCTCCTGAGGTTGAAGTGAGCTTATGGAGATAATAAGTCACATGCCTAACGTGGTTCTAGTGACAATGTTTAGGATAGCAGAATGGGTCCCTAGAGATTGTCAAGCATCTTTTTAAAGTGGGGCATGCTTAGTATTGAATTTCAATTATAGAGTGTGGAGTTAATATGCTTCCTCTTCCTCTTCTAACCAAAGATCACCTCTTTCAGGATTTGGAGTAGAAGCATTACTTACAGCTCCTTTCCCCCTTTTTTTTCAATGTATGATATCATAAGCAGACACCATGGACTCTTCTCTTATTTATGTATTTTATTTTTTATTCATTTTTTGATAATGATATGAAATGTGTTTTGATCATATCCATCCACTTTCCAGTCCTTCAAGACCCACATTCACTTCCCTACCCATCCAAGATTGTATCCTATTTCTTTTCTTCATCCATGAAGTCCATTTTTTCAGCCCATATATGTGGATGTGTGACCTTCCACTGGAGGGTGGTTCACTTAAGAGGGGCAATTTGCTTAAAGAAACTGAACCCCCTTCTATAAGCAGATACCAATTGCCAGTAGTACTCAGGCAGCAGTAGTCTTTCAATTCCATCCTTCCCTTCAGTTCTGAGACTTTTTTCTAGCTTGTTTACATGGGAATTTTACGAATAGTCATAAAGTGCTGTGAGTTCATATATGTTGTTGCCCTTGGAGTGTAAATAGCTTTTTAACTGGTTACTAAATATACAGGTTTTCAGACTAGATTCTTCACTTGATAGGATGTTTATAAGATGCATCAACTTGTTTACAATGAAAATCATCTTGTCTACTTTATGGACATAATTGCTATTTGTTCGTTTATTAATCCACTGAAAATAGCTTGGCTTCTGACATTTGTTGGAAGTTAAATAAAGCTGTTCTCAAGATTTATGTGAAATTTTTGAGTGGGAGAAAAGCTTTTTAATTATTTGCATAAATAATATCAGTGATTACTAGATCATGTATATTACCAGGTGATAGAAGATCTCACACACTCCCACTCTTAACAGAAACTATTTATAGTTGATGGCTTCTAGAAATAGGAAGTCAGATTTCTTAAGCATGTAGCCCTGGTAGACACAATTTCCCCCAGTGGGTGGCCAGATATTTGTGTATATGTTGGGAGCACATACAAAAATTGGGAAAGGCAGTTGGGATGGTAGAGTGTGGAGCTATAAGAGAAGGAGAGGAATAAAGGATGAATATGGCCAAAATATCTATTGTTAACATTTAATGAGACATGAAAGAACATTTCAAAGTGTGATTTCTCTGTTTGAAAACAGAAAAAATAATTTATTTGATAGTGGTAACATATGAGGTAAAAATGACTTTCTTTCAATATATTGGACCATATAAAAAGTCTTGTAGATGTTCTCAAATTTCCACAAGTTTTCTCACATGTTTTCCAAACCTGAGAAGTTAAACAGAGTTCTGACTCACAGTGATTTCATTCAGCCTTTATAAATGAACACACACACACACACACACACACACACACACACACACACTCTCTCTCTCTCTCACTCACTCACGTAATCAGTATTGGTTTTCTACCCAATAGCCACTTATCCACACCTTTATTTCCTATTTTTATCACTTACATCATCTAAATTTATATTAAGTACTAGATGTTTTGAGCTTTGCAGTAGCCTCAGTTTGATAGAAAAATGTCATAACCAAGGGTGTTTGGTGTAGGCAGTGTCATGAAATATATAAATGTCACCAGTTAGGCTAGTTGTGAGGTTTTTAACTTGAAAAGTATTATGTTTTACATTATTGTTTGAGAAAATATTCAGTGCTAAAGAAAATGTCAGATTACACATGGGAAAACGTCAACATACCCACTTTTTTTATCTCATCAGTTTTGCAGAATTGTTTGCCCTGCCACTCTGCTGCTGTGCCAATAAAGCCACCTTGAATCAAAGTAAGCAACTGGCTGACCAAAATTAGCCATAGAGATGTTGGAGAACTGAGGATGTTGGATAGAGAGGAACAGGAAGAGAGAAAGGGGGGTTTGGGGAGACTTCACAGGCTTTTGGATCTGAAAAACATGGAGAATAGGGTCAGTCCATCATCCCCCCACTATCTCGTGGATTTCTAAAGTTTTTAAAATCTTAATTTCTGACCCCTAGCTTTTATTAATACTAGAACATTTACGGTAAATACTATACATCAAGCTATGTGGAGTACTAGTATAAATGGAAAACCAATTTTCTGTTAGGTTATAATCATATAGGTATAATAATGAAGGAATGAAGGCTCTGTTCTCAACAACTTTCCATTCTCAGTGGAAAGGAAAGACAAAATGAAATAGACATCCAATATTCCTGGGAAATAAATGCAAATACACTAGGTTAATAGTATGGCTCTTTACTAGCTAATGGAAAGATTCAGTAAGCAAAATATGATAATAGTGTAATAGACTGAAGGAACCCAAGCGTTCTAGTAGCCTTGATCAATATACCTGAACTTTATAGTTTTGTTAACTCTGCAGGTAGCCCGCATCTTCTTCTTTTTGATACCTTAAAATCTCCATATGAGAAATTATACAACCTAGTTTTCACTCATAGTTAGCCTTAACCACCCCTGTTCTCTGACAATCTAACCTCAGTATATGTAGAACCAGAGAGAGCACCTACACCTTCTATAAAGTGCCTGCTGATAAGGACAGAAGCTGAACTTTCCCTATATGAACCAAGATCACCACAGCTACCCTACTCACAAATAAGTATTATGTGACTCCAAGACAGATTTTGAATATCATCTATTTGATCCAAAACTTCCTAAGCCAGGGCAATAGCAAATACAGATCCAAATATCCATTAAACATATAGCAGACTATAAACTCATACAAAAATATAAAACTAATTATATAATTCCTGATGCCCAAGTCTCATTGTAAAAATACAAAAATTAAAGATTCTCAAAATTGAATAAAAATTAAAACACACACATGTCAAAATCTGTGGTATGCAGTGGAGGTGGTCCCAAGAAGAAAGTTTTGGTCTATAAATACATAAATCAAAGGAATAAGACACTTTTTATGCTTCTTCTCAATGTAGTAACTTTAGTTGTAGATAAAATGTTAATACAGAAAATAAAACAAAAATGTACAAATAGAAAAAATCAAAATATCTTTATTTTCGAATGGTATGGTTCCATGCATAAGAGACACTAAAAACTTCACCAAAAAAAGAAAAATCTCTTAGAGTGGATTAACACTTTCAGCAAAGTGTCAAGATAAAAATTAACATACAAACCTCAGTAACCTTATTCATCAGTGATAAAGATACAGAAAAATAAGTTTGAGAAACAGTCTCATTAACAATAGACACAAATATAACATACCTACAAATAAACCTAGCCAAGGACATGGAAGACTTGTAGTAATATATTGTTCATTATTTATTAAGCCACTGTAGATCAAATTAGCAAAGCAGTCAAACTAATTAGCTATAGAAGCTAGGCAATGTTGGTACACACCTTTATTCCCAATACTTTAAGTGGTAGATGGATCTCTGTTAGCTCAGACCACACTGACTACATGAAATTGATCCCCTCCTAAAAGAAACAGCTCACACAAAGGTGATATCCACACCTGGGACCACATGCCTTTAATCCCAGCATTAGGGAGGTGGAGATAATACTAATATGGCTGGACAGAGAATGGAATATGAGGAGGAGGAAACAGGATCTGAAAGCCCTTTGCCTCTGAGGATACATTGATACAGTATTGTCATTTCAGTGTGGTAGAGGTAAGATTTACTGGCTTGGCTTCTTTGCTTCTCTGGTCTTCAGCTTGAAAAATTGAACCACAATATCGGACTCTGGGTATTTTATTTTTCGTGTTAAAAAGACCTGAACATTGAAAACATGAATGCTCTTGAAAGAAACTGAGGAAGACACAAAAAAAAGGAACGATTCCCTTCCCATGTTCATAAACTAGTAGAATTATGCTTGTGAAAACAGCCACTATACAAAAATAATTTACAAATTCAATGCAGTACCAAACAGCCACTTTGGAAATTCATCTGGGATTATCTCAGGAAACCAGAAATTGTACTATTGTATGACCTCACTACACCAACTCTAAGCATGCACCCTAAGTAGTCAATCAGTAGATATGCTACCACAGTGGCACCTGCAAAATTTCATCCACCAGTGCTCATAATAGTTAAGAAATGGAATCAAGCTGTATATCCACCAAAAAATACATTGATAAGGAAAATAGAGTTAATAAGTACAAGAGAATTTTATTCACCTAAAAAGCAAAATGAAACTACAGGAAAATTAGTGAAACTAGAAAAAAATTTAAAAACTAAATGTAATCTACTCGTGGTACCTCAGGCCCTGCAAATCAGGTGAATGTTGCATGCATTCATATATGGAGCCATGTTCTCACTGTGTAGACCAGGCTGACCTCAAACTCACAGTGATCCACCTGTCTCTGCCTTTTGGATGCTGGCATTTAAAATGTGTACCAATATACCTGGCCACCGCTTCTAATTCTTAAATTTGTTTGCTTAAATTGGTGTCTGCAGAAACTTGGATGTGATAAAGGAATCATGATGTGCACTGTCACACAGAACAATGTTCTTTAGGTGATAGAGATGGCAGAACACATATACTGTGAAAATACAGGATAAGTATATTTAAGGCGGCAAGGCTTAATCCAACAAGAGGGTTGGTAATGGGGAAGAACATGTTATATATAGGGAAGGTTAACATAAACTACATATGTATGAAGAAGTCATGTGGAAACCCACTGCTTTAAAATCTAATTTAAAATGTATCTGATTTAAGTCTAATTGAAAAGTGTAATTTAGTGCTGGAATGATGTCAATTGTCACCAAACCCAGTGGCCTAAATTTGATCTCTAAAACCTACATAATGGAAGGAGAGTACTGTCTCCAGAACACACACACACACACACACACACACACACACACACAGAATGAACTAACCAAAATTAATTTTTAAGTCTTTGAATATAAGTATGATGCATTAGTGGATGAGTGGATAATTTTTATCCCAGACACTTAAGCATCAGATATGGGAGAACACCTGAATTTATCCTCTGATTTTTACATGTGTGCCATGTCAATATACATGGCCTCATTCTCAGAAACAAAAATTATTCATCTAAATACAAATATATCATATACATGCTTACCCACACAAGATAAATTGGTTGAAAAAGAATTAGGCATGATATGTCTCATTCTAGTAAGATTATTAAGGAAATAGCATTGCACTGCAATTGCATGCACTTCTCTTCCGGTTCATCTTCCCACCACCAGTCTTTTTTTCATATCATGGCTGGCTCCAAATCAACAGAAGCTAACCTTCTACCATGTGATTCTTGTACATTCATATTAAGTAAACAATTCTAGGCCAGGCAGTGGTGGCTCACACCTTTAATCCCAGCACTCGGGAGGCAGAGGCAGGCAGATCTCTGTGAGTTCGAGGCCGGGCCGGACCGACAGCCTCCAAAACAATACAGAGAAACCCTGTCTCGTAAAAACCAAAAAAAAATAAAAAAAAACAAAAGTAAACAATTCTGGCTCTCTTTTACTAAGATGAAGATTTTTCTAGAGCATAAGACTACCAGTGTTAGAACAAGGTGATTCCTTCACTAACCCTTTCAGTTGGTTATCATGCTAGTACACTTGCTTGGTTCCCTAGATTGTGCGAGATGAAAATTCAGTTTCTCTGGCCTGTAATACAGGATCATATAAAATATGATTTCTGCTCTCTTCTATGTATATTAGTTTCTATTCAGACAGGCTCACTCTTATTTTTACCTATTGTCCATTTCATAGTGATTGTTATTGACTTCATGATTTGTTTGCATGCCTATACCATCCCTAAATTCAAAGAAGACTTTGCCTGTTTTCCTTTCCTAAAAAATTTCTATTAATATTTCCTTGTTCTCTGCATTGTGTTTCTGGAGTTTTCTCCAACTCTCTAACACGTTTTTTATTGATAGATTTTCCTCAACATTCGTGTATATTGCTATTTTGACTTTTTACATTATTTAAACTATTAGTTTGTATGACTGCCTTCTGCACTAGATTGTGAAACACTAGTAGAAATTCGATGATCCGGTTATACATTTCTATAATTACAATATCTGCCATAGAGTAGATATTCAATGTCAACTTCAATATTTAATGTGAATTAATTCTCAATTATATCATATCTTTCAGTTACTATTAATTAAACACCTACTGATGTCATTCCAGTAGAGGTAAACAAAATGTATTTGCCATCTAATTCAGACCTTCAAAGAACATTTATTTGATTAGGAATCATTAGAAAGATATTTATGTTCCTAACCACCCAGTACAAAAGTAAGTTTTTACATATGGGCTAAGTTTCTAAAACTTTTTAATTTAGGATGATTTGAGATTCATATGAATTCATAATATACAAAACAGGGAGATTATATTATTCACTTATATTTTAATATAGATTTTGTGTGAATATATTTTTATTGCTACAGGATGATTCATCCAAAGTAGATTTCCTGAATTGCACAGTAATTATGTACTTAGTTTTAATGAATAACATTCAATATATATTCTAAAATAAGACATGCTTCTTTATATTCTTATAAATATTCTATCAGTAGACAAATTTTTCTTCATGCTTGGCCTTTGGCATCAGTACTTTTAAAAAGACAGTAAGTTTTAAATGTTTGATGTGTGGTAGTTTGAATGTAATTTCTCCCCATAAGCTCATAGGGAGTGGCACTTTTAGGAGGTATGGCTTTGTTGGAGGAAGTATCACTGTGGAGGCAGACATTGAGGTATCATATGTACTCAAACCATTTTACTTTTTTGAAACTACATGTTTTAACTTGATGGGGGAAGTCCTATGTATATGTCAATAAAGCACTGTTGGCCAATGTTGGGGGAAGTCCTGTGCATTTGTCAATAAAGTTCTGTTGAGCCAATAGGAAACTTAGATAGGAGGGACTAGGAGTCGAGGAGGATTCTGGGAAGGAGAAACACAGGAGAGTCGACATGTAACCACCATGGGGTAGGAAGCCTGGAACTATTCTCCGGTAAGAAACATACTTAGATTAAAAATTATGGGGTAATTACTTAAGTCAGAGCTAGCCAGTAAGAAATAAGCAAGGCCAACAGCTTCATAATTAATAGAGCGTCTTGTGTGTTATTTGGGGTCTACAACGCGGCAGAGCCCAGGCGGCTGGCGGGGGATAAACTAAAGAGGCCAGCAAAGAAAAAGCTTCTCTTAACAAGCCAATAGGGAAGCAAGAAAAGTGGGGCTAGGAGTCCAAGAGAACTCTGGGTAGGAGAAACACAGGAAGTCAAGATGTAACCGCCAAGGAGATAAGAAGCCCAGAAACTTCTCCGGTAAGAGAAATACTTAGATTAACAATTATGGGGTAAATACTTAACTCAGAGCTAGCCAGTAAGAAACAAGCAAGGCCAACAGCTTCATAATTAATATAGCCTCCTGTGTGTTTATTTGGGACTGATGCGGCTCTGGAATCAGGCTGGCGGGAAGGCTTCTCTTTACATCAGCTTTTTTCTTTTCTTCCTTAAAAACATTCATTTCTTTTATTGTATGTTTGTGTGCAGATGAGAGGGGGATAGGGGTGCCATGGCATGTGTTGAGGTAAGATGTCAACTTTATGAAGTTGGTTCTTTCACCCTTACATGGGTTCCATGAACTGAACTCAGGGCACCAGGCTTGAATGACAAGCACCTTAAAAAATTGGTTATACATCCTGAATATTTTGCCTTCTAAATGTGTTATCAATATACTATGTACATTTATCCCTGACAATATTTAGATAATTTTTATAAGAGATAAGAATTAGATTGAAATTACGTTTAACTTATAAATCCTTAATTTTTCTAGCATCATTAAAAATCTAATTTCACTGAATTGCTTCAATATATTTGTCAAAATGAAGTAGATAATGATCTATTTCTTAGTTCTTTATTCTTTTTTATTAACCTATGTGTCTGTGCTTTTACCAATGCCTTTATAGTAAACTTTTCAAAACTCTATGGCAATACTCTATGAAAAAAATCTCTCTTACATTCTAAGAGACTGTAAGTTGTGTTGTACTTCACAGCCAAAGTTAGTAATAGACATTGCGGTCACTTAAGATTTAAGACTATGGCCTGGTGGTGGTGTCACATACCTTTAATCCCAGGCAGAGACAGGCAGATCTCTGTGAGTTTGAGGCCACCCTGGTTTACAGAGCGAGTTCCCAGAGAGCCAGGGCTGTTATGCAAAGAAACCCCGTCTGGAAAAAAAAAGGCTTAAGACTGCTGTTTTATTGTGTAGTCAGCCTGCTTGTTTAACTTGCCTTTCAGAGAACAATATAGTTGTCTTGAATTTCCTTTATAGTCAATTTTTATAGTCTAAACTAATGTATAGCTGTAATATTAAATTATATACTCTTCCCATTTCACTAACTCAAACATAATGCTTGTTTGTCTGTCTGTGTGTTATGATGATCGTTTGACAAAAATAACAAATATAGGTTGAAAGCAGTCTTACAAAATGAATATCCATAAATCCTGAAAGTGGCATTTGGATATTGCTTAACGGTGTGTGTTTGCTTGTTAGTTAGTTTGTTTGTTATCAGAGTCAGTTGGGATCAATTGGAGCCCAGGGACTTAATCCCTTGTAAAACTCTGTTAGAGATTTCTTCATTCCATCCCTTCCCTGTACTCAACAAAAGAAAGAGAGCAAAGCCCTTAGTTAGGGACAGCACAGACACAGGGCAGATTTGCAAGTCAGGCTTCCTGCAGGCACAGACGCACACTCAAACAAGGGACAGAGAGGGATGGTAGAAAACAGGGGAAGAGTCAAATAGAAATTCAAATTGAGGCTACTTCTTGGTTCAATGACAAGAGGAAGAGCTTTAATTTACTTCTTTAATATGACATTGACTCATTATTGGTGACTCTGTGTTTATTATCAATGCCCTCAAACTGATGCAAAACTAGTTACATCTCACCAGTTTGTTCTTGTTTAGAAAGTTCTTTTACCTGTTCTAAATTTTGTGCATTGCCATACACATTTTTATAAACTTTTCAATGTCTACATTTCTTTCGAATTTTGGTATGAACTCAGTTTTCCCTACAGAGTAATTTACAAAGAAATTGCAATCCTTACTATTTCAGTCCTCTAGTCAACAAGGGTTTATTATTAAATTTTCTGTTTTTTAAAATATTGCTTTCAACACAATTATTAATATAGCACAGAGATCCTGTACATACATCTTGTGTATGTGTGTACTTCTTTGCTATTGTAGCTTTCTAAAATAATCATGAAAACCTTGTTAGTATATTGGGAATTTCTATATATTAGGGAATTTCTTATTTAGGATTTCTATCTTTGCAGTAAAACATCATGACAAAAAAGCAAGTTGGGGAAGAAAGGGTTTATTGGGCTTTACACTTCCACATTGCTGTTTATTAATGAAGGAAGTCAGGAGAGGAACTCAAGCATGGCAGGATCCTTGAGGCAGGAGCTGATGCAGAAGCCATAGAGTGATGCTGCTTACTGACTTGCTCCTCATGACTTGCTCAGCCTGCTCTTTTATAGAACCCAGAACCACCAGCTCAGTGATGGAACCACCCATAATTGTCTGGGCCTTCCTCCCTCAATCACTAATTAAGAAAATGCCTTACAGCCAGATCTTATGGAGGCATCTTCTCAACTGAGACTCCCTCCTTTCAGATAACTCTAGTTTTTGTGTTAAGTAAATATAAGACTAGCCAGCACAAGTAAATCATGTCACCATGAATAAAGATAGTTTTTGGCTCTTTTTAACTCTATGTAATTTCTTCTCCTTCCCTCCCTCCTCACTCTTTCTTTCTTCCTTCATTCCTTCTTTTATTTTCTTCCTTCCTGCCTTCTTTTTACTTTCTCCTTCCTTCTTTCTTCCCTTTACTTCCTTCTATTCTCTTCTCTCCCTTTCTCTCTCTTTATACTTTGTTTCCCTTGTTGCTATATCCAGAAATTCAGGTTGCACATTTCAAAATCATGATTAAACTGAATGTGTCTACTTTGCCCAATCTTGAAAAAAGTATACATATTCATCATTAATTGTTATGTCAGGAATAATATCCTCCAGAAACTATTTGTCAATTTGAAGATGTTATAACCCAAATCCTAAATTCTTTCAGGTTTGAGTAAAGAAATATACCATAGATGCTATAAATAGAGTGGGAAGTGTAAACATAATCAAAACACATTATACAAAATACTTATAGATCTAACTATATATATACATATATCTATGTACATACATATGTAATGATTATGTAGTTTGCTTTGTGTCATGTAACTACTTCTGTGTATGAAGCTCACCCTGCAATAGGATTAATACACTCCATGTCACTCCATTGAAATAAAATGATTTTTTCCTCTCTGTTTGGTATAGCTTGTGGGTTAGGGGTTTGAGTTTGTACCCATTTCTTTGTGCTGGAATTTTGTCTGGTGAACTTGTGCAGGTCTTGGGCATGTTGTCACAGTCCCAGTTAGTTCATATTTGTATAAGCTCTGTTGTTTCTGGAATACACTGTTTCCATGGAGTTGTCCACCACCGCTTACTAGTACAGTATTTCTATATCCATTTCCACATATATTCCTAAACCATGAGGTGAAGAGTTTGATGAAGATACTTCTTTTAATGTTGAGTGCTCCAAGGTCCCTCATTCTCCATACATTGTCCACTTCTACATTTCTGTGTTAATTATTAATTTGGGCAAGGAAAATCTTCTTTGAAATAGGCTGAATGATACATTGCTCTACTGATAGACCAACATGTCATTAGGAGTCATTTTATTAGAGGACCTGTTCTTCTATTTTTTTGTTTTCTTTTGTTCAGTTAGTTATTTTAAGAGAGAGAAAGAACATGAATTTTTTCAGAGGGAGTCTGGGAAGAGCTAGTGTAGGAGAAAAAATATGAACAAAATATACCATATGAAAATATTTAAAAATTAAAAGAAAAAATAGTCAATAAATAAAATTATTTAAGATATGTACTACATAAATACTCATAAACAAGGAACATATTCATTGATAACACATAAAATATAAAACAAACAAAATTACTGGAGTCAAGGTGCTGTCATCTAATTACAAAATTATCAAGTTACTGAGATCATATGATAACTGAAGTTGTATAAAGGGAAACAGAGTCTGAAAATACACATTAAATTGACAGATATGAAGGAAAAACAAATAAATATATAATAATATTTGTGTTCATTATTTTCTACTAACAAGCTAATAAAACTTTTAGAGAGAAAATGAGAACACGTGTAGAATGAACAACATAATGAGTTAACAGTATAGAAAATGCTTCCAGAACATTTTATAGAATACCTGAATACATGGAGCATTTATGAATCTCAATTTTTCTTGAGGATAAAAAATAAATCTCTAAAAATTTCAAAATAACTGAAGCTGTCTTTTGTGAATTGCTGTGACATAATACAACTGCAAATTGGCGAGAAAAACAATAGAAAAAAAGGTTTAATAGCACCTGGCTTCCTCCTGAGTGACTGATCCCAGAGAAGGGGGTGGATAAGAAGAAAGTTGCAATGCCTTTAAACCACCATGCCCCTAACAGGAGGAAAGTAGTCCTCAGGGAAGTGAGGATAGCCACAGCCATAAGCTGGGTGCACATTGCTATCAAAACAGCCCTCTAAGGTGGGACCAAACTGGGATAAAAGACAGATTTCTCTTCCCCAAAGCTACCTGTTTGTCTTAAGAGAAGCGGCAGGAAATGAAAATTCCCAGATCCATTGCATCCTGTCTTCCTGTCTTCTCAAGAGTGATTGCTTTTGCAAGGTTCTGAGGTGGCCTCTTCTTTTTTTTACACGTTTTTATTATATATTGAAATTAGAAACAAGCTTGCTTCCCATGTCAGTCCCAGCTCCCTCTCCCTTCCCTCCATGCCCACTCCCTCCTCCCAGTCCTCCCAGCCCCCACCCAATCCCCACTGTTGTTAAAATATTTTGATTCCCAGTCAGGGAACCAATGTTGTTAAAATGTTTAGGTTTACCCAGTAAGGAGACACAAACCATGACTCAACCATCACACGTGGAGTTTTATTGGTAGACAGGGAGGGAAAGGGGGGATGAGAGGTAACCAACCCGTGCAGAGCTGAGAGAGATAAGATATGTGTGTGTGAGAGAGAGACAGAGACAGAGAGAGAGAGAGACAGAGAGACAGAGGACACAAGAGTAAGAGAGGAGATGAGATGGAGAGGAAGAAGAGAGTAAAAGAGAGCGTAAGCAGGCAGGGGTCTGTCCTTTAAAGGGGTCCTTTTCACCTGCGTGGTTCTCATAGAACTCTGGGCTGGCCAAAGTGTTGCCTGAGTGCATCCTGCCAGTTAACAGGGCAAGCCAGCATAATGCCTGAACCTTTCATTCACTCCATTCCCCAGGAAGGGTAAGGCTCTCCATGGGGGATCTCTAGAGTCTGTCATTTCATTCCGAGGAGGGCCCAGGCCCTCCCCAAAGTGTCCAAATTGAGAAAGCATCCCTCATTATGGGATGGGTCCCCAAAGTCCATTTTTGTGCCAGGGGTAAATATTAGTCTACTACCCAAAAACCCCATAGATTGCCTAGGTCTCCTCACTGACACTCACATTCAGGGGGTCTGGTTCAGTCCCATACTGGCCTCTCAGTCATCAGGCTGGGGTCCAAGACCTCCCCTTGTTCAGGTCAGCTGTTTCTCTGGGATTCACCAGCCCAGTCTTGACCCCTTTGCTCATCATTCCTCCCTCTCTGTCACTGGGTTCCAGGAGTTCAGTTCAGTGTTTAGCTGTGGGTGTCTGCCTCTGCTTCCATATGTCACTGGATGGAGGTTCTAGGATGGTATGCAAGATAGTAATCAAAGTCAATATTAGGGAAAGGCATTGAAAGTAGTCACTCCACTACTGCTTAGTTTGCCAGTTGGTGTCATCCTTGTACATCCCTAGAGTTCTCATTAGTGCCAGATCTCCCATCAAACCTAAAATGGCCCCCTCTATTATGGTATCTCTCATCCAGCTCTCCTCTATTCTTCCCCCAACTCAACTTTCCTGCTCCCCCATGTCCTCTTCTCCCTTCCTCTCTTTTTTCCTGGCTCCCTTTCCCCTCCCTCACCCTGTGCTCCCAATCTGCTCAGGAGATCTTGCCTCATTCCACCTTCTCTGGGGTACCATGTATATCTCTCTTAGGATCTTTCCGGTTTCCCTGCGTCTCTTTAAGCATCATTTACCCCTTCTGTCTTTAGTCCAGAATTGACAAAGGGAAATGGGGGACATGCCTGTGTAGCCACACAAGTTTTCTTAACTGGAGCAGGCCTTGTCAGACAGGAAGCAAAAAATGTTGGACATTAGATTCTTGAGCTTCTGGTGATTGTATTGTGGCCAGGTGCTACCTGAGTCTGTGCATTGGTCAATGTGTTCCACCCAGAGCAACTTCTCCATAAGCCAGGGGCACCTGAGAATGCAGGTGTCTATATGTGCTTCATTGCCCTGGTCAGCGCAGTATGCTAAGTAGCCCATTGCCTCCAGGACCTGAGCTCTTAAAAAGCACCAGTCTTGCTTTCATCTGTTGTGGGAGCTTAAGAGGCAGCTCACCAGTACCTTGGATCTCATGGAAGATCTGCTTGTTCCTGCTAGTCATTCTCCCCATCCTTAGATGGAGGCTCTTGTTTGAACTGGTGCTGTTTTTACTAGCTTTTTCTTTTCTGCAGCCGTACTTGTTTTAGTGTGTTCTTCAAGTATTAGTGGTGGGGGGTTCCCTTCTAATCTGAAGGGGGGAGTTCTTGTGTTGCTGTCTCCTTGGTTCTTTCAGACCTTGGCAGTTCAGTTGTGTTCCACTGAGAGTCTATCCAGCCTGCTTGTTACAGACTGCCACTGTGAGTTGGGCACTAGTGTACAAGACTCAGGTGTTGGCAGCCATGTATCATGGATGGAACCTCCTGCTGTCTCCATCTTGGGTGCTGGATGCTTGAGTGGTGTGTGCCATAACCCTTTTTGTTCCCTCTAGAGGAAGGGCACCACTGTCTTCATGTAGTTCTTTAGTGTGTTTTCAGGACTCTATGCCCATGGCAGCGATTTATTAATCTGTGAAAAACCAATCACTGACCCATTCTTACCATGGAAGGTGGGATTTGTAGTGGAGCAACACTATTTCTTCTTGGGGTAGAGGGTTCTGTCTGAACTTCTGAGTAGGGCATGATTACCCACAGTTCCTCGCTTCTTGGCTTTTAGTGACGGGAATTCGGGTTCCGGCAGTTGAGGCAGTCCTTCTGTGTGTATCATCCAGGCGTGCTTTCTGCTCTGGTAATGGTTTCCACGTTAGTGGTGGACTTGATTGAAGCTAGCTCACAGAAACTTGAGTGTAGACTGTAAGGATGACTGATGGATCCTTATTTTTCCAGTTGATCAATCAAGATACCTTTCCCACTCTCTGAAACTGTATCTTTACCTTAGGCAGATCCTGGAAGCTGGTTCCTGTTCGCAGAGCTTAACTTTCAAAGTCTTCAGGTGGTCTGTGGTTTCTCTCTGTTTGCTTGGCTCTTCCTATAGCCCTAGTGGACCAAACTGTGTGCCCAGTAGAAAAGACTACTGAACTGAAACAGTTTCCAGTGGATACAAGCACCTGTTTCCCTTTCTGAGGTAGAAGGGTGGCAGTGAGAGGAAGCTCCTGCCAGGGCTTCAGACCCAAATCCAGGGCTTTGCAAACAGAATTCTGTGAATCCAGCACAGAAGGCCCATTCTTGCCTCTATATCCCCTTTCTCTCCATTTCAATCTTTAAAACTGCCCAGCCCATTCCTGGGGGTTATGATTGGAGGGCAGGACATCGGGGACACCAACAGGAAGTAGGGGTCAACAGTACCACACTGGCTCACGCCAATGCCTTTGATCCATTTTGTGGCACCTGGCCCAGCTCCAGTAAGCCTCAAAGAAGGCAACTTGAAGAGCCCCAAGGACACCGATTCCAAGTTGTTCATTTTAAGAATCTTGGTGTTTTCTGATAGACTCTGCCCTGTTCACTGCTGCAGCCTTACCCATGTGGAATGGAATTTGAAGGGCTGCCAGTGTTTTCTTGGTCCTCCCACTTTGTTCCCTTGATGTGCTGTCCCCTCACCTCCCTTCATTCACTGTCAGCAATGGTCAGTGGTAGTTTCCATTCAATCCTAAGGCAGTCCTGTGTGATTCCATGACAGTTTGTTTTCTTACTGTCTTTCCAAGATAGCAAGTGTTTGGAACTAGGGAAAAATTCTCACCAACAGTTGCTGTTATGGTTTAATAAAGACCTTGAATATTGAAAAAAAGAAAAAGAAAAAAAGGTCTAAACCCTTAGAAACAATATAAAACATTTGAAGTGATTAAAATCAATTAAATATTCACATAGAAAACAAAACTAATTCTAAACTTTGTAAAAGCTGTTCTGAGAGGGAAATCAAACATGAAATGATCATATTTTAGAGTGTAATATCCTTTACCATTTTCCTGGATATAGCAGTCTTAGTTGAATAGATTCCCATATAGATAACTTTTCCTCTTTGGCAGATACATATTAAAGAGAAAATTTAAGCACCATCTGATGTTAAGTCATTTACTCTGGCAGCAGTCTTAAAAGATGGACATCAGGAGCAAGCCACTGGCACAGACTGGAGCACATGCATCCATCAAATAACCACTTGACTAGAACAGTCTGCAGTATATTCTATTCTCAAAGTTTGGGAGAAATCTTTATTGTTTTCTTGTATGTGATTCAAGTCATTAACCAAGTGTTTCTTTGATAAAGGGACATTACATAATAATAATATTTATTATAAAGTTTAGAAAATTTGAATTTGTCAGAAATGACAGTCAGTTTGGATAAATTTGGTTTATTTACCTATTACTAACCTGGCAAATTTAGACATGACACTGGAACTCCAAGTTGTTTCAGTGACCATTAGGCAATAATTCTTTTTTTTAATTATTCATTTTTAAATTTAAATTTAAATTAGAAACAAGGTTGCTTCACAAGTCAGTTCCAGGTCCCTCTCCCTTTTCCTCCCCTCCTTCCGTGCCCTCCCCCAACCCCCCAATATCCCCTCATTTCCCCAGGGAGGGTGAGGCCCTCCTTGGGGGTGTCCATAGTCTGTCATTTCATCCAGGGCATCCTAGACCCTCCCCCAAGAGTTCAGGATGAGAGTGCATCTCACATTGTTGTATGGGAGTCCAAAGTCCATTTGTAAACTCGGGATAAAATAATTACTCTTATATTCACAATATACCATATAGTATACAAAAGACTGAAGTGACTAACTAACCTAAATTAGAAAGTTAGAAAAATAACTAAAGAAAAAAAGTGAAAAAAGAAGAAAAATTAATGAAATTGAGAGAAAAATCACAACAATGATACAAAGGCAATGACACAGAATGTTTGTTTGCAAAACTACCAACAAAACTGATGAACAAAATTTATTTAGAAAATGGGCTGCATATTTATTCACCAAAAATCCTTTTTTCTACTTTCCATATAAGAAACAGAATAAAGCAAGAATAAAAACATGCTCACAGTATGAAAAGAGCAAAAGGAATTGATTGCAGGTCTAACTGTTATTTTTTTAATTTGTTAATTTATTATTACATTCCAATCCCAGTTCCCCCTCCCTCCATTCCTCCTGTCCCCCCACTTTCCCCCACATTACCTCCTACCTGCTCAGGACCTAACTTTTAACTAAACACAGTGAAATTCCTAAAGAAACCCTTAGTAGCATTATGAAATCACACAAATGCTTACCTGCTGAAACACTATAGGCCAGCTTAGTTACTCCAAATATCACCCTTCATCTAACTTGGAGTGTAACAGAGTGGAGCAATTATATAGTTGATTGGTCACATGGATCAAGACAACAATATTTTATATGGAAAACATTGGACAGTCCATCTACAGGGAGATTCAGAGATTCAACAACTGGTTCAAAGAGAAAGTCCATATAATGGCCAGAGGCCAAAAATGTCGTAGCTAAACTGACTGTTCCATAGAAGGGAAACTCATGTACTAATAGGTCAGAATCAAGTTTCAGCCTGCATCATTGCCTCAGGGTAGGTCCTAGGAATACAAGTTCCCTTCTTGAGAGATAGTGAAGTGTTGGGGAAGTCCTGTGCATTTGTCAATAAAGCACTGTCTGGCCAATAGGGAATCTAGATAGGTGGGACTAGGAGTCCAGGAGGACTCTGGGTAGGAGAAACACAAGGAGAGTCAAGATGTAACGCCATGGGGAAGGAAGCCCGGAACTATTCTCCAGTAAGAGAAATACTTAGATTAACAATTATGGGGTAATTACTTAAGTCAGAGCTAGCCAGTAAGAAACAAGCAAGGCCAACAGCTTCATAATTAATATAGCCTCCGGTGTGTTTATTTGGGACTGATGCGGCTCTAGAACCAGGCTGGCGGGAAGGCTTCTCACAAGGAAAAAGCCTCCCTTTACAGAATGGTGTCAGAGCAGGATTGAATTTCCACGTAGAATGATAAAAGCTTTAAAGGAATTTTAGAAACAGAAGAACGGAGAGAAGCACAGATTTTTGATAGCAGCATTTTTCTCAGGTGTTTTGCTAGCGACAAGCCCAGATTCACGTGGCTCGCTTACCAGAGTCTTCCTGACTCGGCATAAAAAAAACAAAAAAACAAATCAAAACAAAAAAAACAGCCAGCATGGTTGTTTTAAGATACTCTGCTAACGATTAAAAGGTGTGTACGTACAGCTGGAAGTGGCAGCTTTTGCTGGATGTCAGCATGGACTGAGGCGGTAAGTTGGAATCACGCTTACGCCCCCAATCTTGAAATAAAGGCAGTTTAAAACAGCTGCGGTTTTACAGATAAGACACATGGCCAGAAAAACGTAAAGATTTACAGTAAAGTCAGACTTGGATGACAAAACCTCTAAAAGTTTACAGTGTGTTTAAAAATATACGTGAGATTGAGAGAGAAAATGAAACGGCAAAGTGGTAAATAAATAGAAAAGCTGGCGTTGTGGTGGTGCACACCGGTAGGATTTACTCCAGAGGCAGAGGCAGGCGGATTTCCAAAGAGAAACCCTGTCTCAGAGAAAAAGAAATAAAAGTAAAATAAATAGAGTAATAATAGATAAATAAATAAGCCACGTAAAGATGGAAAATACAGAGAGTCTGGATACTGTATGCTATTGTGATTTTCAGTTTTTTGATTGCTCAGGAAGGAACAACTGCTAAAGTACACTTGATTATAAATACTGCTGAATTAATTCAACTTATATCTTTTAAAAATGCCTTAACTGTAAAATTTAAGTATAAGAATATGTTACTTGGGAAAGGAGATTTTGTTTATGTTTCTACAGAAAATGAAAAGCTGAGGATTCCTTCCAGGCTTCTGTGGTTTGATGAACCAAGACATCCAGAAGCAGTGGGCCAGGTGTTCCAACAATTGAGACAGCTAAGATGATGGAGCTTCACAGACCCTAAAAATAAGGACTTGTACAGGTTTCTGAGTTTTGTCATGATCCTCATGGTATGAACAGTGCCCCCTTCCAGCACGAAGCAGTTTGGAATGAGCGACGTCCTAATTCCCATCTTGTTTATAAATCTTTGTTTTCATTTAAATGGGATTGTTTATAATTGGCTAATGATCACAGCCGATCTCGTATTAATGGTAAAAAGGGAAATTATGTTATGGGTATGGTTTTTCATTTATTGATACAAATTCAAGGTCAATTTTGTGATGTGTATATTTCTCCTGTTGATTAAGTATTATGCTTATGCTGATCATTTAAAAATTATGCATAATTAAATACAGACTATAGATAGTTACTTATAATAGTCAGAACTTATAGTTAGGTAAGTTAGGTTTTCTAGATATACAGAAATATATTTGAGATAGATAGACGGTCTTCAAACCTCTCAAAGACCTTCAGAAAATGGCATTTAAAATGGTTTAGGGTTTTTCTTGACAATGAGAAATGTCTGCTCCTGGCAGCACCAATTATATCCGAGAGAAAATGGACATCGAAGAAACTTGTTATGGAGTTTGCTTTCAACATGGCAAGATTAGCCATTTGGGCAAGAAACTGCTCTTGCCTAGACTGTTTGACTGTTGCTGTATAAACTGAACATGCAGGACCCACAGGAAAGTGACTGCTGAACTCAGTCTTACAGGGTTCCTGCTTCATGGAAGAGTCTACAAGACTTTCTGCAAGATAAAGAAAAATGACTGACAGACTGCCAATACAGATGGACAATTTTGAAATTTCCTGCTTTGCTGAGAAATCTTCTGGATACATTGTGGCCTATGGGCTGACGATGGATGCCCCAACATTACAGAGGAACTTTGGGTGACTGTCCAGGTAGCAAGATGTCTCTTTCAATCCTAGTGTTTATATATTATCCTTCTGTGGTCTTTGATGGAGTTGAAGACAGATAGTTATAGTTATAGTTTTCCTTAGTTATGATAAAAGATAGGCTACATATAGAACTTTGGACTCACAAGGATGGGATGGATATTTTCTTTAAATCTTGCTAAATGTTAATAGACAAAATGTTGTAACTGTGTTCTTACTTGATAACTGTTCTGTTATATATAATTTGACTATGCTAAAGTTAAGACCTTTCTTTTTGTTTAAACAGAAAAGAGGAGATGTTGGGGAAGTCCTGTGCATTTGTCAATAAAGCACTGTCTGGCCAATAGGGAATCTAGATAGGTGGGACTAGGAGTCCAGGAGGACCCTGGGTAGGAGAAACACAAGGAGAGTCAAGATGTAGCCATGGGGTAGGAAGCCCGGAACTACTCTCCGGTAAGAAACATACTTAGATTAACAGTTATGGGGTAATTACTTAAGTCAGAGCTAGCCAGTAAGAAACAAGCAAGGCCAACAGCTTCATAATTAATATAGCCTCCGGTGTGTTTATTTGGGACTGATGCAGCTCTAGAACCAGGCTGGCGGGAAGGCATCTCACAAGGAAAAAGCCTCCCTTTACAGTGAAGATCCCTGAATCTCTGAGGCTCAGGTACAACCCAAATTATCATCACCCCTGATGGAAAAAAAAAGACTGTTTCCATACTCTGTTCTCTATTTAATTGTAGAAGATCAATCCATGAAGAGAGAGAGATAGAAAATTCCTAGAACAAGTCAAATATTTGGATCCTACTGGAATATACCCATGTGTTAGGCAGTACTACTACCAGCTACTACATGGATCCTGGTATCTTATAATGCAAGGCAGCTACTTGCTTCTCTCACTCAGGGCTAATTTAACTTGCTGTTAGTACAGAAGATGCATAAGATACTTCTATCATAAGATGAGCAAAAAGGTATGTATCATAGCACAGTAACAGTTGCCATGTCCTGTCATTAAGACCATTACATAGAATCTTGTGTTGTAAAGGGAGAAATTAGCATTATGGAACCGCTAGTATTTTATATATCCATTTCTGTCTTTGGCTGAAATCTCTGGTGGAGTTCAAGGGGCAGCAGGACACAATCAGGCCTAATCTAAGAGTTCTATTCCAACTAGCACAACCTATCAATGTTGAGAACTGACTTAGGTAATGGGCATATTTCAGCAATAAGTCAATTTTGAATATCTAAGTGGTGAAATAATGGGAGCAGCTATAGATTCAGAGACATACACAACCACCTTACAATTTTTCAAAAACTGGGCAGAAACTAACAAGTACTCAGAAGATTAGAATAAATAACTAAAACTTCCATTTCCCAGTCACTCTAACAAGCCAAAAATGCTAAAAAAATATCCACACCTAAAAAAGTGCCAGATGTTGGTGAGTGTTTCATGCAGGAAAATCCACGGACAGAATTAAAAATGGCTATTTAAGGAAATTCAATAAACTGGAAGAAAATATGGACTTTTTTATATTTTCCCAAACAAATTTGATAAATGAAAGAAATTAGAAATCAAACATAAATCTTTTAGCCAAATGGTGTACTTAGTAAAAGAGACACTATCTTTGAACATAAGAGTAGCAGAGTTCCTTCCTGTTCCCCCATGACCAACTCCCTCCCCTCTTTACCCCCTCTATTCTTCCCAGGAAGTTGAGGGGGTGGGGGTAGAATAGGGGGAAGAGGGAATCATAGGATCGAAGACAGATCAGGCACCAGAGTGACCTCGAGTGATCTAAAGGTATAACATCAATTGGCAAGCTAAGCAATAGTGGAGAGACCACCTCGAATGCCCATTCCTGATAGTGAACTTGATGTCTATAACCATCCGGGAGCCTTCATCGTGTGACTGATGGATGCAGAGGCAAACACACAACTAATCACTGAACTGAACCCAAGGAACCCAGTGACAGAGAGGAGTGATGAGCAAATTGGCAAAGAATGGGCTGGCAAAACCAGCAGAGACAGCTGATCTGAACAGGGGAGTGCTCTTGGACCCCAGACCCACAGTGGGGAGGCCAGCATGGGACTGATCTGGACCCCCCCCAAATGTGAGTGTCAGTGAGAAGGCCTGGGCAACCTATGGGGCCCTGAGCTGTGGATCAGTGTCTATCCCTGGTATACAAACTGTCTTCATGTGCCTATAGCACAAAGAGAGATGTTCTCTCAGCCTGGACTCTTAGGGGAGTGCCTTGACCCTACCAAGAGTAAAATGACAGACTCTAGATATCCCCTATGTGGAAGGATTTGGCAATAGGGTGGGAGGGAGGGGGGGAAGGGGCGTGCGGGAAGAGGGGAGGGAGAGGGAACTGGGATTGACATGTAAAACAAGCTATTTAAAATTAAAATAAAAAATGATATAAAAAAAAAGAGTAGCAGAGTAAGTCAGTAAGGATAAACACATCTCCACAGTTGGGTGAGAAAAGAACAATAATGAGGAATGGGCAACGTTTTAAAAGAGCAAACGTGCAGATTACTGAGCTTTGATACGGAAATAAAAATGCTGGGGTAAGGAGAATCTTATTCTAGAAAATGAATAACGCCCTAAACCCAAAGAAAGATACAAATACCAAGGTATATCAAGGTCAAAAATCACTCATCAAATTTCATGAAAATCAGCCTCTCGGTGGTTGGAGACATAGATGGCTTAGAGGTCATGGCATGCTGCTCTTTGAGAGGACTGGTATTTCACCCAAATAGGGGGCTCACAACCACCTGTGGCCACAGCTCCCTCTTCTGGTCTCTGTGGGCATAGGAATACATGTGTTCATACATGCATAGAGACACAAACACATATACATAAATAAACAATAAAATACCTTTTTTTGAAAACTCAGATTATAAAATTTACCAAAGATATAACAGATAATTTGGCTTCTCCTTTCATAACTAAAGAAATTGAATTAGTTATTAAAAGTGCTCCAAATAATTTTTTCATGGTTTTATTAGATAACCATATCAAACAGTTCTGGGAGAAGTGTCAAGTGTAGTGCAAAATTAATTACTTGAATAAAGTAAAAGAGAAAGGACCATTAGCCATCTATTTTATTAGAGTAGTATTACTATAATATGAAAACAGTAAAGAAATTTAGTAGAACTTCAACAGGAAGTAAATAATACCTGGTAATGGAAATGTATCTGGGACTAGTGAATTAATGGATATTGGAGGAGAACCTACTACTTCCATTTTCGCATGCCAGTATAATTCTTAACTACATTCTAAATATTTATCTTTGTACAGTTAAGTACATGCTCATCCCTAATCAAAGAAACATCCTGCAGCAGAGATCATTACAGAAATCCACAGCCAATCAAAATGTAGAGAACAAGTGACCATGTGGTGCATAGCCCCAAATGATACATGTACAACACTATTTCTGCAACTAAGTTTGAAGAATCATAATGGAAGTATAGAAAGATTGTTAGAGCCAGAGGAAAATGGAGTTTGCTGTTAGATTGTGTCCTCTAAAAATGTCAGGGAGCTACTACAACCATGAACGCTCATCAACATGGCTAGCTAAACAAGACCAGAACAAGGATAACACCAATAGACATGTTAACAAGGAATGGGGAAAATCTCTCATAGGACTTCAATCGTAGACAAAGAACTATAGGCAAATAAGGGATTATGAGAATGGGAAAGATTTTTCCCCACATTGGTGTCATCAAATTTGTTATCTACTACCAAGCAGACAGCCCTGAAATCATATTTATACAAATAATATAAGTACTAAGATGATTATATATGTACTTCAGTTATATATAATTATATATCTATACATACTTTACATACATGTATATATATGTATACACACACACACACACACACACAAACAGTCCATAAATTTGAAAGAAAGCAAAGTAGAAGAACAGGAAGGGTTGGAAAAAGGAAAGGGAAATGGGAAATTATGTAAATATATTTTAATTACAAAAATAAAAATTTAAAACTTTAAACAATAAGACTAGCATATATAATTTCCATATTAGAATTTTTATTAGCAAAATACTAGGGAACGGAATGTTGTCATGTGGTCATCTATAAGAATCTACTAACATGTGATTTCCATATTAGAATTATTAGCAGCAAAATATTAGGGAACAGAATATACAAGAATTTATAAATTATAGCCCAATTGAACTTTAAAAAGTTAACATTTGAACATCACTTAACTTCTTTACAAAGATTGCTCTCTCTCTTTTTCAGATGTGTATGTGTCTGTGTGTGTATGTATATGACTATGTGCTGCTCTTAAAGAGGACTGGACATTCAGTCAAATCAGTGTAGGTGGGGCTCACAACTACTTGTAACTCCAGCTCCAATGTAGGTGACGGCCTTTTCTAGCCCCTTTGGGTACCTGCCCAACTGTGTATGACTTGCATATGGAATGTATATTATAGGATCTTGGGTTTGCTACTTGGGTCCCAGTTACTGGATCGCTTTTGGAAGATGATGGAAGCTTTAGGAGGTGGAGCATAGAAGAAATAAATAGGACAACGGGCAATGCCTTTGAGGATCATATCAGACCTTGGCTGTTTTCTGTTTGCAACTTGTCTACCAAGAAGTGAATATTCTCTGCCACATGTTCCTGTTGTCATCTTTTTTTTTTTTTGCCTCACCACCAAGCCACAATTGGTGGTGAAAAAGAACTGGGGAATGAAACCTCTAAAAAAGGTACATCATCAACAAAACTATCCTTTTTTCCATAAGTTGCTTGTATCAGGCATTCTGCCTTAGTAGTACGAAAGGTGGCAAACACAGAAAACAGGCCCCAAATCAATAAGGTCATTTATTGTAGCTGCCTGAACATAAGGGCAAAAAGCCTTTGGCATTTGTTTGTGGGATGGATATGGAAAAGTTTAGGAAAACATCATAAATAAAGGCTGAAATATTCATAACTGGAGTTGAACGAATGATTCTTGTGGTAGTTCAGAAGACCAAAATTTCTGTAAGATTGTAAACAATAATTACTATATTCCTTTGGATTCAGACTGCAACAGAGATTCTGTTGGAAATATTCATGTTATAATCGAGGGAAGATTTGTACATTCTCTTCACAATATGAGACAGTATATGAGGCTGGGTTAAAGATGATAGACTAATTTATCTGGTAAAAAATATATATCAAGCAGCTCAACCAACATTAGTGTTTTCCCGTGTTTACTGCTGGACATAAGAAGACCAGTTTATGGTGAGAATCAGAAACAAAATCCAGAGAAGAAAGATTTTAAATAGTTATAGTTTGGTCAGAAAAGCTAGAATGAAGTTTGGTTTATGGAAATCATAGTTTGTAAATATATTAGGGCAGTTAAAAAGAAACCAAATTCCTTGCATTAGGACAATAGGGAAGATTCCTTGATGGTTCCTGACAAGTTGACCAAATTCCACCAATCACAGGTGCTAGGGTATGGAAGAGTAAATGCTGTTCACAAACAAAATTGGTTATCTAGGATGCATTTCAAACTTGCCCAGGCACTTAAGTGCAAATATAATGGTAGGCTAAGGAGCTCTACTCACAGCTCAGATTGACATCAAACTTTGATGTCTAACACATGAAGCTCATTTTGCAAACATGCACAATGCAAAATGGATAAGGTCATGGAAACTTACCAAAAGGTTAAAATGAAGGTCCAGGATATGAAACTTCAAGTCATACATGACAGGGATTATGATGCCTACAGGAGGTCCCCCAAAGATTCATATGTGAAGCTGAAAGGATGAAAGTGAAGATGCAGTGAAAACCCCCAGGTTATTGGATATGCCTAGAAAGTGGATTTTTCTGCTGAGAGAAACCTAGAGCAACAGGAAAAAAAAGCAAAAAGAAGCCATGAAGGTGTGGAAAGGTATGGGCAAAAGGAGATACCTTGTTAGCTTAAGTGTCATCACAACTTATGTTTCTCATACCATACATGAAACTCAATGGTTTTTGGTCTTCGGTAGGTCCAATTATATTCTTTTGCTATTCTCATATTTATTAATTTTAGAATGAGGATATTTATTTTATGCCATTATATTTAAGATGTACTTAATTTTTCTGGTGACTTATTAGAGAATTACAACAAGTAAAGCATTCCTTGGGTATTGGAAAGACACTTGATTTTGAATTTGAGTACTTTTGGAAATATAATAGATGATTTTATACTAGCATATTGACATAAAACTTTCAAGACCAGAAGCAGAACATTGTATGTTGAACATGGAATAGTCCCACAGTACTTGATCACTAGCTGGTTATGCTATCTAGAGAGGTGGTTGAAAATTTAGGAGGCTTTCTAAAGGATACAGATTATTGGCCTCACTTTTGGAGGATATACATGGTTCTTTCCCCCAGGATTCTCTGTGCCTTCTGTTGGTCATGATCATACAGGCTACACCAAGTACTTCCATCAGCATAAAGTTCTATTTCACAACAGATCCAGAATCAGTGAGAAAAAATGAATGCAGACTAGAAATTCTGAAGCTAGGATCCAGTCATATTGTTTATGATGGGTATTTACCTAGCACATATATAAAACATAAGTCATATTTAGGTTTAAAATGGTATCACAGTTAAAATGTATACAATAAAAGTCATCATTTTAATACTTTTAAACTTAGAATTCAGTTGAATTAAGTATGTGTACAA
Source organism: Mesocricetus auratus (assembly GCF_017639785.1). Classification (NCBI taxonomy): domain Eukaryota; kingdom Metazoa; phylum Chordata; class Mammalia; order Rodentia; family Cricetidae; genus Mesocricetus; species Mesocricetus auratus. Next base: position 55,670,777 of record NW_024429188.1, on the reverse strand, counting down.
TGCTGTATAGCCACCATCAGGATCTACTTTTAGATATTACCCTCAAGTGAAACAAACACCACCTAAACAGTCATTTTCCATTCTCACTTGAAGTAGACCCTGGAAATGATTTATCTGTTTTATGTTTGTGTGGCTTTATCACTTATGCACATGATAGAGAATATGCAGCCATTTTACAGATTACTTCTTTGCACAATATTTTTAAAGTCCACCCACAGTATACCATTTATCAGTATTCTATTCCTTTTCACAGCTAAAAATTCTCTAGTATAGGGATAGACTATATTTTACTTATCTAAATCTATAGATTAAAATCATTTTAATTTTATCTACATTTAAAAATGTTATGAACAAAACTTCTGTGAACTTTTATATCCATAATTTTATAATTACTTTGCTAACAGTGAGTATTTCTTCTTTGGTTGTTATATATCTCATTGTATATCTAAGGCTTGACAGAAATTTTTGAACATTCTGCTCCATCTCCTGAGTTCTATGATTATAACCATGTGCCTACAAGCCTAGGAATAATAATTTTTAAATATGTTTAGATATATAAGCAGGAATGAAATTACTGGGTCATGTGGTAATTATAGGTTTAACTTGATTACTGTCAAACTATTTTTCACAGCTGTACCATTTTACATGCCCACTAGCAATGTACAAGGCATCAGCACTTTAATGACAATGTCACACCAAAACAGTTAAAAATATAGGTCACACTCTGATATCCCCTATGTGGAAGGATTTGGCAATAGGGTGGGAGGGGGGGAGGAAAGGGGAGTGGGGGAGGAGGGGAGGGAGAGGGAACTGGGATTGACATGTAAAACAAGCTATTTAAAATAAAAAAATTTAAAAAAAAGAAAAAAAACAAAATGACAAAAATTAAAAAAAATATATAGGTCACAATATCAGGTACAATTGCTGGTCCATTGTCCCTGGTGTAAACTTAATTATATCATATAGCCAAAAATGTTGAGAATCATAATTCATGTACATTATCTTAGAAATTCCTATGAACCAAGAAGTAAATATGATGGTTTGTCTAATGCATTTCAGAACTTGACAAGTGAAGAAAATAAGAACAGAATTTTGATGCTGGCATGAGACACACAATAACATTACTTTCAAAGAAAATTAGCCAAATGTAAAATTAATAGAAGGAAAAGAATAATAAACATGTGAGCAGAAATAAATAAGCAGAGTGTAAATATCATTAAAAGCATTAATGGAGTAAATAGTTGACTCTTTGAAAAATGTTTATATAACTGACAATCTTCTAAGTATATCAGTATCACAGAAATCTGAACACAATTTAGAATCATTGTGCAAAACTATATAACACATTAGAAAACAGACAAATTTCTGAATTCATGGGGCATACTCTAAGCCATAATGATGCAAAAATCCTCCAATATGCCATTAGTAAGCAACGATAAGAAATAAAAGTAATAATAAACTGCCATCAAAGGAAAGCTAACGTCTAGATTGCTTTGATGCATTTAAATAAATATTTTATAAAATTAACATCAATTATTATCAAACAGTTCCATATGATAAAGAAATGATAGCTCTTAAAACCTAATACATAAGGCCAACATTATTTTGTGACTAAAGCTCACAAAAGTAATAAAGTAAAGAAATGAATAATGATAGATGTAGGATAATATTTGTATGAACGCAGTTGCACAAAACTTCAACAAAATACTGGCAAGAAAACTCAAAGAATATGCTAAATATGCTAAACCACAGGCACAAAAATTGTACAACATAAGTTCATAAACATAATATATAAAATAAATACAATGAATAATAAATATTATATGATCATTTTGGTAGAGACAAAAACACATCTGCTGAAATTCTACAAACATTCATGACAAAAGTAGCAAAACACCAAAAATCCAAGAATATCAATACGATAAAAAAGTACATGTAACAAAACCATAACCAACATCTTACCAAAAGGAATAAAAGATGCTTCCTCTTCAATGAAGCAAAAGGCAACTATGTTTACTTTAACCACTCTGAGTGTGACAGCTAAAAGTTTAGTCAGAATACTTGGGCAAGTGACAAATAAGAATAGGAATATTCCTATTTATAGTAGAAAAAGGGGAAATCAAAATAGCTTTTTCATCTTTTATTATTGAGATTATAATTACGTTCCCTCCTTCCCTTTCTCCTTCGTAACCCTCCCATATAATCCTTCATGCTCTCTTTCAAATCCATAGCCTCTTTTTCTCATTAATTGTTGCTGCATAAGCATATATGTACAAACACACAAATATATATTCCTATATATAAATCCTGCTCAATATGTATAACATTACTTTTATGTTTTCAGGGCTGACCATTTGGTATTGGTATGATTTTCCCAGGAGAAGACTATTTATTTCTCCTATTATCAGTATTCCTTAGCTACATTATAAGATGAAGTCTCTCTGCATATAAAATCCTAAAGACTCTGCTAAAAGACTGATAAATAAATTCAGTACAATAGCAATACATAAAAATGATACAAAAAGCAGTTGAGAAATAGCATAAGATCCATCCCATTCTTCTTTCTTTTATTGAAAATTGATTTTTTTCACACAATTTATTCTAATTATAGATTCCCTGCCACTAACTCCTCCCAGTTCTTCCCCACTTCTCCTTCCATTGAGATACACACAATTTCTGTCTTTCCATGGAAAACAATAGCCGCAGGCAGATATGGTGGCTTAAACCTTGAAGCTCAGAACCAGGGAGGCAATGGCAGGCTGATTTCTGATTTCAAAGCCAGCCTGGCCTACATAGTGAGTTGTTCCAGACAGCTAGGGTTATATACAGAGACATGTGTTTGCACACATAAGAATTTCATAAAAACACAAAATAAGAAATATATATATATATGGTGGTTAAATAGAATAATGAGAATAATGATCTGACAGAATATTATGAGACAAAGAACTTCTGAAGATGTTATTAAGTTCATTTCTTTTGACCATCTACTGCTCAGCATGAGGCCTACCTTGATGAGTGGTTTGATTTTCCAGTGAAAATCCCTTGGAGAAATCTAATTTTTCATGTGCAAGTGGTTATAAATTGGAACAAAAGGCAACTGTGTTTACTTTCACTAATGAAACAAAAGTCAGCTATGGGTTAAAAGTGGGGCCTCATGTCAACTTTTCTCAGTGTGGGGATCCATTCTGGCTTAGACCTTTGCAGACTCTGTGCAGGCTGCCTCAGTCTCTGAGTAAATATGAGCTTTGATCATGTTGATTTAGAAGGCCTTGTTTTCTTGTTATACTCCATCCCCTCTGGCTCTTACACTGTTTCTGCTTCTTCATCTGCAGAGCTCCCTGTATTCTGAGAAGAAGGATTTTTTTGGAGTTCTCCCAATTAGGTATGAGAGTTCCAAGATTTCTCATTCTCTACACACTGCCTCTCTCCCATTTTTAAAATCTAAAAATTGCAAAACTTAGGATTAAATTTAAATAGATTAATGAAAGAACTCTCTAAAGTAGAAATTGCTGGATACTGAAAATAAATTAAAAGATATATTAAAAAGATAGAAAGAATTCCCATGTTCTTAAATTGGAAAACTTAGCATTATTACCCTGTTTATAAGGGCCAAAGTTATCTATAAATTTAATGCAATGCCTATCAAAATACTAATGTTCTTACAATTCTTATGAAATCACAGGACTATATAAACAATTGATGTTATTTCAAGGATACTTAGGAAAACCAGAGGAATAAAAATAGATTACTTCAAAAACACTGCAGATACACTGTACCAACCTGATGTGTATCTTGTTTACTATTCTGTCTCTGTGAAGAGACACTATTACCTTGACAACTCTTATAAAAGAAAGCAATTATTTGTGGTTAAGTTTCAGAAGTTTAATACATTGCCATCATGGTAGACAGCATGATGATTCGAGGGCAGACATAGTACTGAAAAAATAGCTGAGAATTCTACATCCAGATCTGCAGGCAGTAGGAAGATAGACACTGGACTTGGCATGGTCTTTTGAAGTCTCAAAATCCATCCCCAGTGACATACTTCCTTCAACAAGGCCACATCTACTCCAACAAGTTCACACATCCTAACCATTCTCATGTAATGTCACTCCCTGATGACTAAGCATTCAAATATATTATCCTATGGGTGTAATTCTTATTTGAACTACCACAGGATGCTCATGAAATAAAGACAAGAGGAGAGTAAATTAAGAAATAAATGTATAAATGTGTAAATATAAAACATGGTTCCAAAATAAATATATGAAAATAGATGGCCACTTAAATAATCTGTACAGTAAAAGACATCATATTACAAAATATTTTAATATAAGTCATTTCTTACTTCAAAAGCCATAACATATGAATTGAAACTATAACCCTACTGCAGAAAAATTTAGGAATATACTTCAAGATATTGGTTTGGGCAATTAATCTTTTGGAAAGATTTTTTAAAGTAGAGGAAACAAATACAAAGTTGATAAATGGGGCTAAATAAGTTTTAAAAACTTCTGCACAGACAATATAAATGAGGAACACAAAGAGGGACTAAGGAAGGAGAAGTATGTCTATACTGGACAATTGTAGGACACAGGTACTATGACGGAACAAATGGGAAGATAGAGATGACTTTAACTGGATAAGGTAAAGGACAATGAAGAAGAAGGGAGAGGAATGAGGAATGAATAACACTGAAGACATTGAAATGACATAGCAAATCACATTGTATGATAATATTCCCTCAAAAGCCATGGAATATTTAACAAAAACTCAAATAATGGCCATACCAAAATTCTTCACTAGTTAGTCATTGACCTTCAGAAAAAAATCGACTACCTCCTTTTTGTTAGACCAACATAATTCCTTACTACATTCTACATCACCTTTATACCCTCAGGTAAGTGTAGCTATCATGCCTTATCAAAGAAGTTTCTCTTTATAGCAAATGAAGATCATCCACAAAAAAACACAACTGGATACAATGCAGAAAACAACAGATCATGGGAAGCTCAACCCCTATGTAAACATCTATATAGCAGGTCCTACATCTACGGTTCAGGGAACTTATCAAAAGAGGGGATGAAATGATTATTAAGAGCAACATGACAAATGTCTTACAGAACTGGCTGCATAAAATTATCTTAACAATAAGAAATATCAATAGACATGCTAACATGAAGGGAGAAAAATCTCATGGGACCACACCCCTCAACAACAAACTATAGATAATTTATGATCACTGAGTATGGGAGATTGTCTTAGTTACTTTTATAATTCCCATGAAGAGACACCATGCCAAGGAATGTATAAATGAAAGCATTTAACTTGAGACATGCTTACAGTTTCATTAGCATCTGACATTTCTTTAAATGTTTCATTTCCTAGTCACAGGAGCTGATTCCCAATATTGCATTTTCTGGTTCTCCTTTTATCCACAAATTATGCACTCTCTATTTTTCTTTGTCCCTCTTGTTCTCTTTAATTGTAGAGCTTCATGAGAATGATTACTAATAACCATGTGACAAAGTCAATACTAGGTCATCTTGAAAACTTCTCTCTAATGAGATTATTTCAAAACTCGTCAATTAGCCTCCAAAAGAACTTTAGGACAAGAGCAGAAATCAGTCAATTTTTTGCCTAAAAACTAGAAGACAGGTCTCTAGATGAGTTGCTCATTTTGTTCTCTTCTGAAAAGCTCTTGAGCTGGGCCTCCACAGCCCATGTTGTCCACAGCAACACTGTATTCCATGCTTTTTCTAAGATAACTCATTAATCTCTGCTTACATCATTCAAACACTTTCCTAGTGACTCCCTGGTACCAACTTCTGCCTTAGGTATTTTTTGCTGATATGAAGAGAAACAATTACCAAGGCAACTTCTAAAAGAAAATATTTAATTGGGGATGGCTTACAATTTTAGAGGGTGAGTTCATGACAGAGAAGCATGGCAGCATGCAGGGAGACAGCACTATAGCTGTAGCTGAATGCTTACATCCTTACCCACAGGCATGAGGCTTCAACAACCCACTCTCACCACTAGACAGGAATACCAGACAGAAACTCAACAAAGAAGCAAAGGGGCTAATAGAAGTTATGACCCAATTGGAATTGACAGACATCTATAGAACATTCCATCCAAATAAAAAAGAATATACCTTCTTCTCAGCACCACATAGAACCTTCTCAAAAATTGACCACATACTTGGCAATATATCAAACCTCAACAGGTACAAAATATTGGAATAACTCCATGCATCATATCAGACCACCATGCACTAAAATTAGAATTCAACAACAAAAATTGCAGAAACCATACAAACTCATGGAAATTGAATAAAGCACAATTGCACCATTCCTGGGTCAAAAAGAAATAAAAATGAAATTAAAGACTTCCTAGAATTCAATGAGAATGAAGACACAACATACCCAAACCTATGGGACACTTTGAAAGCATTGTTACGAGGGAAATTCATAGTACTAAGTGCCCACATAGAGAAACTGGAGAATAGTAACCCTAGAGAACTAACAGCACAGCTGAAAGCTCTAGAACACAAAGAAGCAAACTCACACAGGAGGAGTAGATGCCAGGAAATGATCAAACTGAGGGCTAAAATCAATAAAGTAGAAACTAGGAAAACAATACAAAGAGTCAATGCAATGAAGAGTTGGTTCTTTGAGAAAATCAACAAGATACACAAACCGTTGTTCAAACTTACCAAACGGCAGAGGGTGAACATGAAAATTAACAAAATCAGAAATGAAAAGGGGACATGACAACAGACTCTGAAGAAATTCAGAGTATCACCAGGTCATACGTTGAAAACCTGTACTCCACAAAACTTCTAAAATTTAAGGAAATGGACAATTTTCTGGATAGCTATCACTTGCCAAAATTAAATCAAGAACAGATAAGAAATTTAAATAAACCTATAACTCCTATGGAAATAGAAGCAGTCATCAAAAGTCTCCCCCCCAAAAAAAGCCCAGGTCCAGATGGCCTCAGTGCAGTATTCTACCAGAAATTCAAAGAGCAGCTTATACCAATTCTTCTCAAAGTATTCCATGCAATAGAAGCAGAAGGGTCTTTCCCAAACTCTTTCTATGAGACTTCAATAACCTTGATCCCCAAGCCACACAAAGACACAACTAAAAAAGAGAACTTGAGACCAATATCCCTCATGAATATTGATGCAAAAATACTCAATAAAATACTGGCAAGTCGGATCCAAGAACACACCAAAACAATCATTCATCACGATCAAGTAGGTTTCATCCCAGGGATGCAGGGATGGTTCAACATACGAAAATCCATCAATATAATTCACCATATAAACAAACAAAGGAACAAAAATCACATGATCATCTCACTAGATGCAGAAAAAGCCTTTGACAAAATCCAACACATCATTGATAAAGGTGTTGGAGAGATCTGAGATAAGAGGAACATACCTAAACATAATAAAAGCTACATACAGCAAACCAACAACCAACATCAAACTGAATGGACAAAACTCAACGCAATTCCACTAAAATCAGGGACAAGACAAGGCTGTCCACTCTCTCCATACATTTTCAATATTGTACTTGAAATTCTAGCTAGAGCCATACTACAACAAAAGGAGATCTAGGGGATACAAATTGGAAAGGAAGAGGTCATATTTTCACTATTTGCAGATGATATGATAACTTACATAAGTGACCCAAAAATTCTACCAGGGAACTCCTACAGCTGATAAATACTTTCAGCAAAGTGGCAGGACACAAGATCAACTCAAGAAAATCAGTAGCCCTACTATATACCGACAATAAAAGGGCTGAGAAAGAAATCAGAGAAGCATCACCTTTTACAATTGCCACAAATAAAATAAAATACCTTGGGGTATCACAAACCAAACAAGTGAAAGACCTGTATTGCATGACATTTGAGTCTTTAAAGAAAGAAATTAAAGAAGCCCTCAGAAAATGGAAAGATCTCCTATGCTCTTGGATAGGTAGGGTCAACATAGTAAAAATGGCAATCCTGCCAAAAGCAATCTACAGATTCAATGCAATCCTTATTAAAATACCAGCATAATTCTTCACAGACCTTTAAAGAACAATAATCAATGTTGTATGGAAAAACAAAATACCCAGGATAGCCAAAACAACCATACTCAACAAAGCAAAATCTGGAGGCATCACCATACCTGACTTCAAGCTTTATTATAGAGCTGTAGTCCTGAAAACAGCTAGGTTTGGCACAAAAATACACAGGTAGACCAATGGAATCGAATAGAACACCCTGAAATAACCCAACACATATGAACATCTGATCTTTGACAAAGAAGCTTAAAATATAAATTGGAAAAAAGAAAGCATCTTCACCAAATGGTTCTGGCTTAACTAGATGCTGGCATGTAGAAGAATAAGGATAGATCCATGTCTATCACCATGCACAAAACTTAAGTCCAAATGGATTAAAGCCCTCAACATAAATCCAGCCACACTGAACCTCTTAGAAAAGAAAGTGGGTGGTACCCTTGAATGAATTGGTACAGGAGACAGCTTCCTGAACATAACACCAGTAGCACAGACAGTGAGGTCAACAATTGATACATGGGACCTCCTGAAACTGAGAAGCTTCTGTAAGGCAAAGGACACAGTCAACAAGACAAAAAGGCAGCCCACAAAATGGGAAAAGTAATTCACTAACTCCACATCTGACAGAGGGTTGATCTCAAAAAATTACAAAGCACTCAACAAGCAAGTCTCCAAAACACCAAAGGATCCAATTTAAAAGTGGGCTACAGAACTACATAGAGAATTCTCAATAGGGGAGTCTAAAATGGCTGAGAGACACTTGAGAAAATGCTCAACATCTTTAGCCATCCGGGAAATGCAAATCAAAACAACTCTGAGATACCATCTTACTCCTGTCAGAATGGCTAAAATCAAAAACACCGAAGACAATTTATGCTGGAGAGGTTGTGGTGAAAAGGGAACACTCCTCCACTGCTGGTGGGAGTGCCAACTTGCACAGCTGAAGTCTCATGTATATGTCAATAAAGCACTGTTGGCCAATAGGGAAGTAAGATAGGTGGGACTAGGAGTCGAGGAGGACTCTGGGAAGGAGAAACAGGAGAGTCGAGATATAACGTCATGGAGTAGGAAGCTCGGAAACTTCTCCGGTAAGAGACATACTTAGATTAACAATTATGGGGTAATTACTTAAGTCAGAGCTAGCCAGTAAGAAACAAGCAAGGCCAACAGCTTCATAGTTAGTATACCCTCCTGTGTGTTTATTTGGGACTGATGCGGCTCTGGAACCAGGCTGGCGGGAAGACTTCTCTCAAGGAAAGGTTTCCCTTTACATACAGCCACTTTGTAAATCACTATGAAGATTCCTCAGAAAAATGGGAATCAATCTACCACAAGACCCAGCAACTCCACTCTTAGGCATGTATCCAAAAGGTTCACATTCATACAACAAGTATATCTGTTCCACTATGTTCATAGCAACATTATTTGTAATAGCCAGAACCTGGAAGCAACCTAGATGCCCCTCAACCGAAGAATAAACAGAGAAAATATGGTACATTTTCACAATGGAGTACTATTCAGCTGAAAAAAAACAATGGAATCCTGAAATTTGCAGGCAAATAAATGGCACTAGAAGAAACCATCCTGAGCGAGGTAACCCAGTCACAAAAAGAGAAACATGGCATGTACTCTCTCAGAGTATGTGGATTTTATGCATAGATCTGGGGAGTGCCAGCCTACAACCCCATGGCCAGAGAGTCTGGGAAACAGAACCTTCATTCAATGGCTGATAGAAGCACAGGCAGACTCCCACAGCTAAATACTGAGCTTAACTGAATGAATCCAGTGACAGAGAGGGAGGACTGATGAGCAAAAGAGTTAAGACTAGGCTGGTTTAACACCCAGAAATAGCTGATCTGACAAGGGTTAACTCTTGAATAACAGAGTGATGGCTGGGAATCTAGCATGGGACTGATCAAACCTCCTGAACATGGGTGTCAGTGAGGAGTCTTAGGTAATTTATTGGTCCTTGGGCAGTTGATCAGTATTTATCCTGGGCACACAAATGGACTTTGGGTGCTCATCCCACAATGAGAGATGCACTCTCAGCCTGGACTCTTGGTGAAGGGTCTAAGCCCTGCCCTGGATGAAATGACAGACTAAGGACACCGCCATGGATCGCCTCAATCTCCCTGGGGAAATGAGGGGATATTGGAGGGGTTGTTGGGAGGGTGTGGGAGGAAGGGATGGAAAAGGGACAGGGACCTGGAATTGACATGTGAAGCAATCTTGTTTCTAATTTAAATTTAAATTTAAAAATTAAAAAAGAACATAATAAAGAAAAGAAAAAATGAATCAAAGATGACTTTAAATTTGGCTACTTGAGTGGATAGTAATAATGTGGTATATGGAAGGAAATTTTATTGTTAAAACTGAAATTTGATTCCAAATGATAAAAGCATCATGAGCTGATCTCAAGAAAGCCAGTAACAGAGAGGGAGGACTGATGATCAAAGGGATTAAGACTGGGCTGGTTTAACCTCCAGAAACAGCTGACCAGACAAAGGTTAACTCTTGAATCCCAGGCATTAGCCTGGGAAGCCAGCATGGGACTGATCAAGACCCCCCTGAATCTAGGTGTCAGTGAAGAGGCCTAGGGAATCTATTGAGCACTGGGCAGCAGATCAGTACCCATCCCAAGTATACACACGGACTTTGGACTCCCATAGAACAATGTGAGGTGCACTCCCACCCTGAACTCTTGGGGAAGGGTCTAGGCCCTGCCCTATATGAAATGACACACTATGCACACCCCCATGGAGGGCCTCACCCTCCCTGGAGAAATGAGGGGATAACGGGGGGGGGGGAGGGCACGGGAGGAAGGGAGGGAATGGGAGAGGGACCTGGAACTGACTTGTGAAGCAACCTTGTTTCTTATCTAAATTTAAACTGGAAAATAAAATTTAAAAAAAAAGCATCATGATTTTAGCCTATTTTTTAAATAATATCTAAGTTACAGCTACTTTTATACTCTACCAACAGATTTTAGGTGAAAGCATTCTTTGATTAGAAAAAGAGACAGGTAGAAAAATCAAAGAACAATAGAATTGCAGAAAGAAATGACAACATCAAGGAAAAGCTTTTGTGTGGGATTAATTAGATGTAGAATGTTGCAAAAAGGTCATATTTTCTATACTTAGTCTCATCAGTACCAATTCCAGTGACCTGAAAAGAATGTACTTATCTCAAAATATACCTTAGCATATGCAAAATGTTGTCATTCTACTAGTGTAACAAAAGGAAAGTTCACAGCAAGAGACATGTTTAAAAGCCAAGGAATATTAAGTAAAAACAAAGAATAATTCCAGCTAACAAAATGTTTTTAGAATACTTTGCAATTAACAAAACAGTTTTAAACAAGTTAACTAACTGCAGTACTTAAGTGCTAATTAAAAGAAGGCATAATTTTATATTAATTAACCTAGATGATCACCTTTACCTATAAGCTATTATTGAAAAAATATCATGCTAAAAACGTTTTTGCATTTTGCATTAATCAAAGTAATAAAAATTTGAAGACAATTTTGAAGATGATTTTAATCTCTATTGTACCACTTCAACATACATAAAAAAATGAATTTCTTATTTTTGGCTTGTAAAGAGGTCGATTAGTCTATAGCACACAAAATTTTGACTGCTCATGAGTTCTCTATTTTGCTTTTAAGAGACTTCTGCATGTATATGTAGAGATAACTAGCTACAAGCAAACCATATAAGTTTATACATAATCTTAATATCAAAAATGCCAAGTTAATATTTTAGAGTATAAATCAAAATATTAGCATTATTTTCTTCTAATATTGAGTAAAATCAATTCCAATCATAATTTTTAGTTACTTAGTCAAAGAAATATATGTTGTTTGCAGTTTCTTAGAAGAAGTCTGTTAAGAAGCAGCAGTGCATATCCCTTATAGGGATCTGGGAACTTAATGCCTGACTTTGGATCTTTCCATCCCTGTGAAGATTGACTCTGGATTTTGTGGTAGACTGATTCCCATTTTTCTGAGGAATCTCCATACTGATTTCCAAAGTGACTATACAAGTTTGCACTCCCATCAGCAGTAGAGGTGTGTTCCCCTTTCACCACATCCTCTCCAGCATAAACTGATATTGGTATTTTTTATTTTAGTTATTCTGACCAGAGCAAGACGGTTTCTCAGGTATTCTCTCCATTACTGCTTAGTTTGCCAGTTGGTGTCATCCTTGTAGATCTCTGAAAATCTCACTAGTGCCAGATTGTTGGGGAAGTCCTGTTATTTGCCTGTGCACTTGTCAATAAAGTACTGTCTGGCCAATAGAAAACCTAGATAGGAGGGACTAGGAGTCGAGGAGGATTCTGGGACGGGGAAACACAAGAGAGTCGACATGTGACGCCATGGGGGTAGGAAGCCGGGAACTATTCTCCAGTAAGAAACATACTTAGATTAACAATTATGGGGTAATTACTTAAGGCAGAGCTAGCCAGTAAGGGACAAGCAAGGCCAACAGCTTCATAATTAATATAGCCTCCTGTGTGTTTATTTGGGACTCATGCGGATCTAGAACCAGGCGGGCGCGGCAGAGCCCAGGCGACTGGCGGGGGATAAACCAAAGCGGCTAGCAAAGAAAAGCTTCTCTTAACACCAGATCTCTCTTCAAATCTGTAATGACTCCCTCTATTAAATGCCCATCCTAGATTATGAGTGTGATGATTACCTGATATGCCATCCTAGAAGTTTTATCCAGTGACTAATAGAAGCAGAGACAGACACCCACAGCTAAACATTGAATAGAACTCCTGGAACCCAGTGACAGAGGGGAAGGAATGATGATCAAAGGGTTCAAGACCAAGCTGGTGAAACCTACAGAAACAGCTGACCAGAAAAAGGGAAACCTCTTGAACCACTAACTGATGATCGGGAGACCATCATGGGATGGATACAGTCCCCCTGAATGAGGGTGTCAGCGAGAAGGCCTGGACAATCTATGGAGTCTTGGGCAGTAGATCAGTATTCATCCCTGGTATACAAATGGACTTTGGGTGCCCCTCCCAGAATAAGGGATGCTCTCTCAGCTTGGAATCTTGGGGAAGGGCCTAGGCCCTGCCCTGAACGAAATGATAGACTCTGAATATCCACCATGGAGGATCTCACCCTCCCTGGGAAATGGAGTAGGGGTTGGGTGGGGGCTGCGGGGGGTGATGAGGGGAGAGAGAAAGAGGTGAGGAAGAGAGAGCTGGGATTGATATGTGAAGCAAGCTTGTTGCTAATTTAAATAAAAAAGATAAAGATTTTAAAAAAGATGGTATCTCAGAGTTGTTTTGATTTCCTTTTCCCTGATGGCTAAGGATGTTGAGCACTTACTATGTGTCTTTCAGCCATTTTGAATTCTACCAGAAATTCAAAGAATAGCTAATTCCAATACTCCTCAAAGTATTCCACACAATAGAAGCTGGAGGCTCACTGCCAAACTCTTTTATGAGGCTACAATTACCTTGGTACCCAAGCCACACAAAGACACAACTAAGAAAGAGAACTATAGACCAATTTCCCTCATGAACATCGATGCAAAAATTATACAATGGAAAAAAGAAAGCATCTTCAACAAATGGTGCTGGCATAACTGGGTATTGGCATGCAGAAGACTGCAGATAGATCCATATGTATTGCCTTGCATAAAACTTAAGTCCAAATGGATCAAATACCTCAACAGAAATCCAACCATACTGAAACTCTTTGAAGAGAAAGTGGGAGATACTCTTCAACCAGTTGGTACAGGAGACCGCTTCCTGGATATAACACCAGTAGCACAGACACTGACAAAGTCTCGATTTTAAACATCTACGCCCCAAATACAAAGGCACCTACATTCGTGAAAGAAACATTACTAAAGCTCAAAATGCACATAAAATCTCACACACTAATAGTAGGAGACTTCAACACTCTGCTCTCACTGCTAGACAGGACCTCCAGACAGAAACTTAACAAAGAAACAAAAGAATCAATAGAAGTTATGACCCAACTGGGTTTAACAGACATCTATAGAACATTCCACCCAAATAAGAAGGGATATACCTTCTTCTCAGCACCACATGGAACCTTCTCTAAAATTGACCACATAATAGGAAACATAGCAAATCTCCACAGATACAAAAAAATTGGAATAACCCCCTGCATCTTATCAGACCACCATGCATTAACATTAGGATTCAACAATAACACAAATCACAGAAACCCTACAAACTCATGGAGATTGAACAATGCACAATTGCACCATCCCTGGGTAAAGGAACAAATAAAAAAAGAAATTAAAGACTTCCTCGATTTGAATGAGAATGAAGACACAACATACACAAACTTATGGGACACTTTGAAAGCAGTGCTGAGAGGAAAGTTTATAGCACTAAGTGCCCACATGAAAAAACTGGAGAACAGTCATACTAGAGAATTAATAGCACAGCTGAATGTTCTAGAACAAAAAGAAGCAAACTCCCCCAGGAGGAACAGACGCCAGGAAATAATCAAATTGAGGGCTGAAATCAATCAAGTAGAAACCAGGAAAACACTGAGAAGAATCAATGAAACAAAGAGTTGGTTCTTTGAGAAAATCAACAAAATAGACAAACCTCTGTCCAAACTAACCAAAAGACAGAGAGAGAACATGCTAATTAACAAAATCAGGGATGAAAAAGGGGACATAACAACGGACTCCGAGGAAATCAAGAGAATCATCAGGGCATACTTTGAAAATCTGTACTCCACAAAATTTGAAAATTTAAAGGAAATGGACAATTTCCTGGATAGATATCACTTGCCAAAACTAAATCAAGAACAGATAAATAATCTAAACAGACCTATAACCCCTAATGAAATAGAAGCAGTCATCAAAAGTCTCCCAAACAAAAAAGCCCAGGCCCAGATGGCTTCAGTGCAGAATTCTACCAGAAATTCAAAGAAGAGCTCATTCCAATACTTGTCAAAGTATTCCACACAATAGAAGCAGGAGGCTCACTGCCAAACTCTTTCTACGAGGCTACAATTACCTTGATACCCAAGCCACACAAAGACACAACTAAGAACGAGAACTATAGACCAATTTCCCTCATGAACATTGATGCAAAAATACTCAATAAAATACTTGCAAACCGGATTCAAGAACACATCAGAAAAATCATCCACCATGATCAAGTAGGCTTCATTCCAGGAATGCAGGGATGGTTCAACATTAGAAAATCTATCAATGTAATCCACCATATTAACAATCTGCGAAAGAAAAACCACATGATCATCTCACTAGATGCTGAAAAAGCCTTTGACAAAATCCAGCACCCCTTCATGATAAAGGTCCTAGAGAGATCAGGGATAACAGGAATGTACCTGAATATAATAAAAGCAATATACAGTAAACCAACAGCTAACATCAAACTAAATGGAGAGAAACTCAAAGCTATTCCTCTAAAATCAGGAACAAGACAAGGCTGTCCACTCTCTCCATATCTCTTCAATATTGTACTTGAAGTTCTAGCTACAGCAATAAGACAACAAAAGGAGATAAAGGGGATACAAATAGGAAAAGAAGAAGTCAAACTTTCACTATTTGCAGATGATATGATAGTTTACATAAGTGACCCAAAAAACTCCGCAAGGTTACTCCTAGAGCTGATAAACACCTTCAGCAATGTGGCAGGATACAAGGTAAACTCAAAAAAATCAGTGGCCCTAGTATATACAGATGATGAAGTGACTGAGAAAGAAATCAGAGAAACATCACCTTTTACAATAGCCAAAAACAGCATCAAATATCTGGGGATAATGTTAACCAAGGAAGTGAAAGACCTGTATATCAAGAACTTTGTGTCTTTGAAGAAAGAAATCAAAGAAGATACCAGAAAATGGAAAGATCTCCCATGTTCTTGGATTGGTAGGATCAACATAATAAAAATGGCAATCTTGCCAAAAGCAGTCTACAGATTCAATGCAATCCCTATCAAAAGTCCATCACACTTCTTCAAGGACCTGGAAAGAACATTAATCAACTTTATATGGAAAAACAAAAGGCCCAGGATAGCCAAAACATCCCTATACAATAAAGGAACTTCAGGAGGCATCACCATACCTGACTTCAAGCTCTATTATAGAGCTATAGTCCTGAAAACAGCTTGGTATTGGCACAAAAATAGGCAGGTAGACCAATGGAACCGAATCGAAAGCCCTAATTTTAACCCACACACCTATGAACACCTGATTTTTGACTAAGAAGCTAAAACTGTACAGTGGAAAAAAGAAAGCATCTTCAACAAATGGTGCTGGCATAACTGGGTACTGGTATGCAGAAGACTGCAGATAGATCCATGTTTATCGCCTTGTACAAAACTTAAGTCCAAATGGATCAAAGATCTCAACATACATCCAGCCACACTGAAACTTTTAGAAGAGAAAGTGGGAGATACTCTTCAACGAGTTGGTACAGGAGACCACTTCCTAAACATAACACCAGTGGCACAGGCACTGAGATCGACAATTAACAAATGGGACCTTCTGAAACTAAAAAGCTTCTGTAAGGCAAAGGACACAGTCAAAAAGACAAAAAGGCAGGCCACAGAATGGGAAAAGATATTCACTAACCCTACATCTGACAGAGGGCTAATCTCCAAAATTTACAAAGAACTCAAGAAACAAGTTTCCAAAACACCAAAGGATCCACTTGAAAGGTGGGGTACAGAGCTAAATAGAGAATTCTCAGTAGAGGAGGCTAAAATGGCCAAGAGACACTTAAGAAAGTGCTCAACATCCTTAGCCATCAGGGAAATGCAAATCAAAACAACTCTGAGATACCATCTTACTCCTGTCAGAATGGCTAGAATCAAAAACACCGAAGACAATTTATGCTGGAGAGGATGTGGACAGAGAGGAACACTCCTCCACTGCTGGTGGGAATGCCGACTCATACAGCCTCTTTGGAAATCAGTATGGAGATTCCTCAGGAAAATGGGAATTAATCTACCACTAGACCCAGCAATTCCACTCTTAGGCATTTATCCAAATGAGGCAGGTTCATACAACAAGGGCATCTGCTCCACTATGTTCATAGCAGCATTATTTGTAATAGCCAGAACCTGGAAGCAACCTAGATGCCCCTCAACTGAAGAGTGGATAGAGAAAATGTGGTACATTTACACAATGGAGTATTACTCAGCAGAAAAAAACAATGGAATCTTGAAATTCGCAGGAAATGGATAGCACTGGAAGAAACCATCCTGAGTGAGGTAACCCAGTCGCAAAAAGACAAACATGGTATGTACTCACTCATATATGGATTTTAGATATGGATCAGGATAGTGCCAGTCTGCACTTCCACAGATAGAGAGTCTGGGAAACAGGAAAGAACCTAAAAGATATGCATATATGCATAGTACCCAAGAGAAGAGGATGGAGACAAGATCCTCTGAATGGATGGGGAACACGGCGAGGGGTCGGAGGGAGTGGGACCCGGGAAGAATAGAGGGGGTAAAGAGGAAGGGAGTTGGTCATGGGGGAACAGGAAGTTGAGGGGGTGGGGGTAAAATAGGGGGAAGAGGGAATCATAGGATCGAAGACAGATCAGGCACCAGAGTGACCTCGAGTGATCCAAAGGTATAACATCAATTGGCAAGCTAAGCAATAGTGGAGGGACCACCTCGAATGCCCATTCCTGATAATGAACTTGATGTCTATAACCATCCGGGAGCCTTCATCCTGTGACTGATGGAAGCAGAGGCAAACACACAACTAATCACTGAACTGAACCCAAGGAACCCAGTGACAGAGAGAGAGGAGTGATGAGCAAATTGGCAAAGAATGGGCCGGCAAAACCAGCAGAGACAGCTGATCTGAACAGGGGAGTGCTCTTGGACCCCTGACCGACAGTGGGGAGGCCAGCATGGGGCTGATCTGGACCCCCCAAATGTGAGTGTCAGTGAGAAGGCCTGGGCAACCTATGGGGCCCTGAGCTGTGGATCAGTGTTTATCCCTGGTATACAAACTGTCTTCATGTGCCTATAGCACAAAGAGAGATGCTCTCTCAGCCTGGACTCTTAGGGGAGTGCCTTGACCCTACCAAGAGTAAAATGACAGACTCTAGATATCCCCTATGTGGAAGGATTTGGCAATAGCGTGGGAGGGAGGGGGGAAGGGGAGTGCGGGAAGAGGGGAGGGAGAGGGAACTGCGATTGACATGTAAAACAAGCTATTTAAAACTAAAATAAAAAATGATAAAAGAAAAAAAATTAAAAAAAGAAGTTATGTGGAAAAAAAAGAAAAAGGCAGTCCACAGAATGGGAAAACATATTCACTAACTCCACATCTGACAGAGTGCTGACCTCCAAAATTTACAAAGAACTCAAGAAGCAAGACTCCAAAACACCAAAGGATCCAATTAAGAAGTGGGCTACAGAACTACATAGAGAATTCTCAATAGGGGAGTCTAAAATGGCTGAGAGACACTTGAGAAATTGCTAAACATCCTTAGCCATCCGGGAAATGCAAATCAAAACAACTCTGAGATACTATCTTACTCCTGTTAGAATGGCTAAAATCAAAAACACTGAAGACAATTTATGCTGGAGAGGATGTGGAGAGAGGGGAAAAAATCCTTCACTACTGGTGGGAGTGCCAACTCATACACCCACTTAGGAAATCAGTATGGAGATTCCTCAGGAAAATGGGAATCAATCTACCACAAGATCCAGCAATTCTACTCTTAGGCTTCTATACAAAAGATGCGAATTCATACAACAAAAACATCTGCTCCACTATATCCATAGTTGAATCATTTGTAATAGCCAGAATCTGGAAGCAACCTAGATGCCCCTCAACTGAAAAGTGGATAGAGAAAATGTGGTACATTTACTCAATGGAGTACTACTCAGCAGAAAAAAAAACAATGGAATCTTGAAATTCGCAGGTAAATGGATGACACTAGAAGAAACCATCCTGAGTGAGGTAACCCAGTCACAAAAAGACAAACATGGTATGTACTCACTCAGATATGGATTTTAGACATGGAACAGGATAGTGCCATTCTGCACTTCCACTGACAGAGAATCTGGGAAACAGGAAAGAACCTAAGAGAGATATGCATAGTACTCCAGAGAAGAGGAATGAGGCAAGATCTTCTGAAGAGATTGGAAATACGGCAAGGGGTGGGGGGGAGTGGGAGCTGGGAAGAAGAGAGGGGGAGAAGAGGAAGAAAGAGTAGGTCATGGGGGAACAGGAAGGTTGAGTGGGGGGTAGAATAGGGGGAGAACAGGATGAGAAATACCATAAAAGAGGGAGTCATAGTTTAGAAGACAGATATGGCACCAGTGAGACCTCTAGTGATCTAAAGGGATGACACCAACTGCTAAGCTAAGCAATAGTGGAGAGACCACCTTAAATGCTCATTCCTGATAATGAACTTGACATCTACACCATATGCCATCCTAGAACCTTCATCCAGGGGCTGATGGAAGCAGAGGCAAACACCCACAGTTAAACACTGAACTGAACCCATGGAACCCAGTGACAGAGAGAGAGAGGAGCAATGAGCAAATTGGCAAAGAATGGGCTGGCAAAACCAGCAGAGACAACTGATCTAAACAAGGGGAGCTCTTGGACCCCAGACCTACAGGTGGGAGGCCTGCATGGGACTGATTCAGACCCCATGACTGTGAGAGTCAGTGAGGAGGCCTGGGCAACCTATGAGACCCTGGGCAGTAGATCAGTGTTTATCACTGGCATACAAACGGACTTTGTGTGTCCATAACACAAAGAGGGATGCTTTCTCAGCCTGGACTCTTAGGGGAGTGCCTGGACCCTGCCTTGAGTGAAATCACAGACTCTGGATATCCCCTATGTGGAAGGAAGTGGGGATATGGTGGGAGGCTGGGAGAATGATGGGGGTGTGCAGGAGGAGGGTAGGGAGAGGGAACTGGGATTGACATGTGAAGCAAGCTATTTAAAATTAAAGTAATAAAAAATTTTAAAAAGATTCCTCTATTGAGAATTCTCTATTTTGTTTTGTACCCCATTTTCCACTCTTAGGCATATACCCAAAAGATGCACATTCATACAAGGACATCTCTTCAACAATGTTCATAGCAGCATTGTTTGTAATAACCATCACCTGGAAGCAACCTAGATGCTTCTCTAAAGAATGGATGGAGAAAATGTACCTTTACACAATGAAGTACTACTCAGCGGGATTAAAAAAAACAATGGAATCTTGAAATTCGCAGTCAAATGGATGGCACTAGAAGAAATCATTCTGAGTGAGGAAACCCAGTCACAAAAAGACAAACATGAACCTTCATCTAGCAGCTGATGGAAGCAGAAGCAGACACCCACAGCTAAACCTGAGCTCAATTCCTGGAATTCAGTTGCAGAGAGGGAGGAGTAATGAGCAAAGGGTTCATGACCAGGATGGAGAAACCCACAGAAACAGATGATCTGAACAAGAGGGAGCTTATGGACCCCAGACTGACAGCTGTGAAACCAGCATAGAACTGATCCCTGAGTGTGGATGTCAGTTAGGAGGCCTGGGCAATCTATGGGGCCTCTGGTAGTGGATCAGTATTTATCCCTAGTGCATGAATGGGCTTGGGAGCCCACTACACATAGAGAGATACTCTCTTAGTCTAGACACATGGGGGAGGGCCTAGGCCTTGCTCCAAATAATATAAGAGACTTTGAAGATCCCCATGGAAGGCCTCACCATCCCTGGGGAGCAGAAAGGGTTTAGAATAGGGGGCTTGTGGGGGGCAAGGGAGAAGAGGAGGGAGAGGATACTGGGATTGACATGTAAAACACCCTTATTTATAATTTAAATAAAAAAGGAAAAAATATAATATAATTTACAGAAAAAAGACTGACTCTGTGTCCTTAGACATGTTATTTGACTTCTTTGTCTCTTGGATAATTCACCTGTTGAATTACTAATACTAATTACTAATACTAATAGCTATGTCAAAGCTTTATATGTGTATCATATATGAGTACCCTTTAAATTAATGACTATAATAATGCTTATAATAGAGATTGTTATGAATTCTTTGATAATAACATTGAGTCCTCAGATTTTACAGACAGTATTACTTTGGTTTTTAAAACGTTGTACTCCATCAGTCTATTAGATACAGTGAATAATAGAGAATCTTTTTGTTCTTCATTTAGGAGCACTTAAATATGAAGTGTGTTTTTAGACTCCAGGAGGATGGCGTTGGACTTTAGATTTCCCAAAGGGGAAAAAAACTAAAGAATTTATATATCTTCAAAATAATAATTCAGCCACTGTTTCTCTGTTAAAGAACAAATAAAAACAGAAAAACGATGAAATCCCTTTGTTTCCCTGATACTAGGGGTCAAAAAGACTGATTTCTAGGATCTCCATATTCCCCTAGGCATTGGCTGTGGAATTGCTGGAATTACACACAAAATCTGAATGTAAGTGTTTTAAAACCTGGGAAATTTTTGGATGAAAATAAGACTTCCCTTTCCTTCTAGATTCAAGGATACATGAACACTACATAAACACCAACATGTTTTCATCTGCCATTATACTTCTTTCTGATTTTTCCAAATTTAATTAACTCATGCCACAACATTCTTCCAATGAGCCAAATCATTGTCTGGCTAAGGAAAGCAAGTCAAATCGTTCCTCTCAAGTCAGTGTTAAACCAGGCAAAGGATAGTTATCTAGCAAAAAAAAAGACATTCTAAACATAAAATTTAAGTGTCTACAAGGAAGACACAAATTATCCCCCTTTAATGATCCACAGTGTCTGTGATAGTATTTACAAACTGCGCCATTACACACTGCCCAATTCTCTGTGCTGGAAGCTGAAGAAATAGCTTGTACAGTGTTCATTCTTCAGCTTTTCTGAGATAGGCATTAACCCAGCAAGATAATGTGCTCCTTGCTTCTCTCACACTGCTACCTGTTTCACCCTTAGCATTGCGAGAATCATTATCATTTCAGTTAGGAAGATCATTTCGTTGCTTAGTTTCCTCTGCATAGCAACCAATTTTACAGAGTTTAATCTGAACATTAAATATAAAATTCCTTTTAAGGGATGGAAAATGGCTGTATGGAGGAGGGTGTTCTGAAGCTTCTTTTGTATTAATGAAACCAATATTGCAAAGGAGCTTATGCTAATAACCAATTTATGCTGCTGGGAAGGAGCATGTAAAACTGTGTCCCCATGTCTGTTTATTTATGAACAAATATTTCATTTTATTAATTATGTTTTAAAATATGCTTGGTTTGCTACAAGTCTGACAAATGAAGAAATCAGCTCTGGCCCTTCTATGGAGACTTCTAAGTCAAGAAAGAACTTAAGTCTGCTTTATTGTGAATTACCCAAGCAAAAGTAGGTGTTGCTTTTTATTATATTTTCTCTTGACTCATCCTTACAGCTCAGCTTTAACTTTGTACCACTAATTTTAATTTACTTATTTTTCCCAGATACTATCATATCAAACTAATAGGACATTGGTAATATAAACAAATCCAGGAAGTTGATATTTCTGGGTAAAAGGTAAAATCATTTTAAGTACCATAAGGAGTTTTGAAAGTTCCTATATAGAATTTTAGCAAACATAAAGAATGATGTATATTTCTATTTTAAACCATAGTATATATGATGAGCAATATATTAAAGATCATTAGCATTTTTCCTTTATAGTCACAAAAGCGAAAATCACAACAAAGTTGCAACCTACAGATCATCGTCTAGGAAATCTTCTTGGAAATTATCAGGAGCAAGACAAAGATCAGAGAAAAGGTTGCCCTTTAAATGATAAAGGCAAGTTCATAATACATGAGTCCCAAAAGGAAATGGATTGTAATGTTTATTTTTTAAACCTCTGTCTTTACAGAGAAGAAAGAAAAGCAACTATGAACTATAAAAGACAACTCGAAGGACAGGAAAAAAGAAAGGTGGAGACTCAAAAGTCAAGGGGAACATTTTAATAAAGGAACTATCATCGATCTATCCCAACTTTAAGAAAAGAAAAACTGAGTACTTGCAGATCCAATTTGCATATCTGCAAAAATGGTAGGGGAAAATTCATATAATGAACTAGATAGAATAAAAGCAAATATTTGTGACCAAAGTAAGCAAAATGAAATTGTATCAAATTGTTTAGGGACAAAGGCAGGTTGTTTTATTTATGTATTTAAATTCATGACTAACACAAATTTTACAATAAAAATGTGATATCCTTATTCTAGAAGAGTATTAAATCTCTAGCTCTGTGCTATCTTTGCTGCTGGCTTTAATAATTTTGTGGCTATTTGATTTTAATTTAGTTTTAGATTGTGTACATCTGCCACATAAGCATTGACCTAAGTGAATCTTTAGGTCATTATTAGTGGCTGCTGTACTGATAGTTTTGCATGCATTATTTATGGCCATTCATCCAGGAAGCTTTTGGCTCTCATGCTAGCAAGTGACAGTCAGGAAAGGGCCTCATAAACATTCTGTCTTCAAGTTTCTTAAAACGTTGTCAATGAAAGGGCACGTAAGTAATTCAATTGAAATACCCCACAAATTCACACAAAAGTGAGCACAAACAAGAAAATCTAAAATATGGATCTCAAAATAAGGTATAGAGAAGTTTTGATATCTCATGTATGTTGTCCATGATGATTCAGTTTGTTCACTGTAATTTATGTGGAGGTAGATGTGTTTTTTATGTGCCCTAGTGTAAATGTGGCAATTTTTTACATGCAACCACATCGTTTCAGGTTGAGTTTCTCAAACTCATGATACTGTTCAGTTACAAAATATTAATTTCTCTTTAAATGCATATTATTTGCAACAATATGGAATAAACTATCTAGGGAGTCTGTCTATATAGCTTTAAAACCATATAAGAAAATGATGGAAACCATTAGAAAAACAACATTATATCTTAGGTACCCCAATATTATTTGTCTACAATAAATGAATATACATGTGGACAGCAATAAACTAATTGCAGTCATTACAGATAGTTTTTGAACTTTTAAAAAACATTATAAATACAGGTGGATTTTGCAATACTTTTTTTTGTAAAAGACCGCATTCATTTTGAAATTCACCAGACAAACAGCACAGCACCAATTTCAGCAACAAATGCAAAAACAACAAGATGTGACTGTAATAACACTTGTCTCGTTTTCTGATGTGCTGTATAAACGACTCTCTGGGAAAGTTTACAGGACCACCTCCCAAATAGTATGGATTGTGGTAGTCTTCTCACTGGGATAAGTGGTATCCTCCTAAAGCTGCTATTCTGAAGGTGTCAGTGCTCATTTGCATGTCAGAAATCAGCTTTACCTCTTTATAATCACATCTTTTATATGTGCCATTTACACACACATCCATAAATATACACAGTCATGCACGTCATTTACATATTCAAGGTTAGCATTGTGAGTATTTACCACATGCCTCATGGAATATGGATTTGAATGTGTTCAGTAATGTTCTGTTCAGTTAGTTGTTTTAAGCTTAAGGCTGTGTATGAAGACACCACCACCCTGGTGCCGTGCTGTCGCATAAATATTCTCTCTTACCTCTGAAGTTTTCCTCATCTCCAGCAGCAGTGCTAGGGGTCAAACTCACAAAGGTGCTGTCCCTCAATTGCAGCAAACACCGCCATGTGTTGTATGTTTGATGAATTAAAAGGATGCTGCCAACTTAATTACACTGTAACCCTTCAATAAAGGAAGGGCAGAGCTGATTAACTAGTGAATAATTGGGGGCTGATTGATGGCTCTCTCCCTCACTGCTGAAGGCTGTATATATAATTATTTTGCCTTTGGGCCTAATTTTGCCACTGTTAGCTTCCACTTTTGTCATCAGTTGTAATTTATAGTTGAGGCCTGAAGCTTTAAAAAAAAGGATAGAAAATGAAATAGCTCTGATCCCCAGATATGTCACCTGCAAAAGGCCAGCAGCCAGCCTTGAACATCAACACTTGCAGTCATTTGACAGAATTAACAATTCATGCTTAGCTAGAAAATAATATTGTAATTTGCTAATAATCATAATATCACCTTTTTCAGGTTAAAACCATACTGTATCACTGAGTGCTTTTGAATATACTTTATTACAAGCTCATAAGCTTAAAACTGTTAATGTAGTTTGTTTCCTGTCAAAGATTCAGGCTTTTAGTGCACTAACAAATCTGTAAATATTCAGTTTTTAAAGGCGGTGTGATATGCTTTCTTCAAAGAATATTCTTAAAATCAAATTTTTAAAAAATATACCTAACAAGTGACCAATGGAATTAATCTTACACTGTTAATATGGCTTCAGAGGAGCAGAATATATAATAAATACCACAGACTTCATATGTGTGTGTGCATGTATAAATACACCATTCACAATAACCTGAATATAGCCAAGCTTCAACTTCAGATATTCTGTGCAATATTTATCTTGTAACAGTAATATAAGATAAACTGAGGTAAATAAAGAAAACTAGTCACAATAAAGGATCTGCTTTGTACCATACTCTACATTTTATTTTTTAAAAACAGTTCCTTATGTTAAGACTAACAAACATTTTTAATGATTGCTCCTCTCTAAACCAAGCTAAAATAAAGCAAGTGACTTTTCAAATGTTTTTGTGCAATGGTAACATCTTGAATGCAGACAATACTGCATGCTCAGAGTTTCTCACTTCTAAGCCAAGGTATACAAAATTTCTTTCCCACATTTCCTTTGTTTTTTTTTTCCTCCCTGAGAGCTCCCTAGCTTATGAATCACAGGATGATTTGAAGAACCTTTCAGTCAAAGCTCAGTAGCATGCCAGTGGGCACAGGCCAGGAGAAAAAAAATAAAGATTGATATTTGCCCTCTCTTCTTATCTGCACTTGATTTATAAGTCACTGTGAGTATGCAAGAGAAATAAAGGCAAAGACCTTGATGCTTCCCCATGGAGAATATTCACCGTTTGGATTGAAGGCATGAAAGAGGGGAAATTAATGGTAAGCTGTTCATCTGTCACTACTGCCAGCCTGATGGTTTTGCAGAGAAGGCGAGGACTATATGACATGCCCTCCAGTGAAGGGCAAGTCTGTCCGCTGTTCTCCTATTATAAACACACCGCACTAGGTTTCAGAGGGATTTAAATTTAAAATAAGACCGTCTTTTAGATAGATGAACATTTACACTAAAATACCTTATTATTTTAAAATATTAACTTTTAGTATTCTGCTTGTTTTAGGAGAAAGAAGTATTTTCCATTTCTCTTTCTTCCTTTCATTTCTTCTCTCGTTTTTAAAAATGTAAGTCAAACCTTCTGTTTGACAATGTGGCTGAGCCTTTTTACATCTGGCTGCATTCTTCCCCCCCCCCCCCCCGCTGTCACATTGCAATGAAATGTAAATAGACCCTGAAGATTAGGCACATGCAAAGTGGGAAGGACTTGGTTTAATTTCACTGTGCAAAATGCAGAAAGTGACTCAAACTAGAAATGATAAGGTGGAGTCTTTACTTCCATAGGAGATTACAACGAAAATATTATGAAGTACACAGTTGACAGGAAAAAAACATCATAAATAAAAGTTTTATCTTCTTTGGAAGATCTCAGAAGCCTTGTATTATTATGAAATGATTAATGATAGTAAGGACCTGATATATTGACAGAACACTATGTACTTTAGTGGGGAAAAGTGTACATAAATACGTAGCTAAAATTAAGCTTTCACATTTTTCATTTAACTTCCCAATATAAGTAAAAGCTTTATATTTTCCTATGACAGAAAGGAAATTTTGTGTACATAACTAATTTTGCTATTGAGATTCTCACACTCAGGTGATCATTTTGTTGGAAATAAGTTAAAAATTAAAAAGAAGATATAGATCTTGTTTTAAGTAGAGAACAAAACAAATTACTAAGAAAATTTATAGTATTTATGTGTTATTTAAATAACTTTTCAATACAGAAAGAAAAAATAATTTATCTGAAGTAGGATTTTAGTAAGAAAACTACAATCCAGAAAGCAAAGATATTTCACCTTTGCCAGAGATGCATAAATGAATATTTATAACAGAAATTATTCAAATATGTTTATTAAACAAGGACCAAGCCGGGCGGTGGTGGTGCACACCTTTAATCCCAGCACTCGGGAGGCAGAGGCAGGCAGATCTCTGTGAGTTCGAGGCCGGGCTGGACCGACAGCCTCCGAAACAATACAGAGAAACCCTGTCTCGTAAAAACCAAAAAATAAAAATAAAAAAATAAACAAGGACCAAAGTATTACATTTTAAATATAAAAAACTAGTTTCTGTATTTTAATATACAAAGATACATGATATCTTGTCTGTTTTCTCTGAGACATATGCATTCTATTAGCACAGTAGACTAGAACAAATAGATCATTAACTACATTAGTAAGTAATAGTAACTTTTATAAAATTCAAAACAAACATTTAAAAATGTAACAGATTCAAAAGTGATTCCAAAAAGTAAATACTTCATATACAAGAATATGATGAACAAAACTTTGAAAATTTTGGAGGATTTAGATATAAGTAATGGGAAATACACATTTATTTTGAGCATAATATTGCTGACACAGAGTTGTTCAAAAAATAGCAATAAGCAAACTTTAGCTAGATTAGGGGAATGATAAAGGAGACATTATAAGATAAAAGGGAAAGCAAGTGGGATCTACAGAAGTAAGAGGTTTGAATTCCGGGAAAAATAATATGGCATTTTTGAGTAAGAGAAAGACTGTACAAGCATTTTAGTAAAGAAAGGAAATATAGCAACTTCCACCACTATGAGAGATAGCCAGGGGGGGCTGAAGCTTTCAGGTCAATACAGGCTTGATCACATTCTATAACTCATCTATGTGGGGTCTTTGACCTAAGGTTCTGGATGATAAACCAAGCGCCAGCATTTATTATCATTGTGCACTTCTGAAAAAGTAATTAATCAAAGCTGTGAACACTAAGAGTTACAATAACAACAGACCAGGCAAGTCATACCCACTGTGTAATAGTGACATGAATGTCATGGGAGCAACCAATAACATTTTATTAGATACAAAACCCAGTCCATAATATGAGAACTTTGCCTGCATTGTTATAAAAAACAAGAACCTATGACAAAGAGGCCATAGGCTGTGAGTGAGAACCACCTACCACTATTCTGCTAAATAGACATAGTATTAAACAAACTTCAGATTGGTACATCTTTCAACCTTCATCCAGGAAGCTTCTTTCTACATTAGATAGTAATTTACATAGAGACCCATAACTGGTCAAAAGAATAAGAGACTATGGAACATTCAACTCAAAATGGGTCACATACATCACCATTCTCCTTTCACGAATCAGGTATCATTGTGAAGAGGCAATAGAGACTGTAAGAACTACAGGTGGTGGATGACTACAAAGAGTGTTTTCTAGACATATCGGGGAAGTTGCACATATAAACTTATAGTAATTGTGACAGATGTACAAGACCTGTGCAAACTCAAGAATAGGGAGAGGGCATAGGCAAGAAGTCTTACTTCGTGATAAGAAGCTAGTTGCAAGTGATTACTTCTGTGAAAGTGAACATCAGTTTTCATTAAGGCTCTGACTACTTGTAGGTTGGCCACATTCCAGTGTAAGACCCACATTCAAGCATACATGGACAACACAAGGTGGACTTGAAGTGGTTTTAAAAACTGAAGAGGACACAATATTGGGTGAGTAGGCAAGTAGAGGGTATCTGGGAGGAATTGGGAGAGAGAGGTGAAATTATCAAAATACATTCTATAAAATTATTAGAAAACTAATGAGAAATGAAGAATGTAAAGATGATAAAAGGAATTATTTACTAAGACTTATCTGGTAGCATGCAATGACATATAATGAAGACATAGACAGATGCCAAACATTTTGAAGTCAATTTTAGTTATGGACATGACTGGCAACAATTACTTGAAAAAAAAGCAAGGAGTAAAAAGAATCAAAATGATGGATCCTAGGACTCATTTATGTGGACGTTAAACCCACAGAGCTTTTTAAAGCAGAATGGTGACTTGCAGTATTGAGCTTTGATGTTAAAAGAGTGATGATAAGCAGTATTGAGCTTTGATGCTAAAAGAGTGATGATAAGCATAAAAATAGGAAAAAATAACAGGAGTAAGGACTTTAGAAGGTATCTAAAACTCAGGAATAGAAAAGAGAGTTTGTTTGTTTTTGGTTTTCTGATACAGGGTTTCTCTGTCGCTTTGGAAGCTGTCCTGGAACCAGCTCTTGTAGATCAGGCTAGTCTCAAACTCACAGAGATCCACCTGCCTCTACCTCCCGAGTGCTGGGACTAAAGGCGTGTGCTACCACCGCCGGTGGAAAGGAGAGTTTGAAATTAGAAATTCTTCCTTTGGAGATATCTTAGTTACTGTTTTGCTGTGATAAAGAGATACCATGAACAAGGCAAATCTTATAAAAGAGAGCATTTAATTTGGGTCTAGCTTACAGTTTCAGCGGGCAAGTCCATTATCATCATGGCTAGAAGATAACAAGCATGAAACTGGAGCAGTAGCTGAGAGCTTTACATACGGATCCATGGGTAGCAGGAAGCAAAAGAGAAATATTAGGCAAGGCATGAACTTTTGAAACTTTAAGAGACATTCTTAGTGAAATATCTCCTCCAATAAGGCCACATCTCCTCCAACTAGACCACACATCCTAATTCTTTCCAAATAGTTCATCAACTGAGGACTACTATGCCTGCAAATATAAGAGTCTATGGGAACCATCTCCATCCAACCCATTACAAGAAACCTGATGTAAAGCAAAGGGAATATCACATCATTACTTTTGACATTTAAAAGAAAGTCTAGAAAAATACATATAGTTTATGGAACTGTATATTACAAACAACTATAGAAAACAGCTACATTGGAACTCTCAGGTCTTCTTTCTGCAATACTGAAAAATTAATCCCTTTGTCATAGATTTCAGTTTAAAGGTTTCTTACACTGTTGATCTCTCCTGACACTTAACTTTATTTGAAATATTTGAGTATAATGAACTCCTCCAGGATGTAAATCTGTTACTTCTTTGGTGCTTTTTCTTTTTTAAGATTTATTTTTCTTGTGTGTGGGGGTATGGGGTGTTTTGCTTGCGTGTATGTAAGTGAGCTGCAAGCATGCCTAGAAACCCTGAAACATTCTTGCCAGTTTCTGATGACCACTGTTTATGTGCCTGTATGCACCCATGCCCTACCTGTATGCACCCATGCCCTACTCTCTCTCTCTCTACCCCCCCTCTCTGTGTGTGTGTGTGTGTGTGTGTGTGTGTGTGTGTGTGTGTTACCCTGCCAGAGAGAAATAGGAAGTAATGGAGCTAAGGAGAGGGAGACTATTTAGAAGAGAAGGAAGGAAAATGTGATGGAGTGCAAATAATACACATTACTGTGAAGATATGACCAGAAATATAACTATTTGGGATTTGGGATCTATGTTTTCAAGTACAGTGTCCTTCTGGAGAATACTTTGTTTACTGTTAAGAAAATGTTTGACATAACACACATACAAAGTGGTATGGCTTACTTAGAGGTTCATGAGCTGTTTGTGTTGCAGTTTACAGTTTGTCAGAAGATATAGTGCATGGCAAGCCAAAAACATACACATCATGATCACAAAACCATATTTGCTGTATCCACATTTGTGAGGAGACTCCAAGTTGTAGTACATAGACATGTGCCTATAAGACATCATACTGAGCCCTATATTTTCAAGGATACAACATATCCCAATGACATTAAGATGGAAACGATTAGCTATTTACATATGGGTCTTTTAGGGTCATTGAAAATCCCAAATGTACCATTCCTACTCTAGCCAAAAAATTCACTTTTCATCTTACCATACAAAGTACAAGAAGTTGACTGTCAAGAGTCTAAATGTTTTAACTGTTCCAGTAATGCTCAAAAGTCCAATCCACAACTCCCTCTGTGATTTAAAGAATATTCTTAGTAAAGTTAAATAGTAAAAAATGTTATATACTTCTAGAAGAAGGATGGGATGTAGTCCCTTTTGGTTGACTCTTTCTATCATATGTGTATGACTTTTTTCTTCCATTTCTCCTGAATCATGCTTTCCAATAAATGCCTTGGATTCCAGGAATAGGTCTTTTGGATAAACATCTTATGACAAGATTACCAAGCTAGTAAAGTAGCAGTATTTTTCTTGTGAATTAAAATACAGTGCTTGTCCAGTACTAAGGTAACTATCAACCAGTATTGCCCAATCAAAACTCCCATTTGTTATTCAGTTATTCACAGTATGCGCATCCTACACTCTTGACATTGCTATTTTTTTTCCATAAAACATCAAAGTTACTGTCAGCCTCTCCAAGAAGACCACAAAATCTTTTATTATTTTCTTCTCTCATATTATACAAATACTGAATAAAGTTTCATGTTTTTATTTATTTATTTACTTTTTAATCACTGTCCATCTGTTTAACTGACAGAAAAGTGGGTGGCCAAACAGGTTTCTTAGAGAGAAATATAGATGGAATTTTTTCAATGAAACTGTGGGAAGAACTTTGGAAAGGCATTGGAAGAGAAACTAGGAACTTAGGATTTTTGATGTGAAAGGCTAGCTTTTCCTGAATATAGACAAGAAACTAAGTGTCTTAACAATTACCAAACTTATCTATGTTTATTTAGGAGATTATTTTATATTTTTTCATATTAGAAGCAGTAACAGATGCTTTCTATTAGCATGCCCTAGAGAAGGATTTACCTGCTTTTAGACTATGCATACTGGTGGATCCTCTTCAACAGGTTTAACTGAACCTGGATTCTATTTCTCCTTGTGGGTTATTTTAGCACTTAGGGTCTGAGGAGAATATTTGGAATTCTGTTACAAATTGTTACATCAAATAGCAAGAAAATACATAAAGTGTTTAGAAAAGCCAGGGAGCTAGGTAGATTTTTTTAATTGTACGTTGTGTACTAAAGCAATGACAAATACTAAATCTACTCTATCAGGAAATCTTGTAAGAATTCTCGATGATTAGCCAAACTATATCTATGATAAGAAGATGATTTACTATTGTAATATAATATGATTTATGTATCTGCTAAACACAAAAGAAAGATGGCTCAAATAAATCACTGAAGTAGTTTTCTATTTTACAGATAAAATTGGTTTGTGAAAGATAAGAAAATTGGGAAATACACCTAGTACTTTATGGTTTTGCATCATCAATTTTCTTCTAAGTAAAGTAACAAACATATAATAAAGGGAAAGCAGATATTAAAGCAAAACTCTTCCCAGGTGGCTAAAAAATGTTGGATGGGAAGACAAGATAATATTACTTCAAACTAAGTCACCCTGTTTCCACCAGGTTTTCTACCCTCCTGCAATCCAGTCATTTCTTAGTCAATATAGTTCATACAATGTCAAGAAAAATATTCCTCCTCAATATCCTAGCAAGTCAGAAAAAGGTCACTTTTCACACTTGTGTGGGCATCCAATTTTGTGAGCACATTCATGTAGTAGAGTAAGAGAAATTTCAATTAAGGAGAGAGCTAGCAATGGAGATAGCTATCAAAGACCTACTGATAAGCTACTTTTGACTTGAGTCTCATTTCTTATTTTTTAACTTAGAAAAGCTGTAAGCCTTCCTATCATAACAATTACCAATAGATGGGGTAACATTTTACAAACATTTTTTCACCCATTGCATGACTGAGAATAATACAGGAAGGAGGAATACTAAATAATTCACCACAATTCACCTGAAACCAAGAGTAGCTATACACAAGATGACGGTTAACTGGAACCTAAATTACAACAATGAAAGAGTCATTATGATGAATTTATCCTATAAGAGCTCCTATCAGAGTTACCTAAGAAAAGAACGTTAAATAAGTTACAACAAACATCAACGGCAATTGAGGACCCTTCAATCTGGTTACAAATACTATAGTAAATTTCAGGCAATATAGTGCCTTCCACCTTTTTTTTCATATTTTTTATTTAACTTTTTACACATGTCACTCTCAGTCCCCTCCCCCTCCCCTCCTCCCCCACCCACTAGTCCTCCCAACCCCTCACCCTACTCCATCCCCCCTCAGCTCCCCAGGGAGGACAAGGGCTTCTATGAGGGATTTTCAGAGTCTGTCACATCATCCCGGGAAGGGCCTAGGTTCTTCCCCATGTTCCCAGGCTGAAAGAGCATCCCTCCACGTGGTATGGGTTCCCAGAGTCCATCTGTATGCCAGGAATAAATACTGCTCTACTCTCCAAGGTCCCACAGATTGCCAAGGCCTCCTCTCTGTCACCCAGGTTCGGTGGGAGGGATGTCTGGATCATTCCCATGCTAGCCTCTCAGTCATCAGTCTGGGGTTCATGTGTTCCCCCCTTGTTTAGGTCAACTACATCTGTGGGTTTCTCCAGCCTGATCTTGATTCGTTTGGTCATCACTCTCTTTGCAAGTGGGTTCCAGGAATTCAATTTGCTTCACAGCTGTGGGTGTCTGCCATGATAATGAGAATGATGACTACCTTATCTGCCATCCTAGAACTCTCATCCAGTGGCTGATGGAGGCAGAGGCAGACACCTTCCACCTTTTATATCTTTTGCAAAAGATCCTGCCATTGTTAGGAGTGCTTGTAATCTCAATAATTCAAATAGGTTAAAGGAATCAAACTAGAAATTAAAAACAAAATAACTACAGAAATTACATAAACTTATGAATACTGAACAATACACTCTTGAACCTTCACTCACTGAAGAACTCAGCGTAGAATCTTTAAACCTAGGAATGAAATGAAAACAAACACATAAGAAAATATCATGTGTGGAACATGGGAATAAAATATCTAAGAATGATGGCTATAGCTTCAGTTCTACATAAGAAAATTAGAGAGATCTCAAAGATTTAAAGGTGCATAGCCATCTCTGACAAAAGCAAATCAATAGGGCTGCAGAGGTGGCTCAACCAGCTGTTAACCATGCATATGGATCTTTCAGAGGACCCAAGTTTGCTTCTAAGCATCCAGGTCAGGATGTTCACAAGCAGTTGTGTGTCCAGCTGCAGGGGACACCACAACCTCTTCTGGACTCCACAGGCATCCATACTCTCACTTGTACATGACAACATTGACACACAGTTTATTATTAAGAAATAAGAAGAAATAAAAATTTGAAGGAAGTCTAATTAAGATCAGATATGAGATTAATTAAATGGTAACTAAAAGAAAGCAAAAAGGATCAATGAAATACATGTTTAGGCCTTTGAAAAGATAAATAATATTTACGCATTCTTAGTCAAAATAACCAAAAGGTGGAAGTGCTGATTTGAATGAGAAACACCTATCCTCCATACACACAAACTCATGAAGTTGAATACTTTGTCTCCAGCTGGTGACACTGTTCTAGGAGACTGTGAAACTTTTACAAGGAACAGATATGCTGGAGGAAGTACATCATGTGCAGGTGGGGCAGGGGGCAGATTTCGCCGGGTTTATATCATAATGTGTTTTCTTGCTCACTCTCTATGCTCCCTGTGTACAGCTAAGACATGTTATCTCAGTTTCCTGCTCATGACACTATGTCAAGCCTTCTTGTCATGATGGACTCTCCATCCTTCTAAAATTGTAAGTCAAATACATTCTTCCTGCTTTAAGTTGCTTTTGGTCAAAGACTATACCACTGTAATGGAAATGCACCTAATATAAGGCAGAAAAATAAAATTAATAAAATTAAAAATGAAAGGGGACATTACTATCAATATCAGTGAAAGTCATAGAATCATTAGAGGATGCTTTGAAAACGTATATATATATATATATATACGAATAGAAGAAATGGACAAAAATTTTGATATGCATTAGAAATGAGTCGTAATTATATAAAAATATTTAAGCAGACGATTTGTAAGCAAGAACTCTGAATAGTAAAAATTCTCCATACTCTACTTAAAAAACTTAATTTTAAATGGACTTAATGATTAATTTTCTTAGAAAGAGCTAATATCAATTTCTTCAAAGTAGCACCGACAGGGAAGGATCACTCTAAAATCACACTAAACAGTCATTGTTACTTTAACACTAAACACAGATAAGAATATCAGAGCACTAAAAAATGTGAAAACAAATTTCAGACATGAACACAAATGCCCAGTTTCTCTATAAAAGCCTTTCAGATGAAATGCAGCATCCTACTAAAAAGATTATGTACTATGACCAAGATATTTTCATTCCAGGAAGACAAAGAGTATTCAGAATACACCAAGAGTTAAATCTTATATGAGATATTTACAGAATAAGGGATGAAAGTCACATGATCATGATCATAAGATTTAGAAAAAAACCTTTGAGAAAATTTAATATCCTTTTATGATAAAAACACCAAAGAAACTAGGAATAGAAATATTAAACAAAGTATGATGAAGTCATTTTATGACAAAATTATGTTCTATATTATCAGTGGGGAATTGTCTTATTAAATGGATTGAGTTTGGAGGACAGCATAAATGTGGGCAGCAACATACCTTGGGTTTGAGTCTTAGAATGTATAAGAAAGGAGAAATATGACTGAACAGGAGCATGTATGAACACTTTGCTCTCTGTTCTTAATTATGAATGCTATTTAATCAGTTTCACCAAGATTTTGCTGCTGTGATCTCCTTCCTATGATGGAATAAAACCTAGAACTTCCAACAAAGCAACATTTTCTTCTCCAAGTTGCTTTTGTCTGGATATATAATCACAGAAACAGGAAAGAAAATTAGCAAAGTGCATAATACAAAATTACTTTATAAAACTCATTTCCTCTTAGATATTAATAATGTTTAACAAAGTATTCATAAACATAATTTCATTCAAAATAATCTTAAAATAATTAGAATTTGATCTATTCAGAGATGTCAAATTCATCTACAATGAAAACTGAAAAGACATTGCTGATGAAAGAAACATTAAGCAATTCGAGGAATGATTGCTATAATGGCCATAGAAATCTTTAAATTTTCCTTAAAAATTCGTTGACATTCATGATGCAAATCCAGAATAATGTGGACCACAAGGCCGTTTTGGCTGTCTGTATTGGTTCCTGGCTCCTGTGAATAACATTTGCAGTAGCGTTCATTTGCTGTTGCTTTGTTAGAATAGAAAACGCCTTTTCTGAGGCCTTTTCTTTTCACAATTTGTAAGTTTAGTTGGGTAGTGTCTTGCCTGAGGACACCCTTTTCTTTATTCTACTACAGACATATCAGGCCTCAGCTTGCACTTATATCTTTTAGCACACGCGTTGGTTTTAACTTAAAAATTTCTGGTGCCCTTTTTACTCTTTAAACCGTACATTTTGTATTTCTTTTTGGCCAAGTTGTTCTTTTTAATTGTAGACCAGTATAAAAGTGATTACTGATAACTTTGTCACAGAGCCATTTTTAAGTTGTCTGGAAATATCTACCACCAAATAAATTAGTTCATTATTATTCTAATTTATCCTCAGGCAACTTCTTAGGACAAGAGCAGAAGGCAGCCAAATTCTTTACCAAATGTCACAATTTTAATTCTGTCAGCACTACTGTCTTTCATCTAATTTCCAACTACATAGCCCATGAAGCTACACTTACACATTCCAACCACTTTTCTAGTCTGAGGTCCCAAAGTCATACACATTCCTTTACAAAACTTGCTTTATGTTCTTGGCAGCAATATGAGACTCTTAGTACCAACTTATGTATTAGTTACTTTTCTATTGCTGTTACAAAATGCAATGGTCAAGGCAACTTTTAAAAGAAACTATTTAATTGGGCTGATAGTGTCAGAGGGTTAGGGTCCATAATTGCAGAGCAGAAGCACAGCGACAGGAAAAAGTTGAGAGCTTATATCTTGATCTACAAACTAGAGTCAGAGATAGAACACTGGGAATGGCAAATGTATTTTTTAAACCTTAATGCCAGTCCCTAGTGACACACCTTCAACAAGACCATACTTCCTAATCCTATCGAAAGTGTCTACCAACTGGAAGACAGGTATTAAAGTATGAGTTTATGTGAACTATTTTCATTCAAACTATCACATTTTGTAAATTTTTTCACCTTATGCCTTTCTATATATTTACTTTTCATTTACATAACTTATGTAGGAAAAAGACTTTCCAGCCCTATGCCAATTTTTAGTCATTTAACTATTTTAGTCATTTAATAATGTATATTAATATCGTATCAGGCATAAGGTGTTCTACAATTTTGGTTACCATTTAATTTCATTGCTAG
The DNA here is from genome assembly GCF_017639785.1 of Mesocricetus auratus. Taxonomy (NCBI): domain Eukaryota; kingdom Metazoa; phylum Chordata; class Mammalia; order Rodentia; family Cricetidae; genus Mesocricetus; species Mesocricetus auratus. The sequence continues at coordinate 55,633,463 of NW_024429188.1, read as the reverse complement.
TATAATTTTACTAAAAATGTGTATGCTTTTATGTATTTATTGTATGTTCATATATTTATGTGTACACATATGTATATCTAAGTATAGGTAATTCCATGCATATTTGGAGGTAAAAGGGCAACTTGCACAAGTCAGTTCTTTTCTTCTACTTTGTGAATCCTGAGTATCAAAATCAAGAAGGCTAAGATTTCTACCATCAAGTGTGTTGGTAGAAACTTTAAGCTATTAAACCAGTGGTTCTTAACCTGTGGGTCTTTACACTTTTGGGAGTCACATATCAGATGTCCTGCATATCTGATACTTACATTACAATTCAAATATGGTGTATAATAAAAATAAGCATTCATTGTTTATTGTGAGGATATCCCAATTTTTTGTTGTTTGTTTTAAACACGGTATTCTCGATAAGTGTCATTCTTACCTTCATTAAATGTTATCTGACAAACTCTTTGAGTTTCTTCTGGACTTTATATACTAGTAAATGTCTTTTTATTTTTGAATTATGATATACTAACTCTTTGGATTATAATTGATTTTACACAATGTTGATGTAATTCAAGTTAAACCGCTAAAATTTTTATTTTGTCTTTTTTGACATTCTTCTCCTTCACTTTGAATATAAGAATTTTTTTCCCTTTTGTGCATAAAACTTCATCAGATTATAAAAGACATTTCATTTATTTTGTAAATATGCTAGGTATCCTTCAAAATTCTATCACACTAATTTTAAATAATAACAGAGAACGTATTTTCCATTTATATCATGGTAAGTGTATTTCTGTTATTCCTTGGTAAAGATTTATTTATTAATAATCAGTCCATTTATTATGGTGTAATGGTATTTTCTGATTTGTTTCAATTTGTTAGAATCGTAGAAATACAATTAATTTTGCCCATTGCTTTTATTCTCTGAAACTTTGATGAATTTGTTAGTTCAAATATATTTTTTGTGTGTACAAAATTTGATCTTGGTCAATTGATCAGATTTTGAGTTTACTTACAGGAAGATGAGTATTTCAAAGATAACTACAATACAAGTTATTCCTTTGTACAACTTAGAGCAGTTATACCACTGAAAATTCCTTCCACTGATTATTTACTATTTAAGCAATCTTGTTGATGGGAGGACATTTGCATACATGTCAAGAGCCTTATGAGCATTTTGAACCTCATGATTCCTATGACTTTTGAGTATTATTATTTTCCCTTCTATCACTATTATAGATAATGTTAGTAGACCCAAACACATGAAAATATTGTGTGGATGATCATATTCACACTGAGTCAATACAGAAATGATCATATACAATCTTGATTAAATAGCGATGTATTAGCAATTAGCTGTATTGTATGTTAGATCATGAAATGTAGCACCTTCTGTTTTGAGGGCATAAAAACTAATTTTCATAGTCCATATATTAATTTATATTCTCTCCAACAGTGCCTAATGGTTTCTTTCTCCTCAAATCCATCAATATTTGTTATTTTTTACTTTTAATAATAGGCCTTATTAAAACTATGTTGAGTTGAAATCTCAATATAACTTTGATATGAATTTCTGTGTTGATGAAAGATAATGATTTATTCATCGAATAGCCATTTATAACTTCTTACCAAAACTTTATTTTTGCTCATTTGTTCAATAAATTATTACATTACTCACTTCTGGTATTTCATTCTTAAAATTATTTTCATGTTCTGGATATAAGCCATTTATAAGTGAATAGCTTGCAATGATTTTTTTCATGTTCAATGAATTATATTCATGATGTTATTTGAATTGATGTACAGATGCTTTTCAATTTGGCATGATCATATTTGTCAATTATTGTCATTATTTCTTAACCTATTAGAGGGATTTTCCAAACCTATGTCCATACATTGAAGTCACTTCACTGCTTTTTTTTTCCTAGTAGTGTCAATATTTCTGGTACTTTATTAGCATGTTTGACTCATATTGTCTGATTTTTTTACATGAAGTTAAGAATTTGATTTCAATCTTCCAAATTTGGATATCCTGTTTACTTGGTACTACTTTTCAAAAAAAAAAAGGCTGTCTTTTCATGAATCAAATAGGTGTGTGAACTTATTTATGATTCCTTTATTCAATTTTATTATTCTACATTTCCATTTTGTACCAATAACACCATATTTTGTCACCAATCATTCGAAGTAATTTTTGTATTACCTACAATGTTGCTCTTTTTGCTCATCATAGCAGTTTGTATTAAGGGTCTGCTTTGCTTCTATATGAAATTTAGTGGTTTCCTAGTTGTGTGAATAATCACTTTGGTAATTTACTAGGGCTTGCACTGCATCTACAGATTGCTTCCAGTTATATAATAAGTTGCAAAATATTAATTCTGATTTCTCAAGTATGATGAATAGCTTTACTCATTTTTGTGTCTTTTTTAATTTTTGCCTTCAGGGTTTTTTAATTTTCATTATGTAATTCTTTTACTTTTTTGTTTGACTTTATTCTTCAGTATTTATTTTTTAACAAGATTAAATAAAACAAATATATAAATAAAATGAATTCATTAAGAAAAAAAGAGCAAATTAATCCCATTTGTCACAGCTATAAAAGAAAAGCAAAAGCAACAAATCTAACAAAGAAAAACATGGGCATTGCAGTGAAATTTTCACAACAGTGAAAATGGAGATTTGAGTAAACACTGAAAGGTAGAAAGACCTCCCTATTTATTATTTACCTTGTTGTGACAAAACACCTGACAGAAGAAATTTTAGGGAATAAGTGTTTACTTTGGCTTTCAAGTCAAGGCTAAAGTCTACCATTGCAGGGAAGTCACAGCAGCAGGAATTTGAGATCAATTGTAATAGTGTACTTGTTTTCAGGAAGCAGATTGCAATAAATGTTATTACTCAGTTCGTTTTTTCATTGTTATTTGTCTGGCACTGAGGGTGAGTACTCTCAATTGAAATAAATACATATGCACACACACACATTCACACACATACATACATGCACACACATGTGTGTATATATATTTCAAATAAACATATGTATATATTCCTTCAAGGCATAATCATAGGCCTATTTTCTGTATGATTCTATATGTTGTCAAGTTGACAACATTAGTCACTACAACTCTACCATTTCTAAACCTAACCCCAAAACACATATTTAAGCCATAGCTTTCCCTGTGATGGTTTGAATGAGAATGGCCCCCTTAGGCTCAAATGTTTAAATACTTGGTCCCTAGGTTGGTGGAAGTGTTAAGGAAAGGTTAAAATGGCTGTGTTGATGGAATTGTGTCACTGAAAGGATTAATGCTTCAAAAGCCAGTGCCATAACCAATTGACTTTCCCTCTCTTTTTCATGCTTGTAGATAAGTATGTAAGCTCTCAGGTATTTTTCTTAAACTCTGCATGAGTGCCTGCTAAAATCCTTTCCACCATGATGATGATGCATTCAGTATAACTTCAAAAGTACCCATAGTCTTTATCAATTAAAAACTTCAGGTCTCTTCTGAGACTCAAACCATCTCTTAACTATGAGCTCCTATAAACAAAACACAAAGTTATTACTTTCAATATGAAGTGGCTAGAAAAATATTTCCATTCCAAAAAAGTAGTAATGGGGTCATAGCAAAGTTGGATCAAAGAAAGACTGAAATTAACAGGGCAAACTCAAAATCCTGTAGTTCCATGTCTGGCACCTAGGAATCATGATGGGAATGTATGTGTTCTAAAATGTCAGAATAGGCAAGCCATTTCAGCTGTGCTCCTTGCAGCATATACAACTGTCTCCTCTCTTGGGCCAGCTCAACTTCATTTGTGATGCTCACCTTAGTGGATATTCAATGGTCCTAATGAGAGACGAGGATCTAGTCAGATGCCCTGACAGGCAGTCAAATAGAGAAAGGGACCATCACTAAATAATAATGATGGTAAAATTCTAGTGTGCCTGACTTTTTTCTCACATTCCTATTTTAAGTCTCACAACTTAAAACAAAAGCTGGTAGGTGCCGGGTACTCATAGATCTGCTCCAACAAGCTCAAGGCTTGATTATGTTATGTTTATGCCAAAGTTGTGAGCTTATCAGATACCTTGTCTTTTTTCAAACTGTACAACACTAAATTAGGGGAGTGAGATCACTCAAGTCACTAGTAATCTCTAACCCTTGAAGAGAGGTTATGTTTTCAGTTTCTAGAATTTCCCCCTCTGCAAAGCATAGGGGCTTTCTTTGTGCTTGCTGTGTGTGTGCATTTCCTCACTCTAATAAAAGACTTTCTTCATTGGCTGATTCTGTCTGCCATGTTTGAGATTTTCCCCACTACTACCTGTTATGCTCTAGATTTTTCATGCATTGTAATTTTTTAGCTGGCAGAGAAAATGAATCTAATCAATATCTCTAAACAATAACAATGGCATCTATAACTTGTCAGAGACCCATTGAAACTAAGTCTTCACCTTCACACCACCACACCTTCACACCTTCACACAATAGATACTCAGGGAAGCCTAGTAGGGATTTCTTTCTGCCTTATAGTGTCTGGCCTAATTAGCTCTTTGTAGTGTTGATTCAAGACTCCAAGACTCCCTATATCCTCTGTATTTCATGCCTACAAAATCAGCTTCTAGCCAGAAATGGAATCTGGCCACTTTGAAGCATAGTTGTGTCAGCCTCTGTTGCTGTGGGATAATCCTTCTGTATGCAGTGAATATGTGTTACTCTCATTGGTTAACAATACAGCTAACTTGGCAGAATAAGGCTAGGCAGGAAAGCCAAACTGAAAATACCGAGAGAGGAAGAAGGGTGGAGTCGGAGAGATTTGAGTCAGCTGCCGAGAAACAAGATGTGCTAGAGGACACAGCCATGTGACAAAATAAAGATTAATTGAAATAAGCTAATTTAAGTTGTAAAATCTAGTTAATAATAAGCCTGAGCAATAGGGCAAACATTTGGTAATAGTATAAGCTTTTATATGATTATTTGGAACTTGGAAGTTGGGACAAAAGAAAAATTCCACCTTCATTTACACGCTGTTGTCTTCTCAGCCTGATCTTGTAGAAGCATTTCCTTACTAGGTTCTATTTGTGTAGGGAATTCCTTTCAGATAAATTAGAATGTTCACATGTTAGAATCTATAATAAGAGGAACTCCTTTCCTGCTGTCCAGGGCAAAATAAATGATGAATCTTAACAATTACAGATGCTTATTTATATACACTCTTCTTGTCCACACAAATTTAAACTTATACAACTTATCTCACTAATATTCATGTTCTTTTTCTCATGCTTTCATTCTCTCTCACTATAAATTTGAATAACAGTACTAAGAAATAGCCAGGCTATAGTGCAAATGCTATACTGTCTTCAGATTTTCTCTGCCAAAAAAATCATTTCATTGTTCCTTAATTCTCCCTTTTCCTGGTGATTATCTTTGACAATTTTATATAAACTAGAATAATCTAGGAGAGATCACTACAGGGATTACCTTCATCAGATTGGCCTGTGGGCAAATATGTGGGGCCTTTTCTTTATTAATGATTGATGTGGGATCACCCAGTCCACTATGGTAGATTCTACTGCTAGGTAGGTGGGCGTGGGTTGTACAGAAAAAGCAAGCTGGATATGTCATAAGATGCAAACTAGTTAATAGTGTTCCTCCCTAGTCTCTGCTTTAGTCCCTGATTTGAAGTTCTGACCTTCAGTTTCTCCCCTGAGTTTCCTTCACAATGGACTATTTGCTATAAAGGTAAAGAAACAAGTTCTCCCTGAAGTTGCCTTTTATCTTGGTATTGTATCACAATAATAGAAATTGAAGGATAACAGTCTTCATTGAATTTCTTGGAATATGTTCAGAATCTTGCCAAAATATGCAAGAATATCAAACAGACTCCAACCCAGTTACTAACAGATTCCTTGTTCCCCTCTAAAACCTTATAAGATAGCTCTCCTTTATCAGTGTTTCTCTCAGTACCCTTCTCTTCCGTGTTCCCACCAAAATGGACCATTAAGCTCTGCTTGTAGAAATCTAGGGCTTTTGTAGGCCAAAACTACAAAACCTACTACATTCATCCTATAAAACAGTGTCAAAGGACTAGGGACATTATTATCAGGTTTATCATATATTGGTTCCACTTCTCAGTACCGATTGTTTTGGATTAGTTACTTGTTTTCATTTCTGTGACAAAGTACTTGATAAAAAACTTAAAAGGGCTTATTTGGCTCATTGATTGCTAAATCTATCATGACATGAAAATCACAGTGCTCAGAGCTTAAGGCAACTGATTATATTGCATCCACAATCAGGAACGATAGAGCAATGAATGCCACTGCCTGGAACCCTTTCTCATTTCTCAATTTCTAGGTTGATTTTTTTTTTGCATTTAGGGTGTTCTCACCTCAATTAATTAAATATTGATAGTATATCACAGGCATTCCCAGAGGCTTGTGTCCTAGGGGATTATTAATTCTGTCAAAATGACAATCAGTATTAACTACCACATCCTCCCATGCCCATGGGTCAGGAATACGTGGTGTTTCCATAACCTTACTGGCCATCTTTATCAATATAGTCATTAGAATTGCCATGAAAATCTCAATGAAACTTTTATAAAGACAGACTTAAAATCAGAAATTAACAAAAAACTCTAAAGATTATATATAGTCATAGCAATACTAGGCAAAAGAGCATTTGGATATGTCACAATACCAGACTTCAAAAAAGAGCCATACTAACTCAAACATAATTGTATTTCCACAAAAACAGGCATATAGACTGGAGAAACAAAATAGAAAACCTATATCTTGATTTGTGCATCTATAGTCTATAGATTTTTGTTGAAGATTTAAAAAATACACATTGAACAAGGATGATGTCTTTAACAAATATTACTTGGAAAATAAGAACACATATATACAGAAACTGAAACATAGCTCCATTTCTCATTTTGTATAAAAATTCATTCACTATATATCAAAGACCTTAATGTAACCTATAAAAGTTGAAAACTTAATGAAAATGCCCTTCAGTTGTCTGGAGAATAATATACAGGATACATTTAGAAAACCAAAACTAAAAAAAAAAGAAAAATACATAATTAACATTTTAAAATGTGGAAATTCTCCATAAGCTCTTTTTTATATACGGCCTACAAGTGACTAAAATGTAATGAAAAATCTCCAATAATAATATCCATGAAAATCAATGTAAAATGATACACCACATAATCAAATTGGAGTATTTGTTATCAAAGGTAAGAAAAGGATTTTTTAAAAATACATACTGATCAGTATGAGAAAGAAATAGAATTCTAAAATAACACTATTGGGAAGGTAAATTGGTAGCCATAATGGTGCAAAAAGTAGGTGTTTTCTCACAAAGGTAGAAAGAATCAATATATGATTTAGCTATTTTATTTTTTTGTATATGTCCAAAGTAAATTAAGTCTGAATACCAGAAATACTTGGACATGCAATATTTTGTTGCTTATTTATAATAACAAACAAATACATTCAGCTAAGTGTTTTGTCAATATTAACATTATTTTGGATTAAGAGCTTTAATTAATGTTTATTTATAAAGAAACTATAGTTATAAGAGAACATTTATATACAGATATGCAAGAAATGGGAAATGGGAAACTTAAAAGTATGGGTATTTGTTTTTTATTTTCTTGAGCAAAGAGAAAGAAAGCTTTATTTTAAGGTAGGGTTACTGGATTATTTTAGAGTATGGATAAATAATATCAAGGACAGAACTGAACAGCTAAGATGTGTATAAGGTTTGTGAAAGGTGAATTTTTTAAAAGAAAGTTTGAATATAGTCACACTGTCATAAAATAGGAAGAAAGCCACTGAATTATCATGGTAAGTTGAAAAGAAATATTAAACATACAATGATGATTATGAAATTATTTTAGCTCTGATTATATAATCACTCAAATACATAAGAAGTATAAATAATTTAATGAAAATTATCTTCTGTGGAAAATTCACCAGGCAGTGTTGGCTATTTCCATAATAGTCATGCCTCTATTGTACCACTCAGTACAGATTCCCTAGAATATTAATGTTAAAGCTCATAGAATTCAAAATGAGCTAGTTATTTGGTATCTTTCTCTCCTTGAGAAGCCTGTATAGCGCTCTTAGGCCCTATGAAATCTGGCCAGGTAGGATGAGACTTCCTTCTCAGTCCTAGCTTAATTCATTGCATATTGCAATGAAAGTGTATGGCATCTTCACAAATAGTGTATTATCAACTAGTTATGTTGGGAAACCAAGAATAGTTGTAAAGGCATATATTGATGCTTATCTAATGTTTTGAGACCACTGGGGCTAATAACTCTTAAGAATGTATCCAGCATCTGACACTGGACCTCTATTTTAAAACTCATGACTTTCAGGAGCAGTAGGATAGCTTTCTTCTCTTGTTGTTTGACTTCACATTTTTAATTGAATTGCAAAATAGTCATTTTCCACATGTCCTTTCATAACCCTTTTTATGTTACCCTATCCCTTTGTATACCTCTCTCCTTGTTCCCTCTCCACTTAAGCCTTTTTACACCTAATATCCCTATTCCCTTTACTACCTTCTTTCAAGTGTCCTCTCTTAAAGCAGTCCCCCAATGGCTTCTTTATAGTTCCTTGGCTTCTTTAGGTACTTCAAATGGAACATGCAGAATTAGAAAGTAAAAGTTAAGATACACGCGTGAATGAGAACATAAGACATTTGTCATTCTGAGTCTGAATTAACTCACTAATTATAATCTGTTCCAGAGGTAGTTGGCTATTGAGTTAGTGAGATTCCCAGGTCATAGTGGCAGAGCCTAGGCAAGCTCCAGGTCCCCTAATAGTTCAGTTCTTATGGTAAAGTGCCTAGACAAGCTCTTTTAGTGGACAGGATACTGATGAAAGGGATACAGACTTTCTAGCCATGATTGGCTGTTTGCATGATGGGCATTTGGAGTAGGCTCTAGGGGCCCCTCCTCTCTTTCTTACTTGATATTATATGGATGCTTTACTTTTCTTCGTGAGAAAAATCTAAGTGAACATGCACTGTGCATAGCACTACCAACATCTTGTGCTATACACAGAGATCCTAATTAGGGTTTGTGGGAAATTTAATTTTGTTCTACCTCAGGAACCTTATTGGTATTTGGCCTAGGACATTATTGTTTTCTGAATAATTTTTGCTGAGTGTTTTAAGATTATTTTCACTAATTGGAGGTAAAATTATCTGCAACTAAAATAAGTATTCATCTTAAAGTACATAAGAATAAATTGATTTCCCTTTATAAAAAATTTAATTGAGCTCTTGTTGACTCACCTTAGCAACAGTCAGGAGTTGGTTATATGGAATTTAAAGGCAATATATAAATTGAGAAACATTTTCTGATTTGTCACTGATTAGATTTCCCATCGCTACAAAAATGTATGGTTTTTCCTTTCAAAAATTGTACAGAAAAAAATTATACTCATTGAAATCACTTAACAGAATATCATTCTGTTCTTTTCTTTCCAAGCTGGAGGCTTGTGTATGGTGCTGAACAAAATAAAACGTGGCACTTACTATTTTTCCTTATTTTATTATCACTGAGAGCTTGATTAAAACAGAGATGATGTTGCCAATTCTAACACATGGTCACTGAATACATTAAGTAAATTACTCAGTGAAAAGGAATACATGATGTGCTCATAAGAATATATAACAATTGATTTGCAGAAATATGGCATGGATGACAAGCCTGAGTGTTTGCAAGCTTTAGACTCATTAGATTTTGTTGTTGTTGTTTGGTTTCCAGATGAATATGAGTTGTGGCACCAGGCTAATTGCAAAGTTACAGAATACATCTGTAAATCATACCATTTTTCATCTGTTTACATTAGTAGTTAATAGTTATAATACTCCAAACAAGGACTAAGACAAATGATGCTAAAATGTTTCTGAAGGTTTTAGTTATCATACTTTAAATTTGATTTAATTTACATAGACTTCTATTGTAAAGCATATTTAAGTTTCATCATGTTTTTAATCATAAAATTTCAGATACTAGTTTACATCTATTATTCATGCTTCAAGTAGCTTTGTTTATAGTTGGAATAACAAATGTAAAGATACAAATTAATACCTGAAAGTTTATAAACAGTTATAAAATTTTCTATATTCATCATAATGATTACTGAACATGATGGTTCTCATGACCATGACAATGGTGAGTATCTAGACATTTAAAATTCTTAACAGGAGACTGAAATTGTTAAAACAAATTTTTCCAAAATTATAATTGTCTTAAACTAACCTCTTTACCTAACTGATAAATTTTCCCAAAGTGGCCTGTGAATGAAGTGGACTGTGATCTAGCTTTCAATATAATCAAATGATAACCTAATCATTGTAATTTATTTCTCATTATGACGATAAAACATCTGACAAAAGTAACTTAAGGAAGGAAGAGTTTTATTTAGGTTTCAGCATGAGGATACAATACATCATATTGGGAAACCAGTATATCCCTGAGGAAGCTGGTCATTTTGCACACACAGTCAAGAGGCAGATGGGATGAATCCTTGTGTTAGGATTGCCTTCTCCTTTTTTTTAGTCTCGGACATATCCTCACTCTATTATTCCAGCCATGTTCAGGGTAAGTCTTCTCCCTTCATTTAAATCTTGCTGCAAATACCCTAATAGATACACCCATAACATTGTCTCCTATATGTGGTGATATATTTATGATTTATTAAAACATGCCTGAGGATTCAGAAAGCAGTCAGGCACAAGCTATAGAAGTCAGGTGGTGGTGGCGCACAACTTTAATCCCACCCTTGGGAGACAGAGGAAAATAAGATCTCTATTACTTAAAGGCCACACTGAGCTACACAAAATACATACAGTCCTTAAGAGAAACAACTCACACAAAGATGATCTCAGCACTTCTTATTACACATCTTTAATTACAGGACGCATTAGAGGTATTTAAGACAGGAACGGTGTCTCAGAGCTGGAATTCATTCTCCAGTCACATTAAGGATAGTAAGGCATTCAGTCTCATCCAGCCATGTTGAGAAGAGCCTAGCAGTCTGGGATTGCAGTATGAGATTTAATGTAGTCAGGATTACCTTCAGCCTGAGGTAGACATAAGGACTGGTGACCAGCTGCTTTTCTTTCATATCTTCATCTTGAAGCTTGAACCCCAATATCAGTTTCTGGGTCATTTATTTTTTATGCTACGCCTATATGTTTATAAGTGTCATCAAGTTGACAATCAAGATTAAATATTACAAGTCCACCCTGTGTCAACTTGGTACACAAATATATCACTCAAAATCATTCCACCTGTAGTCTCTAAACTCTCACATTCATATCATAATGCAAAATGCAATTAGTCTGTCTATAATAGCCCAAGTCTTCAAAGAGTTGAATGTTGCAGAAGTGCACAAATGTTGACAGAAGAGTCCTTTTTGAAATTTAGATAATTTCTTAATTGTATATCTCTATAAATAAAATGACACAAAATAAACACTCCCATTCTAAAAACAAAAAATGATAATATAGCTAGGAAATAAGAGATCAAAGAGAGAACAAACACAACAGGACTTTCACCAAACACTGCATATAGATTTGAGCATATTGGGCTCCAATCTCTATTAGTAATCCTAGTCCTCCAGTTCTGTTTCTTGAAGCACATATCACTACTTATCTAGATCATCTCTATTACAAACCTGCAGCTATACTTGATAGATAGATATTCAATGATCCTTGTATATCCAACATCTTGGGTTCTCTATTGCACATTAGACTTCCCATTCCCAACTTCATGTAATACCTCTTCACCGGGCATCTAACTGAATACTAATACTATTACCCATCGCTTGGACTCGTTGTGTTTCTAGATGCAATGGCTTGGGAAACTTCAAAGCTAAAGCTTAAAAAACAAAACAAAACAACCAAAAACTACTTCCCTAGGCAGCTTTCTTTGATCAGAATTCTGTTTATCAGTTCAGGTTGTTTCGTTTCTCTGTTTCAGAGTCCTGAACTCCAAAAAGGGAATCTTGTTTATAGTTAACTTAGGTCTCACCACACTAATCATTCTAACCAGGCATGCCCACAGGCTCATCTCTCATGTGATTCTAAATGTATCACACCCATAGTCCTCCAAGTAAGATCAATAAATACATTGTTTAACCAATTTGGATGCAATCCTTAGTTCAGCCTCTTCCTTGTGCCTCATAAGGAATGAATAGGCATTTGTTCTCATATGTCCAAGAAAAGTAACATCATGAATTTCAGTAAGAAATACCAAAATAGGTTGCTTTGACTTTCTTGAAATTATTATTCACAGCATAGTATATACATTTTTGGTAACATTAGAATGCACACATACATAATAACTCAGAAACATATGGTAGTTGAAGAATAGCATCAACCATATATTGAATATACATTTTCTAAAAGGAAAGTGGCTCACTTAGACAAACATAAAGCATTTTGGAAGCTGTATCCTAAGTGTATCAATGTAATTTTTAAAGTTAAGCATAATTAAACTGAGACTATTTGCTGAATTCATGTATACATTTGTCCCCCAGTGATGCAGTTAGATTAGCCTTCTTATTATTTCTTTATTTGAGTCTAGAATTATTCAATTATTTGCTTCCAAATTTCTATTTAAATGTCATCAGTGCTATGTGAAAGAAGCTTTGCTAGGTATGCTGCAAAAAATATGCATTTATTAGCAAGATACTTTCATTACTCTCTATATACCTGATGGAAATGGAGAGAACAATGAGAATTGTCTCCTACTTATATACACCTGAGGGTACATTGTCATTGTGTGACTTATTAAAGATGTTATTATGTACAGTCTAATAATTTATCTATAAATACAGGAAAAATATAATTCCCCTACACTAAGAAATTTAAAGTACTAAGGACCCTCTATATAAAGCATACTTAATCATTCAATAAAAATTAGCTACCACAATACTAAGGATAATGATAACAATGATGTAAAACAGTAAGCAAGTTCCCTAACATATATAGAAAAAGTTTACAAAGAACCACACATATACCCAGATGGTTCAGAATGAGTAGATATCACATTATATGTTTCTCTAATTTTCCCATCACCACCTATCCCAGGTAACACAAACAATTAATAAGCATATCCACACTCACACACAGTCATAAGTAGTGTGAAATTTATGTTGCAATTTAGCAACTTTCCAAAAGCATAAGGGATGAGTTTTGTTCCAACTGGCCTCAAGAATTTCCAAGAAGCAGGTTACAATTTCTACAATTAGTATCTTATGTTCTGTTTAAACCAGAGCCACACAGATGATGTGTTTACAAAACAACTATATTACTGCAAAATCAATAAAATAAAACAAATGAGACATGCACAAATTATTTCAGCTGTTTTAAAATATACTGAGGTATCATAAATCTCAGAAAACAACCAACACAACTGCAAATGTTATTTCCCTCTATTGAATATACCTATTGATCTGTCTCTTACAGACTTTCTCTTTCCTACTTGATTTTGTTCTCCTTTTTAATTTTTTTAAATTTAATTAAGGAAGCACTCACAAAAGCAGTTATCAAAACATACATATGAATCCTTGATTTTTGGCGCCCTTTCTCTTTGAATAAGAATGAGGATGGAAAAAGTACTTCACTGGTGTCTTCTATGCAACAGAAAAGTGTTAAGCAAATTCGTTAATTTTCCTTACATCTTTAAGATTTTTTTGTTTTTGTTTTGTTGTTTGTTTGCTCTTAAGTGTCTGGACAAGGCAGACTTATTTTTTATCAACACTTCTTGGGAAAGTGAACAAACTAAGACAGAAGGTGAATTTGATTTTTACTCTAACACAAGATGTGTGTCTGTGTTTTTTCCACATTGGCTGATATTTTTAAAAATAGTTATTTTGTAGAATTCAATGCCTTGATTTCTAAAGTATTTTTTGTCTCTTTCAACTTAAATACTGTGCTTATAGACTTTATCAAGACTTATGAAACAGATGCCTCTTCAAACTTCTGTGTACATTTCATATGACTTAATGTCTCCATCTGTGTCTGTCAAATTTCCATGTATCTTCAACAAGGATGGTAACCAGGTTTAACTCATCTGGCTGTTCCTATCTGTGGAATCTATTCTGGCTTTCAAAGTATTTGAAATACTGTTTAATAAACATGTCTGGCCATTTTACATTTTGTTCAAGATAACACTAGCTAACAGTGAATCAAACAGTCTTACAACCCAGATATGGTTACAAAAATACTTCATAAAACACTTTAAAATAAGAAATATTGGAGGCTGGAGAGATGACTCAACAATTAGGAGCAAAGGCTGTCCTTACAAATAACACAGGTTTGATTCCCGGCACTCACATGGTGCCTCACAATAATTTTTTAACTCATGTTACAGGGATTTAATGCCCTCCTCTGACCTCTATTGGCATCAGGCATACACATGGTACAGAAATACATGCAAATAAAACACCGACACATGTAACATTTTAAAAATTGAAAAAGACCTTTAATTTCTTTATAGCTCTACACTTGATGCAAAAATTCTGTACTTCATATTACAGGTTATGTGAGAATTTCAAAGTTTCTGTTCAATTTTAGATTTTTCTTTTAGTTGTTATTGTTGCACTGTGTGTGTGTGTGTGTGTGTGTGTGTGTATGTGTGTGTGTACCTTCGTGTATATGAAGGTCAGAAGGTCAGAGGACAACACTGTGAAATCAGTTATTTCTTCAACTTAACAATTGGACCATTCTAAGAATTTATCTCAGGTAATTATGCTTATATCATCTGATGACCAGTATCTTTACCTGCTAAGCCATATCCCTGTGCCCAATTTTAGGTTTTGTTTCCTTTTGGTTTTTTATACATAATTTTTATTGACTCTTTGGGAATTTTCCATCCTGCACCCCTACTCATTTCCCAGTCCCTCCATATCCACCATTCACTCTTGCAGTGTCTCCCCAAAAGAAAATAAAAATATTAAATAAAAATATAAAATCACTTCATTTCTCCATCTGTATGCCCTCCATTATCTCTTTATTAATCTTAATGGCATTAGGTGCTGGGTTGTGTCATGAAGTATATCCTTTTGTCCAAACACTTTAATTGTAAATATTCATTGTAAAGTGTTGCTGGTCTGATTCAAGGCCTCTGGCATATGGCTTCTGGTACACCATCAATACTGGACCCTCACCAAAATTCCTCTTGGATATCCTGTTGTTGCCCTGAGTCATGGAGATCTTGTGGTTATAATTCCACAGTACCAGTCCCTTCACATGCTCTAGCAGCTCACAGATGTTGTGGTGGGCCAACTCAAAGCACTGAATATGGGCGTGGGTCTTAACAGTGTTGGTCAGTCAGGCCTCTGCTGGAACTGTCCTCCTCAGGCAAGGTGTGGGGCCAGCTTTCCTGCTGTATTGGCCAGTGAGGGCCAGGGTCAGATCTCCTATTAGGGGAAGGGCCAGCAAAGGGCAGGGCTGGATTTGGATGGTCCTCAGATTTCAATACACATGGCCCTAGACAGTAACTTGGGCCCAGATGTCACCATGATCATGGGTGACCACCTAGGTCACTCAGATCAGTATTGTGCCAATGACAATATGTCTTTTGGACACCAACATGACCTCAAGTGGCATCCCACACCCCAGGCATCCACATGGTCTTTGATGTTAACAGGAACCATGGACATCCACACAGAGCCTACCTGTGATAGGGCCACAGATCCAGACATGGCCCTTGGCAGCAGCCTGGGCCTAGGAAGCATCATGCCTCTGGGTGGTAGCAGAGGTCATCCATATCAACCAGTTCCTCCACACCTTTGCTTCTTCAGTTCTGCCTCTCTCCACAGCACAGCTTGACTTCTCTTTCTCTTCCATTTCTCCACCAAACATTTCCTCATTGTAATGGTGCCCCCCTGCCTGCCTGTGGCTGCCTTCCACTTGCCCAGGTCAACAGAGCTGTATCCTAATTTTAGTTTTGTTTCACATGCTTCATTAAGGACTACAGGTTGAGGAAGCCACAAATAATGAGCAGAACTCTTCTCACAAAAATCACAACACAGTACAAAACAGTCTGCAGGATAATGCATAATTTCTTAAAGTCTGGCTTAAGAACTAGGATTCTTCCATCCATGTTACACTGCCTGAAAGCAAACCACACAGACAAGCTCAATTATGTGCCAGGTACAGCACCAAATTTATTTAATTCTTTCAAGCATCTCATAAAACTGGCATAATTCTGCTGATTGTTTACACAGCTAGACTGAAAATCACGTAGAAATTGTTTTATCTAAAACTATGCAGGACTGTGGTTTAAATGTGTCTCCCAAATTTGGAAATGCGGTTCCCTAAACACTTTTGGCATGAGATTTCATCATGAAAGGTCTGTACTAATGAATGGATTAATCTCTTTGTAGATTAATGGATTAAGGGGTTATGAGAGTGAATGATGTAATGGCTCTTAGTCTTCATGCGATGTCCTCTGAGGAAATAAAACTTCAGAGACTTAGGCTGGTGAGATGGCTCAGTGGCAAAGAGCACTTGCATAAGGACTGTGTGTCACAGCTTGGTATTTAATGAAAGATTATAGGTAAGACACTACAGATTTTGAGGATAAATTTTAATGAAGTGAGCCACATAGATATCTTAGAAATGATTTCATGGGGAAATTTTTGTCAGTGCAATTTCGGGTGATACATTGAATATTTTTGAAACATACCTATATATTTCAGTTCAAAAGTTTGCTGGTGGTGAAAACTTGTGATTCCAGAAAAACAAATGTTTGGGGTGTAAATTAAAGCTTTATTCCCATGGAGACAGGTGACTTTTTGAAAAATTTAATTATACTCCATGTTCTTTCCAAACTCTTTTCTATGAAAATCTATTTTTGTTTGAATTTATCTCTTTACCTTACATATACTCTAATTTATTCTAAATACATTTACTTGCAAATAGTCAGTAGACTATGAAATGGCTTCCTAAGCATTATATTCATTTCTAACTTCTCAATACTATCAGAGTTACATTTTCAAAATAACTTAAACCATGACATTTCTTCTAAAACCTTCAGTGATTTTCTGTTGACTCAATAATAAATTCTTAATCCTCATGTAAGAATCCAAGGCTCTCCAAATTCTTCTTTCAAAGTACTTGCCCAGATTTATATTCCAGTAAATCCTTTCATATTTGCTACGTTGCACTCATTTTCCCTTCCCCAAATACAGTCTCTCAGCACAGGTATTGCATCAGATATCTTTTTCTGTCTATGTCCATTTACATATTCGTTGTATTACTAAGATTCCAAATATGCATGGAATTAAATTAAAAATTGACTCAAGTTTTTAAAATTAGATAAATATTTCACATTTCTAAATGGAGAATATCATTAAAGTTAGAAAAGATATTTTATTATAGATAAAACCTGTTCAGTGATTAAATGCAAGGGAATAATGCATCTTAAATGGGTCTCATGTAAAACACTGAGTGTATTGAAGCAAGCCTATGTTCCTAACACATTGGGGCAAGGAAGACAGGAGGGTCCCTAAACCTCAGTAGCCCATCAGTCTGGCTATACTACTTTCTTAAATTTTTGTCAATGTATCATGCTGTAAATTTACATTATTTAATTTATTATTTTGTGTGTGACAGTATGTGAGTTTTCATTGTGGTATAGGAAAAGGGGAATTTTTAAACTAGCCCACCGTAATTTACTTTTATTAGATAAATATGTTTGCAGTCAATACCTTGGTTCCTTGTGGTAACTATTCTGAAGCTCTGTGACTCATTTTGATTTGCATGTCCTTGTTAGCGGACATGTAAATATCATGTCTGTATTTGTATGTTTTCTTGCACATGCCAGCTTCAAAAATCAAACAGATTCACAAAAAGGGTAGGAAAATTTACAATGGAAAACAGAAAATTTAGAAAAGGTGATATATCACACTTGGTAGAATGATCTTCTAGAACACCAAGGTCAGTCAGGTGTGAGCCCCAATACCATATAAACCAGAAGCACTAATGCATGCTTATAATTCAAGAATTTGGAGTGTTAAAACAGGACTATCAAAACTACAAGGTCACTCTTAGCTATTCAGTGATTTTAAAGCCAGTTTGGGACACATGAGATCCTATCTAAAAACATAAACTCATAAATAAAAAATTTAAAGGACAAAACTTAGTTGGGCATGATAGTGTATATCTATAACTCTAGCATTTAGAGGCTAATTCAAGAGAACCACAAGTTTGAGGACAGCCTGGGCTACATGGAAAGATAATGTATCAAAAATCTTCACCGGGCGTTGGTAGCACACCCCTTTAATCCCAGCACTCAGGAGGCAGAAGCAGAGGCAGGCAGATCTCTGTGAGTTGGAGGCCAGCCTGGTCTACAGAGCGAGTTACAGCACAGCCTCCAAAACAATACAGAGAAACCCTGTCTCGAAAAACAAACAAAAAAGAACTCCATGTTCATAAAAGAGAACCTAAAAATATAATTTTATACAGTTAGTGGCTAGGTATCCAGCAATTGCATTCTGGATGCTACAGAGCCTGTGAACCCAGTAATTTCTCAATCCAAGAAGCTGGAAGCCTGTGAACTGGAGGAACTAATTATGCAGTCCCAGTTGGTAGACAAAGGCTTGAAACTCCCTAAAGATATGTTGCTATACACCTGTGTTATGTTTAATAGCTAAAGAAGTCTGATATCTAGGAGCAATGGCAGCAGCAACAGAGGCCATAACTCTGGAAAATAATCTTTCACACAGTATTTAGCCCCTTTAAAAAAATCAATTTTGTTCCATATGGATCTGTATCTATTGCATGGTGCTAATCACATTCAAGGCTGCCTTTGCCCTGGCAGGTATTTTCCTGCACGTCAACAATCTCTACAAATGCCCTCATAGAAAACTGCAATGTATATTTTTACTCATATAGTCATCCCACAACAATCTAAATAAATTTGGTTACCAAGATTAAAACTAGTACTGCTCAATGAAACACTCTGGTTTCTATCTTGCTCTTCCAGAATCTGTCAGCTATTCACTAGTAGGGTTTAACAATCATTATTGAGTTCTTTATACATTTTGTGGATCAGCCTGCTGTCAGATGTGGGGTAAGTGAAGATATGTTACCATTCCATAGGTTGTCATTTTGTATTATTGACAGTGTCTTTTGCCATACAGAAGCTTTTCAGTTTCAGGAAGTTCCATTTATTGATTGTTGCTTTCAGTGTCTGTGCTACTGGTGTTATAGTTAGGAAGTGGTCTCCTATGCCAATGCATTCCATGTTACTTCCCACTTTCTCTTCTATCAGGTTCAAGTTAGCTGGATTTATGTTGTGGTCCTTTATCCACTTGGACTTGAGTTTTCTGCATGGTGATGCATATGGATCTATTTGCAATCTTCTTCATGTCAACATGTTACACCAGTACTATATGTTAAAGAGGTTTTACTTTTTCCATTGTACTATTTTGGCTTCTTTGTAAAAAATCAGGTGTTCGTAGATGTGTGGATTGATATCCAGGTCTTTGATTCTATTCCATTGATCCACCTGTCTGTGTTTTGCCAATACCAAGTTATTTTCATTACTATAGCTCTATAGCAGAGTTTGAAGTCAGGGAATGTGATGTCCCCAGATGATCCTTTATTATATAGGATTGTTTTAGTTATTTTGAGTATTTTGTTTTTCAATATGAAGTTGAGTATTATGCTGTCAAGATCTGTGAAGAATTGTGTTAGGATTTTGATGGGAATTGGAGATTTTATTGAATCTGTAGAGAGCCCATTCCCTAAGGTGGGATACCATGATCAGTCTCAATTTACGAGAGAGGATATTGGCTGCGCCCCAATCTATTATGCCAGACTTTGTTGTCTCATCATGGGAGCCATTGCCCATGAGGAATAGTGGGTTGAGGGTGAGTTGGGGGTTGTAAGGAGGGGTGGGAGGAAAAGGGGAGTTGGAATGTAAAATAAAATAAAAAATGAATAAAAATGTTCTTGATAATCCTTCCAAAAATTCTGTATTCTGCCTCTCCTGGCTTTTCTCCCATTACTCCCTAACCAGTGTGTATCTCTCAATCCCAAAATTGGACAATCAGCTGTTGTTCACACCTGGAATTTCCCATTTTCTGTGCTTTACTAATTGCCCTTCTTTCTTGTTAGATTGCTGTGGTCTTTGTTTTCATTTATGCTTCCCTGTCTTTCAGTAGTCAGCTGACATTTTCACATAGATGCATGACTGAATAACTCCTCTGAGTTTCCTATTCATTTTTTGAGAACACGATTTTTAACATTTAATATAGCATTCTCTGTATATTTTATAATTTTTCTTATATTGAATATTCTTTGAGGACAAGAATAAAGTATGACATTTATTTTTAATTATTAGCTGACTGAATGAAGGCACAGAAGAAACATAAATATTTCATTGAATAAGATAATTTTTGAATAAACTTAGAGTGAATTAACTGATAACATATCTATATTAATATGTTTAATAAATATTCACCACGTACCTATTGTGACCCAAATGCTGAATTGTATTTTAGGATTGTTAAATGAACAAGAACAGTTTATTTCACTTTATGCTGTAGAGGATGTGGAGAAAGGGTAACACTCTTCCACTGCTGGTGGGAGCCCAAACTCATATAGCCACTTTAGAAACCAGTATGGCAGTTCCTCAGAAAAATGGGAATCAGTCTACCACAAGATCTAGCAATTCCACTCTTAGGCATATACCCAAAAGATGCACATTCATGCAACAAGGAATCAGTCTACCACAAGATCTAGCAATTTCACTCTTAGGCATATACACAAAAGATACACATTCAAACAACAAGGACATCTGTCCAACTATGTTCATAGCAGCATTATTTGTAACAGCCAGAACCTGGAATCAACTTAGATGCCCCTCAACTGAAGAATGGATAAAGAAAATGTGGTACATTTACACAATGGAGTACTACTCAGCTAAAAAAAATGGAATCTTGAAATTCACAGGCAAATAGATGAAACTAGAAGAAACCATCCTGAGTGAGGTAACCCAGGCACAAAAATAAAAAAATGGTGTTTAATCACTCATATATGGATTTTCGACATAGAGCAAAGGATTACCAGCCTATAATCCACACCGCCTAGGAAACAAGGAGGACCCTAAGAGAGAAATACATGGTCCCCTGGAGAAGGGGAAAGGGACAAGGTCTCCTGAGAAAATTTGGAACATGGGGGAGGGGAGAGGAAACATGGGGGAGAGAAAGAGAAGCGGAGAAGTGTAGGGGAGAGGAGGACAGGAGGGAGCAGGAAGATAGAGTCAGGGAAGAATAGGGGAGAGTAAGAAAAGAGATACCATAATAGAGGGAGCCATTTTAGGTTTAAAGAGAAATCTGGCACTAGGGAAATATCCAGAGGTCTACAAGGATGACCCAACTAAGAATCTAAACGATAGTAGAGAGGCTACCTTTTGCCCTTTCCTGATAAGGAGATTCATGACTACCTTATATGCTATCCTAGAGCCTTCATCCAGTAGCTGATGAAAGCAGAAGAAGAAGACACCCACAGCTAAACACTGAGCTGAGCTCCTGGAATTCAGTTGCAGAGAGGGAGGAGTAATAAGCAAAGTGATTAAGACCAGACTGGAGAAACCCACAGAAATAGCTGACCTGAACAAGGGGGATCTCATGGACCACAGACTGATAGCTGGAAAACCAGCATAGGACTGACCCTGACCCTCTGATCATGCAGGTCAGTTAGGAGGCCTGGGCAATTTATGGAGCCTCTGACAGTGGATCAGTATTTATCCCTAGTATATGAATGGACTTTGGGAGCACATTCCGCATAGAGGGATATTCTATCAGCCTAGACAAATAGGGGAGGACCTAAGGCACTGCTCCAAATGATATGACAGACTTCGAAGATCCCCTGTGGAAGGTCTCACCCTCCCTCCTTATGAATAGAAAAGGGATGGAGGGTGGTGGAGGACAGTGGAGGGGAATGAGAAGGAACTGCAATTGACATGTAAAACAATCTTGTTTCTAATTTAAATAAAAAAACGGAAAAAAACCAGTGTATTTGCACAAGGAAATTAGAGATCATTCTGTATCATATACTCTAATGGTTGCCACATATATATCAAGAGTTTTTCCAAAGACTTGTTTGGAAGTCTGTTGCACTTTTCTTCATGGTTCCCAAACAAACCCCATTTGGGAACTAATTTCCTGTCTCCTGATTTTTCATGCACTGTTTCACATTGCTTTTATTCCTGTGTCTCATGTACCCAGACAATCTGTGCTTGTTGTATATAAGACAAATCAAACTTGCTTTTCCTGCTGTGTTGGGTCAGCATTTCATAAAGACTTACTCTGGAATCCATCGATTCTGCTTTTCTTTCACACAGTAGGTCTTGGAATATTGCCCAGGTACTCCCAGGCATTCACAGTCAGATTAACTTTTCATCTCTGTGCCACAAGAGCTTGCTGTGACCTTCTTCTCTTACAGGCTCATATAGGACAGATGATGAATGACGCTATTCATTGCATAATGTGTTCTTAATAATTTTTTGTGCTAGTGAAGGCAGAGAGTGAACCAAAACTTTCTTTAGTGAGGACCTTGTGATTATTCAACATGTCACAGCACCCATGCAGGGTTCAGAGAACAATATCGTAGAATTGACTTTTTTCTTTCTCTATATGGCTTTTGGTAATTTAAACCAGGTCATCACTGCCGTGCATTCACCCATTGAGACATCATGTGAGCCCTCACATAAATTTTAACACTAGTTCGAATCATAGTAAATAACTGATGCATAGGTAACTGACAGGAGTATTGTTTATTATTTTTACAGTCAAATTCTTTAAATGAGTTATTACTCTTTTTAAAAAGATTTATTTATATATATGATGTATATGAGCATTCTTTTTGCATATATACCTGTGCACCATATGTATGTAGTGCCTGTGGTGATCAGAAGAGAGTGCTGCATCTCCTGGAACAGGAGTTTCAAGGGATTTTGGGCTGCCATATGTGGTGGGTATTGAACTTAGGACATCTGGAAAAGCATCCAGTGCTCTTAAATACTGAGCCATCTCTCACCCTCAATACTATTCTAAATTTTATAGGACACTAGTTTAAAGTGTAGTCTTCAAATATTTTATAATGTAATTAAAATATCAATCTCAACGTTCAACAATTTTTCATCTGCTTAGTCTGTTAAAGATTCAGTACAGTGAAAAAGCAGAAAACATTCAGATGTTAATATTTATAAGTTGATTAATATTACTCATCACTCTGGCTCCATTCCTATCTCCTTTGTCTGCTAGCTCTTCCGGCTAAGAACTGAAATCTTAGCTTTTGGTCTACAGCCAGAAACCAAAAACTAATAGGGAGAGGAAGGAGTATTTGAAATTCATATATTTAAATTATATGAATTCAGGATTTTTTTCTTGTTTAATTAAAATCTGTTAGAATAATTTATACAAGTAGTCTTTCTTATATTCTATAAGCACCACATTTACTTTTATAAATCTGTGTTCAGTCATATGCTATATACTTTAAGACTGCATGAAAATAATATCTACTTCTGTGTTTTATGAGCAATCTAAAGTAATTTCAAAAATAACTTTGGCTAAATACTGTATTCAACTTAATTATAACATAACCCAATTGTATAAGATACTGCTATGATATAATAGGAATCAGAAACCAATCTTCTTGAACACAATTGTTACCTCTGGATTTGACCAAGTTTATCAACAACTCCAGCTACCAGGGCCTGACACCTTTTAAAGTATTATAAGGCAGAACATTTCCCACTAGTGGTTTAGTGTTGGATGAAGAGATAGCTAGACTGATTAACATTGTTACCCAATTGGCAAAACTTCAACAGACATTATCAAAACTTCTAACAGGATTATTTTGGGAAGAACAGAAGAGGGCACCTCCCCTCTGTTCTGGGATCTTAATCTTGGTCTTAGTAAAAACTTGTGATCAAATTAGAGGCTGCATTCAACCCC
The DNA here is from genome assembly GCF_017639785.1 of Mesocricetus auratus. Lineage (NCBI taxonomy): Eukaryota > Metazoa > Chordata > Mammalia > Rodentia > Cricetidae > Mesocricetus > Mesocricetus auratus. The sequence continues at coordinate 55,609,468 of NW_024429188.1, read as the reverse complement.
ATGGAGGAATCTATATCCAATTAATTTATCCACTTAAAGAACTGTAACAGGAATAGATAAGTTAATCTATGATACCTATTTCAAGACATGAACTATTCTTGATTCTCTTAAGCCACCAGTGGGTACCAAGATGAAGAGCCACCTCACATGAATTACTTCTGTGAGCCACTGTAGTATCTCAAACTTCTTTCCACATTATTTCTCTCCAACTAAGGGTATATCTGTATGCTTTACCCTAAACTAGTAGCCTGTATAGGTATTGCCATAACAGTGGCTATTATAATTAATGTCTCTTTTTGTTGTGCTTACCCTAATTTTCTATATAGTCGAATTTTTATCACAATTTGTGTATTATTTACTCTACTCTGAGGACTAAAATTGCCTTTTCCTATAGGGATTCTTCCCAGCTTACCTTGCATCTCTCTAATCCTAACTCTGACTCACTCATTCTACAATCCTATGTCCAACTAGTAGGCCTCATTTCTTTGAAATTTGTTAATAGGATTGAGAGGTTACATGATGTGGTGTTATCCCTCTACTTCGGACAGAGAGGATTCCTTTGTCATTAAGCTCATACCAATCACAAAGAAAGTTCAATCAGTTAGATGGGGGGTGTATCTGTTTTACACTTACATAAAGATGTCTACTTTCCAGGTTTCCTGTATTTAAGTCATATATCTGTAATCACTGGAGACTCCCCTGATGGAATTATAGGATATCAATCTATTTTCTGTATTGTCAGTAAGGTACATTTTAATGCCTCTAGGGTTGATTTCCAAAGTCTTGCACCACTATGTATGCCAGACTATTGTATACCAAGCCATGCACTGTGCAGTTGCAGCTGAATAATCCCAGACACATGGACTGCCAAGTTCTAATTTGTTAGGGATACTTGGTGACCCCAACTCTACAAAATGCTAATGATATACTTAAGCCAGAAAAGTATCTCATTAACAACTCTCTTAGGCATGAAGAAAATATGGAAGCCCCTATATTGAATTCATATTTCAGCCTACCTGGGAATTTGAACTAATAATCTAGGTTGGAACACTTGGAACACTGTAACAACCAAAAATGGCCTATAGACTTAAAATTATGTTGACAGAGTATAAGAGCCCTTATGGGAGATTTAGGTCTGCTAGGGTTTATAGGACAAACACAGTAGACTGCAAAGAGAGACATTCCCCAGAAAAGGACTGACCCCTAGGCCCATGGAAGAACAAACAACATTATCTTGTATGTGCCAATAATGAACACACTGGAAAAGAAACCAGGAAAATTGTCTTACTCAAAACTTTCTCAAGAATATTAAGGACTAAATCGTGTAAGAAACAAGTCAACAGGGGGAATGAAATAATACCAACCATTCAGCTGAGAGTAGAATTTATTGGTCTAAAAGTTTGGCACTCTCAAACCTTATGACTCAACATCTGAGGATAGAAGGAACTCCAAGTGCAGGGTCTGAGAAGAATTTCTTGTAGTGGAGGGTAGACTGAGGGAGGGTCCTGTCTTCACCAGGCCCTGAAAAAAACTTCTTTTCTGAATAAAATGTAGTTTTAAACTGCAGAGTGGAAGATAAGCCAGAGTTATGTTTCTTCCAAACTCCAGGTTTCAGATTGAGAGATCAGTCAGTTACATTGTCTTCTTTTGTGATTTCTGGGCTCCTGTACATATTGGGGTGGCTGAATTTTGGATTTCCATGGCCCCCAGGTTTCTTGAAGCCTTGGGCCTGTTTTATGTCCGTGGCTTTGAGTTGGGGGGTTTCCTTTCTTCCATACCCTTTATGTACAATGGAGAAGGGTGCAGGTTATTTTTGTTTAGCTACTTCTTGTTGGCAGAAAAGCTGTTGTTTGCAAGTTTTAGGTTCAGGAGTGACTCTAAGAGAAGCTTTGTTTTTATTTAATCCTGTCTTGTGGACCAAACGATGGTGGTAATTTAATCCAGTCTAACTTGGTGAGAGCAATGAATGTATTGGAATTTCTTGTAGCCTGTAGATGAGAGGTTATTTATAGGAGCTTGGGTGATCCCTAAATAGGATCATCAATACAAAGTCCCATCATGAATGGCAATCCCTTGGGAGGGGCATCATGGAGTCCCACTTTTAAATAACCTTTTTATGTATTCTAACTTACCTCCAAGCTGACTTGAAACAGGAGGAGAGAATAATAACTAGAATCCCAGTTGGGAATCTCCTGACTTTCAATATGGAGGCTTCCATCACAGCCATCATAGACCTGGAAACCCCTGAGCTGCTCTGCTCTAGTCATTGAATCTACCAAGACAGAGTTCAAAACGGCATCCTGTCAAGACTATGGCCAGAGGAAATTGTGTCATGGAATACCTCCTCGAGACACAAAAATAGGCAAAAACATTATTAGTAAGACTCCAAATTCAAGAAAAAATAACAAAACTTTACCACTTTTTCCATTGACAAAAGATGACTACTTAGTACATATAAAGAACTTCCAAAATTAAACAACACAAAGTAATCCAATTATTCAACTGTCAAAAAGACAAATTGGCTGTTCTTAAAAAGAATAAGTTGAAAGTTCCAATGCTTATATTAAAATTGTTCAGTGTTCTTAGCCATAAAGCACATACAAGTCAAACTACATTGGGATTCTCTCTCATCCCAGTCAGAATGTCTGTCTTCAAGCAAACAAACAACAAATTCTTTGAGGATATGGTGCAAAGATTTCTTTTATTCTTTTGGTATGAATGTAAATTATTGTAACTCCACTAAAATAAGAGTGGGTGTTTCTAAAGAACTAAATATGGATCTATCAAAGGGTCTAGCTATATCTATACTTTGTATATAACTGAAATTATCAAAGTTAGTTTAAAACAGATACACCAGCATACCCATGGTTCATCAAGAGCACAATTCACAAGAATCAAGATTTTTAGCAGCCTAGATGACAACCAAATTAATGAAGAGATAAAGATAATATGGTAACATGAACAATAGAATATAATCCAGTAATAAAGAAAAATGAAATTATTTCATTCAAAGAAAATTAGATGGATCTGGAAATAACCATGTTAAGTGAAATAAACAAGACTCAAAAATCGTGTATTTTTTTTAAAAAGGTGAGTAAAAGAGAACTATTTTCAGGGAAGGCTATGACAGCAAAGGAAGGGAGGGTGACAAGTAAGGGTAATGGAGGGTGTGAATATGATCAAGCACATTTTGCACATGAATGAAAATTTAATGCAACCCATTATTTTATGCAATTGAACACACATTTTTAAAGAAGTAAATAGATACAGCACTGCACAGAATACAATTTGTTGTGGTGTTTACTGACCAGAGTGTCTTCTCGATTGCAGCAAGAGCAAGCACATGGATGATGCTTTTGGTGAAATGGAGAGTGTGCGTACTGATTACAGCAAATGCGACTACATGATAGTTAAATATTTTTAATGACAAAGAGTCAGGCACATTACTGATTCCTGTTTTTTATAAAACTCTAAATAATTCTGCAATCATTTTGTGCATATATAATTTGATAAGAAACAATAGAAAAACAAGCTGTTGTTACTCTGGGGCAATCATTGTTCAACATGACATAGTTCAACTTACATTAAGCTTAATCCATATGGCAAGGTTAAATCTGAAACTGGTATTTCTTTCATTGCTTTGAATTTTTCAAAATGAGCACTTTCAAAATTCATGTTTTAATGACTTTCACATCTTGAAGTTTAAGGATAAGTGATATAAATTATTAAATAAAACCACTAAGTGTTTTTTCCTTAGAAAGGCTTATTAAAGTTATAAATCTTAAAATAATGTCACAGTTTATATATTTTGATTTAGTATCATAACTGTGAAAACTAATCACATTGTTCTTCAAAAAAGCATCAGAAGTCATATTGGTGCTACATACCTGCAATTCCAACAATAAGGAGGCTAATACCAGAGTGATCACAAATTTGAAATCATTCTGGGTTATATAGGATATACAAGTCCAACTTGAGCTACATAGAAAAGCTCTGTGTCTAACAAATACTTCAGAATATTATGTAGCATGTATTTTGTACTATTAAAATGCTTAGATTCAATAATGTATATTAACAGGAAATATTAGTGAATCATTCCAGATAAGGGTATTTTCATAAGCAATAATAAAGATTTCAATTCCTTCTAAGAAAAGTATCAAAAAGGATGTCATTTATACTCCTCATTCTAATTCATTTTATTTTATGACCAGTTCTGCACGAAACATCATTATGAGTATAGCCATAAAAGGAAGTAAGACTACTTTTCAATCCTTTCAGTGATTTTACTATGTAATAATGCGTTCTTGCTAACTCAATATCCTCTACACCCCACCCTCTCCATCCCCATATCTCTCAGGTACTTTCACAAGTTCCTGGACATCATGACATAGCTCCTGCAACAGAAATGAGAGAAACTGCGCAATATGGATTGAGTAGATGGTTCATTAACAAAGCACTTATATATCTTAAGGAGTTTGGATCCCCAGGATCTACATAAAAGCCAGGAAGGTTGGACAGCCTCCTGTACCCTCAGCCCTTGGGAGGTAGAGACAAAAGATCACTCACTAGTCAGAAAGCAAGCTAGGTAGATAAGACAGAAAATTGGTCAATTCTGAGTTTATTGAGAGACCCTGCCTCAGTAAGTAAAATGGAAAGTGGTAAAGGAAGAAACATGATACCATATATACAGACACAGGAGTGTACCCCATGCACACATAAACATTCGTATGCAGACATATACAGACCACACAGAGAGGCAGACCGATAGGCAGACACCCATGCACACACACACACACACACACACACACACACACACACACACACACTGGAAAATGTTTTGAGAACACAGTGTTTTAGTGATTCCTATTTTATACAGTGTGTGCTTGCGTGCACGCACATGCATGTGTGTGTGTGTGAGTGTGTGTGTGTGTGTGTGTGTGTGTTTTATTCTTTTTAAACTTCACTGAGGATTCCTAAGTACAGGACAAAAGAAATAGAAGAGACTGATATTGCTTATGATTCTTCTTCTCTGACAAGAGGGCAATCATAGATAATGATGATGATAGATGATAGATAGATAGATAGATAGATAGATATCTTTGCTCTTTAATCATTCTAAATAAATGCTAACCAGGACTTCTGTTTGATGAATACAAATACATAAAAATCAAAAAGTCAATTACATTAGTTCTCTGATTCCTTACACGCCTATTTTGAACTGTTCCTCTTCCTTATGTTGCAATCAAACACATTTTCTGACCTCTCTACCTTATACTAGAAATTATTATACTTTGGGTTAAAATTCCTTATCTTCCTTAGTCTTAACTTCAGTTATAAATTCTGTTTTCAAAACTTCTCAGCCTCCTCTCCATACTTGGTTTAGCTTGAGAATGCTGAAACTACGTCATAGTGCCGTTAAAAGTTCAATATTAGTCACATATTTCTACTTCCTTGACTGATGGAACAAGTTAATTGAGTAATAATAACCACCTGAAACTGGGCATGGGAAAGGGGAGAGATAACTTTGGAAAGCTGAACCAAGGGATATAAGGTTGTAATATAAAAATGAGAATAATCAACGATAAGTGTCAGATATTTCAAAGTAGCTGGAAGAGAGTATCTTTATTATCCTCATCAAGAAAACTGATAAGTGTTTATGTGATGGATGTGCATGCTAATTACACTCATTTAATTGTAACATACTCTATACATGTATCAAAACAATAATTGTACTCCATAAATATTTATAAATATTATACATCATTCTTAAAAGCAACACAACAATGAAATATCAGGGAGATTAGAATGGATTGTGTACTTCTTATTTTATCAGGCAAAGGTGTAGAAAATAAGGAAATGAAAATATGTACATGCCCAAATATACATGTACATATACATATATCTCATATAAGAGATCATATCAATCATATTATGAAAATGTGTAGGCTATTTACTATGCATTAAATTAGAAGATTATTCTAATAATATTATGAAACAATATAATGATTGAGTACTATTGAGCTGGGAGAATTATTGAAAACTGAATCACTTACTTAAGCATTATTTTAAAGTTTAAATTTTATGTGTGTGGGTGTGTTTCTAGTATGTCTAAAACTATGCTACACGTGTGCCTGATAACAGCAGAGTAAAGGATACAGGATGGGTGGGAACTGAAGCTATAGATGATTGTGAGGCATCCCTTAGTTGTGTATAGTTCTTTGTGTAAGGTTGAAGGTGTGTCCATTTTTGCTCTTCCTATTCAGCTCATGTTTAGGTGAGAGTTTATGAATGTAGTTTTTACAATCCTAGGAGACATAGTTGCACAGCAAATTCCCTGATCTTCTGACTCACACAATCATTCTACCTTCTCTTTCACAGTGATCCACAAGCCTTAGGTGTGAGAGTTCTACTGTAGATTTACAAATCAAGACTGTGTTCTAATTAGCATTTCTGTTGCAAGAACACACCATGCTAGCTTCCAAAGGATGAAATAAATGAATAGTCCTAACCAACATGTCAATATATCTAATTGTGCAGTAGTGAAACACATACCTTGGCAATCGCGAACAATTATGTAATTTGCTTAATATTCACCCAACAATAGGGGAATTGTGCCTGATGCTGAAAACCAAGCCAGAGATAATGAAATCATGAATCTTGGAGGAGAATCTACAATCACAACTTTACTAAACCATCATAATTCCTAAATGCATTATAAATGTTTGTCCTTCTACCCAAAGATAAGTACACTCATGCCTCATCAAGAAAATTTCTCTGTGCAACAGACAGAGACCATTATAGGAACCATAAAAATTGTTAATTTGAACTAGCATGCCATACAAACACCAAAATTTCAGTTTTAATTTTTACTTCAAACTGCTTCAATCAAACAGCCTGGAACGTATTTTCTACCATACAGTCCCTGTCTTCCTTACACAATTTTATCTCATAATTGAAAAATAGTCTTTTATTACCAGTTGACATCACAAAATTTGAAGGCAAATGAATGGAAATAGATAAAATCATCCTTTTTCTTTTTTTAAATTTAAATTAGAGCAAGTTTGTTTTACATGTCAATCCCAGTTCCCTCTTCCTCCCATCCTCCCCTGCCCCCACAAACTCCCTATCCCATCCCCTTTTTCCTAGCCAGAGAGGGTGAGGCCCTCCATGTGGGATCTTCAAATCTGTCATATCATCTGAAGCAGGGCCTAGACCCTCACCCGTGTGTCTAGGCTGATTAGCTCTCTATGTGAAGAGGGCTTCCAAAGTCCATTTGTACACTAGGGATAAATACTGACCCACTACCAGAGGCCCCATAGATTGCCCAGACCTCCAAACTGACATCCACATTCAGGGGGTCTGAAACAGTCCTCTGTTGGTTTCTCAGCTATTGGTCTGGTGTTCATGGGCTCCCCCTTATTCAGGTCAGCTGTTTCTATGGGTTTTTCTAGCCTGGTCTTGACCCCTTTGATCATCCCTCTTCCCATAAAAGAAAACTTTAAGTTATTTTTTCCTTTGCCCAGCAAAATTCATAATTTTCTCTAAAATAAATGCTTCTCTCACAAACAGTAGATACTGTTAGGATTAAAAAACCCTTTTTTTAAAATTGTGAGTCAGAAATAAGGGATTTTTGAAAGTTTACGCTGAGGTAATTTGAATTCTATAAATTACAACTAAGAGCAAACTTTAGGAAAGAATGAACTAAATCTCATTTGACTAATGTGGACACTGAACGTCCACAGAAGTTAACTTCCGCAGTATAAGTGGCAGAGGTAGAACCACTGAATTCAGATTCTTCCCATTACATGTTATCTCCTAATTTACCTTAAAATTACCCATTTTCATATGGTAAACACTGCTTATTCCATATACCTTTAGTCTCTTAGTCTATTTTATCTGCTTTAAAACAAGTAAAATTGGGAGGAACATTTTAGTTTCCTTAAACTGAAACTTATCCTAGCACAATAAATTTCTCCCTGTATTTTATATGACTTTTGTATTTTGATTTAGAAAAAATACGTTTAGGATAGTCACTTAAATAATTAACCCTCCATTTAGGATTTTAGTCAACTCTAGATTTGAATATCCCTATATTGATAAAATTGGATCAGACTTTGTGGAATTTAGCATCTTTTGAATGTTTATGTAGAACATTCTGAAGCAGCAATTAAAATAATTAAGGAGGGTGAAAAAATCTTTAGCATGCAACAAAGATTTCTGCAAAATGTTAATTTCTGTCAAATAAGTGAATCTATGCACAGATGCATCCTGACAGAGGCTGTGATTTCAAAATGCTTTGCATGCCAAATAACTTGTTTACCCCTTCAATGTTTGCCAAGTTTACTGTCAATTTACAAATAATTTCCATTTTGCTGTTTATCCCACTGCCTTTTGATGGATATGTCTTCCAGACTCTTATCTAGCATGTAGACAAACTAATTAATATTTTCCCTTCAGGCAAATATTTTTTTCTTAGATCTAAATGTGGGTTAGATTCTTATTCGTTTCCATATGCTTTGTTCTGTCAATCATGTATGTTTCTGATTTGCTAAAAATGTACCTCAGTGAATGTCAACATCCATGTTTATAGTACATGCACACAGGCACACACATGCACATACAGACAACAGAGAACAGGACAGAGAGTGAGAGAGACAGAGGCAGAGACAGAGAGACTGTAAGTAAAAGAGAGAAAAGTAGTATATTTATTTAGTGTATGCAGAGACACAAAGCACAAATATATTTTTAAAATACCTCTGTGAAAGTAAGTAGATTTGATAAATCAATTTCACAGTAATTATATCATACAAGAAATTATTGTTTTGTTTGTAAGTATGTTTGACTTTACTATATTTGAATACTGACATTTCTGAAATATAAATATTCTCACACTACTAAGGATAAGATAAAAATTATATCTCAGTATGACATGTATTTTATACATTGTTCAAGTGTCCCTGAAGGGCCTCTTGCAGGCCCTTAAACCAAGCCTGGGTAGCTCAATCAGTACAGCATGAGACTCTTACTCTCAGGGTCATGGGTTCATGGTCCATATTGTGTGACAATATGTAACAAGAAAAATAAAAGCCCAGAGACTGATATTGGAGTTCAAGCTTCAAACTGAGTATCAGAAAAGCAAAGCAGTTGACCACTAGCTCTTACTTCTTCCTCAGGCTGAAAGGGCTGTACTGTTCTCAATGAGTCTGGAGAATAAATCTTTGAGACTGACTTTGCTTCTTTTTTAATTTATTGTTATTATTTATTACATTCTTAATTAGAAACAAGCCTGTTTCACATGTCAGTCTCACTTCCCTCTCCCTCCCCTCCTCCCACACTCCCCCAAAAGGCCCCCAGCCTCCCAGCCTATGCCCACTCCCTATCCCATAGGGGATCTCCAGAGTCTGTCATTTCATCCAGGGCAGGGTCTAGGCCCTCCCCCAAGAGTCCAGGCTGAGAGAGCATCTCTCTTTGTGGTGTGGACACACAAAGCCCATTTATATGCTAGGGATAAATACTTATCTACTGTCCAGGGACCAATAGAATGCCTAGGCGTCTTCACTGACACCCACATTCACATGGATCAGTCTCATGTTGGCCTCCCAGCCATCAGTCAGGGCCCAAGAGCTCCCCCTTCTTCAGGTCAGCTGCTTTTGTTGGTTTCACCAGCCCATTCTTTACCCCTTTGCTGATCACTCCTCCCTCCCTGTCACTGGTTTCCAGGAGTTCAGTTCAGTATTTAGCCGTGGGTGTCTGCCTCTGGTCTCATTAGTCACTGGATGAAGGTTCTAGGATGGCATATAAGTTAGTCATCAATCTCATTATCAGGGAAGGGCATTAAGGTAGTCTCTCCACTATTGCTTAGTTTGCCAGTTAGTGCCTTCCTTGTAATGGTGTCAGATCTATTCTCAAGTCTATAAATAACTCCCTCTCTTATGGTATTTCTCATCATGTTCTCCCCTATTTTCCCCCAACTTAACCTTCTTGCTCCTCCCTGACCTCCTCTCTCCTGCTCTTCTCCCAGTCTCTTTTTCCTGGCTCCCTCTCCCCTCCCTGCCCTGCTCTCAATCTTCTCAGGAGATCTTGCCTCATTCCCCTTCTCTGGGGTACCATGCATATCTCTCTTAGGTTCCTTCCTGCTTCCCAGACTCTCTGGCAGTGTGATTGTAGACTAGCAATCCCCTAATCCATGCATAAAATTAGTATGAGAGTAAGTACATTCCATGTTTGTCTTTTTGTAACTGGGTTACCTCACTCAGGATGGTTTCTTCTACTGCTGTCCATTTGCCTGCAAATTTCAAGATTCTATTGTTTTTTTTTCCGCTGAATAGTACTCCATTGTGTAAATGTACCATATTTTCTCTATCCACTCTTCAGCTGAGGGGCATCTAGGTTGCTTCCAGGTTCTGGCTATTACAAATAATGCTGCTATGAACATAGTGGAACTGATGTCCTTGTTGTATAAATTTGCATCCTTTGGATATATGCCTAAGAGTGGAATTGCTGGGTCTCGTGGTAGACTGATTCCCATTTACCTGAGGAATCTCCATACTGATTTCCAAAGTGGCTGTATGAGTTGGCACTCCCACTAGCAGTGGTGGAGTGTTCCCCTCTCTCCACATCCTCTGTAGCATAAATTATCATTGACATTTTTTATTTTAGCCATTCTGACAGGAGTGAGATGGTGTCTCGGAGTTGTTTTGATTTGCATTTCCTTAGTGGCTAAAGATGTTGAGCACTTTCTCAAGTGTCTCTCAGCCATTTTTGACTACTCTATTGAGAATATTCTATAATTCTTGCATTAAAGGCTTGTGTTCCCAAGTGTTGTGATCACCTTTGTATGAGCTGTTTCTCTTAAAGACTGAATCATTTTCTTTTTTATATATATAAATTTTATTTAAACTAGAAACAATCTTATTTTACATATAAATTCCAGTTCCCTCCCATCCTCCCATAATCCCCAAGGACCCTCTCCATCCCATCCCCCATCCACTTCCCAGGGAGGGTGAGGCCTTTCATGAGGGTCATCACAATCTGTTAAGTCATTTGGAGCACGGTCTAGACCCTCCCCTGTATATCTGGGAAGTGGGCTCCCAAAGACCATTTGTGCACTAGGGATAGATGCATCCTGGTTCCACTACCAGAAGTCCCATAGCCTGCCCAGTGCTCCTAACTGACACCCACATTTAGGGGACCTAGTTTGGTCCTATGTTGGTTCCCCAGCTGTCAGACTGGGGTTCATGAATTCCCACTTGCTCAGGTCAGGTGTTTCTGTGGGTTTTTCCAGCGTGGTCTTAAACCCTTTGTTCGTTACTCCTGTCTCTCTGAAACTGGATTCCAGGAGTGTGGCTCAGTGCTAGGCTGTGTATCTCTGCTTATGCTTCCATCAGCTACTGAATGAAGGCTTTAGAATGGCATTTAAGGAAGTCATCATTTTCATTATAGGGGATGGGCATTTAAAGTAGCCCCTCCATTATTGCTTAGGGTCCTAATTTGGGTCATCCTTTTGGATCTCTGTATAATTCCTTAGTGCCCAGATTTCTCTTTAAACCTATAGAGGCTCCCTCTATTGATGTGTCTCTTTTCTTGCTCTCCTCCATTCCTCTCCCCACTCAATCTTCCTAATCTCTCATGTTCTCCTCCCTCTCCTCTTCTCCCCTCCTCTTTCTGCTGGAACAATTTCATGCTTCTCAGTGTGGCCTTGAACTAACAGAGATACATCTGTCCATCTTCTGTGTCCTGGGTTAAAGGTGTGTGTCTTCACTGCCTGGCTCTGTGATTTTAATGATTTATTAAATAATATATCACCATATGAAGGTAAGAAATGAATTAGGGCCAAATCTATTAGGTATATGTCATATAGAGAAGCACTTTGTGAAGACATCCAAAGACATTTTCCATGAGTAAAATTCTATTAGATTTTAAATTGTTATAATTTCATATCTATATGTAAAGGATTGTATAATAAATATACCTATGGTTAAATTTTAATGAATTATAGAAAGGTCTAAGAACGAATTTTCACATAAGTCTACATGGAAGACCAGATCATATTTTTATACTTTTTGGCTATCTTAAACATAATGTATCTGGGGCTGGAGAGATGTCTCAGAGGTTTGAGCATTGACTGCTCTTCCACAGGATCCAGGTTTTATTCACAGTACATATATAATGGCCCACAACCATCTATAACTCCAGTTCTAGGGGATCTGACACTTTCTTCTGGCCTTAATAAACACCAGGCATACATGTGATACACAGAATTACATGCAGACAAAACACTCATACGTAAATAATTATAAGTAAAATAAAGAAGTACCTGTCCAGTATAAGTAAACAAGAAAGACATTACCAATTATTATTTTTTGGTTATTTTAGGGCAGTATACATACAGATTAGATTATCAGAGTAGAAATGTTATCTCCTCAGGTAAAATTTGTATAAACATGAAGCACCTGAAAGTCATTATGAATCTTTCCGAAATACAGTTGCCAGTTATGCTGGTATACAGCCACACATTCTGGGATATTTAATCTTTGCAAACTGCACAAATATCAGTTTTTCCTGGATTTGAAGAATTTTTCTAACCCACATAAAAGAGAAAATTTTTCCTGAGCAGACTTCCCATGGAAAAAGGTGACAGTAAATATTTAGTAATTTGCAGATGAACTCTCAGATTTGTATATTGTAATCCCTAGATTTCTACATTGTTTCTAACTTACTAACAAGAGCAAAGAACACATATTTTCACTAATGCAGAGGACCAGATTTTTCACTTAATATATCAGGATGTTGAAAATTAAAAACCACTTTCTTTGTTGAAATGAAGCATTATAAAGTTGCCTCACAACAACAAGATAAAAGTACCATAAAGGTAAAAGAAAGAAAAAATGAAGTGCTAACTATCTAAGTAATAGGTCATATTGTTATAATGAAAAACATGACAAATCAGGCAACAAGATAAATGATAAAACTCTTGGCTAAAATAAATTCTCCTAAAACAACAAAAAAGGTATAAATATGTTCTTTTCTACAATTTATATTTGTTAGTGGCTGACAGCATGAGAGGACAAGAGGCTCCTGCACACCCTTAAAAATCCTCTAACCAATGTTTCAGGTATTCTCAACCATATTTTCCATTAAAATTCAGTGAGAGACCATTCCCACAACATACCGATTTCTGTGGTTATAACCAGAAAAATATGTAATTAACAAAAGTGTGCTTTGTCTCTAGTTTCTTTCTTACTTACAGAACATACATAATAAGAAGTAATGATATAACACATAGCACTAAGATATGTCAGTTCTATTCCCAGTACTTTATACTTACTTGAAATTTAATCTATCTAGTGTTTCCATTAAGAATTATATTGGAAATAGAAGCAAGACTCAGGCAGACAGGTAGCCTACAAGAAATCAATCTTCAGTAAGAACTAGAATGATGATTCAGAGATAATATTACTTTACTACTTTACAGTTCATATTAAGCAACCCTCTAAATCCCCAAGAAAGCAAGTAAGTGTCTCTGTTTTTCTCTTTCTCAGGAAAATCCTTCTTATACACCTTTATATTATTTTCAGTTACCTTGGCTATTATTATTATTTTTATTTTAGAAACACTCTTATTTACATATCTGTCCCCCTATTCTCTTGACATCCCATCCTCCCATATTGCCACCGACCCCCAACCTACCCCTACCCACTCCCCAGGGATAGTGAAACCCTCCACGGAGTATCATCAAAGTCCATCACATCATTTGGGGGAGGGCCCAGGTTTTCCTTTCTGTATCTGGGCTGCAATAGTATCCCTCCATAGGGAATGGGCTCCCAAAGGCCATTGTGACCTAGGAATAAACACGGGCTCCACTGTTAGAGGTTCCATAGACTTTCTTGGTCTCCTAGTTGGCACCTACATTCAGAGGTCTTGGTTAAGTCCCATGCTGGTTCTCCACTTTACCACTAGTGTCTGTGTGCTCTCATTAGGTCACGTCAACTGTTTCTGCGGGTATTTCCAGTTCCATCTTGGTTCATTTGCTCATCTATCCTCCCCTTTCCACAACTGGATTCCAGGAATATGGCTCACTGTTTAGCTGTGGGTGCCTGTTTCTGCTTTGATCAGCTACTGGGTCAAGGCTCTAGGAATGGTAACCAAGGTAGCCATCAATCTCATTATTGGGGAAGGGTATCAAAGGCAGCCACTTCACCACTGTCTAGATTATTAGATGGAGTTATCCCTATGGATCCCCTACAATTTCCTCTGTGCCAGACTTCTCTCCAAACCTGTACTGGCTCTCTTTATCAAGGCATCTCCTTTCTTGCCATCCTCTATTCCTCTCCTGTCTCAGAATTCCTGTTGTCCTCCTCTCTTCTCCCCCTCTCCCCTTTCCATCTGTCTCCTCTCTCCTCCATCCCCCCTGCTCCCAATTTGCTCAGGGATTCTTGTCCCCCTCCCCTTCTTCAAGGGACCATGCGTTCTTCTCTTGGGGTCCTTGTTTCCTAGTTCCTTTGGTGGTATGGATTTAGGCTGGTAATCCTTTGCTCTATGTCTAAAAACTATATATGAGTAAGTACATACCATAGTTTTCTTTTTGTGACTGGGTTACCTTGCTCAGGATGGTTTCTTCTAGCTCCATCAATTTGCCTGAAAATTTCAAGATTCCATTGCTTTTTCCTGCTGAGTAGTAAACCATTGTGTTAATGTACCACATTTTCTGTATCCATTCTTCAGATGAAGTGCATCTAGGTTGCTTCCAGATTCTGGCTATTGTAAACAATGCTGCTATGAACAAAGTTGAACATATGTCCTTGCTGTATGAATGTGCATTCTTAGGGTAGTAGATACCCAGGAGAGGAATTGTTGGATCTTGAGGTAGACTCATTCCCATTTTCCTGAGAAACCACCATACTGATTTCCAAAGTAGTCGTACAAGTTTGCACTCCCACCAGCAATGGAGGAGTGTTCCTCTTTTCCTACATGCTCTCCAGCTAGACTGTCATTGGTGTTTTGGACTTTAGCCATTCTGGCCAGTGTAAGATGGTATCTCAGAGTTGTTTTGAGTTGCATGTTCCTGATGGCTAAGGATGTTGAGCACTTTCTCAAGTGCCTCTCCCCCATTTTAGACTCCTCTGTTGAGAATTCTCTATTTAGTTCTGCAGCCCACTTTTTAATTGGATTGTTTGGTGTTTTGGTGGCTAGTTTCTTGAGTCTACTGTATATTTTGGAAGTCAATCCTCTGTCAGATGTGGAGTTGGTGAAAATCTTTTCCCATTTCGTGGGCTGCTGTTTTGTCTTGCTGACTGTATCCCTTGACTTATAGAAGCTTTTCAGTTTCAGGAGGTCCCATTTGTTGATTGTGGATCTCAATGTCTATGCTACTGGTATTATGTTCAGAAAGTGATCTCCTGTACCAATGCATTCAAGAGCACCCCTTCTAAGATGTTCAATGTGTCTGGATTTATATTGAGGTCTTTGATCCATTAGGAATTACGTTTTGTGCATGGTGATAGATATGGATCTATCTGCAATCTTCTACATGTCAGCATTCAGTTATGCCAGGACCATTTGTTGAAAATGCTTTCTTTTTTCATTGTATAACTTTAGCTTCTTTGTCAAAAATCAGGTGTTTGTAGGTGTGTGGGTTAATATCAGGGTTTTCAATTTGATTCCATTGGTCTACCTGTCTATGTTTGTGCCAATAACAAGCTGTTTTCAGGACAATGGCTGTATAACAGAGTTTGAACTCAGGGATTGTGATGCCTCAAGAGGTCCCTTTATTGTACAGGGTTGTTTTGACTATCCTGTGTTTTTGTTTTTTCATATAAAGTTGAGTATAGTTCTTTCAAGGTCTGTGAAGAATTGTGTTGTGATTTTGATGGGGATTGCATTGTATCTATAGATTGTTTTTGGCAAGATTGCCATTTTTCCTATGTTGATACTACCTATCCAAGAGCACGGAATATCTTTCCTTTTTCTGGTATCTATACTTTTGTGAATGTGCTATCTTCCTTGGGTTGGAGTATTCCTTCCAGTACTTTTGGTGGGGCTGGATTTATGGATATGTATTGTTTAAATCTGGTTTTGTTGTGGAATATCTTGTCTTTTTCTTCTATAGTTATTGAAAGTTTTGCTGGGTATAGTAGTCTGGGTTGGCATCTGTGGTCTCTTAGTGTTTGTGGAATATCTTTCCAGGGCCTTATGGTTTTCAGAGCTTCCATTTAGAAGTCAGGTGTGATTCTGATAGGTTTGCCTTTATATGTTACTTGGCCGTTTACTTTTACTGCTCTTAATATTTTCTCTTTATTTTGTAGGTTTGATGTTTTGATTTTTATAATATAGAGGGGACTTCTTTTTGTGATCCATTCTATTTGATGTTCTGTAAGCTTCTTGTACTTTCATAGGCATATCCTTCTTTAGGTTTGGGAAGTTTTCTTCAGTGATTTTGTTGAATATGTTTTATGCACCTTGGAGCTGTATTTCTTCACCTTCTTCTATACCTAATATTTTTAGGTTTGGCCTCTTCACAGTGTCCCATATTTCTTGGATATTTTATTAGGAATTTGTTGGACTTGAGATTTCCTTTAGTTGATGACTGCATATCCTCTAGTGAGTCTTCAACACCTGAGATTCTCTCTTCCATCTCTTATATTCTATTGGTTATACTTACATCTGTAGTTCCTGACCATTTACCCTACTTTTATATTTCTAGCATCCCCTCATTCTGTGCTTTCTTTTTGTTTCTATTTCAGCTTTCATGCCTTGAACTGTTTGAGTTTTTTTCCTTCAGTGGTTTGATTGTTTTTTCTTTGCTCTCTTTAGATTCTTTAAGATTTTTGTTTATTTCTTGCATTTTTGGTTTGTCTTTTCCTCTATTTCATATATTTTTTGTTTGTCTTGATTTTTCTTCTATTTCTTTAAGGGATTTTTTCATGTCATCTTTGAGGGTCTCTATCATCTTCAAAAAATAATTTTTAAGGCCTGTCTCTTCTGCTTCATCTGCATTGGGCTTTTCAGGTATGGAGCCTCTAGATTCTGGTGTTGTCATATTTGTCTTTCTATTGCTGAGTGTGTTCTTATACTCTCGTCTTCCCATCCTTCCTTTGAGTGGGTGCACTTGGGGTCTCTTTGTCTCCTCAGGTCTCCTTTTGGCATATGTGGGCCAAGACTTCAGTGTTTGCAACTCTAGATGGCCTGGCTTCTCCTGGTATTCTCCACATTCAAGCAGAGCGAGGCAGGTGAAGGGGGAGCCAAGAGTGAGTTGTGGCAGGACTCACATCCTTCTTGTCTGGACAGGTCTACTCAATAAGGGAAAGGGAATAGGCCAAGGAATATCAATGGAGGGGGTGATGTGTGGGGTTGGGCCCGAGCAGAGCCCGCACTCACCTGAAGATGGGTGGAGTGGGAGCTCTTGGTTATTATTGGCTGTCATTTTTCTGGATTAATATATCATTAACACTTTTATCCATGACATCAGCATCTGGTACCTAAAAATCTTTGCATAAATGTGTTATGAAATAAAGAACGGCTTAATAGAGTGAATGATTCAATTCAAAAGTATGAAATTCTGAGCCTATACTCATATATTAACAAATTTACAAATATTTCAACAGTATTTTCTAAACAAACACTGACACTATCAAATAAGAGGGCAAGCAATTCCTATATAAGTATTTCTTGCTGAAATATTTGTGACACACTGAAAAGTGGAAGCAATAGAAGAACGTTTAAATTAATATAAAGACAAAGTATCGAATAATTAGAAAGGAATGAAGCAAATTGTTACATAAATTCTAATTTATAAATATAACTACTATATGTATTTAAACTGGAAAACACTGAAAGGGTATCTATCAAAATGTTAACAGGTTATTTCATAGTTGTGAGATTCTAGTATCATTGTTATTTTCCCCTTTATGCTCAGTTGAACTTTTCAAAATGAGTGTTTGTTATTATAAAATATGTTAATATAAAACTCACCATTAAAAGAGTATACTTTAACAACAGAAAACAACAGTACATAGCATGGTGTTTCAGCCATTCATAATTCTATAATTTGTTTTTATTTTCATTTTATTATTCATTAAAATTATTTTTTATGTTTTTATTTTCATTACTTTTCAAAAACAAGTATGTGTAGTAACAGGTTTCATCACGCATTTTCTTATGGTAATTCACCTCTCTTACTCCTTTTTCCTATCCCATGCCCTCCTCAGGAACCATTCCTTCCTTCTCACAGTATTCCCTCTTTTGTTTTCATGATACATGCATTCACCTACCCAGACTGCCACTTCATGACTATTCTAGCCACAGTGATTCTACACAAATATAAATGTGTAGGACAGATATTTGTGTATATCTAGGATGTACACCTCATTACTTATGAGGTAATTTATATACACCAGAAAAAGATGGTAAGCCATGGGCTCTCTACAAAGGTCAAAGATCAAGAAATGGCGTTTAAAAAGAGAAAATGGAGTGTTGATCTAAATTTCAGAGTTACAATTGAAAGCACGCATGGGATGCAGTGGAGTTTCTATGAAGAGCAGAACATGTAGCAGATCACCTCACATCAAAAAGTTCTCTGACTCCAATAAACATACCAGCCAAGCGTAACAATAGAGTCGTTTTATAACAAGCAAAGAGATAACTGTTAAAGCTTTATTGGATGCATATTGAAGGCCTGCTACTGACACTGCATGCAAATGGACACATTTGTTCCTGTTTTCAACACATGTAAATAGACACATAAACAGTAATTTGTTCAATTGAATATCTGTTGGCACATAGTGCAAAACTACAAATACTGACTCACAGAGGTTATGATTTAATAAGTGAAGTAGGTATCACAAATTATCACAATATAATATTGTAGCATACAGTATGTTTTTCAAGAAAAGTAAAGAACTAGGTATGGAAGTTCCCAAAAGTGAAGAGATATAATAGGCTGTGTAAATATAGAAACTTTTAACAAATCAGTTGGAAGTTTGAGCTTATCTTGGGTTAAATATATTTTACATAAGTAATGCAGGATGGGGGAGATGGAGAGAGAGAATTGCTGCAGAAAATAATAATAATAAAATTCACAGCCAGTGTTAATTAGGCTACAAAACTGATCAAAACTGAAGGAGAATATGGAAATCAATTCATGACTCATTTTTTTTCTCTACCAACTTTCTATCTTACTACAACACATATATACACCAAGTATGCCTATTTCCTAACAGGTGTTCCAAACAATCACCCTTACTGTAAATAAATATGTACACAAATAAAACCTGGGCCCAGATGGTCAATCTTTTATAGAATAACAGTGCTGAAGGGTTGAGGTGGATATACCCATTCATCTTCTGATTTACTATTGTATGAGAATGTATTATCAGCACTTTACCTCCTAACTTTAGAAAATTAACATCCTAAGAACAGAGGTTACTTAACATTGTGACATTTCAGTTTTAACTGAAAATTTATTTTTTCCTGACTCCAAACAGTCACAGATAGCACTGCCCAAATGCCTGGGGAGAGACTTCTGTGACCGGCTTTATTAAGTGCTACAGGGCAGTACTTTACCAGTAAGCAATTCCTCTGTCTGCCAGTCACCAGTGAACCTGAGGCAGGGTCAGCAGGCCTTGGAGCAGCTAGGCCTCTGAGACAATCAGGTCTCTGGGTGACTTGAAAAGCAGTGATGAGGGAACTCAGATGTATCTTCTCACTGGTGTCAATGGAGAGTCTGTACTCAATGTCTGCCATTTTGGTCAATAAATGTATCCAAACTGAAGATGGAAAATTAACCCTGTGCACAAACAAGTGAACCTCAGTCAGGATATTATGCAGAGCCAAGCCCTCTTGAGCTCCATGGTATGTCTGTAGGCATCCAGCCCAGAATGTTGGCAACGTCTGTCTTTAGGGGTTGTCCGGTACAGGTGTACACGGTCTCTTCTGTCACCTTCCCAAAGGCCATGTTGGTACTCTGCAGATTGTTCAAAGCCCTGGGAATATCCCTACTGGACAGAGTGACTATGGCCTTCATTCCATCTTCACATGTATCAACATTTTCCTCTTGTACTACATGCTCCAGTCGAGTAACCATGAGTTCAAGTGTCAGGTGTTCAAATCGGAACTTTGTGCACATGGACTGCAAGGCTGGAATGACCTTGGGCAGATAGTTACAGATGAGGCAAAACCTGGTGTTTTTTTGTGAACTTCTCAATCACTCGTATCAAGGCACTCTGGGCATCTTTAGTCATGGCATCAGCTTCATACAGCATCACAAACTTAAAGCCTTTCTTGAAAATTGTCCTTGTGCTGGCAAAGCTGAGGATTGGTTTGGCCCCTGGACAATGTCTATTCCTTGGTTTTCGTAAGCATTCAGCTCCAAGACAATGGAGCCGAATTCTTTATCTTTGTACAGCTGCTTGGCACAGGCCAGGATGGTGGATGTCTTTCCTGTGCCCGGAGGGCCATAGAGAAGCACGTGTGGCAGGCGGTTCTCAGCGATGAACTTCTGAATGGTACTCAGAGTGTTCTGGTGAGAAATGAGACTGGCCAGGGTCTGCGGCTGGTACTTTTCAATCCAGGGCAAGTTCTGGGTCAGGGCAACCTCAGGCTGCTGCTCCGGAGGCACCACCACCATGAGTGACAGATGCTGCAGGACTGGGACACTGACTCACCGCACTCAGGGTGAATTTTTTTTTTATAGTTGAAGATAGTATTAAATCTTATGTAAGCAAGCATATTATAGCCATAATCAAATAAAGTGAGCTCATTTGCTGAGTAAAAACCCAGAAAACACAACAAGAAGATAAAAGCAATGGTGAAAGAATTTAATCACTTGAGAAGAGATCTGTAGTTATTCCAAAATCAGTACCTTTCTGCAACCAAGAAATTAGGCAATTCTCTCCATGAGGCAGACACATATTTACATGGGAAAAGTTGGGGGAGGGATACATACCTGAGCATGCTAGGATAAAGGTGTTCCATACTAAATTTGCATGGTTTAAGATCATGGGTAACGAAAAGATGCTGTGAACATTCCTGGGTATACTTTTCTCAAGGTCATGAAGTACATGGTTTAAACCTTAAAACAGAAGACAGAAACACTCTGGAACTGGGCATAGAACTTGAGTCAAAATAAAGAAAGTTGGGAACTTTCTTGGCTTACTTATTTGCTTCTTAATATTTCACAGAGCAATTTTTCCACAAGTATTTATTTGCAATAACTTCTTTTATCTAGTGAATATCAATCAAAGTGACTGGGCATATTATGGTCCCATAAGAGTAAATTGTCATATGAAATGTACAAGTATTATAATACTCTGGCAATATAATCTTTGCAGTTGTCACTATGTTAATCTTTAATAAAGTGCTTTAAGACTGATTTAGCTGGAAATGAAAATAAGACTTTTAGTTTGTCATTATCATTCTCTGCATTTCCTCAGTGTCTGTTGTTATGGCCTCTGATTTGATTCTAATTTTGTTAATTTGGATATTCTCTCTTTGTCTTTTAGTTAATTTAGATAAGAGTTTGCCAGTCTTAAATGATTTTCTCAAAGAGCTAATTATTTATTTCATTGAATCTTTATATTGTTTTTTTCCACTATGTTCACTTCAGTCCTAAGTTTGATTATTTCTTGCCATCTACTCCTTTGGAGCATTATTTCTGCCTTTTATTTTAGAGCTTTCAGGTATGCTATTAAGTTACCAATATGAGATATGTCTAGTGTTTTATGTAGGCTCTTAATGCTATGAGTTTGCCTATGAGAACCACTTTCATTGTGTCCTATATTTGGATTATATTGAGTTTTATATTCACTCCATTCTAAAAAACAAAACACCTTTGATTTCTTCCTTGACCTTTCTTTGTGTTCCAGTATGTGGCCTATTTTGGAAAAAGTTCCATGAACTTTTAAGAAGAAGGTGTTTGAGTAATATGCCTTGAAATATCTGTTAGACACAATTGGTTTATAACATTAGTTACCTACAGCATGTCTCTGTTTCGTTTTTGTTTGGTGAATCTGTCTATTGGAAAGAGTGGGATTCTGATGTAACCCATTAGTATGTAAGCATCGATATGAGATTTAAGTTGTAGTAGTGTTTCTTTTGTGAACTTGGATGCCTTTGTGTTTAGTGGATAGATGTTAAGAATTGTAATATCCTATTGATAGATTTTTTCCTCTCCTGAGTATGTAGTATTCTTCCCTATATATTCTTATTTGTTTTGAGTTGAAGTCTATTTTGTCAGACATTGAATAGACTACACCAGCTTGCTTCTTGGGTCCATTTGCTTGAAATATCTTTTTCCATTATTTACCCTAGGTGATATTTATTCTTGATGTTAAAGTGTGTATCTTCAAAACAGCAAAAAAAAGGCATCATGATTTTTATTCTAATCTGTTAGGTTATATTTTTAATTGGGAAACTGGGATCATTTCATTTGAGAGTGACTAATGAGCTGTGTTTCTTGATTCCCATAAGTTTGTTGTCATAGTTTAGAGTTTTTTATCCCTCTTTTGATTTTCTGGTTTGAGATTATTTCTTCCTTGTATTTTACTGAGTGTGGATAACTCTCTAGATTGGTGTTTTCCTTCTAGTACCTTCTGTAGGGCTGGATTTGCAGATAAACATGGTTTTTCTTAATTAGGTTTTCTATTGCTGTGTTTAAACAGCATAACAAAGAGCAAGTTGGAGAGGAAAGATTTTATTCTGCTTAAACTTACACAGCACTGTCATCACTGAAGGAAGTCAGGACAGGAACTCAAGCAGGCCAGCATAATGAAGTCAGGAGTAGATGCAAAAGTGGTGCTGTTTACTGGCTTGCTTCACATGGTTTTGCTCAGTCTGTCATCTTATAAAGCTCAGGACCACAAGTCAGTGGTACAATTAGGAGGTGTAGTTTTGTGGGTCTAGGTGTGGCCTTGTTGGAGGAAGTGTGTAAGTATGAGGGTCAGGCTTTGAGGTCTCCTATGTTCAAGCTATGTTCAGTTTGTGGCACAGTGTTGCTTCAGCTGCTTGTGAATCAAGATGTAGAACTTTCAGCTCCATTGCCAGTACCATATCCGCTATTCGCCTGCATGCCACCATGAAGATAGTGGACTAAGCCTCTGATACTGTATGCCAGCCCCAGTTAAAAGTTTTGTTTTGTAAGAGTTGCTGTGGTCATGGTGTCTCTTCACAGCAATAGAAATCCTAACAAGAACAGCCGCCAACTGCTGCTGTGCTTGTTGTGGTTGCTTCGATAGGAAAAGCTCAGAATTTCTCATCTGTGATACTTCTGGAATCTGGATTCAGTTTACTGAATCTGTAGTATTGGTAATGTTAAAATATTGTTTTGAAGCAGGCTCTGGCGTTAGCTGTGGAAACCCCACTCAAGACTCAAGAATGTTTGTTTAAAAGTTTCTGTCCCATGTCAGGTGAGCCTCCTCAGTTTGTGACAGGGTAAAAAGAACAAAGCAAAGTGGTTAAAAAAGTAGACTATAGGTTACATTTAGCTGCCTAAAACTTTTGTTAATCACTAGATTTGTAAGACTACTATATGAACTTTCTCTACCTCAAATTTTATAAATTTACTGGGTATAGTTAGAAATCTGTAAAATCTATAATAAAAGTTGCCTTAAAACTTATAACACAAGGTTGGCAATTAAAAATTTATGCATAGTTAATCTTACTAATCAGGTTGTAAAATACAACATATAAAAAATAAAAAAAACCAGTCAAGACAAAAATGACTTAATCCATCTAAGTCCATAGTTCAGGAACAATCTAAATGTATTAACATTGCCTTTTTACTTCTGTAGTTCTGCTTCTGAAAAATTGCTATTATTAACTGAAATATATTAACCCAGATCATGGTTAATGTGCTTAAAAATCTCACCCTGAGAAAGGTTTGAACCTACACTGGAATCCTGAACACTCGATGTAGTTTTCAGCTGGCTAATAAAGATTTTATAAAAAGGAAAATTTGGATTTTTCCAAAAAATTTAAATAAAAACCTGGATTAAAAAAACAATATTGAAAATATTTAAATCATAAGACTATGAGACTTTTTAAGTTTATAAATGCTTTATATTATGATGTCTTTATTAATAAGCAAAAACAAGAAAAGAGAGAAAGTTAATAATTAGGGTCACAGCTATAAGCACCAAAAAATAAACATCAGAAACTGGGATAATCCAATCTCATGATGCAGCAAGATACTGACCTAAGCAGTATGGCAAAGAGCTTCTGGAATGTCTCTCCTTATCTAAGACCTATTCAGGTTTACAGAGTCTAACTTGAGAATGTATGGCTAGCCTCCTTATCTTTGCAAACTTTGTTAAGATTTAACTATTCTGATAAACTGAATCATATAAGAAACTGTGATATCCTGTAGTGATGCACTAGAAAATCTCCAGGAATGTAAAGTTGACAGATTATCTATTTATTTACTTAGTTATGTTTTAAAGTTTTATTTTGATACTAAAATAGCTTCAGTTAAAAACTTACAAATTTCTAATACTGAATGTAATGGGGACAAAATTACAAATCCTAATATTATATAAGTTACTAACTAGTTGTAAACTGTTAAAAATAATTAAAATTTGAAAGTTAATAGTCACCTTATGGATAAAAAAATTCTTTAATGTGTTCAGAACTATACTTGTAGCCATGTTAAATCTAAATATTAATTATTTATAGTAATAAGTTTTAATTAGCTCCCATAGCTTATTATTATTTTAGTTTTTTAATATTTTATTTTTCATTTTTAAACTTAAATTTAAATTAAAAACAAAGTTGCTACACATGTCAATTCCAGGTCCCTCTCCCTTTCCCTACCTTCCTCCCACGCCCTTCCACCAACCCCTCCAATAGCCCCTCATTTTCCCAGGGAGAGTGAGATCACCCCATGGGGGTGTCCATAGTTTGACAATTCATCCAGGGCAGGGCCTAGACCCTCTCCCGAGAGTCCAGGGTGAGAGTGCATCTCTCATTGTTGGATGGGTGCCCAAATAGTAATAAGTTTTATTTGGCCTCCTTTATGTATTTTCAAGGTCAAATTTTTAACTAAAAATAAGTAAAGTTTATTTAAAATAAGGTATACTTAATTGATGGCATTCAAAACTTTCCAGAGATCTGATGAATATGACCTATAAAATGTTTAATGGAAAAAGCTTCCCATTATACACAAAAATGCCAACTCTTAGAAGTAACACTAGTGTCTCCAAAGAAGACAATGGGACACAGACAACTCTGATGGGGGAAGTCCCTCTGTGTATATGTTTGTCTTATTGGTTGATAAATAAAGCACTGTCGGCCAATAGAGAAGCAAGATAGGTGGGACTAGGAGTCAAGGAGGATTCTGGGACATGTAGTCAAGAGGAGTGAGTCACCATGTAATCCAGGGAAGGGAGAATGCATGAGGCTGGCATCCTCAGTAAGATAAGACCTTATAGAAATATATATATATTAGCAGTTATGGGTAATACTTAATACAGAACTAGCCAATGAGAAGCCCTGGACATTGGTCAACAGTGTTTGGGGTTGATGCAGTTCTGGTATCAGGCTGGCAGGAAGAATACTCATTACACAACTCCAACAGAATTATAATAAACACTGGGTCATGAGCTGTCACATGCTTTGCCAACCACAAGGGCCCTGTCCTAGGTGTAGACACTGATAGGCTGACTGTACAGTGCTTCATCATGGTGGGTCAGTTTTTCCAAATCCTTCTCCACAGGAAAATCTCTCAGATCTTCTGGGTCCAACAGTGAAAAGCCATCCTGCTCTGTGCAGCAACTGAAGATTTAATACTGTATTATGTACTTGCCAAAGACTGATCTCTGTTCTCCCATGAAGCCATCAAGCCCACAGAAACCTACAATAACTGTCTAGATAGTGGGTAAACATCTGTCATTTTAATTGATACATAGCCTATTTTGGATTACACTTCCTGCTATAGTTTATACTTCTCAGATCTCTGAAGTTGTTTACAGATAACTGTAGCATTATCAGTTTAACAGCAGGCACCCAGCTGCTCTCCCAAAGCTACAGCTGTATGGTCAATTCATTTCATATATGAAAATCAGGACTTGCTTTTCTAGAACTATTGAGTCTTCTGTTGAAAAAGGCAAACTCTCAGACTGCTTTATCTTGCTACCAGGCTTCATATTATAAGATTATTAGGTTTCAGGTATAATTTTTATTATTCCTTTATTTTTTTAATAAGCCCTTCTTTGTAGTGTCTTCTCTCTGTAATCAACCACTCTAATGTGTGCAATAAAACTTGATTTAACTTGGCAATAATTTGGGTTGGTGGTCTTTCTCCTCACACCTGTAGGGTTAACAAGAACCAGGAAAAGCTGCAGTATGCAGTCTACCACAAAACTGGGGGATTTGATTTGGAGGAGATGAATGAGAACAAAAGTTGTCTGCTTATTTAATTTTCTTTTGTTTCAAGTAGAAAACTATGATATTGAGGAACATTTAACTTTGCCAGTAATGGTTGTTTTCATTCTTCCTATTTGAAATAGTATCAAGAGTCTGTTTTAGGTATAAAACAGGAACCTATAAATTGTCATAACAATGAGAAATAAATCCTATATGTGTACTTTTTTTCTCCCTTCTATTCTCATAAGTATTGCCATATAAGTATTCTATGTATCAATCTATTTTTCACTCAGCTGATAGATAATTAAGTATCTCCCATGTGACTATATTTTTAATATCGTTAAGTTTTCACTTTTTTCCCACTGTTCTGAACTTTCTGCTTCTGTTAAATTGGGCTTTTTTCATTGTTTGTTTATTGTTTGTTTGGCTTAGTTTGGTTATTTATTTAATGAGATTGACTCTCTTAAAAAATAAAAGCCTTGAACTTACTATGTAACCAAAGATGACTGAAATTCTAATCCTCTTGCCTCTATCTGCTGAGAACTGGGGCTATTACAGACAAGTATGATATTTGGTAATAAGTGTCATTCTCAGGTATCATTGTATACTAGGCAAGAACTCTCTGCCAATTGTGCTACATCCCCAATCTTGCTATTGAATCTTATTAACCTGGTTGCTAGTTAGTATGGTAATCTTGCTTGGATAATATTCTAATATGTTGTATTTTCCTAATCACAATTTCTTACCTGGCATAAACCTTGTGTGTTAACATGTAAATGAACTTTAATATATTAACAACAAAATGTTTGGATAAGACACAGACCTACTTCGTTTGAAGTAGTGTGGTGGGTTAATGGCTACAGGGGAACTTTATAAATGGTTAGAACCAAGTAATGGGAGCTAGACATGATTACAACTGGAGGCTGGGAGATGATACAGATCTCCTATACCTGAAATAATTATTTGATCATATTGCGTATTAGTTATTTTGTATTAACAAATATTTGTCCTGTTTTATCATTTTAATTTATTTTACATCCCAGTTGCATCTCCCTCCCTTCCTCCCTGCCCCTAGCCAACCCCCAACCCCATCCCCCTTCTGCTCCCCAGGGAGGGTGAGGCATTCCATGTGGGATCTTCAAAATCTGTCACATCATTTAAGCAGGGCCTAGGCCTCCTCCGTGTGTCTAGGCTGAGAGAGTATCCTTCTATATGGAGTGAGCCCCCTAAGTCCGCTCTTATACTAGCAATAAATACTGATACACTGTCAGAGGCCCCATAGGAGGCCCCAAGCCTCCTAACTGACACCCATGATCAGGGGGTCTGAGTTGGTCCTATGTTGGTTTCCCAGCTATCAGTCTGGGGTCCAAGAGCTCCCCCTTGTTCAGGTCAGCTGTTTCTGTGGGATTCTCCTGCCTGGTCTTGACCCCTTTGCTTATCATTCTTCCCTCTCTGCAACTGGATTCCAGGAGTTCTGCTCAGTGTTTAGCTGTGGGTGTCTGCTTCTGCTTCCATCAGCTACTGGATGGAGCCTCTAGGAAGGCATATAATGTAGTCATTGATCTCATTATCAGGAAAGGGCAATATTTTCCTCTTATTTAACTTAAGACTTTCAAATCTTTGTTCAAAAATATATTCAACTCCGTTTTCTCCTTTTCATTTTTATCTGCTTTTGTGATAAGTAATTTTAGGCTTATGAAATGATTTAGGGAAGGTTCTTCTCATCTTTATTTTCTGAAAATTGTATGGAATGCATGTTCATTCTTGAAATATTGTGTAAAAATTCCCAGTGGAATAATTTTGGAATTTTTTGTTATTAAAATCTTTCCTAAACTGTAAAGGAATTATTTGTTATGTTTCATATTGAGTAGATTGTGGTAGATGATACTTTCAAAGGAATTTTCCTGTTTAATCTAAACTGTCATATTTGTTTAAATAAAGATCATTGTATTTTTCTGTTGTTATTTTGTTGTCTGCAGCACCTATAATGACAGAGTGCTCTATGGGATGTCAGTCATTTATGTCTCATTTTTATCAGCCTACCTTGAATTTCATTGTTTTTTCAAAGAACTAGCTTTTCAATTCATTGTGTTTCTATATATATATATATATGTTTTTCTGTCATTAAATTCTATACTTATATTAGTTTCACTTGGTTAGTATTTATTGCCTATTTTATCTAGTATTTTAATGACAGCTCAGATTATAGAATTGATATTTATTTTCTATTATAAATTCTCAGCACTTTAAAGGATATGTTTCACACTTTTTAGCATAATCTGTTCTCATTCAGTTAACTATAATTCATTTACCTTGGGAATTCTGCTTTTATCCATAGATACTGTAAAAATATGCTTTTTGGCTGAGTATAGTTTCACATGCTTTTAATCTCAGCACTGAGAGGTAGAGGCAGACAAATCTGTGAGTTCAAGAACTGCCTGGCCTACATAATGAGTTCCAGGAAAACCAGGGTAACATAGTGAGACTGAGACTTTGTCCCCTACCCCCAAATTTGTTTCTCCCCAAATTTAGATATTTTTGCATATTTTCAGTTACTAAGTTACTCTTTAATTTCATTGTCACCATATGTTACATTTTATACAAATTGAAATTCTTTATATTGGTTGATGCTTATTTCACACTTCATTTGTTGATGCTATTTTGTGATATATGTTGATAATAAATTCATAGGTACTGTTGTTGCTGTTGATAAGCAAACTGTTCTATTAATATGTATTAGGTACATTTGTTTGAATGCATACCCAAATTCTTTCAAATCTTTGCAGATTTTCTGTTTGTCTGCTCTGTCAATTATTGTAGTTCAGCTCTCAAAATCTCTAATTATTATTTGCTTGTTGGGTTCTTAAATTTCCATCAGTTCTTGCATCACATGTTTTCAGTTATAAAGTTTGGAATATGTGCCTTCATAATTGCTATACTTTCTTCAGGAAATTATCCTTTTCAAATGATTTAATCCCCTTCTCTTTCCTTCTGACATTTATTTCTCAATATTTAATCTTTTTTTCTTTTCTTCTGCTTCATCGATTTCTCATTTTTATCTAAGATTAATAAGATGGGTGTTTGTGCTAGATAGGATATTTTTTAACTTGACGCAAGATAGATTTATCTGGGAAGAGGAGCCTAAGTTGAGAAAATTTCCCCATCAGATTGCCTGTAGGTAAGTCTTTGGGGACAGTTTCTTTACTAATGATAGATATAGGAAGGTTCATCCCAAACCTGGATGATGCTAGTGAGTTGCATAAAAAGCAAGTTGAGCAAGTCACAAGCAGCATGTCAAAAAGCAGTCTGAATGATTTTTTTTTACACTGCTTAACTAATTTTATTTTATTACTTCTGCTTGTACTTTGAACACAATATTGGAAAGTATTAGGGGACAGTGCACACTTTCTTATTTTTGACTTCAATGAGATTGCCTCAAGCTTTTCTCAATTTTGAATGACTTTGGCTGCATTTTTCATATATAGCTTTTATTATGTTGAAATCTGCTTTCAAATGTCCTGGGTTTTTTGTTGGTGTTTTTTTTATTTTTTATTTTTAAATTTAAATTTAAATTAGAAACAAGGTTGCTTCACATGTCAATTCCAGGTCCCTCTCCTTTTCCCTCCCCTCCTCCCGTACCCTCCCTCTAACTCCCCAATACCCCCTTGTTTTTCAGAGAGGGTGAGGCCCTCCATGGGGTGTCCATAGTCTATCATTTGTTGGTGTTTTATATCTTGTTTTCATTTTTTTCATGATTCTTTAAATTACATTCTTGACTTCCTCTTTAAGATATTAATCATTCAGTAATGAGTTGTTTGATCTCATTGAGTTTGCGTGTTTACTAAAGATTTGTTTGGTGTCAGTTTTGAGATTTATTGTATTGTGATCAGATAAGATGCAGTGAGTTATTTATGTCATTTTGAATTTGCAAAGATTTGTTCTGTGTCACAGGATGTGGTTTATTTTAGAAAAACGTCCATTTGCTGCTAAGTAGAAGGTGTATTCTTTGGTGCTTTGGTGGAATATTCTGTAGATATCCTGTTGTAGACACCTTACTTCAGTTTCAGTATGCTCTTATATTTGAATGTAACAAAGCAATGATCCAAGAAATGTTGCATTAGTTCAGATAATTATGATCAGAAAAACATAAACAAAGGTCAGTAAGCATATACCATAGTATTAACAGAGCAGACTTTCCCAGAACTTTCTCAGGACAGACCAATGTTTTAGTTTTTTTTGTTTTTGTTTTTGTTTGTTTGTTTTTTGGTTTTACAAGACAGGGTTTCTCTGTATTGTTTTGGAGGCTGTCGGTCCAGCCCGGCCTCAAACTCACAGCAATCCACCTGCCTCTGCCTCCCGAATGCTGGGAATAAAAGCATCTGCCACCACCGCCTGGCAGGACAGACCAATTTAAACACAAATGCCCAGCACATATTATAGATTATATCTGTGAAAGCATGAAAGCAAGGCAGAAGGCCATATCCAGATTCAGGACACACTGACCAGATTCGGTACTACAGCTATGTTCTGACATCCAGCAAGAATAAACATGTCTTATAAATTGAATGTAAATGTTTGCCCTAGGAGTCAAGAAGTCACATTAAAATACAATCCAAGGAGCAAAATGTACTTGAGGTTAAAGCTCCTCCCCTTTTTTCCCTATATCCTCTCTCACAGCACTCCAAGGTATAATCTACCATACATCGTTCTTTTGAGAGTGTCAACACTCTTGACCCACAAGACATAAATTTAATAGCACATATATCTTGTATTTGTCAAAGACATCACACAACATTATAGAATTTGGATTTACCATCTACCTGGTGATATAAATGCTGTATTAGAATTTTGTGAACTTAAATCTATGAATCTTTTGATATCATTAATCATAATTCATTTTGAATTGATAAACAATAAAAGGTGTCTAAGATAAAGATGAATGATAAATAAAAGATAGTATACATACTAGGGTTTGATTCAGCCACAAAATGAACTAGCTGATGTCATTTGCACAAAAATTGGTGGATGGCAAAGTAAAACAGAATTTAAAATACAGGCATAATTCTTACTCTATTAATTCATTCCTAAGACAGCATCTGATTAAGAAATAAAATATAACCAATTTTAGACAATGTCTTGCATCAAACAGAAAGAGCAGAACATTTTGAAAATCACTTTATGAGACTCAACACCCTAATAATAAAATCAGGTGAAAAGTGTAAAAAGGAAAAGATAATTACACACCAGCATATATTGTATTCTTAGACATACAAATCTTCCTGAAAATTATTAGACATTTTAATTCAATATTGCAGAGAATAAGAATTGATCATAATGAGAAAGTAGCCTTTGTTTTCTAAATGTACAAGATAAATCTAATCTTAATGTAATGATGGAAAGCACAAACTTTATTTAAAAAACAAAACAAGATACATTAATGGAAATATAGAAACATCAAAGACTGACAAAACACAAAACAATATAATTAATCATAAAAAGAAAGTACAGAAGCGGCAGGAGAGAAATATCAGCACTCATGTCAGGGGTTCACAACTGCCTACAACTCCAGAGGATCTGACACCACTGACCTTGGTAAACACACACACACACACGCACACACACACAGTGAAAGAGATAAAATTTATATAAATTAATGTAAAAATATTTTTATGAAAGTCAAGACTCTTTCACAATCAAAATACTCAAAATATCCTACTAAAGTTGATAAAGTATACACTAGGATGATGTCATCTACTTAATATTAACACTTTCAATAATGATACAGTAATGAAGACTGTGTGATATTAGTGAAAGGATAGACACAAAATAAGGTAGTCTAGATCCCCAAAATGGGTTAAATTTAAAAAGGTATGTCACTGAGAAAAGTGTCTTTATTGTATAGCCCAGAGTGTCCTGGAACTCAGCTTCAGCTTCCTATGTGCTGCAATATAAGCATGTATTATTATACTTGTTGGTTTGAGTTTTGATTAAGATCCAAAAGATTAATTTTTAAATACATAGTGCCAAAACAATTAGAGTCCTATAGGAGGAACACACAATTTATGCTACATTTCACAATTTTGAAGAACTGATTTACAAGATGTAGCTTAAACTATGCTTTACACTTAAATATCAAAATAGAAACCTTTACAAAAACATGAAATAAACTTTTGATTTCTAGACTGAGCAGAAAAGGTCTTGGACTTAATTCTGACAGCATTAAATGTGTATTTTTCTCTGAAGTCACTTTTATCTAAAATTATGAATCTATAGGTGTACAATCAATTCAGTATTAACAATTTTAGTGTTGAACAAGAAATGTAAGAAAAATCCTTAAGATTATAAATGAAAATCAGAAGCACAGAAGCCACACAGTGTGATTACCAGTAACCTTAATTTACTATAAAGAAACCAGAAGCAATTTACAAATCTAATATTTGCCAGTATTAAGTGAGTATTTAGTTATCCAAACATGTTCATTATGGTTTATAAACTGAGTAAATTGATAATGACATTTGGATTAAGTTTTCTAAAAATACACAACTATGCCAAGGTAGTTAGGTGTCTAGACATCATTGTTTACAGAGAAGCAATGTGTGTATGTAACATTTATAAAAACTATGAGAAAAAAGTAAGTTAGTTTCTCACAGCTACATTGTAGATGTGTTAAGAAAAAATGATTTTTTTCTATCAAGTTCTTCATATTTTCCAATTGTGTTGAATAATATTAAATTTAAAACACTTTTCTTTAGGTATCATTTGAACAATATAGTAAAACAAGGCTATGTGTGTGATAGATAAAAATATGTCATCATAACTGAAAAGATAATGCTAAATTGAATTGGAAGATACGGGGAGGGTTAAGAGAAACTTCTCACCCTGATGTGAGCCAGATGGAGTCTCTGAACTTTAATTCTAAAAACCTCATGCCCTTGAGTTCATGATAGACTTTCTACATTGAGCTCTGAGACCGTTCCTACCTAGCAACAAAAGATTCTAAACCTTGAATGAGATGTTTGAAGTAAGCGCTCCCAATTGGGGAGAGCTCTTACATCCAAACTGCCTAAGCTCCTCAGCCTGGACAGCTGGTCAGCAGCCTTTGTGAGGAAAGCTCTTTACTAATAATTAACAGAAAGGTCTGCAATCAAGTCAGGAAACCCTCACAGCTCCAGTGTCACTGAAAGGGCACTTAGGAACTGTTTTCCCTAGTAGACTAATGAAATGGGAATTTGTAGGTTATAAGATCGGCACTACCTTGAGTGGACCCCGGATTGTTTGGTTTACAAAAGTAGTTTTATGAGCTTTTTCTCCTTGCTATTTCTAACTAAAATTGCGTGATCAGATTAGGTTAACAGGAAAATGCTGCATTTGAAGGACCTTTGTAGGTGGGGACACTTGCTAAATTCTTTGATTTTCTCAATGG
This sequence comes from Mesocricetus auratus, assembly GCF_017639785.1. Taxonomy (NCBI): domain Eukaryota; kingdom Metazoa; phylum Chordata; class Mammalia; order Rodentia; family Cricetidae; genus Mesocricetus; species Mesocricetus auratus. The sequence goes on along the minus strand of NW_024429188.1, from coordinate 55,575,693 downwards.
GTTGAACATGAAATATGACCGTTTTGTCTAATAAATGCTTTGTTGATGCAAATGTCTACTTTCAGAAATTTCTGAAGCAGGTTTAGCATGAACAAAATTAGGAATCGAAAGCTTTTGTTTTCCACGCTTTCCATCTTATCTTTCAATGTGGTGGTTTGCCTTCCCCAGCCCCCATCAACCCACCCACCAAGAAAAGAAAGCCTTCATTCTGCCTTCCTGCTATCCAAGCATTCTCATGGCCCATCCCACACTCAACCCTTCTAACTAATTGATGTGCATTTCACTTCTCTTATTTACCCTGCAAACAAATTCCATCTGTTCTTTTTAATCTAGTGTCTACCAGCTAATTCCTTAAACTTACATGATTCCTGAATGATAGCTACTTTCATAGGCTACAAATAAAGTAATTACAATCAAATAAGGCACTTATAAAGATCAAATATTTCAAACATATAAACATTTAAACAGAAAAGAAATAATCACTTGTCACCTTTAAATTACACATGTAAACAGCTGCCCACATAGCAATTTATCACCAGTATTCATTTGAAGTTCCCAATATCATCGAAGATAAAAACATGTTTTATCTTATATAGCATATTTAAATCAAAACCAAGAGAATTATAATAACAAGTTAGATATTCAGAATACAAAGACAAAAAGAGGACAACATGAAGACTTTATTCTCAAAATATGAACTTTGCTGCAAGATTACTAAGTTTGTTGATATATCTGATTTCATTTGATTATCACAAAAACCTATGTTGTATAAATATACTGGTATGTTATAAATTTAAATAATTTATATGCCTATATTTCAGTTAAATTTTAAAAATAAATGACATTACATAATGTTAAGGATGACAAAATGGGATTTTTAAGACTACTTCTCTTTCAATGGTGGTTATAGGTCTATTTAAATCGCTTATCTGTTATTGATTTAATTTTGGTAAGGGATACCTATTGAGAAAATTGTCCATTTCCTTTAAATTTTCCAATTTTGTGGAGTACAGGTTTTCACAGTACGATCTGATGATTCTTTGGATTTCCTCAGTGTTCTATGTTATGTCTCCCTTTTAATTTCTGATTTTATTAATTTGAATATTCTCTCCGCCTTTTCGATAGTTTGGATAAAGGTTTGTCTATTTTGTTGATTTTCTCAAAGAACCAACTCTTTGTTTCATCCAGTCTTTGTATTGTTTTGTTTGTTTCTACTTTATTGATTTAAGCCCTCAATTTCCTGGAATCTACTCCTCCTGGGTGAGTTTGCTTCCTTTTGTTCTAGAGCTTTCAGGTGTGCTGTTAAGTCTCTAGTGTGACTATTCTCCAGTTTCTTTATGTAGGCAATTAGTGCTATGAACTTTTCTCTTGCAGTGCTTTCAAAGTGTCCCATAGGTTTGGGTATGTTGTACCTTCATTTTCATTGACTTCTAGGAAATCTTTAATTTCTTTATTTCATCCTTGACTCAGGAGTGACACAATTGAGCATTGTTCAATTTCTATGAGTTTGTAGGCTTTCTGCAATTTATATTGTTGGATTCTAACTTTAAGTCATGGTGATCTGATAAGATACATGATGTTATTCCAATTTTTTGTATCTGTTGAGGTTTACTATATTGCTGAGTATGTGGTCAGTTTTAGACAAGGTTCAATGTAGTGCTGAGAAAAAGGTATATTCTTTTGTGTTTGATAGAATGTTCTATAGATGCCTGATAAACCCAATTGAGTCATAACTTATGTTAGTTCTTTTATTTCTTTGTCTCTGGGGATTCGGTGGGCAAGACAGGACAACATGCCCTGGTAAAGGGCCTCCAATGGGAGGGGCAAGAGAAAACCCAGCATTCACCTCTCCTGGTGGGTGCAGAGCCAAGACTCTAAAGGTGACAGAATTAAAACACCAACCAAAGTTTATGCTGGAGATGATATGAAGAAAGGGTAACATTCCTCCATTGATGGTGGGAATGCAAACTTTTACAGTCACTTTGGAAATCAATATGGCAGTTTCTCAGGAAAATGAGAGTCAGTCTACCTCAAGATCCAGCAGTTCAACTCTTAGTAATATACCCAAGGAATACGCATTTATAACACAAGGTCATATGTTAAACTATGTTCATAGCAGCATTATTTGTAACATCCAGAAACTAGAAGCAACCTAGATGCCCCTCAACAAAACAATGGATAAAGAAAATGTGGTATATTTACACAATGGAGTACTACTCAGCAGAAAAAAATAAAACAATGAAATCTTGAAATTTGCAGGCAAGTGGATGGAACTAGAAGTAACCATCCTGAGTGAGGTAACCCAGTCACAGAAAGAAAAACTTGGTATGTACTCACTCATAAGTGTATGTTAGACATAGTGCAAAGGATAACCAGCCTACAATCCACAACCCCAGAGAAGCTAGGAAACAAGTAGGACCTAATGGGAGACATGTATGGACCCCTAGATAAGGGGGAAGGTACAAGATCTCCTGAGTAAATTGAGAGCATGGGGGAGAGGGAAGTGAGGTAGGAGAAAGAAGACAGAAGAAGGGGAGGGGAGAGGAGAACATTAGGGATCAGGACGATTGAGTTGGGGGAAGAACAGAGAAGGAGATCAAGGAAAGAGATACCTTAAGAGAGGGAGCTGGCAGAGGATTAACAAGAAATCTGACACTAGGGAAATTTCCAGGGATCCACAAGAATGACCCCAACTAAGAATATAAGCAATAGTGGAGAGGGTTACCTTAAATGCCTTTCCCCTAGAATGAGATTGATGACTACCTTATATGCCATCCTAGAGCCTTCATCCAGTAGCTGATGGAAGCAGAAGCAGACACCCAAAGGTAAACACTGAGCTGAACTCCTGGAATCCAGTTGCAAAGAGGAAGGATTGATCAGCAAAGAGGTGAAAACCATTCTGGAGAAACCCACAGAAACAGGTGATCTCCCTGTCTGACAGCTGGGGAACCAGCATTAAACCAAACAAGGCTTCCTGAGTGTGGATGTCAGCTGGGGGGCCTGAGTAGTCTATAGAGACTCTGGCAGTTGAACTAGTATTTATTCCTAGTTCATGAATGAGCTTTGGGAGCCCATTCACTTTGGAGGAATATTTTCTCAACTTAGAAACTTAGATACGTGGGGGAGGGCCTAAGTACTGCCCCAAATGATGTGACAGACTTTGATGAGCCCCATAGGAGGTCTCACCCTCCCTTGAGAAGTGGATGGGGGGTAGGGTGGGGAGTTGGTGGGGGAAATTGTAGGGAGAGGGAACTAGGATTGGTATGTAAAATAAGATTGTTTTTCATTTAAATAAAAGTTAATTAAAAAGGGAAGGATGACAGAAATGAGACTAGGAGATATTATTAACTTACTCCATCTATTACAGAATGTTAATAGTACAAGTTTCCTACCTTATAGTTGATGTCTAGTCCCATGTAAATATATGCCTACCTTCAAAATTTTTCCAAGCTTGGTTTTTACCGTCAGCCACCTTGGTTAACTTTTCATTACTAACTCTCCTTATATAAATGACAAAACACAAAAATATAGAAAAATATAGACTTTTGTATTTTATTTATTGAGGATATTATATTGTCTTCAGGTTTTATATAAGGTATAGGCTTCTCCAACTTTCTCACTGTATGAAATAATTGAAATTCAATATTCAATTGAATTAAATTGCCTGTTTTAACTCTTTCCTATATAAATTGTTTCAAAGTATTAAGCAACCCTGGGCATTAATAATTATAACTCTTGTAAGTCATTATCTTAGTAAAGATTATTTAAAATCACAAATTATGGTAATCACTCTAATATTCACACTTAATTTTATCAGTAATTTTTGAATCCTATGGAAATAAGTTCATATTTTGTTGAAACCTTACATTTTATGTTATTGTGTCCAAATAAAAATTATTCTTGTAGAATACCCACTTAATTCGGACTTCTGGGTTTGATCAACATGATTCTTTCTAGTCATCTATCTAAGAACAACTAGTTTGATAACAAAAAAATCCAGATTTTTACTTTCTTTTTATTTATTCCTTGTGTCTTTCACATCATATATCTCCTTTCCATGAATTTCCTCTTCCCTTCGTAGCCACCCTCAGCCCTTGATATCTGCCCTTGGCTAACTTTTCATTATGATTTTCAAGATCAACCTTATTTCCATTGGAATTATCTTGTCTGCATACAAAGATAGCAGTGCCAATACAACTTAAGGGCTAAAGAATTATTTTATCTGATTCCTATTGTAATGTTCATTTCAATTGTCAACTCAACTTAATTATATCTAGAGTCACTTAGAAAACAAGGCTTTAGTTATGCTTGTGGAAAATTACCGTGATTAGGTTGATTGAGATAGGAAGAGCTGACTACCGTGGATACCACCACTATCAGGGCTGGGATTCTGGATGGTATAAAAAGGGAGAAGTAAGCTAAATACAAGCATTCATTTCTCTGCTTTCTGTTCACAAAATTATACTAGAAAATTAAAACCTTAGTGACTCAGCAATAAACAGTCTTTAGTTGGGACTGCCTTTCAAGAACACATGTCACTGCCTGCACGCATGTGGGGGTTGGGGGGATCAGACGCAGATACCCACAGCCAGACATTATGCAGAGGGACTGTCTAAATTGGAGGTCTCTATCAGCTCCTTTCCCTCAGAGCTTGGGAAACCATGAAGAAGAGATGGAGGAAAGATTGTAGGAGTCAGAGGGTATGAAAGACACCAGGAGAAAGTGATCTACTGAACCAACTAAGCAGGGCTCATATGAGTGTACAGAGAGAGACTGAAGTGCCAATCAAATGATGCAAGGATCTGCACCTGGTCATTTGTGTATATGTATATTATCCTTCTGTGGTCTTTGATGGAGTTGAAGATAGATAGTTATAGTTATAGTTTTCCTTAGTTATGATAAAAGATAAACTACATATAGAACTTCGGACTCACAAGGATGGGATGGATATTTTCTTTAAATCTTGCTAAATGTTGATAGACAAAATATTGTAACTATGTTCTTACTTGATAACTGTTCTTTTATATATAATTTGACTATGTTAAAGTCAAGACCTTTCTTTTTGTTTAAACATAAAAGAGGAGATGTTGGGGAAGTCCTGTTATTTGTCAATAAAGCACTGTTGGGCCAATATGGAAGTTAGATAGGTGGGACTAGGAGTCCAGGAGGACTCTGGGTAGGAGAAACACAGGAGTCAAAATGTAACGCCATGGCGTAGGAAGCCCGGAACTATTCTCCGGTAAGAGAAATACTTAGATTAACAATTATGGTGTAATTACTTAAGTCAGAGCTAGCCAGTAAGAAACAAGCAAGGCCAACAGCTTCATAAGTAATATAGCCTCCTGTGTGTTTATTTGGGACTGATGCAGCTCTAGAACCAGGCTGGCGGGAAGGCTTCTCTCAAAGAAAAAGCTTCCCTTTACAAACAGTGGAAGCAAAGTATGTCTCTGACTCTTTTGCCTACTCTTATGACTCTTTTCCTCCTATTGAGTTGCCTGATCCAGCCTCATATGAGGGCATTTATCTTGTCTAGTTGTCTAATTGTATTTAAGCCCTGATCAATACAAGGGAACTCATGACTAGTACTGTAACCTAGTCAAGAACTTGTGTGGGGGTGTGCATGTGTGCAGATGCTTGTGTGTGTGTTTGTGCAAATAAAAATAATTATAAAAGAGGTCATAAATTGGAAAGTATGTTATAGAGGGGGACAAAAGAAGCATTTAAAGATTGATAGGGAAATGAGAAAGATGCAATAGACATGCACCAAATTCATATATAAAATCCTCAAATAATTATTTAAAAAGAATAGCAAAAGACTCAAATAAGTGAGTATACAGCAACTGATTAGAAAACCTAGAAAAAAAGAGATAAATTCAAATAAACAAAAACAGATATAAGCAACTTAAATATTCAAGCCAGGAATAAATGAGATGATTGAATGACTATCTAGCACACAAAAAGTCATGTGTTCTGATCAACAGGTACTTAACCCATAAATGGAAGAGAAGTACAGCATACATAAATCATCAACTTTTAATTACATATTAGAAAACAAGGGGCTGACATAAGATTATATGAATACTTGTAGACAAGACTGAGCATACAATAACTTATACATGTAATCACGACATTAGCAGGATAAGGCAGAAATAGTGCCACAGGTCTTGGCTCAAATTGAGAATGGGTACCTAGTGAATTCCAAATAAGCCAGGGATGTATAGAATGACAGTGTCTCAAAATATATCCTCTAAAAATGTAGAAAAATATTTATCAGAAATATCATTTCATGAAAAAAATGCTTACTATTTCTAGGTATAAAATAAATGGACTTTAACAAAATTAAGGTCATATATCACAAATATGCAATTACAGAATCTGAAGTGGTTTAACAAATTAAAACCATTATTCAGATATCAAGAATCTGATAAGGATAATAAGTTTTGTCACTGTTATTCAACAATTTACTGGAAGTCCTAATTATAATTATCAGATAACAAAATACATTTAGGGGACCTAGCAAGTGAAAGATTCAAAGGAAATTAATAAATTTGTCTCTTTGCAAATAGCTAGATTTTATGAACATAAAACTGAAATGAACACATGTAATAATTTTATTTTTACTTTTTGAGATTATAATTAAAACGTTTTCCTCTCCACAAATCCTTCTGCACACCCCTCCCAACTCGACTTCATAGTCATGGCCTCCTTTTTCACTAATAACTATTGCCTATGTGTACATATATATGTATGTATGCATATATATATATGTGTGTGTGTGTGTGTTTGTGTTTGTGTGTGTGTGTGTGTATTCTGAAATACAACATGTTCAGTTTGTATATTGTTGCTTGTTTATATTCTTTGAGAGATGACCATTTGGCACTTTTTTTTTAAGAAATAACAAATTCAACAATTTTATAGGATACAAAATCAACCTAAAAATAGAAATAGCCAGGTATTGGTGGCACACACCTATAATCCCAGCACTCGGAGGCAGAGGCAGGTGAATCTCCAAGTTCGAGGCCAGCCTGGTCTACAAAGCTACACAGAGAAAAAGTGTCTCAAAAAACCAAACTAGCCAAAACAAGCAAACAAACAAATAATGAAAAATCTGTGAATCAATAATACAATATATGAAAATGAAATTAAGAGAGAAACTCTGCTTAAAATTGCATAGATGGCACAAAACTTTTTGGAATAAACTTTTTATTCCAAATTATATATAATTGAAATAGATGTCTCTTTCCTCACTCCATGTTCTTCTTTCATCTGTTCCAGGTACCTCTCCTCCAAATCCTCCCATCCTCCCATGTCTCCTTCACCTCCATTCATCATCTCTTTTTCTTACACACACACACACACACACACACGCGCGCGCACGCACGTGCATGCACGCACATACATACACACAAATATATAAGTACAACCTACTGAGCTCTTGCGATTGTTTGAATAAAAATGGACTCCATAAGCCCATAGGGAGTGTAACTACTGGGAGGTGTGACCTTGTTGGAGAAAGTATATCACTGGGGCTGCGGGCTGGGCTTTGGGATTTCAAAAGCTGAAACCAGGCCAAGTGTTGCTTTCCCTTCCTAATGCCTGTTGATCTGGATGTAGAACTCTCAGCTACTCTCCAGCACCAAATCTGCCTGGATGACTGCATGTATGCCTCCATATTTCCCTCAATGATGACCATAATTCCAAGTACCTCCTCTCCAAATCCTATCCTCCCATGTCTCCCTCACTTCCATTTCATCATCTCTTTTTCTTACACACAAACATACATACACACACACACACACACACACACACACACGCACACGCACACACGCACAGTAGTTGAGGTACCTGTGAACTATAAGCCTGACCCAACAAAATGTTTTCCTTTATGAGTTGCCATGGTCATGGTGTCTCTTCACAGCAATAAAACCATAACTAAGACAGTCCCTTTTTGCTTGTTCATTTGGATATCGTTTCAGTGGTGATTACTCTGCACTGGATAACCTATAAGAGAGCTCATACCTGGGAGAGTCATGAGTCATTAATTTTCCATAGGCTTTTGTGTGGGTATAAAAAATCCTCTTCCCCCTTAACAAGTTTCTTGACATTGCCCACTGTTCTGGCCTAGGTATGTCATTTCACATCAGACTTCTTGGTATTCTAGTTCTTGTAACCATTCCACCTTACCTGTTTTGATGTCCCCTGAGCCATAGATACAGGAGTTGCAATATAAATGTAGCCAGTGGAGCTGGGTTCTCCACAATCCATTAATCTTTGTTTTGTATCCGGTTGTGGTTTTCTCTGATGATCTCAATTTGCTGTAAAAAGGGGCTTCTTTGATGAGGACTTGTAGCCACAAAAACAAAAATTAGAATGTAGTAATGATGCTAGTATAGCAAATTGGTGTTAGCAGACCTTTTTCAAAGGTCCAAGAACTCACTATCCCCTTGAAGCTGACTAAGTTTCCATTTCCTGACATGATTTCCCTCCTGTTGAGTGTGTTTTAATTACAATTAGACATCTGCTGGTTACCACAGGAAAAAAATGAGTGTCACTTATGATAACTTTACAGATATCTTGCCACGCTGTTCATTATCGTTCATAGGCACTGTAGCTGGGTAGGACAGCTTAATTGTTTCCCTCCTTTTGCGATTTGCATAGTATTTTCCAGAGCCATGGAAGCTAGATTGTAGAAAACAGTATTTCAGGTTAGATCATGCTCAAATCACTTGAGTCACGGGCCTAAGTATGTGATGTTCTCAGCAACAGGATATCCACATATAGAAGACTGAATTATATCCCTATTTATCTTCTTATAAAGAAGTAAACACAAGGAGATCGTAAGTTGTAATATTGTTCTTGAAAATTTGAAACTACTGAAAGAAAATAATGGAAATTCTTCAAGTTCTGAAATCATGCATAATTACTTTCTATAGAGGACTCCGATATTTCAGCAAATATTAGCAAAAATTAATAAAGGAAATTGTGACAAAGGAAATACTTTACACAGCAAAAGAAGCAATCAACACAGTGAAGATAAAGCCCATGAAATAGAAGAACATCAGTGACGTTACTTATACAATAAAACATTATAATCAGAATATGGAACACACTCAAAATATTAAATACCAAAGAATATTTGCTGTTTTTCCAGAGGACCATTGCTTAATTCCCAGAACCCACATGGTGACTCATAACCCTCAACCCTCTGTAACTCCAGATTGAAGGAATTAAACATCTTTGGCCTCTGAGGATATCTGCATTTATATGTACATACCCACATGCACATAATATAATTACACATAACTAAGATTAATAATAATAATAATAATAAAATTTTCTTTACATAAAAAACAGCAAATGGTTTTTTCTAGTTGATGTTTTATTATTATTATAGAAAACCAATACAATATGTTCTATTCATGGTTTCTCCTTCCAGATCCTTCCCTCCTCCCTACCCATCTAACTCACCAAATTCTTCTCCTCCACTAAACAAATAGGAAAATAAAATGCAAACAATCTAGGACCCAGAACAAATCCAAATCAGAACTGCAAAAAAGCATGACACACACACACACACACACACACACACACACACACACACACACACACACACCATAAAACACTTAATCAGCAACTTTAATATACCAGCAAAAGACCAGTAAGATTTTTAAAAATCCCAAGCAGAGCAACATGACACAAAAAATAATCTACAAGAACAGAATTCTACCAGATTTTAAAGGAGAGTTAATGTTTCAAATGTTTCCACAAAATAGAAACAAATGAACATTGCTAACTTCATTTTATGAGACCACAGTTTCCTTGATACCTAAATCACATGAAGACTCAAAAAGAAAGAGAACTACAGACCAATTTCCCTTATGGGCATAGAAGTAAAACTACTTAATAAAACATTCACGAAACTAATCTAAGAAAACATCAAAAAGAACATTCAACATTATCGAGTAGGCTTCATCCCAGGGATGCAGGGATGGTTCAACATATGAAAATCAGTAAATGCAATCCACCATATAGGTATACTGAAAAAAACACATGATCATCATATTAGGTACAGAAAAGACCTTTGACAAAATCCAACACCAATTCATGATGAAAGTGGTGCATTTTTATCATGGAGAAAATATAGATACAAGGGACATACCTAAATATAACAAAGAACAATTTACAGCAGGCCTAAAGCCAACATCAAATTAAATGGAGATAAGCACAGAACAATTTCATCAATATGAGGAATAAGACAAGATTGTTCATTCTCTCTATATCTATCCAATAGTACTTGCAGTTCTAGATAGAGCAAAAAGAAAAATGAAGGCGATCCTGGAGATACAAATATGAAAGAAAGAAGCCAGAGTATCATTATTCACAGATAATATGATAGTATACATAAGTTACTCTAAAAATTCCACTAGAGCACTTCTACAGCTGATAAAAACTTTCAGCAAAATGGCTAAATACAAGATTAATGAAAAAAAATCAGTAGTCATTCCATATGAATATGATAAATGGACTACAAAGAAAATCAGAGAAATAACGATAAATAATATAAATTATTATGGGTCACTCTAACCAAGCAAGTAAAAGACTTGTATGATAAAACTTTCAAGCCCATGAAGAAAGAAATTGAAGAAGTTATCAGAAGATGGAAAGATCGTAAAACAAGCTATTTAAAATTAAAATAAAAAATGATAAAGAAGATGGAAAGATCACCCATACTCATAGATCAGTAGGATTAACATAGTAAAAATGGCCATACTACCTAAAGCAATCTACAGCCTCAATATAATCACCATCAAAATTCTAACACAATTATTCTCAGACTTTAAAAGGACAGTTCTCAACTTTATATGAATAAAAAGGAAACTGAAACAATCCTATACAATAAAAGAATTTCTGGAAGTACCAACATCCCTGATTTCAAATTGTGCCAAAGAGATACAGTAATCAAGACTGGATAATATTAGCATAAAACAGACACACTGATCAGTGGAAGAAACTGAAGACCCAGACATAATTTCACACACCTATGGACACCTGACTTTTCATGAAGAAACCAGAAACACATACTGGATAAAAGACAGCATCTTCAACAAATGGTGCTTATCAAATGGGATATAGGTATGTAGAAGGATACAAGTAGATCCATATCTGTCACCCTGGACAAAATTCAAGTGGAACAAAGACCTGAACATATAACTGGACACATCAAAGTTGTTAGAAAAGAAAATAGGGAACATGCTTGAATGATTGGCACAGAAGAGAACTTTCTGAGCAGAACACTGATAGGACAGGCACTAAGATCAACAATTCATAAATGGGCCCATAATGGGAAATGATCTTAACTAACTACAAATATGACGAAGGTATAATATGCAAAAATATATCAATAACACAAGAAATAGATATTGGCAAACAAAATAATCCAATTAAAAATGAAGTGCTGGTGGAGCAGGCTTTCTTGGACTGGCAGCCCCCAAGCCATGACACAGAGACTTATTATTAATTATGAATGTTGACCTTAGTTTAGACTTGTTTCTAGCTAGCTTTTTATGTCTGCTTCTTTTTTTAATATTTATTACATGTTTTTAAATTAGAAACAAGCTTGCTTCTAGCTAGTTTTTTAAACTTAAATTAACCCATATCTATAAATCTACGTGCTGCTCTGAGGCTTGTTTACCCCATCTACATACTGTCCGTTATGCTTTCCTGATTCCTCTATGTCTGTCTACCTCCCCTTTTCTTTCTGCCCACCTGCCCTGCCATTCCCTCCTCCGCCTTGCTATTTGCCATTCAGCTTTTAATTAGACCAATCAGGTGCCTTAGACAGGCAAGGTGAAACAGCAACACATCTCTAAGTAGTTAAACAAATGTGGCATACACAAAAGCAACATACCTTTACAAAATTAAACAAATGCAGGATAAGCAAATATATCATATTATTATATAGTTAAACAGTTATTCTGCAACACAACAAATGCAACACATCTTTGTGTATTTAAGCAAATATTCTATTCCACAACAGAACATATCCGAAGACAGAATTCTCAACAGACGAATCTCAAATGCCTGAGAAACACTGAAAGAGACTTTCAACATCTTTAGCCACTAGGGGAATGCAGATCAGACATGTCTGAATGACTAACATCAATAACACATGTGATAACTCATGCTGATGAGGATGTGGAGCAAGAGTAATACCCCTCTACTGCTGGTGGGAGTGTAAACTTGTACATCCACTCTAGAAATAAATATGCCAATTCCTCAGAAAATTAAGGATTGATCTACCTCAAGAACCAGCCAAATCACTCATGGGTATACACCCAGAGGACACTCCAGCCAAGCATGAGGATACTTTCTCAACCACATTCATTTTGGCTTTATTCAGGATAGCTAGAGACTGGAAAAAGTCTAGATGTTTCTCAACCAAAAGATGGATTAAGAAAATGTGGTGCATTTATACAATGGAGTACTACTTGGCTGTTAAAAATGACATCATGAAATTTGCAGGCAAATTGATGTATCTAGAATAAAAACATCAACCTCAATAAGATGACCCATTCTGAGTTAGGTAAATGATCCACGGATCCAGAGGTATTAGTTAAAGAAGGGTGCTCTATCGAGGACATATGGACCTTGCTGGCAAGGGGAAATAGAATAAATTTTGCTGGTGGACTGGAGGCAGGTGAGGACATGAGTGGGAGAGAGAGATAAAGTGGGTGGCAATGGAGGGAGTGTGGGGAAAGACAGCTGGAATTAGTGAGCATATGAGGGGGTATAAACCCAGTGCAGTGGAAATTTTCTGGAATCTGTAAGGATGACCATAGTGAGGACTCTTAGCAATGGAGGATACAAAGTCTGAACTGCCATTTTTTTGTAGCCAGGAAAATTTCAAGTGATGGGACTGTGCTGTACTCAGTTGAGTTGCTGGCCAAGGGGTCCCAGTCTCATGCTAGGACAGAAGTTCTTTCTTGGAAATATGACTGTTTAATAGGGCTCCATTGCTGAGGACAGCATCCATACAGTTCATTGAATGTAGAGAAGTTGAGCTGGCAGGCACCTGAATGAATCCTTCACCCCCACATTCTACTCTCTTTGGTGTGAGAAGGCAACTAGCAGGCTATGGAAGGAGCAACCTGAACAACAACCCAGTCACAGAACCCTTGAACTACAATCTATCCTACCTTAAAGATGTGCTAGGATAATGGTGGTACAGAACTTGTGGGAGTGGCTTAACCAACCATCGTGTGGTTTAGCTTGAGGCCCATGCTACCACAGGGAGTCCATGCCTGCGTGACCAGGAAACAGAGAGAGGATAGCCCAGAGACCTATGGTAGAAGCAAACACAACTGGCTTAAAACAAATCAATGAAATGATTCCTAATGATATTCTGGTATGCTCATTGATTGGTGTGTTGTCCATTCATCACCAGAGATGCTTCTTCCAGCTGTAGATGAGAGTGGATACAGAGACCAACAGACAGACATGCAGAGAGAGTGTAAATTGGAGGTCCCTTAGAGATGGGAGGAAAGACTGCAGGAGTCAGAGAAGATGGTGGACACAAGTAGAACATGGCCCAGTGAATCAGCTAAGCAGGGCTCATATGGGCTCACAGAGATTGAAGGGGCCTGGTGGGTCTACACCAGATCTTCTTGCTATATGTTATTGCTGAATACTGGGTCCCAGCTGATTGAACAGTTTGGGAAGGATTTGAAGGTGCGGTCTTTGCAGGAGGAGGTATGTCACTGAGATGGGCTTTGAAGTTCTAAAAGCCGGTACCAGGTCCAGTTCTTTCTTTCCTTCCTTCCTTCTTTCTTTCTTTCTTTCTTTCTTTCTTTCTTTCTTTCTTTCTCTTTCTTTCCTTCTTTCTTTCTTTTTCTCTTCCTTTCTCTGCCTCGTGCTTATAGGGGAAATCTGAGCTTTCAGTAACTGCTCCAACACCATGCTTACCACTCTACTGCCGTGCTCCTTACCGTGATGCTCATGGACTCACCCTATGAAACTCTTAAGAACTTATTAAATGCTTTCTCTCATAAGTTGCCTTAGTCATGATGAATTTTTATGGCAACAGAAAATCATCTACAATCCTCTAAGTGTATTTGGAGTCATTCTACTTAAACAACATGTATTTTTAACAAATTCAACTAATTATAGTTACCACTTTTCTATAGAGATATATTGTACTGACTGGTTTTGTGTGTCAACTTGACACAAGCTGGGGTCATCAGAAGAGGAAGGAATGTCAGTTGAGGAAATGCCTCCATGCAAGGCGTTTTCTCAATTATTAATCATTGTGGGGAGGGCCCAACCCACAGGGGGTGGTGTCATCCCTTGGCTGATGATTCTAGGGTCTATAGGACAGCAGACTGAGCAAGCCTTTAAGCAGCACCATTACATGGCCTCTGTACTAGTTCCCTACCCCAAGGTCCTGGTGTATTTGAGTTCTTGTCCTGTCTTCCTTCAGTGATGAACAGCAATGTGGAAGTATAAGCCAAATATACCACCCTTTCTTCCCCAACTTGCTTTTTGGTCATGGTCATGTTTCTTCACAGCAAGAGAAACCCCAACTGAGACATATATTGTCCCATTGTCTTTTAAAGTACCATTTATTAGTTACACATAAAGACCGTATAAACATCTCTACTCCACTAGTGTTAATAAATTAAAATATTTACTCTCATTCCAAGCTACACCTAATGCCAATCATAGCTATTTGTAGTTTGATATAAATGCTGATGAAATAAAATTTTATTTAACACATTAGAAGTTTTAAAATCATTAAGAGAAAAAACAAATATATGATTTGACCCAACAAATAACAATATTAACTCAAAAAGAAGAGTAATTTCCTAGTGTTGAAACTGGCCAAAAGTAGAAATTGAAAGCAATGATTTTACTATTTTATTTAAGGAGAAAGGGTATGTTCAGTACATTTAACATGATCTCAGCAGACAAAGTAGCATTTATAACTCAACCAAATAAAATGACATAGTTGTTCTGAGGAATCATGTTTTCTAGTGGTAGACACATCTGGCTATATGTAAGATCTAAAGTGGCAATAAGTCATAAAAGTTCTAACAGTCTAATGTACTTATGTTGTTAGCATATAGGAGGTGTGTGTGTGTGTGTGTGTGTGCTTGAGATTGGGAGAATGTTAAGAAAAGTTATATCCTATTGCTTTTCTACATGTCCAGATCTTTTTTACACTATACTAATTTTATTTTATTTCATTTTGCTTCTTTATGTTTAGTAAATAAAGGTGAGTTTTTTGTTGTTGTTGGATTTTTTTTGGCTTGTTGTTTTGAGACAGGGCTTCTCTGTATAACCATCCTGCCTGTCCTGGAACTCACTCTGTAGACCAGGCTGGCCTCAAACTCACAGAGGTCCACTAGCTTCGGCTTCTCAAGTGCTGCGATTAAAGGTGTTTGCCACCACTGCCATGCTAGTAAACGAAGCTTTTTATTGCATTCATTATTTGACAATTTCATAAGACACTATACACAAACACACACACACACACACACACACACAGTGAAATAGACAGTTTATCTCCACTACACTTAAAACAATGTGAGAAGACAGTTTTTCTTTGATGAACTTAAATTTAAATAAAATAGAGTCAATAAATTGTTGAGCAATTCATGAATTACAAAGATGGATATATAAAGGATTCAAATGTATGAAGTATATTTAAAATCACTCAAAATAAAAATATATAAATTAACTTCACAAAAATATTAATTCAATCCCACTGTAGGGAAAAATTATTCTTTTACTTTTTTATCAGGATATGCAAAATTCATAACATTGAACACTGTTGACAGACTTAAAAATAAGCGCAATCTCAATAGAGAACAGGTTGGCAAGATTTATCAAAATAGAAAATAAACATATATTTTATTTCACAAATTCAATATGATAAACAATATCGTAGTTTTCTCATTATTTACTGTGACATTGTTTATAATAGCAAATAGAAAGAAACCCAAGTGTTAAAAGTAAACTGCTTAAATAAGTCAGTGGTGTATAATAAAAATATACAGTGTTGGTAGCATTTATAATTTAAACAATTATAGTAGCATATTCTCCCTGTATAAAAATCAACTCCAGGTGCATCAATGACCTCAACTAAAGCTTGAAACTCAATTTAAGATTGTGGTTACCCCTCACCCAGAATCTATCCATAGCCAATATTTCTGAGGTAAAGTTAGGGTAATGTGAGCACTTCCTCCTTCCTTGACTGATTGTTGACAGACTTGGTCATTGAGCCCACTGCAAGTAGCTAAAGTTGTGAGTCAATGACTGCAGTTGCAGTATAGTGTTTTGAGTATGGAGTTTAAGAGACGTACACACAGCTGGGCATTGGTGTTGCACGCCTTTAATCCCAGCACTCAGGAGGCAGAAGTAGCGGATCTCTGTGAGTTCGAGGCCAGCCTGTTCTACAAAGCAAGTTCCAGGGCAGCCTCCAAAACAATACAGAGAAACCCTATCTTGAAAAACCAAAAAACAAACAAACTCTTGTATATCCTGCCTCACATTCTTCAATGTTCCTTGATCCTTAGAGGTTTTGATATAGGTGACTTCTTAGAGACAAGCCAATATTTATGTCTTAATTTCTTTTTCTTGGGCAGTCAGAGTCTCTGCAGTTGTTACTGTTCATTGTAAGGAGAAGGTCTCTCTGATTAAAATCAAGAACCAACTGTGTAAATGAGTATAAGCGTGGGTGTTTTGTTTTTTTTGTTTGTTTGTTTGTTTGGTTTTACGAGACAGGGTTTCTCTGTATTGTTTTGGAGGCTGTCAGTCCAGCCCAGCCTCGAACTCACAGAGATCCGCCTGCCTCTGCCTCCCGAGTGCTGGGATTAAAGGCGTGCACCACCACCGCCGGCTAGGCATGGGTGTTTTGAACTACCTGTATATATTAATACAAGCATGGGTATTTCAAACCACCTGTACATATGAATATAAGCATGGGATTTCAAAGACAGTTTGATTCTATCATTTTAGTTAACCACAAGAGATACATTCCTGCACGAGCATCCCAGATCAAAGTTGGTAGAAAGGCTCACAACACCAGGCATTGATCCAATTTCCCCCCATGGAGTGGATCTTGAATCTATTCACAGTAGGTAATTGTTTATACTGCCTCCCTTCCATGGGTCAAGGGACTATTACACAAATGAGCATGTCTTACTTTCCAAACAGTTTCTTCATACTTTCTTTATTCTAGCTAATCTTCCCCATTCCACACCCTTATCTCCCCAGTTCGTTTGCCTCCCTCCCTGCCTAAACTTTTTCACCCACAGTATTCTCTCCTCATTTTTCTTTTACTTATGTTAATACTATTTTCCATCTCTTAAGCTGTTTCCCCTATTCCCTTTACTGTTGCCTGGATTGCACAGACACTCCATGTGAGACATACCATACTAAGGAGTAAATGTTAGGTTCCTCATATGAGAGGGACTTACAGGGTGCTTGTACTTTTGTACCTGTATTACCTCACTTAGACTCTTTCTTCCAGTTCTACCTGCTTCCCTGAAAATTTTATTTTTTATAGCTGAGTAATGTTCCATTGTGTACATGTACCATATATTCATTATCCATTCATCAGTTGTTGAACTCTAGTCTGCTCTTATTTACTAACTATTTTTGGTGGTAATGAACATGTATGATGAGCCCATCAGGCTCCACTGGATAGTCCCAAACACAGACACACAGATGGCTCTATCAAATGTTTGTAACAAAATAAAAAGAATAAACATGAATGTAAAAGAAATAATTATTGATTGGGGAAAGGGTGGATGGGGTGGGAATGAGACAGGAGGTGAGAATAATCAGTATGTAATCATACATATGTGAAATTATAAAACTAAAACCTACAGATTTTAAAATTAAAACCTGATGCTTTTTTATACCTAAGAACGGCACCTACAAAATTCTCAAAAATAATAAAAATTTTATTAAGAAATCAAAATAAATATTCATAGTAAGACATTATACACAGTGTAAGAGACCTTGGAACAGTAGTCCTAATGAGGTGTCTCCATTAACACCACCACCACCACCACCCCCTGTTAGAACTCAGAAAACCCCAAAGAAGAGGAGACAAAAAATATAAGAGCCAGAGTGAATGGACAGCACCAAGAAAACAATGCCCCTCTAAATTAACATGAGCAAAGCTCTTATGAACTCACAGAGGCTGAATTAGCATGCTCAGGGCCTGCACAAGTCTGTATCATGACCTCAGCATTTATATTATGGCTTCTAATTTAATGTTTTTATGGGATTCCTGAGCATATGAACTAGTGGGTCTCTGGTGCCTTTCTTTTCTTTCTGTTGGTCTTTCTTGTCCAACTTCAGTGTGATAGTTTTGTTTAATCTTAATATATTTTGTTGTATTTTTTAAAAAATATGAATGCAAAGTTAGACACTATGGTAAAGGTTAGCAGCAGAACTGTCATTTATACCTGTGAGGAGAGGGAAAATAATTTTTTTCAATGGGATAATACTGGGTATATCCACCACTCCAGGGAAGAACTCATGATCAAGTGTAGTTGACCCACAAATAATGCACTCTACATGTCTCTCTCTCTCTACGTGTGTGTGTGTGTGTGTGTCTGTGTGTGTGTCTGTGTGTGTGTGTGTGTGTTATTTTATGTGGTTACAATGTGGCGGTGTTTTTTGTTGATGCTCTTGTTTGCTTTTTTTTCTTTTGGTGCAATGTTGTATTTTGTTTTCTAAGTTTTGGGCATTTTGCTGTGGAACTGGGTTTTGGTTTGCTTTTGAGAGAGAAGAGGATGTGGAGGAACTTAGGTCAGGGGAAGAGACTGTCAAAATATATTTTAAATTTAAAATTGTTTTAAATAGTAAAAAATTAAAATAGAACCTAAAATACTGAAACTTCTAGAGAAAAACACAGGGAATATTCTTAAAAATGTTGATAGAGGCAAGATGTTTTTGAACAGACAGTCGCCTCAAGAACAGATGGGACTATAAAAAAATTAACAGTTTCTGCATTGCAAAAAACTATCAATATAACAAACAGGTGGCTCATAGAATAGGAGAAAATCTTAACCAACTGCATTGGCAAGAGGAAATCTTCAGCATTTACGAAGAACTGCAAAAAATGAACACCAAGGAAATAAAACAACGAATAAATGAACTAAGCAGACAGTCTCTCATGGCCTGTAATTATTGGGGGAAAAAGGTGTTCATCATCCTTAATTGTCAGGGAAATACACATTAAAACTTTTCGAGATAATACCTCACCCTAGTCAGAAGAGCTAGCATGAAGAAATCTGACAACAAATATTGGAGAAGATATGGGAAAGAGGAACCCCTAGTCACTGATACTGAGAGTATAAACTAATATAGGCATTATAGAAATCAGTATGAAAGTGCCTCAAAAATTAATACTAGAGCTGCCATATGATCCCCCTATACCATACTTAGGTATCTCTATATGACTCTAAGTTAACATACTACAGAGGTACTTACAAATACTTGTTTGTTGCTGCTTTATTCACAATACTTGGGAAAAATAAGCAGTCTTTCATCATAAAAAGTCATAAGGAATAGCACTATCTATAAAAACAAACCAAGAATACATGAGTTTGTGTATAAACACAAATATAATTTAAATAAAATTTTCTCATCTGAGCGGTCAATGCTATTTCCAAGGGCCAAAGACCTTCTGAAAAAGCCATAACACCAGGCATGAGAAACCTTCTTTTGTCTCAGAGAAGCCCAAAGTATACAGGGACTGTTTTATTGCCATTGTTGCCTGCCAGATCTAAGTCCCTATTGCTGAAGATACCATACGTTTCAGACACAAGACCTTGGTGGCCCCTGTAATAATATTGACCTGAATGCCTCCTTCCTTAGGACTGTCTTTCCTGGTTCCAAAGCCATCATTCAATATTCCAAAGCAGGGAAGCATCCGACCATCCTGCCTAGCTATGATGCCTATATATCACAACAATGACCAGAATAGCATGATAACTCTAAAGGTACAATAATGTTGGTGTTAATACCTTGGTGTTAATTACCCACCCTCTAATTGAACTAAAGCACTCTTAACAAGAGGGAAATCATGCTTAACACTGCAAACCTAATTAACTACCCAGGGATGGTGAAGTCATGGATCTAAAAGGAGCTGCTACAACCACCACTTTACTAAACCAGCATAATTCCTAACTGTATTTTAAATTTTGTGCTTATATCCACAGATACATATAGCCCTGAACCCTAATCGAGGGAACTTCCCTTTGTAACAAAGACAGTTACAGAAAACCGCAACCAATCAAAAGGCAGATGTTTGGTACCCAGGCCCCACTGAAATATCTGGAACATAACTCCTATACCTAAGGCACAGGGATCATTGTGGAAGACATGGGAAATAATTTAAAACCCAGAAAAATCAGGGAGTTTTCTGTCACACCATCTCTCCTAACAAAGTCAAATGCTACATCTATCAAGTTTCATCAATTTGCTTGTTAAACTATTGACTGAATAAGTTTGACAAAAATAGAAATGCCCAAGTGGACAGGAAAAAGCCCATGAGGCCTCAATGCTTTATAAAGTACTACAGGCTACTAAAGAATGCTGACAGCAGGAGAAACAGTCTTCTCCAGAGAAGAACACATCAATTGAGTGTTCCATATCAAATGGTTGGCCCTGAAAACCTACCTACAATTAATGTCATGCACACAAAGAATATTATGTTTATATGTGTGAAATAAATTGCCATGGTTTTAAAAAGGTCAATGAGGTGAATATGGAATGAATTAGAGGAGATGACAGGGAAGATGAAATGATGTCATTATATCAAAAAAACTCCAAAAGAAATAAAAAATAGAATAGAAGCTCAGAAATTTTAGAAGGAAAAAATTTAAAAATGAAAGGACAGAGTAGCTAGGAGAAAAATATACACATACAACCTACAGAGAGAGATAGAGAAAGAGAGGAGGGGGAGAAAAGTATGCAAAAATCTTTTGGATATATCTGAGTGGAAAATCATTCTGGGGTGGTCATGGTGTCAGATATTTAGTTATCCCATGTAACATTTACCAAATTCACATATGCAGGAAAATTAGTGAAATTTCTAGAGACCAAGTTCACTTGCTTGGTCACACTTAGAAAATGAAAGAGCTGTGCAGTGTCGTATAATATGAATTTATATATATTTTAAATCCCTGATTGTTTATTGCAGTGAATGTTACCAACCTGAATTTACACTATGCAAAAAATAATTTCATTAGGAAATTTTGCTTTTGAAAATTAAGTTACAGTCAAGGTCATATGTACTACTGATGAAATGTATAACTACATATGCACTATGTCAATATTTTATACTATTTATGATAATTTGAAAATATTTCTTTTCAAATAAACATCATCTTTGACAATGGTTGTCTTGGGGTAAAGAATTAAAAAAAACAAGTGAAATAAAACTTGCAAATTCAATAATAAAGAAAATTAAAACATAAACATGTTCTACAAATAGAAATATTGCATGTGATTTTTCTTACATATGAATTCTGAAATCTGATAATAGTTCACATTTATAAAATTTGATTCATATAAGTTATACCACAGTTACTCAAAAGCCACAGATTTTTTAATGAATAGTATCTATATTGGCAAACCTATGAGGCACTATAGAAATATTTTTTTCAAAAGAAAATGGGATTTTATTTTTCTTGTGCTATGCCATAAATGTATGTGAACATGTCTGTATTTCCACAATGTCATAATTTGTTGAACAATAAATACACAAGATGCAGAAGACAACAATAAATTCACAAGATACAGAAGTATTAACTGCACTCATGTTTCAAATAATCATACCTATCTATCATAGTAATTTAGCTGAGGCTAATTTAAGTTCTTTTGTGTAAATCTAAATTACTAATATTAACTCTCAGATCATACACAATATTACACACATAAACTATATCTGTTTATCTATTTATCTAATACATATTATCTACCTATGATAAAGTGACTATAGCAGAGTTAAACAGGTTTCAGAACAAACCTAAATCAGCCTCAGGGAGAAGCTGCTGCTGTAAGTCAGGCCTTAGGAGAGTGAATACTGAGAAGGATGATATAATCAAGTACAGAGATATAAGAGCAGAACAAGGTCCAGAGCACGAAAGCAGTTCTAAGTCAAATGGAATAAACCAATGAATGTGCAGAAGGCATTTGAAAAAGCCATACTAATGGCTACAGTAATGACTCAGCACTCAAGGGCACTTGATGCTCTTGAGGAGGATCTAGATTCAGTTCTCTGAATCCATATACCGTACATCCCATAAATTCCTTTGACCACTGTTCCAGGAGAGCCAACATGCTCTTATGTCCTCCATGGGGATATACAACTAGACAGGCAGTCACACATATGCATAACAAAAATACACTAATTAATAATTTTTTTTAGAAGCAACATTTGTCGCACCTGCTGTGCGGCCTGCATCCGAGAATGTAGCGAGGTGGTCGGGATAGATGACACAGAGACCGGTCGGTTGCTTTAAGAAAACTTTATCTTCCCAAGTCAGCTTAGGAGGAGACCCCAGTCCGCTTAGCAGAGCTCTCAGGAGAAGTCCCTCTAAGAAAAAGGAGCTTCCCTTTTTAAGGACTTCTGCCATTCATCTACACACCATTCTTTCCTCCTGGCTGGTGGTCTAATCTCCGGCCCCAGAAACGGGGAGACACCACAGGAAAACAGGAAGAGGCATCTAGCCGTAGGAGGTGTGAAAGGCATGGTATTTCAGTGAGCAAGCCCTTATCTCAGCCCTATGAAGAGCTTTAAAGCACTGAATTGTTTTCAGTAAACATTACACAGATGCCTGCTCCCAGGCCAAAGGGGAAGTGGGTTTCTGCTCAAGGTCTGGTGTCCCCACAAACATTAACCTTGGAGGCTAAACTCAGCTGAAGCCCCAAGGATAATTGGGAGTTCTCTATTAGCCATTGACCTGCATATACACCAGGTACCAGTTGACAGATCACTGGCACCTTGCAATGTCACTTCTAGGTAAGGGAGTTACAATCTTCAGTCTGACATATCCCATAAATTCATGGATCTTCTTTACATTATATGATTTTAATAAACCCTTGTGACACTACATTTCAATTTATCTCAATAAAATTATATGATGGTACCTGTCTGTTCCAAGAAATAAGTCATTTATCAGTCTTTATTGCATGGGTGGTACAGGACAGTTGATTTTGTTTGCAGATCCACCTAGGTGCTAAATCATCCTCCACCCCAGAATGGAATCCAACGTTGTTTGCAAAATAGTCTTAGGGAATGACTCAGACTGATAAGCCACTGTCTTGCAAACAGGAATAACTCATGGCTGATAATCGCCTGATCTTTACATTTTAAACAATGAAAATACTCAAAGGCTAAACAGATGTATCAGTGGATAAGAGCACTTACTGCTTTTGAACGGGACCTGGTTGTAGTTCCTAGCATTCACATAGTGGTCCACAACTATCTGCAATTTCAGTCCCAGGAAACTGGCATTCTCTTCTACCCTCTGATTGACCATGAACATGCAAAAACACACTCATACACATATGGTGAATCAATTAATGAGTTTAAATATATATGCAAAAGGTTAATAAGTGACTTCTTCAGAAGATGAGATCCCAGTGGCTGCATCTCAGATGGCAGGCAGAATAATTTTACTTCCTCCTTTAATCCTGAATTTGAATTGTGTAACTACATTACTAATTTCAATAAAAGACAAATATAAGAGCTGCTTATATACCCAGTGGAGGAATGGTAAAATAAAACATAATATCTAGTGAGAAAAATGGGTCTAAAATATACATAGCTGTATAAAGGGCACAGGGAAATTTCTGGATGACAGAACCATATAGATGGTCAAACTAAGTCTCAGTTATTTGATATTATACTTCTGGCCTTGTGTTGGACTAAAGAATTTGCTTTCTTTCTCAGACAGAACAGATTATATAGACAGAGTGTATGATTTAAGAGACACTTCTTATGCTAATATGGCTAATATAGTTCATTGTTTCAGGTAATTTTGTTTACATTAGCAGGTTAATCTTGCCAAAGAAAAGGTATGGAGTGGTTCTTGGTTGCATAGCAATTTAGATAATATATTCAAAACACTATGTTATGTAAATGTAAGACATCATCATTGTAAACATGGACATCAGTGCTATACAACACTCCTTTATCTCTCCAGACTGTGTGTGATCTTTCTTACCCTTCTATGAAACATAATTTCATTTTTCTAGTTTGTTTTCATATAGTAAAGAACTTTTGAACAGATTTTCAACTAACCTTTAATAAGGAAGAACTACTGCTGTGGGCAAATGAAGCTGATGTTTAATGCCCTCTTTCTGAGTTGGGACTGTCAATGTAAACACTGAAACTCTAACTTGGTTAGGGAGTTTTAGAATGAAATACATGATGAGAAGTTGAATGCTATATCCAAATGCCTCACAGTTAGATAACTACACATTTGTAAACAGTAAATCTATATATAGGTTGTCTTGTGTGTCTATTGTAAAACCAAATGAATTTGGGAGTTTTCCACAACACAAGGAAAAGACAGAAGCAGAATTAGTTATGTCCATATAAAACCATTTCCTCTTGTCACTTGAGGGAAATTTAATTAGGTGGAGAAAAAAATTAAGTTTCTTATTATTAAATATTTGGTAGATTTTAGCAAGCAAGTTATTTAGTATCTTTAAAATGCCTACTTCTGCATATTGATTTTATATTCCACAACTTAGTATAATATTGCAACTTTGATATTATTGTCAGTATATTTTCACTGCACTCCTCTCCGGGAATTATTTCCTTACATTATCTTTCCATTCCACCTCCCCCATTTTTTTCTAAAGATGCCATTCCATTACTTGGGGAGCATTGCTGCCTACTAAATTGTGAAAATGGGTTTCATTCAATTAATGAGCTGGAAAGAAGGAGACATTCCATAGTAAATGAAGTTTACATATCATATTGTTGGGTTTGTCATAAAGAGATTGCTTCCTTTCACCTCTCAGGAAAGACTAAATTTTGCTTTTATAGAGTCTGTACAATGTTAATATAAATGATCTTGATAAACTGTACAACAAAACTGCAATTTATAATAATACTAATGAACAAAAAATTTTTCACTATGAAAGCAGGCCTTCACTAAAGGCTAATTATTTTAAAACGCAACAAAAGAGAAGGATGAAGGAATGAGATCTGATCCTGCAGTGGTCTTGTAACTAAAACCACTTACATTTTATCTAACAAGAAAGAAATAATTTGCAAAACATGAAAATGCATACACAGCATTAGTTGTCTTTCATGTATGGTCATGCTATGGTGTTTCATTATTACTTTATTAAGGAGGCTAATAGAACTATAGTAAAACCTAAAGCTGTAGATAATACACTATCAATTCATTGCAATAAAGGACATTTCAATTGTGCACAATCAATGAGAATTGTATGCTAGCTTTTAATATTGTTGTTAAGAAGACACTGGCAGCATTGTTTAATTAGCTCCATGGAAAGTTGACAGAGAAAATTAAGGCTTGACTTTCTAGCCCATCTTGGGGACCTGTAAAATCAGCACATCATTAACAAAAATTTAGTACTTCCGACATAAAATATGACATTGTAATATTTAACTGGTCTTAACACATTATTTGATAAAACCCTATATTAAACTATTCACTGATTGTTTCATGGACAATTACAATACATAACCTAATGAAAGGAAAATCAATTTGCGACAGTGTTTTCAATTACTGATAATAAAATGTTTCTCCTAAATAAGGCACTGTTAGTTTATTTGTATATTTTCTTTAAACGTCATAAAAGCTTCATTAGAAAATATGGTAGACAATTTTAATCCAAGAACTTGGGAGGCAGAGGTAATAGAACCTTTAGTTCAAAGCCAGAAAGCACTACACAGACATCCTTTCTCAAATAAAATACACATTCATATGTACATAGTATACCATTTATTCTATTATATAGATTTATTTTTATATATTTACTTTGTATAATTGGAGATAAAAACTCCCTAAATGAAAAAATACAAAAAGTCATGAAAAGACATTATTAAAAAGTTCACACTCGACCTTTAATTTCCAAGAAGAGTATATGCAGGAACCAACATTCACTACGAGATTCTGAAAGCTGCTCATGATCTAGCATAACAACCACAATAATGGTAAAAATACAGTATAAATAAGTAAGCATTGGTTAGTATATATACAGTATAAATAAGTAAGCATTGGTTAGTATATTCAGTTGTAAATAACTGTTTAAAAGTCATTCTTAAATGCCTGTCTGTCTTATGCCACATTTTTACTGAGCACTGAACCACCAAGAAATATTTCCCTTTAGAGGAATGAGTGCAATCTTCAAACTCTTCAAATAGTTCCCTTAGTGACCATAGATTCTCACTTTTGGTAAAATCATGCCATGATCACAATTATGTTTCACCTGAGATTGTTACTAAATACAATATACAATAACTCATAAACAACTTAACATGCTAATACTCTTCTCAAAATATATATGGTATAATGAATGAGATTTTGGGATAATCAAAACATCATAACCTTAATGTTTTAATACTTGAATTCATGTTTCATAATTGTTTGGATGTTATAATCCTAGAAAGATCCTCAAGATATTAGCTTATTATAAAGGTTTTTGATTCATGTAGATCTTTGTACCACAATCACTCACTTAATCTTTTTAATATTTTGTGACATTATGCCATAGACTATGTTTTTGTGAAGAAGTATTTTGCACATTTCTTTGGGCTAAAAAGAAAAATAAAGGAGATTGTATCTATGAGAGTTTTCTTTTCTCTCATTTTTATGGGAAATACAATCTCTGAAAGGTCCTAATTGGTTAAGACCTTTTATGACATTACTTGCCTCCATTATTTACAGACCATAAAAGGAAAATACTCAACTTCATATGGAAAAACAAAAATCCAGAATATCTAAAACATTCCTGTACAATGAAATAACTTTCAAAGTACCATCATTGTTGTAATTTAAGAAAAGAGGTTCATAAGAAAAAGACGCCATGCAACAGGGTTCAAGCAGAAGGGTTTTTTGTTAGGGAAAGGGATCATAAAATTGGGAAAGTGAAGGGGGGAGACTGACTTCCAGAGACAGGAGCAGCAGGAGAGCGGAGAGAGGAAGAGGAAAGACTGGGAGTGAGAAGAGAAAGGAGGAGGCACAGACAGAAAGAGGGAGAGAAACAGAGAATGATGGGAGGTGGGCAGGGCCCCTTTAAAAGGGAACAAAGTGAATGTGCACAGGGGGTGTGCTTAGTGGCTGCAGCTGAGGTTATATCCTGTCAGAACCCTAAGGACAGACCAGTACAGATGCCTGAATACTTAACAATCATCCCAAGTTTCAAGCTGTACTACATAACTATAGTAATAAAAAACACTTGATACTGTCATCAAAATAGACAGGTGGATCAATGGAATTGAATCAAAGACCCAGATGTAAATCCACACACATATGGACAGCCAAAATTATACAATGGAAAAAAGACAGAATCTTCAACAAATGGTGCTGGTCTACCTATATCCTTGCATGTAGAAGAATGCAGATATATCCATATTAATCACCCTACACAAAACTCAAGTCCAAGTGGATAAGACCTCAACATAAAAACAGATACACTGAACTTGATAGAGGGGAAAGTGAAAAAAAAAAAAACCTTGAATTCATTGGCACAGGAGACAACTTCATGAACTGAACAGCAATAGGGCAGGGACTAAGATGAACAATTAATAAATATGATCTTATGAAACTGAAAAAGCTTCTTACAACAATGGACACGCCAACAGGACAAAATGACAGCCTACCGAATGGGAAAATTTTTACCGTCTCCAAGAAGACAGACATCAACAAACAAAATAATCCAATAAAAAAATCAAGGGTTGTGGAAAATTATTTTTAGTTGTGTTACATTTGTTAATGCTGTAGAACATTTGTTTTAATGATGCAAAGATGTGTTCCATTCTTTTAGATTGCATATGTTTAACTCTGTGAAGCTGTGTAATTTTACCTATCTAAAACACCTGATGGTCTAATAAAGAGTTGACTGGTAGGGGAACGAATAGGTAGGACAGGCTGGCAGAGAGAAAAAATAGGAGGAGAAATCTGGGAAGAAATAGGAAGGAGAAAACTAGAACAAGGAGAAGAGGACATGAGGGGTTAGCTACCCAGCTACACAGCCAACCATGGAGTAAGAGTGAAAGTAAGATTTACAGATGTAAGAGAAAGATGAAAGCCCAGAGATAAAAGGTCTATGGAGTAATTTAAGGAAGGCTGCCTATGACTCCCACAGCTAAATACTGAGCTGAACTCAAGGAATCCAGTGACAGAGAGGGAGGACTGATGAGCAAAGGGGTTAAGACTGGGCTGGTTTAACCCCCAGAAACAGCTGACCTGAACAAGGGTTAGCTCTTGAATCCCAGACTGATGGCTTGGAATCCAGCATGGTACTGATCAAGACCTCCTGAATGTGGGCATCAGTGAGGAGGCCTAGGCAATCTATTGGGCCTTGGGTAGCAGATCAGTATTTATCCCTGGCATACAAATGGATTTTGGGTGCCCATCCCACAATGAGAGATGCACTCTCACCCTGGACTCTTGGGGGAGGGTCTAGGCCCTGCCCTAGATGAAATGACCAACTATGAAAACCCCATGGAGGGCCTCACCCTCCCTGGGGAAATGAGGGGATATTGGAGGGGTTGGTGGGAAGGCGTGGGAGTAGGGGAGGGTAAGGGAGAGGGACCTGGAATTGAAATGTGAAGCAACCTTATTTTAATTTTAAATTGAAAAATAGAAATTAAAAGAAAAAAGAAAAGCTGCCTAGAAACATGCCAAGCTAAGGCTTGACACTCACAGCAAAGATTAGGACTCCGTGGATGATTTATTTGGGAGCTGGGTGGCTGGCCCTCAAAAGAGCCATAAAAGCAATGAATAAAAAGAAAACAGAGAATTCTCAACATAGGCATCTCAAATGTCTGAGAAACACTTAAAGAAATGTTCAACATCCTTAGTAATCAGTGAAATGCAAATCGAAACTAATTTGAGATTCCATCTTACAACTGTCAGAATGGCTAGCATCAAAAACACCAGTGACAACTCATGCTGGCAAGGATGTGGAGCGAGAAGCACTTCCATTACTGGTGAGAGTGCAAACATAAATGCAAGTATGGAAATCAATATTGTGGTTCCTCAGAGAATTAGAAATCATTCTACCTCAGGAACCAGCTATATCACTCCTATGCTTGTACACAAAGGAGGTTCCATCATTCCACAAAGGCACTTGCTCTAATAATTTCATAGAAACTTTAATCATAATATCCAGACACTAGAAACAATATATATGTCCCTCAAATGAAGAATGAATAAAGAAAATGTGGTGAAAAGCCCATTCAACAACGTCAGACTGCATCCCATTCCCTGGGTTTCACATTTTGGCCTACAACTTCTGAAGAGGACATATGCTTTACGAGAGGCCAGGCAAGATCTAGGGACCCAGGTAACACCAGCCCTGGGCTCCATACTCTGTCCCATAGCTTTGACAGATTTACTGGAGGCCAGTTAATCCTAGTGAACCAGGCAAGATAAAATCTACCACCTGATAACACTCCTTTCTTATTTTTTTATTTAAATTAGAAACAAGCTTGTTTTGCATGTCAATCTCAGGTCCCTCTCCCTCCTCTCCTCCCCTGCCCCCCACTCATCTCCTATTCCATCCCTTTTCTGCTCCCTAGGGAGGGTGAGGCCTTCCATGGGGGAATCTTCAAAGTCTGTCACATCAATTGGAGCAGGGCCTAGACCCTTCCGCATATGTCTAGGCTGAGAGAGTATCCCTCTATGTGGAATGGGCTCCAAAAGTCTGTTTGTATACAAGGGATGAATACTGATCCACTACCAGAGACCCCATAGATTTCCCAGGCCACCCACATTCTGGGTCTGAATGGGTCCTATACTGGTTTCCCAGCTATCAGTCTGGGGTCCATGAGCTCCCCCTTGTTCAGGTCAGCTGTTTCTATGGGTTTCTCCAGCCTGGTCTTGACCCCTTTGCTTCTGATAACTCTCCTTAAAGCCCACTCAACATCCCGAGACAGCTCTCTTTCCCTTGGAAATCATATTCTGACCTACAACTTTGGAAGATTATGGCTTTACCTGAGGCCAGGATAGATCTAGGAACCCGATGGTCCAAAACCCCAACAGAGATGCCCTACTGGACATGAAGACTCACTAGTCATCAGAACTCTTAGCCACATAGGCCAGAAGACCAGAAAAAAAACAAATCAAGGAACAAGACACCTATCTAACAAATACAAATGCAGTAATCAACACCTAGAAATATAATTATCTCAAATCCAGATACCTAAATGCCAGTGTAAGAACACAGTCAATAACAGGAGAGGCAATACGGCATTACCAGATCCCAGCTATTCTAGGACAGCAAGTCCTGAATATTTCAACAAGCTGAGGCATAAGAAAACAACCTTAAAAATAACTTTATGAAGATGATAGAGGTCCTGAAAGAGGAAAAAAAGAAAATCTCTTAAAGAAAACAAGAAAAAGACAAACAAAAATTGGAGGAAATAAAAAATTCCCTTAAAGAATGCAAAGAAATCCAAGAAAAAACAAACAGGTAAAGGAAACAGTTCAAGCTCAGAAAATGGGACTAGAAGCAACAAAGAAATCACAAACTAAGGGAATTCTGGAAATGGAAATTCTGGGTAAGCAAACATATAGTGCACATACACACTATCAACACCAAAAACCCAGGAATTAACAATAATTGATCATTAGTATCTATCAATATCAATGAACTCAATTCACCAATAAAAACACACAGGATCACAAAATAGTTAATAAAACAGAATCTATCCTTTTGCTATACACAATAAACACACCTTAACTTCAAAGACAGTCATTACTTCAGAGTGAATGGTTGGAAAACTGTTTCAATAAAACAGACCTAAGCATCAAGATGGTATAACTATTCTAATATCTAACAAAATAGATTTCAAATACTACAGATGCAAGCATCACCAACCCAATACAAGAGATCAAAGAGAGAATCTTAGATATTGAGATATTGAAGACACAATAGGTAAAATAGATTTATTGATCAAAGAAAATGTTACATCAAAAAATTCCTAGCACAAAATGTCTAGGAAATTTGGGAGCCTATGACAAGATCAACCCTAACAATAGTAGGAATAGAAGAAGGAGAAGAATCACATCTTAATGGCCCAGAAAATATAGTAAACAAAATCACAGAAAAAAAATTTCACAAACCAAAGAAGGACATGCCTATAAAGGTACAAGACGCTTACAGAACACCAAATACACTGGAACATAAAAAAGTCTACAAGCCACATAATAATCAAAACATTAAACATATAAAATAAAGAAAGAATATTAAACTCTGCAAAGGAAAAAGGCAAATAACATATAAAGGCAGACCTATCAGAATTACATCTGACTTTTGAGTGGAGACTAGAAAATCCAAAAGGACCTGAACAGATGTCTTGCAAACTTTAAGAGACCATGAATGCTAGCCAAGACTACTAGTCCCAGCAAAACTTTCAATCCCCATAAATGGAGAAAATAGATATTTCATGGCAAAGTCAAGTTTAAACAATATTTATCCACAAATCCTGCCCTACAGAATGTTCTAGAAGGAAAATTCCAACCCAAGGAAAGTAGCTGCTACCGTGAAAACATAGGCAGACATTATCTTACACTAGCAAAACCCAAAGAACAGAAACACACACACACATACACACACACACACACACACAACTACTACTACTACTACTACTACTACTACTACTACTGCTACTACTACCACCAACACCACCCCAAAACAAAACTCAGGGATTAACAAAAACTGGTCATTAGTATTTCTCAATATCAGTGAACTCCATTCTCCAATAAAAAGACAAGCTAACAAAATAAAGAAGAAAACAAGATCTTTACTTTTTGCTACATAAAATAAACACACCTCAACCTCAAAGACAGACATAACTTCAGTGTTTTTGAAAAAAATTTCAATCAAACAGACCTAAGAAGCAAGGTGGTATAGCTATGATAATATCTAAAAAAGTAGATTTCAAACCAAAATTAATCAAAAGAGATGGAGAAGGATATTTCATACTCATCCAAGGAAAAATCTACCAAGTCGACTTTTCAATTCTGATTATCTAAGCTCCAAATGCAAGGAAACCCACATTTGCAAAGAGACATTACTAAGGTTTAAATCACACATGGAACCCCACACATTAATAGTGGGAAACTTAAACACCACACTCTCACCAATGGACAGGTCTGCCAGACAGAAACTAAACAGAGAAATAACAGAACTAATAGGCATTATAACTCAAGTGGAACTAACAGATATCTACAGAACATTTCACCCAGACACAAAAGAATATACATTCTTTGGAGCACCTCATGGATCCTTCTCCAAAACTGACCATAGACTCAGTCACAAGGCAAGTTTCAAGGAATACAAAAATATTGAAATAACCCTCAGCATCTTATTAGATCACCACGATCAAAGGAAACTACAGAAAGCCAACTCTTGGAAATTGAGCAACTCTCAACCGAATTATCACTGGGTCTAGGAAGAAATTGAAGAGTTCCTAGAATTCAATGAAAATGAATACACAACATACCCAAACATATGAGACACAATTAAAACAGTGCTAATAGGAAAATTCCTAGCACTAAGTGCCTGTATAAAGAATTTGGAGAAATCTGACACAATCTACTTAACAGCACATCTGAAAGAGCTAGAACAAAAAGAGACAAATACACCCAGGAGGAGTACATGGCAGTAAATACACAAACACAGGGTTGAAATCAATAAAATTGAAACAAAGAGAAAAATTCAAAGAATGAATGAAACAAAGAGTTAGTTCTTGGAAGAAATCAACAAGATGGACAAACGATTATCCAAGCTAACACAAAGGCAGAGAAAGAATATCCAAATTAACAAAACCAGAAACAAAAAGGTTGAAATAACAATAGACTTTGAGGACATGCAGAGAATCATTAGGACATTCTTCAAAAACCTGTACTCCACAAAATTGGAAAATCTAAAATAAATGTACAAATTTCTTGATAGATAACATATAACCAAAATTAAATATAGATCAGATAAACAGTTTAAATAGACCTACAAATCCTAAGAAAATAGAAGAAGAAGGTCCCAGGTTTTAGTACAGAATTCTACCAGATCTTCAAAGAACTAATACCAATACTGCCCAAGTTATTCTACATAATAGAAACAGAAGAAACATTGCCAAATTATTTTATGATGCTATATTCACTCTGATTCCCAAACCACACAAAGATTCAACAAAAAAATAAACACAGACCAATTTCTGTCATGAACACTGAAGCAAAATTGCTCAGTGAAATATTCACAAACCGAATCCAAGAACACATCAAAAATATCATGCGTCATGATCAAGTAGGCTTCATCCCTGAGATAGAGGGATTACTCAACATAGGAAAATCTGTCAATGTCATACTCGTAAAAAAAGTGAAAGAAGAAAATCATATTAATATTTCATAAGATGCTCAAAAAGCCTTTGACAAAATTAAATACCCCTTCATAATAAAAGTATTGGATGCAAGGGACATATCTAAACACAGTAAAGCAATATACAGCAAGCCAATAGCCAACATTAAATTCAATGCAAATAAAGTTAGAGCAATTCGACAAAAATCGGGGACTTTACAAGGCTGTCCACTCTCTCTATATCTATTCAATTTAGTATTTGAAGTTCTAACTAGAGCAGTAAGGCAACTACTAAAGAGATCAAGTGGATACAAATTGGAAAGAAAGAAGGCAGAGTAGTGCTATTTGCAGATATGATAGTATACATAGGTGACCCCCAAAACTGTACCAGCAATTATCCTACAGCTGATAAACACTTTCAGTGAAATGATTGGAAACAAAATTATCTCAAATAAATTAGTAGCCCTCCTGTATACAAATGATAAATGATCTGAGGGAAAAAACAAGGATGTAAAACCCTTCAGAATACCAACAAATAATATAAAATATCTTGGGTTACTCTAATCTAGCACATGAGAATACTATATGACGAGACCTTCTTCAAAGAAAGAAATTGGAGAAGGTATCAAGCGAGGGAAAGATCTCCCATTTTCATGGATTTGAAGGATTAGCAGAGCAAGACTGACTGGCAATCTTACCAAAAACAATCTACAGATTTAACACAACCGCCATCAAAATCCCACCACAGTATTTTACCTCTGAAAAAACAATACTCAACTTCATATTGAAAAACAAACAATAACCCAAGGATAGAGAAAACAATCCTGTAAACTAAAAGAACTTCTGGATGTATCGCTCTCCCTGATTTCTACCTCTACTACAGAACTATAGTAATAAAACAGCACAGTATTAGCTTTAAAACAGACAGGTAGATCAATAGAATTGAGTCAAAGACCCAGATATAAATCCATACATCTATGAACCTCTGAATTTTCTTTAACAAAGGAGCCAAAACTATACAATGGAAAAAAGAAAGCATCTTCAACAAATACTGCTGGCATAACTGGATTTCAGCATGTAGAAGAATGCAAATATATCCATATCTATCACTTTGCACAAAAATCAAGTCTAAGTGGATAAAAGACCTCAGCATAAAACCAGAATTCACTAGAAGAAAAACTGAGGAATGTCCTTGAACACATTGGCACAGGAGACAACTTCCTTAACAGAACACCACTAGCATACACTGAGATGAACAATTAATAAATGGGAACTCATGAAACTGAAAATCTTCTGTAAGGGAAAGAACACTGTCAATAGGACAAGACTTCAGTCTACAGATGGGAAAAGATCTTCACCAACCCCACATCTGACAGATGGATGATTTCCAAAATATATAAAGAACTTAAGAAACTAGACATAAAAAATAATCTGATTAAAATGGGGTACATATATAAACAGAGAATTCTCAATGGAGGAATCTCAAACAGTAGGGATAAAAAAAAAAACAAAATGACCCTGAGACTCCATGTTATATCTGTTAGAATAGCTAAAATAAAAAACACAAGCAACAGCTTATGCTGGAGAGGATGTGGAACAAGAAAAACACTCCTCCATTGCTGGTGGGAGTGCAAACTTGTACAGCCACTTTGGAAATCAATATGACAGGTTCTCAGAAATTTGGCAATTAATCTACCTCAAGAACAAACTATACCAATTTCGGCATACACCCAAAGGGCACTCCATCCTACCACAAGGACACTTGCTCAGCTATGTCCATACCATCTTTATTCATAATAGCCAAAAGCTGGGGAAAACCTAAATGCCCCTCAACCAAAATATGGATAAAGAAATCATGTTACATTTACATAATGGAATATTACTCAACTGTTAAAACAATGACACCATTAAATTTGAAGGCAAATGGATAGAAATAGAAAAATCACCCTGAGTATAATAACCCGGACTCAGAAAGACAAGTATGGTATGTACTCACTTATAAGTAGACTTATCAGCTCTAAAGTAAAGGGAATCCATACTAATAATCCACAGACCGAGAGAGACTAGGTAACAAAGAAGGCTCAGGGGGGCATGCTAGGATCTCTCTGGGAAGGGAAAATAGAAGGGATCTTATGGGTGGACTAGGGACAGGTGTCGATGGAAATATGAGGGGCCAGGTTGGGGACCAGAGTGAATAGGAAAGTACTGAAAGAGAAGACTGGAAAGGGGCGCCATTTTGAGGTCAGATAGAAACCTAGTGCAAAGGAACTCCCAGGAATATAAAAGGATGACTCCAACCAAGATTCCTAGCAATAGCAGACATGTTGATCCGGCAGGACTTCAAATGGATGGGACATAACCTTTGAGCTACAGTCTGTTCTGCCTATGGGATGTGCTGGGGTAAGGGTGGCTCAGAGTTTGTGGGAGTGGCCAACCACACAAACTGAGACCCATAATAAGCATGGGCCCACCTTGACACTGGCAAGAATGCTAGGACCCAGAGGCTGGATGGCACAGGGGCCTAAGAAAGAAGCAAACATGGCTGGAGAAGAAGATGTTGATGTAATGATGCTTAAAGATACTCTCCTGTACTCATAGATTGGTCCCTACCCCAACAACTGTCAATAGAGAGCATTCATCCAGTAACTGATAGAAGCAGACACAGAGACCCACAGATAAACATTAGGCCAAACTTGAGGAATCCTGCTAAAGATAGGGAAGAAGGATTGTAGGAGCCAGCAGGGTCATGGGAGCTCACAGAAACTGAACCAAAAGCCAGGGACTCTGCATGGGACTGACCTAGGCACTAGGCATATATGTGACAATTTTCTACCTTGGTGTTCTTATAAGACTACTAATAGTAGGAGCACAGGTTACCTCTGACTCTTTTTCTGACTTTTAGAACCCTTTTTTCTCATATTGGGTTGCCTTTCACAGTCTTGATACAAGGGAAGTGATTACTTTTACTGCAACTTGATATACCTTGTTTTGTTGAAATCCATAGGAGGCCTGCACACTTGTGAACAGAAGTATATTGGGAGACAGAAGGGAGGTGTGGGGAGGGGATGGGAGGAAAGGAGGGAGTTGAAACTTTAGTCAAGATGTAAATAAATAAAATTTTAAAAATAAAAAATAAAGTTGTAGTGCATTTACAAAATGGAACATTCTTCAGCTGTTACAAAAATGATATCATGAAACTAGCCAGAAAATAGATGGAACTAGAAAAGATCCATGGAAAAAAAGAAAGCATCTTCAACAAATACTGCTGGGTAATAATACTGATTGAGATAACCCAGACACAGAAAGACAAACATGGCAAGTATTCACTTTTGAATGGATTTATCTTTTAAGTAAAGCATAATCATTTTCTAATGCACAGATTCAGAGAGGCTAAATAACAAGGAGGGCTCAAAGGGGAACAGATGGATGTCCTTGGGAAGTAGGAATAGAATACATTTCTCCAGGAAGACTGGGGACAGCTGGGGATGGCAACAAGAGGGATTAGATGGGTGGAACAGAATGAGAGAGCACCAAGCAAGATGACTGGAATTTGGGATATTGCAGAGGTGATGTGGAAGCCTAGTGTAGTGGAAAGTCTCTGGAACTTGCATTGGTGACTCAAGCAAAGACCAGACAAAGGTTAACTCTTGAATCCCAGACATCAGCCTGGGAATCCAGCATGGGACTGATCAAAACCCCCCTGAATCTGGGTGTCAGTGAGGAGGCCTAGGGAATCTATTGAGCCTTGGGCAGCAGATCAGTACCCATCCCAAGTATACACACGGACTTTGGACTCCCATAGAACAATGTGAGGTGCACTCTCACCCTGAACTCTTGGGGGAGGGTCTAGGCCCTGCCCTATATGAAATGACAGACTATGGACACCCCCATGGAGGGCCTCACCCTCCTT
Source organism: Mesocricetus auratus (assembly GCF_017639785.1). Taxonomy (NCBI): domain Eukaryota; kingdom Metazoa; phylum Chordata; class Mammalia; order Rodentia; family Cricetidae; genus Mesocricetus; species Mesocricetus auratus. Next base: position 55,538,192 of record NW_024429188.1, on the reverse strand, counting down.
GGGGGAATGAGGGGATAACGGGGGGGGGGGGGGTTGGGGGGATGGCACGGGAGGAGGGGAGGGAAAGGGAGAGGGACCTGGAACTGACTTGTGAAGCAACCTTGTTTCTTATCTAAATTTAAACTGGAAAATAAAAAAAAGACTTCTATTAATAGGGGAAATTGAGCCTGAACCAGCCATCTCTAGTAACCATGAAAGGTATCCAGTGGTGGAACAGGGATGTCAACCCAGCCAGAAAAGCTTCAATCTATAATTTTCCCACCTGAAAGATGTGCTGAGTTATTGTGGAACAGAATGTGTGGCAGTGGCCAACCAATGACTGATCCAACTTGAGGCCCACATCAGAGGGATAGCTCATACCTGACACTGCCTGAGTGGCCAGGAACAAGAGGCTGGATATCCCAGAGAACTAGAATAGAACAAATCACAACTGGCAAATTAATTAATTTATCAACAAAATGTTTCCTAATGTTATTCTGCTATACTCATAGATTGGTGCCTAGACCAATTGTCATCAGAGAGGTTTTGTCTAGCAAGTGATGTGGCCAGATACAGAGACTTACCCCCAAATACTAGGCAAAGCTCAAAGAACTCGCACAGAAGAGGAGAAGGAAAGATTGTAGGAGACAGAGGTGTCAAGGACACCAGGAGAACACATTCCACAGAATCAACTAAGTAAAACTCATAGGGTCTCACAGAGACTGAAGCCTCAATTATACACCCTTAATAGGTCTGATCTAGGTCCTCTGAATATATGTTGTGGATGTTTAGCTTGGTGTTTGTGTGGGAGTGGACTGTGCCTCTGACTCTTTTACCTATTCTTGGAACCCTTGATCTTAGATATTCTGATGGGTGTAAAATGAGATCAAAAAGTAGTTTTGATTTGTGTTTTCCTGATGACTAAGGATTTTGAACATTTCTCTGAGGTTTTCTCTGTCACTTACATTTTCTTTATTGAGATTTCTCTGTTTATATCTGTACCCCATTTTAACTGGATTATTTGTTTTCTTGACATCTAATTTTTTGAGTTCTTTAATATTTTGGACATTAACCCTGTCTCAAATGTACAGTTGCCACTCTGTCCAAATATGTACTTTGCTGTGCAGAAGCTTTACAGTTGTAGGAGGTCTCATTAATTAATTGTTGATCTTAGAGCCTGTGTTAACAGTCTTTTGTTCAGAAAGTCTTTTCCTGTGCCAATGAGTTAGCTCAAGGATATTCCCCATCTTTCTTCATGTCCAGTGTATCTTGGTTTATGTTGAGGTCATTGATCCCTTTTCAATTGACTTTTGACCTGGATAGTATCTGTTTAAATTCTTCTATACCATATCATCCAGTTTGACAAGTATCATTTGTAGAAGATTATATTTCTTTTTTGTTTTTTAGTTTAGTTTTGTTCTGGTGTATATTTTTGGCTTCTTTATCAAAAAACCAGGTGTCCATAGGTGTATGAATTTATGTCTCTATTTTCAGCTTAATTCCATTGACCAACATGTCTGCTTTGTGCCAATACAATGTTGTTTTCATTACTATATCTCTGTAGTACTAAAGACAGCCAGCAGGACTTGTATTATTCAGGACTATTTTATCTGTGTTGGGTTTTTTTTTGCTTCCATAAGAAGCTGATATTTGTTCTTTCAAGATCTGTCAAGAACTGTGTTGGAATTTTAATGGGGAATGCATTGGATCCATAGATTGCTTTTGACATGGAGGGCACTTTTACAATATTAATCCTACAAATCCATGCAAATGGGAGATCTTTTTATCCTCTGATATCTTCTTTTTTTTAATTTTATTTTCCAGTTTAAATTTAGATAAGAAACAAGGTTGCTTCACAAGTCAGTTCCAGGTCCCTCTCCCATTCCCTCCCTCCCTCCCGAACCCTCCCCCCCCCCCCCGTTATCCCCTCATTTCCCCAGGGAGGGTGAGGCCCTCCATTGGGGTGTGCATAGTCTGTCATTTCATATAGGGCAGGGCCTAGACCCTTCCCCAAGAGTTCGGGGTGAGAGTGCACCTCACATTGTTCTATGGGAGTCCAAAGTCCCTGTGTATACTTGGGATGGGTACTGATCTGCTGCCCAAGGCTCAATAGATTCCCTAGGCCTCCTCACTGACACCCCCATTCAGGGGGTCTTGATCAGTCCCATGCTGGCTTCCCAGGCTGATGCCTGGGATTCAAGAGTTAACCTTTGTCTGGTCAGCTGTTTCTGGGGGTTAAACCAGCCCAGTCTTAATCCCTTTGATCATCAGTCCTCCCTCTCTGTTACTGGCTTTCTTGAGTTCAGCTCAGTACTTAACCAAGGGAGTCTGCCTCTTCTTCGATCAGCCACTAAATAAAGTTTCTGTTTCCCAGACTCTCTGGCCATAGGATTGAAGGCTGGCACTCCCCAGATCTCTGTCTAAAATCCATATATGAGAGAGTACATGCCATGTTTCTCTTTTTGTGACTGGGTTACCTCACTCAGGATGGTTTCTTCTAGTGTCATCCATTTGCCTGCGAATCTCATGATTCCATTATTATTTTTTTTTTTGCTGAATAGTACTCCATTGTGTAGATGTACCACATTTTCTCTATCCACTCTTCAGGTGAGGGACATCTAGGTTGCTTCCAAGTTCTGGCAATTACAAATAAAGCTGCTATGAACATAGTGGAACAGACATCTTTGTTGTATGAATGGGCATCTTTTGGATATATGCCTAAGAGTGGAGTTTCTGGGTCTTGTGGTAGGTTTATTCCCATTTTTCTGAGGAATCTCCATACTGATTTCCAAAGTGGCTGAACCAGTTGGCACTCCCACCAGCAATGGAGGAGTGTCCCCCTTTCACCACATCCTCTCCAGCATAAATTGTCATTGGTGTTTTTGATTTTAGCCATTCTGACAGGAGTGAGATGGTATCTGAGAGTTGTTTTGATTTGCATTTCCCGGATGGCTAAGGATGTTGAGCACTTTCTCAAGTGCCTCTCAGCCATTTTAGACTCCTCTATTGAAAACTCTCTATTTAGTTCTGCAGTCCACTTTTTAATAGGGTCCTTTTGTGTTTTGGAGATTTGCTTCTTGAGTTCTTTGTAAATTTTGGAGATCAACCCTCTGTCAGATGTGGGATTAGTGAATATTTTTTCCCATTCTGTGGGCTGCCTTTTTGTCTTGCTGACTGTGTCCTTTGCTTTACAGAAGCTTCTCAGTTTCAGTAGGTCCCATTTATTAATTGTTGATCTCACTGTCTGTGCTACTGGTGTTATGTTCAGGAAGCTGTCTCCTGTACCAATTCGTTCAAGGGTACCACCCACTTTCTCTTCTAAGAGGTTCAGTGTGGCTGGATTTATGTTGAGGTCTTTGATCCATTTGGACTTAAGTTTTGTGCATGGCGATAAACATGGATCAATCTGCATTCTTCTACATGCCAGTCTCCAATTATGCCAGCACCATTTGTTGAAGATGCTTTCTTTATTCCATTGTATATTTTTAGCTTCTTTGTCAAAGATCAGATGTTCGTACGTGTGTGGGTTAATACCCGGATTTTCAATTTGATTCCATTGGTCTACCTGTCTATTTTTGTGCCAATACCAAGCTGTTTTCAGGACTATAGCTCTATAATAGAGCTTGAGGTCAGGGATGGTGATGCCTCCGGACGTTGCCTTGTTGAACAGGGTTGTTTTGGCTATCCTGGGTCTTTTGTTTTTCCATACAAAATTGATTATTGTTCTTTCAAGGTCTGTGAAGAATTGTGCTGGGATTTTAATGGGGATTGCATTGAATCTGTAGATTGCTTTTGGCAGGATTGCCATTTTTACTACATTGATCCTACCTATCCAAGAGCATGGGAGATCTTTCCATTTTCTGAGGGCTTCTTTAATTTCTTTCTTTAAAGATTCAAAGTTCTTATGATACAGGTCTTTCACTTGTTTGGTTAGCGTTACCCCAAGGTATTTTATGTTGTTGGTGGCAATTGTAAAGGGTGATGTTTCTCTGATTTCTCTTTCAGCCCTTTTATCATCTGTATATAGTAGGGCTACTGATTTTCTTGAGTTGATCTTGTAGCCTGCCACTTTGCTGAAGGTGTTAATCAGCTGTAAGAGTTCCCTGGTAGAGTTCTTTGGGTCATTGATGTAAACTATCATATCGTCTGCAAACAGTGAAAGTTTGACCTCTTCCTTCCCAATTTGTATCCCCTTGATCCCCCTTTGTTGTCGTATGGCAATAGCTAGAACTTCAAGTACCATGTTGAAAAGGTAGGGAGAGAGTGGACAGCCTTGTTTTGTTCCTGATTTTAGAGGAATTGCGTTGAGTTTCTGTCCATTTAGTTTGATGTTGGCTGTTGGTTTGCTGTATATAGCTTTTATTATGTTTAAGTATGTCCCTGTTATCCCAGATCTCTCCAAGACCTTTATCATGAAGGGGTGTTGGATTTTGTCAAAGGCTTTTTCAGCATCTAGTGAGATGATCATGTGATTTTTGTTTTTCAGCTTGTTTATATGGTGGATTATGTTGATGGATTTTTGTATGTTGAAACATCCCTGCATCCCTGGGATGAAACCTACTTGATTGTGGTGAATGATTGTTTTGATGTGTTCTTGGATCCGATTTGCCAGTATTTTATTGAGTATTTTTGCATCAATGTTCATGAGGGATATTGGTCTGAAGTTCTCTTTCTTAGTTGTATCTTTGTGTGGCTTGGGGATCAAGGTTATTGAAGCCTCATAGAAAGAGTTTGGCAAAGACCCTTCTGCTTCTATTGTGTGGAACACTTTGAGAAGAATTGGTATAAGCTGTTCTTTGAATTTCTGGTAGAATTCTGCAGTGAGGCCATCTGGACCTGGGCTTTTTTTGGTTGGGAGACTTTTGATGACAGCTTCTATTTCCATAGGGTTATAGGTCTATTTAAATTGCTTATCTGTTCTTGATTTAATTTTGGTAATTGATAGCTGTCCAGGAAGTCATCCATTTCCTTTAAATTTTCGAATTTTGTGGAGTACAGGTTTTCAAAGTATGACCTAATGATACTCTGGATTTCCTCAGAGTCTGTTGTTATGTCCCCCTTTTCATTTCTAATTTTGTTAATTTGAGTGTTCACTCTCTGCTGTTTGGTAAGTTTGGACAAAGGTTTGTCTATCTTGTTGATTTTCTCAAAGAACCAACTCTTCGTTGCATTGATTCTTTGTATTGTTTTCCTGGTTTCTACTTTATTGATTTCAGCCCTCAATTTGATTATTTCCTGGTGTCTACTCCTCCTGGGGGAGTGTGCTTCTTTGTGTTCTAGAGCTTTCAGCTGTGATGTTAATTCTCTGGTATAACTGTTCTCCTGTTTCTTCATGTGAGGACTTAGCGCTATGAACTTCCCCCGTAGCACTGCTTTCATAGTGTCCCATATAGGTTTGGGTATGTTGTGTCTTCATTCTCATTGAATTCGAGGAAGTCTTTAATTTCTTTTTTTATTTCCTCTTTGACCCAGGGATGGTGCAGTTGAGCATTATTCAATTTCCATGAGTTTGTAGGTTTTCTGCAATTTGTGTTGTTGTTGAATTCTAATTTTAAAGCATGGTGGTCTGATAAGATGCATGGAGTTATTCCAATTTTTTTGTAGCTGCTGAGGTTTGCTATGTTGCCAAGTATGTGGTCGATTTTTGAGAAGGTTCCATGTGGTGGTGAGAAGAAGGTATATTCTTTTTTATGTGGATGAAATGTTCTATAGATATCTGTTAAACCCAGTTGGGTCATTACTTCTGTTAGACCTTTTGCTTCTTTGTTGAGTTTCTGTTTGGTATTCCTGTCTAGTGGTGAGAGTGGTGTGTTGAAATCTCCCACTATAACTGTGTGGGGCTTTAGATGAGATTTAAGTTCTAATAATGTTTCTTTAACGAATGTGGATGCCTTTTAATTTGGGGCATAGATGTTCAGGATAGACACTTCATCTTGGTGGGTTTCACCTGTGATGAGTATGTAATGACCCTCTGATATCTTCTTTAATTTCCTTCTTCAAGGTCTTAAAGTTTTTACAGGTTCTTAAAGTTTTAATTATACAAGTATTTCACTTTCGTGGTTAGAGTTCCCCCAAGATATTTTATATTATTTGAAGCTATTGTGAAAGGTGGTGTTTCCTGATTTCTTTCTCAATCCATTTGTCATTTCTTTATAGGAGAAATACTTGTTTTATGAGTTCATTTTGCATCCAGCTACTTTGCTGAAAGTGTTTATTGGCTGTAGGAATTTACTGGTGGAATTTCTAGAGTCACTCATATGTACTATCATATAATTTGTAAACAACTACCCTTCTATCTTTCTTATTTCCTTCTTTCATTTGTATCTTTTATCTCCTTCAGTTGTCTTATTGCCTTAGATAAGACTTAACTATTGTATTGAACAGGTAAGGAGATATTTGCCAACCTTGTTTTGTTCCTGGTTTTAGTGAAATTGCTTCGAATTTCTCTCCATTTAGGTTGATATTGGCTATATGCTAGCTGTAAACTGCCTTTATAATGTTTAGGTATGTGTCCAGTATTCCTAATCTCTTTATGAATTTTATCATGAGGGGTTGTTGGATTTTTTTCAAAGGCCTTTTCCACATCTAATGAGATGACCATATATTTTTTATTTCCAATTTGTTTATATGACAGATTATGTTTACCAATTTACAGTTGTTGAACCATCCTTGCATCTCTGGGATAAAGCCTACTTGTTTATGATGGATGATCCTTGGATTAGGTGTGCAAATATGCTATTGAAAAATTTTCTATGCATGTTAATTTGCAGATTTTTATTATTTGGGGTATTCTTTATTGATTCTATTTCCATCTTCAGGTTTTAAAATCTTTTAACCTGTTACTTCCATTGTTTGGCTATATTTACACAGATTTCTTTAAGTGAATGATTCACTTTTTATTTTTTTATCTTTTATATTTACATTATAAACAAGCTTGCTTCACATGTAAATCAAAGATGAAGCCCTCCATGGAGGATCTCCAGAGTCTGTCATTTCATCCAGGGCAGGCCCTAGGCCCTCCCCCATGTGTCCAGATTGAGAGAGCATACCTCAATGTGGGATGGGCTCCCAAAGTTAATTTGTATGCCAGGAATAAATACTGATCTACTACCCAAGGCCCCATAGATTGCCTAGGCCTCCTCACTGACACGCACATTCAGGGATTCTGGATCAGTTCAACGATGGCCTCTCAACTATCAGTCTGGGGTCCAAGAGCACCCCCTTGTTCAGGTCAGGTGTCTCTTGGTTTCACCAGCCCAGTCTTGACCCCTTTGCTCATCACTCCTCCCTCTCTGCCACTGAGTTCCAGGAGTTCTGTTCAGTGTTAAGTTGTGACTGCCTCTGCTTCCATCAGCCACTGGATGAAGGTTCTAGGATGGCATATAAGATAGTCATCAAACTCATTATGAGGGAAGGGCATTTAAGGTAGTCTCTTCATTATTGCTTAGTTTGCCAGTTGGTGTCATCCTTGTAGATCTCTGGAAATCTCACTAGTGCCAGATCTCTCCTTAAACCTATAATGACTCCCTCTATTATGGTATCTTTCATCCTGCTCTCCTCTGTTCTTCCCCTGACTCAAACTCCCTGCTCCCCCATGTCCTACTCTCGCCTCCACCTCTCTCCCTCTCTTTTTCCCAGCTCCCTCTCCCATTCCCCATACTCCCAATCTGCTCAGGAGATTTTCCCCATTCCCCTGCTCTGGGGTACCATGCATATGTCTCTTAGGGTCTTCCCTGTTTCCTAGACTCTCTGGCAGTGGGACTGCAGGCTGGCACATCCCTGATCTATATCTAAAATCCATATAAGGGTGAATACAGCTGTCCTTGCCCTGTGTTTAAGGTGAGTGGAGGCACTACTCTGAGCCCCAACTCCCTACACCCTCCTTCTCTGTCTCTCTGGTTTTTTTCTACACCTAGAGAGGACCTGCCCTGCCTGGATCACCCTGAGTCTGGCCACACCTCAGTCTTCAGTGCCTTCCTGTCCTTGCCATGTGCTTAAGAAAGGACCTGCCCTGCCTAGAAGGATCACCCTGACTCTGCCCACACCTCAGTCTTCATTGCCTTCTGGTCCCTGCCCTGTGCTTAAGGTAAGTGGGGGCCCTGCTCTGAGCCCCAACTCCCTACACCCCTGGCTCCATCTCCCTGGTCATTTTCTGTGCCTAGAGAGGAACTGCCCATCCCAGAAGGATCACCCTGAGTCTGGCCACACCTCAGTCTTCAGTGCCTTCTGGTCCTTGTCCTGTGCTTAAAGTGAGTGGTGGCCCCACTCTGAGCCCCAACTCCCAACACCCCCCTGCTCCATCTCCCTGGGTGTTTTCTACCCCTAGAGAGGACCTGCCCCACCTGGAAGGATCCCCCGGAGTCTGCCCACACTTCAGCCTTCAGTGCCTTCTGGTCCTTACCCTATGCTTAAGACTTCAGTCCTTTCTGGTCCTTGCCTGGTGCTTAAGGAAAGGAAGAGACCCCATGAGCCACCTCTGAAAGAAAGGATGGGAAGAAGGCAATATAAAAGCACAGCCAATAACACAAGAACCAATATGACACCACCAGAGTCTAGAAACTTTACACCAGCAAGACCAGAACATACCAACAGAAAAGAATGACCTTCAAAACAACCTCCTGTAAATAATAGATGCCCACAAAGAGGATATGAGAAAATCCCTTAAAGTAATGGAAGAAAACACAAACCAAAAATACAAGAAATCAACAAATCTCTTAAAGAAAGCAAGGAAAGCCAAGAAGAAAACAATCAAACAGATGAAGGAAACAACTCAAGACCTGAAAGCCAAAATGGAGACAATAAGAAAAACACAAACTGAGGTAATGCTGGAGATCAAAAAGCTTAATAAACAATCAGGAACTACAGATGCAAGCATAACTAACAGAATACAAGAGATGAAAGACAGAATCTCATGCACTGAAGATAAATTAGAGGAAATAGATTCATCAGCAAGAGAAAGTCTTAAGTCCAACAAATCCTTAACACAAAATATCCAGGAAATATGGGACACCATGAAAAGACCAAATCTAAGAATAATAGGTATAGAAGAAAGTGAAGAATCCCAGGTCAATGGTGCAAAAACCATATTCAACAAAATCATAGAAGAAAACTTTCCCAACCTGAAGAATGAGATGCCTATGAAACACAAGAAGCTTACTGAACATCAAATAGACTGGACCAAAAAAAGGAAGTCCCCTCGCCACATAATAATCAAAACACCAAACATACAGAATAAAGAACGAATATTAAAAGCAGCAAAGGAAAATTGCTAAGTAACATATAAAGGCAAACCTATCAGAATTACACCCGACTTCTCCATGGAAACTATGAAAGTCCTGGATAGATGTTCTACAAACACTAAGATATCACAGATTCCAGCCCAGACTGCTATTTCCAGCAAAACTCTAGATCACAATAGATGGAGAAAACAAGATATTACATGACCAAACCAGATTTATGCAATATGTATCCACAAATCCAGCCCTACAGAAAGTTCTAGAAGGAAAACTCTGACCCAAGGAAGTTAACTACACTCAAAATAACATGGGCAATAGATAATCTAACTTTACCAGAAATCAGAAATAGGAGAAAAAACTCACACACAAAACCCCCACCACAGAAGGATGCAAAGCAAACAAGAATCAACAATCAATGGTCATTAATATCCCTGAATATCAACTGTCTTAACTTACTTATAAAAAGACACAGGCTGACAGAATGGATATGAAGACAAAATCCATCCTTCTGCTGCATACAAGAAACACACCTCAATTTCAAAGACAGATGCTACCTCAAGGTTAAGGTTTGGGAAAAGACTTTCTAATCAAATGGACATAAAAAGCAAGCAGGTGTAGCTATCCTAATATCTAACAAAATAGACTTCAAATTAAAATTAATCAAAAGAGATGAAGAAGGATATTTCATATTCATCATAGGAAAAATCCATCAGAAAGAAGTCTCAATTCTGAACATGCATGCCCCAAATATAGAGGCACCCATGTTCATAAAAGAAACAGTACTACAACAGAAATCACACATGAAACCCCACACACTTATAGTGGGAGACTGCAACACCCCACTCTTACCACTGGACAGGTCCACCAGACAGAAACTTAACAAAGAAACAATGGAAATAACAGAAGTTATCACCCAATTGGGTTTAACAGGCATCTATAGAACATTCCACTTAAACAAAAAAGAATATATCTTCTTCTCAGCACCACACAGAATCTTCTCTAAAATCGACCACATACTTGGCAGTAAAGCAAACCTCAACAGATACAAAAAAATTAGAATAACCCCCTGTATACTTTCAGAACTACCACGGCTTAAAATTAGAATTCAATGTCAACACAAATTGCAGAAACCTCACAAACTCATGGAAATCAAACAATGCTCAATTGCATCACCCCTGGGTAAAGAAAGAAAGAAAAAAAGAAGGAAAGAAAGAAAGAAAGAAAGAAAGAAAGAAAGAAAGAAAGAAAGGGAAAGATGATGGGGGAAGTCCTGTGTATATGTCAATAAAGCACTGTTGGCCAATAGGGAACCAAGATAGGTAGGGACTAGGAGTCCAGGAGGACTCTGGGAAGGAGAAACACAGGAAGTCGAGATGTAACTGCCATGGGGTAGGAAGCCCAGAAATTTCCCCGGTAAGAGAAATACTTAGATTAACAATTATGGGGTAATTACTTAAGTCAGAGCTAGCCAGTAAGAAACAAGCAAGGCCAACAGCTTCATGATTAATATAGCCGCCTGTGTGTTTATTTGGGACTGATGTGGCTCTGGAAGCAGGCTGGCAGGAAGGCTTCTCTTTACATAATGGTGTTCAAAAGTGGATCATGAATTTCCATGTAGAATGACAAAAGCTTTAAAGGAATTTTAGAAACAAAAGAACGGAGAGAAGCACAGATTTTTGGTAGCAGCATTTTCTCAGGTGGGCTCTGTTTTGCTATCGACAAGCAGAGACTCATGCTATTCACTTAAGGGAGTCTTCCTGACTTAGCATAAGCAAAAAAAAAACAAAAAACAAAAAACAAAAAAAAACCCAGCAAGGTACTTTTAAGAGGTTCTGCTAATGATTGAAAGGTGTGTAAGCACAGCTGAAAGTGGCAGTGACCACATCTCCAAACCGGCAGCTGGAGTCACGCTTATGCCCGCCATCTTGGAAAAACAGCAGTTTAAACAGCTGCGGTTTTAACAGATAAGACACGTGGCCAGAAAAACATAAAGATTTACAGTAAAGTCAGACTTGGATGAAGAAAAACCTCTAAAGGTTTACAGTGTGTTTAAAAATACATGTAAGATTGAGAAAGAAAAAGAAACGACATAGTGGTAAATAAATAGAGAAGCCAGCTGTGATGGTGCAAGCTGGTAGGATTTACACCAGAGGCAGAGGCAGAGGCAGAGGCAGAGGCAGAGGCAGAGGCAGAGGCAGAGGCAGAGGCAGAGGCAGAGGAGGCAGAGGCAGAGGCAGAGGCAGAGGCAAGCAGATTTATAAAGAGACACCCGGTCTCAAAGAAATAAAGAAATAAAAGTATAATAATAGATAAATAAATAAGCCACATAAAGATGGAAAATACACAGAAAGTCTGGCTACTGTATGCTGTTGTGTTTTTCAGTTTTTTGATTGCTAAGGAAGGAACAACTGCTAAAGCACACTTGATTATAAATGCTGCTAAATTAATTCAACTTATATCTTTTGAAAATGCCTTGACTTCAAAATTTAAGTATAAAGATATGTTACTTGGAAAAGGAGTTTTTGTTTAGGTTTCTACAGAAAATGAAAAGCTGAGGATTCCTTCCAGGCTTCTGTGGTTTGATGAACCAAGACCCCCAGAAGCAGTGGACCAGATGATCCAACAATTGAAACAGCTAAGATGATGCAGTCTTACAGACCTCGAAAATAAGGACTTATACAAGTTTCTGAGTTTTGTCATGATCCCCATGGTATAAACAGCGCCCCCTTCCAGCACGAAGCAGTTTGGAATGAGCGACGTCCTAATTCCCATCTTGTTTATAAATCTTTGTTTTCAATTAAAATGGGTTGTTTATAATTGTCTAAGGATCACAGCCAATCTCTTTTTAATGGTAAAAAGGGGAATTATGGTATGGGTATGGTTTTTCATTTATTGATACAAATTCAAGGTTAATTTTGTGATGTGTATATTTCTCCACTTGATTAAGTATTGTGCTTATACTGATCTTTTAAAACATAAGGCATAATTGAATACAGAGTGTAGGTAATTACTTATAATAGTCAGAATTTATAGTTAGGTAAGTTAGGTTTTCTAGTTATACAGAGATATATTTGAAATAGATAGTCTTCAAACCTTTCAAAGACCTTCAGAAAATGGCATTTAAAATGATTTAGGGTTTTTCTTGACAATGAGAAATGTCTGCTCCTGGCAGTACCAATTACGTCTGAGAGGAAGATGGGCGTCAAAGAAACTTGTTATGGAGTTTGCTTTCAACATGGCAAGATTAGCTATTTGGCCAAGAAACTGCTCTTGCCTGGACTGCTTTACTGTTGCTGTATAAACTGGAAATGCAGGACCCACAGGAAAGTGACTGCTGAACTCAAATAGTCCTTCAGGGTTCCTGATTCATGGAATAGTCTACAAGACTTTCTGCAGGACACAGAAAAATGACTGACAGACTGCTGATGCAGATGGACAGTTTGAAATTTCCTGCTTTCCTAAGAAGTCTTCCAGACACACTGTGGCCTATGGGCTGAAGATGGATACCCCAACGTTACAGAGGAACTTTGGGTGACTGTCCACGCAGCAAGATGTCTCTGTCAATCCTAGTGTTTATGTATTATCCTTCTGTGGCCTTTGATGAAGTTGAAGGCAGATAGTTATAATTATAGTTGTCCTTAGTTATGATAAGAGATAAGCTACATATAGGACTTTGGACTCACAAGAATAGGATAGATAATATTTTCTTTAAATCTTGCTAAATATTGATAGACAAAATGTTGTAACTGTGTTCTTACTTGATAACTGTACTGTTATATATAATTTGACTATGTTAAAGTTAAGACCTTTCTTTTTGTTTAGACAGAAAAGAGGAGATGATGGGGGAAGTCCTGTGTATATGTCAATAAAGCACTTTTGGCCAATATGGAACCAAGAAAGGTGGGACTAGGAGTCCAGGAGGACTCTGGGAAGGAGAAACACAGGAAGTCGAGATGTAACCGCCATGGGGTAGGAAGCCCGGAAGTTTCTCCGGTAAGAGATATACTTAGATTAACAATTATGGGGTAATTACTTAAGTCAGAGCTAGCCAGTAAGAAACAAGCAAGGTCAACAGCTTCATGATTAATATAGCTTCCTGTGTGTTTATTTGGGACTGATGTGGCTCTGGAACCAGGCTGTCAGGAAGGCTTCTCTTTACAGAAAGACTTCCATAGAATTCTATGAAAACAAAAGTACAACATATCCAAACCTTTGGGATACTTTTAAAGCAGTTCTAAGAGGAAAATGCATAGCACTAAATGCCCACATGAAGAAACTGAGAAATTGCCACACTAGAGAATTAACAGAACACCTGAAAGCTCTAGAATAAAAAGAAGCAAACTCACCTAGGAGGAGTAGATGCCAGGGAAAAAAATCAAATTGAGGGCTGAAATCAATAAAGCAGAAACAAAGAATCAATGAAACAAAGACTTTGTTCTTTGAGAAAATCAAAAGATAGACAAACCTTTATCAAACCTAACCAAAATACAGAGAGAGAACATGTTAATTAACAAAAACAGAAATGAAAAAGAGAACATGACAACAGACACTGGGGAAATCCAAAGAATCATCAGATCATACTTTGAAAATCAGTACTCCACTAAACTGGAAAATATAAAGGAAATTGATGATTTTCTGGATAGATATCACTTACCAAAATTAAATCAAGAAGAGTTAAACAATTAAAACAGCCCTATAACCCCTAAAGAAATAGAAGCAGCCATAAAAAAACTTCCAACCAAAAAAAGTTCAGGGCCAGATGGTTTCAGTATGGAATTCTACCACAAATTCAAGGAAGAGCTAAGACCAATAGTCCTCAAACTGTTCCACACTATAGAAGCAGAAGGATCACTGCCAAATTCTTTTTACAAGGCTACAATTACATTAGTAGCCAAACCACACACAGACACAACCAAGATAGGGAATTACAGACCAATCTCACTCATGAACATTGATGCTAAAATACTGACAAATCAAATCCAAGAACATATCAGAAAAATCATACACCATGATCAAGTAGGCTTCATCCCAGGGAGGCAGGGATGTCTCAACATACAAAAATCCATCAATGAAATCTACCATATAAACAATCTAAAACAGAAAAGCCACATGATCATCTCACTATATGCTGAAAAACCCTTTGACAAAAAGCAACACCCCTTCATAATAAAGGTCTTGGAGAGATCAGGGATAACAAGAACATACCAAAACATAATAAAAGCTATATACAGCAAACAAACAGCCAGCATCAAACTAAATGGAGACAAACTCAAGGTGATTCCTCTAAAATCAGGAACAATACAAAGATGTCCACTATCTCCATATCTCTTCAATATTGTACTTGAAGTTCTACCTAGAGCAATAAGAAAACAAAAGGAGAACAAAGGGATACAAATTGGAAAGGAAGAATTCAAACTTTCACTATTTGCAGACGATATGATAGTCTACGTAAGTGACACAAAGAATTCTACCAGGAAACTCCCACAGCTGATAAACACCTTCAGCAAAGTGTCAGGAGACAAAATTAACTAAAAAAATCAGTAGACCTACTATATATAGACAATGAAGGGGATGAGAAAGAAATCAGAGAAACATCACCCTTTACAATAGTCACTAACATCATAAAATATCTTGGGGTAACTCTAACCAAACAGGTGAAAGTCCTGTTTAACAAGAACATTGAGTCTTTAAAGAAAAAAATTAAATAAGATACCAGAAAATGGAAAGATCTCCCATGCTCTTGGATAGGTAGGGTCAAAGTAGTAAAAATGGCAGTCTTACCAAAAGCAATCTACAGATTCAATGCAATCCCTATAAATACCAGCACAATTTTTCACCGACCTCAAAAGGGCAATCCTCAACATTATATGGAAAAACAAAAGGCAACCCTGTACAATAAAGGAACTTCCAGAGGCATCACCATCCCGGGCTTCAAGCTGTATTACAGAGCTATAGTCCTGAAAACAGCTTGGTATTGGCACAAAAATAGACAAGTAGACCAATGAAATCGAATAAAAGACCCTGATATCAACCCACACACCTTTGAACACCTGATCTTCGACAAAGATGCTAAAACTATACCATGTGGAAAAAAAAAGCATCATCAACAAATGGAGCTGGAGTAATTGGATGCTGGCATGTAAAAGACAACAGATAGATCCATATCTATCGCCATGCACAAAACTTAAGTCCAAATGGATCAAAGACCTTAACATCAATCTAGCCACACTGAATCTATTAGAGGAGAAAGTGGGAAGTACCCTTGAACAAATTGGTACAGGAGACCACTTCCTGAACATAGCACCAGGAGCACAGACACTGAGATCAACAATAAATGGGACCTCCTGAAACTGAAAAGCTTCTGTAAGACAAAGGACACAGTCAGCAAGAAAAAAGGCTACCCACAGATTGGGAAAAGATATTCACTAACCTCACATCTGACAGAAGGCTGATTTACAAAGTTAACAAAGAACTGAAGAAGCAAGTCTCCAGAACACCAAAGGATCCAATTAAAAAGTGGGCTACAGAACTAAATAGAGAATTCTCAATAGAGGAGTCCAAAATGGCCGAGAGACACCTGAGAAAGTGCTCAGCATCCTTAGCCATTAGGGAAATGCAAATCAAAACAAATCTGAGATACCATCTCACTCCTGTCAGAATGGCTAAAATCAAAAACACTAATGAGCAGCTGGAGAGGATGTGGAGAAAGGGGTAAAATCCTCCACTGCTGGTGGGAATGCCAACTTCTGCAGCCACTTTGGAGATTGGTATGGAGATTCCTCAGGAAAATGGAAATCAGTCTACTACAAGATCCAGCAATTCCACTCTTAGGCATATACCCAAAAGATGTACCCTCACACAATAAGGACATCTGCTCCACTATGTTCATAGCAGCATTATTTGTAATAGTCAGAACCTGGAAAGACCCTAGATGCATCTCAACTGAAGAATGGATAGAGAAAATGTGGTACATTTACACAATGAAGTACTACTCAGCAGAAAAAAATGGAATCTTGAAATGACCTTCCATAATAATGAGAATGATGTCTACCTTATATGCCACTCCTAGAACTCTCACCCAGTGGCTGATGGAGGCAGAGGCAGACACCCACAGCTGTGAACCGAATTGAACTCCTGGAACTCAGTTGCAAAGCAGAGTGATGACCAAAGGAATCAAGATGAGGCTGGCGAAACCCACAGAAGCAGCTGACTTAAACAAGGGGGAACACAAGGTCCCCAGACTGATCACTGAGGGGCCAGCATAGGACTGATCCTGACATATCTCCCCTGAAACTGGATGACAGAGAGGAGGCCTTGGCAATCTGTGGGACCTTGGAGAGTAGAGCAGTATTTATTCCTGGCATACAGAAGGACTCTGGGAACCCATACCACGTGGAGGGATGCTCTCTCAGCCTAGACACATGGGGAAGAACCTAGGTCCTTTCTGGGAGGATGTGACAGACTCTGAAAATCCCTCATGAAAGCCCTTGCCCCTCTCTGGGGAGCAGAGGGGGGATGGAGTGGGGGTGAGGGGTTGGGAGAATTGGGGGGTGGGGAGGAGGGGAGGGAGAGGGAACTGAGAGTGATGTGTGTAAAAAGTTAAATAAAACATATGAAAATAAATAAGAGTGAGTACATACTTTGTCTTTTTGTTACTGCGTTAACTTACTCAGGGTGGTTTCTTCTAGTGCTGTCCATTTGCCTTAAAATTTCAATATTCCATTGTTTTTTTTTCTGCTGAGTAGTACTCCATTGCATATATGTACCACATTTTCTCTATCCACTCTTCAGTTGAGGGGCTTCTAGGTTGCTTCCAGTTTCTGGCTATTACAAATAATGCTGCTATGAACATAATGGAACAGATGTCCTTGTTGTATGAATGTGCATCTTTTTGGTATATGACTAAGAGTGGAATTGCTGAGTCTTGTGGGATACTGATTCCCATTTTTCTGAGTGGATGCTTGCATGTAGAAGACTGCAGATAGATCCATGTCTATCGCCATGCACAAAAACTTAAGTAAAAATGGATCAAAGACTTCAACATAAATCCAGCCACACTGAACCTCTTAGAAGAGAAAGTGGGATGTATCCTTGAATAAATTGGTACAGGAGACTGCTTACTGAACATAACACCAGAAGCACAGACACTGAGATCAACAATTAATGAATGGGATCTCCTGAAACTGAGAAGTTTCTGTAAGTCAAAGGAAACAGTCAACAAGACAAAAAGGCATCCCACAGAATGAGAAAAGATATTCACTAACCCCACATCTGAGAGAGAGCTGATCTCCAAAATTTACAAAGAACGGATGAAGCAAGTCTCCAAAACACCAAAGGATCTAATTAAAAAGTGAGGTACAGAAGTAGAGAATTGCCACCAGAGGAGTCTAAAATGGCTGAGAAACACTTAAGAAAGTGCTCAACATTCTTGTCCATTATGGAAATGCAAATAAATACAACTCTGAGATACCATCTTATTCCTGTCAGAATGGCTAAAATCAAAAACACCATTGACAGTTTATGCTACAGAGGATGTGGAGAAAGGGGAACACTCATCCACTGCTGGCAACTTGTACAGCCACTTTGGATTCAATTTTACTTTAGGGGCCCACATAATATTATAAAGACTGTCTTAAGGTCCTTTTCTTGTGTTTTATCTATGTTAGAATATTCAGTACCAACAGATGTAGGGTGCCCTGGATCTATTGGAAATATATTGTTCTAACTTGTGCTTTTTGGCTCACATCTAGGCATCTTGGCTTGAGAAGATTGTAATTCTAGCTGATGATATCTAATCTTGTCTTTGTTGGGTGAGTATTTTGTGTGTGGTTTCTGTTGCTCTTTGTTTCTTGGGAGGGTGTGTTGGATGTGTGATGCCTGGTGGGAATTCCTCTGTGATTCTGCTAGGTGTGGTCACTATGAGTTAAGACTAAAATATATTTCTATGTATTGGGATTCATAGTTAGGCTACTTGCTTCCCATTCTGGATTGGCCTACATTTTCCCAGGGAATATCTTCTGGAGTTGAGGGCTGGGATAAAGCAGTGAGTAGGAAGACGAGAGATTGAAGGATGATCTTTATGATCCACTGGAGATGGGAAGATTGGGGATGGGGAGTTCCCATAGCTGGTCTACTACAGAGCTGGGGATGAGACTAGATGATTGGATTTGAGGAAAAAGAGAGGTGTGAAGACCTGAAGTTAGCCTACCTTCTTCCATGAATGGAGTGGCCTTCATATTTCCAGATAATTCCTGCTGCAGTGGGGCATAGAATAAATTATTGAGTGGTATAAAGAAAGGTTGATGGGGAAGATCTGTATGACCCACTAGATAGAGAGACAGGGGAGGGAGAGGAGGCAACATCAGGTGGACTACTACAGAACTGAGGGTGAGACTATGAGATTGGATTTGAAGGAGAGGAAGGAAAGATGAAGATCTATAGTTATCCTTCCTGCTTCCCTGGCTACCTGGCCATGGTTTCCAAAGGAATGTCTGCTGGCATTTGGGGATCAGATAACATGATGACTTGAGAGAGGGAAGGTTGAAAGAGAAGTCTATTTGATTCAGTGAAGATGGCATTAGAGAGGAAGGGTATGCCACTCCTACAGAGCTGGGCATGATTCCTGGGGATTTGACTTGGAGGAGAGGAGGGAGAGCTGAAGATATGCAGTTATGCTACCTGTTTCCTTGGCTTAAGTGCTGGCTTTCTATTTCTTAGTAGAATATATTTGTCGAGGATTTTGTCTATTTATTCAGCATTGTAAAATGTATTGTCATGTAACTGTTTATAAAATTCTAATGAAACATTGTGTTTCATTCTTTTAAGATAATGTCTTCCTGAGTAACCTGGGAAACCTTTTGACTTATCCTCCTGCCTCAACTTTTTTTTTTTTTTAATCATTTTTTATTTTAATTTTAAATAGCTTGTTTCGCATGTCAATCCCAGTTCCCTCTCCCTCCCCTCCTCCCGCACTCCCCTTCCACCCTCCCTCCCACCCTATTGCCAAATCCCTCCACATAGGGGATGTCTAGAGTCTATCATTTCACTCTTGGTAGGGTCAAGGCACTCCCCTAAGAGTCCAGGCTGAGAGAGCATCTCTCTTTGTGCCATAGGCACATGAAGACAGATTGTATACCAGGGATAGACACTGATCCACAGCTCAGAGCCCCATAGGTTGCCCAGGCCTTCTCACTGACACTCACTTTTGGGGGGACCAGATCAGTCCCATTCTGGCCTCCCCACTGTCGGTCTGGGGTCCAAGAGCACTCCCCTGTTCAGATCAGCCGTCTCTGCTGGTTTTGCCAGCCCATTCCTTGCCAATTTGCTCATCACTCCTCTCTCTCTGTCACTGGGTTCCTTGGGTTCAGTTCAGTGCTTAGTTGTGTGTTTGCCTCTGCTTCCATCAGTCCCAGGATGAAGGCTCCCGGATAGTTATAGACATCAAGTTCATTATCAGGAATGGGCATTCGAGGTGGTCCTTCCACTATTGCTTAGCTTGCCAATTGATGTTATACCTTTAGATCACTCGAGGTCACTCTGGTGCCTGATCTGTCTTCGATCCTATGATTCCCTCTTCCCCCTATTTTACCCCCACCCCCTCAACTTCCTGTTCCCCCATGACCCACTCCCTTCCTCTTTACCCCCTCTACTCTTCCCAGGTCCCACTACCCCCCCCCTCGCCCTGTTCCCCATCCATTCAGAGGATCTTGTCTCCATCCTCTTCTCTTGGGTTCTATGCATATATGCATATCTTTTAGGTTCTTTCCTGTTTCCCAGACTCTCTATCTGTGGAAGTGCAGACTGGCACTATCCTGATCCATATTTAAAATCCATATATGAGTGAGTACATACCATGTTTGTCTTTTTGCGACTGGGTTACCTCACTCAGGATGGTTTCTTCCAGTGCTATCCATTTCCCTGCGAATTTCAAGATTCCATTGTTTTTTTCTGCTGAGTAATACTCCATTGTGTAAATGTACCACATTTTCTCTATCCACTCTTCAGTTGAGGGGCATCTAGGTTGCTTCCAGGTTCTGGCTATTACAAACAATGCTGCTATGAACATAGTGGAGCAGATGCCCTTGTTGTATGAACCTGCCTCATTTGGATAAATGCCTAAGAGTGGAATTGCTGGGTCTAGTGGTAGATTAATTCCCATTTTCCTGAGGAATCTCCATACTGATTTCCAAAGAGGCTGTATGAGTCGGCATTCCCACCAGCAATGGAGGAGTGATCCTCTCTCTCCACATCCTCTCCAGCATAAATTGTCTTCGGTGTTTTTGATTCTAGCCATTCTGACAGGAGTAAGATGGTATCTCAGAGTTGTTTTGATTTGCATTTCCCTGATGGCTAAGGATGTTGAGCACTTTCTTAAGTGTCTCTTGGCCATTTTAGCCTCCTCTACTGAGAATTCTCTATTTAGCTCTGTACCCCACCTTTCAAGTGGATCCTTTGGTGTTTTGGAGACTTGTTTCTTGAGTTCTTTGTAAATTTTGGAGATTAGCCCTCTGTCAGATGTAGGGTTAGTGAATATCTTTTCCCATTCTGTGGCCTGCCTTTTTGTCTTTTTGATTGTGTCCTTTGCCTTACAAAAGCTTTTTAGTTTCAGAAGGTCCCATTTGTTAATTGTCGATCTCAGTGCCTGTGCCACTGGTGTTATGTTTAGGAAGTGGTCTCCTGTACCAACTCGTTGAAGAGTATCTCCCACTTTCTCTTCTAAAAGTTTCAGTGTGGCTGGATGTATGTTGAGATCTTTGATCCATTTGGACTTAAGTTTTGTACAAGGCGATAAACATGGATCTATCTGCAGTCTTCTGCATACCATTACCCAGTTATGCCAGCACCATTTGTTGAAGATGCTTTCTTTTTTCCACTGTACAGTTTTAGCTTCTTTGTCAAAAATCAGGTGTTCATAGGTGTGTGGGTTAAAATTAGGGCTTTCGATTCGGTTCCATTGGTCTACCTGCCTATTTTTGTGCCAATACCAAGCTGTTTTCAGGACTATAGCTCTATAATAGAGCTTGAAATCAGGTATGGTGATGCCTCCTGAAGTTCCTTTATTGTATAGGGATGTTTTGGCTATCCTGGGCCTTTTGTTTTTCCATATAAAGTTGATTAATGATCTTTCCAGGTCCTTGAAGAATTGTGATGGAATTTTGATAGGGATTGCATTGAATCTATAGACTGCTTTTGGCAAGATTGCCATTTTTATTATGTTGATCCTACCAATCCAAGAGCATGGGAGATCTTTCCATTTTCTGGTATCTTCTTTGATTTCTTTCTTCAAAGACACAAAGTTTTTGATATACAGGTCTTTCACTTCCTTGGTTAACATTATCCCCAGATATTTGATGCTGTTTTTGGCTATTGTAAAAGGTGATGTTTCTCTGATTTCTTTCTCAGTCACTTCATCATCTGTATATAATAGGGCCACTGATTTTTTGAGTTTACCTTGTATCCTGCCACTTTGCTGAAGCTGTTTATCAGCTCTAGGAGTAACCTTGCGGAGTTTTTTGGGTCACATATGTAAACTATCATATCATCTGCAAATAATGAAAGCTTGACTTCTTCTTTTCCTATTTGTATCCCCTTTATCTCCTTTTGTTGTCTTATTGCTGTAGCTAGAACTTCAAGTACAATATTGAAGAGATATGGAGAGAGTGGACAGCCTTGTCTTGTTCCTGATTTTAGAGGAATTGCTTTGAGTTTCTCTCCATTTAGTTTGATGTTAGCTGTTGGTTTACTGTATATTGCTTTTATTATGTTCAGGTACGTTCCTGTTATCCCTGATCTCTCTAGGACCTTTATCATGAAGGGGTGCTGGATTTTGTCAAAGGCTTTTTCAGCATCTAGTGAGATGATCATGTGGTTTTTCTTTCGCAGATTGTTAATATGGTGGATTACATTGATAGATTTTCTAATGTTGAACCATCCCTGCATTCCTGGAATGAAGCCTACTTGATCATGGTGGATGATTTTTCTGATGTGTTCTTGAATCCGGTTTGCAAGTATTTTATTGAGTATTTTTGCATCAATGTTCATGAGGGAAATTGGTCTATAGTTCTCTTTCTTAGTTGTGTCTTTGTGTGGCTTGGGTATCAAGGTAATTGTAGCCTCGTAGAAAGAGTTTGGCAGTGAGCCTCCTGCTTCTATAGTGTGGAATACTTTGACGAGTATTGGAATGAGCTCTTCTTTGAATTTCTGGTAGAATTCTGCACTGAAGCCATCTGGGCCTGGGCTTTTTTTGTTTGGGAGACTTTTGATGACTGCTTCTATTTCATTAGGGGTTATAGGTCTGTTTAGATTATTTATCTGTTCTTGATTTAGTTTTGGCAAATGATATCTATCCAGGAAATTGTCCATTTCCTTTAAATTTTCAAATTTTGTGGAGTACAGATTTTCAAAGTATGCCCTGATGATTCTCTTGATTTCCTCAGAGTCCGTTGTTATGTCCCCTTTCTCATCCCTGATTTTGTTAATTAGCATGTTCTCTCTCTGTCTTTTGGTTAGTTTGGACAGAGGTTTGTCTATTTTGTTGATTTTCTCAAAGAACCAACTCTTTGTTTCATTGATTCTTCTCAATGTTTTCCTGGTTTCTACTTGATTGATTTCAGCCCTCAATTTGATTATTTCCTGGCGTCTGCTCCTCCTGGGGAGTTTGCTTCTTTTTGTTCTAGAACATTCAGCTGTGCTATTAATTCTCTAGTATGACTGTTCTCCAGTTTTTTCATGTGGGCACTTAGTGCTATAAACTTTCCTCTCAGCACTGCTTTCAAAGTGTCCCATAAGTTTGTGTATGTTGTGTCTTCATTCTCATTGAAATCGAGGAAGTCTTTAATTTCTTTTTTTATTTGTTCCTTTACCCAGGGATGGTGCAATTGTGCATTGTTCAATCTCCATGAGTTTGTAGGGTTTCTGCGATTTGTGTTATTGTTGAATTCTAATGTTAATGCATGGTGGTCTGATAAGATGCAGGGGGTTATTCCAATTTTTTTGTATCTGTGGAGATTTGCTATGTTTCCTATTATGTGGTCAATTTTAGAGAAGGTTCCATGTGGTGCCGAGAAGAAGGTATATCCCTTTGTATTTGGGTGGAATGTTCTATAGATGTCTGTTAAACCCAGTTGGGTCATAACTTCTATTAATTCTTTTGTTTCTTTGTTAAGTTTCTGTCTGGAGGTCCTATCTAGCGGTGAGAGCGGAGTGTTGAAGTCTCCTACTATTAGTGTGTGAGATTTTATGTGCATTTTGAGCTTTAGTAATGTTTCTTTCACGAATGTAGGTGCCTTTGTATTTGGGGCGTAGATATTTAAAATCGAGACTTCGTCTTGATGTATTTTTCCTTTGATGAATATGAAGTGCCCTTCTTCATCTCTTTTGATTGATTTTAATTTGAAGTCTAATTTGTTAGATATTAGGATTGCTACGCCCGCTTGTTTCTTGGGGCCGTTTGATTGGAAGATCTTTTCCCAGCCCTTTACTCTGAGATAACGTCTGTCTTTGGTGTTGAGATGTGTTTCTTGTATGCAGCAGAAGGAAGGGTTCTGTCTTCGTATCCATTCTGCTAGTCTGTGTCTTTTTATAGGTGAGTTGAGGCCATTGACATTGAGGGATATTAATGACCATTGATTGGTGATCCTTGTTTGCGCTTGATTTATTGTTAGTGAAGTTATTTTGTGTAGTTTCTCCTCCCTTTTTCTTTTAGTGTTTTGTAAAGTATGATTCTATATTGCCTGTGTCTTTGTGAATGTAGTTATCTTCCTTGGCTCTAGGTTTTCCTTCTAGCATTTTCTGTAGAGCTGGATTCATGGATACGTATTGTTTAAATCTGGCTTTGTCATGGAATATTTTGTTTTCTCCATCTATGGTAATTGAGAGCTTTGCTGGATATAGTAGTCTGGGCTGGCATCCTTGTTCCCTTAGCGTTTGTAGGACATCTGACCAGGATCTTCTGGCTTTCATCGTTTCCATTGAGAAGTCAGGTGTAATTCGGATAGGTCTGCCTTTGTATGTTACTTGGCCTTTTTCCCTCCAAGACCCCAACCCCAGCGAGGCCAGCTTCAGCTTCAGCTGCAGTAAAGAAGGAGACCAGTGGAGACAGAAAGCCCCCACCAGCACCCACTGGAAGAAGAGATGGGAAGAAGACAGAATAAGAGATCACTCAGCAATAGAAACACCAACACGACCCCACCAGAATCCAGGGATCCAACACCAGCAAGACCTGAAAAGCACTACATAGATGAAGAAGAGGAGACAGACCTTAAAAATTATTTCATGAAGATGATGGAGAGCCTCAAGGAAGAAACGAGGAAATCCCTTAAAGAAATAGAAGAAAAAACAAACAAAAAAATCCATGAAATGGGGGAAAAATTCAAGAAATAAACAAATCTCTCAAAGAATCTAAAGAGCACCAAGAAAAAACAACCAAGAAAATTAAGGAAACAGCTCAAACAGTTGAAGGATTGAAAGCTGAAATAGAAACGATAAAGAAAACACAGAATGAAGGGATGCTGGAAATAGAAAAGCTCGGTAAACGGTCTGGAATCACAGATGCAAGCATCACCAATAGAATACAAGAGATAGAAGAGAGAATCTCAGGTGTTGAAGACTCATTAGAGGACATAGCATCGTCAACCAAAGAAAATCTCAAAACCAACAAATCCTTAACACAAAATATCCAGGAAATATGGGACACCGTGAAGAAGCCAAACCTGAGAATAATAGGTATAGAAGAAGGTGAAGAACTTCAACTTAAAGGTACAGAAAACATATTCAACAAAATCATAGAAGAAAACTTCCCTAACCTAAAGAAAGATATGCCTATGAAAGTACAAGAATCTTACAGAACACCAAATAGGCTTGACCAGAAGAAGAAGTCACCTCGCCATATAATAATCAAAACATCAAACCTACAGAGCAAAGAGAAAATATTAAGAGCAGCTAAAGAAAACTGCCTCAACTTTTGAAGTGCAAGGGATACAAGCTTGAGCTATCATGCCTCGGTGAACTTTTGTATATCTTTGATGTTAATTTCTCTCATCATCATTTCTAATTATATTTATTTGACTCCTCACTGTCTTTTTTATTGAGTCCATCTAAGGATATATTCTATGTATGCTTCATTGATTTTGTACTTTTTCTTCCTATTTTCATTCAGTTTCACTGTGATCTTTAACATTTTTTTCATTAAGCTAATTATAGGGTTGGTTTCTGTTTGTTTCAACAGTTTCTTTATATGCAGCAATAGGTTACTAATTTAGGGCTTCTTGTTTCCTTGAATTAGAAGTTGATTACTATAAACCTCCCTCTTTACTTCCCTCTTTTTCACTTGGCCACCAGCACATTTTAAATGTTATTCTAATCAGTACATTTTATATATTCATTTGTTTTCTTAGTAACTCTCTTTCATTATCACATAAGTATTCATTCTCAAGCATAAGCAAATGAAAAGAATATAAAGTATTTATATTTTGTATTGTTGCCTGATTTCCAATATTTTCCTTGTTCTATATTTTCTAGCATTGTAGCATACTGGCCAGAACAGATAGATACCTGATCTAATTTCAATAAAATACTCATGAGTTAATTTTAAACATAAAACAGGTTTCATGATGTGTTTGTATTTTTTATGTACAATGTTGTGCAACCTATAAATTAATGAGATTTTCTTCTTCCCCACAAATCTAATGACCTCAATAATTGTTTGGTTTTGATATTTGTGGACTCGCCATAATGATGAACGATCTCATGGACTTGGCATGGTGTGGTTTTTTCCTGCAGTAATTCTACACTTGATTTTTAATTATTAATAATGAACAAAGTCAGTTTATTCATAGTTCTGAGAGTGGGAGTGCCAGAGCCATAATAATTCTAGCATTTGGTGAGAGCTCTTGATGAGTTCTCACAAGGTAAGATTGTTAAGGGACGCTGAAGATATAAACCCTGTATTCTAATATAGAGGTAGACCTTCTTTTCCTTATTGATGATTGTGCACTCATATTGTTGTTCTCATTCAGTTGTCTAGAACCAACTCTGTTGGTTCTCCTGTATTGAATCAATCTGCTTGTTTGCATCTATATTAGTTATTTTTCTATTGCAGAGATGAAACACCATAACCAAGGCAACTTATAGAAAAGTTTATTGGGGCTTATGCATCCACAGGGTTATATATCTATGAGGCCAGAGCAGTCAGCTAAAGTAGCAGCTGAAAGCTCACATCTTTTTTATTCCTTTTTATTTAAATTAGAAACAAGTTTGCTTCACATGTCAATACCAGCTCCCTCTCCTTCCCTGCTTCCCTTGCCCAACCACCAGGCACCCCAGCCCCCCACCCAATCCACACTCAATGCCCCAGGGAGAGTGAGGCCCTCCATGGGGGATCTCCAGTGTTTGTAATTTCATTCAGGGCAGGGCATATGCTCTCCCCCATGTGTCCAGGCTGAGAGAGCATCACTTATTATGGGATGGACCCCCAAAGTCCATTTGTATGCTAGGGATACATACTGATCTACTACCTAAGGCCCCATAGATTTCCTAGGCCTCCTAACTGACACCCACATTCAGGGAGTCTGGATCAGTCTCATTCTGGCTTTCCAGCCCTCAGGCTGGGGTCCAAAAGCTCCCACAGGTTCAGGTCAACTGTTTCTGTGGGTTAAACCAGCCCAGTCTTGATCACTTTGCTCAACAGTCCTCCCTCTCAGTTGCTGGGTTCCAGGAGTTCAGTTCAGTGTTTAACTGTGGGTGTCTGCCTCTGCTTCCATCAGTCACTGGATGAAGGTTCTGTTTCCCAGACACTCTGGCAGTGGGATTGTAGCATGGCATTGCCCTGATCCACGTCTAAAATCCATATATGAGTGTGTACATACCCTGTTTGTCTTTTTATGATTGGGTTACCTCACTCAAGATGGTTTCTTCTAGTGCTTTCCATTTGCCTGAAAATTTCAAGATTCCTTTGTTTTTCCACTGAATAGTACTCCATTGTATAAATGTACCACATTTTCTCTATCTACTCTTTAGCTGAGGGGCATCTAGGTTGCTTCCAGGTTCTGGCTATTACAAATAATGCTGCTATGAACATAGTGGAATAGACATCCTTGTTGTATGAATGGACATCTTTTGGGTATATGACTAAGAGTGGAATTGCTGGGTCTTGTGATAGACTGATTCCTATTTTCCTGAAGAATCTGCATGCTGATTTCCAAAGTGGTTGTATGAGTTGCCACTCCCACTAGCAGTGGAAGAGTGTTCCCCTGTCTCCACATCATTTCCAGCATAAATTGTCATTGGTGTTTTTGATTTTAGCCATTCTGACAGGAGTAAGATGGTATCTCAGAATTGTTTTTATTTGCATTTCCCTAATGGCTAAGGATGTTGAGCACTTTCTTAAGTGTCTCTTGTCCATTTTAGACTCCTCTGTTGAGAATTCTCCATTTAGTTCTGTAGCCCACTTTTTTAATTGGATCCTTTGGTGTTTTGGAGACTTGCTTGTTGAGTTCTTCATAAATTTTGGAGATCAGCCCTCTGTCAGATGTAGGGTTAGCGAATATCTTTTCCCACTCTGTGGGGTGCCTTTTTGTCTTGTTGACTTTGTCCTTTGCCTTACAGAATCTTCTCAGTTTCAGGAGATTGCATTTATTAATTGTCATTCTCAGTGTCTGTGATAACTGGGGTTATGTTCAGGAAGCAGTTTCCTGTACCATTTTATTCAAGGGTACCTCCCACTATCTCTTCTAAAATGTTCAGTGTGGCTGGATTTATGTTGAGGTCTTTGATCCATTTGGACTTAACTTTTATGCATGGCAATAGACATGGATCTATCTGCATTCTTCTACATTCCAGTATCCAGTTATGCCAGCACCATTTGTTGAAGATGCTTTCTTCTTTCCATTTTATATTTTCATCTTCTTTGTCAAAGATCAGATGTTCATACATGTATGGGTTAATATCAGGGTGTTCAATTTTATTTCATTGGTCTACATGTCTAATTTTGTGTCAATACCAAGTTGTTTTCACGACTATAGCTGTATAATAGAACTTGAAATCAGGGATTGTGATGCCTCTGGACATTGCTTTGTTGAACAGTGTTATTTTGGCTATCCTGGGTATTTTGTTGTTTCCATATGAAGCTGAGAAGTGTTCTTTCATGGTCTGTGAAGAATTGTGCTGGGATTTTAATGGGCATTGCATTGAATCTGTAGATTTCAAATTTTTTACTGCATTGATCATACCTATCCACCAGCATGGGACATCTTTACATTTGCTGGTATCTTCTTTAATTTCTTTCTTTAAAGATTCAAAGTTCTTGCGATACAGGTCTTTCACTTGTACATCTTAAACCACAATCTCCAACAGAGAGAGTGTGTTTGAAATGGAAGGAGTCTTTAAACTCTTAAATCCTGCCTCCTGTAATGGACTTCTCTAGAAGAACATACCACATAAATCTCCTGAACAGAATACTTGGAATACTTGCTCCCAAGTGAAATCTTGGGATCAATTATTCAATTGCCAGAGCGTATGGGGAACATTCTTATTCAAATCATTGCAGTGTCCCTGCTCAAATTATTGATCATTATATCAGAAATATTTTGAAATCCTCATCTGGTATTTTGTATATTTATATATCTTTGGTCTAAGTAGTTAAAAAGGAGTCATGATATCTTACATTTTATTTCTCTTGTATTTCCTTGTTGCAAATCTCAAGGCTGTTGATTTGAACATCTGCTTTGTGT
This sequence comes from Mesocricetus auratus, assembly GCF_017639785.1. Lineage (NCBI taxonomy): Eukaryota > Metazoa > Chordata > Mammalia > Rodentia > Cricetidae > Mesocricetus > Mesocricetus auratus. The sequence continues at coordinate 55,509,250 of NW_024429188.1, read as the reverse complement.
TTTGAGGAGGGATCTTCTCCTAGAAAAGCCTTACTTCCATTGCCAGTGAGAAGAAATTCAACCACAGTGAAACAACACCATCAAACTAAGACATAACAATGACTGCAGAGCTGAAAATGGAAAAAAACTAATGAGAAATATGCTAAAAATTTTGAAATAATTTAAGGAAATAAGTTCAATAAAGGAGGAAGAAAAAGAGGGGAAATTAGTCTATATGAAATAAAATAAAGATGAGTGGAGAAAAATTCAGTGAATGAGAAGAGACAAAATAAAAAAATACAGGGGAAATGATTTCATATATATATGTATATATATATATAAATTTTATATTTAAATTTAAATTAGAAACAAGGTTGCTTCACATGTCAATTCCAGGTCCCTTTCCCTCCCCTCCTCCTGCGCCCTCACACCAAACCCCCCTATATCCCCTCATTTCCCCAGGGAGGGTGAGGCCCTGTATGGGGGTGTCCATAGTCTGTCATTTCATCCAGGGCAGGGTCTGGACCCTCCCCCAAAAGTTCAGGGTGAGAGTGCATCTCTCATTGTTGGATGGGAGTTCAAAGTCCATTTGTATACCCGGGATAAATACTGATCTACTACCCTTTTCACTGACACCCACATTCATGGGTTCTTGAGCAGTCCCATGCTGGATTCTCAGGCATCAGTCTGGGATTCAAGAACTAACCCTTGTCAGGTCAGCTGTTTCTGGGGGTTAAACAAGCCCAGTCTTAATCCTTTTGGTCATCAGTTCTCCCTCTCTGTCACTGGATTTCTTGAGTTCAGCTCAGAGCTTAGCCATGGGAGTCTGCCTCTTCTTCCATCAGCCATCGAATGAAGGTTCTGTTTCCCAGACTCTCTGGCCATGGGATTGTAGGCTGGCACTCCCCAGATCTAGGTCTAAAATCTATATACGAGAGAGTACATGCCATGTTTCTCTTTTTGTGACTGGGTTACCTTGCTCAGGATGGTTTCTTCTAGGGCCATCCATTTGCCTGCAAATTTTAGGATTCCATTGTTTTTTTTCTGCTGTGTAAATGTACCATATTTTCTCTATCCACTCTTCGGTTAAGGGGCATCTAGGATGCTTCCAAGTTCTGGCTATTACAAGTAATGCTGCTATGAACATAGTGGAACAGACATCCTTGTTGTATGAATGGGCATCTTTTGGATATATGCCTAACAGTGGAGTTGCTGGGTCTTGTGGTAGGTTTATTTCCATTTTTCTGAGGAATCTCCATACTGATTTACAAAGTGGCTATACAAGTTGGCACTCCCACCAGCAATGGAGGAGTGTTCCCCTTTAACCAGATTATTGGACTTGCTAGCACCCACCGAAAGGGAACTCTGATCCCCTAACCACCAGACCAGTAAGGGGCTCTTTCTGCACCCACTAGAAGAAGAGATGGGAAAGAGACAATACAAAAACACACTCAGCAACAGAAAAACAAATATGACACCGCAAGATTCTAGAGACTCCACACCAGCAAGACTCTAACATTCCAATGCAAATGAATCAGAAGAGAATGACCTTAAAAACAGCTTCATGAAAATGATAGAGGCCCTAAAAGAGGATATAGGAAAATCCCTCAAAGAAATGGACGAAAAAACAAACCAAAAAAATTCAAGAAATGGAAGAAAAAACAAAACAAAGAAGGCAGGAAATGGAAGAAAAAACAAACCAAAAAAAGCAAGAAATGGAAGAAAACACAAACCAAAAAATACAAGAACTGGAAGAAAAAGTAAACCAAAAAATGCAGTAAATGGAAGAAAACGTAAACCCAAAAATGCAAGAAATGGAAGAAAGAACAAACCAAAAAATTCATAAAAGGCAGCAAATGGACGAAAAAATAAGCCAAAAATTGAAAGAAACAATTCAAACACTGCAAGGGTTGAAAACTGAAATAGAGACAATAAAAAAACACAATCTGAAGAAAGGCTGGAAATAGAAAAGCTGGGCAAATGATCAGGTACTACCGATACAAGCATTACCAACAGAATACAAGAGATAATCTCAGGTGTTGAAGATACACTAGGAGAAATGGATTCATCAACCAAGGAAAATCTTAAGTCCAACAAATCCTTAACACAGCATCCAGGAAATATGGGACACCATGCAAAGACCAAACCTAAGAATAATAGGTATAGAAGAAGGTGAAGAAAACCACCTCAAAGGGGCAGAAAACATTCAACAGAATCATAGAAGAAAACTTTCCCAACCTTAAGAAAGATATGCTAATGAAGGTACAAGAAGCTAACAGAACACCAAATAGAGTGGATCACAAAAAAGTCCCTTTGCCACATAATAATCAAGATCCTAAATATACAGAATAAGGAAAGACTATTAAGAGCAGCTAAGGAAAAAGTCCAGGTAACATATAAAGGCAAACCTATCAGAATTACACCTAACTTCTCCATGGAAACTCTGAAAGCCAGAAGGTCCTGGATAGATATTCTACCAACACTAAGAGACCATGGATGCCAGCCCAGACTACTATACCCAGCGAAGCTCTCAATCACTATAGATGGAAATGATTTCTTTATAATAAAAAGTAATAAAAATGTTTAAAACTATATTAATGAAATAAAACAGAACCATGAATATTTTAAAATCAATAAGGGAGATTCACAGTATCATTAAATCTAGACATTAGAGTAAAAGAGAAAAAAAGTAGGTGCCAAAAGAAAACAGAGTATTATAGTAGAAAATGTGTGAAACTTATTAGATGAAAATATATAGAGAAAACTAATAAAAACATAAAAATTAAAAAACACATCATCCATTTGCCTGCAAATTTCAAGATTCCATTGTTTCTTTCCGCTGAGTAGTACTCCATTGTTTAAACGTACCACATTTTCACAATCCACTTTTCAGCTGTGAGTAGTTTGGGAACAGCGGGGGAGGGGAGTGGGAACCAGGAAAAAGAGAGGGGGATAAGAGGAGGGGAGAAGAAGTCATGATGGAGCAGGAAGGTTGAGTCGAGGTAAGAATAGAGGAAAGCAGGATGAGAGATACCATAATAGATTCAGTCATTATAGGCTTGAGGAGAGTGCTGACACTAGTGAGATCTCCAGAGATCTACAAGGATAACACCAACTGGCAAACTAAGCAATAGTGGAGAGACTACATTAATAGCCCCTCCTTGATGATAAGGTTGATGACTACCTTATATGCCATCCTAGAAATTTCATCCAGTGACTGATGGAAGCAGAGACAGATACCCACAGCTAAACACTGAACTGAACTCTTGGAACCTAGTGACTGATATGGAGGAGTGATGAGCAAAGGGGTCAAGACCATGATGGTGAAACCCACAAAAACAGCTGACCCGGATAAGGGGGAGCTCTTGAATCCCAGACTGTTGGCTGAGATATAGTGTCAGTGAATAGGCCACAGAAATCACTGGGGCCTTGGGTAGTAGATCAGTGTTTACCATGGTGTATGAAGATCTTTGGGAGCCCATTCCAAATAAAGGGATGCTTTCTCAGCCCGGACACATGGGAAAAGGCATAGGTACTTACTTGGATAAAAATTACATGCTTTGGGGATGCCACCAGGAGGGCCTCCTCCTCCCTGGGGAAGGATGTCGGGATTGGGTGGGGGCCTGGGGGGGCTTGTAGAAGGACAAGGGAGGAGGGGTGGGAGAGGGAGCTGGTATTGACATGTGAAGCATTCATGTTTCTAATTTAAATAAAAACATATATTGAGGAAAAAATAAAAACACACCATACTGATGAATGTGTAGTGGAGACATTAAGAAAAAAATGTAAAATGGTATGGTGTTGGATCAGTTTATGGGTCCTTGAAAGTAGAACACTGATAATTACAAAAACAGAAGTGAGGAGGGCCAACTGACTTGCAGGGATGTCAGGGAAGTGTATTTGGATTGAAGAAAGCAACCAGAACAGTGAAACTAAACTTTGTTTCATTGATTGCTTGTATTGTTTTCTTTGTTTCTATTTCATTGATTGAGCCTTCAAATGGATTATTTGAAGATGTTTACCCATGCTCGGTGATTTTGCTTCTTTTTGCTGTAGAGCTATCTCTTCTGTTATTTTCCTAGTGTGGTATTTCTCTAGCATTTTGTGCTATGAACTTTTCTCTTAACACTTTTTTCATTATGTACCATAAGTTTGGATATTTTGTGTAGTCATTTTCATTGAATTTTAGGAATTCTTTAATTTCTGTCTTTATTTCTTCCTTGATACAGTGGTGATTCAGTTGAGCATTGTTCAATTTCCATGAGGCTGTTCCTTCAGGTGCAGGTGGGGCTGCTGCTCTGGTGATTGCTCCTCTATGTTCATGTGGGTCTGAGGCTTCAGTGGTCACTGATGTTGCTGGGTATCTCCTACAGAGAATGGCACTGGATGCTGGCTGTGATGCTGGTTCTCTTTCCCAGAGGCACTTCTTAAGATAGTTTCTAGAAGCATCTGTTGTTGATATATATATATATATATGTATGTATATATATATATATGTATGTATGTATCTTCTCCTTCAGAAACATCTTAAAATATGACACGAGGGAGCAGGAAATTTGAGTCATGGGAATAATAGAGGAGAACAAGAAAAGAGATACCATTATTGAGGGAGCCATTATAGGTTTAAAGAGAAATCTGGCACTAGGGAAATGTCCAGAGATCTACAAGGATGACCGCAACTAACAATGTAAGCAATAGTGGGTAGATTGCCTTAAATGCCCTTCCCCAATATAAGATTGCTGACTACCATATATGCCATCCTAGAATCTTCATCCAGTAGCGGATGGAAGCAGAAGCAGACACCCACAGCTAAACATTGAGCTGAATTCCTGGAATCCAGTTGCAGAGAGGGAGAAGTGATGAGCAAAGAGGTCAAGACCAGGCTGGAGAAACCCACAGAAGCAGCTGACCTGAACAAGGAGGAGCTCATGGACCCCAGACTGATAGCTGGGAAAACAGCATAGGAATGTTCCAGACCCCCTAAATGTGGATGTCTGGGGAATCTATGCAGCCTCTGGTAGTGGGTCAGTATTTATCCCTAGTACACGAATGGACTTTGGGAGCCCACTCCACATAAAGGAATACTCTGTCAGCCTAGACACACTGGGGAGGGTCTAGGTTCTGCTCCAAATGATATGACAGATTTTGAAGATCCCCCATGGAAGGTCTCACCCTCCCTGGGGAGCAGAAGGGGCATGGGATAGGAGGACAATCGGGGGCAGGGGAGGAGGGAAGCCTGTGATGTCTGGAGTTTTTCATGTGGTATCTTTGTCCAATGACTCAACAAGATGTAACCCATTCTTGGCACTGAAGGTTTTACTTGGCACCATAAGGGATCTAGTTGGGGCATTGCCTCCACTATCATTTGGTGACTCTTTTTTTCCCACAATCTGATAGTAAGACCCTATTGCTGAAGACAACACTTACTTCCATCGTACACAGGGAAATCGAGGTAGTGAATATTTTGGAAGTTTCACACCTACTGGTTAGTGTTCATGGTACTGAATATACTCTGCATGCTGCTAGAGGAGAAAGGCTAACATCAATACCACCTAGCTATTTGAAATTGATACCTATTGACAAAGGGAAAAATCAGTTTCCTCCAAGGAATTCTCAAACTCACAACTTGAAATATTAAGTGGTTTATTTGTAATCTCTCTGACTTTATTGTTACTAGTTATTTCATTTTTAGAGTTGATAATGAATTACATTATTTCCTCCTTCCCTTTTATCCCTCCAAAACCTCCCATTTATACCTCCTTACTCTCTTTCAAGTTCATTACCTGCTTTTTGTAATAATTATTGTTACCTACACATATGTATATAAACTTAATTTTAAAATAATGGTCCAGTAGTATTCTTTTTATTATTAGGTCTGCCAGAGTTTTGTATACGCATGTTTAGAATTTTTTGCGAATTATCTCCTAGATCAGAATGAGGTACTCTTTAGCTTTCATATTAATACCTACTTTGTGAGATATTCTTGATTTGAACCCTACTATGACATATATTAGTATGACAACACTTACTTATTTCCTGATTCATTTTCTTGTTTAATTTTTTTTTACAAAATAATGAGTTTTATTTGGCAAGCCATTCAACTAGTGCATTCCTTTTGACTGGTAAATTGAGGTCATTAATATTTAAAGTCATTATACAAAAGTGTATGTGTGTTGATTGATGTCATTTTTTTCCTTTTTTTGTGTTCTTATTCCTATTTTACATTGGCCCAGGCTCTTCTGGCTTTTATTATTCTGATGAGTCTCCTTTATATTTGATTTACATATTTTCTCTTGCAGCTGTCAATAGCTTTTCTGTGATTTTTCTATAATATGCCATAAAGAATTTCACTTCTAGTTCTGTTTATTTTGGGAATCTGTATACTTATGGTATCTGCATAATTATATATTCACCATTTCAGGAATTCTTGTTTTAGAATCCCGTTGAAAAACGTCTTCTGTGCAATTAACCTGGGATTCTTCTTCTTTACATTTTTTTTAAAAAAAATAGTCTTTTCACAGTGTCTCAAAATTCCACCCTATTCCTTTGTTGTGTATTTTTTAATGTGTCATATTCTTTGGCTGAGTAATTTAATTCATTTATTTTATCCTTGACTATGGATATTGCTTTCTACTTGGTTCATTCTACTGATAAGTCTTTCCCCTGCATTTTCTATCTGGATTAGAAGAGAAATTTTGATTGTCCTTTACAATACAAGTAGACATTTTTTCCCATTTTACCTAAAACAACTTATCAATACAACATGTAACTTAATGTTCAATACAATGTCTTGCTTATTACATGTTACATTTCACTCTACTAAAGATCAAGCAAAATCATTCATTGTTTTGTACATGCAGTTTGCCACATCCTCAACCATTACTTTTCCTTAGACTGTAACTCACCTTGAAGTCCAGATTTGCCTCAAAATTGTAATCTTCTTGCTTAATCTTCTCAAATTTTTGGGTTCCAGATGTATGCTGTCATACCCAACATGTGTTTTCTTATTCTTGTGTTTGAAACATATTTTAAATAAAATTAGTTATAAGACTTTATTCATATTCTTACTGATGCCTTTACCATCTTCACTTCCAAATAACTAGTTGACACTACATCTTTCTATCTATTAATAACTTAAAAATATTCAAACATGATTTTAAACATTTAAGAATCTTTAAGTATGTTCACATTAACTTAAATACAAAGTAAAGTGATGAACTGGATCCCCTAAATCCCAAGTTATCTGCTCCCAATTATTATCTTACAATAACTCAAACTGAAGTGTTTTCATCCTATGGTGTTAATCACACTTATCCTTCATTTCCTAAAAGCAGACATTTTAATGATATAAAATTCAAAGTTGTAAAAGCATATTTTTACCCTCGGAAAGATGTATAAATGTGAATGTACTTTGGCCTTCATTTATCTAAGGCATATAGATATATGCATAGGTAGACATAGACATGCATATAAAATATTACTCTATTCTTCTCATTCACATCTTTTTTTTATCAGAACAGTACAGTGGTATCTGTTAGTGAATTGAGGATTGGTTTCAGCTTTTCCACATCATTTACTTTTAAACTAACCAACATAGTCTGTGTCTCCCAAAATGCTGATTTTCAAAATACTTGAGTGAAAGAGAAGTTTTAAAAAAATCTAAGTCATTCTGCAATTTACACATTTTTATATCAACGCACTTACTAGTGACATACATAAGTGTTTCCTCTGAACAGATTTAATTTTTAATTTTCCTGAATCAGTGTTAACCAGGAAAAAGGTAATTGTTGTCAAGAGTATTCAAACTGTCAGAATATCCTTCAATCTAAAAGCTGTTAGAATCTGTGGAAAAGTAATTACTGAAACTCTATTCAACTGTAATAATAACCTGCCACTGATGACAGCAATTACTGGGAAAGTGCAATAGAAATCAAAGGCGCATTTTTCTCTGACAAGTACATTTCTAACTAAGGTTTACATTGGCTGAATAGTGTTGACAATGATGATGTGCTGTATCATTCTTAATCACGTCTGGCATGATGTTACAGTTTGAACTGCTCACAGTTAGAAAGCAACTAATTGCTTGTTTCATTTGACACTGTCCAGGCTCTCTCTGCAAAGGGATATATATTTTAGATGAATAGAGGTTAAGTGTTATGCTTCTTTGACTGTTTTACATCCCTTGTAAGTGCTGGTTTTAAGTACATTTTACCTCACATAAAAGGAACTAATTGCAGTTAGGCCAAACTGACAAGGCAAACTTCTAAGATTTTACAAAGGTTTGGTAACCCATAATTAGGTTAAATTATGGTTGCTTCTTTCAAAATGAACTTTTAGCAGTGGTCATCTTCACTATCAACTTTCTTGGACATGATGCTTACTATGCCTTGAAATGAAATAAAAAACAACCTTTTAAGTTGAATTCTCTGATATTATCACTAAGACCAAAAAACCTGAAACAAGTGTATTCTGACGATTTTTCTTGAAAGAATCAGACAATAATACATGACAAATGATTTTTATCTAAGAGAGATAAAATGTGAAGAAAACAAAATATAGTAATTCATAAGAGACACAGAGTTTGTACATTGAAGAGACTGAAACAAAAATTTAAGACTTACTTGTTTATTTTATTTGGTTGAAGTGAATTATCACTAATAATTACATTGTAAATAAATAAAATTATAAATTTCTGTTCTGTTTCTTTATTAGTGATATATTAATAAGAAAGTTGTAACACAGAAGCAACTCAAAACTAGAAATCAGGTGACCATCTATCATAGTGTCCAAAACAAAAAAAATTGTATGTTGTATGTAGATTTATTTTTGTCTTGTAATATTGTTAATTTTTGTAGGACTAAAATTCAAAGTGATACTAACTAGACTACTATCTTTATCTAGTTTTTTTGTTGTTCAAGAATTGGTTTTGAAAATTTCCAATATAATAATACCAATCCTTTCACGTTGTTTGATCAACAGCTTGCAATTGAATCTATTGATATATCTTGTATAAGAAACCATATGCAAAAATTTAGGGGCCACCAGGAAAATCTGCATAATTTGTAGATGCATACTGTAAGTATGATGGAGAAAGTGCAGTCATACTGTTATTAGCTTTATACTTGTATTTGTCATTGATTTGAAGAACAAGCATAATAAACCTTGCATAAAAAAATCTGGGAATGCAGAGAAAGGCCAGTACACAAACATGAAGACCAGAGTTTGAGCTGTAGCACTCATATGAGAACAGTCACAGCAGCAAGTTCCTGAAATTCTAGTGTTGAGTAGACAGAGACAAGAAGGTCCCAGGTCAGCTATCTTCCAAGTCTTCCTTAGGGTCAATACCCTCTTCAGATAAACAATATCCAGATAACATATCCTATTTGGAACGGAAATTATTATTATTATTATTATTATTATTATTATTATTATTTTTGGTTTTTACGAGACAGGGTTTCTCTGTATTGTTTTGGAGGCTGTCGGTCCAGCCTGGCCTCCCTCCCGAGTGCTGGGATTAAAGGCGTGCGCCACCACCGCCCGGCCCGGAAATTATTTTTGTGTATGGCATACTCCATATCATAAAATTTAACATGCTCAATATACATAATTAACAGCTTTTATAGAAAAATTAATGGTTAATTAAACTAAAATCCACCTTTGGCAATTCATTTTTCAACTATGGAGCTATTTATGAGCTTCTTCCACAAGTCATAAAACAGAAATAGCTGTTCTTGCAACTTTCTATTGTTTTCTGTATATTTACAAAAATCACTTCTGGAAATTATTTGATATATAAAAGAATTACTTTTCTATAGGCCAATACTACTCAAGGCCAATAATACTCAAGGTTGGCCTAAATAGATATATACTGGAAATGGGGATAAAAATATAAATCTAAAAGAATTAGAAACACTAGCGGTGGATTTTTTAAATTTTCAGAAATATTCATTGAAATGGATCTATTCAATTCTGTCTGTAGTCATCAAGGGACGATGTACAGCTTGCTTTTACATATATGATATGTCAACCGTATGAATCATTCCCTAAAATCATCATGTCCTCAAATCACTTTGATTCATCTGTTCTTAAGATTCTGGGTTATTGTGCCAAAACTCAGCAGGAAGAATTATTTCACAGTCTACCAATAAGTTTATTTGAGACATAGACACATTGCATACATCAGAAATTAGAGGACCCTGTCACATAAAACCCATTGAAATGTATTCCTTCTTTCCAGTATAATAATATTAAAAATATGATTGTTAACCACCTGAACAAGAATCTGCAATAACTATTTAAAAATATTGTTTCAAAACATTGATTATTATGAGTTCAGCCTAAAAACTATTATGAAAAAATCAGTTACAAAATAAAACTTGAAAGGATTAGTGAACACTCATTAATCTCCATTCTATGTATGTTGCACTTAAGAATTTGCTGGACATATTTTGTTACATATTTTGCCTCCATCATTCTATTTTTGAAACATTTTAAAGTTGCAAGAATCATAATGTTTTATTTGTAACTGCAGCAATTTTGTATTATTTGCATTATGTATACTTCATAATGCTTTTGAAATTTATCTGTGATGTTAAATGCATCAGTTTATTCCTGTTCATTGTTTAGCAATGTCCACTGTTTTAATCAACTGCAAGGTGTTTATCCTAAGGACATATAAGACGGCTATTTCCTATTTGGGTTATTGTGGATATAGCTGCTATATACACATATTAAAGTATTGTTTCACTGCTAAAGTCTACAGTTTTTAACTTTTAAATTGTAGGTAAAATTAATTTTTGGTCCTCAAACAGTAACTCTTAAAGAAAGCAATTTAATATCAATTGTACAAATAAAACATAACAAAGCCTAGTGATGCAAGGCCATAATCTCAGCTACCTATGATGTTTAGGCGGTGGATTAGAAGTTTAAGCCTTGCATGTAGAGTGAGTAAAATCTGTCCAGATTAATGAGACACTGTCTCAAAATAAAATTTTAAAAAAGGTTGGGGTGCATTTCTTTGAAAAAGTATTTACCTAGCATTTTGAAAAGTCTGGGTTCACTGCCCAGTGCTTTACAAAGGAGTGAGAGGGAGAGATAAGACAGTAAGAGAAAGAGAGAGAGAAAGAGGAAGAAAGAGGAAGACTATATATATACATATATATGTATATATAGAATTCTGATACAATCTATAAGAAATATCAATCTATGAACAGACATCATAAGTGGAACATGACCTTTATGACCTTAGTTCTAGCCTACTGAAAAGAAAACCAAGCAACACTCTTGAGTCTCTGCAATTGCTATATAATGTGTCAGATTTACTCACAGACATACATACTTTGTCTCAGGAACTTGTCACTGTTTCTTTCAGTATTCTTAGGAAACTAAGACTATGGAGTGAACATATGTACACACATACACACACACATTCACACACAGAGAGACACACACAAAGAGGGAGAGAGATGCATATATAAATATGTAATATCTGTGTGTGAGATGACACATTAGAAACTGCTACCAGATGAATCCGTGAATGAGAAAACTCAAGGTGACAACAGAAATAATTTATTCTGAAATGAGAAAGTGAGGAAGAGTTTCAGATGTCATTAAAGAGGTAATAGAGCAGATGTGAAACACAAAGCATGCATAGTACAAAGCAGAAAACTGCCCACGACTTCTCTTTCAGATCTCCAGAGAAACGGAGAAACCGAAGCCACAAGAATAATCATTCTTCCCTAGGAAGAACAGACAAAACCACAGTTTTTCAAGCCTTAAAACAAATGGGGAAATTTAAGACTGTGATACTTCCTATGAATCAGGCGAGTGTTCAAAAAAAGAATCCATTTTAACATTCACTATTACAATATGTAATATCGTACCCAATTATCATCTCAAGAAGTGGCTTATTCCTTGATACCAAGCTTATTAGGGGAACTAAATAAAATTAGCAATCATAAATCAGGGAGCCTGGAGACACTCTGCCACAGAATGGTAAGCTAATTGAGAGGTGGTACTGGAAATGGAGAGTGTTGGGCAAGAGATCATGGACACACTGACAAGTTCAGGCAATGTAGAAATTTAGATGTATAGGGCACATTGTTTCATGGCCCCATCTTTTATGGTGAGCAGCAAATACCACTTCCTGAATATAAAAGTGGAAACTGATAGTCCTAAGCTGTGAATAGCATGGAATCCAGAACTGCCTCCTATTGCATGTGGTTTGCTATAGATGGAACTGTGAGTATACGGCCCACATCCAAAGATAATTGATGTTCTTAAGCCTCCATCTTCTATCAGGCTGATTTACTGCTAGGTGGGATCCTAGAAACAATTGGTAGGTTCCCTTGGTTTTTCCATGCAATATGAATCTCAGTGCTCTGTCGACTTCCTCCTATCTCCAATATACTCAAAAGGCACCACTCAGCATGGAATGAGTGAGAATCTGTTTGGCATACAAAATGTATAACTGTGATCAATGGCTCCAAGTATTTTGAAATTAATATGTCCGAAAAGTAGACTACTTGCCCTTGACCTGACCTCAGGCCATATATTTCACTACACCAAATATTAGGAATGGCAAAAGTTCCAAGCTTTTGTAAAAATACCCTCTAAACTTCACAGATTCTAATATTAGAAGCCATATGCATCTCTTCAACTCTCTTATATTTTTAAGAGATTTTTTTCACTTCTTTATTTACTATCCTGTTGTGTTTTATTATTTCATATACCTGTATTGTATAGGTTGTTTTAGTTTTTAAAATATGTTTGGATGCATAAATTTTCACTATTAACTTTCTGCAGTTGTATTCATTTAAAATTCTTTGTTGGACAGTTGTAGTTTATCACTTGCTCCTCTTTGTTTCTGTCGTCCACATATTCATTTCAATCCTCTGTTTCTTTCCTTACCTTTCCCTGCTGTCTTAATTAGGGTAGCTATTGCTGTGATGAAACACCATGACCGAAGTAACTTGCAGACGAAAGAGTTTATTTGGCTTCTGTTTTCATTTCCACATCATTGTTCTTCACTGAAGAAAGTCAGAACAGGAACACCAACAGAGCAGGAACCTGGAGGCAGTATCTAATGGAGAAGAGCCACTTTCAGCTTGCTCCACAAGGCTTGTTCTAACAGCTTTCTTATAGAATCCAGGACCACCAGCTGAGGACTGACTCAAGCCACAATGGGCTGCACTCTCTCCTGCCAATAACTAATTGAGAAAATGCCCTAGAGTCTTGCCTACAGCTTGATATTATGGAAACCTTTTATAAACTGAAGCTGCCTCCTCTTTGATGACTCTAGCTTATATCAAATTAACAGAAAACTAGCCAGGGCACATTCTAATTTTAATTCAATTATTATTGTTGATTTTACCTTCACAGTTTATTATATAGTTATTTTGTCACTTTAATTTATCTGGAAAATGTTGTTCTAGTAGATGAGTAGTATATTTTCACTGTATTTCCCTGTGTCATCTAGGCTGGTATTCCTCCTATAATGAAAGTTATTTTGTCTCCTCTCTGAATAATACTGGATAATAAGCTATCAAGAAGCAGTCTCCAAATAAAACAACAGTGATATTTGTCCTAATAAATGAACAATCCCCAACTTAGAATGTTAGAAACATGGCAGTCAGTAAATATGACTCCTTTAACAAATCCCAACTCATTCCTGTGCCTGGGGACTGCCACTGCGGTTCCCAACCTGACAGGAGCCAACACACCACAGCATCTTAGTCCATTGCTCTGCCCACTGGACCAGGACCAGGAAGAAGAGAACTACCAGAGTATTGGACTTGCTTGTACCCATCAGAAGGGAACCCTGGTCACATAACCAACAGGAGATGAAGAGGCTCTTTCTGCACCCATTAGAAGAAGGCATGGGAAGGAGACAATATAAAAGCACACTCAGCAACAGAAAAACAAATATGAAACTGCCAGAGTCTAGAGATTCTACTCCAGCAAGACTCCAATATTCCAATGAAAATAAAGGAAAGAGAATGGCCTTAGAAACAACTTAATGAAAATGATAGAGGCACTCAAAGAGGATATGAGATAATCCCTTAAAGTAATGGAAGAAAAAACAATCGAAAAAATGCAAGAAATGGAGGAAAAGACAACGTAAAAAATGCAAGAAACAATTCAAACAGCAAGAGGGTTCAAAACTGGAATAGAGGCAATAAAAAAACACAGTCTGAAGGAATGCTTGACATAGAAAAGCTGGGCAAATGGTCAGTAACTACAGATTCAAGCATAACTGTTAAGGGAAGCTTTTTCTTTGAGAGAATCTTTCCCGCCCACCTGGTTCTAGAGCTGCATCAGTCCCAAATAAACATACAGGAAGCTATATTAATTATGAAGCTGTTGGCCTTGCTTGTTTCTTACAGGCTAGCTCTGACTTAAGTAACTACCCCATAATTGTTAATCTAAGTATGTCTCTTACCGGAGAGGTTTCCGGGCTTCCTACCCCAATGGCGTTACATCTCGGCCCTCTCGTGTTTCTCCTTCCCAGAATCCTCCTGGACTCCTAGCCCCACCTATCTAGATTCCTATAGGCTCAACAGTACTTTATTGACAAATAACAGGCAAATAACAGGACTTCCCCAACACATAACCAACAGAATATAATAGATGGAAGAGAGAATCTCAGGTATTGAGATACACTAGAAGAAATAGATTCATCGACCAAAGAAAATATTAAGTCCAACAAATCCAGGAAATATGGGACACCATGAAATGACCAAACCTAAGAATCATAGGTATAGAAGAAGGTGAAGAAACCCACCTCAAAGGGGCAGAAAACATATTCAACAAAATTATAGAAGAAAACTTTCCCAACCTAATGAAAGACATGCCAAAGAAGGTATAAGAAGCTTACAGAATGCCAAATAGAGTGAACAACAAAAAATTTCCCTCACCACATAATAATCAAGACTCCAAACATAGAGAATAAAGAAAGAATATTAAGAGCAGCTAAGGGCCGGGTGGTGGTGGTGCATGCCTTTAATCCCAGCACTCGGGAGGCAGAGGCAGGTGGATGTCTGTGAGTTCGAGGCCAGGCTGGACCGACAGCCCCCAAAACAATACAGAGAAAACCTGTCTCGTAAAACCAAAAAAAAAAAAAAAAGATCAGCTAAGGAAAAAGTCAAGTAACATATAAAGGCAAATCTATTAGAATCACACCTGAATTCTCTATGGAAATTCTGGAAGCCAGAAGGTCCTGGATAGATATTTTACCAACACTAAGAGACCACAGATGCCTGTTCAGACTACTATACTCAGAAAAGCTTTCAATCACTATAGATGGAGAAAGCAAGATATTCCACAAAAAAAAAACAGATTTAAACAATACATATCCACTAACCCAGGCCTACAGAAACCTCTGGAAGGAAAACTCCAACCCAAGGAATTTAACTGCAACCAGAAACACATAGGCAATAGATAATCCCACTTGACCAACAGACAAAAGATAAAGGGGTGGAAATCCACATACAGTTCCACCAACAGAAACCATTCCAAAGCAAACAAAAATGAGCAATCCATGATCATTATTATCCCTCAATATTAATGTCCTTAACTCATCCATAAAAATACATAGGCTAACAGAATGGATTCAAAGACAGAATCTGTAAAGAGAAGCTTTTTCCTTGAGAGAAGCCTTCCCACCAGCCTGGTTCTAGAGCCGCATCAGTCCCAAATAAACACACAGGAGACTATATTAATTATGAAGCTGTTGGCCTTGCTTGTTTCTTACTGGCTAGCTCTGACTTAAGTAATTACCCCATAATTGTTATTCTAAGTATGTCTCTTACCGGAGAAGTTCCGGGCTTCCTACCCCATGGCGTTACATCTCGACTCTCTGTCTTTCTCCTACCCAGAGTCCTTCTGGACGCCTAGTCCTTCCTATCTTGGTTCCCTATTGGCTCAGCAGTGCTTTATTGACATAAGACTTCCCTAACAAGAATCCATCCTTCTGTTTGCATACAAGACACAGACTCCAGCTTCAAAGACAGACATTAACTCAGAATTAATGGTTGGGAAATGTTTTCCAATCAAATGGTCCCAAGAAACAATCAGGGGGGCAATCCTAATATCTAACAAATTATACATTAAGCTAAAATCAATCAAAATAGATGAAGGAGGTTATTACATACTCATCACAGGAGAAATCCACCAAGATGAAGTCTCAATTCTGAATATCTATGCCCAAATACAAAGGAATACACATTTGTAAAAGAAAAATTACTAAAACTCAAATCACATATAAAACTTCACACACTTATAGTGAGAGACTTCAAAACCCCACTCATACCACTAGACTGGACTACCAGACAGAAATTTAACAAAGAAACAAAGGAACTAATAGAAGATATGACACAATTGGGTATAACAGACATCTATAGAAACAGTCCATCCAAACACAAAAGAATATACCTTCTTCTCAGCACCACATGGAAACTTCACAAAAATTGACCACATACTTAAAAACATAGCAAACATCAACAGATACAAAAACTTGGAATAACTTCATGTATCTTATCAGACCATCATGCTTTAAAGTTAGAATTCAACAACAACACAAATTGCAGAAACCCTACAAAAACATGGAAATTGAATAACGCGAAATCTCCCCACTCCTGGGTCAAAGAAGAAATTTAAAAAAAGAAATGAAAGACTTCATAGAATTCAATGAGAATGAAGACATAACATACCCAAACTTATGGGAAACTCTGAAGCAGTACTAAGAGGAAAGTTCATAGCACTAAGTGCCCACATGAAGAAACTGGAGAATAGTCACACTAGAGAATTAACAGCACAACTGAAAGCTCTAGAACAAAAAGAAGCACACTCACCACAGAAGAATGGATGCCAGGAAATAAAACATTGAGGGTGAAATCAATAAAGTAGAAACAAAGGAAATAATACAAAGAATCAATGTAACAAAGAGTTGGTTCTTTAAGAAAATCAAGAAGATATACAACTCTTTATCTAAAATTACCAAATGGCAGAGTGTGAACATGCAAAATAACAAAATCAGAAATGAAAAAGGGAACCTAACAATGGACAATGAGGAAATCCAGATGATACTCAGGTCATACTTTGAAAACCTGTACTCCACAAAATTTGAAAATTTAAAGAAAATGGACAATTTTCTGGATAGCCATCACTTACCAAAATCAAGTCAAGAAGAGATAAGCACTGTAACCCCAACTGAAATAGAAGCAATCATCAAAAGTGCCCCCCCAAAAATCCCAGGGCCAGATGGCCTCAGTGCAGAATTCTACTAGAAAGTCAAAGAAGAGCTTATACGAATACTCCTCAAAGTATTCTATGCAATAGAAGCAGAGGGTCATTACTAATCTGTTTTAATGAGGCTTCAATAACAATGATACACAAGCCACACAAAGATACAAATAAGAACGAGAACTTCAGACCAATAACCATCATGAATATTTATGCAAAAATACTCAATAAAATACTGGAAAATTGAATCCAAGAACACATCGAAACAATCATCCACCATGATCAAGTAGGTTTCATCCCAGGGATGCAGGTCCAACACATGAAAACCCATCAATGTAATTCATCATATATCCAAGCTTAGAAACAAAAATCACATGATTATCTCACTAGATGCTGAAAAAGCCTTTGACAAAATCTAACACCTTTTCATAATAAAGGTCTTTGAGAGATTTGGGATTAACAGGAACATACCTAAACATAATAAAGCTATATACAGCAAACCAATAACCAACATCAAACTACATGGACAGAAACTCAATCTGATTCCTCTAACATCAAAAACAAGACAAGACTGTCCACTCTCTCCATACCTTTTCAATATTGTACTTGAAGTTCTAGCTAGAGCCATACAACAACAAAAAGAGATCAAGGGGATACAAATTGGAAATGAAGAGGTCAAACTTTCACTATTTGCAGATGATATGATAGTTTACATAAGTGATCCATAAACTCTACCAGGGAACTCCTACAACTGATAAATACATTCAGCAAAGTGGCAAGATACAAAATCAACTCAAGAAAATCAATAGCCCTACTATATACAGATGATAAGAAGGCTGAGAAAGAAATCAGAGAAACATCACCCTTTACAATTGCCACAAACAACATAAAATAACTTGGGGTAACTAATTAAACTAGTGAAAGACCTATATCACAAGAACTTTGAGTCTTTAGAGAAAGAAATTAAAGAAGCCCTCAGAAAATGGAAATATCTCCCATGCTCTTGGATAGGTAGGATCAATGTAGTAAAAATGGCAATTCTGCCAAAATCAATCTACAGATTCAATGCAATCCCCATTAGAATACCAGCAAAATTCTTCACAGACCCAGAAAGAAAAATAATCAATGTTGTATGGAAAAACAAAAGACCCAGGATAGCCAAAACAATCTTATTCAACAAAGCAACATCTGGGGGCATCACCATCCCTGACATCAAGCTCTATTATAGAGGTATAGTCCTGAAAACAGCTTTGTATTGGCACAAAAATAGACAGGTAGACCAATGGAATCAAATTGAACACCCTTATATTAACCCATACATGTATGAACATCTGAACTTCAACAAAGAAGCTAAAAACATACATACAATGGAAAAAAGAAAGCATCTTCAACAAATAGTACTGGCAAAACTGGATGTTGGCACGTAGACGAATGCAGATAGATCCATGTCTATTGCCATGCACAAAACTTAAGGCCAAATTGATCAATGTCCTCAACATAAATCCAGCCACAATGAACATTTTAGAAGAGAAAGTGGGTAGTACCCTTGAACAAATGGGTACAGGAGACAGCTTTCTGAACATAACACCAGTAGCATAGACAGTGAGGTCAACAATTAATAAATGGGACCTCCTAGATTGGGTCCCCGGCTGGGACCACCCGCCCATCACCCATCCCCCTCCATCTTCGGGGCCGCTCCCAGCTTCCAGAAGAACCGCCCACACAGGCCCCTCCAAGACCCCAACCCAGCGAGCCCAGCTTCAGGTGAGATTGGGTCTCTGGCTGGGACCACCCGCCCATCACCCATCCCCCTCCATCTTCGGGGCCGCTCCCGGCTTCCAGAAGAACCGCCCACACAGGCCCCTCCAAGACCCCAACCCAGCGAGCCCAGCTTCAGGTGAGATTGGGTGCCTGGCTGGGACCACCCGCCCATCACCCATCCCCCTCCATCTTCGGGGCCGCTCCCGGCTTCCAGAAGAACCGCCCACACAGGCCCCTCCAAGACCCCAACCCAGCGAGCCCAGCTTCAGGTGAGATTGGGTCCCCGGCTGGGACCACCCGCCCATCACCCATCCCCCTCCATCTTTGGGGCCGCTCCCGGCTTCCAGAAGAGCCGCCCACACAGGAAAGAGATCAGCCCCTCCAAGACTCCAACCCAGCGAGCCCAGCTTCAGAAGAGCCGCCCACACAGGAAAGAGATCAGCCCCTCCAAGACCCCAACCCAGCGAGCCCAGCTTCAGGAAAGAGATCAGCCCCTCCAAGACCCCAACCCCAGCGAGGCCAGCTTCAGCTTCAGCTGCAGTAAGGAAGGAGACCAGTGGAGACAGAAAGCCCCCACCAGCACCCACTGGAAGAAGAGATGGGAAGAAGACAGAATAAGAGATCACTCAGCAATAGAAACACCAACATGACCCCACCAGAATCCAGGGATCCAACACCAGCAAGACCTGAAAAGCACTACATAGATGAAGAAGAGGAGACAGACCTTAAAAATTATTTCATGAAGATGATGGAGAGCCTCAAAGAAGAAACGAGGAAATCCCTTAAAGAAATAGAAGAAAAAACAAACAAAAAAATCCATGAAATGGGGGAAAAAGTTCAAGAAATAAACAAATCTCTCAAAGAATCTAAAGAGCACCAAGAAAAAACAACCAAGAAAATTAAGGAAACAGCTCAAACAGTTGAAGGATTGAAAGCTGAAATAGAAACGATAAAGAAAACACAGAATGAAGGGATGCTGGAAATAGAAAAGCTCGGTAAACGGTCTGGAATTACAGATGCAAGCATCACCAATAGAATACAAGAGATAGAAGAGAGACTCTCAGGTGTTGAAGACTCATTAGAGGACATAGCATCGTCAACCAAAGAAAATCTCAAAACCAACAAATCCTTAACACAAAATATTCAGGAAATATGGGACACCGTGAAGAAGCCAAACCTGAGAATAATAGGTATAGAAGAAGGTGAAGAACTTCAACTTAAAGGTACAGAAAACATATTCAACAAAATCATAGAAGAAAACTTCCCTAACCTAAAGAAAGATATGCCTATGAAAGTACAAGAATCTTACAGAACACCAAATAGGCTTGACCAGAAAAAGAAGTCACCTCGCCATATAATAATCAAAACATCAAACCTACAGAGCAAAGAGAAAATATTAAGAGCAGCTAAAGAAAAAGGCCAAGTAACATATAAAGGCAGACCTATCCGAATTACACCTGACTTCTCAATGGAAACGATGAAAGCCAGAAGATCCTGGTCAGATGTCCTACAAACGCTAAGGGAACAAGGATGCCAGCCCAGACTACTATATCCAGCAAAGCTCTCAATTACCATAGATGGAGAAAACAAAATATTCCATGACAAAGCCAGATTTAAACAATACGTATCCATGAATCCAGCTCTACAGAAAATGCTAGAAGGAAAACCTAGAGCCAAGGAAGATAACTACATTCACAAAGACACAGGCAATATAGAATCATACTTTACAAAACACTAAAAGAAAAAGGGAGGAGAAACTACACAAAATAACTTCACTAACAATAAATCAAGCGCAAACAAGGATCACCAATCAATGGTCATTAATATCCCTCAATGTCAACGGCCTCAACTTGCCTATAAAAAGACACAGACTAGCAGAATGGATACGAAGACAGAACCCTTCCTTCTGCTGCATACAAGAAACACATCTCAACACCAAAGACAGACGTTATCTCAGAGTAAAGGGCTGGGAAAAGATCTTCCAATCAAACGGCCCCAAGAAACAAGCGGGCGTAGCAATCCTAATATCTAACAAATTAGGCTTCAAATTAAAATCAATCAAAAGAGATGAAGAAGGGCACTTCATATACATCAAAGGAAAAATACATCAAGACGAAGTCTCGATTTTAAATATCTACGCCCCAAATACAAAGGCACCTACATTCGTGAAAGAAACATTACTAAAGCTCAAAATGCACATAAAATCTCACACACTAATAGTAGGAGACTTCAACACTCCGCTCTCACCGCTAGATAGGACCTCCAGACAGAAACTTAACAAAGAAACAAAAGAATTAATAGAAGTTATGACCCAACTGGGTTTAACAGACATCTATAGAACATTCCACCCAAATACAAATGGATATACCTTCTTCTCGGCACCACATGGAACCTTCTCTAAAATTGACCACATAATAGGAAACATAGCAAATCTCCACAGATACAAAAAAATTGGAATAACCCCCTGCATCTTATCAGACCACCATGCATTAACATTAGAATTCAACAATAACACAAATCGCAGAAACCCTACAAACTCATGGAGATTGAACAATGCACAATTGCACCATCCCTGGGTAAAGGAACAAATAAAAAAGAAATTAAAGACTTCCTCGATTTCAATGAGAATGAAGACACAACATACACAAACTTATGGGACACTTTGAAAGCAGTGCTGAGAGGAAAGTTTATAGCACTAAGTGCCCACATGAAAAAACTGGAGAACAGTCATACAAGAGAATTAATAGCACAGCTGAATGTTCTAGAACAAAAAGAAGCAAACTCCCCCAGGAGGAGCAGACACCAGAAATAATCAAATTGAGGGCTGAAATCAATCAAGTAGAAACCAGGAAAACATTGAGAAGAATCAATGAAACGAAGAGTTGGTTCTTTGAGAAAATCAACAAAATAGACAAACCTCTGTCCAAACTAACCAAAAGACAGAGAGAGAACATGCTAATTAACAAAATCAGGGATGAGAAAGGGGACATAACAACGGACTCTGAGGAAATCAAGAGAATCATCAGGGCATACTTTGAAAATCTGTACTCCACAAAATTTGAAAATTTAAAGGAAATGGACAATTTCCTGGATAGATATCACTTGCCAAAACTAAATCAAGAACAGATAAATAATCTAAACAGACCTATAACCCCTAATGAAATAGAAGCAGTCATCAAAAGTCTCCCAAACAAAAAAAGCCCAGGCCCAGATGGCTTCAGTGCAGAATTCTACCAGAAATTCAAAGAAGAGCTCATTCCAATACTCGTCAAAGTATTCCACACTATAGAAGCAGGAGGCTCACTGCCAAACTCTTTCTACGAGGCTACAATTACCTTGATACCCAAGCCACACAAAGACACAACTAAGAAAGAGAACTATAGACCAATTTCCCTCATGAACATTGATGCAAAAATACTCAATAAAATACTTGCAAACCGGATTCAAGAACACATCAGAAAAATCATCCACCATGATCAAGTAGGCTTCATTCCAGGAATGCAGGGATGGTTCAACATTAGAAAATCTATCAATGTAATCGACCATATTAACAATCTGCGAAAGAAAAACCACATGATCATCTCACTAGATGCTGAAAAAGCCTTTGACAAAATCCAGCACCCCTTCATGATAAAGGTCCTAGAGAGATCAGGGATAACAGGAACGTACCTGAATATAATTAAAGCAATATACAGTAAACCAACAGCTAACATCAAACTAAATGGAGAGAAACTCAAAGCAATTCCTCTAAAATCAGGAACAACACAAGGCTGTCCACTCTCTCCATATCTCTTCAATATTGTACTTGAAGTTCTAGCTACAGCAATAAGACAACAAAAGGAGATAAAGGGGATACAAATAGGAAAAGAAGAAGTCAAACTTTCATTATTTGCAGATGATATGATAGTTTACATAAGTGACCCAAAAAACTCCGCAAGGTTACTCCTAGAGCTGATAAACACCTTCAGCAATGTGGCAGGATACAAGGTAAACTCAAAAAAATCAGTGGCCCTAGTATATACAGATGATGAAGTGACTGAGAAAGAAATCAGAGAAACATCACCTTTTACAATAGCCAAAAACAGCATCAAATATCTGGGGATAATGTTAACCAAGGAAGTGAAAGACCTGTATATCAAGAACTTTGTGTCTTTGAAGAAAGAAATCAAAGAAGATACCAGAAAATGGAAAGATCTCCCATGCTCTTGGATTGGTAGGATCAACATAATAAAAATGGCAATCTTGCCAAAAGCAGTCTATAGATTCAATGCAATCCCTATCAAAATTCCATCACAATTCTTCAAGGACCTGGAAAGAACATTAATCAACTTTATATGGAAAAACAAAAGGCCCAGGATAGCCAAAACATCCCTATACAATAAAGGAACTTCAGGAGGCATCACCATACCTGACTTCAAGCTCTATTATAGAGCTATAGTCCTGAAAACAGCTTGGTATTGGGGCAACCTAGATGCCCCTCAACTGAAGAGTGGATAGAGAAAATGTGGTACATTTACACAATGGAGTATTACTCAGCAGAAAATAGGCAGGTAGACCAATGGAACCGAATCGAAAGCCCTACTTTTAACCCACACACCTATGAACACCTGATTTTTGACAAAGAAGCTAAAACTGTACAGTGGAAAAAAGAAAGCATCTTCAACAAATGGTGCTGGCATAACTGGTTAGTGGTATGCAGAAGACTGCAGATAGATCCATGTTTATCGCCTTGTACAAAACTTAAGTCCAAATGGATCAAAGATCTCAACATACATCCAGCCACACTGAAACTTTTAGAAGAGAAAGTGGGAGATACTCTTCAACGAGTTGGTACAGGAGACCACTTCCTAAACATAACACCAGTGGCACAGGCACTGAGATCGACAATTAACAAATGGGACCTTCTGAAACTAAAAAGCTTCTGTAAGGCAAAGGACACAATCAAAAAGACAAAAAGGCAGGCCACAGATTGGGAAAAGATATTCACTAACCCTACATCTGACAGAGGGCTAATCTCCAAAATTTACAAAGAACTCAAGAAACAAGTCTCCAAAACACCAAAGGATCCACTTGAAAGGTGGGGTACAGAGCTAAATAGAGAATTCTCAGTAGAGGAGGCTAAAATGGCCAAGAGACACTTAAGAAAGTGCTCAACATCCTTAGCCATCAGGGAAATGCAAATCAAAACAACTCTGAGATACCATCTTACTCCTGTCAGAATGGCTAGAATCAAAAACACCGAAGACAATTTATGCTGGAGGGGATGTGGAGAGAGAGGAACACTCCTCCACTGCTGGTGGGAATGCCAACTCATACAGCCTCTTTGGAAATCAGTATGGAGATTCCTCAGGAAAATGGGAATTAATCTACCACTAGACCCAGCAATTCCACTCTTAGGCATTTATCCAAATGAGGCAGGTTCATACAACAAGGGCATCTGCTCCACTATGTTCATGGCAGCATTGTTTGTAATAGCCAGAACCTGGAAGCAACCTAGATGCCCCTCAACTGAAGAGTGGATAGAGAAAATGTGGTACATTTACACAATGGAGTATTACTCAGCAGAAAAAAACAATGGAATCTTGAAATTCGCAGGGAAATGGATAGCACTGGAAGAAACCATCCTGAGTGAGGTAACCCAGTCGCAAAAAGACAAACATGGTATGTACTCACTCATATATGGATTTTAGATATGGATCAGGATAGTGCCAGTCTGCACTTCCACAGATAGAGAGTCTGGGAAACAGGAAAGAACCTAAAAGATATGCATATATGCATAGTACCCAAGAGAAGAGGATGGAGACAAGATCCTCTGAATGGATGGGGAACAGGGCGAGGGGGGGTTAGTGGGACCTGGGAAGAATAGAGGGGGTAAAGAGGAAGGGAGTTGGTCATGGGGGAACAGGAAGTTGAGGGGGTGGGGGTAGAATAGGGGGAAGAGGGAATCATAGGATCGAAGACAGATCAGGCACCAGAGTGACCTCGAGTGATCTAAAGGTATAACATCAATTGGCAAGCTAAGCAATAGTGGAAGGACCACCTCGAATGCCCATTCCTGATAATGAACTTGATGTCTATAACTATCCGGGAGCCTTCATCCTGGGACTGATGGAAGCAGAGGCAAACACACAACTAAACACTGAACTGAACCCAAGGAACCCAGTGACAGAGAGAGAGGAATGATGAGCAAATTGGCAAAGAATGGGCTGGCAAAACCAGCAGAGACAGCTGATCTGAACAGGGGAGTGCTCTTGGACCCCAGACCGACAGTGGGGAGGCCAGAATGGGACTGATCTGGACCCCCCAAATGTGAGTGTCAGTGGGAAGGCCTGGACAACCTATGGGGCTCTGAGCTGTGGATCAGTGTCTATCCCTGGTATACAATCTGTCTTCATGTGCCTATAGCACAAAGAGAGATCCTCTCTCAGCCTGGACTCTTAGGGGAGTGCCTTGACCCTACCAAGAGTAAAATGATAGACTCTAGACATCCCCTATGTGGAAGGATTTGGCAATAGGGTGGGAGGGAGGGTGGAAGGGGAGTGCGGGAGGAGGGGAGGGAGAGGGAACTGGGATTGACATGTAAAACAAGCTATTTAAAATTAAAATAAAAAAAATACACACACACAAAAAAGTTGCCAGGTTAAACAGAATTGAAGTGAATAAAGCAATTCCACATTAAAAAAAATGAATAAATAAATAAATAAATAAATGGGACCTCCTGAAACTGAGAAGCTTCGGTAAGGCAAAGGACACAGTCAATAAGACATAAAGGCAGCCCACAAAATGGGAAAAAATATTCACTAACCCCAAATCTGACAGAGGACTGATCTCCAAAATTTACAAAGAACTCAAGAAGCAAGAATCTAAAACATGAAAGGATCCAGTTAAAAAATGGGCTACAAAACTAAATGAAAAATTCTCAACAGAGGAGTCTAAACTGGCTGAGAGGCACTTGAGAAAGTGCTCAACATCCTTAGCCATCAGGGAAATGCAAATCAAAACAACTCGGAGATACCATCTTACTCCTGTCAGAATGGCTAAAATAAAAAACACCACAGGTAAATTTGAAGCTCTAAATGCCTACAATAAAAATTCAGAAAGAACTCAAATAAATTACTTAATGATACAACTCAAAAACTTAGGAAACAAGAACAAATCGAATCCAAACCCAGTTGATGTTAAAAAATAATTTTAAAACAGTGCAAAAAGCCGGGTGGCAGTGGTGCACACCTTTAATCCCAGCACTTGGGAGGCAGAGGCAGGTGGATCTGTGAGTTTGAGACCAGCCTGGTCTACAAGAGCTAGTTCCAGGACAGCTTCCAACACAATACAGAGAAACCCTGTCTTGAAAAACCAAAAAAAAGTGTAAAATCAATGAAATAGAAACAAAATAGTACAAAGAATCAATGACCCTAAAGAACTGACTCTTTTAGAACATAAAGAAGATCCACAGATACTTTGTACAGCTAACCAAAATAAAAAAAGAAAAAAGAAAATCGAGAGAGGAAGAAAATTAAGAGAATCAGAAATGAACATAGAGACATCACAAGATAAATCAAAGACCTTTAAAATATTATAAGTGCATATTTTAAAACTGTGTTGGGGCCTAGCCCCCACAGGGTCTCTGAGATGTTTGTCAGCTGATAGCCACAGGTGCATCCTGTTTTCTAGTCCTGGCTTACTGCCCCCACATTGCCCCACTGACATCAACATCTAGCAGGAGGAAAACCCCTCTCTTCCACCTTGGGTTTTTTCTACTGTGCTGTAAGCCTGTATATATAAGATTGTTCCCTCCTACAAGAGACAGACCTTTTAGCACTTGCAATAGACACACACACACACACACACACACACACACACACACACACACACATATTCCCCCGGCATTCTCTTAGTACAAACAGCTGGACGTCTTGTTTTTCTTTTCCTGATACCTTGGACTTGCTTGTGGCATGGGTGCAGCAAAACTGTACTCTGTTAAGATTGAAACACTAAAAGAAATGGATAAGTTTCTAGTTAAACCAATTAACCAAAATTATTTTTTTCCATTAAAAATATTTTTTCAGTAGGGTGGTGGTGAAAGACACCTTTACTGACAGCACTTGGGAGGCAAAGTCAAGCGGATCTCTGTGCTCAAGGTCAGCCTGGTCTACAGTGTCACGACCACCTCGACCAGCAAGGAAGACGCGACTCAGGAATCCTTCTCACAAGCAGTTTATTCAGGACCTTGAACAAATCTTCTGACCCCAGGGAGTGCCCGCCCACAGCTTAAAAAGGCCCTTGGGCGGCCAACCCCGGTAAGCCATGTGGCGACAGCAGATAGGTCCACATACGAGGAAGCAAGCCTGATATCCAGCCTTGACCAAATAAGGAGTTGTTTATCACAGAGAGCACTTGCTGTCGGGCTAGCAAAAGGCAGAAGCCAGCACCATCTTAAGGGTGCGGCACTTCGCAGCTCTCTACAGTTCCCCCTTTTTTGTTTAAAATGCAACAGGCAAGAGTAGAGGTCTGATCTCTGACAATGACAGGGACATTGTACTGATTTTTGTTTGGCGTCATCCACCCAACAAACATCAGACCTGTCCGATACCCTTTTTTCCAGAGGCGGGGCTCTTGGGTACCAACCCGCATGCAATCAGACATGCTCTTCTCTGGGTCACTATTAGCTGACTCAGAGTGCAGTGCTCTGCCTCGCATCCTGAGCGTATTTAATTAGTTTTTAAGGTGGCTAACCATGCCTGTGGGGGACTGTCCTGCTTCAATAGCGGTAAAGGCCTGAATGATCATGGCTGCATTGCGTCTTTGTGCGACTCTAATCTTACATAGAAACCACAAGCAAACCAGGGAGACCAACACCAAGAGACCTGTTAATGCTCCTACACCGCCCACTCCTTAAGATGGTTCTTTGTAGAAGTCAGCTAGGATGATAATCCCGATGCAAAGGAAAGGTCCACTCTGGTGGAATTCACATGGACCACTGCTAGCCTCAACTCCTTCAAAGTATCTTCAAATTTAAGTGACCAATTCTGTAAAAGAAAACTGGACAAATACTTGGACAAATTTGTAGCTTTTGTAAAATTGGCATACTGAACAGGAACACATAATCCTTGCATTTTCCACTCGCGGCCTCCAGGTGCCAAGATTGCCACTCACTTCTCCTTAATTTGGCAGTTATTTTCCAAGCCTTAATGGCTATCTGATCCACCTGTTCAAACACCTGTCCTGGATATCCTGTCTACATGTATGCAAATCTACCTTTTCATTGCTGCCTACATGTTTGCAAATCTACCTTTTCATTGCTGTAAGGGGGCACTGTTCATACCATGGGGATCATGACAATAGTTTGGAGTTCCTCCTCATCCTCCTCGTCCTCCTCGGAGTCCATAGACTCTGAGTCTTCTACAGCCGAGCACATCTTTCTTTTCTATTTTCCTCCCTTTTCACCGTTTGCCTGCTCTGATCTCTCCTCTTGTAATTGTTCTAAAGCATTTCTCCCCTTTTTAACTGTTTCACTACATTTTTGATCCTCAAGGGAACTTTTTACTAGTCTCCAGACAGGCCGAACACCACCTCTGAGCATTTGAAATAATTCAGCAGCATTTATCATCAAGTGTACTTTAGCAGTTGTTCCTTCCTGAGCAATCAAAAAAAACTGAAAAACACAATAGTATACAGTATCCAGAATTTCTGTGTATTTTCCATATTGTTCCTCAGTCCCATGTAAAATCAAGATCTCTCCCTAACTTCCAAAAATCTTAAATTCTTAGAATGAAGCAGCTCATTCAGAGCCAAAAAATTGGGTGCAACTAAGAAGCGCCCATAGCCAAACTAACAATGTTTTTACTTTCGGTTAGCTGCTAGCCAAACTAACAATGTTTCTTTTAAGCTTCTAATGTTTCTTTTTAGCTTTTACTTTGGGTTCCCTGCTAGCCAAGCTAACAATGTTTTTACTTTTGGTTCGCTGCTCCACGAACCATTTGTCCTGCTCTCTTTACCTACAGAGAGGAGTAAACCAACTGCTCTTGTCCCAGTCCTTTTTTTGCCCCGCTCTTGTCGTGGTCCCTTTTTTAGTCTAAGATTTTTTGATCGCAGCAACTCATTGAGTGCCAGAAAAATTGGGCGGGATGTGGAACTACCCATGTTTTAACAACAAACAGTGAAAAAAAACCCAAAAAATAAAATTGAATACCACCCAAAGGGCCAAGAAAAATAATAATACCCGTTGTTTCACTTTTACTCCGTCTGCTTTGACGCGGCTCTACTACTTTTCTTTTTGTCCCGTCCGCTTTGACGCTTCTACTACTTTTCTTTTTGTCCCGTCCGCTTTGATGCGGCTCTACTACTTTCATTTTTATCCCGTCCGCTTTGACGCGGCTCTGCTGACCGTTCTCCCCTTCTCTACGGGTGAGAACAATAACCTGCTCTTTTCTCAGATCCCCGCCTTACCTGGGGACTTACCGGTGCACCCCCTGACCGCTGTGAGTTCTGAATTCCTTTCTTCGTACGAGCGTCCCCGTACGGGCCACCAATTGTCACGACCACCTCGACCAGCAAGGAAGACGCGACTCAGGAATCCTTCTCACAAGCAGTTTATTCAGGACCTTGAACAAATCTTCTGACCCCAGAGAGTGCCCGCCCACAGCTTAAAAAGGCCCTTGGGCGGCCAACCCCGGTAAGCCATGTGGCGACAGCAGATAGGTCCACATACGAGGAAGCAAGCCTGATATCCAGCCTTGACCAAATAAGGAGTTGTTTATCACAGAGAGCACTTGCTGTCGGGCTAGCAAAAGGCAGAAGCCAGCACCATCTTAAGGGTGCGGCACTTCGCAGCTCTCTACACTACAGAGTAAGTTCTAGGACAGCCAAGCCTACAAAGAGAAAACCTGTATAGAAAGAAAAAAACAAAAGCAAACAAACAAACAAAAAACAAAAACCTGACCAAATGGCATTGCAGGGTGGCAGTGGTGCACACGTATAATCCCAACATTTGGGAGGCAGAGGCTGACAGATCTCAGAGTTCAAGCCCAGCCTGATCTATAGAGTAAGTTCCATGACAACCAGGGATGCACAAAAAAATCCGTCTCAAAAAAGTGCAAGAACCACACACAGACACACAAAGAAAAAGCCATAAAATACAAAATAAGAAATAATAATATATACCTGTATGATAAAAATGCTTTAAAAACCAATATAACTCTGTGAATTGGAGACCAGCCTGGTCTAAAAGAGCTAGTTCCAGGACAGCCTCCAAAGCCACAGAGAAACCCTGTCTCGAAAAACCACAAAAAAACCAGTGTGAGACAAAACAGATTCCATAAAAACACTACTTATTTTCTTTTGTGTTGCCCCTCTACTGTTGCAGGATATGGGACTTGTCTTCAAGTGTAGTTTATACATTCAGTGTGACTCCACTGGAGAAAACTAATTTTTCCTTTGCAATTTAAACCACCACAATTAAGCCAAGAAATCAACACTGTAAACCAGCCCATAACAAAAGACAAGTTTGAAATAATCATAGAAAGGCTTCTGACTACAAAAAACTTCACAGCCAGATGGATTCAGAACAGAATTATGTCAGTTTTCAAAAGATCTATAGCCAATACTTTTTAAAAATTTTTATTTTTAAATTCAAATTTAAATTAGAAATGAGGTTGCATCACATGTCAATCCCAGGTCTTACTTTTAAACTTTTCAAAAAATAGAAACAAAAGAAATAATCCCAAACACCTTCTAGGAAACCAGTATCACTCTAATGCCAAAATCAGGTAAAGACATAGCAAAACAATGAGAGAGAAGGGGGAAGAATGAGGGATGGAGAGGAAGAGTGAGTGAGAGGGAAGATAATGGGCTACCATCTGTCATGAATAAAAATCCAGACATGACCACTAAAATATTTACAAATAGTTTATTTTAAATATATATAAAGGATTGTCCACCATGACCAAGCTGGATTTATTCTTGAAATGCAGGAATGATTCAACATATGCAAGTCAATAAATGTAATTAAATTCATAAATAGACTTAAAGACAAAAATCCAATGATTGTCTCAATAGACTCAAAAAAGACTTTGCCAACATCCAATGTGCCTTTATGATAAAAAGCTTTAGATAATGTAGGACTAAATACATTTCAATATAATAGAAAATATGTATGAGAAACGCACAGCCAACATCATCCAAAATAAAGCAAAACTTGAAGCATTTTAACTGAGCTTAGGAACAAAACAGGACTACCCATTATCCTCACTCCTTCTCATATAGTACTGGAAGCACTATCGGAGCAAAAGACAGGAAAAGTTTATTGAAGAGATACAAATAAAGAAAGAATACAAAGTATCCCTGTTTTCAACTGACATGATTCTATGCATTAGAGATCCCTAATATTCTATGAGAAAACTTCCATAAAAGAAAAACAAATGCAGTATTTTGGCAGATTATGGCATCAACATGCATAACCCAATTGCGTATCTTCACTCCAACAACAGACATAGAGAAAGAGATCCTGGGGACACACATACACACACACACACACACACACACACACACACACACACACACATTCACAATTGCCTCAAGGAAATTATATATCTAGAAGTAAACCTAACCAAGGAAGTGAAAGTCCTTTACAATAAAACTTTAGCCTCTGAAGAAAGATACTAGAAAATGGAAAGTCATCCCATGCTCACGGATGGGTAGAATTAAGATTGTAAAAATGATCATTTTAACAAAACCTATTTATAAATTCAGTGCAACCTCAATCAAAATTTATATCCCAATTTTTACAGAAATAGAAATGTATCCATCAATTCATATAGAACTAGAAAAAACAAGGATAGCCAAAGCATTCCTGAGCTAAAAGAACAATACTTGAGGGATTATCATTCCAGATAATAAATTATATTACAATGCCATAGAAATAAAATTGAAAAAACTGGCATGGGTTTTAATTAGGGAGCAGGGAGGGAGATAAATAGAGAAGAAGGGAGGGATTAGTACAAAACAACAAGATTTCTGAAAAAATGATAAGGAATCATACTCTTAACTATCTAATAAAAATATCTAAAATACATATTAATGTCTGAATAAATATACATACATTGTTTAAATAAAAATGTTCATATCTGTTCTGGGAATATCCTTGCCAAGATCCAAAGATTGTTTAACAAAATAACCCAACACCAGGCATGGGAAGCTACCTTTTGACTTGTCAGTAAGGGCTATTCAAGAGACTCTGCTTTTACGGTACCAGAAGTTACCATGAAAACTTCCAACAAAAAAAATCAACCTACAGTCATACTCGACTCTCTTACCTATGAACCATATTGATGGTCAGCACAGGACTAATGAAAAGATCTTTCATTGTACTTAAGACCAGTACAAGAAGGGAAACATCACCTGGTTCAAAAAAACTAGTCATCCCTCTAGGGCTGGGGAAATCATGGATCTTGGAAGATAATCCACAACTACCACTTTACTATGCCAGAAAAATCCCCTACTATGTTTTAAAGATTTGTCCTCATAGTCTTCAACCCTTATCAAGGAAAGTGTTCTTTGCAACAGATGGAGATCATCACACTAAACCACAAGCAATCAAAATGGAGAATTATGAACTCATGGAAATTGAACAATGCACAATTGCACCATCCCTGGGTAAACAAAGAAACAAAAAAAAAGAAATTAAAGACTTCCTGGAATTCAATGAGAATGAAGACACAACATACCCAAACTTATGGGACACTTTGAAAGCAGTGCTGAAAGGAAAGTTCATAGCACTAAGTGCCCACAGGAAGAAACTGGAGAACAGTCAAAACTAGAGAATTAATAGCACAACCGAATGCTCTAGAACAAATAGAAACAAACTCACTCAAGAGGAGTAGATGGCAGGAAATAATCAAATTGAGGGCTGAAATCAATCAAATAGAAGCCAGGAAAACATTGCAAAGAATCAATGAAGCAAAGAGTTGGTTTGTTGAGAAAGTCAACAAGATAGACAAACCTTCGTCCAAACTAACCAAAAGACAGAGAGAGAACAAGATAATTAACAAAATCATAAATGAAAAGGGGGACATAACAATGGACAATGAGGAAATCCAGAGAATCATGAAGACATGCTTCGAAAACCTGTACTCCACAAAATTCGAAAATTTAAAGGAAATAGACAATTTCCTGGATAGATATCACTTGCCAAATCTAACTCAAGAACAGATAAACAATCTAAACAGACCTATAACCCTTAACAAAATAGAAGCAGTCATCAAAAGTCTCCAAACGAAAAAAAGCCCAGGCCAGGATGGCTTCAGTGCAGAATTCTACCAGAAATTCAAAGAAGAGTTAATTCCAGTGCTCCTCAAAGTGTTCCACACAATAGAAGCAGGAGGCTCACTGCCAAACTCTTTCTACGAGGCTACAATTACTTTGGTACCCAAGCCACACAAAGATACAACTCAGAAAGAGAACTATAGACAATTTCCCTCATGAACATTGATGCAAAAATACTCAATAAAATACTAGCAAATCAGATTCAAGAACACACCAGAAAATCATCCACCATGATCAAGTAGGCTTCATCCCAGGAATGCAGGGATGGTGCAACATTAGAAAATCTAACAATGTAATCCACCATATAAAAATACAAAAGAAAAACCACATAATCATCTCACTAGATGCTGAAAAAGCCTTCGATAAATTCCAGCACCCCTTCATGACAAAGGTCCTAGAGAGATCAGAGATAACTGGAACACACCTGAACATAATAAAAGCAACATACAGTAAACCAACAGCTAAATGGAGAGAAACTCAACGCCTTTCCTCTAAAATCAGGAACAAGACAAGGCTGTCCACTCTCTCCATATCTCTTCAATACTGTACTTGAATTTCTAGTTAGAGCAATAAGACAACAAAGGAGTTCAAGGGA
This sequence comes from Mesocricetus auratus, assembly GCF_017639785.1. NCBI lineage: Eukaryota > Metazoa > Chordata > Mammalia > Rodentia > Cricetidae > Mesocricetus > Mesocricetus auratus. The sequence goes on along the minus strand of NW_024429188.1, from coordinate 55,475,355 downwards.
TACAAATAGGAAAAGAAGAAGTCAAGTTTCACTAATTACAGAAGATATGATAGTGTATATAAGTGAACAAAAAAATTCTGCAAGGGCCTGTATGAAATGACAGACTATGGACACCCCCATGGAGGGCCTCACCCTCCCTGGGGAAATGAGGGGACAATGGGGGGGTTGAGGGGAGGGCACAGGAGGAGGGGAGGGAAAAGGAGAGGGACCTGGAACTGACTTGTGAAGCAACCTTGTTTCTTATCTAAATTTAAACTGAAAAATAAATTTTAAAAAACTCTGCAAGGGAACTCCTAGAGCTAATAAACGCCACCAGCAAAGTGGCAGGATACAAGGTTAACTCAAAAAAATCAGTAGCCCTATTATATGCCTATGATAAAGTAGCTGAGAAAGAAATCAGAGAAACATCACCCTTTACATTAGCCATAAAGAGCATCAAATATCTGGGTATAACGTTAACCAATGAAGTGAAAGACCTGTATATCAAGAACTTTGAGTCTCTAAAGAAAGAAATCAAAGAGGAAACCAGAAAATGGAAAGATCTCCCATGCACTTGGATTGGTAGGGTCAACATAATAAAAATGGCAATCTTGCCAAAAGGAATCTACAGATTCAATGCAATCCCAATCAAAATTCTGGCACAATTCTTCACAGACCTTGAAAGAACAATAATCAACTTTATATGGAAAAACAAAAGACCCAGGATAGCCTAAACCACCCTATACAATAAAGGAACTTCAGGAGACATCACCATACTTGACTTCAAGCTGCATTACAGAGCTATAGTCCTGAAAACAGCTTGGTATTGGCACAAAAATAGACAGGTAGATCAATGGAATCGAATTGAAAACCCTGATTTTAACCCACACACACCTATGAACACTTGATTTTTGACAAAGAAAATAAAATTGTACAATGGAAAAAGGAAAGCATCTTCAACAAATGGTGCTGGCATAACTGGATATTGGCATGCAGAAGACTGCTGATAGATCCATGTCTATCGCCTTGCACAAAACTTAAGTCCAAATGGATCAAAGACCTCAACATAAATCCAACCACACTAAAACTCTTAGAAGATAAAGTGGAAGATACTCTTCAACAAATTGGCACAGAAGACAGCTTCCTGAACATAACACCTGTAGCACAGACACTGAGATCGACAATTAACAAATGGGACCTCCTGAAACTAAAAAGCTTCTGTAAGTCAAAGGACATAGTCAACAAGACAAAAAGGCACCCCACAGAATGGGAAAAGATATTCACTAACCCCACATCTGACAGATGGCTGATCTCCAAAATTTACAAAGAACTCAAGAAGCAAGTCTCCAAAACACCAAAGGATGCAATTAAAAAGTGAGGTACCAAACTAAATAGAGAATTCTCAATAAGGGAATCTAAAATAGCTGAAAGACACTTAAGAAAGTGCTTAACATCCTTAATCATCAGGGAAAAGTAAATCAAAACAACTCTGAGATACCATCTTACTCCTGTCAGAATGGCTAAAATCAAAAACACCAATGACAGTTAATGTTCTAGAGGTTTTGGAGAAAGGGGAATATTCCTCCACTGCTGGTGGGAGTGTAAACTTGTACAGCCACTTTGGAAATCACTATGGATACTCCTCAGAAACATGGGAATCAGTCTACCACAATATCCCAGCAATTCCAATCTTAGGCATATACCCAAAAGATACACATTCATACAACAAGGGAGTCTGTTCCACTATGTTCATAGCAACATTTTTTGTAATAGCCATAACATGGAAGCAACCTAGATGCCCCTCAACTGAAGAGTGGATAGGGAAAATGTGGAACATTTACACAATGACTACAACGCAGAGGAAAAAAAAACAATGGAATCTTGAAAATCGCAGGCAAATGGATGGCACTAGAAGAAACCATCCTGAGTGAGGTAACCCAGTCACCAAAAGACAAACATGGGATGTACTCACTCATATAAGGCTTTTAGGCATGGGTCAGGGTAGTGCCAGCCTACAATGCCACTGCCAGAGAGTGTGGTAAACAGTGAGGACCCTAAGAAAGATATGCATGGTACTCCAGAAAAGGGTAATGGGGCAAGATCTCCCAAGCGAATTGGAAGTATGGGGGGAGGGGAGAGGGAGCTGGGAAAAAGAGAGTGGGAGAAGAGGAGGGGAGAGGAGGACAAGGGGAAATAGGAAGTTTGAGTTTGGAGAAGAACAGAACAGAGCAAGATGAGAGATACCATAAAAGAGGGAGTCATTATAGTTTTGAGGAGAGAACTAGAACTAGTGAGATTTCCAGAAATCTACAAGGATGACACAAACTGGCAAACTAAGCAGTAGTGAAGAGGCTACCTTCAATGCCCTTCCCTGATAATGAATTTGATGCCTACCTTATATGCCATTCTAGAGCCTTCTTCCAGTTGTCTCATTGGCTAAGAGCATCAGCTTCTCTTACTGATAACTTGGGTTTAGTTCCCAGCATCAACACTGTGACTGACAACAACATGTAACCCCAGCTTCAGGTAATCTGAAACCTTCTTCTCTCTTCAAGTGACCATATAAGCACATAGCACGCAGACATACATGCAGATAAAATACCAATACACATAAAATAAAAATAAGTTAAAATCTCAAAAATGAAAACAATAGTAAAAATACCACCAATAAACTAGATCAAATAGAATAATTTTAGAAAATAAGTAAAATATTTGGATGCTATAACATTCACGTGGCAAAAGCAAAGTAAAAATAATTACATGAACAATGTACCAATGGACAACAATAATAAATGTAGAAAGAAACTCACCTACTCAACTAAATGATAAAATCAGCAAAATAACCCGAGACTGCACATTAAAATTTCTAACCCCCAGAAAAGCATGAAATAATATATTACAAAGACTTGAAAATAAATACCTGTACATGAGCAAAAATATATTCTGGAAAGTATCATTTAAATTGTTGAGTAACTAAAGACCTCCAAAGATAAGTCCACAATAAGGTCATCCATGATTAAGTCAACATTGCTGAAGTTACTTAAAAAAATCCTCTGCACAAAGGAAAAAGGCAATCCTAAGTACAAAAGTGTTTAGGAACTTCATGAGATAAATACATGAACAAATGAGAACTAGGAAAGAATTACACATATAAAACACAGTAAACAAGCAAGTAAAAGAAAAGAACAAATAGCAATCAAACCAACCAAGAGAACAAACAAAAGGAATACAGAAATCAGAAATTATACTAGAAAGAGGTCATGACTCTATAACTGAAATCATACCTAGCTGAATTCATTTGAAGACAAAATTAAACCCATGCTTGTCTGTAAAGTAATAATAAAGCTTCCTGGTATTCACACACACACACACACACACACACACACACACACACACATACACACACGCACGCGCACACACACACAGTGAATGTGAAAGCATGAATAGTGTTATTTCACAAATAGAATGTTAAAGAAAATAACGAGTAACTATATACATGTCTCACAAAGGAGATTCCAAGACAAGTTAAATACTGTCTGGCACCATTAAGCCAGTCCCCAAACTGAAAGGATCAGGTCACACCTTTCTGAAGCCATCTCTAGAACAGAGAATAAGAAGCTGTTTATGTTGTTGCCTAATAGTAGCCTCTGACTCATTGTACCCAATGTATCCATTCAATTGCTCTTTGTCACATACAATATTTTGAACTGACTCATGTGATGTGAAAGATCTCACTGACTCTAAAAGGTTGCAAAAGTCAGATATTTCCTATGTTTTTGAGGATTAAAACTGTTGGAGAGATTTCTCTTAAGGATGCTCTCTGAAGACACTCTTCAGTTCTTGGTCCCAAGAACAACCCAAATTTTATGTCATTAGAGGAAAAGTATTAAAGATCTAGGAAGAAGATAATTAGATAGAAACTGAAACAATACAAATAACCTATATAATGAGGACTTAGATATTTTAAAAGATAAAAATATTGACAAATACTTTTCCAAACTAGAAATCAAAAGGAGAAGACCTTATTTAATCAGATTATAATTAACTGGACATTGCAATTGATAAAAATGAAAACAACTGAATCTTTAAAAAATGTTTTAAAATGTTTCTTCTAATAAATTTGAATATATAAAAATAATATAACAAATGCAAATAGCATACATTAAATCAAGAGGATATAACAACTTAAACAGTTATGAAAGATGTGAGATTATCGAAAGGAAACTCTTGTGACCAGACAGATTCACTTCTGTATTCTGCCAGATATGCAGATTTAATACCAATGTGCCTCACAAAGCACAAAATGAAAGTATTCATTTACTATTCACTTATACTCATTATATAAAGTTAATGTTATCCTAGTGTAAAAGTCAGATAAAGACAATAAATACACAAAACTAAATATATATTTCCCTACTGAAAATAAACACAAAAATCCTAAGTAAAAATATCCATTAAAAATTCAACCACAATTCTAAAATACTGTACATTACCAAGTTTGTTGATTTGGGAGATTTGAGCATTGTTTTGTATGTAAATCAATTGAGAATATGCCCCCATAAGCTCCATCTGTAAAACATTTTAATTTTTTTTATTCATTCTTCTCTTACATTTTACATCCAAACTGTAGTTTCCCCTCCCTCATCTCATCCTCCCAGGTATACCAATCAAACATGGCATATCAAGTTATAATATGACTAACCAAATACCCTCATGTTAAGGCTGGATAAGACAACCCAGTAGGAGAAAAAGGGTCCCAAAAGCAACCAAAATAGTCAGAGAGATCCTATTGCCATTGTTAGGAGCCCCAACAGAAGACCAAGCTACACAATCAAAACGTATATTCAGAAGACCTAGAACAATCCCATGCAGGCTCCCTGTTTGTTGATTCAGTCTCTGTGAGTCCCTAGAAGCCCTTTAATTGATTCTGTGGGCCATTTTCTTAGGGTATCTGTGACCCCTCTGGCTCTTACAAACCTTCCTTCACCTCTTGTGCAGGATTCCCCCTGTTCTGCCTAATGATTGGTTGTGGGTCTCTGCATCTACTTCTATCAGTTGCTGGGTGAAGCCTCTCTGATGATTATGCTAGACTCCAGTCTATGAGTACAGCAGAGCATCACTAGGAATAATTTCATTGACTTTCTTTTCTACTTTTAATAAGTTGTGTTTGGTTCTATCCTACAAAACTCAACAAGTGGATCAAAGACTTCAATCTAAAACCAGCTACTCTGAGTCTGATAGAAAAAAAAATTGGGGAATAGCCTTGAACACATTGACACAGGAGATAACTTCCTGAACAGAATGCTAATAGCAAAGGCACTAAGATCAAAAATTAATAAATGGTTCCTCACACACCTAAAAAGTTTTTGTAAGGCAAAGGGCACTCAATAGGACAAAAAGGCAGCCTACAGATTGGGAAAAGAATTCTACCAACTCCACATCTGACAGAGAGCTAACATCCACAATATATAAAGAGCTCTAGAAATTAGACTTCAACAAACCAAATAATGCAATTAAAATGGGTTACAGATCTAAACAGAGAAATCTCAACAGAGGAATTTCAAATGACCACTGAAAAACACTTGACCAGATGTTCATCATACTTAGTCATCAGGAAAACGCAAATCAAAATGATCCTGATATTCCATATTACACCTATCAGAATGGCCAAGATGATAACCACAACTGATATCTTGTGCTAATGAGGATGTGGAGCAAGGGGAACACTGCTGGTGGGAGTGCAAATTGTTCAGTCACTTTGAAATTCAATATGGCAGTTTCTCAGAAAATTGGGAATTGATCTACCTTAAGGCCCATCTACATCACTTCTGGGCATATCCCCAAAGAATGTACAGTCATAACACAAGGGCACTTGCTCAACTATTTTCACAGAAGTTTCCTTCATAATAGCCAGAACCTGGAAACAACCTATATGTACCTCAATGGATGAATTGTGGTATATTTACAAAATGGAGTATTACTCAGCTTTTATTTTTCCCTTCTTTTTTGTTTTATTTTTTGTTTTAGAAATAATCTTATCTACATATCAATCCTCCATTCCCTTGCCCTCTCATCCTCCCACCAATTCCCCAAGCCACACCCACCCACTCCTCAAGGATAGTGAGGCCTTCCACAGGGGATCATCAAAGTCTATCACATCATGTGGATGAGGCCCTAGGCCCTCTTTCCTGTATTTGGGCTGCAGTAGTATCCTTCCATATGGAATGGGCTCCCAAAGTCCTTTTGTGCACTAGGGATAAACACTGGCTCCACTGTTAGAGGTCCCATAGACTGTCCTGACCTCCTAGCTGGCACCCACATTCAGAAGGCTTGGTTCAGTTCAATGCTGGTTCCCCAGCTTTGCAACTAGGGTCTCTGTGCTCTCACTAGGTCAGGTCAACTATTTCTGTGTGGGTTTTTCACCACTGTCTTGTCTCCTTTGCTCATGCCTTCTCTCTCTCTCTACAACTGGATTCCAGTGTTAAGCTGTGGGTGCCTATTTCTGCTTCAGTCAACTACTGGATGAAGGCTCTAGGATGGTAACAAAGGTAGTCATCAGTCTCATTATAGGGAATGGTATCAAAGTCTGCCTTTTCACTACTGCCTAGATTGTTAATTGGGGTCATCCCTGTGGATCCTTGAACATTTCCCTAGTGACATACCTCTCTGTAAACCTATACTGGCTCCCTCTATCACGGTATATCTTTTCTTGCTTTCCTCTGTTCCTCCCCTTTCTCAGCTTTTTGTTTCTTTGTTGCTTTTTTGGTCTTGAAGGATTTTTTTATTTAAATTAGAAACAAGCTTGTTTTACATGTCAATCCCAGTTCCCTCTCCCTCCCCTCGGCACCTGCCCCTCTGACCCCCCTATCCCATCTCCATTCTGCTCCCCAGGGAGGGTGAGGCCTTCCTTGGGGGACCTTCAAAATCTTTCATATCATTTGGAGCAGGGCCTAGGACCTCCCCAGTGTATCTAGGCTGAGAGATTATCCCTCTATATGGAGTGGGCTCCCAAAGTCCATTCGTGTACTAGGGATAAATACTGATCCACTACCAGAGGCCCCATTGATTGCCCAGATCTTCAAACAGACATCCACATTCAGGGGGTCTGGAACGGTCCTATGCTGGTTTCACAGTTATCAGTCTGGGGTCCATGAACTCCCCATTTTTCATGTCAGCTATTGGGAGATACAGAGCCTGAGCTAGCCACCTTCTATAAACAAGCAAGACTTCCAATGGAAAGACTGGGACACCAACCCAGCCACAAAGCCTTCTATTACAATTTGTCCTGCCTGCAAGATGTCCTGGGGTAAAGGTGACACAGAACATGTGGAAGTGGCCAACCAATGACTAGTCCAATTTGAGATTCACACCCATGCCTCCTGACACTGTCTGGAGGGCCAGATATCAGAGTTTGATAGCCCAGAGACTTGAATAGAACCAAACAAGACTGTAAGTCGTTTTCTTGATTAGTGACTGATGGGGAGGGTCCAACCCATTATGGGTGGTGCCATCCCTGGTCTGGTGGTCCTGGGTTCTCTAAGAAAGTGGGCTGAGTTAGCCAGGGGCAGCAAGCCAGTAAGCAGCGCCCCTCCATGGCTGTGATGCTGTGAAAATTGGATATTATAAGAAGATTGATCAAAGACCTCAGCATAAATCCAGCCACACTGAACCTCTTAGAAGAGAAAGTGGGTGGTACCCTTGACAGCTTCCTGAACATAACACCAGTAGCACAGACAGTGAGATCAACAATTAATAAATGGGACCTACTGAAACTGAGAAGCTTCTGTAAGGCAAAGGACACAGTCAGCAAGACAAAAAGGCAGCCCACAGAATGGGAAAAAATATTCACTAATCCCACATCTGACAGAGGGTTGATCTCCAAAATTTACAAAGAACTCAAGAAGCAAGTCTCCAAAACAGCAAAGGACCCAATTAAGAAGTGGGCTGCAGAACTAAATAGAGAGTTTTCAATAGAGGAGTCTAAAATGGCTGAGAGGCACTTGAGAAAGTGTTCAACATCCTTAGCCATCCGGGAAATGCAAATCAAAACAACTCTCAGATACCATCTCACTCCTGTCAGAATGGCTAAAATCAAAAACACCAATGACAATTTATGCTGGAGATGATGTGGTGAAAGGGGGACACTCCTCCATTGGTGGTGGGAGTGCCAACTGGTTCAGCCACTTTGGAAATCAGTATGGAGATTCCTCAGAAAAATGGGAATAAACCTACCACAAGACCCAGCAACTGCACTCTTAGGCATATATCCAAAAGATGCCCATTCATATAACAAAGATGTCTGTTCCACTATGTTCATAGCAGCTTTATTTGTAATAGCCAGAACTTGGAAGCAACCTAGATGTCCCTCACCCGAAGAATGGATAGAGAAAATGTGGTACATCTACACAATGGAGTACTATTCAGCAGAAAAAAATAATGGAATCATGAGATTCGCAGGCAAATGGGTGACACTAGAAGAAACCATCCTGAGTGAGGTAACCCAGTCACAAAAAGAGAAACATGGCATGTACTCTCTCATATATGGATTTTAGACATAGATCTGGGGAGTGCCAGCCTACAATCCTATTGCCAGAGAGTCTGGGAAACAGAAACTTCATTTACTGGCTGGTTAAGTACTGAGCTGAACTCAAGAAAGCCAGTATCAGAGAGGGAGGACTGATGATCAAAGGGATTAAGACTGGGCTGGTTGAACCCCAGAAACAGCTGACCAGACAAATGTTAACTCTTGAATCCCAGGCATCAGCCTGGGAATCCAGCATGGGACTGATCAAGACCCCCTGAATCTGGGTGTCAGTGAGGAGGCCTAGGTAATCTATTGAGCCTTGGACAGCAGATCAGTACCCATCCCAAGTATACACACGGTCTCTGGACTCCCATAGAACAATGTGAGGTGCACTCTCACCCTGAACTCTTGGGGAAGGGTCTAGGCCCTGCCCTATATGAAATGACAGACTATGGACACCCCCATGGAGGGCCTCACCCTCCCTGGGGGAATGAGGGAATAACGGGGGGGGATGGGGGGGAGGGCACGGGAGGAGGGGAGGGAAAGGGAGAGGGACCTCGTACTGACTTGTGAAGCAACCTTGTTTCTTATCTAAATTTAAAATGGAAAATAAAAAAATATTAATAAAAAAAGAAGATTGAATTTAGATCCTCAATTTTCACTTTATATAAGAATCCACTCAAATGGATGAAGTATTTTAGATTTTAAGACTCAGAACTTAACTACTAGAGGAAAGCATAGAAGAAATACTTTGAATTGTTTGCAAATGTAAGAAGTTATTGAGATAATTTCAATCTCTAGTAAACCTGAAGAATTTACAAATGGGACTGCATGAAATGTAAAAGCCTCTGAAGAACAAAAGAAACAATCAATAGAATGAACAACTCTCTTATATAATGAGAGAAAAATCGTTTCTAGGTATTCATTGGATGAGGAAGGGATGTTTATCATATATAAAAACAAAAGCAATAAAAATTATCCATTCTTATTAATTGAATAGTTCACAACAGAAAAAAGCACAAATGTGGAGCAAATATATTTAATATGTTGAACATTCTTAAGCATCACAGAAATGCAAAATGATATCATTTTTAGGAAAAGTTATAGCACAAGATATTATCAAAATAAGTGATATAACCAAATTCATGATGATTAATATGTCATAGATTTCTATTATTTAGAATTTATATCTTGCATATATTTTATTATTTTATTAATATTGTATTATGTGTCTGTATATATATGCATACATAAGATGAAAGAAAATGGCAGAATATTTGGGAAGATGTCCGAATATTTGGGAAAAGGAAAAAACTAACAGGTAAGAACAAGGATGAATAGGGGGTAGTGTGGGTATTCAGATTTTCAAACTAATACGTACTTGTGAAAATTGTCAGTTGGCACAATAAATATATACTAACATTAAAATAAAGACAGATACTACAGAGATGAGGATTTCAATCAGTGGTAGAGCACTTCTATACATGAGACCATGTATCCTCTTCACTGTGTTGAAAACATATATAGAACAGTTTGACAGTATGAAACATTTAGTACTGAATCTGGCTACATACTGAAAGCCCTGTTCAAAATAACTAATTTCTCACATATTGATAACAAACATATTTCTATGATTAAAAACACATTCTGTTAAACATTGGAAGTTTTTCAATTCATGAAAAGTGCTTTAATGGACTATATACTATGGGCTAGAAAAAATTCTGAGTCTTCTTGTATTTTTATTAAAGTATAAAGATAAACCTCTCTGAGCATGAACATGGAAATATGGCACATTACTATACATCTAACAATTTAATATCAAGAATCTGAACTAAAAAAAAAAACAAGAAAAAAAGTCTCATTCAAAAAATGGACTTGGGACATGAACAGAGAGAGTTCTTAAAGGAAGAAAAATTGGTGCCGGGTGGTGGTGGTGCACACCTTTAATCCAAGCACTCTGGAGGCAGAGGCAGGTGGATCTCTGTGAGTTCGAGACCAAGCCTGATCTACCAAGCGAGTTCCAGGACAGGCTCCAAAAACAATACAGAGAAACCCTGTCTCGAACCCCCCCCCAAAAAAGAAGAAAAAGTGACTAAGAAATATTTCAAATTATGTTCATGTTCCCTAGCAACTAGGTGAATACAAACCAAAACAACTTTGATACTTGTTAGCACTGTCAGAATGCTGAAGATCAAAGAAACAACCAAGACCAAACGTAGGGAGGGATGCAGAGAAAGGAGAAGCCTCATCCACTATTAGTGGGATTGCAGACTGGTGCAGCCACTATGGAAATCAGTGTGGAGAACACTAAAAAATCTAAAAATATAGCTCAGCTATACCACTACTTGACATATGCAAAGGACTCAGAATTCTACTCCATAGATACTTATTCAGTCATGTTCAACGCTGGTCTATTCAGAGTATCTAGGAAACAGGAAATGCATAAATGTCTGCAACTGATGAATGAATAATGAAAATATTGTGCATATATCTTATGGGCTGCTACTCAGCTGTAAATAAAAATAAAATCATAAGTTTTCAGACAAATACATGAAACTAGGAAATATCATATTGAGTAAGATAACCCAGACACCAGAAGACAAATTTCACATGTTTTTTTCTTATATGAGGCCGCTATCTCCAAATCTTCAGATGTGAGAACATGTCTCACAGTAACCACAGAAACTAAGAAGTGAAAAGCGACTATTGTTGGGTTAGGAAAGTGAGTAGAAATTGAGTATGGAATAATGGGGCATGAGTGATCTGATTGGAGAAATGAGAAAGGGAGGCTCTAATTAAGGATGGGGAGAGATAAATACAGAATAGAGGAGTGTAAAATAACAGTAAGGATGTCTGAAAAGTTATAAGAAAGCTTGCTCTTAATTATTCACCTAAAAGAACCTATAGTACACATAATCTGTGTATGAATATATATGTATAGTTTAAATGAAATTTTCTCATCTGGGCTGGCAATGCTTCCTCCAAGAGCTAAAAACCACCTAACAAAAACCCCAACACCATGCATGAGAAACCACTTTTAAGTTGTTGCATAGGATTTTCCAAATGACTCCCCAAAACATACAAGTTCTTATTATTGCCCCTGGTTTGTCCCAGAGGTTAAGCTAAGTTACTATTCCTGAAAACATCATGTACCATATACACAGAGTTTAGAGGGCCCTGAGCTGGAATTTACATGAGTGTCTATTCCCTAAGCCCTACCTTTCATGGTACCAGAAGGCACTATGAAAGCTTCCAAAAGAAAGAAGGGACCAAAAGTTCTTCCCATATATGGCACCTATGAACCACAGTATTGCAAAGGAAACAAGATTCACTAAACTCAATACAGGTTATTTGGGAAGAATTCACTTACACAAGAAGCTGGTGATGGCAGCAAGTCCCAGCTCCAAGGATTCACTCAGGGTGCCCTCTGTGACCCAACCAGAAGCAAGAGAGCTCCAGTCACCTGTTCCAAGCCCAGACCTAAACCCATCAGATCAAGTCCACACCTGTGACCACACATGGTCAGCCCTACAGGTGCAGGCAGTGTGGGCAGGTGGATATTTCACAGCAATTCTCCTTTTAGTCTAAAGAAAAAGATTTAGGCTTGATTTAAAAAACTTTATACATTTATAGCAAATATCAAGTATGCTCTAGGAGAGGGAAAAGTAAGAACAAACACACTTAAGACATATTGCCAGTAAAGCAGCTAGAGAAAAAGGCAAGAACTACATTTCCAGTCCTAGGGTAAAGGCATAACAAAGATTACTATAGAGTTGTCTTAAACTGGAAAGTTTAAGTCTTGTACCTAATATTTCTATCTAGGAAGAGAGAACAATAACTGTGACAGTCTAATCTTCAAACTCATCAACGACCTGAGAAAGAGGATAACAATACTAGGGTAGGCAGGAAGTGCAAGCAAGCGACTTCCAAAAGGTGCAGCAAAGACAGAAACAGCAGACTACCTGGACAGTCATCTAGAGTCTCACAGCAGCTTAGAGACAACCAGCTTTGGCTATGGCCTGAAGAGTGTGACTGACCAACACAGAAGCAGGGATGTCTTACCCTAACTTGGCAAGGTTCAACAGTCTTTTAAGTTTATCTCCTGCAAGAATAGTAGGATAGCATGTCCAAAGTCAGCAGTCTTTGCCCAAGAGACCATTAGCAGAGGAGAGAATGGACTCCAGAAGGAGTGACATTGGTGCCCAGGATATTCTCGTGAATGGCTTGGTACTGTCTGGAGCAATTGTGTCTCATGTTAACAGAACTAATATTAAAACATTCAAGTGCTATATTCTGTAGGTCTATGAGGTGTTTAAAGAGAAAGGGCTCAGCATCCTTAGCCATCATGGAAATGCAAATCAAAACAACTTTGAGATACCATCTTACTCCTGTCAGAATGACTAAAATCAAAAACACCGAAGACAATTTATGCTGGAGAGAATGTGGAGAGAGGGGAACATTCCTCCACTGCTGGTGGGAGTGCAAACTCGTACAGCCACTTTGGAAAGCAGTATGGAGATTCCTCAGGAAAATGGGAATCCAGCAATTCCACTCTTGGGCATATATCCAAAGGAGGCAAATTCATACAACAAGGGCATCTGCTCCACTATGTTCATAGCACTATTATTTGTAATAGCCAGAACCTGGAAGCAACCTAGATGCCCCTCAACTGAAGAATGGATAGATGTGTGGTACATTTACACAATGGAGTATTACTCAGCAGAAAAAAACAGTGGAATCTTGAAATTCGCAGGTAAATGGATAGCACTGGAAGAAACCATCCTGAGTGAGGTAACCCAGTCACAAAAAGACAAACATGGTATGTACTCACTCATATATGGATTTTAGACATGGATCAGGAGAGTGCCAGTCTGCACTTCCACTAACAGAGAGTCTGGGAAACAGGAAAGAACCTAAAAGATATGCATGGTACCAAAGAGAAGAGAAATGAGGCAAGATCCTCCGAACAGATGGGGAACACAGCAAGGGGTGGGGGAGGGGGACCTGGGAAATAGAGAGGGGGAGAAGTGGAAGAGAGAGTAGGTCGTGGAGGAACAGGAAGGTTGACTGGGGGGTAGGATAGGGGAAGAGGGAATCATAGGTTAGAAGACAGATCAGGCACCATTGTGACCTCTAGTGATCTAAAGGGATGACACCAATTGGCAAGCTAAGCAATATTGTAGAGACCACCTCGAATGACCATTCCTGATAGTGAACTTGATGTCTATAACCATCCTGGAGCCTTCATCCAGTGACTGATGGAAGCAGAGGCAAACACCCACAGTTAAATACTGAACAGAACCCAAGGAACCCAGTGACAGAGAGGAGCGATGAGCAAATTGGCAAAGAATGGGCTGGCAAAACCAGCAGAGACAGCTGATCCGAACAGGGGAGAGCTCTTGGACCCCAGACCGACAGCTGGGAGGCCAGCATGGGACCGATCCAGACCCCCTGAATGTGAGAGTCAGTGAGGAGGCCTGGGCTACCTATGGGGTCCTGAACAGTGAATCAGTGTTTATTCCTCGAATACTAACAAATATCGTGTGTCCATAACACAAGGAGGGTTGCTCTCTCTGCCTGGACTCTTAGGGAAGTGCCTGGACCCTACCCTAAGTGAAATGATAGACTCTAGATATCCCCTATGCGGAAGAAATTGGCAATAGGGTGGGAAGATGGGGGGATGGGGGTGCGGGAGGAGGGGAGGGAGGGGGAACTGGGATTGACATGTAAAACAAGCTATTTAAAATTTTTAAAAAATTCAAAAAAAGATCAAATATCTATATATGACTAAACTCATAGGTATAAGAAAAGTAGGTCGTAACAATCTGTAATTCTCAGGAACATCGTTGTACGATGACTGAAGCTTCCCAAAATATTTTAGCAAAGACAAGGACTTCAAAAAATGTAACTATATACATATATACATTTCTCACTAACAGAGATAGAACTGTAAAGTGCAATATGATAAAATATTTTAAGTTGTACCAATATACAAAATGTATATACATTAAGATAGTTTTTTTGTTTGTTTTTACGATACAGGGTTTCTCTGTATTGTTTTGGAGGTTGTTGGTCCAGCCCAGCCTGGAACTCACAGAGATCCGCCTGCCTCTGACTCCCGAGTGCTGAGATTAAAGGCATGTGCCACCACCGTTTGTGTGCAAAACATTGTAAACAGAAGGAAGATCCTAAGCAGTTAACAACAAGAATCTAACAATTTAAGTTATCAAGGATCTAGCAATTTAAGTTATCTATAGCTAGCAGTTGTTAAAGTTAATTCACTAGAAAATATGTAAATCTACCTATATCTCATCCTAATCATACCTTTCCATCCATACCCTAAACTTATCTAAAAGAGATACTCGAATCTGAACATCACCTTCCATACCTAACCCTAAACAACAAAAAACAAACCCTATGCAGGTGAATATTATCCCTTAATGTCAACAGTAGGGAAAGGGGATGTTGTCTTTTTAGGATTACTTCCTGCTGAAACGGGATGATGATGACTCCATGGGATCCTGCATGAAAAAAAATAGAGCAACAAAAGTCTCAAGAGAACTAGCAATAGCATTTGTAGCTTGTCTCTTCATGGCAGGAGATACTTGACTGAAGTTCTTATCTAATGTTCTGGCCAGGGTGTAATAAGAAAGTGTACCATTTCAGTTAGCTAGTCTGGAGTTGTCTTGAGCCTTATACTCCCAAACCGGTTTTAGAGTGATGTTTGTTAGTTTAGAGGCATCAAGTTGAATGAAGTGGGATCTATTAAGTGTGGCCCCATCTTCTTTCTTTCCTGAGAGTTCAAAGATTGCTGTTAGGAAATTTCTTGTTCAGTATGGAGGACTTAAACATCAATATCATCAACATAGAAAGTTTAACTTCCATAGGTAAACAGACAGGGAAAGATAACAATAAGGATGAGATTAAGAATATGGAAAATTAGGGTTCTGAGGATATAGTTGATCATGGCACAAAAATGATAGATGCAGGAGTATGAGGTAACTGTATTCAAATATCCTTGGTGCTTTAGCTTCTCCTTCCTTCCTCTCCCATTGTATTGCCCACACTCCCCCTCTTCAGCTAAAATCTCACTCTCATTTTTCTAAAGTTCTCCTATATAACACCTGTGTCCTACTGCCACTCTCTCTAGAGATCTGTTTCCCTGTGTATACATTCTCCATTTGCATTCTTATTTTTTTCGGTTATTTCAGGTTACATATTCCAATCTCAAGATTCAGAAATGGAATCCACAAATGAGAGAGCATGTGGCATTTGTCTTTCTGGGTTTTGGTTACAACCCTCATTTTTAAACATCACAAAAGAATTGTTAAACCTGGCTATAATTTATATGAATATTATTATTGTCTCATATCCTAGAAAGCAAATCAAGAACTGATTTTTATTGCTATTTTTATTTTCAGCATTGGTCTCAATCTGAAGCCGGTATTTCCTATTCCTTTTTTAATAAATAATAATAAAATGCATATATTATTCTTTACACAAAGAGTAACTTAAATTTTCTATACAATTAGCTAATGAAGCCTATGTTGTTTAATGACATTCAATCCTTAAATTGCTAAGCATTTAGCAATCATCTTTATATAACATTCTTTTTCCTCAATTTTCTCAATCCAAGTGTAGTATAATTGTAAAATAATGCAATTTTACAGGAAAAAAGGAAAAATATTTGAGGCTGATCATAGATTGCTTTGTTCTAAATACTATGCTCTATGTCCAGGATAATGTTATAATTCTCTCCACAATGTGTCTTATGTTCATTTTAACTCTTCCATCATGACTGCGGTTTAGATCATAGTTCATATGTTTGAACCACTAAACTATCACAGAGTACGTTTGTCTGTCTCCAACTCTCCCATATACTTCCTTGCACCATTGTATGCTATATCATAAAACTCTTCCTATAACGTTGTCATATTACAATTCAAATGCTCAAAGCCTTCCCATGTCACCAATTTTAATTTTCAGAAATTTATATATCGTATTAAGATATATCAATGAATCATTTTCTCTGTGTATTAAATTCCACACCCTATTTATTTACTTCTCTTCCTGTTTCCATGATGTTCCTGGTCTAATTTATCCTTTCTTTTCATATATTGTCAGTCTGTTATATGTATTTGATCTTTAATCTTATCTCCAATTTAATACGTTTGCTCATTTTATTCCCTCTCAGAAATTCTGTAGCACTTGTTGTTTGTATTCTTTTCCTGACACTTAGATTCAACAGGCTCGCAGTATATTCATTCTATCCTGTGGCTTAATTAGTACTTAAGTCCTTGTATGCAAGAGCCATATCAAATTCCACTTAAAAACATGTTTTATTGCCACAGTACAATGTTCAGAGTAAGCTCTTAATATTTTAATTGCTGACTGACATGAAAAACCACTAAACAAATGTTGAACAAGTCAATAAATTAATTATTTCTCCATCCTCTAAACATGCAACAGCATACATATGTTTATAAGACACTTAACACAATGTGAAAACAGGCTCAAACAATCTTCCCAGTCTACTTTCTTGGCAAAAAAATAGAACTTGTAATTACTTCCAGGTACTCCATCACAATTTTCTGTACCCATAACTGGAGCTCATCCACCTCTTCTCCCAGTCTCCTGCTTGTTCTTTCAGAGAAAGAATTTCCATCAATGCCATGTTTTCAACCAAGCTCTTGGCAAAGATTTCCAGTTTGACCCAATTTTACTGCTACTTCCCCTTGAGGTCTGGGTCTGCTTTGTCTGCTTCTGATTGTTCCCACATGTGGTATACTAAACAGTCCTACAAGGGAGTGGTGCCCAGTTTCCCATGAGTGAACCCTTGTCACCACCACTTCTGTCATATGCCTAAGCCTTTTGGAACTCAGCCACAGTTCGGCACAAGTTGTGATTCAGTCCCCATGCCTTCATGGGTCAAATTTGTTACTTGAAATTTAGAAAGAAAAATGAAAGGAATTATGAGCCAGCTTCCTTGAAATCATCAAATCTTGTTTCTACTACATGCTGTGGTTTCTGGCTTTGTTCATAGAATGCAGTTCTGGCAATGTTAACAATGCACATTTGCCTTTATCCAACAGTTGCTTTATTCAGTACTGTTTAACCAGCTTTGGAGATGTAGTTTTCATTTCTTCCAATGCTACCACAACTCTCTATTTCTTTAATACTCATCTCATATTGGAACATTATAAAATGTCCAAAACTTAAAATGCTGCAAAGCCAACATCAGGTTATTTATTCACTAGGGTCTTTCCCCTACAAAGTCTTAATTCCATAAATAGTATCTGTGTACAAGCATATAAACTGGCTTTAAATTTCTAGTGGGTGGTAAGAAGACCAACATCTGCCTTCCATAGCAGGTTGCCTACATAGTTCTGCATAGTTTTATATTATCCCAGAAAATTAATGCATACATATATATATATATATGGAGAGAGAGAAACAGAAAGAGACAGAGAGACACACACACACAGAGAATTCACTCCTTCTGGTTTTAATGTTTAGTAATGTATATTTCTGTCACAGATTGTATTTCATTTTTTTGGATGGTCACAGTAACAAAATTGTCCATGGATCTCCTGTGATATGAAGCACATTATTATATTTCCATGATTTCTATTGTATTATACATATATAAAAAGTGGTTATTCATATGTTACCAAAGTAAAATGTAGGACTTACTCTATTTATCTTACATAAAATAATCTTTCCAAATACTTATACTGTGTGATAGAAATAATCTAAAGAAACACACAAATAACACCCAAATAGCTGTTCCAAAATATCTAAATTAAATAAAATAAAATGAAATTCAGTTATTATGTATGCTGAAGCTCAAATGAGAACAGTAATTTTCAAAAAGTTATTAAAACACTCTTCACTGTAGCATCAAATCTGCCCTAAGGAATGGTTCTCTTGAACTTTATTTTAATCTTACTTGCTTAAATGGGTTTTCTTAAAAGAATTCTTTTTTATCTTTACCCAAAAAATCTTTAACACATCTATCTTAGGATTTTAAAGAAGAATAGATCTTTTTTTAAATCTTTTTTTGTTTGTTTTTCGAGACAGGGTTTCTCTGTATCGTTTTGGAGACTGTCCTGGAACTCACTCTGTAGACCAGGCTGGTCTCGAACTCACAGAGATCTGCCTGCCTCTGCCTCCCAAGTGATGGGATTAAAGGCGTGCACCACCAATGCCTGGCAAGAAGAATAGATCTTTTTTTTTTAACTTAACATAATACAGCATGATTTTATTACTTTAACACATATGCTTAGTTTCCAACACTCAAACAACCTATTGACATTCTAAAGAAATATTTTAAAATATCCATCCTATGTAGCTCAAATAGTGAGACCATAAGGCCAGTAAAATCAAATACATTCTATGTTTTTATTGCTTCATGCGTTAGTCCTTAAGATACAAGTACACATGCATATATGCCCTCCCCCCAACCCCCCCCCGTTATCCCCCTCATTCCCCCAGGGAGGGTGAGGTCCTCCATGGGGGTGTCCATAGTCTGTCATTTCATATAGGGCAGGGCCTAGACCCTTCCCCAAGAGTTCAGGGTGAGAGTGCACCTCACATTGTTCTATGGGAGTCCAAAGTCCGTGTGTATACTTGGGATGGGTACTGATCTGCTGCCCAAGGCTCAACTACAACATTTATATCAGAATTTTGGCTGGCTTGTTCTTGTATAGGTTTCTACAAATGACAACAGCTTGTGTGCATTCATGAATACCATAACCATGTCATATTCAGAAAGCAGCATTTTGGAGAATTCCTTCCTATCTTCTGCCTTGCCTCCTCTTCCACAATGTTCCATGAGCCTTCAAAGGCAAGCTAATATAGGTGTTCCATTTATAGCATAACCCACAAACCTTGATTCTCAGCACTCTGACTAGTAATATATATCTCCATTGGCTGGCACCAACTACAAAAGGAAGGTTCTCTGATTAAGGCTGAAAGGATTCCAAGTATATAGGCATACACATAAATTTTAGAAGTCTAGCTTACAAGACTATTCAGGAAAATAGCAAAAGTGTGTTCTACCCTAGGGATGAAGATTTCCTGAGATATTGTGCTTAACCACAACTGTAGAAGCAGGTATGAGAATTACAACCATACTACTATTGCAATGGTGGGTACATCTGACTTGGCAGATTAATATTGCAGGATGCATGATCCAGCTCTGGGTAAAAACCGTGGTTGACTTTTCTTCTCAAGGAGTCTGCATACCAACTTTAGGCAGCATAAAAGCTAGCCAGTAGTAGACATTTTCAGGTCAATTTAAGATTGTTTTTTCTACATTCTATAGTCAAAGACTGATATGTCTTCAGCAATAGGGTTTTACTATACAGCTATGGTGGGTAATCAAAGAAAAGAGAAAGCTGTCTTATTTATAATATTTCTCGAATCTCTCTCACCATTAACTCACTGGGAAATGGTTCATTTCTTGGTACATTTCACGTTACCTGCTTTAATCAATTTAAAATTCCTAAGAAGGTATAACCAGTTATAGATATATGTAAGATTCAGAATGAGTGAAAAAGCAAAAAGAAAATATTGATTGCTAGGAACTTATTAGAACGGGAAATGGAAGTTAATAACTAACGCTGAGTTCCACTTTGGTGAAGACTGAAATACTTCTATAACTGAGAAGAGTATTTATGTAAGATGCAGGTGAATAATTATTGTACAATGCTCTATTTAATTAGATTAATCTAGATGCCGTAGATGTTGTACTGGAATGCTCTGTAGTCATTAGAACTTCAGTTTGAATCCAAGTACTACAAATAATATTTACTTTCACTCAAACATTTAACAACTAATAAAGGTGATTATGAAATATTTGAAAGTCTGTGTGCCAATTATCACCATCCGTTGACAGGTTGTACCAAGAATGTTCTGCATCTTAGCATCCATGTGGTGTTGTAATAAACATGCACGTACAGGTATCTCTTTTGTGTGGTGACCTCAACTTCTTTGGATAAACGCCTGCAAGTGGAAAAGCTAGATCATTAGTAGTTCTACTTGTATTATTATTTGTTCATGTACGTGCCTGTATGCATGTAATTATTTATCCCTTGATGAATCTCATATTGTAATTCTTGTGTGCCTATTAATACACATCTCCACCCAAAAAAAAAAAAGAAAGTCTGTGTGCTTGGGATTTTTCCCTATATAAAAGAAACTGAAGTTAAATTAAAATCTTAGAGAGAATAGTTGCAAATTATACATCTCTTAAAACTCCTTTTCTAGTACATGCAAAAGTCTCTCAAATAATAGAGCAAAAGTCCAATTCAATGTGAACAAAAATGAATTCAAACATATCTACAAGTAGTTTACATGAATGGTAAATAAAAACATGGAAAATAGTTATCATAAAAAAGATGCTCCCTTTACCAATTTCTGTTGAAAAACTGAGTCTCATAACTGTATTTTTGATATTTCTAGGGAGTTGAACATTGGAAAATTTTCCTAAGATGAACTTAAGTTGAATATTAGGACGTGTAAATAAAAACAGAGCAGGATTAAAAATATAGTCAAAAAGAATCACACAAAACAAATCTCCACCCCCACACAAAAAGAGGGAAAGAAGAAATGGGTATATAGATAGCTACATTTTTAAGTGAATTAATATGAAAGAATTCTAGAACATACAATAATATGGATTCTGAGATGACACCATAGATAGAAAAATAAAGCATCCTGTAACTTCTGCCTTGGTGTAATAGGTGGGTACAGGAATCTTCTTTGCAAATGAAAGAATGAATGGAATAATACATTCAAAAACAGCAATCTCAAGGGGTTAGTTTCATAGCCATCATTGATTTACAGTCCAGTTAAAGAGGAATCTTGAATAATCTGCCTAAAAACTAGGCTTTGAAGAAAAAGTCACATTATCTACTTGAAAATAGAAAACGGGCTGATGTGACTCAGACCCAATTTGAGAGATGCTATTCAGAATCATATTGAGAAGCTTCTTTGATGAGGAGTGATAACCCTACTTATCAGCTTTTAGTAGTTACTCTATGGTTTTTATTCATATTTAATTCATCTGTCTGGGTCTGGGTTACCTTGTTCAATATAATCTTCCCTTGGTCCATCAATTTACCTGCAAAGCTAATGTTTCACTTTTCATTGCAGCTGAATAATATTTCTTGTGTATATGTACCACATTTCCTTTTTATATACATTTATTTTTATTGTTTATATTTATTTTTCATTTTGAAACAATCATGTTTTACACAATAATGCCAGTTCCCTCTCCCTCCTGTCCTCCCATTCCCCCCATCGTCTCCCCACCCCATCCCTACCCACTCCCATAGGGAATCACCAAAGTCTACCATATCATTTGGGCAGGACAAGACTCCTTCCCCTCCCCGTATGTAGGTTGAATAAGGCATCCCTTCTAAGGGAATGGACTCCAAAAAGTCAATTCATGCACTAGGGATAAATACTGGTTCCACTGTCAGTGGCCTCATAAACTGTCCAAGCCCCCACAACTTTCACCCACATTCAGGGCACTCATTTTGTTCTCATGCAGGCTCCCCAGCTGTCAGTCTCGAGTCGGTGAGCTCCCACTTGTTCAGATCAGCTGTTTCTGTGGATTTGCCCAACATGATTTTGACCCCTTTGCTCATATTATTACTTCTCCCTCTCTACACCTGGACTCCAGAAGCTCTGCCCAGTTCTTAGCTATAGATCTCTGCATGTTACTATCAAATCCTGTTGGATGAAGGCTCTATGATGACAATTAAAGTAGTCATCAATCTGATTATAGGGGAAGGGTATTTAAGGTACCCTCCCCACTATTGCTTAGATTCTTTGCTGGGGTCACCCTTGTGGATTCCTGGGAATTTCTCTAGTGCTAGATTTCTCGTTAATTCCATAATTGCTCCTTCTATCAACCTATCTGTTTCCTTGCTTTCCCTCTCTATCCTTCCCCCAACTCGACCTTCCTGATACCTCATATTCTTCTCTCCTCTCTTCATCTCTCCTCACCACTCTTCTACTACCGTGGTCCCACTTTACTCAGGAGATCTTGTCTATTTCCCCTTGCTGGGGGTTCCATGTATGGCTCCTATTGTCCTCCTTGTTTCCTAGTTTCTCTGTGGTTGTGGATTATAGGCCGATTATCCTTTGTTTTATGTCTAATATCCACTTATGAGTGAGTACACACTATGTTTGTCTTTCTGTGTCTGGGTTACCTCACTCAGGATAGTTTCTTCTTGTTCCATCCATTTGCCTGCAAATTTCAATGCCATTGTTTTATACCACTGAGTAGTACTTCATTGTGTAAATGTACCACAACTTTTTATCCATATTTCAGTTGAGAGGCATCTAAGTTGCTTCTATAATGCTGCTATGAACATAGTTGAACAAGTGTTCTTGTTGTATGAGTATGCATCCTTTGGGTATATGCCCAAAAGTGTACCACATTTTCTTTATCCATTCATCTGTTGAAGGACATTTAAGTGTTTCCATTCATTCCCTTGTTATTGTGAATGGGTCAGATATGAATATTTTTGAACAAATATCTGTGGAGTGTGAGGTGGAGCAGATGCCCAGGACTGCTATAGCTGGACTATATTAAGAATTACTCAAAGATCTATATTCCAGGACATGTGCGTGACTTAAGCTTTACAACCTCAACTTGACCCAAGACAAACTGCAATATCAGAATTTAGATTTGTTTTGCTTCTTTTATTTTAGAAACAATCTTATTTCACATATCAATCCCCCAATTCCTCACCCTCCCCATCCTACCATGACCCCCACAACTCCCCAAACTCACCTCCACCCACTCACCAAGGATAATGAGGCCTCCCATGGGGAATCATCAAAGTCTGTAGCATCATTTGAGGGAGGACCTAGGTCCTTTTTAGTGTATTTGGGCTGCAATAGTATCCCTCCATAGGGAATGAACTCCTAAAGTCCATTTGTGCACTAGGGATAAACACTGTTTCCACTGTTAAATGTTCCATAGACTTCCCAGGCCTTCTAGCTGGCACCCACATTCAGAGGTTTGATCCAAGAGGTTTCAGAACAGAAGAGAATGAAGACTGCCTTCCTCAAGAATTGAGAGGAAAATGTGACTATACCAACTACAAGACCAAGCCCAGAAATAACTGGACTCATGCCAATGACACAACAATACACAGACACCAACCTGCCCTTGATCTGTCAAACAAAACTCCACTGTGGGACAATGTGGACTTCATTCCCGTTTGAACTAGCTGCCAGGACTACAGGTTCTGCTTTCATCCCATGCCATCATTTTCTCTGACTGTACATCTACTCTATTTCAGGGACAACCACCACTACAACAGCCTCATTGCTGCTATGTCTAAAGGTACAACTCACTGTCGTAGATCAATGTGAGGGCCACAGGGTTGAGAAAACAAATTCCCACTGTCACCTCTTTATATACAGTATGTAGGAATACACATTTCCTGGAGAAACAACATTTAAAATTTTTGTTTTGTTTTGTTCTTATAGATCTCCCACCACTATTTGGGTTGTCAGTACCACAAAACTCTGTTATCCAAACAACTTGCCTCAGAAGTTATTGAAGAAATGTCTACTTCCAAATAGTTTATTGCTCTATCTGCTAAATTAGCCATATGAGCATCTTACACACATTACTATGTACACCACACTTATCTAATACATACAATTATCTTCTGTGTTACTAAAATGCCTGGGTTTCTTTGACTTCTACACAATGCTGAAATTCAGTAATTACAACCAAAGAAGCTACAGGGAGGCAAATGCACAGTGCCCACAATTAAAACCATCACTGCATACCAATCTGATATACTAAGAAAAATACACATTAAAAAATAATCAGTCTTCCACAAGACCCAGAAATTCCACTCTTAGGCATATACCCAAAAGATGCACATTCATACAACAGGATGTCTGTTCCACTACATTCATAGCAGCATTATTCGTAATAGCCAGAACCCTGAAGCAAACTAGATGCCCCTCAACTGAAGAATGGATAGAGAAAATGTGGTACATTTACACATTGGAGTACTATTCAGCGTAAAAAACAATGGAATCTTGAAATTTGTAGGCAAATGAATGGCACTAGAAGAAACCATCCTGAGTGAGGTAACCCAGTCACAAAAAGAGAAACATGGTATGTACTCACTCATTTATGGATTTTAGACATGAATCAGGGGAGTGCCAGCACACAATCCCACTGCCAGAAAGTCTAGGAAACAGAACCTTCATCCCGCAACTGATGAAAGCAGAGGCAGATACCTACAGACAAACACTGAACTGAACTCCTGGAATCCAGTGTCAGAAAGAGAGAACTGATGGGCAAAGGAGTTAAGAGCAGGCTTGTTTAACCCACAGAAACAGTTGACCTGAACAAGGGGAAACTCTTGGACTCCAGATTGATGGCTGTGTGGAAAGCATGGGACTGACCCAGACCCCCTGAATGTGGGTGTCAGTGAGGAGGCCTAGGTAATATATGGGGCCTTGGGTAGTATTTATCCCCGGCATACAAATAGACTTTGAGTGCCCATGCCACAATATGGGAGGCTCTCTCAGCTGGGACTCTTGGGGGAGGGCCTAGGCCCTGCCCTAGATAAAATGACAGTTATTGGAGATACACCATGGAGTACCTCACCCTCCTTGGGGATCAGAGTGGAGATTGGGTAGGGGACTGGGGGACCTGGTGGGGAGGGCAGGGCAGGAGGGGAGGAGGAGGGAGTTGAGATTGACATGTGAAACAAGATTGTTTCTAACCTAAGTTAAAAACATCATTTGTTTTGAAGGCTCTTGCATAAAGTTCATAGTGATAAATAGTTAACAATCAGATACACAAGTGTCATCAGTGTAAAAGAACAAGTATATAAAGAGAGAAAAAGAGTAACATGACAACTTCAAAGAAAACAACTCTCTAGGAAACATCCCAAAGAAAAAGATACACATGAAACTGTTGGTAAGTTAAAGTTGAAATTCTGAAGCCAGACAGTTGAACAAAATCAGAAAAA
This sequence comes from Mesocricetus auratus, assembly GCF_017639785.1. Classification (NCBI taxonomy): domain Eukaryota; kingdom Metazoa; phylum Chordata; class Mammalia; order Rodentia; family Cricetidae; genus Mesocricetus; species Mesocricetus auratus. The sequence continues at coordinate 55,449,828 of NW_024429188.1, read as the reverse complement.
CTGTTGCATGGATATATCAGATTCATCACAAATAAACAAATATGGACAAAATCTTGGAAATCAAAGGCTTAATATTAGCCAAACAAAAAATATGGGTGAAAACATTAGTTATAGGCTATTTTAAGTATATGAAAGAATAAGTTAACATGCAGATAAATCTGTTGAAATATTCTAGTCAGGGTAAAAAGAAAAGGTAAAACTGGTCTAAATTAATAGAGCCTTTAAGATCTTTGGAATACCATTAAGATCAGTGATTCTCAATCTATAGGTTGCAATGCATTTGACAGTTGAACAACCCTTTCACAGGCGCTGCCTAAGACCATAAAAACAGATGTTGGCATTATGATTTGTGACAATAGCAAAATTACAGTTAAGTCCCAACAAAAATGGTTTTATGGTTTTGGGGTCATCACAACATGAGAAACTGTATTAGAAGGTCAAAGCATTAGGTGTTGGGGGGAAGTCCTGTGCATTTGTCAATAAAGCACTGCTGGACAATAGGAATCTAGATAGGTGGAACTAAGAGTCCAGGAGGATTCTGGCAAAGAGAAACGCAGAGAGTTGAGATGTAACGCCATTGGGTAGGAATCCCGGAACTATTCTCCAGTAAGAGACATACTTAGATTAACAATTATGGGGTAATTACTTAAGTCAGAGTTAGCCAGTAAGAAACAAGCAAGGCCAACAGCTTCATATAATATAGCCTCCTGTGTGTTTATTTGGGACGGATGCGGCTCTAGAACCAGGCTGGCGGGAAGGCTTCTCTCAAGGAAAAAGCCTCTCTTTACAATTAGGAGTCTTGAGAACCACCATTATAAGTAAAAATTATTCATAATCAACAATATAGTACATAATAAAACTTTATCTCAGAAACAAAGAGGAAATAAAACCAAGGAAGACTACTGATAGGATGACTGGCATTAGGTAAATATACAGTTTGGGAATTAAATAAAATAAGGATTGATTGAATAAAACAATGTGCCCTTGAAATAGAGACCATGCAGAGGTAAGCCCAGTGACTGAAACCCAGCAAGTAGGTTCATTCTAACTCCACAGACACCCACTTGTCTTTATTGACTCTTAGACACCCTTTATTTAAGATCTAATTTCACCCTTAGTTGTACAATTTTCTGTCCTCCTCTCACCCTCTTTGATTTTTGTTTTAGAATTTCATACTAGAGTTCACTGTATTTGCATCATTTCTATGTTTCTTTCTCTTGCTTCCAAATTGTGTATGTCTCCCTTGTCTCCTCTCAGTTTTGTTAGTTTTATGGATATGTTTAAGCTTGTACACTTGGGAGTGGATAATTTATCAGGAGAATCAAAAATAATTTCTAACTGATGGAGAAAGATTTTGAAGAGGTTTATAGGACATATACATTTAGACATTAATTTTCTATGATAATCCTTGATTTTCTGTGTAATTTTCATGACCTCTTCCTCATGTTTGCATAGAAGGCAAACACATAATTTAAAATAATAGAGAAAGAAAACAAAGGGAAAAGCATTAAAATGAGGAGATACATAGCCTATCAAAAGTGTCACAGAGAGCAAAGGGTATCTAATTCTAAGAAAAATTTACCCTGTGTTTATTTTTAAAACATATTTCTAAAATCAAGTATTTTAATCATCACTACAGTTACATTAATTATGTTTTCCTAATACATGTTCCCTGAAAATATTTTTATTTTAAGTCAAAGCTTGTTGCCACAGTGCATAGAAGAAAAATAATCCCCAAAGAAAGTGCATTCAGAAGCGCATTCAGAACTTCAGTGAAATGTCAGAAATGTGCCTTTAATAAAATTAACAGAAAACAAGAAAAAGATTTGTCTCCCTTCCCAACAAAAGATGTCTGTAAGTGTGCTATTATGGAGACCACAGCATAGTTAAAAGATATGAGTGTGTGTCATTGTAATCAAGGAATCATACTGTCAATCAGTCCGAAGTATATCTTAAGACTAGATTATAATTAAGCTGAAATGTAAAGAACTCTTTGGTCTAATCAATTATATTATAACCTGACTGTCTGAGATAATAGCCCATCAACAGAAAGATAATCTTTGTACTATTTTGAAAAAATACAGAGAGAGGCAAAGGGTTAGATGTCTACCAGCCACAGTCACTACTAGTGATGCAGACAAATATGCACAGAACAAGCAGTAATTGAACCATGCTTATTTAATAAAATTTTCTACAAGCCACTGTCTTTGCTCTCATTCATTTTCATCAGCCTTTTGTTTTCTGGAGTAAATCAACTAGCACACAGCTTTTCTTCATTTCATAAACTTTAAGTAAATTTCATCAAGATTATTGTAAGTTTTAAAAAGGAACTTTGGAAATTCAATTCAGGCTCCTAGGAGGAAGCATATTCCAAGAGTTAAAGGAATTCAGTTGTTCAGAATATCAAGATATATTTTGTTTTTTTCTTTCTTGAGACATGGTTCTACTGTGTAGCCTAGCCAGGCTTTGGACTCTGTAATTATCCTCCCTCAGTCTCCCATTTGATAGGATTGCAAACTTATAGTAGTATGTCCATCTTATTTCAAGATCTTTGAATTCTTTGCCCACTACTAGGTCTTCCATAGATACTGATTAAATTGATATGTTTGGTTAGTACTATTCATGGGAATGAATCCGTCATTTCTACATGCTCTTGTGAGACATTAAAAATGTCAACTGGTATTCTAGGTCTTCATTGCCTTAAGGAAAAAATTCTGCCCTACATGACTTAATAAGATGATTCAGGTAAGCTATGGTGATAATTGTATGAAGAATGTTACTTAATGTTATTACTGACAATGGTTTAAGTGGGCAGGGTAGTATTTGTATTCACATTGGAAGACATAAATTGGCAAACAGATACCATATGAAAAGGTCCAATTCTGGGCTGGTTTAACCCCCAGAAACACCTGACCTGACAAGGGTTAGTTCTTCAATCCCAGACTGATGGCTGGGAATCCAGCATGGGACTGATCAAGACCCCCTGAATGTGGGTGTCAGTGAGGAGGCCTAGGTAATCTATTGAGCCTTGGGTAGTAGATCAGTATTTATCCCGGGTATACAAATGGACTTTGGACTCCCATCCAATAATGAGAGATGCACTCTCACACTGGACTCTTGGGGGAGGGTCCAGGCCCTGCCCTGGATGAAATGGCAGACTATGAACACCCCCATGGTAGGCCTCACCCTCCCTGGGGAAATGAGGGGATAATGGGGGGATTATGGGGAGGGCGTGGGAGGAGGAGAGGGAAAGGGAGAGGGATCTGGAATTGACATGTGAAGTAACCTTGTTTCTAATTTAAATTTAAAAATGCTCCAAAAAAGAAAAAAGAAAAAGAAAAGGTCCAATTCACAGCTGTTTTTAATATATACAGCAGGTTTGATATGCTTTCTTAGACTTTCATTTTTGTCATAATAGTTTCAAATTTGTTCTTAATTTCTTCCATGATCAAATGATTTCCAAACCGAATTGTTTAATTGTCATATACATGTACATTTTCCAATTTTTCCTTCTTACTTAAATTTCTTCCAAATCTTCCAAACACACAATTTTACAGATCACCAAAAACTATACTAAAAGATCATCTAGATATTGTTTTTCAGTTAAAGAACAGCAACAAAACAAACTTTTTCAAAACTATCATGACACAAAATATTACCAACCATAGAAGAGTGCAACATCCAAATACAGCAAAGTGAAAGGTCACTAATAAAATTGAGTTTGATCAATTGCATTTCAATGCTTCCTATAGTCAATCACTTATATTAAAATATAAAAATTACAGTAACATTTTCAGAGAAATAAAGGGGAAAAACTTACCAAGTATGAATGTTATACCCAGAAAAGCTACCATTTAAATAATATACATAAAGAACAATACAATATTGTAAGCATTTTTCATAAACAATTTGGATCTTCAGAATGAACAGCCCCTAAATAATACAATATAGAAAAATAATAAATGAGTCACTATGTTAATGTTCTGTGAAATATGATCAAATGCCATGCAATATTTATAATGTATGAAGGGTTGGAGTAAGTGTGATTCATGTTAGTATAATTTTGCTATACTTTTGTTTCTATTCTCATCTTTGCCAAGGACATATTGCTACAAAATCTACACATGAGTAGGTCTCATGGATATAGGAGGAGAACACGAGATATGTTCCATACTTTCCCTAGGGAGCTATTCAGAGTGGATGGCTGTTAGGACAAGGCCTATATCCTCTTCACTATTGTAGCTACTAGTGAGTTGCCCATTCTCTAGTGGATAACTCCACATCCATGTTGGCAGCTCTAGTTAAGCTCAGTTAAACAAAACAAAGAAAAACAAAAGTCAAGAAGAGGGACGGACACTTCTTAGGAAGACAGAGGCTTGGTCTGGGTAGAAGGCAGATAACAGAGGTTGAGATATTATGAATAATCATAATAAAAGGAGACATTAACAGCCTGCCTTCAGCAATTGACTGATTATTCTGACAGAATTTTTTAAACAAATAAGAGGCTCTCAGATTACATCAAATGGTCCTAATAGAGATCTGCTGAAGATTCTAAATAAAACTTGCCAATATATTCCTTTTTCTTACTGAAAGCTGTAACATTCTTAGATATAGACAATATGATATAAAAACAAAAAATTAAACGTTTAGAAAAATGACTTTATTTTCTTTTGTCAAAATACACATGTCTGTGAGTCTCTGCATATATTACATTCCAAAAGGACTTTCCACTCCCTCCTCTCCTCCCAGTCCCTCACCCCCCCCAACTGACCCATTCCCCGGATCCATTTATCCTCCTATCCTTTCAGAAAAGCGCAGGCCTTCCAAATGTGGAATATCAAGTTGCAACAAACTAGTCACATCTCCTCATAATAAAGCTGGTTGAGGCAACCCAGTAAGAGGAAAAGGATACCAAAAGCAGGCATTGGAAAGGAAGAGGTCAAACTTTCACTATTTGAAGATGATATGATAGGTTTCATAAATGACCCAAAGAACTCTACCAGTGAATGCTTACAGTCGATTAACGCCTTCAGCAATGTGGCAGGCTACAAGATCAACTCAAAATCACTTGCCCTATTACATACAGATGATAAAAGGGCTGAGAAAGAAATCAGAGAAACATAAGCCTTTAAAATTGCCACAAACAACATAAAATACCTTAGGGTAACATTAACCAAACAAGTGAAAGACCTGTACAGCAAAAATTTTGAGTCCTTAAAGAAAGAAATTAAAGAAGCCCTCAGAAAATAGGAAGATCTCCCATGCTCTTGGATAGGTGGGATCAATGTAATAAAAATGGCAATCCTGCCAAAAGCAATCTACAGATTCAATGCAATCACCATTAAAATACCAGCACAATTCTTCACAGACCTTGAAAGAAAAATAATCAGTTTTGTACGGAAAAACAAAAGATCAAGGAGAGGCAAAACAACCTTACTCAACAAAGCAACATTTGGAGGCATCATCATTCCTGACCTCAAGCTCTATTATAGACATGTAGTCCTGAAAACAGTTTGGTATTGCACATTGGTATAGACCAATGGAATCAAATTGAAAACCCTGATATTAACCCATACATGTATGAACATCTGATCTTCGACAAAGAAGCTAAAAATATACAATGGAAAAAAGAAAGCATCCTTAACAAATGCTGCTGGCATAACTGGATGTTGGCATGTAGAAGACTGTGGATAGATCCATGTCTATCACCATGCACAAAACTTTAGTTCAAATGGATCAAAGACCTCAACATAAATCCAGCCACACTGAACATTTTAGAAGACAAAGTGGGTGGTACCCTTGAACAAATTGTTACAGGAGACAGCTTCCTGAACATAACACCAGTAGCAGAGACAGTGAGGACAGCAATTAATAAATGGGACCTCCTGAAACTGAGAATCTTCTGTAAGGCAAAGGACACAGTCAGCAAGACAAAAAGGCAGCCCACAGAATGGGAAAATATATTCACTAACACCACATCTGACAGCGGGCTGATCTCCAAAATTTACAAAGAATTCAAGAAGCAAGTCTCCAAAACACCAAAGGTTCCAGTTAAAAGGTGGAGTACAGAACTAAATAGAGAATTCTCAATAGAGGAGTCTAAAATGGCAGAGAAGCACTTGAGAAAGTGCTCAACATCCTTAACCATCCGGGAAATGCAAATGGATGACACTAGAAGAAACCATCCTGAGTGAGGTAACCCAGTCACAAAAAGAGAAACATGGCATGTACTCTCTCATATATGGATTTTAGACATAGATCTGGGGAGTGCCAGCCTACAATCCTATGGCCAGAGAGTCTGGGAAACAGAAACTTTATTTAGTGGCTGATCGAAGAAGAGGCAGACTCCCTTGATTAAGTACTGAGCTGAACTCAAGAAAGCCAGTAACAGAGAGGGAGGACTGATGATCAAAGGGATTAAGACTGGGCTGGTTTAACCCCCAGAAACAGCTGACCAGACAAAGGTTAACTCTTGAATCCCAGGCATCAGCCTGGGAAGCCAGCATGGGACTGATCAAGACCCCCTGAATCTGGGTGTCAGTGAAGAGGCCTAGGGAATCTATTGAGCCTTGGGCAGCAGATCAGTACCCATCCCAAGTATACACATGGACTTTGGACTCCCATAGAACAATGTGAGGTGCACTCTCACCCTGAACTCTTGGGGAAGGGTATAGGCCCTGCCCTATATGAAATGACAGATTATGCACACCCCCATGGAGGGCCTCACCCTCCCTGGGGAAATGAGGGGATAACGGGGGGGGGCAAGGGAGGAAGGGAGGGAATGGGAGAGGGACCTGGAACTGACTTGTGAAGCAACCTTGTTTCTTATCTAAATTTAAACTGGAAATAAAATTTAAAAAAAAAGGTGGAGTACAGAACTAAATAGAGAATTCTCAATAGAGGAGTCTAAAATGGCAGAGAAGCACTTGAGAAAGTGCTCAACATCCTTAACCATCCGGGAAATGCAAATCAAAACAACTCTGAGACACCATCTTACTCCTATCAGAATGGCTAAAATAAAAAACACTGAAGACAATTTATGCTGGAAAAGATGTGGAGAGAGGGGAACACTCCTCCACTGCTGGTGGGAGTGCCAACTTGTGTAGCCACTTTGTAAATCAGTATGGAGATTCCTCAGAAAAATGGGAATAAACCTACCACAAGACCCAGAAACTCCACTCTTAGGCATATATCCAAAAGATGCCCATTCATACAACATGGATGTCTGTTCCACTATGTTCATAGCAGCATTATTTGTAATAGCCAGAACCCGGAAGCAACCTAGATGCCCCTCAACCGAAGAGTGGACAGAGAAAATGTGGTAAATTTACACAATGGAGTACTATTCAGCAGAAAAAAACAATGGAATCCTGAAATTTGCAGGCACATGGATGGCACTAGAAGAAACCATCCTGAGTGAGGTAACCCAGTTACAAAAAGAGAAACATGGTATGTACTCTCTCATATATGGATTTTAGACATAGATCTGGGGAGTGCCAGCCTACAATCCCATGGTCAGAGAGTCTGGGAAACAGAACCTTCATTCAGTGGCTGATGGAAGCAGAGGCAGACTCCCACAGCTAAATACTGAGCTAAACTCAAGAAATCCAATGACAGACAGGGAGGACTGATGAGCAAAGTGGTTAAGACTGGGCTGGTTTAACCGCCAGAAACAGCTGACCTGACAAGGGTTAGCTCTTCAATCCCAGACTGATGGCTGGGAAACCAGCATGGGACTGATCAAGACCCCCTGAATGTGGGTGTCATTGAGAAGGGCTAGGTAATCTATTGAGCCTTGGGTAGTAGATCAGTATTTATCCTGTGTATACAAATGGACTTTGGACTCCCATCCAACAATGAGAGATGCACTCTCACCATGGACTCTTGCGGGAGGGTCTAGGCCCTGCTCTGGATGAAATGACAGACTATGGACACCCCCATGGATGGCCTCACCCTCCCTGGAGAAATGAGGGGATATTGGAGTGGTGGGTGGGAGGGCACGGGAGGAGGGGAGGGAAAGGGAGAGGCATCTGGAATTGACATGTGAAGCAACCTTGTTTCTAATTTAAATTTAAATTTAAAAATAAAAAATAAAATATTGTCTTCAAAAAAAAAAAACAAAAAAGGAGTCAGAGACAGCTCCCACTCCCAAGGTTAGTAGTCCTATAAGAACACAAAGCTACACAACCATAATATATATGCAGAGGACCTAGGCCAGACAGGCTAGCAAAGTGTCTCTGTGAACCCCTATGGGATCTGGTTAGTTGGTTCTGTAGGTTTTCTTGTGGTATCATCAATCCCTGTGGCTCCTTTCTCCCCATTCCACAGGATTCACCAAGCTCTGCTGAATGTTTGTCTTTAGCTTCTTTATGTGCTCCCATCAGTTGCTGAGTGACGTCTCTCTAATGACAACTGGTCTAGGCACCAATCTATCAGTATAGCATGCTAGGAATCATTTGACTTTTTGCCTGTCATGTTTGTTTCTATTCTAGGACTCTATGCTATCCAGCCTCTGGTTCCTGGCCCTCAGGCAGTGTCAGGAATGTGCTTCTTCTCCTGTCAGGGGTCTCAAGCTGGACCAGTAATTCATTGGCCAACCCCTCAAGTTCTGCACCACCTTTACCCCAGCACATTTTGAAGGCAGGACAAATTGTAGCTCAAAGGTGTTATGGCTGGACTGGTATCACAATCCCTCCACTGGAAGCCTTGCTTGGCCACAGAAACATGGAGAGTTCAGGCTCCATATCCCACTTTACTGGAATCTTCTCTAGGATCATCTCATATATTCTGGGAGTTTTCACAGCACTAGGTTTTTACCTTGTTCCCTAAACACCCCCCCCAAATTAAGTCATCTCGCCAGTACTCTATCCTTCTAAAGACAAGTCTGTCCACTTTCTCCATATCTATTCAGTATAATACTTAAAGTTCTACCTAGAACAATAGGACAACTAAAGGAGATCAAAAGGATACAAAGTGTAAAGGAAGAAGCCGAAGTATCACTATTTAGATGAGATGATAGTATGCATAAATGACCCAAAAATTCTCCTAGGGAACTCCTACAACTGATAAGCACCTTCAGCAACATGGCTGAATACAAAATTAACTAAAAAAAATCAAGTGACAAACTGACTGAGAAAAAATCAGGGAAGCAACACTCTTCACAATAGCCACAAACAATGGGAAATATCTTGGGGTTATTCTAACCAAGCAAGTGAAAGACGTATATGATAAAAACTTCAAGTCTTTAAAGAAAGAAATTGAAGAAGATATCAGAAGATGGAAATATCTCCTATGCTCATGGGTTGGTAGGATTAACGTAAATTGCCATCTGACCAAAACAAATCTACAGATTCAAAGCAATCCCCATCAATATTGCAGCACAATTCTTTAAATACCTTGAAAGAATAATATTCAATTTCATATGGATAAACAAAACAAAAACAAAAACCCAGGATATCTAAAACAATCCTGAACAATTAAAGAACTTCTGAAGTTATCACCATCCCTGATTTCAAGCACTATACAGAGCTATAGTAATAAAAAATGCATGATATTGGCATAAGAACACATAGGTTGATCAATGAAATTGAATCAAAGACCCAGATATAAATCCACAAACCTATGGATACCTGATTTTTGATAAATAAGCCAGAAATATATTATGGAAAAAGGAAAGCATCCTCAGCAAATTGTTCTGGTCTAACTGATATCAGCAGATAAAAGAATGTAAATAGATCCATATCTATCACACTACACAAAACTCAAGTCCAGGTGGATCAAAGACGTCAATATTAAATCAGATACGCTGAACTTGATAGAAAGGAAAGTAGGAAATAGCCTTGAACACATTGGCACAGGAAATAATTTCTGAATAGAACACTTGTAGCACAGACACTAAGATCGATATTTAATAAATAGGTCCTCATAAAACTGAAAAGCTTCTGCAAGGCAAAAGACACTGTCAATATGACAGAGCTTCAGCCTACAAAATGGGAAAAGATTTTAACCAACTCCTCATCTGAGAGAAGGCTAATATCAAAAATATATAAAGAATTCCATACATTAGACATCAAAAAATAAATAATTTTAATGGGGTATGTATCTAAACAGAGAATTCTCAATAGAGGAATCTTAAGTGTCTGACAAACACTTAAACAAATACTCAATATCTTTAACCAAAGAAATGCAAATCAAAACTGATTCAAGATTCTATCTTATAACTGTCAGAATGACTAAGATCAAAAACAAAAGTGACAGCTCATGCTGGTGAGCATGTAGAACAAGTGAAACAATCCTCCATTGATGGAGGGAGTGCAAATATGTACAGCTACGATGGACATCAGTATGTGGTTTCTCAGACAGTTAGGAATTCATCGACCTCAAGACCCAGCTATACGACTCCTGGGCATATACCCAAAGAATGCTTCATTCTACCATAAGGACACTTGCTCAACTATGTTCATAGCTTTATTCACAATAGCCAGAACCTGGAAACAACCTAAATGTCCCTTAACTGTAGAATGGATGAAGAAAATCTGGAACATTTACACAACTGAGTATTACTCAGCTGTTAAATAAAAATGGCATCAAAAAATTTGCAGGGCAATGAATGGAAATAGAAAAAAATCATGCTGAGTGAGGTACCCAGACCCAGAAAGGCAAACATGGTATTTACTCACTTAGAAGTGAATATTAGCTGTAAAGTAAAGGAAAGTAATGCTACAATCCATATACCCAGAGATGATAGCTAATAAACTGAATAGAACAAAACATACAAGCTAACAGAAAAATAGAGAGCCAAAAAAGCGTAAGAAACACATATGGAATCAGAGATGAACACGTTTGCAAATACAAAAATCTCATAAAAAACAAAATTGGCAATGATGGCAATGATAATGTATAAGTAAAAGATCTCTAGTCTAGGGTAAGGAGAGAGAGAGAGAGAGAGAGAGAGAGAGAGAGAGAGAGAGAGAGAGAGAGAGAGAGAGAGAGAGAGAGAGAGAGGGAGAACCCCCAGACAAAGCATTGTGATCCAAAAAAGAATACATAAAAACTCAGAAAATACGATCAAGTTGAGTATGTGCTGGCCATCTACTGCTGGGCATGATGCCTAGACTTAACAGTGCTTTGAATATCCAGTGAGACTCCCTCCACTGGAGAAACCAAAGTTTACATTTGCCAGTGATTATCGTTTGGAGATACCTTCTGGTTTAAAGATATATGAACTTTTGTCCACTTCCACTCTCAGCCCCAGGACATCATCAGGCCCAAACCTGTGGAGTAATACAATGTCTTTAAAGATGGAGGGGACTCAGTTATCAAGTCAGATTTATTAAAAGGTGTCAGTCAATAAACTACACTAACAATACAGAATTTTACTGCTGTCACTATGTATCCAACTAATACAGCTTCACCATTTCCAACTTTGCTAGTTGGGGATTAGAGCCTAGCCTCCAGCCACACGTGCTCTATTGGAGCCTGTGCTTCTTCTCCCCTGGATTTTATCAGGTCACTACCTCCAGAGACGGCGATGCCTATTGGGCCAAACCACCCCATTACCGAATATCAGACCGAATTCCCACAACGTGTCTTATTACTTCATATCAAAGAATTACATGACTAAGAATAAATTAAATGCATAAATTAGTAGAGGGAAAGAGATAATAGAGCATATTTGTCAAAAAACATATTCAATTTCTGGTCAGGAAAATCTCTCTTCTCAGGATGGAGAAACGAATCTGTAGTTAAGAGGACCTGCTGCACAATGATGAGGTCAGGAGTTCAGGTGCCAGTAACCATGTAGCAAAGCTGGCATCCACGAGCACATCTAAAACCAGCTCTGAATCAGCACCGCCCCTGTATGTCAACACCATCCTTTAGCCTCTGAATGTGCACACACACAGACAAATAATTAAATCTTAAAAAGAATTAAAGTAGTTAAAATCTCAATTAGACTAAGAAATATGTAAGAAGACTAAAATAAAATCAGAGATAAAGAGGGAGGTCATTGTTAGCATTCAAAAAACAAATTGACAATAAATTTATTAGAAGTATATAATTACCTCATACAAATTTGGTTTACAAAACTGATAGCAAATTGCTACATCCATACATCTTACAAAGTGAATAATGAAGAAGTGGATAATTGAGTAAACATATAACAGAAACTAAAACATTTCTTGTTACTGAAATCTTAATAGGTATTGTTAGCAATAATAATAAAGAAGTTTATTCAACTATGTACATGCATATATTAAAATATTTATATCTATAATTGAGATATACATACATACTAATCAGAATCAGGCAAGAAATATATATTCTCTGTAGGAAACAAACAATAATGTGTCAAACTAAAAGTGTGTTACACTCTTCAGAAAGTTAGTTTTACACTATAAATGCATTAGAGATCCATGAGTTCTAAATTCCCACCAAATTTAGGTGATGTCAGAATTCTTTATTCATTCTAATGGATGCATTGTGTTATCCCAATGCACTATTCACTTGAATCGAACTGTTTGGTAAACTATTTAAGCTTCATAAATGAAATATTAATGCATTTAAGTAATTCAATCCCTAAGTGTGGTATATTTTCTGCTAATAGTTATTACCTGCAGTATGCATTGTCTATATAAAGTTAATGCTTTCTGGTATTAATCCACACACCTATGAACTCCTGATTTTTACAAAGAAGCTAAAATTATACAATGGAAAAGAAAGCACCTTCCACAAATGGTGCTGGCCTAACTGGATGCTGACATGTAGAAGATTGCAGATAGACTATCCTTATTCAGAAAACTCAAGTCCATTTTGGGTCAAGGACCTTAACATAAATTCAGTCACACTGAACCTCACAGAAGAGAAAATGGGAAGTAGCCTTCAAAGCATCGGAACAGAAGATCACTTAACATAACACCAGTAGCACAGATACTGAGATTGACAGTTAATAAACAGGACCTCCTGAAACTGAGAAGCTTCTCTAAGGCAAAGGAAACAGTCAACAAGACAAAATGGCAGCCCACAGTATGGGAAAAGATCTTCTCCAACCCCACATCTGACAGAGGGCTGATTTCCAAAATATACAAAGAACTCAAGAAGCTACTCAGCAAAACACCAAATAATCCAAATAAAAATGGCGTACACGTCTAAATAGAGAATTCTCAATAGAGGAATCGCAAATGGCTGACAGGCACTGAAGAAACTGATCAATATCCTTAGCCATCAGGGAAATGTGAATCAAAACAACTCTGAGATACCATCTTACCCCTGTCACAACGACATTTTTATGATGGAGAGGATTTGGAGAAAGGGGAACCTCCACTGCTGGTGGAAGTGCAAACTCCCACAGTCACTGTGGTTCCTCAGAAAATGGGAATCAGTCAACCATAAGATCCAGCAATTCCACTCTTAGGCAAATACCCAAAAAATGCACATTCATACAACAAGGATGTCTTTTCCACTATGTTCATAGAAGCATTACTTGTGATAGCCAGAACCAGGAAGCAACCAAGATGCCCCCTCAACTGAAAAACAGATGGAGAAAACTTGGTACATATACACAATGAAGTACTACTCAGCCGAAAAAAATGGAATCTTGAAATTCTCAGGCAAATGGATGGAACTAGAAGAAACCATCCTTAGTGAGATAACCCAGACACAGAAAGAAAAACATGGCATGTACTCATTAACAAGTAGATTTTAGACCTAGAACAAAGGATAACCAGTCTACAACCCACAACTCCAGAGAAGCTAAGAAACAAGGAGGACCCTAAGAGGGACCTACATGGATGCCCCCTGAGAAGGGGAAAGGGACAAGATCTCCTGAGTAATTTGGGTGCACTGGGGAGGGGGAAGAAGGAAATGGCTGAGGAAGTTAAGAGAAAGAGGAAAGAGAAGGGGAAGGGAGGGAAAGGAGGAGAGAAGAGGAGAGAGAGGAAAGGGAAAGAGGAAGGGAGAAGGGGAGGGGAGGGACTTGGAGAAAAAGCAGGGAAGAAAGCAGAAGGGGAGAGGGGAGGAGAACATGGGGATCAGGAAAGTCAAACAAGTTGAGGGAAGGACAGAGCAGGAGAATAGGGAAGGAGATACCTTAACAGAGGCAGTCTTTAATGGGCTTAACTAGAAATCTGGCACTAGTGAAATTTCCACATAGATGGCCCCAACTAAGAATCTAAGCAATAGTGGAGAGGCTACCTTAAATGCCCTTTCCCTATAATGAGATTGATGACTACCTTAAATGCCATCATAGAGCCTTTATCCAGTAGCTGATGGAAGAAAAAGCAGATTCACAGCTTCCAGGGGACCTAGTTTGGTCTTACCTGGTCCCCAGCTGTTAGTGTGGAGTCAGTGAACTCCCACTTGCTCAGGTCAGCTGAGCTCTCATATTGCTTTGTTCATGTATTTTTTTTTATCTTATCAGTCTTTTGCTCATTTATTTTGATTTTCATTTTGATGTTTTTTGTGATATTTTGCTTGTTTCGTGTTTTTTATTTTGTTTTCGTTTTGATTTTTTATAAGAAAGAATGAAATTAACATAATAAAGTTGGGTAGTTAGTGAGATGGAGAGGATCTGGGAGGAACTGCAGAAGACAAAAACATGATCAAATACATATTATATGAAAATAATCAGTTACAAATTGCAGAGATCAACTGACAATATTCCAAACCTCAATTGTTGCATTTACAACACAACTCCTACATATAAGGCTCAGGGAATATTGTGAAAGTGGAATTACAGAAATATTGTAATACTCAGAAAACCACGACATTTGCTGTCTTTAAAAAAATTAATTTAATTTAATATCCAAAATGTGAGGAGGAGGGATATTTCTGGAAGCAATTGGGTGAGTAGAGGGTGCATAAGATCAAGATATGTTGTATGGAATTCTATGAAAATATTAAGTTAAATAAACTTCTGCTGTGATATCCAATACTCCAAAATAAGTGGTTTTGAACCCTTAGATAGCAGTGTCCAGATAAGCCATGGTCCCCACCCTACCAAACACATCTCTTTCATGGGAAGTTCTATCAGGTCAAAAAAAGGTGACTACTTCCAAATTGTTACCATCCACCAAGTTCCAACAAAATAATTTTCTTTGTGACTTTTTAAGTAGCTTAACCCACAATAATCTCTTGCTTACTATGAATAAATAGAAATTCTGTGGATTCTGTATTCACATTTCTTTTTCATTACTTAATTTGAAATCTTGGTACAGATTAAACCAAAGAAAATTGAAATTTGAATTCTACATTTCTTTCCCTGTGCCTTTAACTTGTCTGTAGTTTGTAGTTAATGGACTGCCTGATTTGTCTGTCCATTGTGTGGCTGATCTATGCCCCTGCTCCCTGTGTTTTCTGTCCCTAACAAAGAGTTTTGCTCTACATTTATTCACCCAGAGTAGCAAACACACACACACACACACACACACACACACACACACACACACACACAGGGGTTATCAATATTTTTCTTGAAAAAATTTCAGACAACATTTTTTATCACAATTCTCTTCCTGTAACTCCTCCAAGATCCTCCCTTTTCCCCACTTACCTAACTCCATCCCTCCTTTCTCCCTCTTTAGAAAAGCAAACATTCAAATAGAAAAAACAAACAAGTCAGAATAAAAAGTAACAACAAAGATAAAGTACAAGGGAAACACTCTATAACAAAAAGCATAAAAGTCTAGAATGGGAAATCATGATATGCAAGCAAAGTTCTAGTAAGATACTTTTAAAGATTGGTGTTACACGTTTGAGTTGCTGTCAGCAAATTATTATCATAACAAACACATGCAAACGTACATTCTTCTTGATGGGGTGTAAAGATTACAAAATTTAAGATTAAAGCTATGGAGACAGAGTAAAGAGCAGTATAACAATTTGAAAAGAAAGGAGGGTCCTGAAGCTAGCTATACTGGGTGATCTGAAATAAAACAAAATAATATATGTACAAAACTAAAAAATAGTGAATAAATATGGTCATAACAAATAGAATCTGTGATTCTTTTAATCATTTACTTTTTAACTTTTATTACTTTAATTTTAAATAGCTTGCTTCACATGTCAATCCCAGTTCCCTCTCCCTCCCCTCCTCCCGCAACAACCCATCATTCACCCAGCCTCCCACCCTATTCCCATTTCCTTCCACAAAGGGGATATCCAGAGTCTGTCATTTCACTCGGGGAAGGGTCCAGGCACTCTCCTAAGATTCCAGACTGAGAGAGCATCCCTCTTTGTATTATGGATATACAAAGTCCATTTGTATGCCAGAGATAAACACTGATCCACCGCCCAGGGCCCCATAGGTTGCCCAGGCCTCCTCACTGACTGTCACACTCAGGGGGTCTGGATCAGTCCCATGCTGGCCTCCCAGCTGTAGGTCTGGGGTCCAAGAGCTCCCCCTTGTTCAGATCAGCTGTCTCTGCTGGTTTCGCTAGCCCATTCTTTGCCAATTTGCTCATCGCTCCTCTCTCTCTGTCACTGGGTTCCATGGGTTTAGTTCAGTGTTTAACTGTGGGTGTTTGCCTCTGCTTCCATCAGTCACTGGATGAAGGTTCTAGGATGGCATATAGTGTAGACGTCAAGTTCATTATCAGGAATGGGAATTTAAGGTGGTCTCTCCAATATTGCTTAGCTTGCCAGTTTGTGTCATCTCTTTAGATCACTCGAGGTCTCACTGTGCCAGATCTGTCTTCTAACCTATGACTCCCTCTATTATGGTATTTCTCATCCTATTCTTCCCCTATCCTACCCCTGACTCAACCTTCCTGTTCCTCCATGACCTACTCTCTCTTACTCTTCTCCCCCTCTCTTCTTCCACGCTCCCACCCACACACCTCTCACCGTGTTCCCAATCTGTTCAGGAAATCTTGCCTTATTTCTCTTCTCTGGGGTAGCATGCATATCTTTCTTAAGTTCCTTCCTGTTTCCCAGACTCTCTGTCAGTGAAAGTGCAGACTGGCACTATCCTGATCCATGTCTAAAATTCATATATGAGTGAGTACATACCATGTTTGTATTTTTGTGACTGGGTTACCTCCCTCAGGATGGTTTCTTCTAGTGCCATCCATTTAGCTGCTAATTTCAAGATTCCATTGTTTTTTTTCTGCTGAGTAGTACTCCATTGTGTGATAATCATTTATTTTTATTTTGGGGATATAGTATAGTTCCACCACTTCCTCCATTCTTTCATGGACTTTTCCCCCCGTTGATTGTTGTTACGGACATATATGTATACCTGAGTATATATGAATTTCCCCCCCAAAACACATGTACAACATGCTCTTCTTCTTCTTCTTCTTCTTCTTCTTCTTCTTCTTCTTCTTCTTCTTCTTCTTCTTCTTCTTCTCCTCCTCCTTCTTCTTCTTCTTCTTCTTCTTCTTCTTCTCCTCCTCCTCCTTCTTCTTCTTCTTCTTCTTCTTCTTCCTCATTTTTCCACCAGTACTAGATGATAAGATCCTACTGCTGAAGACAACACACACACACACACACACACACACACACACACACACACACACACACACTTTAGTAGCAAAATACATATATTAACCTGGAAGTTCTGCAAGGTTTCTTCCTGCCATGCAGATTTCATGATACATAAAGATTTCATTCAGGGATGGAAGATGAACAGTATCAATACTCTTATCAATCTGTGAATTCTATGAACTACAATACTAGAATGCTAGGTAACATGTGCCCACTGGTTCAATAGTGGGATGACTCAACACTTATGGGTATAACCAATCACTTGCAGATTGAGCTTGAGGCCTACTCCATAAGAGATAATGTAAACTTAAGTGTAGTTAAAAGTCCATGATGGAGAAGGTATTTGGAGTGGGGGAGGGGAAATATAAAGAGAAATGTTACTCTTGTTTAATTAATTGGCATGGCATCAAATTTCAGTCTAAACATTTGTTTACTGTAGACAAATCCTGCAATCAGCCTTGACCAGAGAAGCTTCTTTTCTCAATTAATGACAGTAAATGGATGCACAAGGTACTGAGAATAAGGGATAAGTAAGTGTTCAGCCCTAAGCAGAACATTTATCAACCCCCTCCCAATACTCAGAGAAGAACCACAAAAATACTACCTCCTAGGCACAACAAAGCAATTGCAACCATAAACTCACAGTAGCTATGGCTACCTGCACTAGGTCTGCATGGGCCTCTTGACATTCTTCCATGAAATTACAAAACTATATCTCACCCTGCACAAATGATGCAAGTTCTGAAACTTAGAATGTTTGGAGGTCAGACATGGTATGTTGTAGGCAGCAACTTACTAGATAGGACTCTAATGGCTCATAAATTAATAGTAACAAGGGAAATTGTGTTTTATTTTTGCTTATCATGTTTTAAAATTCTTTGTGGAATTTTCTAGATTAATGACTCATCTTGGTGTGCACACCCCACTGGGAAAGTGGCACTGGTATGTATGAAAAAGCAAGAAAGCAAGCTGAATGAACTGGGGTTAGGGGAGAGGGTGCTGGCCAGTAAGCAGCCCTCCCCAGTGCCTTCTACTTCAGTCCCTGCCTCCAGGTTTCTGGCCTGGCATCACTCAGTGATTGACTTATCAGTTGTAAGATGAAATCCTTTACTTTCCAAGTTGCTACTATAAATAAGAAAATGACCAAACTACAAGACTTGATTCTTGGGGTATGGTGTTTGCTTTCTGAGACACTTTTCTGATTATGCCTCTGTGATACAACAAAGAATTTTTGCATAATAGGCATAAATATCTCCATATGAGCCACCTGAGAGGCGAGAAAAATAGTTTCTGTCAAAGAATTACACACAGAAATGCATTAAACACAGCCCTAAGCAGAGTTAAGGACACCATTTTAAACATGAGTCTTGAAATACAGGAATAAAATTATGAATTTTTGCAACATTGTGATCATAGTGCTTTGTCTTTCATGATAGCAGAATTTCCTAAGTTAGGGTTTTTAGATGTCAATAAGAGAAAATTTCTTCCAGTTTTAAGCTACACTTGCAGAGTGAAATTTACAGGGCTTTTCATCCACAGGCAGGCAGCTCCAAAGTAGTTATTCATCTGAGAATTCACAGCACCATTGTAACTTCCAATTAGCAAAACATACATTAAAAGCTGCTGTAAACCACTCTAGGAAGCCAGCTGATGGCTGTGATTAATAGCTGTGCATCTACAACTACTGCACACAGGTCTTAACAGAGCTATTTGTAAATTGTCAACACAAACTCATGCAACCTCAGCTTATCAATCAAGAAAGTATGCATTGGAGTTGGTTAATTACAGCCCTCTTCTCTGGCACCAGAATGTGTATAATATTTCTCAATGACTGAAAAGTGCCAAAGACCAGAGAGGATGCTAATTTAGAAGCAAAATCTTATAATTGAAATATACTTGTTTCTGCTAGTTAGGTCTCATAAACAGAAACATAGGTTCAATTTAAGCACATAAAGATCCTTCATTTCCAATTTCTATGGTCTTTCTTTTGTTATACATGTCCTCATAAATTATCTTGTTGCTATAGCAATACTTTCCGATGTTATAAAATTACATCTCCCAAGAACAGCATTTGTAGATCTCTCACTTACCTTGGGTTTCTTACTAACTCATCTTAAAAACAACTCTCACACAATTTGGATTCACAGAGAAAACAAAAAAAAAGAAAAAC
Organism: Mesocricetus auratus; assembly: GCF_017639785.1. Classification (NCBI taxonomy): domain Eukaryota; kingdom Metazoa; phylum Chordata; class Mammalia; order Rodentia; family Cricetidae; genus Mesocricetus; species Mesocricetus auratus. The sequence continues at coordinate 55,430,177 of NW_024429188.1, read as the reverse complement.
AAGAGAAGGACAACATATTTTATAATCATTGGCACACTGTTTGCAGCTTCCAAGGGAAGGGGGAGAACAGTCATTTTATATAGCATGGTCCTATTAATTTGCCAATGCATCGATATGCATTGTTTTATATGATCTTATTGTTAGATTACAAACCTGGGACAAAAGTCTGAGATGCCTATTTAACATATTAAAGCAGACCTAGCTGCCAGGTTCTCCTTGCTACCCTCAGTCCCTACCTGTTAGAGGGCCCTTCTGGATGCCATAGCCCACCCCCTACCCTAAATTCTCCAGCCCAGGTGGATGGGCTGCTCCTCCCCATATAATCCATCCATGTTGGTTACCTACTCTCTTTGTTCCTTTGGTCCTCCTGGCTGCTGCACCGGATTCCCCTTTCTTTCCTTTTCCTTTCCCTCCCTCTCTCCCCAAATGGCACAGCTCAGTATCATGTTCACTCTGGACTCTCTGAGATGTCCTTGACTTTGGCTGTGATCTTTCACATATCTATAATAAACATTCTCTTCCACCCTAGGAGCAGATACGTTTCCTTTCCTTTTTATTTCTCTTTTTCACTCATTTATGACACCAAAGGAGGTAGGTAAAGCAAGCATGGTAATATGTAAAAGATGATAGCAGGTATGACTAATGATACAGCAAAGTGTGTGGTATTCTCATTAGCATAGTCATCCCTATGGGATGTGGCTTATATACATTTATACTTTGGTAATATTTGAAAAGTCTTGATAAAATTAGAAATACAAAGTATAGCTGAATCTTTTTTGTCAGAAATGAGCCATACTTACCATATTTGTAAGCACTATCAATTAGTTTATTTCCACAAAACATCAAAGTTTAGGTATGTAAGATAGACACTTGAAAAAAGTCTGAATATTAGTAAATTAATGGTCTTTCTTAATAATTTTTGAGGTACTAAATTTTTTTTACTAAAGGTTTAGAACACTTTTAAACTTAAATTCTAAACAGTCATTTTAGCTTCTATAATCCCATAAATATATGATAAGGGATTTATCTGACAAATGTTATTAAAGTGCTACAATTGCAGAAAATTTAAGTGGTTTACAATAAGAGGAAAAATATGAGAAATATTTTCAACTTCACATCATAAATTACCTCAGTGGGCATGATATCTGAGCCAATTTGTCAAACAGCTTTTAAAGTACATCTTGTGCTATCAGAACTAATGCCATTTATAGACTTAAGTTGAGATACAGTATCTCCATTCCTAGCCTCTTTAAGTTTTTGTCATGAAGGCATTTCAAGTTTGTCAAAGGCCTTTTCTGTATATGTTGAGATAATCATGTGATTCCTGTCACTGAGACCATTTAGGGTATGAATTATGTAAGGGTTTTTTTTTGCATTTAATAGTGGTTGGGAGTGAGGCATCCTTTTCTTCAGTAATGTAGCCACTAATAAGATTCTGTTGTTCCAATAAATAACCCCTCCACCACACTAAGGCAAGAAACTGATGAAATCAGTGACAACACAAAAAGATATGAAAGAAGCAGCAAGAAATGTTGCAAAGAAAGGCTTCAGAAGAAGAGGGTGGGGGATGAAAAGGGGGCATAAGACTTAAAATAACTAAAATGTATTATATTGATGTATTAAACTATCCAACAATAAAACATTTAAAATAAGTCCAATCCCAAGTGGAAATATATAGCACATGAAAAGATAGCAAATGTTCCTGTTGTAAAGTGGCATTACCTAAAAAGTATTATTGTATTTGGGTGAAGAATAGACAACTATAAACAAAATACATCTTTAAGTTCATTTTGAACACTGTATCAAACCCATTATTAAACATCAAATATGCTCATGCCATATGTGAGGGCTGAATCATGGCCTTACAACTCTTTGCAGTAACTTGTGGTCCCAACTCATCACATTTTACTTCTCCTCCACTGAAAATTACATGTAACATCAGTAATGTATTTGGGATCTTGCCAGATTATGTGGTTTAATAGAGTACTTATCTGTTTCTCCTGGTTCAAATGTTTACATTTTCATGAAATAATTTTGAAAAAATCCCTAAAGAGATAATTCTAATAATAAGAAATTGAGATTTGAGAGCTTTTTTGCCCCATGAATCCTACCTCCTGTCTATTTGCCTGCTTCACCTAAGCCCTTGTTGACCCTCATAATTCTTCATTGACTGAGATTGAAGTGTCTTCCCACTGGGTTAATAACAGAGGTCAAATAAAGCACAATGTGATTTTGACACCCATTTTGAAACATAGTGTCAAACAATAAACAGAGCCTCTGAAACAAACACACAAACAAGGTTGCTTTTTAAAACAAAAGCATAGTTAGTTCTTCCTTTGCCAACAAATGTCAGGCTAAGTCTGAGAAACGATTACCTGAACTCTGGCCAATTACTCCACATGACCATAGACATTTTTCTTGAAATTACCAATCAAACACTCAGACCCTGTATAACACTTGAGACATTTATAATGTATTTGTTTGTCTAAAGTACTCTGATGAATCTTGCCATTTAATCCATCTGGGACAGGTTTCTCTGAGGCTTTTCTCAATCCTTCCTAAACAAGTCACTACATCTAGGAATCTTTGAGATCTAATGTGATTTCCACTCTAGCAAATGTGTAGATGGCTGCGCTCTTAATGAGTCAAGACAAAGGGTTTTCTTATAATTGACACACAGAATTATTTGTTAATGGATTCTAGCTCCTGCCAAGTTTTCCTGTTAATCTATTCATGTGTATAGCAAATGTAAGTTCTGAGAGGGTAAAAAGTAGCTAGAGTGCTAGAAATTTTAAAAAGTAAACAAAAATAATAAGCCTCTAAATTTCCTTAGTACACCAGTATGGAGCTCCTGACTCAAGAACCACTAGTGCCCTCTCCTGGCAAAAAAGAGAGACAAACTTTACATTGTCTAGCTACAGAGAAACATTCAAGTGAGCTATCAAACACTTTGTGACTTTGTGACCCCATCTAAAAAGAAGCACTTAGAAGAGCAACGTTAGGAAACACAGAAAAGAGACTTTCAGGATTTCTATTCATTCTATATTTCAGTGTTCAGGGGCACAGTTTTCCCTGTGATTTCACAAGTAAATTTCACAAGCAGGGCAAAGTTGTCCAACCATAAGATATTGAAAAATGATGTATACATAAAAGTGTTCATGTCACTTCCTGTGTGCCTATAGGGAAATAGTTCATGAGTATGGATAAATTAAGATGTGGAAATCTGTTTAAAAGTAGTTTTCTCATAATAGCTTTCATTCTTTTCATGGACAGTCACGTTTCTTGTGTAAATACATACATCGCTTCATTACAACGGAGGACCCTACAAGGAAAGTGTGTTTGTAGTATGTCAACACAAGCACAAAAAGGAATGCATATTGACACACACAATGAAGGCAATGTTATTCTTTCCAGAATAATTTGAGAAAGTGTATTTTTATCCTCGAGTCATTTGAAAATTTTCCACTAGCAATTACACTAAGAGCCATACATTTTCTTACTTTCTAGAAACATCTCCTTTGTTTAATTTTAATTGGCATATATGCATATGTGTATATATGTAGTGCATAGTGATGTGTTTCCTAAAGATATTTTCATACAAGTATACCATGTACTTTCTCTGCACCAATGCCTTCTGAAAATACCCTTTATTTCTCCAGTTGCATATCTACTCCCCCTCTGTGTGTGTATGATTTTATGAATACTACATTAAATCTAGGGTTCATACATAAGCAAATTCATTCAACACTGCTCCTTCTTAGTTGGCCTTATTTCCTATAGTCTGATAATGCAAATTACACTCATTTTCCTGCAAATGACAAACTTTCACTCTTCTTTGTGAAAAATCCAGTATATATATATTTATATATTTATATATATATCATTATCTCTCTGATCTTTATTATATTTTAGTTTGCGTAGGTAGCACATGTATGCCACTGCTCGCCTATGGAGATAAGATGATAATTTTTAAATTTGGGTCTCCCTTTCCATCATGTATGTCCAGGGGATTGAACTCTGGTCATCAGACTGACAGCAAGTACCTCCACCTGCTGATTCATCTCACTGGTCATATACCACATTGTTTTATCCATATATAAATCCATTGACACCTTTGCTAATTTCACAAGATGGCTATTATGAAGAGTGCTACAATAAATATAAAGGTTCAATATCTCTGTGTATATTGACTGAGACTTCAATAATATGTAGCTAGGAATGGCATAGCTGTGTTATGAGATAGTTCTGTTTTCACTGTGGTGTTCGTGATTGTGTATGTTTATGTGGATGGGGGTGTGTACAGATGTGTACATGCAGTTTCATGTGTATATAAGTGGAAGTGCATATGTGTGCATATACATTTAGAGCCCAGACAGAAATTCTGCATGTCAATCTCAGGAATGTCATCTACCTCCTATGAGTCAGGGTCTTTCATGGGAATGGAGTTCACTAATTAATGCCTAACTGACAGACCAGCAAGTCTCAGGAATCATTCACTTCCTCCTGTTTGACCTCAGTTAGATTTTGGTTTTGGAGGAAAATCCAGACTGCGTTCTACACTGGCTAAAATAATTTACATTTGCACAAACAGTGTGTAAGTGTTCCCTTCTCCCCACATTTTACCAGAATTTTGTGTTATTTGTTTCTTTAATGACAGCTACTATGACAGGAGTAAGAGATTATTAATGTAATTTCATTTGTAATTCTTTGAATGTTAAGGATGGTGAACATCTTTTCTTGAATGTTTGCAGTTGATTTTTTTGTGAACGTTCATTATCCTATTTATTTTGTGGGAAATTTGTTATATAATTTTTTTTTGCTTGTGACCCTAGCCTTTAACAGCTGAACCATCTCTCCCACCTGGCATGTGATTTTACAAGTTCATTATGTATTGTAAACATTGATCCTTAGTTATAAATGTTATAAATATATCTGTCAAAAATTTCTGTTATTCTAAACTCAACTTTTACACTCATTTGAATTTTCCTTTGATGGACAAAATCTGTTTAATTTCACCAAATCTTGTGTGTGTGTGTGTGTGTGTGTGTGTGTGTGTGTGTGTGTGTGTGTGTGTGTGTGTGTGGCTTTTAATGAGGTTTGAGAGTTTCACTAACCTATGGGTATAAGAAAAGTATACTGTTAAGATTTTAGTTTTAGTTTTGTTTGTGTACATGTGCGTGTATTCAGATGCCTACTGCTGCTTGAAGTATGTGCTGGATTTCTTTGTGGATGGAGTTATAGGTGATTGTAAGCTGTCCAGTGTCAGTATGTTGAACCAAACTCAGGTCCCCTGCATGACCAGCAAGCACTTTTAGCCATTGAGCCTTTGCTCCAATTTCAAAGATAGATGTTTTGAAGGCAGTTTGACACTAAGTCCATTAGACGTAGGTTCTCGGGGTCTATGACCTGCCTGAGCATTCTTGATCCAATTTTAGTACAAGGCATGAGTTCCATCTTGTATAACAGGACTTTAAAAGTCAGAGATTGGTTAGTTGCACCATTACATTCACGCCACCCCTGAACCAGTAGACATGTCTTACCAAGGCAGTCATTATTGTAGCTCTAAGGCTTCATAGCCAGGTATGACTATAGATGAAATTTTCTCTCCCAGCAGCCTGTACATGTTCTTGTACAATGAAAACTAGTCAGTAAAGAGGAAATTTTCAACTCAACACCACTTAATTTTTTCATTTCTTGTGACTCAAGTATATGATGTATTTATTCATCAATTGGGCTTTATCATCAACTTCAGGCAGGGAAGCCAAAGTAATGTCAATAGCCTGTAGCCTGTGTTGTATTGCAGGTTTTCTGACTCCACTGACAACTTGGAGGAAGGCATCGCACATCTTTCTCTGGCTATTTGTTTAATAATTTATGACATCTGGAATATGAATTATCCTCCAGAGAAAGAGAAGCTTATAACATAGAGTTCCATGTGACCATTTCTAACACCTATAATGTTAGTTATCCCCCATGCACTCCCTCCTCTGACCTCTCATCCCCTCACCACTTCAACTTTACCTCCATCATTCCATGCCCCCACCTTCATAACACTTTCATTTTATTATCCTTGCTCCTTTAAAATCCTTAAAATCAACATCCTTTTAGCTTGCTGGCTTCTACAAGGTATCCACTTTAAACACACAAATCCAAATATTTGAAACTAGAATCTACATATGAAAGAACATATGGTGTTTGTTTTTCTGAGTTACCTCGATGGGTCTGATTACTTCCAGTATTATCCCTTTACCTGACACTTCTATGATTTTCCTTTAAAGCTAAGAATACCTTTGCGGAGGTTTCCCTGGTTGAAACAGTCACCTAGGGAAGTATTTTCCAGGTTCAGTCACCACGATGAACACATGCTACTAAACTCTGATAAGATCAATACATCTTAAGATGGCAACAGAGTGTAGCAGTAATAGTCACATGGTGTTTATTTTGCACAAAGAAAATGCAAGTGTTATAAGTCCTAGATGCTTGTGATAAGGTTCCAGAAAGCTGCAAAGACAAAGCCAAGTGTGCTAGGCGTGGAATCCCACCAGCAAGTCCTGGAATGGCCATTGTGTGCAGTTGGAAAAGTGCAGCTTAGCTTCCAGTGGAGATTCCAGTATAATGAAGTTGCGAAGACCAAGGGGAAAACAGGAATATTAGAGTAGAGGTGGTTCAAATAAGAGGCTTATTGTAGTGCATGGAACAGAAGTGGAGAAGTCTCAGAATCCAGAAAAGGTGCAACAGAGTTTGATGATTGCCTAGCTGGGCTTTGGTCTTTCCTTACTTATTCCATGATTCTGTTTTGAAATGAGAATGTTTATTCTGTACCAGTATATGCTGCAAGTGTGTAGCTTACTGTTTTTAAAGAGACATAAAAATGGAAAGAAGACAAACTATGTTTGTGGATGATATGATATTGTTCATTAGAGATCCCAAAAACTCTACCAGAAAACTTCTTGGAACAGGAGTATACATAATTTCAACCACTTAGTATTTGACAAAATGTCAATGATAAGTGTAGTCTTCACCCTTTATCAAGGAAACTTCTTTTTGCAACAGATGGAAATCATTACAGGAAAACACAACCAATCAAAATGCAGAGGTTTTGGAGTGTACTCCCAGTGGATACATCTACACAACCCCTCCTGATCCTGAGGCTCAAGGAGGAATATTGAGGAAGAGGGGAGGAACAAATGCAAGGGCCAGAGGATCAGGGAGTTTGCTGTGAGATTGTAACTCCTAGTAATGTTAGAAGTCATACTCAGAAAGTTTCAGCAACAGGACAGCCTAAATATGAGCAGAACAACAACAACAACAGCAATAGAAATGCCAAAGTGGATGGTAGAAAGGCCACAAGGCTTCAACCCTACACAAATGGCTACTAGCAACTAAGGAATGCTGCGAGTAAGAGAAATAGTCTTTCCCAAGGAAAAGCACATAATTGGTCCTCCATTGCCAAAATGTCAACCCAGAAAACATGCACACAAGTAATATTTAACAGACTAAGAATATTTTGTATATAGGTATGTGCATACATGCATATAACAACAATTCATAAAAAACAGGTCATGAATTTTAAAAGGAGAAAGGGGGTATTTGGGAGGAATGTATATATCTCTTAAAGTTAATAAGGCATTAGCGGATGGAGGAAGAGAGGGGAATGAGCTAACTGTTCAGACCATTTTTCTTTCTATATGTCACGTTTGGTGGTTTTGTTCATATCCTCGGTATGTTTGCCAGGAATGGGGTAGCACTTTAAAAAATAGACATAAGCTCAGTACCAGCTCTCCCACCTGCCACCTGAGACTAGGGGCAGGCTAGGGAGCATCTCACTCAGATGAGGAGTGGGGCCAGATCTGCCACATTCAAGTTCTTGGGGCTGGTTCACATGCACCCCATCGGTAGGGTCTGTCCAGGCCAGGTGTGTGACCATCTTCCTTGAGTGCTCTGAATGCAGAATCTGGAAAGGGGGAGGATTTCCCCTCATTGCCCTATGCCTTAGGTGGCAGTTAGAAGAGATGGCCCTGAATTCTTAAGAGTGGAAGAGCTGCTCTTACCCCTCATCTCCTGCAGAACTCAAGAGAGTGAGTGACTCCTGCTCCTTTCCTTAGCTGGGTACACAGTAGAGCAGGCTCTGATAATGTAGGTGTGAGAGAGCTGGCCCAGAGTGGTGAAAGCAGGAGAATTGGCCCTGCCCCTTGCTCATTGCTGCAAGGGGTGAACTAGCTGGGGCAGTGCTGGAGAGCTCAAACTGGTGGTGAGAATGTGGTAGAGCTTGCAGGCTGACCAGCCCTACAACTACCCAGTCACAGAACCAGGGTTATGAGTTAGCCCAGCCCAAAATCCACCTCATCTATGAACTGCTGGAGCATGTGATGGGGCTGGTCCTGCAGACCCAAAGCTGCAGGATCTCCATGACACAGGGCTACAACAGGATATGGAAGAGGAGCCCCAGTAAAGGCCCAACATCGATGTAGCAGAAACCAAAGGCCTCTAGCCAGACCAATAACACTCTGGAATTTCTTGCTTCTGAAAAGATAAATGATATGGACATTTCCAAGGATATTCCTGGTTTTTAGCTAAGAAAGAAACTAATCACTTTTCATTGGATTTTTTTTACCCTAAACATCCTGATTTTTACCTCTTGTTCTCATCACCGACACCTCAAATTCCAGGTGCACCCAATGAAGATTTACTGTCATAGCTCCACATAATGCCCACTCAGGATTGTGGGAAGCATTGGATGCAGCCAAATAAACTCTGACTATCCAGTCTTTATTTAAACTTTGGTAGAGTCATCCATGATTCCTTCATAAAGTATTCTGCCTAATCACAGAACATTATTAGCAATCTTTCATGTGGATTGCACTTTAGGGGCTACTGCAAGGGGCTACATGTGTAACAAGTCTCTGAATGTCTTGCTGGCTTATAAATAGGCAAATGATGCCCTTGATAGTTCTGAGTGAGCAAGATATCTTGCTGGAACTTCCTTGTTAACAGTATCTTCTCTGGAAGCCCTTAAAAAGAAATTGCCATTTCTTTTTTTTTTCCTTTTCTTTTCTTTTCGTTTTTTTTTTTACTTACAAGATTCACTTTATTTTCTTTTTTAAAAGTTTATTGAATTACCATGCTTTCATTTATTTTACATACTGACCAGTTTCTGCTCCTTTCTCTCTTCCTGTTACCTCCCCACCCCCACCTACCCCCTACCTCATTTACTCCTCTTCAATGCCCATTCAGAAAGGAGCAGGCCTCCCATGGGCTTGAACAATGCATGTTGAGGCAGGGCAGAGCTAGGCCTCTTGCATCAAGCCTGGTTGAGGTAATCCAACATGGGGAACCAGTACCCAAAAGCCTGCTAAATGCCAGGGACAGGTCCTGAACTCACTGCTAGGAGCCTTACAAACAGACCAAGCTACACAACTGTCTACAGTTTAGACCTCATCTTGATAATGGTCTTATGTATATCTGAAATTCTCTTTAGGCAACTTTTCCACTCTTCAGGTGGAAAGCAATTAGCTGGGCTAATCTTTTTAGCAGCTGCAATCTTCCTAGGCTGTACTTTAGCATGTGTTCTTTTCTTTACAACCAGAAACAAGCATAGCACTGTCTGAATGCTATGCTGCTGCAAAAATGTGCTCTCTAAAATAATCCAGTCCTTTATCTTTAACTTATGATCAGGTTCCAAAATATGGAAAAATGCATCCAAATATTTGTTATAGTGTAACAAGGTTGACTCACTAACATGTGCTTATAATATGCCATGCTTTCTCTAACTTGCTCCTCCAATTATTTTTTGGAACACTTAGTCAAATCAACTCTGAAGGCCTTTCCATTCTATTAGATGGATAGTGACAGGAAGGACTGTCTCCTTTTAGTGCCAGTTTCCTGGCTTACTGGGCTTTACAACAATACAAAATGTTCTAGACAGGAAATTCAAAGAAAAATGTTATTTTAAATCACAGTTTAGAGGGTCTAGTCCAGTATCATTATTTCTGATATTGGGCTGAAGCAGAATATCACGTTGTGAACATGTTATATAGTGAAGCCATTATCCTTGAGCTGTATGAAAAACAAAAGAGATAGCCAGGAAAGGACTATACTCATCAAAGAACATGATCCCAAAGCCAGAGAATGCCATGATCTGAAAGACCAGGGAACTCCCATGATGCCAAAGACCAGAGAACTGCCATTAAGCTTTGTTTTTAACATGACTTCACCCTCCCAAGAACATCAACCTGAAGAATAAGCTTTCAGTACATAGCCTTTTCCAGAACCAACCAACATTATGGATTACTTACATGAACTAAAAAATATCAAACAAAAGCTCCAAGTATCCATAGACTATTATTTAGTGAATGCAGAAAATATAATGTGTACAGTGGGGTACAGTCTTAAACATATATGCAAACACATGAAAGTAAAATGTTCTGGATAATTCATTATGGATTGTTATATACATAGTTTTGGAATAGATGATTTAACTACTAAAAAAGACTGATAGAGACAATACAAAATATTTTTGTTACATTCTTCTTGGGTTTATTAGTTAAGTGGAAATAGTGTTATCTCTTAGAACATCTCAACAAGAACCATTGTATGTGAAGAGGCCTAACTTAACATCAGTGCAGCCATGACAGGCTCCCTGCTAACAATACTAGGACTAGGCCTCACCTTTACAATAATCAGGAAAAGCCACAAACTGTACCCTGGGAGGGGGACAATCAGAAGTGAGACAAACAAGTACTAGATGCTTCAGTACATTAAGAATAGCTTACCTTGCTCCCCATCCATTCAGAGGATCTTGTCTCAATCCTCTTCTCTTGGGTACTATGCATACGAGGGGTGGGGGGGGGAGTGGGAGCTGGGAAGAAGAGGAAGAGAGAGTAGGTCATGGGGGAACAGGAAGGTTGAGTGGGGGGGGTAGAATAGGGGGAAGAGGGAATCATAGGTTAGAAGACAGATCAGGCACCAGAGTGACCTCTAGTGATCTAAAGGGATGACACCAATTGGCAAGCTAAGCAATAGTGGAGAGACCACCCCAAATGCCCATTCCTGATAATGAACTTGATGTCTATAACCATCCGGGAGCCTTCATCCAGTGACTGATGGAAGCAGAGGCAAACACCCACCAATTAAGCACTGAACTGAACCCAAGGAACCCAGTGGGAGAGAGAGAGGAGTGATGAGCAAATTGGCAAAGAATGGCTGGCAAAACCATCAGAGACAGCTAATCTGAACAGGGGAGAGCTCTTGGACCCCAGACCGACAGCGGGGAGGCCAGCATGGGACTGATCTGGACCCCCCCTGAATGTGAGTGTCAATGAGAAGGCCTGGGCAACCTATGGGGCCCTGAACAGTGGATCAGTGTCTATCCCTGGTATACAAACTGTCGTCGTGTGCCCATAGCACAAAGAGGGTTGCTCTCTCTGCCTGGACTCTTAGGGGAGTGCCTGGACCCTACCCTGAGTAAAATGACAGACTCTAGATATTCCTGACTTGGAAGGAATTGGCAATAGGGTGGGAGGCTGGGGGGGGGGGCGGGGGAGTGCGGGAGGAGGGGAGGGAGAGGGAACTGGGATTGACATGTAAAACAAGCTATTTAAAATTTAAAAAGAAGAAAGAATAGATTACCTACCTTGTATATAGTTTGCCAAATTCCTTGCAACAATGCCAGTACCAGTTACTGTTTGACCTCACTCCTGTCTAATCAGGAATTCAGTCTCCATCTGAATCTGGAATTCCCCTACCCTCCCATCCTTTACTCCTTAAAAACACTGCCATAGCTGAGATCAACCTGATCCAAACACTGTGTTGGAATGGACTGAGCCCAAGCTGGAGCTTTCAATGAAGGCTCTTTGCTTTTGCATATGAACTAGGACTCCTGCTGGTCCCCTGGGGCTCATGATGCAGACATAACATTTTCAGGCTCATCCTGGATTCCCAAAGACCCACGAGGACCCTGTGGATCCTTCAACCATCCAGTGCTTGTTTGTCTCATGTGGTTTCATGTTTCACTTTGTGTATATCTTGCATTTTACTTTGTACTCTGACCAGGCCCATTTCTGAAGTGCCTGCAAAAAGTCTAAGCAGATTTGCAGGAAGACCACAAGGTGGAGAACTGGAGTCATCACAGAACCCTTCTGGTGAGGAACTGGGAGATTTCCCCGGACCCTTCTGTAAGGGATTGGATCCCTGAATAGACAAGGTGGGGTCACGTCCTGCTCATCGGGGAGAAGTGGTTGTCTCAGTTTTGGTTTTCCTCTAGTGTTCAGGTTTTCTTCTAGTGTTCACTGTTGCTTTTGGACTGATTGTTTTGTGTCTGACACTTGAGTCTGACATTATGGGACAGAAGCCAAGTAGTTCCATTGGTTGTCCTTGGAAGAGCAGTCTTTCCATGTTTGTCCGTTTTTCTGTAGTTTGTTTAGTTGCTTGTTGCCCTATGTTTCATATTCAAAAAGAAAAAAAACGGTGACTCTTTTACAAAAACTGACAAGCTTGCTCTGCTGTGAGAGTGCTGCACCTACAGCTCATTTAAACCAAGTATCACTGCTGCCCAGGGCTGAAACCTAAAATAATTAAATGACAATGGGTGGTTATACAACACAGTACTAGGACTTGTAGGCAGCTTTCCCTGGTGCCCATGAGAATTGGAACCAACAGATAACAAGACACCCCTCCTTAAAATTGTAGCTAAAAAAGTAAAAATATGTTGTCTGTCTGATGTTTGAATGCAAGAATGTGGCTACTGCATGTTTATGTCTGACTGGTCTTGAATGTATGAGTTTAATGTGTTCGGTATGTCTTGGTTACAGCTCAGCTGTTACTGTTTCAGCCAGCCACCCAAACTCAACAATTATCTCAGGGTGTTCTGGCTATTACAACTCATGCAAGAGAGATACAAATGTCAATTGAGTATGGATAATATCAAAGTTGTTTGATACTGTTCTGTTTTACTGAAAAACTGGCTCTGAAATCAGATTATGGCCCACCATTTTTGAGACCCAGATTTGCTTACAACTTTCTATGTCTGGGGTCAAAACTTGACAGACAGGAAAAACAAGAACTGAGAAACCAAATATTACTGGTTTGTAAATGTATTAAGCATGGTTAAAAATCTGTAGTATCTGTAACAAAAATACTAACTTAAAACTTCAACACAGGGTTAATAATCAGAAAGCTACATAGGTAGCTTTAAAACAAAGACCTAATCCATCAATGTCTACAATTCTGGGCAAGTATTCAAATGTGCTAACATTGCCTTTTAACCCGTTTAGTTCTGCTTCTGACTAACCAGTTGACCACTGGGCAAGACTGTCCCAATGCCTTGCCTTTTGCCAAGGCTCAGCCCAAACTGTGGACAAGCAGGACACTGGATACCTGATGCCCCACTTTACTTAAACAAGATGAGGCCAATATCCCCATATTCCTCCACCTCTGGAAAGCCTCTCATCCTTTGGGCCTGGCAGCCAAGATTGCTGTCTTGATAAGTCTGCCTTCATTGCCATAGAGTCCATAGAAACCTGGGGTTTCAGTCGAGGTAAAGACTATGAACAAGCCTCTATCGTTTTGGTAAATCCTTCTCAGATCTCTGACATTGACAGCTAAGTTAACTGTATATTTGTTAGCCAAACAATAGCAGGCAACCAGCTCCTTCCCTCAAGGCTACAGCTATCTTGTTTATTCATTAGTCATTTTATTAATTAGTTAAAGCCACTAGGTCTCTTGTTAAAAAAGACAAACAGGTTTGGCCTTTTTCACAAGCTTCATACTAAAAAATTAACATGTTTCAGATATAATTTTTCTTTAAAGGAACATGCCTTGTCATGGCTATTCTCAATAATAACTATTCCTATCTCTCATAAAACATGCTTTCTAATGATGTTTAAAAGATAATAATAATAAAATTGGTTCATATATAAAATTCCAAATGCTAGTAAATATAATGTGGAAAAAAATTTTAAAGTACAGAAAACCGCAAAATTGGCTTGGTCTAGCTACATTGAGAGACATGTATCATAGGTTTTTCTGGTTATGTTTCTCTATATACTCCCTTAATAGTAAAAAAACCCTAAAAACTTGATAAAAACAATTCATCTTGGACATTAATCTTACACAAATATATAATTCAGTACAATAAAAATGCTAATATATCTAAAACTTATATCTCCTTTCATAAACTAAAAATTAGTGTAACCTTCAAGGTGTCAAAAAGGTCATAAGGACTAAATTCACCTTTCACAGGCCAAATGGACTCAAGAAAAGTAAAAGCTCCTAAATTTTAACTTTTGTCCTTACTCTATATTTATCTTAGCATATTTAAGATACACCAACATGTGAGCACTTGGGACCTGCAAACTGCTGAGTTCTGGACTTGTTGTAAGCTGATACGTACTAGTCCAGCTGATGTGATTGCTCCCTGTCCCTTCACCTGGAACAGCTAATCAGATGCTCTTGATAAATGCCCAATTACCCAGACTTTCACTAGCCTTTCAGCCTTCCTGGGCCCTGACAACCAATACCCCAATTTCAGTTGGAAACAGTTACAGAAAAAGAGAAAATCGTTCCTGTCCCCTTAACAGGCTCAAAATGCTAAGTCAAAGGCAAATTCCCTTTGGGAAATACCTGTTGTTTACATGTCAATCATTCTGGGATAGTCCAGCAAAAGTAAAACCTTGACCATGCATAATAATATTCATTCATTACACTGCCCCATCTGGATGATGGACCTATAACACTGGATTAAACCCATGCATTCATGGTACAGTCCTAAATGCAGGAAAGATGTACTGTGTGATGGTTCAGTTCTTCCCCTAGAACACCTAGACACACAGGACCCATGATTGTTGTCCTCTCTACTTACTTAGAGAGAATGAAGAGACCTAACTTAACATAAACACATCCATGACAGGCTGCTGGCTAACAATACTGGGACTAGGCCTCACCCTTACAATGACCAGGAAAAGTCACAAACAGCACCCTGTGGGGAACCAATCAGAATTGACACAAAAAAGTACTAGATGTTCCAGAGCATTAAGAATAGCTTACCTAATTTGTATATAGGTTGCCAATTTCCTTGCAGCAATGCCAGTACCAGTCACTGTTTGACAAAACTTCTGTTACCTCACTCCCGCCCACTCAGGAGTTCAACCCCCACCTGAATCTGGAATTTCCCTACCCTCCCATCATTTACTCCTTAAAATCCCTGCCATAGTTGAGCTCAGTGCTCTTCCTGATCCAAACACTGTGTTGGAATGGACTGAGAGCACAAGCTGGAAGTTGCAATAAAGGCTCTTTCCTTTTGCATATGAACTCAACTTGGACTCCTTGTGGTCTTTGGGGTGTTCATGGTGTGTACATAGCATTAAATACATAAATGTAGTCACAGACTATTCTTAAGAGTAAAACAAAATCATAACTCTTGGAACTGCATGCTTCTTTTGATTATTAAAGTAATTCAGTTTACCTATTGGTTTACCAAATTTATTAATCATTTACACTTGCGTGCATATAATGGACAATGCTGAAAGTTAATTCAAAATTTAAAACTAATCTGTGAAACTAAAATCTTTCAAGGTAATTTACTAAATATTTTCTTGCTAGTAAATTTTATATTAGAATTTACTGTATCATATTTGGAAACTAAACAGAATACTGTGTTTATTTAAAATAATTTGTTATGAAATATTAACCCAATTAACTAGAACATTTTGATTCCTTACATGCCATGTTGATAATATAAATAATATATATAAATTGAAAAGTGATAGTAGTAGTAATAGTAATAACAAATTGTGATTAAAAAATGGAAAGCAGGAAGGTGAGGACTGTTTTCTTATCTTGAATATACTTGAATTAGAGATTTCCTACCAATTGGCTTATTTGACCACCACAACATATTTGTGACATATAATCTGTATTAAGCAATGCTTGTCATAACTATCAAATGTAAGAGGTTTCTATCATCATGACATATTAAAATAGTTAATGTTATTTGGACTCCAAGTTTCAGAAGTTTTAGTGCAAGTGATGGGGATGTGTTAAGAGAAGCTTTTTCTTTGCTAGCCGCTTTGGTTTATCCCCCACCAGCTGCCTGGGCTCTGCTGCATTGTAGTCCCCAAATAAACAAACAAGATGCTGTATTAATTATGAAGCTGTTTGCCTTGCTTGTTTCTTACTGGCTAGCTCTGACTTAAGTAATTACCCCATAATTGTTAATCTAAGTATGTCTCTTACCGGAGAATAGTTCCGGCCTTCCTTCCCCATGGCGGTTACATGTTGAATCTCCTGTGTTTCTCCTACCCAGAGTCCTTCTGGACTCATAGTCCCTCCTATCTAGATTCCCCATTGGCCAGACAGTGCTTTATTGACAAATGCACAGGACTTCCCCAACAGGGATGTCCTTTTATATGCTGTGAATATATGTTTCTCTTACTGGTTGATGAATAAATGCTGATTGGCCAGTAGCCAGGCAGAAAGTATAGGTGGGACTACCAGACTAGGAGAATTGTGGGAAAAGGGAAGGCAGGACACAGTTGCCAGGGAGATACATGATCTTGCTGCCAATGGAATAACATGCCACAGCATTATGAGTAAGCCACAGTCTTGTGATAATATATAGTTTAATATAAATGGGATAATAATTAAGAGAGTGCTAGGCAACAGGAAGCCTAAGCCATCAGCCAAATGGTTTATAATTAATATGAACCTCAGTGTGTTTATTTGGGACTAAACAGTTGCAGAACCAGGTGGGACAGAAACTCTGCCTTCACAAAGGCAAGTAGATATTCTGTCACCGCAGTTCATGCTGCCTGAAATTACACAAAATAGAATGGGAGTGGGGACATCTGGCAATAGTAGTTGTTCATTTCATAGCATTCAAGAAGTAGAAGGTTGGTTTGATCATGACATACTGGAGACAAAATAAATGCTTGAGGGGGATGCCACCAATGGCTTCCCATCCATGAACACCAAAATATTTGTAATGTTTACTTACCTATTGCTGTGATTAAAAAAAACAAAAAAGTGACTTAAAGGATAAATGGTTTATTTTACAGTTAATGGGTATAGTCCATCTTGGGTGTAGAGGGATCATGATGACAGGAGCTTGAGGTCACATCCCATCCAGTCAGGAAGCAGAGAATAGTAAATGCACATGTTCAGCTTGCTTTCTTTCTCCTTTTTATTCAGTTCAGGATCCCAGCCCATGGGATAGTGCTACTGACAGATAAGGTGTGTCTTACCACCTTGATTAATCTAATCAGGAAAGCATTTTGCAGACGTGTCCTTGAAGTAACCTTATCAAGGGAATCCCTCATGAACATGCTCAGAAACTTGTCTCCTAAGTGAGTCTGGATCCTATCAGCTTGTCAAATAACATTAACATCACATTGAAACATTAACACATTGATAAAGTTAGTCTTTATGATTTAATCATATCTCAAGTCTCCCACTTTAAGACTGCTACACAGAGGACTATGCCCTCAAGAGAAGTCTCTTCGTGAGAAGATGGTAATTCACATCAGAACATGAAAAAATTGTGTTGCAAATGTTTTTGGAATCATAAAAGAAAAAGTAGTTGAAAAATATACTATTATTATAAAGGACTCCATAGTTGCTAAAATAAAGTGTGGATATGTATATTCCTCAGTAACAATCAATCTAAATAGATGAAATAGGTCTAACAGTTATTTTTTGTTCATTAATATTAATTTTCTTTACAAAGTCACTTTAATTACATGGTTTTATTTGTGATATAATTTTTCTTTGTTTTATTGTTTTACTTTGTTTTGAAACAGGTTCTCACAATGTAAATGTAATTGGATGGCTAATCTTGGTTTGCAACTTGACTGAAATTAGGATCAACTAAAATGAAAGCCATTACATATTCCTATGAGGGAATTTTTTATTAGATTATTTAAAGCAGGAAGATCTATCTTGGATATGAACCTTCTGGTGCAGACCATATAAAAGAAAATGAAAGAAGAAAACTTCACTTTTTGACTGCTTGCTTTCAATTGTACTGGCAAATTCATCTATCCTGTTGCTGCACTGAGAATACATTTCTTTTAATTCTCCACTAAAGACCAGTAGACCTTCAGATGTCCTCCAAATATTAGGAAAAATGCAGTTAGTTCCTTCACGTTATTTTAGAACTCTGGCAAACAAGATATTTCCACTTGTTTATGAAGGGTAGCTTTTCCTTCATTTTCTATTTCATGAAATAGTTTAAGAATAATTGTTAGTTTAATGAAAAATATTCATCCATTGACCTAAGGTTTTTGTTGAGACAGTATTACTTCTTCAGTATCAATGTTTATTACAGAGATGATTAAGAAGTTTTTTTCATTATTAAGCATTTCATTAATGTATATACTAAATTTGGGTCATCTTTACCTACATTATCTTTTCTCATCTCCCTCCCTTTTATGCTAAAGTCTTCTTCCTTCAAAGAAAAGTTCCACATACTTCTATTTTTTTTATAAATAATGAGTATAATCATGGTTGCTTGAATGAACATCAGTGGGTATGAGAGGCAGTGTTTACTTAAAAAAGAGGAACTTATCAGTGACCATACCACTAAACAAAAGATATTACCTCTCTGGCAAATATTAACAGTCCATAGTCCCTAGTGTGGGGTACAGCCTCATGAGTCCCTCCCCCTTTTATGATTTACAAGAAGCCCAGTCTTGTGCAGATTATGAGCAGGTAACCACAATTGCAGTGAGTTTGTGAGTGTGAGAACCATGTCAGTCCCAACATTTCACAGGAGTCCTTACCAACTCCTGGCTATTAGATTCTTTTGAGCTTTTTTCTGCTTCCTGAGTTTTGTAAAGGTTGGTATTATAGTGGTCCTGTTTAGTGAAGATCACTGCAGTTACTTATTTTCTTAATTAATTGTGGGTCTCTGCATTGACTACTGCCCACTATACAAAGAAGCTTCTCTAATGAAACCCGAGAACATTCAACTCTGTGTGTACCTAATATCATCTCTCTCTCTCTCCCCTCACACACACACACACACACACACACACACACACACACTCACACACACACACTCACACACATACGCACACACTCACACACATTCTTTGCTCAACTTCAATTGGTATTATGTACTGGTATCATATGTGTAGAAGCATCCACTTCTAGATTTTTCAATTTATTTAAAAGTATTTTCAAAATGTTCCCTTGTGATTCACTCAATTTAATGGATTTTTTTCACTACTTCCTCTTTATCAATAATTTTGTTAGTTTTTGTCTTCTTTTCCTTTAGTCAGTTTTACTAGGGTGTTCTCAACTTCTTTGATTTTCAAAAAAATCAACACTTTGCTGTTCTTATTGTTTGTATTGTTCATTTAATCTTTATTCCATTATATTTTGGCTTGTTCTTTATTATTATTTATTTCCATCTCATAATTTAGGGTTGGTCTTATTATTTTCCTAGGACCTTGATGTGCATCATAATTTTTTTACTTGAGATCTTGATGATACTTTAATGTGGACACTGATAGGTAGAAACTTTCTCCTTAGGGTCTTTCTTTCCTATTATGTTGTATTTTTGTTTTCATTAAGATCTAAAATATTCTCAAATTTCTTCTCAGTAGCACACTAAAAACTCAAAATGTATTATTAAATATTCATGTGTTGTGTGCTCTTCTATAGTTTTTCTTGCTGCTAATTTATAGCTTTATCCTATTATGAGCTGATAAATCCAAGAAATCACTTAAAGTTTTAACACTTATTAGAGCTTAAAATAAGGTCTGTTTTTAGAACATTTCATCAGCTACTTTGAATTATGTATATTACATCAGATTGGATGGAAGACTCTTTAGATGGAGGTATAGTGGGTGACTCCTAAAGCACTGCAAAGAAGAGGCCAGCTGTTGTGGAAACAGTGCAACAGGAAATGAAGGAGTCTAGGATACTTTATTGAAGAGAGAATTCACTTACAGGGAAGCACTTTATGGTTCCCACAGCAGCCAGGATCAAAGAGAGAGAGCTTTACTTTCTCCTCTCCCTTTTATCTCTAGCCTCTCCCAGGTACCCTTTGGGGCGTGGACAGTATCTTGGGTACATGAGCTCTCCCATATAGCCTGTCTTAGGATTTCTATTGCTTGAAGAGACTCCATGGCTGTGGCAATTCTTATAAAGGAAGAACCTTTAATTGGGGTGGCTTATATTTTCAGAGCTTTAGTTCATTATACTCATGGTACAGCATGATGCCACGCAGGCAGACATGGTGCTGGAAAAAGAGCTGAGAGTTTTACATCTTGATAGGCAGGCAACAGGAGGTGGTCTGTGACACTGTGTGTGGCTTGAGTGTGTATATGAGACCTGAAAGCCTACCTTCACCTTGACACTCTTCCTCCAACAAGTCCATACCAACTCCAACAAAGCCTAATAGAGCCACTGCCTATGTTATTATGGAGGCCAATTACATTCAAAAAACCACAAGGCCATTCCATCAGGAAGAAACAAAGAGATCCAGGTATTTCTGTTGTCTTAGGTAGATCAGTCAGAGAATGACCTTCTTCTCAAGATGTCTCCTCAACAAGACATATTCTAATTTTACAGTATAGTCTACAAATAAGCCAGTTCTACCATCTACTCAGAAGGGATTCTTGTTAGCTAGCAGATTTTGTAGGCCTAGATAGAATATACTGGAAATCTTTCAGCCTGCTAAATGAGGCCTTCCTTTTCCCCACTGAGATACTGCATATTATATTGGGTGCTGGTGCATGCTCTCATTATTTATTGTTTTCCTAACACATTCTTTCTTCAAATTACACTTACTGTTTCTATTTCTTGTTGTGGCTGTATGTGTCTGAGAGTACTTTCATGAGTCGAAATGCACATATGGCTATCAGTGGACAATTTGTAGTAGTCATTTCTATACTTCCACTATGTAAGTTCCAGAGAGCTTGCACAAATTGTCGGGCATGATGTCAAGTGCCCTTAACCAATGATTCGTATCAACAATATCATTCCAAATATCAGTGTTTCTGACATTCAGCTGTTTTGTAACTTTCAGATTGTACTCCAGAGTATTTATGTCAACGCCATCATATAAAGCAGCATACTCTTCAAATGAATCTATCACCTAGAGCCATTTAGAAATCTTGTATGTCTTTATGTTGATCTTTTCAAAGTGCTTAGTTTTTCACAATGTTTGCTGTAACATTGTTTTATAGGTCTAAATATGTATTGCTCTGCTTTACTATTTTTTGCTCTCAAACATTCAATGGTGCCTTGAATATTCTTTCTATTGGATGGTAGCCAATATTTCTGCAGTTTCAGTGGGAATTTTCTAACACATATGTAAACCTGTAGAAAGAAATGTAACAGTTTCTAAACTTAAGTAATAATGTAAATTGCAAGGAATTGAATCTAAAACACAATTTGAAAGTCTAAGGTCAGAGCCACTTAACAGAAAATGACAAAATAAAGAAAAAATATTCACGTGTGAATGCATTTCTCCTGATTGCTTAACGTTTATTCATAAAATAAGAATCAACATTATTTCTGTTAGACTGAGAGTAGGTTTATTATTCATTTGATAGGCAAAGTATAAGACATAGTCAAGTATGAGCATTAAATGATCAATAAGCTAGAACTTATGTGAAATGTCAGCAGAATTTTGAGAATCTGTTGAAGTTTGTAAGCATAAGTTACAATGAACACACTAAGCATGTATTTATTTCAGCTATAGCAATATGTTTAGGTAAAAGTGGTTTAAGTATTGCAAGCAAAAGAAAAGCAAGGAAAAGGTTAGAGTAATACACAGTAAGTTTAATTTTCTAAGGACTTAAAAGTAGGTAATGAGGGGAATTTTGAACAATAATAGCTCAGTAGAATGAATATAGACACTAGTTGTTAAAAAAGCTGATTTAATACATGCTATAGAGTGCACATTTAAATGCTACTAGTTTGCTCCTGCCTTCCCCAAAGTGAGACACTTGGAATTGAGATTGTGAGCATTATACAGTTTGTGGAAATTGCAGTGTCCAGCTTAGAGTTCTCCAAGAGAAATGCAATGTGAACCATAAATTAAACTCAATTTTTAAGCTATTAACTTAAAAAGTAATAAATAACTTTTATATGTTAATCATGTCTTCAAAGTTTCATTTCAACATGAAATAACTACGTAATACTAATAAATATTTTAAATATTATTTAGGATTCAATTTGTATTTAACACATACATCTAATTTTTACTTCAACTATCTATAATTCCGAAGCTTTGTGTAGCAGTATTTACTGTCAGGAACGTCACCACAGATCAGTATTGTAATCATTGCAGTGAATATATAAAAACACAAAGGCTGAAGCACAAAACATTGGAAGGAAAGGAAATAATAGACCAACATGTTCAGCACATTGACTGATTTAACTGCATATTCAATCTCCCATGAATTATGATAGAAGAAACATTAGGTTTAGCATGCTCAAGTCAAATGATAAAAGTTTTCCAGGGATGGGAAGAAGGAACATAAAGGTTGATAGATAATGAAAACTGCTTGGTCAACAGATGGTACAATTTCATGAGCTGAGATTGAAACAGGGACTTCCTTATGGAGAAATTGGGAAGAATTGGCTATAGAAATAGCAATGAGAAAAGATATGTGACCTACTATACTTTCTGGTTTGTATTCTAAGAGATACAAAAGGCATTTTTAATTATTAAATTTTAAATAAAATTATATTGTTTCCAAGTGGTATGTGTTATTATGAAAATACCACCTCAACAGATACAAAACAAAAATGGAATAAACCCCTGTATATTATCGGACTACCATGATTTGAAGTTAGAATTCAACAACAACACAAATTGCAGAAACTCTACAAACTCATGGAAATTGAAGAATGTGGGATTGCACCATTCTTGGATCAAGGAAGAAATAAAGAAAGAAATTAAAGACTTCCTAGAATTCAGTTAAAATGAAAGCACAACATACCCAAACTTATGGAACACTTTCGAAGCAGTACTAAGAGGAACGTTCATAACACTAAGTGTTCACATGAAGAAACTGGAGAAAAGTCACACTAGATAATTAACAGCACAAGTGAAAACTCTAGAAGAAAAAGAAGCAAACTCACCCCAGAGGAGTGGATGGCAGAAAATAAAAAATAGAGGGAAAAAATCAATAAAGTAGAAACAAAGAAAACAATACAAAGAATCAATGTAACAAAGAGTTGGTTCTTTGAGAAAATCACAAGATAGACAAACCTTTATCCAAACTAACCAAAAGGCAGAGAGAGAGAGAACATGCTAAGTAACAAAATAAGAAATGAAAGGGGGACATAAGAACAGACACTGAGGAAATACAGAGAATCTTCAGGTCGTATTTTGAAAGCCTGTGCTCCACAAATTCAAAAATTTAAAGGAAATGGAAAACTTTCTAGATAGATATCACTTACAAAAATTAAATCAAGAACAGATAACCAATTTAAATAGACATATGATACCTAATGGGATAGAAGCAGTCATGAAAATCTCCCAAACCAAAAAAAAAAGCCCATGGTCAGATGGTATCAGTGCAGAATTCTACCAGAAATATAAAAAAGGGTTAATACTAGTATTCATCAAACAGTTCCACAAAATAGAAGCAGAAGGGACATTGCCAAACTATATTTGTGAAGATACAATTACCTTGACACCCAAGCCTCACGAAGAACTACAGACCAATATCATTCATGAACACTGATGCAAAAATACTAAAAAATACTGGCAAATAGAATCCAAGAACACATCAGAAAAACCATCCACCATAATCAAGTAGGTTTCATCCCACGGATGCAGGGATGATTCAACATACAAAAATCTATCAATGTAATCCACCATATACACAAACTGAAAAAGAAAAACTGTATGATCATCTGACTAGATGCTGAAAAAGCCTTTGAAAAAAGCCAACACCACTTCATGATAAAGGACATGGAGAGATCATGCATAACAGGAACATAACTAAACATAATAAAAGCAATATACAGTAAACCAACAGCCAACATCAAACTAAATGGAGAGAAATTCAACAGGATTCCTCTACAATTAGGAACAAGACAAGGCTTTCCACTCTCTCCATATCTCTTCAATATTGTACTTGAAGTTCTAGCTATAGCAATAAGACAACAAAAGGAGATGCAGGGGATACAAATTGGAAAGCAAGAAGTCAAATTTCACTATTTGCAAATGATATGATACTTTTCATCAGTAACTCTAAAACTCTACCAGGGAACACATACTATAGCTGATAAACACCTTAAGCAAAGTGTCAGGATACAAGATTACCTAAAAACAATCAGTAGTCCTATTATGTACAGATGACAAATGGGCTGAGAAAGAAATCAGAGAAACATCACCCTTTAAACTAGCCATAAACAACATATAATATCTTGGGGTAATGCCAACTAAACAGGTGAGAGACCTGCATAGAAAGAACTTTGAGTCTTTAAAGAAAGAAATTAAAGAAGATACCAGAAAGTGGAAAAATCTGCCATGCTCTTGGATAGGTATGATCAATATATTAAAAATGGCAATCATGCCAAAAGTACTCGACAGATTCAATGCAATTCCCATGAAAAAAGCAGCATAAGTCTTCAGAGACATTGAAAGAACAATAATCAGCTTTATATAGAAAAACCAAAGACACAGGATAGTCAAAACAACCCTGTACAATAAAGGAACTTCCAGAGGCATCACTATCCCTGACTTCAAGATATATTATACACCTATTGTCTTAAAAATAGCTTGGTATTGGCACAAAAATAGACAGGTAGACCAATGGAATTTAATTAAAAAACCTGATATTAACCCACACATCTAAAACACCTGATTTTTGACAAAGAGACAAAATTATACAATGGAAAAATAAAAAGCATCTTCAACAAATGGTGCTGGCATAACTGGATGCTGGCATGTAGAAAACAGCTATAGAACCATATCTACTCCCATGTACAAAAATTAAATGCAAACGGATCAAAGACCTCAACATAAATCCAGCCACACTGAACCAGTTAGAAGAGAAAGGTGGAAGTATCTTTGAATGAGTTGGTGTAGGAGATCACTTCCTAAACATAACACCAGTAGCACAGACACTGAAACTGATAATTAATAAATGGGACTTCCTGAAACTGAGAAGCTTTTGTAAGGCAAAGGACACAGTCAACAAGACAAAACGGCAGCCTACAGAATGGAAAAAGTTTTTACCAAACTAACATCTGACAAAGAGCTGATTTCCAAAATATACAAAGAGCTCAAGAAGTTAGTCACCACTCTTCCAGGGAACTCCTACAGCTGAAAAATACTTTCAGCAAAGAGGCAAAATACAAGATCAACTCAAGAAAATCAGTAGTCCTACTATATACAGACAATAAAAGAGATGAGAAAGAAATCAGAGAAACATCTCACTTTACAATTGCCACAAACAACACAAAATACCTTAGGGTAACACTAACTAAAAATGTGAAAGACCTGTATCGCAAGAACTTTGAGTCTTTAAAGAAAGAATTTAAAGAAGACACCAGAAATTGGAAAGATCTCCAATGCTCTTGGATGGGTAGGATCAACGTAGTAAAAATGGCAATCCTGCCTAAAGCAATCTACAAATTCAATGCAATCCGCATTAAAATACCAACAAAATTCCTCACAGACCTTGAAAGAACATTAATCAACTTTATATGAAAGACAAAAGACCCATGATAGCCAAAACAACCCTATTCAGCAAAGCAATGTCTGGATGCATCACCATCTCTGATTTCAAGCTCTATTATAGAGCTATAGTCCTGAAAACAGCTTGGTAGTGGCACAAAAATAGACAGGTAGACAAATGGAATCGAATTGAACATCCCAATATTAACCTATACATGTATGAACATCTGATCTTTGACAAAGAAGCTAAAAATATACATTGTAAAAAAGAAAGCATCTTCAACAAATGGTGCTTGCATAACTGGATGCTGGCATGTAGAAGAATGCAGATAGATCCATGTATGTCACCATGCACAAATAATAAGTCTAAATGGATCAAGACCTCAACATACATCCAGCCACACTGGACCTCTTAGAAGAGAATATGGGAGGTACCATTGAATGACTTGGTATAGGAAACTGCTTCATGATCATAACAACATTAGCACAGACACTGAGGTCAACAATTAAAACATGGGACCTCCTGAATCCTAGAAGCTCTGTAAGGCAAAGGAAACAGTCAGCAAGGCAAAAAGGCAGCCCACA
This sequence comes from Mesocricetus auratus, assembly GCF_017639785.1. Taxonomy (NCBI): domain Eukaryota; kingdom Metazoa; phylum Chordata; class Mammalia; order Rodentia; family Cricetidae; genus Mesocricetus; species Mesocricetus auratus. The sequence goes on along the minus strand of NW_024429188.1, from coordinate 55,403,947 downwards.
GAATGGGAAATGATATTCACTGACTCCACATCTGACAGATTGCTGATCTCTAAAATTTACAAAGAACTCAAGAAGCAAGTCTCCAAAGCACCAAAGGATATCCTATTAAAAAGTGGGGGACTGAACTAAATAGAGAGTTCTCAATAGAGGAGTCTAAAATGGCTGAGAGGCAGTTGAGAAAGTGTTCAGTATCCCTCCCTGTCAGTGAAATGTAAATCAAAACAACTCTGAGATACCATCTTACTTCTGTCAGAATGGCTAAAAACAAAAAAACCACTGACAGTTTATGCTGGAGAGGATGTGGAGAAAGGGGAAGACTATTCCAATGCTGGTGGGAGTGCCAACTCCTACAGCCACTTTGGAAGTAAGTATGGAGATTCCTCAGGAAAATGGGAATAAACCCACCACAAGACCCAGAAATTCCACTCTTAATCATATATCCAAAAGATGCCTAGTCATACAGCAAGGACATCTGCTCCACTAAGTTCATAGCAGCATTATTAGTAATAGCCAGAACCTGGAGGCAACCTAGATGCCCCTCAGCTGAAGAATGGATAGAGAAAATGTGGTACATTTACACAATGGAGTACTATTCATTGGGAAATAAAACAATGGAATCTTGCAGGCAAATGGACAGCACTAGAAGAAAGCATCCTGAGTGACATAACCCAGTCACAAAAAGAAAAACATGGTATGTACTCACTCATATATGGATTTTACACATGGATCAGGGAAGGGCCAGCCTACAATCCTATGGCCAGAGAGTCTAGGAAACCAATGACTGATGGAAGAAGAGGCAGACAGCCAAAGCTAAACACTGAGCTGAACTCAAGAAATCCAGTGACAGAGAGGGAGGACTGATGAGCATAGGCTTCAAGATTGGGCTTATTTAACCCACAGAAACAGGTGACCCGAACAAGAGGGAGATCTTGACCCCCAGACTGATGGCTGGGAAACCAGCATGGGACTGATTCAGTTCCCCTGAATGTGGGTGTCAGTGAGGAGGCCTAGGCAATATATGGGACCTTGGGTAGTCGATCAGTATTTATTCCTGGCATACAAATGAACTTTGGGTGTTCATTTCACAATGAGAGATGCTCTCTCAGCCTGTACTCTTGGGGGAGGGCCTAGGCCCTGCCCTAGATGAAATGACAGACTCTGGTTACCCCCCATGGAGGGCCTCACCCTCCCTGGGGAAAGGAGTGGGGATTGGGGGAGGAGGGAATGGGGGCATTTGTGGAAAGGCATGGGAGGAGTGGAGGGAGAGGGAGAGGGACCTGGTATTGACATGTGAAGCAACCTTGTATCTATTTTAAATTTAAAAATTAAAAAAAGACAAAAAAGAAGTTAGTCACCAAACCAACCATCTAATAATCCAATTAAGTGAGGTACAGAACTAAATACAGAATACTCAACACAGAAATCAAAAATGGCTGAAAGTCACTTAAGAAAGTGTTCAGCATGCTTAGCCATCAGGGAAATAAAAATCAAAATAACTCTGAGATACCATCTTACTCCTGTCAGAATGGCTAAATTCAAAGTCACCAATGATAGTTTATGCTGAAGAGGATGTAGAAAAAGGGGGACCCTCCTCCACTGCTTATGGGAGTGCTGATTTGTACAGCCACTTGGAAATCAGTATGGAGATTCCTCAGGAAAATGGGAATCAGTCTACCACAGGAACCAGTAATTCCACTCTTAGGCATATACCCAAAAGATGCACATTCATAAAACAAGGACATATGTTCAACTATGTTCATAGCAACATTTTTTTGTAATAGCCAGAACCTGGAAGCAACATAGATGCTCCTCAACTGAACAATGAATAAAGAAAACGTGGTACATTTACACAATGGAGTACTGCTCAAAGGGAAAAAAGAACAATGGAGCCTTGAAATTTGCAGAGAAAAGGATAAAACTAGAAAAAACTGTACTGAGTGAAGGAATCAAGGCACAAAAAGACAAACATGGCATGTTCTCAGTCATATATGGATTTGAGAAATTGAGCACAGGATTGGCATCCTATAATCCACACCAACAGAGAAGCCAGGACCCAAGCAGGACCCTAAGACAGACATACATGGTCACCCGGAGAAGGGGGAAAGGGGACAAGATTTCCTGAGCAAATTGGGTGCATTGATGGATGGGAGACGGAGCTTTGAAAAAGAGAAGGGGAGGAGGGGAAAGGAGGACCTGAAGGAGCAGGAAGATTGAGTTGGGGGAAGAATAGAGGAGAGCAAGAAAAGAGATACCATAATATGGAGAACCATTATAGGTTTAAAGAGAAATCTGGCACTAGGGAAATGTCCATAGTTCTACAAGGTTGACCCCAACTAACAATCTAACCAATAGTGGATAGATTGCCTTAAATGCCCTTTCCTGATAATGATATTGATGACTACCTTAAATGCCAACCTAGAGCCTTCATCCAGTAGCTGGTGGAAGAAGAAGCAGACACCCACAGCTAAACACTGAGCTGAACTCCTGGAATCCAGTTGCAGAGAGGGAGGTGTGATAAGCAAAGGATCAAGACCAGGCTGGAGAAACCCACAGAAACAGCTGACCTGAACAAAGTGAAGCTCAGAGACCCCAGACTGATAGCTGGGAAACCAGCACAAGACTGACCCAGACCCCCTGAACATGGGTGTTAGTTAGGAGTCCTGGGTAATCTATCAGGCCTCTAGTATTTGATCAGTATTTATCCCTAGTACAAGAATGGGCTTTGGGAACCCATTACACATACAGGGAAACTCTCAGCCTAGGCACATGGGGGAGGGCCTAGGCCAGCTCCAAGTGATATAATAGACTTTGAAGATTCCCCCATGGAAAGTCTCACTCTTCCTGGGAATCAAAAGTGGGTGGGATAGGGGATTGGTGGGGGGCAGGGGAAGAGGGAAGGGAGAGGGAACTGGAATTGGCATGTAAAACAAGCTTGTTTCTAATTTAAGTTTTAAAAAAGCAAAAACAGAACCCCCCAATACCACTTGCATTCAGAGACGGGAACTTTGTTGCACTTCACAGCCAGAGTTAATATCACAACTTGATGTCACTTAATTCTTTTTTTGATATTCAATGGGGTTAATTTATTTTTATATATATTTTTATTTTTAAATTTAAATTAGAAACAAGGTTGCTTCACATGTCAATTCCAGGTCCCTCTCCATTTCCTGCCCCTCCTCCCGTGCCCTCACACCAACCCCCCATATATCCCCTCATTTCCCCAGGGAGGGTGAGGCCCTACATGGGGGTGTCCATAGACTGTCATTTCATCCAGGGCAGGGCCTACACCCTCCCCCAAGAGTTCAGGGTGAGAGTGCATCTCTCATTGTTGGATGGGAGTCCAAAATCCATTTGTACACCTGAGATAAATACTGATCTACTACCCAAGGCTCAATAGATTACCTAGGCCTCTTCACTGACACCCATATTCAGGGGGTCTTGATCAGTCCCATGTTGGATTCCCAGCCATCAGTCTGGGATTCAAGAGCTAACCCTTGTCAGGTCAGCTGTTTCTGGGGGTTAAAATAGCCCAGTCTCAACCACTTTGGTCATCAGTCCTCCCTCTCTGTCACTGGATTTCAGCTCAATGCTTAGCCATGGGAGTCTGCCTCTGCTTTCATCAGCCACTGAATGAAGGTTCTGTTTCCCAGATTCTCTGGCCATGGGACTGTAGGCTGGCACTCCCCAGATCTATGTCTAAAATCCATATATGAGACAGTACATACCATGTTTCTCTTTTTGTGACTGGGTTACCTCGTTCAGGATGGTTTCTTCTAGTGCCATCCATTTGCCTGCAAATTTCAGGATTTCATTGATTTTTTTCTGCTGAACAGTACTCCATTGTGTAAATGTACCACATTTTCTCTATCCACTCTTCAGTTGAGGGGCATCTAGGTTGTTTCAAGTTACAAATTACAAATTACAAATAATGCTGCTATGAACATAGTGGAACAGACATCCTTGTTGTATGAATGGGCATCTTTTGGATATATACCTAAGAGTGGAGTTGCTGGGTCTTGTGGTAGGTTTATTCCCATTTTCCTGAGGAATATCCATACTGATTTTCAAAGTGGCTGTAGGAGTTGGCACTCCTACCAGCAGTGGAGGAGTGTTCCCCTTTCACCACAACCTCTCTTGCATAAATTGTCATTGGTGTTTTTGATAATTCTTAAGACTGCTGTCCTACAGTGTATTCAACCTCTTCCTTTAACCTGACTTTGAGAGAAAATGTTATGTGATATTTTGGTTGCATTCTCACAATAAAGCTTGCTGTGATCCAGAGGGCAGAGCTAACTACTAGCTGACCACAATTAACCACAGACATTTTGTAGGTCTGAGAATAGATAGGAGACAGGAAGTAGTAAACCAGGGATGAGAGGATCTCAGTTCTTTGGATGGAGGAACGGAAGACATAGGAGGTCACTGGCCATTTCTTTGCAGCTTCCCCTATCATTCAGGGTTTTACCCTAATATCTGATTCATGTTTTTTTATTGATAAAGAATAATTAGATAAACATATCACAATGTAGAAACCTTGCCTTTAGTTTCCCATATACTCACCCTTTAAAACCTAAACTAATGTACACATTTAATATTAAGTTATGTACCCTTCCATGCCATATATATATATATACATATATAGTAGTCATTTATATATATAGTAGTCATTTATATATATATACATATAGTGTAGTCATTTATTGAAAGCAACAAATATATGGAAAAGTAACTTTGTAAAATAAATGTCCAACAGAAACTTTGGAAGCAGCATACTGGTATTCATTCATAAAATTTGTTTGTTTGTTTGTTATCTGCATCAGTTGTGGTCAATTGGAGTTAATAAAGTTTTATCTCTTATAAAATCTTGTTAAAGATGTCTATACCTCATTCCTTCCTATGTGATATTTTCTGTGATGTTCTATCAATATGGAGCAAAAGACCCTTGTTACGGACACAGATACAGATACAGAGACTGATAGATTAATAAGACAGCATTCAAATAGGGACAGATTCAGATTCATAAAACATACAGCATGCAGAAAGAAGATAATGGAAGACACAAAGCGTTAAAAATAAAGAACTCAAATCTAGACTCACTCTTGGTAAAATTCCTCCATTGAGAAGTACATTGATTTCTTTTTCCTTAATGCAACTCTGAGCTTATTTCTAGTGTGTTTAAACTGAGTATTACCTACCGACACTTCCCTTTCCTTCCTCCAACTTCACTCATCTGTCCTCCTTTTCTCCCTCTCAAATTCTTGACCTCTTTTCTTTGTTATTGATACATAAATATAATCTGTTCAGGCCATTTAGTGTTATTTGTATATAATGATTTCTTAACTTAAAAGGTCATTTATTGAAAAGGTTTTTGGAAATAATATCTTAAGAACATACATAGGTATTAGAAAAAGAAGGTGAAATGTTATTATTTAATATGCTGTGAGCATAGAGTTCTATTGAATAATCATGATTATAAAAATGAACAGTGACAGGATTTCCAACTATTGAAGAATGTTATATCAAATTCAGAGGAGTATATTCAGGGAAGGAGATTGGATTCTTGGGGTGGAGTAGTATTTTAGAAAACTAAGGCCATTTGGACTAGCTTGAACAATCAAAGAGAAAAGTCATAGTGAAATTTTCAGTGATCCTTGCATGGGTTGAATATAAAAATTTCCACATAGGATCATGTGATTGAAGGACTGCACACCAACAGGTAGGGCTATTTTATGAGTTACTGGAGCCTGATGACAAGAAGCAGGTCATGATGACATGCCTTTGAGGAATATGTTGGTCTGTGCTTCTCACTTCTGTCATTTCCCTTGTTCTGCAATGCCTCCTTCCACTATGTTCCATTACAATGTTGTGCCTCAACACAGGCTCACAATGATGATTCAAGTCAATCAGAGAGGAAAATAGCTGAAATTGTTAGGCCAAATAACTCTTCCCTTAAATTGTTTTCCATGATTATTTGAAACAAGGTTAATAAACTGATTAACAAATTCCTAATTATACCCAATTTGTAAAGATGGAAGCCACTTACAAAAGTATATACTTGTAACTACCTAATTTTGGTCAGGAATTTTCTACATCATAGTAAGAATAAATATAGTATCTATGTCTTTACCTTCACAGAAGTAAGAGTTAATTCAGTATGCCAATACTACCTCTTTATAAATTTATTTTTCACTTTGTGATTAACATTTATTTAGTTAATTAATTAAATTCATGTAGAAATATTGAAATCTAGGGAATAGTTTGCAAATTTTGTTTCCAAGCACATCAATTAATTTTGAAGAATCAAAACAAGAAATTAAACATAATACATATATTTTACAGATTTTAATATATTAGCTTAGGGAAAACTGTCAACTTCTGCAAATTTTATTTATCAATCAATAAAAATAAGGACAAACACAAACAATGGATACAAAACAGACTTCATTTGTCAGCTTGACTAGGAGGTAGACCCTGGTTGATAGACAGATAGGGAGAGTAGCCATGCTAAGTAATAAAGATGACAAATTTCCAAAATGGCCAGCTTCTTCCTCACCTTCCTGACTTGAGACAACAACCTGACAGCTTAAAACAAAGGCTTTGTTGGCTTCTGTTTCCCACTAGTATATGTGCTGCTGATGGCCTGGCTCAACAAGTTCAAGGCTTCATCAGGATAGGTTACACAACAGCCATAATCCAAGCCACCATTCTATCTGTCTTCAAACTGACCAACCGATATTTAGAAGAGAAAAACTCTTCAAAGGTTTTAAAACCCATAACCCTGAGGAAAGCCTGGGTATTTCATCTTCCTGAGTTACTCTCCAGCTTTGAAAAGGGACTTTCTTGTGTGTGACTGCTGCATGTGTGTTTTCTCATTCCCAATAAATGCCTTTCTTCAATTGCTGATTTTGTCTGCTGTGCTTGAGATTTCTGTGCTGCTACCTATTTTTATCCACATCTTTCTTGTTTTTTCTTAATTCTTTAATGAACCTGGTCAAGATGTCTAGATTGTATCATTATGAAAACCAGAAACACTATTCTATCAAAAGCATGAACACAATTTGGAAAATAAGGTAAATGTCAAATTCGTAGCTGTAATAAATAAGACTAGAAAATCATCTGCTAATGTCAAACTCTCTGTATATTTATAAGCAAACCAAAATCAGTTGGAATTTTCAGGATTTCCAATAGTGGCCTCTAAATATTCTAACTGTCCCTTAGAATTTAACTATTATAAGGTAGTAAAACTAAAGTAAACTGGTCTTCTGCAAGTATGTTATACTTGAGTTCAGAACAAGCTCTAGGAGTAATTAATTTTTATAATATAGAGCTGGATTTTGGTTGACTAGTATTTGCTTGAAGAACTTGAATTTATATTCATCGGAAAGTATTTTCTTATATCTTTATTTTAATTTTTATTGTATATTATTTTAATTATCATAATGTTGACTTTGTATAATAGAATGAGTTGTTGAGCTTTTAGAATTTAATCTTCAATGTTTATAAGAATTTGAAGAAATTATCATTAATTATTCTTTATATCTTTGAAAATCTCAGTGATAAAGTCAACTTGTGTTCAGTGTTCTCTTTCTTAACCAGAGTGTCAATGTAATCCTGGCTACCCTAGAACTCTCTGTGTTGCTGTGTTGACCAGGCTGGACTTGAACATACAGAGATCCTCCTCTCCCTGCCTCCTGAGCTCTAGGGTTAAAGGTCTGCACCCCTGCTCCAGATGTGTCCTTGTTATCATTTAATGGTAGATTTTTTAATACTTATTTAACCTTGTCTCTCAAAATTTGTCTATCAATGTTTTCTGTATTTATATTATTCTTTCTACATAAGGCAAGAAATACGCAATGAAATAAAGAAAGAAATTTCAACAAATGTTGGTCTAATTGGATGTTGGCATGTATAAAAACACAAATAGATCCATATTTGTCACATTGCATAAAAATTAAGCCCAAGCGGATCAAAAACCTCAACATAAAACCAGGTACACTGAATCTGATATAAGAGAAAATGTGGAATATCCTTGAATACAGTGGCAGAGGAGACAACTTCTTGAACAGACCACCATTTGCACAGGCACTAAGATTGACATCTAATAAATGGGCATTATGAAACGGAAAAGCTTCTATAAGGCAAAGGAATCCATAAATAGGACAAAAATGACTGCCTACAGAACAGGAAAAGATTTTCATCAACTCCACATCTGACAGATGCCTAATATTCAAAATATGTCAATAATTCAAGAAACAAGACACCAGCAAACCAAATAAACCAATTGAAAAATTGGGTACGTATCTAAACAGAGAATTCTTAACACAAGAATCTCAAGTGGATGAGAAACACTAATATATGTTCAACATACTTAGACGTCATGGAAATGCAAATCAAAATGACCCTGAGACTCTATATTACACCTGTCAGAATGGCTAAGATTAAAAACACAAGTGATAGCTCATGCTGGTGAAGATGTAGGGCATTCCTCCATTGCTGATGGGAGTACAAACTTTTACAGGCACTCTGGAAACCAATATTGCAGTTTCTCAGAAATTTGGGAATTAATCTAACTCAGGAGCCAGCTATAACACTTTTTGGCACATACTCAAAGGACAGTCAATCCTACCACAAGGACACTTACTCAATTTTGTCCAAAGCAGCTTTATTCATAATAGCCAGAAACTAGAGACAATCTAGATGCTTGCCAACTGAAGAATGGATAAAAAATATGTACAATTACACAATGGAGTATTACTCAGCTATTAAAGAAAATGAGATCATGAAATTTGTAAACACTGGATAGAACTAGAAAAAATATCCTGAATGAGTAAACCCAGACCCAGAAAGACAAACATAGTATGTGCTCACTTATAAATGAATATTAGTTTTAAAGTAAACGACAATAATGCTATAGTCCACAGTTCCAGAGAGGCTAAGTAATGAGGAAGGCTCATGTAGGGACACATGAATATCTCTGGGAAGAAGAAATAGAATGTATTTCATGGTGAGACTGGGGCCAGGTAGGTATGAGAATAGGAGGGAACATGATGGGGAAGAAGGAAGGAAAAAGTATTAAGAGAGACAACTGGAACTGGGGGTACATTTAGGGGTGATGTAGAAACCCACTGCAATGGAACCCCCAAGAATCTATGAGGGTAACCATAGCAAAAACCTCTAGTAATGGGGGAACCAGAGCCTGAACCAGCCATCATCTGTAACCAGGCAAGGATTACAATGGAGAGATTCAGACACTAATCCAGCCACAAAATCTTTGACCTATAATTTGTCCTACCTGCAAGAAGTCCTGCAAGAATTTGTGGGAGTGGCCAACCAATCCTTGTGGAGAAGGTAAGTCAATGAAATGATTCCTAAAGATACTCTGCTATACTTGTGGACTGGAGCCTAGTATAATTTGTCATAGGAGAGGGTTCATTCAATTTTCTCTCTGTGGAAACTAACTGTTTGTACTACCCTAGTTTCTATGTTGGGGAATGTTTCATATGCTGTTTTGAAAGAACACATTCTGAAGATGTTGTATGTTTATTTTTCCCTGTAGTATTTGATAACGGATCAAGAATGCCTATGGTTTCCTATCTCCATCTAGCAGAACTTCCACATTGTTATTATGCCAGTACTATCTTTGAATATCCTATCAGAGCTAGAGGCTTCAAATCTTTTAGAACAGTCAGAAATGCTAGTCTGTGGTCTACAATCAATAGCTCTTCCACATCAATTGCTGCATCTAACTAAACCAAACAAATAGACAAATAGTTCAGCTATATTTTATTCTAAAGTAGATTATTTCACAATAGCTCTGAGATTTTGAAAATCTAAAAATCCTTTTAGGACATTAAATGTTTTTCTTTGGATTTTGTAGGAGTCAGAGGGAATATTTCTACTTAATAGTCTATATATCTGCTTCTTAATTAAATTGATGTCCTATGCATTCATTGACATGTTGTGAAAAATCTTTGACCCAAGAAGGTAAATAACATTTTGAAATATGGCATTATTCTGTTAAAAATGTACAACCAACTTTACAATTTACTCTCTGAAAACAGTAGCTACTCCATCATTTTAAACATCTCATTACAAGCAAACTGCAGAATGAGTGGCCAAAATGTAATGATTACCTTGACAGTCAGATTAATAAGTGTTTAATAAAGGAATGGACTCATCCCAGCAGTGAAAACTGTCTTAAAGTGATAGCCTAAAGCACTAGGTAGAATTAAAGCCATTATGTGGATAATTCAGATACCAGTAATTGAGTTTTGAGGCTAGAGGATGATGATAATTGCCTCAGTTCTCCACTTGGCTCTGGTCATGAAATGACTACTAAATGCTGTCCCACAGAATAAAGGGGCACTTAATTAATGTCTATCATTTGTCTGCTAGGGAAAATAATTGTATCATCTATCTATGAAGCAAAGTACCATTACTCCTTCTAATAGTGTAAGAGAAAAAGCATGCAGCAGAAGTAGTATAATATCTCCCATGTCAAACAAAAGTCTAAATAAAACCACAATGATTAAAATAAAGCCTATGATAAAACCTGCTCTCATCAACAATAACAAATAAATCAAAACAAAATAAAGTTATGCTTTTGCTGTTGTTATTTTTTCTATAAATCTTTTTAACTGAGACTCTGTATTTCTTATTAAAAGATCAAAATAATAGTACTTTTTGGAAGCATGTGCAGTCTGAACAGAAATACAAGGACAACACGACACAACATGTAGGCCTATTCTTGTGGTAAACATTATCTTTTAAATAAAATTAAATGCATGCTTCACATATCAATCCCAGCTCCATCTCCCACCCGTCCTCTCTTGTCCCTCCACCAGTCCCCCAGCCCCCCACCCACTCCCCACATCATTCCCCAGGGAGGGTGAGGCCCTCCTTGGGGAGATCTCCAGAGTCTGTCATTTCATCCAGGGCAGGACCTAGGCCCTTCCCCATGTGTCCAGACAGAGAGAACATCACTCCATGTGGAATGGGCTCCCAAAGCATTCTTAGAGTGATATATTCAGATGTTTTTCAGTGTGAAGTTTAACTTGAATTTTTGCAATATGATGTGATTTGCTAACCAATTGTGCTATCATTAGTAAATTCTGCACCAGAGAAACACATCTTCATTTAAAAAGGAAAATAAAGATGTGGAAGATTATATGGAAAAAACATTTTACTCAATACTCTTGTGTGAATTAATTAACAATGCATATTTCCTCTATGACAGTGGAGTATGTGAAACAGTAACAAAGGCATGTGACTATGATTTCTGGAGTTCAACATGAAAATGTGTGTGAGGGGCATATATTGAGGCTCAAAGCCAGCGTAAAATTACATTTGCATCTTTCACAATTTGTCAAGTTGGGAAAAATCACTTGCTTCTGTTTTTTTGTTTGTTGTTTATTTATGGACTCCAACTATTTGTTACCATTTTGGAGTTAGTGTCACAATACATCATAAAGTCTATAAAGGGTCTAACAGAGTTGCTGTGTGTTTCAGTTTTTACTGGTATGTAAACTCCCACCTGCCTATCATTTTGTTATTTACAGATTTCTGAAAGGAAAGCATCATGAGCAAGTATAAGCTTTATCCAGAGGCTTATGCAAGAGCTAAAAATACATGAGGAGATTAAAACAGTACAATTGAAACTATGACACCTGTCTCTGTCAGTCAGGAAGACAGTTGTAAAAGGAACTAGAAGTGCTTATCCAAGTGGGAATAGCACAAATAGAGCATGTATCTTACTGAGGACCAACTCATGAATAAATTAAAAGAAATTCAAATTTATGTTAATGTGCCCACGCTCATGAATTGTTGTCTGTAATGGTTGAAAATATTTGTGTCTTTCCTATTGAGAGTCTTCTCCAAAGTTATTGTTTTGCTTATGTAAGATTCAAGGATGCAGACATTCTGAGATATTGTGGGGATTTGAGTTGATAAATTTTTCCCTTACACAAACAAGTTTTCTCAATAAACTTAGTAAAACAATAACATAAACTGGCTAGTTTTATGTCAATTTGATGCAAGCTAGAGTCATTTTGGAAGAGGGAATCTCACTTGAGGAAATGTCCGCACAAGATGAGCCTGTGGACAAGCCTGTGGTGAATTTTCTTGATTGATGATTCATGTGAGAAGGCCCAGCTCACTATCAGAGTGCCACTCCTGGGATGATGTTCTCAGGTGTTATAAGAAGCGAGGCTGAGCAAGCCATGAGGTGTGAGCCATTCAAAAATACTACTTAATGGCCTCTACATCAGTTACTGCTTCCAGGTTCATGCTCTGACTTCCCTGGCTGCTGGATTATAAGGTATAAGATGAAATAAACCCAAGTTGCTTTTAGTTGTGGTATTTTATAACAGCAATAAAAAACCTATTAGATATACCATTAATAATCTATCAAATAATTTATAATACAATAATATAGTCCTTAATTGTTTTCAAGATGATGATGAGTGTATTAGGTAGGGTTTTACTGCCGTGAAGAGATACCATGACCATGATAAGTCTTATAAAGGAAAACATTTAATTGGGGCTAGTGAGCAGTTTCAGGGGTTTAGTCCATTATCATTGTAGTGGGAAGCATGATGGCATACAGGCAGATGTGGTGCTAGAGAGGTAGCTGAGAGTTCTACATCTTGATCTGCAAGCAGCATAAGGAGACTGTGTGTCGCACTTGGCATAGCTTGAATATGTAAGATCTATAAGATCTCAAAGCCCACCTCCACAGTGACATACTTCCTCTAATAAGGTCACATGTACTCCAACAATACCACACTCCCTAATAGTGCCATGAGCTTTGAGGACATGACATTTTCTTTCAAAACGCCACACAAACATGATCTTGAAAATAATAAAATAGGTTGGGTGGTGGTGGTACACACCTTCAATTCCAGCACTTGGGAGGCAGGGGCATGTGTATCTATGTGAGTTCAAGGTCATACTGGTCTACAGAGTAAGTACTAGGACAGGCTCCTAAGCTACACAGAGAAACCCTATCTAAAAAAACAAAAATAAAATAATTATGTTGAAGTCACTGCACTGACTACTAAATATACTGCAAAATAGTGATAACAAAATTGTCATAGTTCACAGCCTTAGAAACAACCATTTAGACCCAGGCATCACAATAGAGGGCCTAGACATAGACACACATGCTTTTATCCAATTGATTTTGAACAAAAGTGACAAGGACACACATTGGAGAAAAGGGATAGGTTCTTCAATTAATTTTGGGAGGAGATTAGATACCTATGTGCAGAAGAAATAAACTGTATTCCTATCTTTTCCTGTAACAGTTCAAATTGGGTCACATTTTGAAATATATAACCCAAAGCAGAGAAGCAAATAAGAACAAAAAGAAAACACTTCAGGACATAAGAATGAATTTGGAGGCTGGGACAAGTCTCTCAAAATCTAGTAAACAAAAACAAAAACATACAAATGAACTTTTATAAATCTAAATATACTCATAACAGCAAAGGAACCTGATGGGGTAAATTCTTCTGTGTATATGTTTAATTGGTATAAATAAGGCACTGTTAGCCAATAGGGAAGCAAGATAGGTGGGACTAGGAGTCTAGGAGGATTCTGGAAAATGTAGTGAAGGGAGTCGTCGTCATGTTATCACGGGAAGAAGATGCATGAGGCTGCATCCTTGGAAAAATAAGTCCTTATAAAAATATATATTAGCAATTAAGGGTTAATAATTAAGTCAGAGATAGCCGATTTGAAACCATAACAAACAGCCAACAACTCATAATTAATATAGTGTTTCGGGTGTTATTTGGGGGCTGAGAAAGCAGCAGGATTCAAGTGGCTGATGGGAAGAATGCACGTTACAGGAATCCTCTTATATAATTAAAAAACATGTGATTAGAAAGCATTTGATAGACTGTTTCTGAATTAAAATATTTTCCTATGAATGCACTTTCGCTTATGGGAAAATGCAATTATATTTTCAGCCTCAGAGATTCACAAGACATCTAGTCCTTCTTGGTGACTTCTTCAACTTAAAGACTAAGTAGAGAAAGAAGATTCCTTTGGTACCAGCTCATCTGTATGAGTTTCCATTGTCTAAACATAAGGCTCAAGTTTGATGGGACATGACAGTGACCAGTACAGTAGTGAAAGCTATGTTTGAGGTAAATCTAAGTTTGGAACTTGACGATGATAGTCAGAGGTTCCAGTTAGAGTATAGGGAAGAAAAGTAGAGGTAAGAGATTCATGGAAAGAATAAACTATTGATGAAAACACTTTTTTTTCACTTCTTCTCATAATCATAGTAATAGTCACTAAGTGCAGACTCATTTTCATGTTTACATAAATACATAATCACATACCCTTACCTTTTGTTCTTGTCTTTCAAGTTGTAATTTAGTTTTTTGCCACATGCTTTTCCTTCTTACAAATTTTTTAATTTTTCTTATTTATTACATTTTTAAATTAGAAACAAGCTTGCATCACATGGCCTCAAACCATTTTTTTATTTTATAGGAAATAATTTAGTTTTTAAATATTGTTATGCAAATTTTTATTTCACAAATAACTCTATAGGTGAACAAAAATTGGAGTTATCATCCTCATTTTGAGATGTTCCTCCAATAACACTGTCCACCCCCACCTGCACCCATCTGAAGTCAGTGACATAACAATGAATATTAAATGGCAATAATAGGGACTAGAGAGATGGCTTAGCAGTTAAGACTGCTTGCTACTCTTCCAGAGGATCTGAGTTTTGTTTCTAGCACTAATGTCAAGATGTTCACAACTGCCAGTAGCTCCAATTCCATAGGATTCAACTGAATCCATATTATTTTGAATATGCTAATTTCATATTACACACTATTTTGACAGTGTTTCTCTTTTCTCTTTGTAAGATCTATAGGCCTATTCAAGCACCTCTGTATTCTTTTGCTGGTGTTTTATTAAGATAGCTTCTAGAAATTTGACAAGTTTGCAAGTCTCCCCTGAAGCACACTGCCTGTCAACGATCTGATGGTCAAATGCTTCACATATTGTAATCAAACTGTATGTAGGGTTTGAGAAATTTCAGAGGAAATCTGAAAATGAAAAAATAAAAGCAAAGTAGCCTGAAGTTTTTGGAGCTTGCTGATCCAATTACAATGACATACTCAATCTTCAAACTTTCAGTTTTTTGTTCTTAAAGCATCTTTAGCTGTGGGGACATATACAGGGTATTACAGTTTACCGTCTATAAGTGTCACAGATGTGTCTTAAATTTTTTACGTTATTTAGTACTCACTAAAGTATTGTGCTTTATATTTCACAGGTGACTTACTGCAGTAGTAGTTCATTTATCCTATGACACACATAAAGCATATTGCTCTGCAAATACATAATCTCTGTCCATGTATATATGTACATGTATATGCATGCATGCATTTAGGAAGACACACTTAACATTTTTTGCTGGATCTCTTTGTTGCTCTTCACAATGTAGCTACATTTTCAGCCTTTTCTGCTTTCCATGTTTTATTTGGAATTTTAAATGGCTTATTGAAGATGAATGCCCTTACTGACGAGGGAAATATTTTGTGATCAATGCTAAACAAAAATGTCAGTGATAAAGGGATACAGGCACATGTTTTGAGAGCATCTACCATTCAACAGTGAATGAACGTTGGATGGAGAGAAAAGATGTAAGTGGCCAAAAATTGCTCGAGTCATTTTATTCCAGATATTTTCTTATCTTTCCACTTCAACCAGCAGGAGTTATTTTTTACCTCTACTTGATGAGGCAAAACAAACAAACAATTTGGATTCTTGAAAAAATCTGACCTTTTGTTAGTCTTTTCCTGTTTGGTGAGCCTCAAGGTTTTCTTTTCTGTTTGTCTTTTTTCTCTTTTGAGCTACTTGGGTTCCTTTGAATCATTTGGGGTGGTTCCACTTGCAATAGGCTTTGCCTTTTGGAGTTCTATTTAACAACATTGGGCTATTACTGCTAAACAGGTAAACATAGTGACTTGTGGCAACAAAGGGGAAAGAGAGAACATTAAGAACCTGAACACAACTCAAAGTCAGGGACTGACAAGATAGGGAGAAATTGCTCTGGCATTTTTGTAGTCAGAGGCTTCAGGAGTACATAGTTAGGTCTTCATTGTCTTGGATTTGCTTTTTCCTTAAGGAAACTAGTGTGTTTTATTCCACGCAGAAATAATTGTCAAGTCTAGATAAGAACAAAGCCTGATTTCTTCAGGCAATAAGGGTTGACCCTCTAGACCTGGGAGTGTCTTAAAGAGAAAGGTCCAAAAAGGTATGAATTCTGTTGCAGGTGAGTTCCGCTAAAATAGTGGATACATCTGCAATTTAACAATAAAATTTAGAGGCTTTCTTTTTTTCCTCTGAGTCCCTGTCCCTGGGTATCCAAGCAGCACTGAAAATGGGTTCCATATCACAGAGTGAGCCAAACCCACTCAAATATTAGTTGTTTACTCCTACAAGGTTTGCAGTATGTAATCTTTTTCATTTTAATTTGCATGAGATTGTAGTTAACAAATTGCACAAATCTCAGAAGAGATTTTGAACTTTAGATTTTTAAATAAATTTGAGACTGATATAGATTATGGGTACTTTTGCAGTTGGACAGAATACATTTCTGTTTTATGCTACAGCTACAAACCTTTGCAGGTCAAGGAATAGAATGTGATGGTTTGAATAAGTGTGGCCTCCAGAGACTCTTGTGTTTGAATGCTTAGCCAATAGGGAGTTTGGATGTATTGGAGAAGGTGTGGATAAAATATGTCACAATTGAGGCAGGCTTTGAGATCACATATATGCTCAAGCCATGCCAAGTGAGGCACTGTTCTTCTGCTTCCTGAGCATCAAGATCTAGAACTCTCAGATACTTCTCTAGTACCATGTCTGCCTGCATACTTCTATGTTTCCAGACATGACATTTATGAACTAAACCTCTGAAATTTAAGTCAGCCCCAATTAAATTTTTCCTTTATAAGAGTTGCCATTGTCATGGTGTCTCTTCACATCAAGATAAAACCTAACTAAGACAAGTGGTATAACTGGGTCCCATCTTCCTGAGAAACCACCATACTAGAAGTTATTCCTCACACAAACAATATATGAGGATTCTTAATATTGCACATGCTTGCCAGAATGAGCTGTCATTTTTTAATCTTAGTATTCTGAGTGCTGTCAGATAAAATCTCAAAGTCATTTTGATTTTCATTTTCCTGATGACTAAGAATGTTGAATGTTTCTTTGTTTCTTTGTTATTTGAGTTTTATCTTTTGAGAATGATTTGTTTAGAGTTATAGCTAATTTAAGTGAACTCTTGTTTTCTTGATATCTAGTTTCTTAAATTTTTCATATTAGCCCTCTATTGGATATGTAATTGGCAAAATTCTTTTCCTATGGTGTCTTTTTCAGTGTCATGAGGCCCCATTTATTAATTGTTGATCCTAGTACCTGGGCTAACACTGTTCTGTTCAGACATTATTTTCCTGGGCCAATGATTTCAAGATTATTCCCCAATTTCTCTTCTGTCAGGTTTACTGTATCTTGTCTTATGTTGAAGTCCTTGACTTATTTGGAGTTGAGTATTGTGGAGGCTGAAATTCATTGACGCGGGAAAGTGCTTTTTGTCCAAGACACCAAAAGCACAGGGATTAGGATCAACAAATAAATGAGACTTCAAGAAGCTTAAAAGCTCTTCTATATCAAAGGACACCATCAGATGATCAAAGATGGAGTTTACAGAATGGGAAAAATATCACTGCCAATTAAATATTTGATGGGTAGTATCAAAATGCATATAAAACTGAATTTTTATTTAAAATTGTCAATTAAAATGGGATATAGAATTAAGCAGCGTACTCAAAAGATGAAATGCAAATGGCAGTGAAACACTTAGAGAAATGGTCAATATCCTTAGTCATTTAATGTAAATCAAAATTACCTTGAGATTTCATCTTACATTAGCTATAATGGACAAGACTAGTAACACAAAATACCACAGACATTAGTGAGGATATAAGGAAAAGGAAATATTAGTCCATTTCTGGTAGGAGTGAAAACTTTTACAGCCACTGTTAAAATCAGTGTGGTGGTTTATCACAACTTAAAATCATTCTACCTCAAAATCCAGCTATACTATTCTTGGGCATATATCCAAAGGATCCTAAATCTTAACAGATATACTTGTTAACCCCTGTTCATTGCTGTTGAATTCATAATAGCCAGAAAATGGAAATGACTTAGATGTCCATAAACTGATGAATGGGTCATTAAAATGTGGAGCATTTGCATAATGGAATATTATTCAGCTGTTAAGAAAAAGATTAAATTTTGAAATTTGCAGGTAAGTAGAAGGATTTACAAACAATCCTCCTGAGTCAGGTAATCCAGACTCCAAAGGACAAATATTTCATGCTGTCTTTTACATGTAGATGTTAGTTTTTACGCCTTAGATGCTTGTGTTTCAATTCAATAATCACAGAGGTTTAGTAGCTAGTAAGGGACCAGGGAGTGGAAGGTGGTAGAATGGACGAGGAAATCTTCCAATGAAGGGGAAATATAGTACTATAAATAAGTGAAGTGGAAATGAGAACAGAAGGATTAAATGAGGAAGAGGATTGGAGGGTAGAGTAGAGAAAAAATATAAGGAGGGGCAATTAACACAGAAAGCAAAAGCTTTCAACCTACTACTCTAGAAGCCTCATAAAATATGCAAATATGAAAGCAATTTAAATGGAGTTGTGACAAAATGGAGGAGAGAACACATCAACTAGCCATCTTGTGCCACCAAGTAAAATTCCCAGTACCAGGAATTAGTTGTATATTTTTTTGAGTTATTGGTCAAATCAGAACCCCACACATCACCACCACCACAAAACACTGCAGTTCATTGAAAATGCTATTAGTTACTGTCATGGCTTGAAAATGAATGACCCCATAGGCTCCAATATTTGAATGTTAGGTTCCTAGTTTGGTGTAACTCTTTGGAAAGGATTAGGAAATGTGGTCTTCTTGAAGAAAGTGTGTCACTAGAGGCTAGCTTTAAGACTTAAAAAGCCCATGTTATTCCCAGTTAGCTATCTTTGCCTCATGTTTATGTCTCAAGGCATAAGCTTTCAGTGGCTGCTTTAGCACCATTCTTGCCAGACTGCTGCTATGATGCCTACCACTTGACCATGTGTTAAGAGAAGCTTTTTCCTTGCTAACTGCTTAGGTTTATCCCCTGCCAGCCGCCTGGGCTCTGCCACATTGTAGTCCCCAAATAAACACACAGGAGGCTATATTAATTATGAAGCTGTTGGCCTTGCTTGTTTCTTACTGGCTAGCTCTGACTTAAGTAATTACCCCATAATTATTCATCTAAGTATGTCTCTTACCGGAGAATAGTTTCGGGCTCCTACCCCATGGCGTTACATCTCGACTCCCTGTGTTTCTCCTACCCAGAATCCTCCTGGACTCCTAGCCCCACCTATCTAGATTCCTATTGGCCAGACGTAATTTATTGACATATACACAGGACTTCCCCAACAACCATGATTGTCATGAATGTTTAATTGGGAGCTTGGTTATGTTCAAATGGTAAGTCCATTAACAACATAGTGTGAAGCAGATGAGTATGGCACTGGAGCAGTAGCTGAGAGGGATATTTCTGACCTGCAGCCATCAGGCAGAGAGACAGAGACTGAGCCTGTGTTGAGCTTTTGAAAACTTTAAGCTTACGTTAATACCCTTCTTCCAACAAGGCCACATCGCCTCATCCTTTCCAAAGAGTTCATCAGCTGAAGGCTAAGTATGCAAATACATGAGCCTATGGGAGATATTTTCATTCAAACCTAATCTTAATTGTCAGCTTGCTCACATCTGGAATCAATCAAAACTAAAGTTTCTGGGAATGCCTATGAGAGATTTTATTGGTCATATTATTTAAGGAAGGAAGACTCTGGGCCATACCTTCTAGTGGTAGCCCACATAAAAAGACATGGATGAAAGCTTTTTGCCTGCTTGCCCTCACTCTCACTGTCAAGTATGTTTATCCCACTCCTTTGCTTATATGATAATGCAAACTGAAGACCATCAGCTCTCTAGGAATCCTCAAAGACTCCAGTACCAGATTGGGACAGTAACATCCATCATCATGGACTAAACACCTCCCAGGATCTTGGCCTTTTCATCATGAGACACTCATTGTTGGAGTAACCTAACTGCAGCCTATGAATGAACCATTCTAAAATAACACACACACACACACACACACACACACACACACACACACACACACACTCCATCAGTTCTGTTTCTTTAAAGAAGCTTGAGTAAAACAACCTCTCAGTCACATGCACTATCAAGGCTCAGGGGCTTACGTAAAGGGGGAAGTAGAAAGTTTGTAATAGCTGGAGCTAATAGACTATGTCAAGAAAAAAGTGATTTCCAAACATAAAGGGGCTGATGCCCATATACGTGCATAGAGACTGTGACAGTATGCACAAGACATACATAAGCTCAGGCCAGACAATATTTACCAAGGAAAAGAGGAGACAGATTTACAACCCTAACAAAGAAGCTACTTGCAGTTGATAGTTACTGGGAGAGGAAAAACCTGTTTTCTTCAAAAGAGTTGGCACTAGGTTTATCAACCACACTTCAGAGCAGGTCTCATATTGAAGCATAGTTCCTAAAACAAATTGTGTGCATTTTTGTCTTGTTTTGTTTTGGGCTTTTAAGAAAAAGACATTAAGTTGACTATGTAGAGAGGAGATAGGTTCTGGAAGGAATCGAGGGAGAAGAAATAATATGATCAAAATATATGAAATTCTAAAAAACTTAATTAAAACATAGTAAACAGATCGATTTCAAGATTGAACCTTTATACAGAGAAATATTTCCCTTGGACCATTTAACATGTACAGATACATTGACAATGTTGAAATGGCCTAACTTTTGCTTTTGAATAGTTGCTAAGAAATGATACATTGTGCTGTAAAAGTGTTTTAGTATGTTAATATGTTGGGGGGTCTCCCTTTCTCTGATTTTCAGTCTCATTGATGTGACTATTTGAAAACTGCCCTCAGAAGTAAATTAGAGGACCACTTAATTTGAATAAGGGGCAGAAGATACCTACTACCAGCCACCTCTACCCAAACAAACCAGAACACAGTAATTGGTATAGAGAGTTTTATTCACATCCAAGATTGGAGAAACACGGTAGGGATCCTATGCCTCACTGAAAGACAGTCTCCATTTTTTAAAGGACAATGGTCTCAGAGGTTTGGGGCAGGCAAAGATGAAAACAATTTCAGTGATTCTCCGATCTTCAGTAGAAGTGTTTGAAGGGTGGAGATTTGCCCTGACTCCTCTAGATTTTTCTAGGTCCTAACAAAATTTTAAATCCTTTTTATTTAACAGATTAACAGGCAAAGAGAATAGTAGTGCTAGGTAAGTCAATAGGTGAGCTCAGCAGGCCTTTGTTTACTGCGTATATCAATACTTAGCTAAGGAAAGCTACGTGTTTCTCAAGGAGACATTATTTCTTTCCTTATAAGTTTATTTTTTGCCTCCCATAATTTTAGTCTTCTATGTTCCAATAAAAATAAAAATACCCAGGTCAGAAAAGGCACTGGGATTTTTACCAATAACCAAATCCCAATTTCATAAATGCTTTCTCTGTAATTCATACTATTTACTTATGATAACTCTTATCTCAGATTAACATTTCAGTGTTTTGATTTTAATTGATTTAAAAATGTTACTGTTCTTCTTTGTTCTAAATTTTATTTTCAATATCTGTATGATTTAGTAGATACAAAGGAACTAATAAACCAATTTTTGTAAGGCTTCACTTACCAAACTATATAAAGATTGTGATTCAGTTAAGAATGTTATATGGTTATTACCATCTAAAACTTAGGTATTTTTAACTTTAGTCGCTTAACTTTTAAAATATATAGTATGTATATCTGGGTGATTGTTTAAAATAATTTGTGTGCCTTGCATAGTATATGCCAATTAGAGATGAGTATAAATATATATTGATAGTCAGTAAATGGCTACCTGTCATCTTCTGGGAATTTAAACCTTAAACTATCTAATTTTTGATGTATTTTTCTTTATTCATGTTTTAAAATCTAGTCTGTCTTTAGCATATATTTTGACCAATGTTAAAGAAAATATATGTGGAAAAGTATTTATCTCATTAATAAAAATTCAGTTTGATCACTAGAGAGATTAATCTACTTTGAAATTACAAATGTTCTTGTACAAAATAAAAATTAAAACCAAGAACCTTACTCCTATATCTAAAATAACATCGTATTTTTAGAGAGATTTAAGATACGTTTGTCTCAAGCAAACCAAACTTAAGAATAGATTTTATGCTTTGTTAAAAGAATGTTTTACACTTTCTGTTGTTTGCATTTTAGACTTTTGGCTATTTGGGAAATTATCTCAACCTAGTCAAAGTTCATTCAAGATGTAGCTTGTGTTGACATCTTTTAAATTACTACTTTGTAAGCAACTACCCCACTGAGCTGGCTTCCAACTTGAGAAAAGGCATGGTGGTATATCCCTTCAACCCAGAACTCCAGGTGGATATCTGAGTTCAGAGTCAGTCTGTTCTACACTGTTCTACAGAGCAAACTGTAGGACAGTCAAGCTTAGGCAGTGAGGAAAACCATAGAAAACAGAAAGCAGGTGAAAATGTATTTGAACAAGAGAGTGATATTCTAGCCACAGCAAGAAGAACTTGGCAGCTTCAGCCATGTGGTTCTGACTTTAGAGTCACATACAGAACAAAGGGGTGATGGAATCTCCCTCTGTGCCTATGTAAAGCCACTTAGGGCAGGCATGTGTCAGGGTTTCCCTCCAGGGAGGCCTACAGAAGCCATTGCATGAAGCAATGAAAGTGAAACCTAGATTGCTCTGGAGACACTAAGACATTGGAGATTTTCAGAGCTATGAGATATTCATCAAGGAAAACTACAAACCAAATACAGAACCATTTCAACATATAGAAGTGTGTTGCAATCAACAAAGCTGAACGCATTTGGAGATCTGAAGAGTTCTTTGATATCAAACATGAAGATGCAGAGTTTGGAGTTTTCCCTGCTGGCTTTCATTCTTTTGTCCAGTATTTCCTCACTATACTCCTCTCTGGAATGGTAATGTATACACTGTACCATTGTATGTTCAAAGTATGTGATCTGCTTTTTCTTTCTGAATTTACAGAAGATTACAGTTAAGAGATTTCCATGAGTCTCCGAAAAGGCTTTGGATTTTGGACCTTTAAACATTGTTGAGATTGATAAACTATTGAAACTTTTGAAGTTGGACAGAATAAATTTTTGTATTATGATATGTGCCTATGGGGGCCAGGGAGTAGAACGTGGTGATATTTGAAGAGGAACAGTACCCATAGCCTTATATTTGAATTTTTGGTCATTCTAGAATGATATTACTTGATCTTGCTTAGGAGGTGTGGTCTTGTTTCAGTAGAGAAGTAGTCTTACTGGAGGAATTATATCACCAGGGATAGGCTTTGGTGTTTCAAATACTCCAGTTTGGCCCAATATTTGTCTCTACCTGTTTCCTTTGGATTCAGACATAGATCTCTTAGAAACCTCTCCAAAACACCATCTGCCTCGGGTTTCACCATGCTTCACACCATGCTGATAAAGGACCAAACATCTGAACTGCAAGCTAGCCCAAATTAAATGCTTTCCTTTATAAGTGTTCCCTTGGTCATAGTGTCTCTTCACAGCAATAGAACATCGGTAATGACAGAGAGCTTAAAAAATAAGTTTCCCATCCACACAACTGTACCTGTCTCATGTAAATAATTTCGTCTGGATATGCCTCTTGCCTTCCAAAACAGAACTTCTGCCCAGCCATGCAGCAAGTTAATCATATGCCTTGAGACTGTTTAAAATTACATACTAAAATTTCTTTCTTACTGTGCACTCAGCTTATTTAAATTTAACCTACCTTTAAGTAAACAACGTAACCAGTATCTCTATGCCTTGATCTTGCCTTGTGATTAGCTCTTAACCAAAACTATGCATCCTTCCATGGTATGGGAGGCAGTTTTAGGGTGTGTGTGTGTGTGTGTGTGTGTGTGTGTGTGTGTGTGTGTGTGTGTGTGTGTGTGTGTGTTGTGGTAATCATTCACTGGAAGCAATGTGTTGAAAGAAACATTATAAATTACACCATAATAAATGTTGAGAGCAACATGTGGATGTATATTGATAATATCTGTTTATGGGTTTGAGCACTATGTTGCCTGGGTATATATGGGTATATAGAGGTCAGTAAAATAACTTTTCCATTGAAAAACACTGGCAAAACAAAAATCAAAATGAAAGATTCCTTATTCCATTCTCATGATTTATATGCTGCTGAGAAAAGAGCAAAGTCCTTTTATTAGGGACTGACAAAACACACACAGAGAAATAGACAAGTCATATTGGGCTTGCTTAATTTAAACTACATTAAGAGTCACATTCTTGGGCTGGAGAGATAGCTCAGAGGTTAAGATCACTGATTCCTCTTCCAGAAGTCCTGAGTTCAATTCCCAGAAACCACATGATGGTCCACAGCCATTTATAATGAGAGCTGGTGCTCTCTACTGGCATGCAAGCAGAATACTATATACATAATAAATAAATAATTTTTAAAAAGATTCTGGAAGAGAGTATCAGTCTCTGTGAAGCTTAAGTAACAGATAGACGTGAGCCATCATGTGGGTGCTGAGAACCAAACCCAGGCTCTCTGCAAAAACAACCAGTGTACTTGATCACTAGAATATTGCTGCAGCCTCTAACTTTGCACTGTTAAAGGAAAGACGGATGCATATGACAAAATCTTTTCACCCTGCACTGTTTTCATGTTAATGTACTAAAGTCATTGAGTTGTAAATTCTAGCATTATAAATGTATGATATATAAAACACCTACCATTAAAGGTATTTAACACTTATCACAAATGTGTCATATGCGTTACTTTCACAGTCTCAGACATCTTTTCATCCATTCCCTCAAAGGAATGGTAAACACTATGTTTTTTTTCTTGGCTCCATATATTTTAAAAGATGAACTTTTAAAAAATGGAAGTTTAAATTATGTAACTTTTTGATACTGATTTACTTTCTACTTGAGATCCTTTTATATCCATCAAAGTTGTTGAATGTATCTATTGTTTGTTTCTGTTTGTTACTGAATAATATTATATGACATGTACATATCACAGTTTCTTATATCTATTAAAGGTCATTAAGTCTGTCACTCATTCTGCCATTATTGAAAATCCTATTTATAAAAAAAATCCATATGTAGCTTACTGTATGAATGTAATTTTGATTCCCTAGGCTAAATTTTTACAAGTTAATAGAATTTCTTGGTTTTATGGAAAACATATTTACTTTCCAAAATATTTGTAACACTCTATTGTTACAGCACTCTAATTTACAGTTTCCTTCCATCCTCCATTTAGTTTTGTTAAAAATTCTTATTTTCACTACACTGAAAGATATGTAGTGTTATGTTAAATATTTTTTCATGCAGTTATTCTCTTCAACAAAACTTCTGTTTGTGTGTACTGACTCTATTTATAGTTTTCTTTGTTTCTGTTTATTATTAGATTTTGAAGGTTGTTCAAAATATATTCTCAGATAGTTAGGTTGCCAACATTTTCTTCTTGTGTGCAGCTTGTGTTTTTATTCACTTCACATTAGAATTGTCACACAATAAAAAGCTCTATTTTATGAAGTCTAATTTATAAATCTTTCTTTATATGGATAATGCTTTTGGTGTCAAGTATGACATATAGTGCTGAGTCTCAGATCTTAAGACCCAATGTTTCTCATTATTTTTTTTTACTTTTACAAACCACCACCACTGATGACATACATTCATAGTATATTAGAAACAAATGGAGTCAAAGATTCTGAAAAAAGGCAAGGAAATGTCACTTGCTTCAAATCTTAGAATATCAAAGGGTGAAGGAACTGTTTTGGGAACAATTCGAAGCTTCTAATCCAATACCTAAATTGTTTGTAAACCATCTCTCATTCTTCTAACATATTGCCTTGTTTACCACCTCGATATAATCAGTCTTATTCCCCAGGAATTTTAGACAATTTTGGAAATTTTTAAAGCAAAAAATTTTCCCCTAGATACCCGAGGCTAACTAGTTACTAAAAGCAAGGCAGTTGAAACTTCTGTTGTTGCTTTCAGATATTCCTCTAGAAAAGTCACACGTGTAAAAGGCATGGTTTCCTTTTAGTTAAATGATTTGAAAAGAAACTATGTGTGTCAGTGCACGTGCTTGATGGAATGGGGGAGTCTAGTAATGCTTATAACCTTAATCCTTAACTGAGGCATTGCTGGTTGAATTGCAAGCATCAGGCTGATTATATGATACAATGCTTTACTTAATAAACTAATTACATTTTCCTATTTCTGCCATCAAATTCCACCAACATAATTGTTAACTTCCATAAAATCTCAACCAAAAGCTTCAGCTTGAAAATAAAATTCTTTTAGATTTATCTGTAGTCAGCCCTTTTACAGTAAAACAAAAGTAGGTCAGACAGGGTAGCACATACCTTTAATTCTAGTACTTGGGAGGCAGAGGCAAGAGAGGCAAGCAGATAGATCTCCGTGAGTTTGAAGCCAGCCTGATCTACACAGTGAGCTCTAAGACAACCAGGGCTACGTAGTCAGAACTTGTCTCAAAAAAAAAAAAACAAAAAGACAAAAACAAAGGAACAGAAAAACAAGTTATTTCACCCACTTTTACTTATACATTCTTTATTCTTTGAAATTGCAACCCTTTAAAATTATATAAACTGACTGGGTATTTATTATCGTTAGTAAAGTACTCATATTTTTGTTTACCAAAGAACTAACATCTTTCTTTAAAACATAACAGTTTTTCCATTAAAAAACTCAAATCTGTCATCATACGTCAAACTGAGTCTCAGGAGAACATAAAATATGAGATCAACTATGAAGGTAAATGTAAGGTACTTGAAATCTCAGTAGATGTTTAATTTGCCATAGAATGACTTCAAAAGCTAAGATATATTTTTTAAATTTTATTCCAAACAAAATTAATTATATACAGATGACAGACAGATAGATGATTGAAAGCTGATGATAGATGACAGATAGGTAGGTAAATAGATGAAAGACAGACAGATAAATAATAAAAAGTAAAGTAGAAACTAGTCAACAGAAATTAAAGATCTTTAATTTTCTTCCTGTTTATAAGTTAAATAGTAAGTTTTACATTTTTGTCTCTAAATAAAATTTATTTATTTTATGGTATAGAACAAAAACAGTTTATTCTATACCATAAAATAAAGAGCTAAAAAAGTAATGATGAAGCCCCATAAAACTTCCATAATGTGTATAAGTGCTGAACCTCTCCTCCCCTATTAGTCTGTCAGGTTATACTTGTTGCATTTTCTTTCTGTCAAAAAGAGAAGATAATTTAAAATAAATTTTGATTGCCTATTTCAGAAAATCTGCCAGAATATTACCTTTCTAAGAAATAGTTATGCAAAAGAAAACTAAGTTTTCTAAGTGTAACAAGGCCACTCTGATGTATACTCCTTAGTTCCAAGGGCCATGAATTAGTCCATGCTTATGAAATTTGGCACCAACTTATGATCGAGCTGTTATATTATTGACTATGATGAAATTCGCTGAACTTTGGTCAATCTACTGAATTTCTAAAATTATGGTAGATATGAATGAGGCTTAAAACAAGACAAAGCTTAAGAATAGCTCCACATTGTGACACAAGGTATTCTGCTCTACCACTTAAGATATATCATTAAGCAGATTTATTGGTACTAGGCCATGCCAGTTGTAGATATGGATGTTTGAAGTTCAACACAAACATTTATATTAATTACACACCAGATCCTTAAAAATTTGAGGCAAATAACTGTCTTTTATGTAGATAACAACTCTCATTTTGAGAAAACCTCCAATCTTGCTACTGCTTTCACATGGACCACCAAGTTACTATGCACCCCGGAATACCCATTATAGTATGTTATTTAAAAGAGTTTAATATCTATCAACAAATACAAAATGAAAGTAAATAAATATTGCATTTGTTATACATAATGATAAATTGATTCACATAGATATGGAGGATATTAGCTTCATGATTTGCAAAGTGTAGGCCTGGTGGACTAAAGGCAAAATTTTAGTCCAAGTCTAGTTTTGCAATGAGGGTCTCCAACAACGTGAGTTATGTTCTCAGTCTGAAGTCAAGAGAATCCCAAATCCCTAACGACAGACTGAATTTTCTGATACAAAATTATTTTATTCCTCAGGTATTAATTCCCGTTTTAGCAAGATGCACGTTTACAGCCACTATAGAAATCAACGTGGTGTATCATCAAAAAGATAAGAATCTGCATAACTCAAGATCTAGCTGTACTATTCTTGAGCATATACCCAAAAGACATTTCATTCTACAACAGAGATATTTTCTCAATATGTTTACTATTCAATTGTAGCCAGAATTTTGAAACAGTCCAGAAGGCTGTCAATGAACATATGGATAAAGAAAAAGTGGCACATACATGCAGTGGAATATTACCCAGTTCTTGAAACAAATGAAATATGTAGACAAAAGGATGGAGCTAGAAAAAATTATCCTGAGTGATGTAACTCAGACCCAGAAAGGCAAATATGGTATGTCCTTGCTTATATGTAGATGTTAGCTGCTAAATCTTTGATAAGGAGGCTATAATCCATATAGCCACAGAAGTTTCCTATAGAGTAAGGGGCGATCAGGAGATATATAAATCTCCCTAGGATCCCATAGAGTAAGAGATGATCAAGAGATGTATGGATCTCCCTAGGAAGGGGAAGTTGATGTCTATTAATGGGCATAGGTGGGGAGGACTGGAATTGAAGTACGAAGCATGGATAGGGAGGGAAGAGGGTGGTGAGGAAGGGAAGAGGGTGGTGAGGGAAGGAATATGGAGAGAAATAGCTGAAACTAAGAGCCATTTGAGGATTCACATGGAAGCCTAACACAGTAGATGCTTCCTAAAATATATACATGTATGAAGGACATCTAAATGGAATTGCAACATAATGAGAGAGACAGAGCCTCAACTGGACATCTTTTTTCACCAAGTGAAGTCTTCAGTTCTGGGAATGAGATACATCTAAATTGTTGGCCAAAGGGGGTCCATGGGGTTCGCCAAACAGTCCAGGCTTTTGCCAACTCCATTAATTGCTCTCTGCAATTTAATGGTAAAGTCTTTTGCTGCAGGCAATATCTACACAGTTCATTGAACCTAAGAAGTCAAGATAGTGCCTACCTGGAGGCTTTATCCCAACTAACTGGCACTGAAAGGTACTCTTCTTGTTACCAAAGAAGAAAGATATGCACCAACCCAGGTATAAGGCCATCAATCTTTAATGGTGATATGCATATAATATGCACTGGTACAATAGTGGCACAAAACTTGTGGGAGTAATCAACCAATATCGTATTGGATTTAAGGATTACTCCATGTGATAGAACCAATTCTCCACACTTCTCAGATGACCAGGAATTTGAGATTAGATAAACCAAGGACCTAAGGGAACACTAAATAATACTAGTGTTCTATTATAGAATATAGCAATTAAATGGTTACTAACAACATTCCGCTATACTCATAGATCAGTATTTTGTTCAGCCATCATAAGAAAAGCTTTCTCCTACAGTAGATGGGAATAAATACTGAGACATACAACTAGACAGCAGAGAGTGAGAGACCTTGGAACACTCAGTGCACAATGATATTATATCCTAAATGAGATGTCTACATCAAATCCCTTCCGTCAAGGATCAGGGAACGCCTGATAAGAGGAGGCAAAAGCATTATAAAAAGCCTAGAAGATGGAGGACACCAAGAAATGACCTAAACACAGCAGGACTGATATACATATTAACTAAATAGATGATGGCAGCATGTACAGGGTCTGCGGGGTTCTGAGCCAGATGGGATACCAGTGCTGTAAGAAGACATGGACACAAACCCCCAACTCTAACATAGAAGCGATCTGTAATTGGTGATCACTCACAAAAGAAAAATAGCTTTTTCTCAACAGTTTCATTGTATATACACACCATTCTTAAGAGGAGGCCCATGGCCAGCTGTAGACTCCCAACATAAAATTAACTTGATGGTATATTTGAAAGTTCTCTTTCTCCATAATGATTTGTCAGGGTCTTATTGTTTTACCTTACTTGTCTTCTTTACATATATACTGTGGTTTCAAGTTTTGAGATTTTATGGGATTTCTCTGTGATAGTGTGTCTCCATCTATATGTGCTTCTAGTGCTTTCCTTTATCTCTTCTGTCTGTTTTGTCCTATTCTGCTTTGTTTGTTTGTTTTATCTTCTTTTATTTTATTATTGTTTTTAGATGCCTGTTTGTTTCTAGTGAGAGAAAGAAACGGTGTAGATTTCAAAGGGAATGGAGGTGGGGAGGATCTGAAAGGAATTAGAGGTTGGGAAACCATGATCAGAATATATTGTCAATAAAAGAAAAATGTAAAATTGCATCATCATTATTTCATATTTTAAACACAATCTTTCAACATTTCATCTGCTGCCTTTTATCATATAACGTAATTTCATAAGGTAATTCCAAATATCATATATATGCTAAGGAGTTGCAAATTCCTATTTTCAGTCCAGAAATTTCACCTATATTTTGAATTTAATAAAATTTCTGGAGTAAAATTAATTATTAATATAATTTTAAATGCTTAGATAAGAATTTTAAAGGAAATCTAAGAGCACCATTTGTAGTGTAATGAAGTTAGAATTTGGAGCATAATTCTATCTCTGGTAGTTGAGCAAATTGTATCAAATATATAGTCTACAATCCCATTAAAAAATTAGTGATGACAGTGACAACTCAATGGTAGTACACAAAAGGCCTTACATTCAATTTCCATCTCTGCAACAACTGTTAATGATAGTATAATGTATCATACAATACTTTCATAACCATATACATTTATTTAAGAGGACTCCATAAAACGATAAGGTCGATGTTAAATTTGCCTATTATCTCTGTCAATGTGCAGTTTATTCCAAATAGTAGGAAAGAATCACATTGCACTTTTAAGTTTTGGCATATTTTTTTAAGCTTGTCATGTGTATGCCTATAATTATTGGTGTATAGGACTAATTGCACCAGAAGTGCTTAACAACATCTGCTAGGATATTTGAGGGAAAAATTGCCCACTTGTACCTTGTTTGGGAGGTGCAATTAGCTGCTTACAAAATTAGTTGAGGGCATAAAAGAGGGAAAAATTGGGCTCAGTTAAAGCCTCAAAGCCTTCATTCTAATCTCCTTTGCATTAAATAATTGAGCTTTCAAATGGACACTCTTCATGATTTTGTTCATTGCTTAGAAACATTACATGATTGATTCACCAGCTGCAGTTCCCCAAAGGCAACAAATTTCTTCATGGAAATTATTTTTTTCCTTCCATACACAATATCCAAGTGACAAGATGTTCGTAATATTTTATGTCAAACATGCCTGGCCTCAGAAGGACTTCCTTTATTCCTCAAAATCTCATTCCTAAGAAATGGATATATTATAAACTAAAATTCACATTACAAAACAAATTAATTCCAACATGGCTAAACTGGGTAATCTTGGGCAATTTTTTTAGATCATAACCACTAACTTCCCTTGTGTAAATGTAATCATAAGAACAAACTTACTGAATTATTACAAAAGTGATATAACTATGAAAAGATTTTAAAATAATAGCCATATTTTGCATAAGTTATTTTTTATTAGCCCATATCTTCATGGGGCTTTTGTATCTTGAGTATCTTTTAATTACCTTACAAAGAATGAAAATTTGCCTTTGTTGCCTCCCTTTCCTCATTGCCTCTGCATCCTTTGTGCTCTTCTGTTGTCAGTAGCTTTCTTCACTTCCATGTTACATGGAACATTTTACCTCACCCCCAACTTCTCAATACTTCTGGTTCCCTTTTTATGGTCTCCTATCTAGTGTTATGCTTTGTACTAACTCTGATAATTCCTTATTTACATACATACAAACATAATTAGGATCCACATATGCTAGTCCTATTTTTAATTTTTGTAGGACCTTGCACACTGCTTTCCATAGGGATTGTACTAGTTTATACTCTAACCAGCAGTACATACAGTCATTCTTCTCAAGCATTTGTTATCATTTTTTAATTTTTTTCTATTTTGACTTTATATTAAAAATGTATCATTTTCTTCCCCTCCCTTCAACCCCTTCTATGTACCTCGACCTCTTTGAATTCTTTGAAGTACATTGAACTCTTTGAAATTCATGGCCTCTTTATCTTTTCTTTAACTGCTGTTGCAGACACACCACAGTCACTCACACATACACTCTCTCTCTCTCTCTCTCTCTCTCTCTCTCTCTCTCTCTCTCTCACACACACACACACACACACACACACACACTCCTAAATATATAAATGCAACCTGTACACTCCACGTACTGTTATTTGTATGTATGCTTTCAGGGATGACTATTTGGTATTGAATAACCAACTGATGTGATCTTTCCTTGAGAAGTTACTTCTCTCACTCTGAGCATTTCTTGGTTGCCTGTAGCTCATGTCTAGGGTGAAGCCTCATGAGCTTTTCCCCCTCCCACATCAACATTTCTATGGATGTCTTCCTTATTCATGTTATGTTTAGACAACCACATTTGATTGACCATAGTGACATAGAATATCAAAGTGGTTTTAGCTTGTATTTTTCTAATGGCTAAGGAGGTTGAGGATCATTTTAAATTTATTGCACTTTTGAATTTCTTCTATTGAGAATAATCTGTTCATTTCATTAGCTGATTGATTGACAATTTATGATTTGGGTATTCAATTTTTCCATTTCTTTATACATGCATGCATGCATGCATACATACATACATACATATATATATATACATATCTCATGCATCATAAGTACCATTAAATTATTATTTTTAGAATTCCTGTCAAATATTAGTTTTCTATTTGAAGTTCAGAAACCACTAGTAGAAATGCCTGATTTCATTCTCCTAGTTCCAACTATGTTGGCACATTAGCTAGAAGAAACAAGATAATATTGTCAACTCTGAACACTACTCAAGTACTTAAGTAGAAACCACTTCTCTGAATTTTAACCCCATAATAAAAAATGTGCCTATCACGTATTTCAAGAGATTTCAATGATGTATATAAATTTTCCTGTTTGTTTATTGAAAATAGACTTCTCACTCATAAAACATCCTTATTGGTTTTCCCTCCCCACTCTCCTCTCCTCCAGATCCACTCTTCCTCTTTTTTCGCCAGGAAAGAACAGGATTCCAGAAAACAACAACCAAACATAACATAACAAAGTGTAAAAAAACAGAACCAAAACCATCACATTGTAGTCCGACAAGGCAAACCTGTGGAAGGAAAATAACCCCAAGGGAAGACACAAGAGTCACAGATCCACTCCTTCACACACTCAGAAGTCCCACAAAAGCACTAAGCTTAATGCAGTTCTTCACAAGCCCTGCTCTTGGTGCTTCAGGTTCCATGAGCCCACATGAGCCGAACTCATTCAATTTAAAGGGCTGTGGTTTCCTGGGTTTTCTCCCTCTGGCTCCCACACTCCCTATGTCTACTCTTCCATGTGGTTACCTGAGCCTGGAGAGGAGGGACTTGATGGATATCCCATCTAGAGCCCTGTGTTCCAAGGTCTCCCCATCTGTGCAATGTCTGCCAGTGGGTGACTTCATCTATTCCCATCTGCCATCGGGGGGAGCCCTTCTGAGGATAGCAGAGCAAGGCAACAATTCATGAGCTTTGCAATACCAAAGACACTAGAACATGCTGGGGGAAAGGCTCCATGTAGACTCAAGCTCAACTTTTCCATGTTCAATCACCTGTGTAGATGTTGTCCTCAGCAATGAGGCCCTGCTCTCAACTTACAGATAGCAATCCATTGCACTAGCAACAGCCTGGGTTGTTTGGGGGATTTCCATGTGACTCCATTGGCCAACAACTCAACTGAATTCAACCCTGTCTTGGTAATGGAAGACTCATTTGGTGGTAAGAGATGGCAAGCTAGGACTCCATCATCTCCATTATTAGGAGAACTCATTAGGACCGCCTCTATATATTGCAGTGATTTTTCACACCACTAGGTTTTCATGTAAGCACTCAAACCCCCTCAATTCTAGCTGTTTCTTCCCACACTCCCCCCCTCAAACCCATGTCCCATCTCTTTTCCCAATTTGCATCCCCAGTTGCCCCCAGACAACCCATAAAATTCAATGTAATATTCTTTCCCAGGGAGATACATATGTCCTACTCAGGTCTCTCCTCTACACCCAGATGAATGGACATAAGAAGAAACTAAAAACTAATCAAAGGAAAGAAATACATCTAATAAAAGAGATAGGGAAGGAAAACATTCATCAAAGGAAAAGTCCACAAGAACACATTTCAATTCTTAACATCTATTCCCCAAACACAACGGCAATCAAGTTTGTAAAAGAAATGCCACTATAGCTTAAATCATAATGGACCCTCACACACTGATAGAAGGAGACTTCAATACCCCACTCTCACCAATAGACAGGTCATGCAGACAAAAATTAAACAGAGAAATGCTGGAATTAATAGATATTTAGAAAACATTTCACCCTAACACAAACTAATATATCTTTTTCTCTGCACCTCATAAAATTCTGTCCAACACTGAAAAGACAGAAAGCAAATCTGATCAAATACAAGAAAACTGATACAACTCCCTTTATCCTATCATACCACCATAGATTAAAACTGCATATCAACAACAGAAGCAACATAAAGCATATAAACGGCTAGAAACTGATCAACTCTCTACTGAATAAAAATAAGTCAAGACAGAAATAAATAAATTAAAGACTTCTAGGATTCAATGATAATGAATACACAGTATACCAAAATGTATGGAACACAATGACAGTGGAGTTAAGAGGAAAGTTCATAGCACTAAATGACTTCATTAAAAAGAAATCCAAACAAACCATCTCCAGCTTAATACTAGCAGCTTAAAAGCATACCAGAAAGCTCTAGAACAAAGGATATAAGCACACCCAAAATGAGTAGATGTTAAGAAATAATCCAAATGAGGACTGAAATTAATAAAATAAAAACAAAGAGAAAAATACAAAGAATCAATGAAATCGACAGTTGGTTCTTCAAGAAAATCAACAAGATAGAGAAACTCTTATCCAAATCAATAAAATCAGAGATGAAAAGGAGACTATAATAACAGATAAAAGTAAATCCAGAGAATCATAAGGACATACTTTAAAAATCTGTATTCAAACAAAGTGGAACACTTAAAAGTAAAGGGTAACTTTCTCAATATGTACCACTTACCAAAGCTAAATCAGGATCGAATCTGTCGCAGTGGAACTGGCAAAGTTCCTGGAAGAAGCCACAAATTGCCAAGTTGGGTGTAACATGAAGATTTAATCCTTATTGTTTAGGAAGGATCACAGTGTTCAGAAAATTTAGTTGATCTTGAAAGGTGTTAAACTGCTCTAAAGTTTCTTTAAGGTTTTCTGAGACAAAGAAGTTAGTTGATTAAGTGAAACCCCCAGGCCCGTTGTCCCCGTTCCAAGACCTGAATGAATGCCCAGACTAGCAAGAGAGATCAGCTGGGTGGTTCATTTTGCTGAGGTAGGCATAATGATAAGGTTTTGTGTTCCATGGGAAATGACGGAAATTTTAAGGGCTATAAAGGGAACAGAACAAGTACCTGTTCAGTTAGTGGTCAAGTATTTATAGGCATTTTTCCACAAATTCAAGAGTCCTAATGTATAGCAAAGAGAGAAGGAGGTCAAAGTTCATTATTTAATGGACTTCTTTCTGCTATAAATTCATATTTCTTTCAAGTGCAGCACAGGGAAAAACTGCATCCCAGCAACATAGTAGTAAAAGGTTGTAGATTGGCCATTAGAGATTGGTTTATTTGGGGATTTTCTTCAGCCAAGTAAAAAGTACTGACGTTGAGAAAATAATAGTAGAGCAGATAGAAATTTAGGAGGTGACAGTATTGGCTGCGTCAGGTTGAAAAGAGGATAATATTTCCTATAAATATTTCTCCTATAATAAGAAGTCAAGTCCCTTTCCTCGCAGGCAAGAACAGGTCCAGACAAGTTGAAAGTAGAAAATCCAGTGGGGCAGGTGACTAAAATCCCATGTTTTGTCTTCTTTGGGAATTGTAGTGTCCACCTATGACACAGTTTATGTAGCCTTGTAGAGCCACAATAGTAAGAATAAGATTACATAGGTAAAGTTGGAGTGAACCCACAGGCGGCAATGTCAGAAAGTTTACTCTAGAGACACATAGCAGGACCCGGTATTCCAGGGTCATTTCTTTTTTTGGTATGGTTTCTTGAATTGGCATTGTGGGGGGAGAACTTTTTAAGAAATTGTCTATAATTAATCCAGAAAATTCTCTTTAAATTGGAAATTCAGGAATATCCTGTCAGGTAAAATGGAAACCCAACTGCAATGTAAGCCAGGAGGCAAGTGAACCATGGGCTATGTGATCCATAATTTAAGACATATGAAGACACACCCAGCAAACAGACTAGGTAAGGAGGAGTTGTTCTTTGTTTTTAGAAGTTGGGTATTTAGAGAATTTGAAGTAGGTTAGGAAAGTATATCACTAAGGGAACATATTGTCTGAGAAGCCCATTACTTGTGAGCATGAGTAAATTCTCTCCCACATAGAGGATAGGTAGAGTGATGTTTTGTAATTAGAGTCCACTCTCTGGGAACCACTTAACTAGCATTATAGAGAACACTAATCTATTACTATTATGGAAGCCCTGTGAGAGAAGGATATTGTGATCCTCATTTCCAAATATTACCCATGGAAGTTTTATTATTTGTGATCCCATTAGGGTTCAATGGCCATGAGGGAAGGAAAAGTAGGATGTGAAAGAGTGAATTGGAGAAAATGAGGAGTTAGTGTGACAAATTTTATTTGGTCAGGAGTGAAGGGAAGGAAAGTACCCTGTAGCCAGAGGATGTCACTGGTGTCTAGAAGTTCATCAAATGTTTTAATTAATCAGGGGATCAATCAGAGATCCTGCTGTGTATCCATGAGGGACAATTGTAGTTGTTTTATGGTGAAACTCATCTGAAGAAATCTCTGTAATGAGAAGTCTGAAGATATGAATTGCAGTTGGACTTAGGAGTATGTGAGCGGTGGGGGTGTTTGAACTTAGAAATTTATGGACCCATGTGAAAAAATCATTGGAGTTTTGTTGCTGTGGGGATAGTGAGTATGACCTTGGAATGCCCTTTCCATTATTGTTATGAGGTGTTTCGCATGTGTGGAGAACTGAGATACTTCCCTTGTCCAGGTTCAAGGTGGAAGTTTAAACCAGGAAAAGGATGTGGAACCGTTTGATCTACATAGATTCAAGGGATTTGTCAAAGATGTTGGGAGGGATGAGATAAACAGGGTAAATGATAAAAATAGGAACTCATAATCCTGGAATCACTAGATGCCTGCCATACAAAAATTCAAAGGGATTTAACTTTAAGGGTTTATATGGAAAGGGATGAATCTTCAAAAGAATAAGTGGAAGAAAACTGGTACAGTCTGTTTACAATTTATAGATAATTTGGTTTGCGACTCCATTATTCAGTTTGTGTCATCTACTTTGCTAAAATACTGGGAAAGGTATGAAATATGTATGTCTCATTTGATGTTAAAAGAGCATGACTAGAGACTTCAAGACATTTTTAATCTTGTACAAAAGATTCTACTAGTTCTTATTGTATAAAACACAAGGGAGAAACCTGGCCAATCAAAACATAACCATGACCACAGAGAAAAGGAATCATCAAACATCAAGAGTCTAAAAACATGCAACGGATTCTTTTATCTTGCCTACAGCAATTGTCCATGTTTTTCCACTGCACTTTTCTTAAAAATTCCACACATCCACATTGTGGTCCTCTATCCAATTTATAGACAGTGAAGGAGAGCAGATTGTTGTCTAAATTACTTCTTAAGCAGTTTTCTATTGCCCATGCTTTCCATTCAGAGATTTTTGGATGAGGAGTATGAATGTGTGGTGACCACAACTGGTTGTTTTTACTCTTCCTCTGTGCATATGTGTGTATATGTGTCTGTATGACTTTCTATGTGTTTCTGTCAGTTTTGTTTGCCTGCATTGACTGATGACTTTCTCTGGTGTAAGACCCTCCCTGAACCTAGCTTGAGACCTACTGTAGTCCCTCATGTTGGGACACAAATATTTTTGGGTCTGCCATGTCACCCAGAGAAACAGTAAAAGCCTCCCGCTGTCCCACTCCAGGAACAGAAGTTCATGCTTGTTTTATTTCTTGGCTCCTGCTCATAGTCAGTGTGCAGAAGAGGAGAAATCTCATCCAGGGTTCCCTGCCATCTAAGTGGAATGCACAGAGAGAGAGAGAGAAACAGTTCCTCCAGGTGAACATTACCTCTGCTCTACTCGGTGCCTGCTCCAAGTAGCCCAGGATAAGGGGAAATGTTTCCCTGGGATGAGTCCAAAAGAAAATAGAAAGTTAAATTTGTATTTCATGATTTATGTCATCTTTTTAACCAATAATATGTAAAACTCATGATTCTCTGAAAAGCAAACAAACAAAACCAAACAAATCACAGTCAGACAACACAGCCTGGACAGAACAGATTTTTCCATTCTGTCCATCACTGATCCAGGAAACTTTTAAAAACTTTTGCTCCATACTTTTTAAAAGATTAAAGACAGTTTATAAAAAGATTTCTTTTGTCACCCAGTTGACCACAGATATTAAAATAAAGTTATAAAGCTTTTAAAATTTTAAAGGTGTAAAAAGGCCCCAATAGCTGGAGATAGGTTTTAAAATGCTTAGCAATAGAAAACTGACTAGAGCAAGAACTTTTGCATGAACTGAAAGTCACTTTCACCTTCTTTGTTGATAAGATGCTGAGCTGGGTCCAAGAAAGGGTAAGTGCACTGCTTGCTAATTCTCCAGCCTCCCAGGATCCTGGAGACAATCAGACACAGCAGGAAGTCTAGTCAAACAAGAACTCTTTTATTGTCCCATAGCAAACAAAGCACTGCAGAGCAGGAAAACAGCCAACCAATGGTTTTAAAGGTTAGCCTATCACACACCTAGGCATTCTATGCTTTACCTAGTGAACACAAGCTGTCCATGCAGTGACCTCATCTGGTTTGATCTAGGCAACCAATCATCTTTTTTGTAAACAACTCAGGA
This sequence comes from Mesocricetus auratus, assembly GCF_017639785.1. Classification (NCBI taxonomy): domain Eukaryota; kingdom Metazoa; phylum Chordata; class Mammalia; order Rodentia; family Cricetidae; genus Mesocricetus; species Mesocricetus auratus. The sequence goes on along the minus strand of NW_024429188.1, from coordinate 55,364,617 downwards.
CTCATCCATCTGACTTCCCCTCAGCACCATCTTTGACTGACTCCTATGCCCTATACCTTACTCACTGTCAGAAGAATATCTCTTAGGTGAAAGTCCTGCCCACAATCGAAGACACAGTTAGACTATCTCTCAGATTGACAACAAAGATTCCTGAGGGTATGTATAGAAACCAACACCCAGGACTGCCCTGACAGTAAGTTCTATTAATTGTTCAACTAACTAGTTCAACCACCCTCATCTAGATGAAGCAATGCCCAATGATCCTGAAAACAAAAAGGAGAATTACAATCCTTCTCTCCTGGCTTAAAGAAAAAAAACACATGGAAGCCCTCAAAGAGGATATGACAAAATCCCTTAAAGAAATGGAAGAAAACACAAACCAAAAAATATAAGAAATAAACATATTTCTTAAAGACTGCAAGGAAAGCCAAGAAAAAGTATCAAACAGATGAAAGAAACAATTCAAACAGTTCAAGATATGAAAACTGAAATAAAGACAATAAAGAAAATACAAACTGAGGGAAAGCAAGAAATAGAAAATCTGGGAAAATGATCAAATGGATCCAAGAAACAAGCAGGAGTAGCAATCCTAATATATAACAAAATAGATTTTAAACTAAAATCAATCAAAAGAGATGAAGGAGGTAACTTCATATTCAGCACAGAAGAAATCTACCAAGATGAAGATTCAATTCTGAACATCTATGCCCTAAATACAAAGGCATCCACGTTCATAAAAGAAACAATACTAAAACTCAAATCACACAGAAAACTTCCCACACTTACAGTGGGAGACTTCACCACCCCACTCTCACCACTAGACAGAACCACCAGGCAGAAATTTAACACAGACAGGCAGGAACTAATAGAAGTTACAACACAATAAGGTTTAACAGACACCTATAGAACATATCAACCAAAGAATAAGTCAGCGCCACATGGAACCTTCTCTAAAGTTGCCCACACATCTGGCAACATAGTAAACCTCAACAGGTACAACAAAAAATGGAATAACCCCCTGTATCTGATCAGACCACCATGCTTTAAAGTTACAATCCAACAACAATACAAACTGCAGATACTACAAGCTCATGGGAATTGAACGATGTGCAATTACACCATTCCTGGGTCAAGGACGAAACAAAAAAAAGAAATTAAAGACTTTCTAGAATTCAATGAGAATGAACACACAACATACTCAAACTTATAGGGGACTTCGAAAGCAGTGCTAAGAGGAAAGTTCATAGTACTAAGTGCCCACATGAAGAAACTAGAAAATAGCCACACTAGAGAATTTACAGCACAACTAAAGCTCTGGAACAAAAAGAAGCAAACACACCCAGGAGGAGTAGACACCAGGAAATAATCAAATTGGGGGCTGAAATCAATATTAAAAAAACTAGGAAAAGAATACAAAGAATCAATGTAGCAAAGAGTTGGTTCTTCGAGAAAGTCAACAAGATAAACAAACTTTTATTCAAACTTATCAAACTGTAGAGAGCAAACATGCAAATTAAAAAAATTAGAAATGAAAAGGGGACATAAGAACGGACACTGAGGAAATCCAGAGAATCATCTGGTCATACTTTGAAAGCCTATACTCCTCAAAATTCGAATAGTTAAAGGAAATGGACAATTTCCTGGATAGATATCGCTTATAAAAATTAAGTCAAGAACAGATAAGCAATTTAAATCGACCTATAACCCCTAATGAAATAGAAGCACTCATCAAATATCTCCCAACCAAAATAAAGCCCAGGGGCAGATGGCTTCAGTACAGACTTCTACCAAAAATTCAAAGAATAGATATCACCAATTCTCCTCAAATTATTCCACACAACAGAAGCAGAAGGGTCATTGTCAAACTCTTCTTATAAGACTACAATAACTTTGGTACCAAGGCCACAAAGAGACACAACTAAGAAAGAGAACTACAGACCAATATCTCTCATGAACATTGAGACAAAAATACTCAATAAAATACTAGCAAATCAAATCTAAGAACACATTAGAAAAATCATCCACCAAGACCAAGTATGTTTCATCCCAGAGATGCAGGGATGGTTCAACATGTGAAAAGCCATCAGTGTAATCCACCATATAAACAAACTGATAAAGAAAAATCACATGATCATCTCACTAGATGCTGAAAAAGTCTTTGACAAAATCCAACATCCCTTCATGATAAAGGTCTTGGAGAGATCAGGGATAACAGGAACATACCTAAACAAACTAAAAGCAATATACATCAAATCAACAGACAACATCAAACTAAAACTAAATGGAGAGAAACTCAATGTGATTCCTGTAAAATCAGAAACAAGACAAGGCTGCCGACTCTCTCCATATCTCTTCAGTTTTGTACATGAATTTATAGTTAGAGCAAAAGGACAATAAAAGGAGATCAAGGGGATACAAATTGGAAAAGAACAAATCAAAAGTTCACTATATGTAGATGACATTATAGTTTACATAAGTGACCAAAAACCTCTACAAGTTAACTCCTACAGCTGATAAACACCTTCAGCAAAGTGGCAGAATACGAGATTAACCAAAAAAAAAAATCAGTAGCCCTACTGTATACAGAAGATAAATGGGCTGAGAAACAAATCAGAGATCCATGAACTTTATAATTGCCACAAACCACACAGAATACCTTGGGGTAACACTAACCAAACAAGGGAAAGACCTGTATAGTAAGAACACAGAGTCTTTAAAGACAGAAATTAAAGAAGATGCCAGAAAATGAAAAGATCTCTGATGTTCTTGGATAGGTAGGATCAACATAGTAAGAATGGCAATCTTGCCGTAAGCAATCTACAGAGCCAATGCAATCCCCATCAAAATCACAACACAATTCTTCACAGACCTTGAAAGAAAAATTCTCAACTTTATGTGGAAAAACAAAAGACCCAGGGTAGCCAAAACAACCCTGTATAGTAAAGGAATGTCTGGAGGCATCACCATTCTTGACTTCAAGCTCTAATATACAGCTACATCCCTGAAAACAGCTTGGTATTGACACAAAAAATAGACAGGTAGACCAATGGAATCAAACTGAAAACCCTGATATGGACCCACTCACCTATGAACACCTGATTTTTGACAAAGAAGCTAAAGTTATACAATGGAAAAAACAAAGCATCTTCAACAAATGGTGCTGGCATAACTGGATGCTGGCATGTATAAGACTGCAGATAGATCCATATCTATTCCCATGCACAAAACTTAAGTCCAAATGGGTCAAAGACCTCAACATAAATCCAGCCACACTGAACCTCTTAGAAGAGAAAGTAGGTGGTACCCTCGAACAAATCAGTACAGGAGACTGCATCCTGAACATAATATTAGTAACACAGACACTGAGATCCACAATTAATAAATGGGACCTCCTGAAGCTGATAAGCTTCAGTAAGGCAAAGGACACAGTCAACAAGACAAAACGGCAACCCACAGAATGGGAAAAGATCTTCACCAACCCCACATCTGACAGAGGGTTAATTTCCAAAATATGCAAAGAACTCAAGAAGTTAGTCACCAAAACACCAAATAATCCAATAAAAAATGTGGAACAGAACTAAATAGAGAATTCTCAGTAGAGTAATCTAAAATGGCTGAAAGACACATAAGAAAGTGCTCAACATCCTTAGCCATCAGGGAAATGCAAGTCAAAACATCTCTGAGAAACCATCTTACTCCTGTCAGAATGGCTAAAGTCAAAACCAACAATGATAGTTTATGCTGGAGAGGATGTGGAGAAAGGGGAACACTCCTCCACTGCTGGTGGGAGTGCCAACTTGTACAGCCACTGTGGAAATCAGTATGTTGGTTCCTCGGAAAATTGGAATAAGTCTACCACAAGATCCAGCAATTCCAGTCTTAAGCATATACCCAAAGGATGCACATTCATACAACAAGGACATGTGTTCCATTATGTTCATGGCAGCATTATTTGTAATAGTCAGAACTCTAGATGCTCCTTAACTAAAGAATGGATGGAGAAAATGTGGTACATCTGCACAATGGAGAACTACTCAACAGGAAAAAAATGGAATCATGAAATTTGCAGGCAAATGGATGGCACTAGAATAAAACATCCTGAGTGATGCAACCCAGTCATAAAAACACAAACATGGTTTGTACTTACTCATATATGAATTTTTGACATAGAGCAAAGGATTAGCAGCCTACAATCCACACCACCAGAGAAGCTAGGAAACAAGGAGGACTCTAAGAGCCTATATATCGTCCCCTGGAGAAGGGAAAAGGTACAAGATTTCCTGAGCTAACTGAGAGCATGGGGCATGGGAGAGGGAGTTAGGGGAAGAAGTAGGAGAGAACAGGAGGGGAGAGGACATGAGAGAGCAGGAATATCATGTCAGGGGAAGAAAGAGGAGAGCAAGAAAAGAGATACCATAATAGAGGGAGCCATTATAGGTTGAAAGAGAAATCTGGCACTAGGGAAATCTTCAGAGATTTACAAGGTTGACCCCAGCTAACAATCTATGCTATAGTCAAGAGGCTACCTTTAATGCCATTCTCTGATAATGAGATTGATGACTACCTTATATATGACTTTAGTTCTCGCATTACATACTCATATATCAGAGTTTGAAACTAGGAGCTGAAATGAGAGACAACAAGCATTTGTCTTTCTGGGTCTGGTTTACATCACAATATAATATTTTCTAGGTTCAACCATTTACTACAAATTACATGATTTCCTTTTTCTTTACAGACAGATACTATTCCCTTGTTTATTTATACCATATTTTCATCACTCAATCATCTGAGGTTATTTAGGTTATTTCCTTTCCTGGCAATTGAGAGTAAGGCCCCAATGAATATTGAGAAGCATAATTTTTACTACATTCTAAATCTTGCCCTTATACCAACAGATAAGTGTAGCTATCTCCACTCATCAAAGCAGCATCTCTTTACAACAAATGGAAATCATCACAGAAAACCACAACTAGATACAAAGCAGAAATTAATGAATCTCAGGGTTCCCAGATGCTCCTAGAGCTCAGGGAGAATCACACAAAAGAATATGAAAAGATTGTAAGAGCCTGAATACTAGGAAATCTGCTGTAAAACAGTCTTACCTAAAAATGGCAAGAAAAATGGCAATACTAAGAGACATTCTAAAATGAAAGAGAAAAATTTTCACAGAGCCCCAGCCCTAGACACAAAGTTACAGGCAAATAACTGACAGAAGAGGGAGAATTCATCTGTCCTAAATATGAGATCCCTTATTGGTTGTCCATTGCAGGGTGGTCAGCCTTAAAATCATATACAACCAAACAACAAAAATGGGCTCAGCATGCTTTACACACACACACACACACACACACACACACACACACACACACACAAATAAAAAGAGGCTGTCAACTTCAGGAAGTGCAGACATAGGAGGGTTCAGGAAGAAAGGGCAAGTGGGGAAAGTGATGTAAATCTATTTCAATTAAAATATATAAAGAAGATAAATGTGCTGTTTACAATTTCTGAATTGACAATATAAACATTGATAAGCCAACATCACTTATTGGTAAATGGTTCCCTGACAGTTGGCCCTATACCAATCCTTCTCAGCCCTTGAGGAAGTGAATCAAGAGCATTTCTCCTCTCCAAGTTCATCTCTGATGCATTCAGGAAGTTATGCTGTATATCATACAGTATTACTATTAATATTGCATCTGAGGAATTGACAGAATATTTGTAAAATATGTTCTATTAACAGAGATTGAAATAATTTATTTCAAGATTCACCTTTCACAAATAAATAAGCTGTGCAAGATGAAAAGAAGGTAAGTATCAAAGTCAATACAAACCATCACTGGCAGAAATCAGGCTAGCTAGAGCCTGTGCAGATTGAATCGCAGTCCCCCTTTCTTTTGTACTGTCCCCTTCAGATTTCCCTTGATCAAATCTTCAGAGCTGTCAGTTGTCATTTGCTAGCAGTTATTCCCATCCTAAGGGTCTCCGTGACAATGAATTATAGCTAAACTCTCTTTTAGCCCACCAGCTCAATTCTTGGTGGTCACATATCTGACTCTAAGACAATGTGTAAGGTGACCTCTACTATGCAAAATCAATTCCACTGCCCCCAAGGCAAAGCTCTGAGTGACTGTCCCTCCTTTTCAATTATCAAGGCACTATGCAATCCTAGCTTGACAAATGGACATTTTAAAGTTTAAATGTGATGGATGGTTTTCATTGCTTAAGTAAACATAGCTTTGCTTCAAGTAGTGAACTGTAAAGTGAAAGTCTAGAAAAAAATGATAAATACACTATTGCCCAAATGTATAGTTTTACTAACTTGTATTCCCTAATAACATTACTAAATCTACCAAATGTATAGCATGGGTATCCATGATAATTTTCCGTGTTGTCAGAATTTTACTTCTCTGAAATTTAAATCTCCATGAAAATTAGTGTGAGAGTGAGCATGGTTTTTGTCTCTCCTCATCCTATTAACAAAAATCATGCTAAAACTATAACCCCCAACTAAGTCAATAGTGGCATTTTTATACATATGAGATATATGATATGTATGCTTTCATTGTTTGGCTCCCTTGCATCCTCTTGCTCTCCTCTTTTGTTCTCTTCCTTCCTTCCTTTTAGTTTCTGCCTCCTGCCTCACAGTCGCCTTCCTACTTTCATGTTCTACACATAAGCATACCCACACATACATAAATACACACATGTGTATATATACATATATATATATAAATCTAGATTCAGCGTTTCATAAGCAGGACATGATAATTGTTTTCCCAGCCAGGCCTTTTTTGCCTCCATTATTAGATGTGTGTTCCCTCTATTCCTAATTTCTTCAGAACTCTTATCATGAAAGAATACTGAATTTTATCAGAGGCACTCTATACACTTATTAAGAATACAACAGAAATTTTTCTCCATGAGTCTATTTCTGTACTTTATTGTTTATATTTGCATACATTTACTCAATCCTGTGTGCCTGGATTGAAATTGCCATGGCCAGTGTGTATGGACTGAATAATGAAATCTTATATTCAATTTGTAAATACTTAATTTCATTTGTAAGCATTCAGTTTTAAGTATTTTATTGAGGATTTTTGTGTTCATCAGAAAAATTTGAGTATAGGTTTCTTTTTCTGTTTTATTCTTATTAAGATTTTCAGTGTAAGCATTCATTGCTATAAGCTTTCTTCTTCAAAAAAAACTTTCTTGCAACAAAAGTACTTTTGCTCTATCTTAAAGGTTCTCAGAAGCCATGCTTTATTTTTTCTATTGAGTTTATGAATGTTTATATTTCTTCTTTCATTTCTTCTTTCATTTCTTCTTTGATTTCTTCAATGATATACTATCTACTCAATAGTGAATGAATTGTGGCTTTTTAAAGGGATCAGAAATGATAGAATGAATACACACACACAACACAAACACACGCACACACACACATATATATATATATATATATATATACGTATATATATATATATATATTGTTATGGGTAGCCCATCAGACACATGATCACCCACACACTTTTAGAGCCAATTGAAAATCACACCCAGCTATGTGAAGATCAGTATGTGGTCACAAGTGTAAAGAAACCATGACATGGCATCTTGTTCAGCAGCTTCAGGGGGCGTCACAAAAGAAGTTTGAAGCAAACAGTTTAACAGAAGCTAAGATAAGCAGTTAGCTGGAATGGTTCCTGCACAAACAGGCAGTTCATCAGAAGCTAAGTTAGCTAGGCCATCCTGACCTATTCATAGAATAGAGTTAGATAGTTTTCTATGGGAGTCTCCATCAAGGAAATCAGATTCTAGTTAAACCTGAAATGGCCTCAGAAAGAATACTAGATGGAGGTACCCTAGAATTATCTTGCCCTATCACAACACAAGTGTGTGTGTGTGTGTGTGTGTGTGAACAAAAATCAGATCTGCTTACACTGAAATAGTAATGTAAGCATGTAAGCAAAGAGCAGAGTTAAACTACTGTACTAGACCTTCCATGGGTGCTAAGTAAGGTTTATTGTAAATATGAAACTGTTATGTGGTTCTTTCTCCAGTGATAGAGAATAGAGACATTTGGGGAAGCTTAAAGCTACCATGGCTACCTCTTAGGAGGCAGAGAAGATGGCAAATGGACAACTGCCAGGCCTATCTCTTTGGAGCAGAGCAAAGCATAAAGGAAACCAGGGGTGCTATAGTAGTGGGGAAGAGGTAGCATGTCATCTAGAAGAGCCTGGTGGCTTTGATATACATTACACACAAATGTTAGTAGGGAAGCAGATACCCCATTGGTCTTAGGAATGTTGAGTGTAGGCTTTTATCTCTCCATCAGCAATCCTTCTGTTTACCTTGTCAGAATTCAGCCTGAGCTGAGCCCAAACTGTCATTTTTGGACATACTCAGTGGCACTGCCTTTCTGTGTGGAGGAGGTGTGGACTACTATACCTACTGACTGAGAGAGAACCCAGCAGTTCCTCCATCCTTGAGGCTGGGAAGCTCAGCCAATGGAGCACCCAGGATAGCTGTCTCATACCAGAAACAACAAGAATCTGGTAGTTGACCAGTTCACAGAGCTAAGTGTCTCAGCAGTCCCATTCAGCCATGGAAACTCTAGAGGGTTCCTGAAGAGCCAAATGTCCTCCATTGAAGACTGAATCTGAAAATGTTCACTCTGTATCAGGAAAGGAATCAGCAGCAGTAGCAACTGGGTAAATTTACTATGTGGAACTAGGAAGGCCAAGAAAATAAAAAGTAAATAAATCTCTTTCCTACTATGCTCCTTTTTATCTGGGCTTCTATAAGATGTTGAAGCCCTCATTCAGAGTGGATGTTTCCACATCAATTAAAGCAGCTACCTATTGTATGACAAACTCACATAAAAACCTAGCATCACAATCTCCAAGAGTGTTTGCATTATCTATTGTTTCTCTTATTGTTGATCTTCAATAGGCTTCAATAAGATACAAATGATCACTTCAATTTGCCTGTATTTATTAAAACTTATATTACCTATTTTGAATGTATTTCAGAGCTCTTTTAATTTTTGGTCAAGGCTCCCTAAATATACCAGTACTTGAAATAACCATAAAATGTATAAACCAGGCCAGAAAATCTAAAATCTAGAGTTGTGATTTTATTTACACTGGCACCCTGTTAGAGCTATCATCACCATAATAGTGCCAATTAGTGAGTAATTTTTTTGTGCCAGGCACTATACTAAGCCATTTTATTAGCTTATATGTTACTACAATGCCCTAATGCCATAGACATTATCATTGTTGGCTGAGTCGTGCAGATAAAAGACTTTATCAAATTAACAAAGTTTCTTTGTTGCTAAACAAAGAAAATTACAGAATTGGATCTTCCACACCAGCTCCCATGAGCAAGTCATTTCCTGTTTCTGAGTCATATTATATTGCTCTGGAAGATTTAGAAATTGAACATTTTCTATATAATTTATTACCATTCTAAAATTCTATCTTACATTGTAAAATGATTCATTTTTCAAACCATGACATACCTTTGGAAATAGTCGTGGAGGAAAATCTGTGCTTCATATACACTCCAGAGGTTTATCATTTGAAAAGTTCACTTTTGAATTTATCCCAGTAACAGAAATCCTTGCTGAAAAAGAAGGTAAGTTTGACATATTGTACAAGATTGAATTACTTAAAGAGCAGATGAAATTTAGACATTTAAATGCAGAAACAAAGACTTACCCTAACACCTTCCCCACCTCTTAGTTCCTATGTATGAAACCAGAGTGCTATATAATAATGATATCATAAATGAGGAGAAGGTAGAGACCACCATCATTTATACTTCATTTCTTGTGACCAACAAATAGAGTAGTACTATCTGTAGCAATGATGAAGTTGTAAGCCAAATTGGTGCAAAGTAATGCTATCTCACCCACGTCAAGAAATGTGTGACTGTAGCCCTTAATCAACAGAAATATTAAGGGGTCTTTTGTGGGGATATTAAATATAGGGTTTCTCTATGTAACAGCCCTGGATGTCCTGAAGCTTGCACTGTAGGCCTAGCCTTGAACTCACAGAGATCTGCCTGCCTCTACCTCTGTCTCCTGAGTGTTGGGATGAAAGGTATACATCACCACTGACAGCTAAAATAAAGTTTTATAACACTTGGAAAGTTAAACAAATTCATGTTTGAGTTCTAGGAAAAGTGAACATTCCAAAGGAGTGTAGATTGTGACAGTCATTCAACAATAATTTTTACTGAAAGTATCCATCAAGACATTCCCAGTAGAGTACCTATGTTATTATCCAGTTTCTTACAGAATACAAATCCTTGTTTCTGAAGTTATGATGTGGCTGAAAACTACCATAGAGATGAAATGTTTGTGGGGATGTGAAGTGTGAAGGGACAAAGGTAAAAATAAATGTGGTTAGCCGGGCGGTGGTAGCGCACGCCTTTAATCCCAGCACTCTGGAGGCAGGCAGGCAGATCTCTGTGAGTTCGATGCCGGGCTGGACCGACAGCCTCCAAAACAATGCAGAGAAACCCTGTCTCATAAAACCAAATGAATAAATAAATAAATGTGGTTATTACTCATTACAAAATAAGTTTTGATCCTTACATATTTTGCTTCAAGCTTTATCCAGTGTCCTCAACCTACAAAATCCTTTTTATTTTTTCCTTTGTGTAAAATTCCTATGTTTTAGACAACTGTTAGCTGATAATTATATACTCTTGGGAGTTAGAATTCTGACTTTTTGGTTTTGTTTTGAAGAGGCAGGCACTCTTACTTATCTCTGGATGGTCTGGATCTTTACATAGACTAGGATAGCCTAGAATTCACAGAGATATGCTTGCCTTTTCCTGCCAAGTGCTGGGATTGATGGTGTGCACCATCACACCAGACTGTTGGTTTTTATTTAGATTATTTTATTATTTTATCCCTTAAATACATGGACATATATGGGACACAATATCTCAGTGGCATCTTGGTATTACCAAACTGCCTAGTAGAATCTTCTTGCTAGTTCTGATTCAAGGCAACAACTTTTCACACAGTCTAAATGTTATCTTTAGAAACCCAGCTGTAAAACAATCTGAGATTTCTATTTGAAGATTTGTGTTTACATCTACATTTATGTGACATCTTTCAGAAAATGAGTAAATGGATAGTCTCTCAAGGAGTAGTCAGTGCTTACTAAGGAAAGTTTTCTTTTTGAGCCACTGTAACTACAATAAAAGCAAAGTTGATAACATCAGAAGATCCATAACATTAACAGTTGCAAATTAATGATCTTAGAATTAGAAAGATTCCCAACTCTAATACTATTAATATTAAATATATTAATAGACAAATAAAACTCCTGGTCAATTTCAAAATTTGAATAATGTAAAATACTAGCTTAACAAAATAAAGAGGAGTAGGTGGTTGTCTTAGATAGGATTACTATTCCTATGATGAAACACCATGACCAGAATTAATGTCAGGGAGGACATTATTTGGCTTATACTTCCACACCATCCCATCATTGAAAGAAATCAGACAGGAAATTTAACAGGGCAGGAACCCGGAGGCAGGAGCTGATACAAAGGTCATGGAGGAGTGCTGCTTACTGCCTTGCTCCCCATGGCTTGCTCAGTCTGCTTTCTTATAGAACCCAGGACCACCAGCCCAAGGATACCACCACCCACCTGGGCCCTGTCTCATGAATCCCTAATTAGGAAAATGCTATACAGGCTCACCTACAGTCTGATCTTACAGATGTGTTTTCTTACTTGAGGTTCCTTCCTCTCAGATGACTTTAGCTTTGCCATGTTGACATAAAACTCTCTGCCCCTCCACCGCATCTAGGTTCTTTACATTGGGGAATGCAAACATGTTTACTTCAACATAGTTAGCAATGCTTTGTTTCAACTCTTTATTTATGGTTTTATTGTGCTACGATTAATGATGAATATTAACATACACACTGTCTTATGGTAATTGAATTCCTAAGCCAGTTTACAAAAGCCTCTTTAATCCACATAAGGATGAATGTAAGAATTTCAAAACTTTCTATGACAGCTTGTCCTTTGATTCAAATCTCAAGGTATTTATGGGAGTAGAGTATCTTTTTCATAATAATCATTTAATGTTTGCCGAATTGGTCATCACAACCTAGCTGATTACTTCATTGCTCAAAGACCTCATTGTTCCATGAAATTTGAAAGGAGACAGGTATATCTTGCAGTCCAACCCTAGACCATTTTAGTGATTACTAGCAAGTTCCTTCACATTTTCTTATACCTAAAAGTAGGAATACTATGTGTATTAAGTAGTAAGTAAAACCCTTTAATAAATATACTTAGCCCAATACCAAGTGCATTGTAAGATTTTATTTTAAAAAGAGGAAAAAATGGGTAGGTTGGTTCAGGAATTGACCTAACATAAATATACCCTTTGGAAAAGAACTGTATTAGGAGAAAAGATCTCAAGATCACTGGAATCATGATTAGCCTTTTGGTGGAAAAGTACTAGAATAAAATAGTATAATAGTATAAGAAACAACATTAATGGGGCCTTAAATGAAAACTTTCCTCTTAAACCTGGGAATTAAATGAAAACTTTCCTCTTAAACCTGGGAAGAGGCTTCTGACCCAGACAGAGTTAGAAAAGCTGTGAGACGTTTAGGAGGGAGCTGAGAGCCAGAGAACAGGGTTGAAGAGTATGGTAGATGCAGGAGGGCATAAGGGAGAGGCAGAGCAGGCTGCTTCAAGGGGAAAGAGAGGAACCTTCCAATGTATAGGCCCAGGAAGGCACAAGGAGAGATGGGGCAGGTATCTCCCCAGGGGAGGAAACAAAGAGAAGCGTCATGGTGTTCTTAGGTAGGACAGCTGGAGGGAGTACCTCTCCTAGGGGGAGGTGAAAAAAAGTCTATGAGGAGCTGAGCTGAGATGGATAAAGTGTCCTGGTGACAAACAGCAGACAATGTACTCTGGGCGACAACATTTACCCAGAAGATGAAGAAAAACAAGAGGTTGGAGAATGTAGAGGATACAACACATGGAGAGGTGGATTTGAAGAGAGTTTTGGGGAAAAGGGAGGGTTTCAATAGAGGGAAAGTATCTTAATATAGAGAGATGCCCAGAAGGGCATAACAGACTCCAGGAACCAGAGAGACATTTACAGAGTAGTCTTGAAAAGTTGAATGGTGTATCAGTTGTTTGGATTTGCATTTCCCCATTGGCTAAGAATGTTGAGCACTTTCTTAAGTGTCTCTCAGCCATTTTAGACTCCTCTAATGAGAATTCTCTATTTAGCTCTGTACCCTACTTGTTAATTGGATCTTCTGATGTTTTGGAGACTTGCTTCTTGAGTTCTTTGTAAATTTTGGAGATCAGCCCTCTGGATGTGGGGCTGGAGACATCTGGGACAACCCAGAGTAAACATGACCCTGAGCCTGGCCATGTGAGGAAAGCGTGGAGGGGAGACCAAGAGGCCAGAAGGATAAAGGGCAAATCAAAGGGCCAGATAATCAAAACGACTGGATTTTGCACGGAAGAGCAGCTGGGGAAGTGCAGTCCAGTCCCGGGGCTGGGAAATTTTTGAATAGGAGCAGAGTATACCCAGCATACCAAGTAACAGGAAGGGACTGAGGGGAACCTGGTGTCCAGGACTGCTTTGATATGTTAGATAGATACCTCAATAAGCCATTTGTCCTGAGTTTGAGACCTTACAATATGTAAGAAGCAACTAGGTGAGTACCTGCTCAATTTCTCTGTTCTATGACGTAAATGCATGGTGTATGCAAAGAAATTGTCTTCTTTTGGTGGGAAAACAAGAGCAATGACCACATCCCATAATATCTGGGAATCTGTGGGATCTCAGTGGCCAACACCTCCAAAAGAATAATCTATTCCAGACAGTGAGATTTGTATTTGTTAGCCTGTGGTGTCTGGTAGGGACATTATCTTCTAATTATATAGTAAGCTCATTTTGTACATGTGGGTGTAAATATTTTAGGAAGCTTCTACAGTAGTGGGTTTCTATATGACTTTTTTTGAAACGTCTTTAGTGTTAGTTATACTGTGCAACATTCCCTCTTATATCTGCCATCATTCACCTCATTTATTTTTCTATTCTGTCACTACCCTTTTCCCCTTTGTCCCTTTATTTTATTTTTTATTGCAAATAGGTTCTTCTGGGCTGAAGCGATGGCTCAGAGGTTAAGGTCACTGACTACTATTCTAAAGGTCCTGAGTTCAATTTGCAGCAAACACATGGTGACTCGCAGCCATCTATGATGAGATCTGGTAACCTCTGCAGGTATTCATGCAGGCAGAACATTGTATACATAATAAGTAAATCTTGTTTTAAAAAAAGAAAATAGGTTCTTCTCTCATATAATATATCCCAACAACAGTTTCCCGTCCTTCTACTCCTCCCAGTTTCCCCAACCACTCCCCTTCCTCTGATCCACTCTCCCTTCATTTCCCTTAGCAAAGAGCAGGGCTCCAAGAGACAACAGTCAAACATAACAAAACGAGATACAATAAGACAATGAAAAATCCCTCATATTAAGGCTAGACAAGATAACCCAAAAGGAGGAAAAGAGTGACAAGGGCAGGCAAAAGAATCAGACACACACCTGCTTGCACTGTTAGAGGAGTCCCACAAAACTCTCTGAGCTAAGCAACCACAACATGTATTCAGAGGACCTGGTACATACCCATGTAGACTCTATGGTTGCTGCTTCAGTCTGTGTGAGCCCATATGGGCCCTGCTTAGTGGATTCAGTAGGTTATATTCTTCTGTCTGACTCCTACAATCTTTTTTCCCTCTTTTCGGCAGGGTTCACCAAGCTCTGAGTTGAGGAATCCCATGGAGACCTCCAAGTTAGATTCTCCAGGAATGTCTGGCTGTGGCTGCATCTGCATCCTTTCTGATAATGACTGGATAAAGTACAGATCTATGATTACAAGAAAATATTAGAAATCATTTCATTGAGTTTTTTCTAGTTGTGTTTGGTTTTGCCCTAGGTCTGTTATTCAGGCTTCAGTTCTCAGCCCTCCAGGCAGTGGAGGGCATGGGTTCCCTCTAGTGGCAGGGTCTTCAAGTTGTTGTTTTGCTACTCCTACAAGTTCTGCACAATGATTGCTCTAACACATCTTGCAGGAAAGAAAGACTGTAGGTGAAGGGTTTTGTGACTGGTGGTGTCTAGGTTTCTCTTTCTGTAGCTTGCAGAATACCTTCCTGTGCCAAAGAGACTAGAATGTAGGGTGAAAGCTCAACCTCTCTATGTTCGATGAGTTGTGTGGATGCTGTCCTCAGCAATGGGAGGGCCCTGCCAGCTTTCAGAGAACAGCCCTATATCTTAGCATAAGCCTGGATTGTTCAGGGATCTCCATGGGACCTCTTGGCCAACAACCCAACCAAATGCAACCCATTTCCTTCACTGGAAGGCTTACCTTACCTTGCCTTGGCACAAAAGATGACCAGTTCAGACTCTTGTATTGTCCATTAATATACTCTAGGAAGTTTCTGTTAGACTACGTTTCCACACCTCCCCCAAATGCCCCCCATTCCATATGTCTCTCCCCTTTAACCCTTTATACCACTGAGTTCTTTCTCCCTTCCCTTGACCCTCTCCCAGAGAACCTTGATAATTTCCTGAACTCTATGGTTATTCCAAAAGGAACACACATATGAGAGAAAGCTAACATCCACAAATGAGAGAAAAAAATGTGATGTTTATCTTTCTGGTCTATGTTATTTACCTAGAATGATTGTTTCTAGTCTCATCCACTTACCTGCAAAGTTCATTTTTCTTCATAGTTGAATAATATTCCATTTTGTAAATATACCACATTTTCACTGTCCATTTATCAGTTGTTAAGCATCTAGGGTGTTTCCATTTATTTGCTTTTGTGAATAAAGAGGCAATAAATATGGATGGCCAGTTACTTCTATAGTTGGATATAGCATCCTTTGGCTATTTGTCCAAAAGTTGTATATCTAGATCATGTCAAAGGGCTATATCCAGGAACCTCTACACCGTAAGTGTTTGTTTATATTTCAAAAAAACTGTGATGAGGTAAAATGAGCTGGCTCAGCATGTAAAGGTACATGTTGTTACTAAGCCTGATATCCTAAGTTTGATCCCCAGAACCCACATAGTGGAAGGGAGAAACCAAGTTCTACAAGGTGTTCTCTGACTTCAACATTAATGCCTCATGAGCACACTAAATTAATTAATTGTTGTAATAAAATACTTTTGCAAAATGTGTCCTGAAACTTACCCTCTAAATGTACTGATGTTAAGGCATGGGTACTCTATGACATGATTAAGTAATGGATACTCTATATTCATGTATGGTATTAGTGTCCCCATATCAAGATTTGAGGACCCTTATTTACCCTAATTGTTTCTTCCCCCATGAGAGGATACAGCAAGAAATACCATATATGAATTGCACTGAGCCTCCATCAGACGTTGAATAATGTTAGTACCATGAGATAGGACTCTGCCAGTCTTCAAAACAACGAGAAATAAATTTATACTTTATTAATTGTCAGTCTTGCAATGGCATCTCTCATTTGTGGAATCAATTCATACATAAGGGACAAAATCTGACATATAAAGCATAAAGCACTTTAATGAACATATCTATGAGATTTCCTGTTTAATTTAGTATACCCAGAAGGCTAAGTTCAAAAGTAGCTATGACAAAAGCTGGAGTGAGACTGTAATTGCCTCTGAGTGCTCCGTGAAGTCAATAATTCATTGATGCTGAATTCCCAAGCTCACTCTAGAACTGACAACAAATTTTCTTTTTTTAGGAATTCAATAATGGAGGACTTGGCCCTTTAAAACTGGTAAAAACTATACATGCTGAAGATGTTGTAATAGGTGAGGTGAGACAAGCTTAGAGAAGAAGGCAATGCCACAAGGGCATTTCAAGACTGTTACTGTGGTAACCTATTTATCTCTTACCATTAGATATAAACAAGTCAGACGTGGTACACTTTATGATAGAAATTTGAATACAATCTTGTAATAACATCCGTTAATTTAGCTGAAACCACATCTTAATTAATAAGAGGAGTGACACTTGAATTTTCATAGTGCCTGACACAAATGATCATGCAGTAAGGACAGACAAGTTATTTGGAGGATGAAAAGATAAAATGTGTATGCCACCTCTAAATTTTATTAAATGGTCAATTAGTTCCTCTGCGAAAGAACACTGTTTTGGAAGGGAAAGGTAATAGGGAGAAAGAGACCATATTATTCCCACCACATTGTTGCAAAATCATGGTTGTTTCCCTCCACCCCACAAACATTTTACACAGCTTTATATAGTCGGTGCCACAAAATATAGCAAGCAAACAACTGACACATTAGTTAAGAGGCCTTCCATTTTACTTTGACAGTTCATGATAATGGAATTTAATTGTGGAAAAAAGAGAATAATTTTAGCTGAATGTCATTTGGTTCATTCAAACTGGGAATCAGGGACATTTTTAACAAAGGTTTTGAAACTTCTTTTGAAATCAGGAAGCTGCTATGCACAGATAAGAGGAGAGGTTTGAGGATTCTCTATCAGAAATTTCAAGGTTTTTTCCATCTGCTTTTTCACATTAACTGGTAATTATCCAGAAAGGCACATAATAGTGAGGAAATGACAGAAGCCAACAAAGGTTTTCCTAAGATATGTAAATTGTCAGTGATCGGCAAGGTGCAACAGAAAGGCTTTCTACAGCACAATTATTTATGCCAGTTCAGTTTGCTTTTAGGTAGCAGTTACTGCCCGCTCCAGAGCAGCTCCTTATCACCAGCTCTGCACATTAGCTTTCACGAGTCACTAAGAAAACGTGGCAGAAAGGTTGCTTAAAAGGCTGGTGCTTGTCCCTTATTTAGAAATGGTTTTCTGAGAAATAGTATTTTGATGATGAGGCTGTCACATTAAACAATAAAAATACTCTTTAATTTTTCATATATAAATATATGTGGCATGTGGGGAGAGGTTGTACACACACATACCAGACACACACATGCACACATACACACACAATTTACATATATATGTATATATATTATATATGAACAGTATGGATATTAATTATATGAGGACCTTGTAGATAACCAAATGATGCAACCCAAGGATAACTTCAAATTATTTTCTAGGAATTCCATAACGAACATTCCTCTTACGTTTGTTTACAGAACATTTTCTTTCCAATAAAGTTTGACTAGGGCTGGCAGAAGGAAAAAACCATATCAAATCGATGACACATCCATAGTCCTAGTTTCCTTCTCTTCATATTTGTTTTGGTATATATACAGTGCTAGTTACACAACATATATCATTACATGTCAAAGTATTAAAATATATCACATATATAAATATATAGATGCCCCAAAGTGAAGAATCTCAATTTTAGAAGATGTAGCTGAAGTATTGTTTTTTACAGAAAGGTGAGCTCACTGCATCTGAGCAATGAGCCTATGAGATGTTTGTTAGGGTCTCTACCTCCAGACGAGGAAAGATAATCAGAAACGATTCCTAAGTGATTAAACCTACAATTGAAGTAGTAAAGTACAGACTAGATATAGGGTATACCTATGCCCTGGAGTCTACTCATTCATAAACTAAACAGCAACAACTTGACAATGAATATTTATCAGAGAAATACAGAATGACAGTTATTTCTTAGTTTTTCCCCATGAGTCTCTGGTTTGGATCATCATTTTATTTCTTCCTTTGAATAGTTCTTTCATTTTCCCTCTAATTTTAGTATAAATACTACCTATAGCTTTGTGAATTTCCTTGGCTCAACAACTTCAATCATAACTAGCTTTGCAAAGAGTCTCCTGACCTGGCACAACCTTTGAATCTCTCTGCTATGATTTTATTGTAACACATTGTTATAATCTTCCTAAGCCATGTACAATCAGTGCATATACATAGATGAAAATATATTTCATTCTCAATAAATTTTAAATTTATTTAGTTGTATTTTCCACAAGTACAGTATTCATGAGACTCAGCACTTGCAATGTCCCTCCTATGAGATAACCAATATACATGTCATCACTCATTGGTTAAAGAAACAATCATGTGCTGATTTTTCAGTATACATTGTCAAGACAGGATATTAACATAAAAATGAACTTTATTTATTGTCCCTTGTTTTCTAAAACATTTAGCAATTAGGTTATCCGAAATATTTCTCAGAAGGAGAAACTAAAGAATTAAGCCTCAGAATAATGTTTAATATCAGGTAGTCTCTTAGGCACCTGCATAGTAGTGTAGTATATGATAATCTCTTTCCCCTCAAAATTTTCCTTTTCATCATTCACTCTGCCTAAGTTATAAATTTTGATTTTTGAGAATGTTTGAATATGATGGAATAATATCATTGATTCCATCTCACTTAGAGTAGTAAATGTGGGATAACTGAAGTCAATAGACATAAAGCAGTACAGTTCAACAGGGTCAGGAGAGTGATGAGCTCCAGCGTATGACAGAGCATTTTACTTCCTTCACATCAATTAAAGGGCAGTGGAAACAAGGACACCTGTGATTGCGGGCCCAAGTAAAGCACATACATACTTAAAACATTATGAGAATTGTGGGGAGTAACTTTTCTTGTGTGTGTACCATAATGTCAAAAGATTGAACATGCCTGAATGAAACCCCCCAACACACATCCAAATTCACTATATAATGTTAGGTTGTGTTTGCCTATGGTGCTTTATTATACAGCGATTATCAAAATAGAAACAGGACTGATCAATTGACCCTACGGGGGAAAAAACCTGTCAGTGACTCTTAATGTAAAATGACAAAAGGATCCTTCTGAAATTATAACATGAAGATCATTCATATTACATATTCCTGAATTTTGTTTTTTTTATTTAGAAACAATCTTATTTTACATATCAGTCCCAGTTCCCTCTCCCCATCCTCCCATTCCCCCCATGAACCTTCCCATCCCACCACCCCCCATTCACTCCCCAGGGAGAGTGAGACTCACCATGGGGTGGGGGACATCAAAGTGTGTCACATCATTTGGGGCAGGGCCTAGGTTCTCCCCCATGTATCTAGGCTGAGCGAGCATCCCTCCATGGGGAATGGGCTTCCAAAGTTCATCTGTGCACTAGGGATAAATACAAGTTCCACTGTCAGAGGTCCCATAGACTACCCAGACCTCCTAACTGACACCCACATTCAGAAGGCTTGGTTCGGTCCAATGCTAGTTCCTCAGCTTTAAGACTGGGATCTATATGCTCTCACTTGATCAGATCAGCTGTTTCTGTGGGTTTCTTCAGCATGATCTTGACCCCTTTGCTTGTCCCTCCTCCCTCTCTACAACTGGATTCCAGGAATTTGACTATTCCTGAATTTTGAATGGAGGTTTGTTAAGTTGGAAATAGGAGAGAGATTGACACAGAGACACACAAGTGGTCTTAGACTGAGGTAGATATGCCATGAGAGAAAAATCAAATGGAAGATACAGAGGAGGGAGAGAAAAACAGAGTGGAAAGGGTAGATGGGAAGGGAGGAAAGTAAAAGAGAAACATGATGAGATAGGGAAGATTAAAATATAAATACGACAGAAAGACAAAGAAAGAGATACAAATGAGAGAAAGTCAACCAGTTAACAGTACATTTGTTGATTCTGAAGAGAAATATTTTCTATTTCTTACTCTAATTCTTGAAAACTACATAATAAATTTTCCTTCTTAAAGTTAATCTTAGTGATTTTCTGTGAATCCAAGTAGTTTAGGAATGACATATATAAGCCAACAGCACATGATTTTATAAATATAAAAGCTGAAACATGCTCTATAGTTGAAGACATATATTCATGTGTTCAGACATTCATTATACATGTACATGTGTGGGAACTTTTGTTTTTAATCACTCTTTCTACTTATTTTACATAATGTGAAGTTTGCTGTATATTAAGACAAACTTTAAATATTCACTCTCTGAAATAATTACAGTAACATAGGAAACATACAAGAGAAAACAATTTTGAAATTATCATATCCAGATGGTGGGCTTAATATTAGCTGGTAGTTATTTTTCTAATTCTCCACAATTCTTCCCAAAGTCTAGGATAAAGAATTTCAAAAGCTCATAAATTTATGGAATATTAGCTACCTAATGGCAGTAGAATTGAAAAAATATTTTACTGTAGAAAGACTGACTTCCTTTTCTTAAGTTCCAAGTGGATGGCGTCAATAAAGCCATGCTGGTGCCACATATATTCTCCTTCGACTTTGAAGAGAGTGGAACATTACAATTCATGTTGGCGATGCATGCTAGCCAATTTGATTCACTATAACTAAATAACTAAGAACATGTTTAAAGGATGGATGTTTGGCTCGCTCCTTCCTTCCATTCTTCCTCCCTCCCTCCCTCCCTCCCTCCCTCCCTCCCTCCCTCCCTCCCTCCCTCCCTCCCTCCCTCCCTCCCTTCCTTCCTTTTCATTGCCAAGCCTGTGATGGGGCAGAACATCATAACTGGGAGCATGACTTGGCACAAAGTTATTCACCATTTTTTTCCAGAAGGCAAAAGGTAGACAAAGTCTCTAAAAACACTACCAGTGATACTACAAAAACTACCAGTGAATCCCCAACTACTACCAGCAGATTCAGATACTCATTTGTCAAAAGATTAACCACTGAAATCAGTGATCTCATATAAATATTACTATTAAATAGTTACTCCAAGGGCTTTTTACCTCCATGTCTCTAATATAAACAAAATAAATTCCTATTTTCAGTATCTCAATATCTCTGTAGTGATGCACATTAGCTTCTTTGTAGCTTAAATTTAAAGTAATTTTTATTAATTTTTATTTAAATTAAAATCAATCTTATTTTATATACTAATCCCAGTTCCCTCTCCCTTCTGTCCTCCCATTCCCCACATCATCTCCCCATCCCACTCCTCATCCACTCCTTAGAGAGGGTGAGGCCTCACATGGGAGATCATCAAAGTCTGTCACATCATTTGGGGCAGGGCCAAGGTCGGCACCCCATATATCTAGGCTCAAAGAGTAACTCTCCATAGGGAATGGGCTCCAAAATCCAGTCCATGCACTAGTAATAAATACTGGTGCCACTGCCAGTGGCCCCATAGACTGCCCAAGCCTTCCACCCACAACTGACAGCCAGGTTCGAGGGTCCTGGGCCAGTTTTATTCAGGTTCCCCAGCTGTCAGTCTGGAGTCCTTGAGATCCCACATGCTCAGGTCAGCTGTTTCTGTGGGTGTCCCCAGCATGGTCTTAATCCCTTTGCTCATCACCCCTCCCTCTCTACAACTGGATTCCCCTAGTTTGGCTCAGTGCTTAGCTGTGAATCTCTGCATCTACTTCCATCAGTTACTGCCTAAAGACTATGGTGGCATTTAAGGTAGTAATAAATCTCATGAAAAGGTAAAGGCATTTAAGGTAGCCTCTCCACTATTGCCTAGATTCTTAGTTGGGGGTCAGTCATGTGGATTCCTGGATATTTCTCGAGTGCCATGTTTCTCATTAAACTCATACTGGTTCTCTCTAACAAGGTATCTCTTTCCTTGCTCTCCTTACCTGTCCTTCCCCCAACTCGATCTTCCTGATCCTCCAGGTTCTCCTCCTCCCTACCCTTCTCCCTTTCTCTCTCTTTTACCTCTTTCCCACCTACCCCTACACTCCCAATTTACTCAGGAGATCAACCCTTTCCACTTCTTGGGGGTCTTTGCATGTCTCTCTTAGGGTCTTCCTTGTTTCATAGCTCTCTAGGATTTTAGGATGGTTATCATTTGCTCTATGTCTAGTATCCTCTGATGAGTGAATACATACCATGTTTGTCTTTCTGTGCCTCAATTACCTCACTCAGAATGGTTTCTTCTAGTTCCATCCATTTGCCTATGAATTTCAAGATGTCATTATTTTTTACCACTGAGTAGTACTATATTGTGTATATGTACCATGTTTTCTATATCCATTCTGCAGTTGAGGGACATCTAAGAAGCTTCAAGGTTTTGGCTACTACAATTAATGCTGCTACGAACACAGCTGAACAAATGTCCTTGTAGTATGAGTGTGCATTCTTTGGGTATATGCCTAAGAGTGGAATTGCTAGGTCTTGAGGTACATCAATTCCTATTATCCTTAGAGAACACCACACTGATTTCCAAAGTAGGTGTACAAGTTTGCATTTCCACTAGCAATGGGGGAGTGTTCCCCATTCTCCACATCCTCTACAGCATAAGCTTTCTTTGGTGTTTTTGATCTTGGCTATTCTGGCCAGTATAAGATAATATCTCTTGGAGTTGTTTTGATTTGCATTTCCCTAATGGCTAAGGATGTTGAACAATTCCTTAAGTGCCTTTTGGCCATTTGAGATTCCTGTATTGAGAATTCTCTGTTTAGAGTTGTACCCTATTTTTAAATTGATTAATTGGAATTTTGGTGACTAGCTTCTTGAGTTATTCATATATTTTGGAGATAAGGCCCCTGTCAGATGTAGGGTTGGGGAATATCTTTTCCCATTCTGTAGGCTACCATTTTGTCTTGTTGACTGTATCCATTGCTTTACAGAAGCTTCTAAGTTTCAGGAGGTCCTATTTTATAATTGTCAATCTCAGTGTCTGTGTTACTGGGGTTCTGTTCAGGATGTGGTCTCCTATGCCAATTGATTCAAGGATACTTCCCACTTTCTCTTGTAAGAGGATCAGTGTGGTTGAATTTATGCTGAGGTCTTTCATCCATTTGGACTTAAGTTTTGTGCATGGAAATATTTATGGATCTAGCTGCAATCTCCTACATGTTGATATCCAGTTATATCAGACCATTTTTTGAAGATGCTTTCTTTCTTTCATTATGCACTTTTGGCTTCTTTATAAAAATTAGGTATTCATAGGTATGTGGATTAATGTCAGGATCTTCAGTTTGATTCTGTTGATCCATCTGTCTATATTTGTTTCAATACCAAGCTGTTTTCATTACTTTATAGCTCTATAATAGAGCTTGAAATCATGGATGATGATTCCTCTGGAAGTTCCTTTATTGTAAGTTCCTTTATTGTAATAGATTGTTTTGGCTATACTGGGTTTTTGTTTTTTTTTATATAAAACTGGGTATTGTTCTTTCAAGATCTGTAAAGAATTGTGTTGGGATTTTGCTGGGGATTGCATTGAATCTATAGATTGCTTTTGGTAAGACTGCCTTTTTTACCATGTTGATGATACCTATCCAAGAGCATGGGAGATCTTTCCATTTTCTGGTATCTTCTTTAATTTCTTTCTTTAAAGATTTAAAGTTCTTGTCATATAGGCCTTTCACTTGTTTTGTTAGAGTTACCCTGAGGTATTTCATATTGTTTGTGGCTATTGTGAAGGGTGATGTTTCTCTGGTTTCTTTCTATGTCCACTAATCATCTATACATAGGAGGGTACTGATTTTTTTGTGTGTTAATCTTGTAGCCTGACACTTTGCTGAAGGTGTTTATCAACTGTTGAAGTTCTCTGGCAGAGTTTTTAGATCATTTATGTAAACTATCATATCATCTGAAAATAATGAAAGTTTGACTTCTTCCATTCCCATTTGTATCATTTGTTCTACTTTTCTTACTGTTCTAGCTAGACCTTCAAGTATGGTTTTGAAGAGACTTGGGAAGAATGGACAACCTTGTCTTATTCCTGAGTTTGAAGGAATCGCATTGAGTTTCTCTCTATTTAGTTTGATATTGGCTGTTGGCTTAATGTATATTGCCTTTATTATGTTCAGGTATGTTCCTATTATCCCTGATCACTCCAAGACCTTTATTATGAAGGGGTATTGGATTTTCTCAAAGGCTTTTTCAGAATCTAATGAGATAATCATGTGGTTTATTTCAGTTTATACTGTGGATTATATTGACAGATTTTCATATGTTGAACCATCCCTACATCTCTGGGACGAAGCCTACTTGATCATGGTGGATGATTTTTCACTTTATTGAATATTTTTGTATCAATGTTCACCAGGGAGATTGGTCTGTAATTCTTTCTTGGTTGTGTCTTTGTATAGTTTGGGTACTAAGGTAATTGTAGCCTTGTACAAAGAGTTTGACAATAACCCTTCTACTGTTATTGTGTGGAACAATTTGAGGAGTATTGCTATTAGCTCTTCCTTGAATTTCTGGTAGAATTCTGCTCTGAAACCATCTGGCCCTTTTGTTGTTGTTGTTGTTGTTGGGAGACTCTTGATGACTGCTTCTATTTCATGAGGGTTTATAGGACTATTTAAATTTCTTATCTGTTCTTGGTTTGATTTTGTTATGTGACTCCTATCCAGAAAATTGTCCATTTCCTTTAAATTTTCCAATTTCATGGAATACAGGTTTTCAAAATATTATCTGATGATTCTCATTTCTTATTTGTTAATTTGGATATTCTCTCTCTGCCTTTTGATTAGTTTGGAGAAAGGTTTGTCTATCTTGCTGATTTTCTCAAAGGACCAACTCGTTGTTTCATTGATTATTTGTATTGTTTTCTTTGTTTCTACTTTATTGGTTTCAGCCCTCAGTTTGGTTATTTGCTCACACCAGTTCCTCCTGGGTGGGTTTACTTCTTTTTGTTCTAGAACTTTCAGTTGTGCTGTTAATTCTCTAGTGTGACAATTCTCCAGTTTCTTCGTGTGGGCACTTAAGCTATGAACTTTCCTCTTATCATTTCTTTCAAAGTGTCCCATAAGTTTGGGGATGTTGTGTCTTCATTTTCATTTCTAGGAATTCTTTAATTTCTTTATTTCTTCCTTGACCCAGGATGATGCTATTGAACATTGTTCAATTTCCATGAGTTTGTAGACGTTCTGCAGTTTGTGTTATTGTTGAATTCTCACATTAAACGATGGTGATCTGATAAGATACAGGAGATTATTTCAATTTTTTGTATCTGTTGAGGTTTTCTTTGTTGCTGAGTATGTGGTTGATTTTAGAGATAGTTCTATGGGGTGCTGAGAATAAGGTATATTATTTTGTGTTTGGATGGAATGTTCTATAGATGTCTATTAAACCAAATTGTGTCATAACTTCCATTTGTTCCTTTATTTCTCTGTTAAGTTTCTGTCTGATAGTCCTGTCCACTGGTGAGAGTGGGGTGTTGAATTCTCCCACTATAAGTGTGTGGGGTCTTATGTGTGATTTAAGTTTAACTAATGTTTATTTTACAAATGTGTATGCCTTTGTATTTGGGGTATAGATGTTCAGAATTGAGACTTAATCTTGATGGATTTTTTTCTGTGATGAATATGAAATGACCGTCTTCATCTCTTTTGATTAATTTTAGCTTGAAGTCTAATTTGTTAGATATTAGGATAGCAACACCAGCTTGTTTCTTAGGTCCATTTAATCGGAAAATCTTTTCCCAACCCTTTACTCTGAGGTAATGTCTTGTCTTTGAATTTGAGGTTTGTTTCTTGTATGCAGCAGAAAGATGTGTTTTCTTTTCTTTATCTATTTTTCAACTTAGAAAGTATGGTACATTTATACAATGGATCATTACTCAGCTCTAAAAATTAATGAAATCAGGAAATTTTCAAGTAAATGGACGGAACTAAAAAAAATCATCCTGAGTAAGGTAACCCAGAAAGACAAACATGGCATGTTCTCACTCATAAGTGGATATTAGATGTAAATCAATGAATAACCAGACTACAATCCTCATCCCAAGAGAAGCTAGGTAACAAGGAGGACCCTAAGAGGGACAGGGTTGGATCACCCTAGGAATGGGAAACAGATGAGACCTCCTGGGTAAACTGAGCATATAGACAGGGATTAGGGAGGGGATGGGGGATGGGAACATGAGGGAACATGATGGTCCAGTTGGGGCAAGGATGCAGAGAGATAGAGCAATGATAGAGATAATCCACAAGGATGACCCCAGCTAAAACTCCTAGATACAGTGGAGAGGGTGCCGGAATCAGCCTTCTCCTCTAACCAGATTGGTGACTATCCTACTGTCATCATTGAACCTTCATCCAGTAGCTGATGGAAGCAGATGCAGAGATCTACAACCATGCACTGGGCTGAGATCCTGAGTTCAGTCAAAGAGAGGAAGAAGGGATGATATGAGCAAAGAGGATCAAGGTCATCATGGGAAAACTCAAAGAGATAGTTGACCCAAACTTGTGGGAGCTCAGGGATTCTAGACTGACAGCTGGGGAGCCTGCCTTGGACCAAACTAGGCCCTCTGAATGTGAGTACCAGTTGTGTAACATGGTCTGTTTGTGGGACATCTGGTAGTGCACCAGTATTTACTCCTTGTGCATAAACTGGCTTTGGATCACATTCCCTATGGTAGGATACCTTGCTCAAACTTGATGCACAAGGGGAGAGAATTGGTCCTGTAGCAACTTGATATGCCAGGCTTAGTTGGCTCCCCATGAGAAGCTTTACCCTCTCTGAGGAGTGGGTGGAGGGATGCTGGGGGAGCAGGAGGAGGAACTATGGTTGATCTGTAAAATGAATAAAAATTTAAAATAGAAATTCTTTAATAAAGCAATACATGATTCACAAAATTACTAACAATTGGTAACGGATTTCTCATGAAGACTCTTTACCACCCATAAAACATCAATTATGGAGAAAGATTAAACACTAACTCATTGGAGAAAGAAAGTTTTGTAATGAATTAGACAACCTTAAACACTCAAATATCTGAAGGCAGCTTTGAGATGGTGTGTGTTACTGCAGAACCAACCCTGAGAAGCTGAACAACTGTGGCAGCTGATGGTATGCTTGAGTACAGCCAAGTGTGCCTATTTATTTCTCCACATGTACTACAGGAATAATATTTTCTCTCCTAAGACAGAAGGGGCAAAAGAGTAGGGAAACTCTGGAATTGAGTTCCCTTCACATAGAAGAAAAAAAATCAAAGCAAACAGAAATATTTTACATAAGGATGAAGCTTTACATATGTTGTGCAGCCCAGTCCCAGTGAGTATATCTACAAGCATTCCCTCACCTAAGTCTTAGAGAACATCGCAGAAGAGTGTACAGAAAGATTTTTAAGAGACAAGAATTAGCGAGTTTGCTATGAGATTATGTCTCTTAGTAATACCAGAAGGTACACCCACAAAGTCTCACTAAGACAACTGCCCAATGTGAGCTGAACAAAGACGACAGACAATGCATATACCAAACTGAATGGAGAAAAACCCATGAGGCCACATAAATAATTACAAGCAACTGAGGAAGCTGGGAATAGGAGAAGTCCATCCTAGGTAAGAACACACTGACTGGCTGTACACTACCAAACAGTCAGCCCTGAAAACATTCATATTAGGTGTGTTATATGGACTGAACAGGTTATATTTAGGTATATTCATGAATATATATATATGAATACTTAATATACATGCAATAATAGTGTTTTTTAACTTCATGTACTTGAAGAAAGGAAGTGAGGAGTATATGGGAGGGTTCAGAGGGAGGAAAGGGAAGGGAGAAATGTAATCAAATTATAATCTCAAAAAGAAAATACAAGTTTTTTTTCTTTTAAAAAAGACAAGACCCTGCCCCAAATGACTTTACAGACTTTGATGATCCTTCATGGAAGACCTCACTATCTCTGGAGAGTTGATGGGGGATGGGGTTGGTAGAGGACTTGGGAGGATGGGAGGGAGAAGGAACTGGAATTGATATGTAAAATAAGATTGTTTCTAATTTTAATAAAAATTATCAAAAAGACTTCAATTTGCCTAAACCCTCTATAGGACAACAGTGTAAATATGGGCAATGAAAATGACTTTAAGAAAAAAAAGAAAAATATATAGAAATGTAAAAGCCCAGAGCAAAAAATAGATGGAATAATTTAAGAAAAACTGGCTAGAAATAAGCCAAGATAAAACTGAACATTCATAAATAAGGCTAAGACCCTGTGTGTTTACTTGGGAGCTGGGAGTTGGGCCCCCAAAGAACAAAGCAAAGAACAAAAATAACTACAGGCATTCTATATAGTAACTGACAAAATGGATGCCAACAATAGCAACAATAAAAGGAATGCAATTAAAACTAATCAGAAGAGAGAAAGAATGACACTTCATTGAAATCAAGATATTAATCAATAAGAAATTACAATTTCTGAACATAAATGCACCAAATGCTAGTTTACTTGATAACATAGAAATGTAATACCAATAAAATTTCCCGTCTCATTTGTCACAGAAATAGAAAAAAACTATCTTAAAATTCACAAGGAATCACAAAAGATCCCAAGTAGCCAAGTGAACCCTGAGAAAAAGAACAATGCTGGAGGAATGGTCATTCCTATCTCAAATATATTATAGATCCATAGTAATAAGAACAACATGGGACTGGCACAAATTGGACTAAGTGGGTTATAAAAAAAGAAAAGCATATGAAAGTGGGATGGTCATGTGGGAAGTCTGTGGAAAAAAATGGGGGAATAGGAGTGGGAGCGGTCAAAATACATTGTATACATATATGGAATTCTCAAAAATAGGCTGTCCACTCTCTCCATATCTCTTCAATATTGTTCTTGAAGTTCCAGCTACAGCAATAAGACAACAAAAGGAGATCAAGGGGATACAAATAGGAAAAGAAGTCAAGCTTTCACTATTTGCATATGGTATGATAGTTTATATAAGTGACCCAAAAAACTCCACAAGGGATCCCCTAGAGCTGATAAACACCTTCAGCAAAGTGGTAGGATACAAGGTAAACTCAAAAAAATCAGTGGCCCTATTATATACAGATGATGAAGTGACTGAGAAAGAAATCAGAGAAACATCACCCTTTACAATAGCCATAAACAGCATCAAATATCTGGGGATAGTGTTATATTTTAAAACAAGATATACTCTAAGAAAGTAGTATAAGATTCAACAGGTATGCCGGGCGGTGGTGGCGCACACCTTTAATCCCAGCACTCGGGAGGCAGAGGCAGGCGGATCTCTGTGAGTTCGAGGCTGGGCTGGACTGATAGCCTCCAAAACAATACAGAGAAACCCTGTCTCTTTAAAAAAATGTAAAAATTTATATAATTAATATTTTAACCTGAGAAGGAATTAACTAAAAGGACATTTGAAAAAAACTGATTGATAATTTCTCCCGCTGACAAAGGGACAAGACTGTTGATCCACAAAGCTGAAGAAATCCCAATAGTGGACATGCCAAGGGATCCATCGTAAGGCACATAATAATTAAACTTTGAAACTGGAAATCATAAAATTATCTGGAAAGCATACACGTATAACCTCTAGAGGAATCCTATAAAAATGACAATGAATTTCTCATCTGAAATCACAGGAGGCTGAATAAATTAGGCAAAAATTGTCAAGCGCTAGAAAAAAGAATTCCCAATTCAGAATTCAATATACATCAAAATAAAAGACTAATAAATAGAATTTTACCTCTTTGTTTTCCCCAGTATTTAACAAAATAATAGCATTAATGTAACAATAGTTAATTGCCAATGGGTATTTTGTGTCAATAAGTAATTTATATTATTATCATTGGTGCATATTATTGAAATTGAGATCATATTAACCTGAAATAATTTGTTAAATTTAAACTTTAAAGAAACCATTAAGAAAATGTCTTAAAATACATAGTGAAAACTTTGAAAATATAGGAGGAAGCTAGGGCTCTGTGGATAAAATATAATTGTAAATACATGAATTTGTATCAACAGAATCTACATAAAGCCAGATGTGATAGCAGGAATGCATAACCTCAGTGATATTTTAAAGCATTGTAATGTTTTATTATAATAGCAATAAAAACTACATGTATCATTATTTGTTCAGTGTATGCAATATACAAGGTATTGTAAAAATCCTTAATGCACTTAATTCTTTTTATAGTATTTTTATTTATTTAAATTAGAAACAATCTTATTTTATATATCAATCCCAGTTCTCTCTCCCTCCTATACTCCCATTCACACCCTCCAACCCCCATACCATCCCACTTCTGCTCCATAGATTGAGACCTTCCATGGGGGATTATCAAAGTCTGTCACTTCATTTGGGGCAAGGCCTAGGCCCTCCCCATGTGTCTAGGCTGAGAAAGCATCCCTCTATGGGGAATTGAAACATGTATTCTTTCTGACAGCCACCTGTGTACAAATAACACACATTCATATTAATTATGAAGCGATTGTCCATTTGCTATGATTTCTTAATGGTTAGCTGTGACTTAATTATTAACCCATAATTACTAATGTATATTTTTATATGGAGTACTCTTTCCGAGGATGGCATCCTGACACGTCCTCTCTTCCTCGGGATCACATGGCAATCCTCTACTCTTGACTACATTTCCCAGAATGCTCCTCAACTCCTAACCCCACCTATCTTGCTTCCCTATTGGCCAACAGTGTTTTATTATCAACCAATAAGAGAGACATATTTACAGAATGACATCTCCCATCAGGGAATGGACTCCCAAAGTCCATTCATACACTAGGGACAAATACTGTTCCACTACCAGAGGCCCCATAGACTGTCCAGGTCTCCTACGTGACACCCACCTTCTGGGGGCCTGGTTCTGTCCTATGCTGGTTTCTGAGCTGTCAGTCTGGGGTCCATGAGCTCCCCCTTGCTCAGGTCAGCTGTTTCTGTGTTTCCCCAGTCTGGTCTTGACCCATTTGCTCATTACTCCTCCCTCTCTGCAACTGAATTCCAGAAATTTGACTCAGTGCTTAGCAGTGGGTCTCTGCTTCCATCAACTCCTGCATGAAGGCTCTAAGATGACATATAAGGTAGTCTGATCTTAATGATCTTGTAGTGAGATAGGAGTCCCAAGAAATTCCTAGGCCAGCTATCCTGGTGTACAAAGTTCTGAACAACAGATACACTGTGTCTGAACAACAGATACACTGTATCAAACATGGCAGTAAGTGAGGATCATCTTCCAAACTTGTCTGCCAATAGACACACACATACTGTGCCACGTGCATACCTGCATTCATGTACATGGATATGCACACACAGAGAAATAGAAAAATAAATAAAATGAAATTATACAATGAATATTCTTTAAAAAATAAAGATATAAGGATGAATACAGAAATACAACATGAAGTGTGTAATTTACAAAAATGTATGTATATTGATTTTATCAATAATTATATTTTTACTGTTGTAACAAATTGCTATAAATGAAGTAACTTAAGTAAAAAGGCTATGTTGTTATACTGGCAGCACAGCAGCTGCCCCTGAATCTATTGCTGTGTCAGTGGCTCCACAGTAGTTACCTCATTGCTAAGGCCAAGATCAGGTAGGACTTCTGCAGCCCACTGACTCTGCTACTGTTGTCAAATGCAGTTTTTAACTAAGTCTCTATCATTCTATTTTACCAATAAAGATTCTGGAGCCATGTCCCACCATGATGATAAGGCAAAAATGATTGAACTGTAAGCCAGCCCCAATTAAATGTTTTCCTTTACAAGAGCTGCCATGGTCATGGTGTAATTATCACAGCAATCAAAACCCTAACTAAAATACTCATACTCTTAGATCCAATTTTACTGATTTTTGATAGAGACCAAAAATACACATTGAAGAAAACGTGATATTAACAGTGGTCAAAATGGTCACACACAGGACAATGAAATTGGATGGCTATTTCTCATCCTACACAAAACTTCAAAAAGATCAATAACTTCAAAGGTAGACTTGATTCCTTGAATCTGGTAGAGGTAAAAGTAAAAAATAAATTTCAAACCATATACAGGGAAAAACACTTTCTGAAAAGGAAATGGTAGCACAGCCATTAAGACAAACAATAGATTAATAAGGGCACATAAAATTTAAAAGCTAAAGCTTCTGAACAACAAAGAATGCCATCTTTATAATAAGGAGGCAGTCTACATAATGAGAAAGTATCTGTACCAGCTGTACATCAAACAAAAGATTATGTCCAGAATATATGCAGAATTTTAAAAAGTGGAATATCAAAATAAAAAGCCAATTAAATATGAGGGCATGGTCCCTAGTCCTGCTCTTTTTCAACATAGTCCTGGAAGTACTCACTACAGCAATAAGGCAAGAAAAGGAAATTAAAGGTATCAAAGTAGAAAAAAGCTAGAACATCCCTACTTGCAGATGGTGAGATATATTATACATAAGAGATTCTGAAAAATTTCACCAGAAAATTTCTAGGAATAGTCAACATTTCAGCAAAGTGGCATGCCTAATGCAAGAGGATTGAAGACCTTAGTTACAACCCAAAATACTAAAACTTATAGAAGAAAACATAAAGAGTACCCTAGAAGATACAGGTCCTTTAGGACTTTCTGAACAAGACTCTATTTGCCCAGGAATTAGAGCCAAAAATTGACAAAGGGGCCCTCATTAAACTAAAAGGGTTCTGTACAACTAAGAAAACATTTGTTAACAAGAAATCCACAAAATGGGAGAGTTTTGCCAGCTAAATATTTGACAGGGTATTAATATACAGAATTCTCAAAGAACTCAACAAAGAGCCTGGGAAACAGATGACCCAATTAAAAATGAGCCAGGTCCTATATGTATGTATTATATTTTCCAATTTAGTGTTTTTATGTGATCTCAGAAAGCACAAATGTATGCATCTCTGAATCTTGTGCTTTTTCTTGGGCTCTTTTCCTTCCGTTAATTTGTCCAACTCCGAAGTCATAGTTTCTGTTTTATCTTTTTATATTTATTTTGTTATATACTTAAAAGGAGTTAATGAAAGAATAAGAAGCTAACCACTTGGGTAAAGGTTAGCAACTGAACTGTCAGTTATACCGGTTGGGAGAGGAAAAATCAGTTTTCTCCAACAGAGTAACACTGGGTATATCAACCACTCCAGAACAGGACTCATGTTCAATAGTAGTTGACCTACATAGAATGCACTCCACAGTTTTTTGTGTGCTTTTATTTGATTACAGTGTGGTGGTTGGGGGGAGGTAGGCATAGTTTCATTGTTTTATTTGGGTTTTTGTTTGATTTTGAGAAAGAACTTAAAGTTGAGTGGGGAGATACGGGGCTCCTGGAAGGATTTGGGGGAGGGGAAAATATAATAAAAATATATTTAAAGTTAAAAATTTGGTTAAAATAATAGAGATCTGGCACCAGTGAGACCTCTAGTGATCTAAAGGGATGATACACCAACTGGCAAGCTAAGCAATAGTGGAGAGACCACCTTAAATGCCCATTCCTGATAATGAATTTGACATCTAATCTATATGCCATCCTAGAACCTTCATCCAGTGACTGATGGAAGCAGAGGCAAACACCCACAGTTAAACACTGAACTCAACCCATGGAACCCAGTGACAGAGAGAGAGGAGCAATGAGCAAATTGGCAAAGAATGGGCAGGTGAAACCAGCAGAGACAGCTGATCTGAACAATGGGGAGCTCTTGGACCCCAGACCTACAGCTGGGAGGCCAGCATGGGACTGATCCAGACCCCCTGAGTGTGACAGTCAGTGAGAAGGCCTGGGCAACCTATGGGGCCCTGGGCAGTAGACCAGTGTTTATCCCTGGCATACAAACGGACTTCGTGTGTCCATAACACAAAGAGGGACGCTCTCTCAGCCTGGACTCTTAGGGGAGTGCCTGGACCCTGCCCTGAGCAAAATGACAGACTCTGGATATCCCCTATGTGGAAGGAAATGGTGATAGGGTGGGAGGATGGGGGATGGTGGGGAAGTGTGGGAGGAGGGGAAGGAGAGGGAACTGGGATTGACATGTGAAGCAAGCTATTTAAAATTAAAGTAATAAAACATTAAAAATAATAAAACTGTAATATACATAAAAAATAAGAAAAATGAGCTAGGAACCTAAATATAAAGTCATCAACAAAAGAACTAAAATTGCTCAGAGAGAATTCAAAAAGTGTTCATCATGCTTAATGAGAATTAAAACAACTTTGGGATTTCATCTTACTGTAGGGTAAAAGGGCCAGCCAAAGAAAGCCACTCTGGCTCTGAACACAGAGCCAGTGAAAGAAACACACCCTGGACTTGTAATCTGAGCCAGTGAAAGAAACATGTTTAGCCTTAACCAGACCCTAAGAAATATACTCTGACTCTGAAACCAAGGCTGAAGAAACACATTTTCACCCTAGAACCAGAGCCAGTGAAAGAAATACACCTTATCCTTAAAATTAGAGCCAAAAGAATAAAGAAGGTCAGTTAAAGAGACACAGTTTTACCCTGAAACAAGAGACAACTCTGTCCCTGACCAACTAAACTAACCTACCCATGAGCAGGAACACGAACCAATCCCTGAGCAGAAAAAAAAACTTCTCCTTAGGAAAAACTCTGCCACTAAGAAGCCCTATTAAGCCCCTCTACTTGTTCAGTTGCTGGCTGTGTTTTCTCACCCTGGCAAAAGCAGCCACTCTCCTGGACTCCTCCTTCCAAAATAAATCTCTTTCTCAAAAGTCTTGGGTTAAAAATCTCCTTTGGCTAGTGCAGAATAGAAGCATCTTGCTGAGGCGTCCCATGGGGAACTGAGCCAAAAAAATCTTGCTGAGATGTTCCCTGAGGGTGACTGAGCAAGGCTGAGCAGAACAGAAAAACAGAAATCCCTTACTGAGATGTCCCTTAGGGGACTCAGCATAAAAAGCTCTGTTGAGACATTCCCTTAGAGGGGCTGAGCAAGGCTGAGTAGAAAAAGTAACAACTTTTCAAGGTAGCCAGAGGAGATTGCTACATTTCTGCAGGAGCTTCCCCTCTCCCAGAGTCGTAGAAGAAGTGATATCTTGGGCTACAGATGAAGAAGCACATAACTCTGATAGGGCTTTCCCTTATGGGAACAGAGCAGAGCTCAGCTGCAAGGGCTCTCTCTAGGAGAGCAGCAGGATTGTCATATCTTGTGGGGAGACCATTCCCTGCTGTGCCCCAGCTTCAGGTATGGCCTAATATCCCAACAAGTCAGAATATCCCTCCCTTCAGTGCTGAGCTGTCCTGTTGAGGCTCTAACATCCAAAGCTGCCCTACTACAGCTCTAGGTATAGCCTGGCTTCCTAACAAAGCAGGATACATTTCCCTCCAGGACTGAGCTATCCTGTTGCGAATCTACCCCTCCACAGCTGCCCTATTGAGGCTCTGGGTATAGCCTAACTTCCGGACAAATAAGGATACCTCTCACTCCAGAACTGTAGCACTCACACTTCTACTTCCCCCAGTCAGAATGGTTAAGATCAACAAAGCAATAAATAATAAATATTGTTGGTAATGTTGTGGGGGAGAAAGGACCCTCACTTGCTATTGGTGGGAACAGAAATTGATGCAGACACTCTGAAAATTAATATGGATAATTCTAAAAAAAACTAAAAATTAATCTCCACATAGTACTCTCAAAGGACTTGCATGCTGGTGACTTTTTTATGCCAACTTGATACAAGGTAAGATCATCTGGGTAAAATGAATCTTTTTATTATTTAAATTAGAAACAAGGTTGCTTCACATGTCATTCCCAGCTCCCTCTCCCTCCCCTACTCCCCTGTGCCCCACCAAACCCCCAAACCCCCACCCAATACCCACTCCACTCTCCAGCGAGGGTGAGGCACTTCATGGGGGATCTGCAATTCTGTCATATCATCCAGGGCAGGGCCTAGGCCCTCCCCCATGTGTACAGGCTGAGAGAGCATCCCTCCATGTGGAATGGGCTCCCAAAGTACATTTGGATGCCAGGGATAAATACTGATCTAGTATCTGAGACCCCAAAAAATGCCAGGAGGCCTCCTCAATGACACCCACTTTCAAGGGGTCTGGTTCAGTCCCACACTGGCCTCTCAACCATCATTCTGGGGGGGGGAAGGAATATTAATGGAAAAAAATGTCTCAATAGAATTGGTAGTTGCCATAGTTAACTCTGTAGGGCATTTTCAATTATTTGTTGATATGGAAAGGCCGGCCTAACTGTGAGTAGTGCTACCCCTGGACTAGTGATCATGGTTGGTATAAAATAAACAAACTGAGCAATCTAAGTGTAACAATCCAATAAGCAGCACTCTTCCATCAATTCCTGCTTTTGGATCCAGTCCTATTTGAGTTCCTGTCCTGACTATCTTCAGTGATGGACTGTTAAGTGGAACTGTAAGATGAAATAAACTCATTCCTCCCCAAGTTAATTTTGCTCATGATGTTTTATCACAATAATAGAAACCTAAAACTAAAGCAGGAATCAGTACCATGCCGTGTGGTATTGCTGTGACCAACCTAACCATATGTTTTGGGGAGGATTGTGTTAGGAATTGAACTGTGGATTAGAAAAGCAATTGAGTGTTCAAAGATCAATGGATTGTTCTTTGTGAGCTTAGAAGAAAATGGTGATGAGAGAAATGAAGGCAATTGAGGCCTGGCTTAAGAAGCTTCATATGGAAACTTTAAGAGTCCCTTAATGACTCAATCTGTGCTTTTGATAGTTTGAACTAAGAATCATCAAAGTGAAACTTCTGCTTTGTTAGGACAGTTAATACTGGTTAAC
The DNA here is from genome assembly GCF_017639785.1 of Mesocricetus auratus. NCBI lineage: Eukaryota > Metazoa > Chordata > Mammalia > Rodentia > Cricetidae > Mesocricetus > Mesocricetus auratus. Next base: position 55,327,184 of record NW_024429188.1, on the reverse strand, counting down.
TGAGGCTGAAAACTCAGCTGTATTTAAAAGGAGACCACCATCATTGAGGTAAAAATCTTGTAGCGAGTGTTTCCTCAAGGTCAACACACAGAAGCTTTCATCCAGAGTCGGCTAAGGCTATATCTTGTGCTAACAACCAAACTTGATAATGTGTCTCCTGGGTCATAATTGTCCTGAAGGCATGCCCATCCTTTGATTATGGGAAGCAGCTAAGGAATGGTACCATTTGTCAGTGTCAGAGTCTTGAAAGAGAGACTATTGGTGAAGATTCATCTAGATTGCTATAGAGAACCCAGTAGTTTGGAGATGCCAATTCTGATCAACAGCTTCTATGGAGTGAAGCCCGACTAAACCCAGAAGACAAACTGCAACTACTGCAGATGGCAGAGCCAGAGAAGGCCTTTTGGATATCAGAGCATGACTGTGTCCCAGATGACAAACACTAAAAGTTTTATACTGTTGAATTTTGATTTTGCTTTGGTCTGATTTTGACTGTGCTCTGATTCTTCTCTCTTATGCTAAGAAATTACATAACTTATTTGATTTTGCAGGAGCCCACAGTTTTAAGACTTTGGTTATGTTAGAAAGTCTTTGCAATGTCAGAGAGACATCAGTCATTTATAGAGATTTTAACATAAATTTAAGGAGTCTTTGAACTTCTAATTGTTGAAAATTTTAAAGTCTGTGGAACCTTCAAAGTTGGAATGAGTTTATTGCAATATTTATATGAAATCTTGAAGATGAACAAGGAAAATATTATGATTTAACAATAATCTGTCTAGGTATTAATTTAGCAAGGTATCAATAGTGATAGCTAGTTTTATGTAAATTTTACAAAGGCTAAAATAATTTGTGAAGAAAAAACCTCAATTAGAAATATATCCCTATCATACTGTCCTGAAGGGCATTTTCTTGATTAATGATTGATGTGATGTCACCCTCATTTGTTGGTCCTGGATTTTATAAGAAAACGAACTGAGCATGCAATGGGGAGCAAGTCAGTAAGCAGGACTCCTACATGATATGATTCATCTCTTGGCTTCAGGTTTCAGCCATTGTTGAAATTATTCTAATTTCATTGTGATAGATTATGATATGACACTTTAAACTGAAGTAAATCCTTTCTTCCCAAGTTGTTTTCGTAATGATGTTCTAACACAGAAATGGAAGCCCTAATGAAGACAAATCATCATCCTACTTTACACACACTTTTTAAACTATGCTCATGTCCAACCTATTCACAATAGACAGAGAAGAGCAACAAACTATATAACTTTCAATGGATGAACAGATAATGAATCTGGTACATATGCTGAATAGAATATTATTCAGCTGTAAAGGACAGTGAAAATCATAGGTAAATCAATAAGACCAGAATATGTAATTTGACTGAGGTAACACAAACCCAGAAAGACCAATTCTTTCACAAACACAAGCATGCTCTTTCACAAAGACAAACATTCTCTTTTATATTTGCAGATTCTAGAACAAATATTTAGATGTGATTATTCATCATGGAATAACCATAGGAACCAGAAAAATATAAAGAGACTGTAGCTTTTCTAAAAGGAAAGTTTGAAAGGTTAAGAGGGAAATAGCAGGGTACAGTCAATATGAAGTAGGATAATATGAATGGAACAATATGGAGGGGGCTCCAATTAGGGAGGAGGGAAGGACATAAATGCAGAAGGAGAAGTAAGAACATTGGAAAAATAATACCAAAATTGTTTGATAAAGCCTTAAAATTATATTATTTTATATTTATCTAAAATTATACTATAGATATGTAGAAGGTATGGCACTTGGGCTGACAATACTCTCTGCACAAGATCCACAAGTTAACAAAAACTTCAGTACCAGGTTGTTACAGCTCTGCACAAGAACAAAAGATTAAAACAAAACAGCAACAACAAACAAGAAACCTCCTTTAAAGTGCTTGATCACCATAGTTCAATTGACTCTTAAAACAATATCGACTATTGATGCAGTCCTTGGCTGCCTCTCAGAGGTTGAAGGTCAGCCCCTAATTTTGAAGACACCACATACTTAGGACACAGAACTTAGATGAGTAAAAGTTTATCAAATACCTTGTTCCTGTGTTCTAGCTTCCATAGTATCAGAAAAATCCTATGCAAACTACTAAGGGAAGGAAACAGTTAATAGTCATAACCAGTTGCAACATCTTTGAACCACAAGTATAAGCTTTTCAATATATCCATAAAAGTGCAATAAGTGTGTGATGATATTTCGTTTATGATATAATAAATAAAGCTTGCCTGTAGATCAGAGTGCAAAGTTAGCCACACTAGTCGGCCATAGAGGTCAGGCAGTGGTGGCACATACCTTTAATCCCAGCAGCCACACTAGTTAAACATAGAGGCCAAGCAGTGGTGGTACACACCTATAATCCCAGCCCTAGGTAGACAGAAGAAGATGGATCTCTGTTAATTAAAGGCCACTCTGGGATACACAAGACTGATCCAGTCTAAAAGAGAGTGAGAGCTTACACAAAGGTGATCCCAGTACTTGGAGTGACACACCTTTAATCCGAGCACCAAGGAGGTAGAGATGGAGAGGGAAATGGCTGGGCAGAGAGGAATTTAAGGCCTGAACAGGAGTTCAGGGCATTCGGAGCAGCAGTTAGTCTGAAGCAAGCAGTCTGAGGATTCAGGCTAAGGAGGCATCTGAATCTACAGATATTTTAACTACCATCTGTGACCCACAGTCTCACAGGCAGTGTCACTCAGGCTATGGCCTAGGAGGATTTCTGGCCCTGCCAGCCTGCCAGCACTGGCTCTGCTGCTGCCACCAAATGTACTTTTTAACTAAACCTCTATCATTTTGTTTACCAATAAAGGCTCAGGAGTCAGATGTTGGGGTAAAAGCCTGCTATCTCAGAGAGGCAGAGAAGCAACCAGCTGACCTTCATTTTGGCAGGAGACCCAGCAAGAGAGCATCTCTCTAGCCATCCAAAACCAAAAAAAAATAAATCAAAACTCCAATTCCCTTCCTTCTCCTTACTGTGTATCTTTCTATCAGTCTTTCTGACTCCTCAGTACTCTCTATGGCTAATTCCCATCAACTAGTTGCTGGCTAGAGCTACGAACTAATGTTGGCTTTATTGACACAGCCTTGGGTTTCACAGTACAGTCAAATACTCTGCAACAGAGAGGTATGAGAGGAAAATAAAAAGCAAGTTTTATTGGATAAAATATCAAGGAGTCATATTATTTTTTATTCACCTATATTATACATAATCCATATAAATTGAACTGAGTTCTCTAGAGTAACAGAATTTATATAATGGATCTCCCTACATATACAGAAAGGGGATTTATTAGGATGAGCTACAGGCTGTGTTGCAGCTAATAATGGCTGGCTATAAACAGAAAGTCCAACAACCCAGTAGTTGCTGAGTACACAAGGCTGGATGTCTCAGGTGATTTTTAGCAAAAGCTGGAATCCTAAAGAAGTAGGCTCTAATGCCAGTTAAAGAATGGACTCATTAGTGAGACAAGAGCAAGCAGGAAAAGACCAAAAGCATTCTTCTTCCATGCTTCCTTCCAGCAGAATGTGTGGCCTAGGTTAGAGGTGAGTTCCAGCTCAAAAGATATGTATTAAAGATGTGCCTTCCTACCTTATGGATTCAGATTAGAGGTAGATCATTCTACTTCAAATTAAGCAAAAATCCCTCACAGGTGTGCCCTGTATGTTTTGGTTTTAGTTAATCCAGATGTAGTCAAGTTGACAATCAATAACAGGCATCACAATAATACACACAAATACAAACACACACACACACACACAGAGAGAGAGAGAGAGAGAGAGAGAGAGAGAGAGAGAGAGAGAGAGAGAAATGAATGAAAGTTGAAAGTTATGCCACTAGGACTGACTCTGGAAAAGAGCCAGTCTTACATAAACTTAGTACCAGGCACAAGACTTACATAAACTTAGTACCAGGCACAAGAAACCTCTTTTATAATGAATAGGCAGGGTAGTCACTCATTCTCAAAACAATATAGACTATGTAGCATTTGGTTGCTACTCAGGGGTTGAGGGCATGTCCCTATTGTTGAAGACAGAACACCTTTAGGGCATAGGACTCAGATGGTTCAAGCTCCACCTGACAGGAAAACCTCTTTCCTGAGGTCTAGTTTGCGTGGTTCCAGAAATTATTATGAATTCTGCCAAGGGAGGGAAGCAATTAAACAGTACTACCCCAATACAACACATATGAACCATAACATGTCCAGCATGATGAGAAATGTGTAAAGGTGTAATAAGTGGCGCTCACGTATTGGTAGTAACCAACCGCTGTTTGATTGCCTTAATGCCACAGGAGTCAAATCATGCCTGACACTGGAAACGTAACTAGCTTCTTGGGCCTAGGAAAATCATGGACATTAGAAGAGAATCTACTAATGGCACTTTGCTAGACCAGAATTTGTTACTACATTCTAAATTGTATCTTTATACACACAGAGAAGTGTACACACCATACCTCATCATAAAAGCCTGTTATATCAAATGAAGACCCTCACAGCTAACCAAAACAAGATACAGTGTAGAAATTATGGATCATGAGAAGTCCAGCCCTAATGGATACATCACAGCTTCTGCATCTATGACTAACTGGGCACTGTAGGAAAGGTTATAAGACACAAAACATCAGGAAGCCTCCTATGAAACTGTCTTTCTGAGAAACAGCTGTATAAAAATGACCAGATAATGTTAGCATGGAAGGGCAAAAGTTTTACAGTGTTCTGTAGGCAAAGAATCCAAGCAATTAATGACTGCTGGGAGGAAAATTAGTCTTTCCCAGGGATGTGCTCCTATATCTATATATTTTGACATGTCCGTGTCCATTGCACATATAATCTCACAATAATAGTAACCATGGTCATCTGATTAAGCTACCTAAAAATTCCATCATGGTAAAAGTATGGGCTTCTTATGCTGTAACCCTAGCTGAAGAGTTATTGGCATTTGATGGTACCCTACATACAGAGAGTTGTCTTTCTCTGAGGGGTAGTCATTGGCAGGTAAACTTTATCCTAATGGATAATCTCATAGTGACACATATATTAGCAGCACATATTGAATTCAGTAACTTATTTTTTCCAAAACTTAGACTTGAAGCAGTGAGGGAAATAAATTGGAGGGAGGGGCAAGGGGAAGATGGAAACTGGAGGAGGTAACAGCATTAAGATGCATTGTAAACATCTATGAAAATGTTAGTGAATGAAATTTTAAAAGAATAACACAGGATGCATTTATGCGCAAGACAACATTGAAGTTGTTCATGTCTCCTAGTAGAGATGAAGTAATTCTAGAGATGGAGCATTTAAAGGAAACATTTCATGTGGAAATTATTTGTCCTAAGAATGGAGCATTGAGTTACATTTAGTAGCCAGAGTGAAAATAAAAACCGCCACTAAAAAGCATGAAATAAACATTAAAGGCAAATTGTTTTGTGTGAAAGTTTCACTGAAAATCAATATTTTCTCTGAAACAGAATTATATTAAGACCATCCAGTGAAACTCGATAAAAAGTGCTTCTCAGAGACCCAACTGTTAACTGAACAGGTTATTGCCTACTGATCCTATCACAGAACCTATCCTCGTACTTATTGATATCCCAGGCCTTTGAGAAATGAGCCTTGAAATAGGGATATGCAATGTACAAACACACATTCATTTTAATTGCTAAAACTGTACGTCAAGTTGGGTTTATTGCACATGTCTTTCAATCAAGTTTTGGAATAGGAAGACTGTGCACTGAGCTGTAGAGAAAAACTCATTATTGATAAGACTGGACAAATCATTCTTTGCTTCACCAAATGGTAATCTTAACTCTGACAGACATACTTTTTAATGTGCCAGGAGGAATCTATAATTTAATAAAATATCATCTACCTTATCAGAGTCATTACATGATAAAACCCACTTCAGAGAGCAAAGCTTCTCTTGTATAATTTGATAGGTTTTCTACAAGTGTCAGGTCCCAGAAAACGGTTTCATTTCTATGTCAGCCAAAGAGTATGTTAGGCATGACAGGTTTATGCTTGTGGAGTGAAAGAAGAAATAAGTTTTCCTAGTGATACATATCATAAAAATGTATACATATATCTTACTATATATTTCTCTAGAATTCATATTAACTTACCTAAATATTATTTCAGATTGTTGCTAATATGAAAATAGAGATAACAGATCACATGAAATAGGTTTGGGGGTCATTTAAACATGTGGAATTAAATGCTAGTGACTTATGACTAAACAGAATCTCATCGTTAACATATTCTTACTGGAAGAATGAGAAATAATAAGCATATGTTTTGTATCCTTAGTATTATAGTAAAGATGCCACAATCTCTTTTCAATTTGGAAGAAATACAAAACATCCTCAATCCAGGTATAATATCATTACCAATTAATTGTCTAATACATATATAAACTTACTTTTTCCAAAGGCAAAACAATGTTCTGTTAATGTTATCTCTTCCTTTTGTAAGACACAAGTCACAAATATGCCTTCTTTCCATGTGTACACACTGATGTTGGCTTAAACCCTGAAGAAGCCTACTACTTTCTCTCTTTGAACATTTTATTATAGATATCTGATTATTCTTTGAGTATATTTTATTAATCTAAATATTCCTTAATTTTCCACCTCAATTTTCACATCAAAATTTTAAATTTCTTTTACCATCATTCTCTAATTATACTCCAATTTATCCTCTTAATCTTGAAAAGTGAAAATGTACTTTGAATTTTACTCCACGTATTTCTTTTGCAACCCAGAAATGGAAGATGATAGCTTTAGGGAAACACATGGACGATCACTGATCACTGTAATTCCATTTACTGGTGGTTGAAATCATAGTGATATAAATGCTTTACTGCCTTTCATTAATCATTAACTGTGTTCAGGACATTCTTGAAAACTGGCTGAGCCGTATTAAGTATGTAAAGGAAACAACTTATGAAGCTAATCTTTTTTATCTGCACATTACCATATGTACCACATTAAAAAGAATGATAGATTATCTTTAAATGGAGCAATTAGACTTGCATAATGTTTCATACTTCATTCAAACCTACAGGTGTTAATTGATTCATTGAATGCTGAACACTGCACAAAATGGCATGTGATATGGACAAATATCCATTGTTTCATCTCAAATGTTAAATCTCCACCAATATATTAGATAGACACATGTCCAAGTTCCTCCAAGACAGTGTTTATGCATGCCATTTGTCCCATCTTAATAGAACACACCATAACTAAAAGTGTTCTAGTTTGGGTAATAAGTTATATGGCCACCTTACTTATGCAGAAGACATTTGGCAAGAAAAACAAAAAAGCTCTGTATAACAAAACACAGTACTCAAATGTTAAAAGAATCCCCAGGGGACATTTGCATTTTCATGAGGAAATGAGGGAAGTGGAGCTTGATGAGTCATTTACTAGATACTTTCCTACTATACCTAGACACACAGTTGAAATATATTTCTCAGCGTCCCTTGAAGTCAGTTGTAACTATATGACTTGGTTTGTGGCAAATATATAGCAACAAATAACACGAAATTGTTCTAATTCCCAATGTGATTCATAAACCCCACTCACAATATTATGCTCTTTTTTCTATTCTCATCTACCAGCTGAACAAATGAGACTCTGAGACTCAAGAAGAATGGGCTTAAATGGGTGGAGACATATTGGTTCCAAATTACATTTCACTGTTATAGAATTTTACTTCAACTACTGATTTTTCAAAAAAAGCCAAGAGGTTTGAATTATTATTACTCCTAAACCAGGTAAAGATTGAAAATAAAAATGCACAAAGAAATTGAACATTTCATAACACTTTGATAGTATTAGAATAAATTTAGGAAATAAAATAAACTACCACTGACCAATGGTAAATTAACTTTTATAGTCAAAGCTGCATACTCTAGTAGCAAAATACCAGTTATCAAAAACCTGTTAAATTTTAGACTACTTGCTCTATGTTCTGAGACCTGTTTCACATTGGAACTAATATTGCATGTGCGCCATTGATTTTAAGGTATGATAGAGAGATGAGTAATTATACATCATCTTAACTTTCTATGTTACTATATAATATACTATTACTATATTTGGGCATAAATGCTCATCTCTACAATGAATAAGTAATTAAAAGAGAGAACTATTATCTAAAGAGAATCCATAAAAAATAATTACCACCCTGAACTCTTGGGGAAGGGTCTAGGCCCTGCCCTATATGAAATGACAGACTATGGACACCCCCATGGAGGGCCTCACCCTCCCTGGGGGAATGAGGGGATAACGGGGGGGGGGTTGGGGGGAGGGCACGGGAGGAGGGGAGGGAAAGGGAGAGGGACCTGGAACTGACTTGTGAAGCAACCTTGTCTCTTATCTAAATTTAAACTGGAAAATAAAATTAAAAAAAGAAAAAAATTAAATAATTACCACTTGAAATGCCAATACAGCATAAGTATAACTCGGAGATATTATTTAAAAACACTTAAATATAATCTTTGAATACAAGTATGCTTCATGTCACAGAATCATGTTTTCTGTACTTTGGAGGCAGTAATGCATCATGAAAGAGATCTCAGGAGCCCTCCACTGGGTATAATTGGTAAATAGAAAGTGCACCTACTCTTTCTATAAGATAATAGACATGCAACACTGGTTATCATTTTTTTAATCATTTTTTATTTTAATTTTAAATAGCTTGTTTTACATGTCAATCCCAGTTCCCTCTCCCTCCCCTCCTCCCACACTCCCCTTCCCCCCCTCCCTCCCACCCTATTGCCAAATCCTTCCACATAGGGGATATCTAGAGTCTGTCATTTTACTCTTGGTAGGGTCAAGGCACTCCCCTAAGAGTCCAGGCTGAGAGAGCATCTCTCTTTGTGCTATAGGCACCTGAAGACAGTTTGTATACCAGGGATAGACACTGATCCACAGCTCAGGGCCCCATAGGTTGCCCAGGCCTTCTCACTGACACTCACATTTGGGGGGTCCAGATCAGTCCCATGCTGGCCTCCCCACTGTCGGTCTGGGGTCCAAGAGCACTCCCCTGTTCAGATCAGCTGTCTCTGCTGGTTTTGCCAGCCCATTCTTTGCCAATTTGCTCATCACTCCTCTCTCTCTGTCACTGGGTTCCTTGGGTTCAGTTCAGTGCTTAGTTGTGTGTTTGCCTCTGCTTCCATCAGTCACAGGATGAAGGCTCCCGGATGGTTATAGACATCAAGTTCATTATCAGGAATGGGCATTCGAGGTAGCACTGGAAGAAACCATCCTGAGTGAGGTAACCCAGTCGCAAAAAGACAAACATGGTATGTACTCACTCATATATGGATTCTAGATATGGATCAGGATAGTGCCAGTCTGCACTTCCACAGATAGAGAGTCTGGGAAACAGGAAAGAACCTAAAAGATATGCATATATGCATAGTACCCAAGGGAAGAGGATGGAGACAAGATCCTCTGAATGGATGGGGAACACGGCGAGGGTTGGGGGGGAGTGGGACCTGGGAAGAATAGAGGGGGTAAAGAGGAAGGGAGTTGGTCATGGGGGAACAGGAAGTTGAGGGGGTGGGGGTAGAATAGGGGGAAGAGGGAATCATAGGATCGAAGACAGATCAGGCACCAGAGTGACCTCGAGTGATCTAAAGGTATAACATCAATTGGCAAGCTAAGCAATAGTGGAGGGACCACCTCGAATGCCAATACTGGTTATCATTTTTAAGGACAACACCAACAATAGAATAGAAAAAATAAAATATGTGTTTTGGTCACATAATTGCTGAACTGCCATCCCCCCAAATTCTCAAAGGGAAGATAATCTTCATTAAAGAAAAGTAGCCCATCCATGTGTCCCAAAATTTCCATTATGCATATAGTGGGATCTACTGTAATTACCCCTGCAGCTTCTCTCTTTGTGTTTATCCCACATTTTTTACCTCATGATATCAAACCATTTAAAAATTTAGTTCACAATAAAACTGTAAAATGCATTAGGAATTCCTATATATAATGCAGAAAATGTGGATATTAATTCTGGAAAAATATCTAAAACTGGAATCTTCAAATCCTGTTCTGTTGGACATTACAGCCACAGGCATTAAATCATTAGATATTAAATGTACTTCCATGAAAAAAATTACTAATTTTTGCTTTGGGCCTTAAGCACTTATAAATTTACTGTTCTCAAAGAAACCTGCACAAAAGAAATAAAGAAAGAAAGGGAGGGGGAGGGAGAGGGTGAGGAAGGAAAGAGGATTTTCTCTGGCAGGATCTGACAATTATGATGATCTGTGGGTATGGGGATATCTGGTACATGACAAGTAAAAGCAAAGTTTGTCTTTCTCAAAATGAAGCAAAATTAAGTGCTTTTTGTCAAAAACAAATTGAGTCACCTAAGTCTCTTTCTTGTTTGCTGATGAACAAAACCTGATGCTTAATATAGTAGATTCAATGGGGGGAAAGCCTTAGAAAATCATAGCAAATGTAAGAAAAAAAACTACATCCCTCAGCCAGAAACAGAAATTTCCAAAATACCCATTCACATTTCCAAGTACTAATCAAAGACATTTACATTTGACTGACATGCCCAAAGCCTCTCAAAAATATTTTCAACACATACAAAGAACATTTTCCTAGCCTAAAGAAGGAGATGCTTATAAATGAACAAGCAAACCTTTCAATTGCCATAAATAGAGAAAGCAAGATATTCCATGATAAAGTCAAATGTAATTAATATCTATCTACAATATCTATCTCCCAGCACTTGGGAGGCAGAGGCAGGCAGATTTCTGTGAGTTTGAGGCCAGCCTGGTCTACAGATCGAGTTCCAGGACAGCCTCCAAAACAATACAGAGGAACCCCATCTTGAAAAACCAAAAAAGAAAAATAATAATAATTAACTGGTCATTGGTATTCTCAATATAAATGGACTCAATTCCCCTATTAAAAGACACAGGCTAAAAGAATGGATGCAAAAACAGGATTTATCCTTCTGCTGCATACAAAAAAACCCACCTCAACATCAAAGACAGACAATACTTCAGAATAAAGGGTTGGAAAAAAATGTTTTACAAGCAGTTGGACTTAAGAAGCAAGGTGGTATAGTCATTTTAATATCTAAAAAAATAGACTTCAAAACAAAATTAATTTTAAAAGGCAGAAAAAGACACTTCATACACATAAAAGGAATAATCCACCAAGATGATGTTTTAATTCTTAACATCTATGTCTGAAATGCAAGGGCACACATGTTTGTAAAGGAAACACTACTCAAAAGTAACTTACATAGATAGTGGGAGACTTCAATACCCCACTCTCACCAATGGACAGGCTATACAGACAAAAAGTAAACAAATACTAGAGCTAACAGACATTATAAACCAAATTAACCTAACAGATATTTACAGAATATTTCACCCAAACACAAAATAGTATGCCTTCATCTCAGCAACTCACAGAGCTTTCCCCACAATTGACCACATACTGGGTCAAAAAGTAAGTCTCAGCAGATACAAGAAAATTGAAATAACCCCTTGCATCCTTTCAGACTATCACAACTTATTTCAACAGCAGAAACAAAAGAAAGCATACAAACTCATGGAAACTGAACAACTATCTAGCAAATGAAACTGGGTCAAGAAAGAAATTAAGAAATGAAAAAAAAATTTGAATTCAATGAAAACGAATGTACAACATTCCCAAACTTAAGGGACACAATGTAAAAACTTAGGTGCTAAGAGGAAAGTTCATAGTCCTAAATACCTACGTTTAAAAAAAAAAAACCTCATACTGGCCACTTAACAGCACACCTGAAAGCTTGAGAACAAAGAAGTAAGCACACCCAACAGGAGGAGATGGTAGGAAATAATTAAACTGAGGGCTGAAATCGATGTTATAGAAACAAAGGGAACAATACAAAGAATCTCTGAAACAAAGAGTTGGTTCTTTGAGAAATAAAACAAGGCACAGAAATCCTTATCCAAATTAAATGAAGGACAAGGGATAATGTCCTAATGAATGAAATCAGAAAGTAAAAGGGAAACATAACAACAGACACTGAGAAAAGAAAAAAATCTTTAGGTCATATTTTAGAAACGAATACTCCACAAAATTGGAAAATATAAAAGAAATGGACAATTTTCTGAATGGGTACCACACACCAAAATTAAATCAAGACCAGATGAACAATTTAAATAGACTTCTAACCTCTAAAGAAATAGAAAGAGTCATTAAAAGTCTCCCAAACAAGCAAGTAAACAAAGCCTGGGACCTGATGGTTTCAGTGCAGAATTCTACCACCATTTCAAAAGAAAACCAATACTCCTCAAATTTTTCCACATAACAGAAACAGAAGGAACATTGCCAACCTCTTTTTATGAGGCTGATTATCATCTTTAAATAAAAATAAGATGAACAATTTCAATAGATCTAAAGTACTAAAGAAATAGAAGCAGTCATTAAAAGTCTTAGACCAAAAACCACAGGGCCAGAGAGTTTTAGTGCAGAATTCCACCTGACCTTCAAAGAAGAACTCCAATATTCCTCAAATTATTCCTACAAATTAAAACAGAAGGAGCATTACCAAATTCTTTTTATGAAACCATAACAACTGTAACTCCCAAACCACACAAAGATTCAACAAATAAATAGAATTACAGACCCATGTTTCTTATTAACATACATGTAAAAATACTTAATAAATTACTCGGAGAAGGAGTTAGAAGAAAGAAAAGGGGAGAAGAGGAGGGGAGAGGAGGATACCAGGGAGCAGGAAGGGTGAGTCAGGGTAAGAATACAAGAGTGCGCCGGTGGGACCAGGAAATTAGCTGATCCAGGGAGACCAGTGGAGTGGCTGTTCCAGCAGTTCCAGACCTGGAAACCAGAGGAACCAGGGAGACCAGGGGACCAGCTGTTATGGCGGGTCCAGTGCCTGGGGATCGCCTGGGAACTGCACAGAGCTTCCAATACCGGTGGGAGTCAAAAACCCCAGACTCCAGGACTTCTCTCCCACCAACGAGACCAGGAAACTAGCTGATCCAGGGAGACCAGGGGACCAGCTGTTCCTGCAGGTCCAGTGACCAGAACAAGGACAAGGAATAGAAGAACTACCACATTATCGGACTTGCTGGCACCCACCAAAAGCAACTCTGGTCCCATGACCACCAGACAAGTAAGGGGCTCTTTCTGTACTCACTAGAAGAAGAGATGGGAAAGAGATAATACAAAAACACACTAAGCAACAGAAAAACAAATATGACACCACCAGATTCTAGAGACTCCACACCAGCAAGACTCCAACATTCCAATGCAAATGAAGCAGAAGGGAACGACCTTAAAACCACTTTCATGTAAATAATAGAGGCCCTAAAAGAGGATATAGAAAAATCCCTCAAACAGATGGAAGAAAAAACAAACCAAACAAGGCAGGAAATGGAAGAAGAAATGAAGCAAAAAATGTAAGAAATGGAAGAAAAAACAAAGCAAAAAATGCAAGAAATGGAATAAGAAACAAATCAAAAAAGGCAGGAAATGGAAGAAAAAACAAACCAAAAAATACAAGAAATGGAAGAAAAAGCAAACCAAAAATTGCAAGAAATAGAAGAAAAAGCAAACCAAAAAATGCAAGAAATGGAAGAAAGAACAAATAAAAAATTCATAAAATGCAACAAATGGACAAAAAGATAAACCGAAAATTGCAAGAAATAATGCAAGCAGTGCAAGGGTTGAAAACTGAAATAGAGACAATAAAAAAACACAATCTGAAGAAAGGCTGGAAATAGAAAAGCTGGGCAAATGTTCAGGTACTACCGATACAAGCATTACCAACAGAATACAAGATATGGAAGAGAGAATCTCAGGTGTTGAAGATACACTAGGAGAAATGGAATCATCAACCAAAGAAAATATTAAGTCCAACAAATCCTTAACACGAAACATCCAGGAAATATGGGACACCATGAAAAGACCAAAACTAAGAATAATAGGTATAGAAGAAGGAGAAGAAAACCACCTCAAAGGGGCAGAAAACATATTCAACAAAATCATAGAAGAAAACTTTCCCAACCTTAAGAAAGACAGGCCAATGAAGGTACAAGAAGCTTACAGAACACCAAATAGAGTGGACCACAAAATAAAGGCCCCTGGGCACATAATAATCAAGACCCCAAATACACAGAATAAAGAAAGAATATTAAGAGCAGCTAAGAAAAAAGGCCAAGTAACATATAAAGGCAGACCTATCAGAATTACACCTGTCTTCTCCATGGAAACTCTGAAAGCCAGAAGGTCCTGGATAGATATTCTACCAACACTAAGAGACCATGGATGCCAGCCCAGACTACTATATCCGGCAAAGCTCTCAATCACTATAGATGGAGAAAACAAGATATCCCATGACAAAACTAGATACAAGCAATACGTATCCACTAAACCAGCCCTACAGAAAGTTTTGGAAGGAAAACTCCAACGCAAGGAAGTTAACTACAACCAGAAAAACATAGGCATGAGAGAATCACACTCTACCAACAGCCAAAAGAACAAAGGAGTGAAATTCCACACATAATTCCAACAACAACAACCATTGCAAATCGAAGAAGAATGAGCAATCAATGGTCATTAATATCCCTCAACATTAATGGCCTTAACTCACCCTTAAAAGACACAGGCTAGCAGAATGGATTTGAAGACAGAACACATCCTTCTGCTGCATACAAGAAACACACCTCACCCTCAAAGACAGACATTACCTGAGAGGTAAAGGTTGGGAAAACAAATTTCCAATCAAATGGACCCAAGAAGCAAGCAGGGGTAGCAATCCTAATATCTAACAAATTAGACTTTAAAATAAAATCAATCAAAAGAGATGAAGGAGGTCATCACAGGCATAATCCACCAAGATGAAGTGTCTATCCTGAACATCTATGCCCCAAATACAAAGGCATCGACATTTGTAAAAGAAACATTACTAAAACTTAAATCACATATAAAGCCCCACACACTTATAGTGGGAGATTTCAACACACCACTCTCACCACTAGACAGGAATACCAGACAGAAACTCAACAACGAAGCAAAGGGTCTCATAGAAGTAATGACGTTACTGGGATTAACAGACATCTATATAACATTTCATCCACATAAAAAAGAATATACCTTCTTCTCACCACCACGTGGAACCTTCTCAAAGATCGAACACATACTTGGCAACATATCCAACCTCAGCAGCATCAAAAAAATTGGAATAACTCCATGCATCTTATCAGACCACCATTCTTTAAAATTAGAATTCAACAACAACACAAATTGCAGAAAACATACAAACTCGTGGAAATTGAATAATGCACAACTGCACCATTCCTGGGTCAAAGTAGAAATAAAAAAGAAATGAAAGACTTCCTAGAATCAAGGAGAATGAAGACACAACATACCCAAACCTATGGGACACTTTGAAAGAAGTGCTACGGGGGAAGTTCATAACACTAAGTGCCCACATGAAGAAACTGGAGAATAGTTATACTAAAGAATTAACAGCACAGCTGAAAGCTCTAGAACACGAAGAAGCAAACTCCCCCAGGAGGAGTAGACTCCAGGAAATAATCAAATTGAGGGCTGAAATCAATGAAGTGGAAACTAGGAAAACAATACAAAGAATAAATGCAACGAAGAGTTGGTTCTTTGAGAAAATCAACAAGATAGACAAACCTTTGTCCAAACATACCAAACAGCAGAGAGTGAACATGCAAATTAACAAAATCAGAAATGAAAAGGGGGACATAACAACGGACACTGGGGAAATTCAGAGAATCATCAGGTCATACTTTGAAAACCTGTACTTCACTAAATTCGAAAATTTAAAGGAAATGGACGACTTCCTGGATAGCTATCACTTGCCAAAATTGAATCAAGAACAGATAAGCAATTTAAGTAGACCTATAACCCGTCATCAAAAGTCTACCAACCCAAAAAAAGTCCAGGTCCAGATGCCCTCAGTGCAGAATTCTACCAGAAATTCAAAGAACAGCTTATACCAATTCTTCTCAAAGTATTCCACGCAATAGAAGCAGAAGGGTCTTTGCAAAACTCTTTCTATGAGGCTTCAGTAACTTTGATCCCCAAGCCACACAAAGACACGACTAAGAAAGAGAACTTCAGACCAATATCTCTCATGAGCATTGATGCAGAAATACTCAATAAAATACTGGCAAATCGGATCCAAGAACACATCAAAACAATCATTCATCACGATCAAGTAGGTTTCATCCCAGGGATGCAGGGATGGTTCAACATACAACAATCCATCAATGTAATCCACCATATAAACAAGCTGAAAAACAAAAATCACATGATCATCTCACTAGATGCTGAAAAAGCCTTTGACAAAATCCAACACCCCTTCATGATAAAGGTCTTGGAGAGATCTTGGATAACAGGAACATACTTAAACATAATAAAAGCTATATACAGTAAACCAACTGCTAACATCAAACTGAATGGACAGAAACTCAACACAATTCCTGCAAAATCAGGAACAAAACAAGGCTGTCCACTCTCTCCATACCTTTTCAACATTATACTTGAAGTTCTAGCCATTGCCATACGACTACAAAAGGGGATCAAGGGGAAACAAATTGGGAAGGAAGAGGTCAAACTTTCACTGTTTGCAGACAATTTGATAGTTTACATAAATGACCCAAAGAACTCTACCAGGGAACTCTTACAGCTGACTAACACCTTCAGCAAAGTGTCAGGCTACAAGATCACCTCAAGAAAATCAATAGCCCTACTATATACAGATGATAAAAGTGCTGAGAAAGAAATCAGAGAAACATCACCCTTTACAATTGTAACAAACAACATAAAATACCTTGGGGTAACGCTAACCAAACAAGTGAAAGACCTGTATCACAAGAACTTTGAATCTTTAAAGAAAGAAATTAAAGAAGCCCTCAGAAAATGGAAAGATCTCCCATGCTCTTGGATAGGTAGGATCAATATACTAAAAATGGCAATTCTGCCAAAAGCAATCTACAGATTCAATGCAATCCCCATTAAAAACCCAGCATAATTCTTCACGGACCTTGAAAGAACAGCAATCAATTTTGTATGAAAAAACAAAATACCCAGGATAGCCAAAACAACCCTGTTCAACAAGGCAACTTCTGGAGGCATCACCATCCCTGACTTCAAGCTCTATTATAGAGCTATAGTCCTAAAAACAGCTTGGTATTGGCACAAAAATAGACAGGTAGACCAATGGAATCAAATTGAAAACCCGGATATTAACCCACACACGTACGAACAACTGATCTTTGACAAAGAAGCTAAAAATATACAATGGAATAAAGAAAGCATCTTCAACAAATGGTGCTGGCATAACTGGAGGCTGGCATGTAGAAGAATGCAGATCGATCCAT
The DNA here is from genome assembly GCF_017639785.1 of Mesocricetus auratus. Lineage (NCBI taxonomy): Eukaryota > Metazoa > Chordata > Mammalia > Rodentia > Cricetidae > Mesocricetus > Mesocricetus auratus. Next base: position 55,309,727 of record NW_024429188.1, on the reverse strand, counting down.
GTGTATCGCCATGCACAAAACTTAAATACAAATGGATCAAAGACCTCAACATAAATCCACCCACACTGGACCTCTTAGAAGAGAAAGGGGGTGGTACCCTTGAACGATTTGGTACAGGAGACAGCTTCCTGAACATAACACCAGTAGCACAGACAGTGAGATCAACAATTAATAAATGGGACCTCCTGAAACTGAGAAGCTTCTGTAAGGCAAAGGACACAGTCAGCAAGACAAAAAGGCAGCCCACAGAATGGGAAAAAATATTCACTAACCCCACATCTGACAGAGGGCTGATCTCCAAAATTTACAAAGAACTCAAGAAGCAAGTCTCCAAAACAGCAAAGAATCCAATTAAAAAGTGGGCTGCAGAACTAAATAGAGAATTTTCAATAGAGGAGTCTAAAATTGCTGAGAGGCACTTGAGAAAGTGCTCAACATCCTTAGACATCAGGGAAATGCAAATCAAAACAACTCTGAGATACCATCTCACTCCTGTCAGAATGGCTAAAATCAAAAACACCAATGACAATTCATGCTGGAGAGGATGTGGTGAAAGGGGAACCACTCCCCCATTGGTGGTGGGAGTGCCAACTGGTTCAGCCACTTTGGAAACCAGTATGGAGATTCCTCAGAAAAATGGGAATAAACCTACCACAAGACCCAGCAACTCCACTCTTAGGCATATATCCTAAAGATGCCCATTCATACAAGGATGTCTGTTCCACCATGTTCATAGTAGCATTATTTATAATAGCCAGAATTTGGAAGCACCCTAGATGCCCCTCAACCAAAGAGTGGATAGAGAAAATGTGGTACATTTACACAATGGAGTACTATTCAGCAGAAAAACCAATGGAATCCTGAGATTTGCAGGCAAATGGATGACACTAGAAGAAATCATCCTGAGTGAGGTAACACAGTCACAAAAAGAGAAACATGGCATGTACTCTCTCACATATGGATTTTAGACAGAGATCTGGGGAGTGCCAGCCTACAATCCCATGGCCAGAGAGTCTGGGAAACAGAAACTTTATTTAGTGGCTGATGGAAGAAAAGGCAGACTCCCACAGCTAAGTACTGAGCTGAACTCAAGAAAGCCAGTAACAGAGAGGGAGGACTGATGACCAAAGGATTTAAGACTGGGCTGGTTTAACCCCCAGAAACAGCTGTCCTGACAAGGGTTAACTCTTGAATCCCAGGCTGATGCCTGGGAATCCAACATGGGACTGATCAAGAGCCCCTGAATGTGGGTGTCAGTGAAGAGGCCTAGGTAATCTATTGAGCCTTGGGCAGTAGATCAGTATACATCAGTATACACATGGACTTTGGACTCCCATCCAACAATGTGAGATGAACTCTCACCCTGAACTCTTGTGGGGAGGGCCTAGGCCCTGCCCTGGATGAAATGACAAGACTATGGACACCCCCATGGAGGGCCTCACCCTCCCTGGGGAAATGAGGGGATAATGGGGGGGTTAGGGGGAGGGTAAGGGAGGAGGGGATGGAAAGGGAGAGGGACCTGGAACTGACTTGTGAACCAACCATGTTTCTAATCTAAATTTAAACTTAAAAATAAATAAATAAATTACTCACAAACAGAAACTAAGAACACATCAAAACATTCATCTACTATGTACAAGTAAGCTTCATCCTAGAGATGCAGAGAAGGTTCAATATATGAAAATCAGCCAATTTAAACCTTATAAACAAGCTGATTTCAAGATGTACTACAGAGCTATAGTACTAAAAACACTTCATGGTACTGATAGAAAAACTGGCACACTGATCATTGAAATTGAATTGAAGATCTAGATATAAATCCTCACCCCTCTAGACACCTGATTTTTTTATAAAGAAGCCACAAATACCCAATAGAAAAAAAGAAGACACCTTCAACAAATGGTGCTGATCTAACAGGATTTCAGCATATAGAAAAATACAAATAGATCCATATTTATCACCCTGTAAAACCTCAAGTCCAAGTGGATTAAAGACCTCAACATTAAACAAGACACACTGAACCTGATAGAGAAGAAAATGTAGAATAGTCTTGATTACACTGACCACAGTAGACAACTTTCTGAACAGAGCACCAATGTTGTAGGCACTAATACTGACAATAAATGGGGCCTCATGAAACTGGGAGCTTCTGTAAAACAAATGATACTTTCAATAGAATAAAACTGGCAGCCTACACAATGGAAAAAGATATTCATCAACTCTACATCTGAAAAGAGGCTAATATCTGAAATATACAAAAAAACTCAAAAAAACTAGACATTAACAAATTTAATACTCTAATTAAAAATGGGGTACATAGTCAAACAGGGAATTCTCAATAGAGAAATCTCAAATGGCTGTGAAACACGTAAAGAAATTTTCAGCATCCTTAAACAATAGAAGATGCAAATCAAAACTGCTATGAGATTTCATCTTATGCCTATTAGAATGGCTAAGATAAATAACACAAATGACAGCTCATGCTGGTGAGGATGTTGGGCAAGGGGAACATTCATATATTTCTGGTGAGAGTACAAAACTGTACAGCCTCTATGGAAATAAATATGACAATTCCTCAGAAAACTGGAACTTGATCTACCTCCAGATCCAGCTATACCACCCAAAGGACGCTCCAGCCCAAAACAAGCACACTTGCTCAACTATCTTTATAGTCTTTATTCGTAATATCCACAAACTGGAAAGAACCTAGATGTCCCTCAACCACTGAATGGCTAAAGAAAATGTGGTACATCTATACAATGAAGTATTATTTAGTGGTTAAAAAATTACATCATGAAATATGAAGTCAAATGGATGGAACTAGGAAAAATCTGTTCTGTGCTATAAAGACAAAGACCTTTATAAGGAACAGAAACACACAATCCTATATGGGGTCTGACACAGGTACAGGGTTGGATCACCAAGACTTCCTTCAGGATGGCACAGATTCCAGCTCATTCAACATACAGACAGAAGACAGAAAACAGGGAGCATGAAGTAGCATTTTCAAATTGGACTCACTCTCAATAGTTAAATAACTCAAAGAGGAAATTTTTTTTTAGTTTTTTCCCTGATGTTACACAAATGCAACACTGTTGGAGACTTAGAGTTAATCACTAATGCTTAATTCACATATTTTATAACTAGGACAGTTATTGTCATGCCATTATGAACTTAGTCACTTAACTCTTAAAACCTTTCTATAATCTAATACAGTACTGACGCAGCTAATAAAGCAGATTCATCAAATAAAATGTATCGAGTCTAGAAATGCCTATTCCTGAAACATTTTCCTGTTTTTCTCTTTTCATTTAAATTAGAATAAAGTGTCCAGTGCCTGCAGATCGCCTGGGATGTCCAGTGCCTGCAGATCGCCTGGGAACTGCACAGAGCTCCCAATCCCGGCGGGAGCCAAGCACCCCAGACTCCAGATCTTCTCTCCCGCCAACGAGACCAGGAAAGGAGAGAAGGCTGGGAGTCCAGGGAAGCAGCTGTTCCTCAGGCAGCATCAGGTAAACAGGCCTGCTTCCCGGCCTGTGCTCCAGTCCCTACAGATCGCCTGGGACCTGCACAGAGCTCCCAATCCCGGCAGGAGCCAAGCACCCTAGACTCCAGATCTTCTCTCCTGCCAACGAGACTAGGAAAGGAGAGGAGGCTGGGAGTCCAGGGAAGCAGAGGTTCCTCCGGCAGCATCAGGTAAACAGGCCTGCTTCCCGGCCTGTGCTCCAGTGCCTGCAGATCGCCTGGGACCTGCACAGAGCTCCCAATCCCGGCGGGAGCCAAGCACCCCAGACTCCAGATCTCCTTCCCACCAACGAGAGTAGGAAACCAGAGGACCCAGGGAGACCAGGGGAGTAGCTGTTCTGGATCAAGTACAACAGGACCCAGCATAGGGTCCAGGGGACCAGGTAAGAGGATAAGCGCCCCAGATTCCTATTCTTCTTCTCCACCCACGGGGCCAGCATTTGGACAAGGAATAGAAGAACCACCACATTATTGGACTTGCTAGCACCCACCAAAAGGGAACTCTGGTCCCCAGACCAGTAAGGGGCTCTTTCTGCACCCACTAGAAGAAGAGATGGGAAAGAGACAATACAAAAACACAGTCAGCAACAGAAAAACAAATATGACACCGCCAGATTCTAGAGACTCCACACCAGCAAGACCCCAACATTCCAATGCGAACGAAGCAGAAGACAACGACCTTAAAAGCACTTTCATGAAAATGATAGAGGCCCTAAAAGAGGATATTGGAAAATCCCTCAAAGAAATGGAAGAAAAAACAAACCAAAAAATGCAAGAAATGGAAGAAAAAACAAAACAAAAAATGCAAGAATTGGAAGAAAAAACAAACCAAAAAAGGCAGGAAATGGAAGAAGAAATGAAGCAAAAAATGCAAGAAATGGAAGAAAAAACAAAGCAAAAAAATGCAAGAATTGGAAGAAGAAACATACCAAAAAAGGCAGGAAATGGAAGAAGAAACAAAGAAAAAATGCAAGAAATGGTAGAAAAAACAAAGCAAAAAATGAAAAAAATGGAAGAAGAAACAAACCAAAAAAGGCAGGAAATGGAAGAAGAAACAAAGCACAAAATGCGAAGCTCTCAATCACTATAGACGGAGAAAACAAGATATTCCATGACAAAACTAGATTCAAGCAATATGTGTCCACTAACCCAGCCCTACAGAAAATTTTGGATGGAAAACTCCAACCCAAGAAAGCTAACTACAACCAGAGATCAACAATTAATAAATGGGACCTACTGAAACTGAGAAGCTTCTGTAAGGCAAAGGACACAGTCAGCAAGACAAAAAGGCAGCCCACAGAATGGGAAAAAATGTTCACTAATCCCACATCTGACAGAGGGTCGATCTCCAAAATTTACAAAGAACTCAAGAAGCAAGTCTCCAAAACACCGAAGAATCCAATTAAAAAGTGGGCTGCAGAACTAAATAGAGAGTTTTCAATAGAGGAGTCTAAAATGGCTGAGAGGCACTTGAGAAAGTGCTCAACATCCTTAGACATCAGGGAAATGCAAATCAAAACAACTCTGAGATACCATCTCACTCCTGTCAGAATGGCTAAAATCAAAAACACCAATGACAATTTATGCTGGAGAGGATGTGGTGAAAGGGGGACACTCCTCCATTGGTGGTGGGAGTGCCAACTGGTTCAGCCACTTTGGAAATCAGTATGGAGATTCCTCAGAAAAATGGGAATAAACCTACCACAAGACCCAGCAACTCCACTCTTAGGCATATATCCAAAAGATGCCCATTCATACAAGGATGTCTGTTCCACTATATTCATAGCAGCATTATTTGTAATAGCCAGAACTTGGAAACAACCTAGATTCCCCTCAACTGAAGAGTGGATAGAGAAAATGTCGCACGTTTATACAATGGAGTACTATTCAGTAGAAAAAAAAACAATGGAATCCTGATATTTGCAGGTTAATGCATTGCACTAGAAGAAACCATCCTGAGTGAGGTAACACAGTCACAAAAAGAGAAACATGGCATGTACTCTCTCACATATGGATTTTAGACAGAGATCTGGGGAGTGCCAGCCTACAATCCCATGGCCGGAGACTCTGGGAAACAGAACCTTTATTCAGTGGCTGATGGAAGAAGAGGAAGACTCCCATGGCTAAGCACTGACTGAATTCAAGATAGCCAGTAACAGAGAAAGAGGATTGATGACCAAAGGGATTAAGACTGGCCTGGTTTAACCCCCAGAAACAGCTGACCTGACATTGGTTAGCTCTTGAATATCAGACTGATGCCTGGGAATCCAGCATGGGACTGATCAAGACCCCCTGAATGTGGGTGTCAGTGAAGAGGCCTAGGTAATCTATTGGGCCTTGGGCAGTAGATCAGTACCCATCCCGAGGTTACACACGGACTTTGGACTCCCACCCAACAATGTGAGGTGCACTCTCACCCTGAACTCTTGGGAGAGGGTCTAGGCCCTGCCCTGAATGAAATGACAGACTATGGACACCCCTGGGGAAATGTGGGGATATTGGGGGGCGGTTGGTGGAAGGGCATGGGAGGAGGAGAGGGAAATGGAGAGGGACCTGGAACTGACTTGTGAAGCAACCTTGTTTCTAATTTAAATTTAAAAATAAATAATAATAATAATAAAAATAATAAATGTATATGTTATTTAAAAAGCAAAAAAACAAAACAAAACAAAAGAACTACACCTGACTTCTCCATGGAAACTCTGAAAGCCAGAAGGTCCTGGATACATATTCTATCAACACTAAGAGACCAAGAATGCCAGCCCAGACTACTATACCCAGCAAACCTTTCTAGTACTATAGATGAGAAAACAAGATATCCCATGACAAAACCATAAATAAACAATACATATCCACTAACCCAGCCCTACAGAGAGATCTGGAAGGAAAACTCCAGTCCACAGAAGTTAACTACAAACAGAAAAACATAGGCAATACATAATCCCACTTTACCAACAGCCAAAAGAGAAAAGGGTTGGAAATCCACATGCAATTTCCCCAAGAACAACCATTCCAAAACAAACGATAATAAGCAATCAAAGGTCATTAATATCCCTCAATATTAATGATCTTAACTTGTCTATAAAAAGGCACAGGCTAACAGAATGGTTCAAGGACAGAACTCATCCTTCTGCTGCATACAAGAAACACACCTCAGCTTCAAAGACAGATGTTACCTCAGAGTTAAGGGTTGGGAAAATATTTTCCAATCAAATGGTCCCAAGAAACAAGAAGGGGTAGCAATCCTAATATCTAACAAACTAGACTTTAAACTGAAATCAATCAAAAGACATGAAGGCAGTCATTTCATATTCATCACAGGAAAAATCCACCAAGATGACGTCTCGATTCTGAACATTTATTCCCCAAATACAAAGGTATCCACATTCGAAAAAGAAACATTACTAAAACTCAAACCACACAGAAAACCTCACACACTTATAGTGGGAGACTTCAACACACCACTGACACCACTAGACAGGACTACCAGACAGAAACTTAACAAAGAAACAAAAGAACTAATAGAAGTTATGACCCAATTTGGTTTGAAAGACATCTATAGAAAATTCCATGCAAGCACAAAAGAATACACCTTCTCAGTGCCACATGGAACCGTCTCAAAAATTGACCACATACTTGGCAACATAGCAAACCTCAACAGGTACAAAAAATTGGAATAACTCCATGTATCTTATCAGACCACCATGCTTTAATGTGGTCAGCACAAATTGCAGAAACCCTACAAACTCATGGAAATTGAATAATGTGCAATTGCACCACTCCTGAGTCAAAGAAGAAATAAAAAAAGAAATTAAAGACTTCCTAGAATTCAATGATAATGAAGACACAACATACCCAAACTTATGGGACACTTTGAAAGCAGTGGTACAGGGAAGGTTCACAGCACTAAGTGCCCACAAGAAGAAACTGGAGAATAGTTTCACTAGAGAATTAACAGCACAACTGAAAGCTCTAGAACACAAAGAAGCAAACTCACACAGGAGGAGTAGATGCCAGGAAATAATCAAATTGAGGGCTGAAATCAATAAAGTAGAAACCAGGAAAACAATACAAAGAATCAATGCAACGAAGAGTTGGTTCTTAGAGAAAATCAACATGATAGACAAACCTTTATCCAAACTCACCAAACGGCAGAATGTGAACATGGAAATTAACAAAATCAGAAATGAAAAGGGGGACATAACAACGGATACTGAAGAAATACAGAGAATCATCAGGTCATACTTTAAAACCTGTACTCCACAAAATTTGAAAATTTAAAGGAATAAGACAACTTTCTGTATAGATATCACCTGCCACCATTAAATCAAGAACAGATGAACAATTGAAATAGACCTATAACACTTAAGGAAATAGAAGCAGTCATCAAAAATCTCCTAAACAAAAAAAGCCCAGGTCCAGATGGCTTCAGTGCAGAATTTTACCAGAAATTCAAAGAACAGCTTACACCAATTCTCCTCAAAGTATTCCATGCCATAGAAGCAGAAGGGTCTTTGCCAAACTCTTTTTACGAGGCTTCAATAACATTGATACCCAACCCACACAAAGACACAACTAAGAAAGAGAACTTTAGACCAATTTCCCTCATGAATATTGATACAAAAGTACTCAATAAAATATGGGTAAATCGCATCCAGGAACACATCAGAAAAATTATCTACCATGATCAAGTAGGCTTCATTCCAGGGATGCAGGGATGGTTCAACATACGAAAATCTATGAATGTAATCCACCATATAAACAAGCTGAGAAACAAAACTCACATGATCATCTGACTAGATGCTGAAAAACCCTTTGACAAAATCTAACACCCATTCATGATAAAGGTCATGGGGAGATCTGGGATAACAGGAAAATACCTAAACATAATAAAAGCTATATACAGAAAACCAACAGCCAACATCAAACTGAATGGAGAGAAACTCAAGGCAATTCCTCTAAAATCAGGAACAACACAAGGCTGTCCCCTTCAATATTGTACTCAAAATTCTAGCTAGAGCAATAAGACAACAAAAGGAGATCAAGGGGATACAAATTGGAAAGGAAGAGGTAAAACTTCCAATATTTATAGGTGATATGGTAGTTTACATAAGTGACCCAAAGAATTCTACCAGGGAACTCTTTCAGCTGACTAACACCTTCAGCAAAGTGGCAGGATACAATATCAACTCAAGAAAATCAGTAGCCTTAGTACATACAGATGATAAGACAGCTGAGAATGAAATCAGAGAAACAATACCCTTTACAATTGACACAAACAACATAAAATACCTGGGGGTAATGCTAAGCAAACAAGTGAAAGACCTGTATCAAAAGAACTTTGAGTCTTTAAAGAAAGAAATTAAAGACACCAGAAAATGGATAGATATCTCATGCTCTTGGATAGGTAGGATCAATTTGGTAAAAATGGCAATCTAGACAAAAAGAATCTACAAACTCAATGCAATCGCCATCAAAATTCCAGCACAATTCTTCACATACCTTGAAACAACACTTCTCAACTTTATACGGAAAAAACAGGATAGCCAAGACAACCCTGCTCAACAAAGCAACATCTGGAGGCATCACCATTCCTGACTTCAAGCTCTATTATAGAGATATAATCCTGAAAACAGCTTGGTATTGGCACAAAAATAGACAGGTAGACCAATGAAATCAAATTGAACACTGAGATCAATTCACAAACCTATGAAAAGGTGATTTTCGACAAAGAAGCTAAAATTATACAATTGAAAATAGCATCTTCAACAAATGGTGCTGGTATAACTGGATATTGGCATGTAGAAGACTGTAGATAGATCCATGTCTATTGCCATGCACAAATCTTAAGTACAAATGGATCAAAGACCTCAACATAAATCCAGCCACACTGAACCTCTTAGAAGAGAAATTGGGAGGTAACCTTGAACAAATTGGTACAGGAGACTGTTTCCGGAACCCAGAAGGACAGATACTGAGATCAACAATTAACAAATGGGACCACCTGAAACTAAGAAGCTTCTGTAAGGCAAAGGACACAGTAAGCAAGACAAAAAGACAACCCACAGACTGGGAAAAGATATTCACTAACCCCACATCTGACAGAGGGATGATCTCCAAAATTTGCAAAGAACTCAATAAGCTACTCTCCAAAACACCAAAGGATCCAATTAAAAAGTGGAGGACTGAACTAAATAGAGAATTCTCAATAGAGGAGTCTAAAATGGCTGAGAGACACAAACTGGAAAACTAAGTAATAGTGGAGAGACTACAATAATAGCCCCTACCTGATAATAAGTTGGATGACTACCTTATATAGCATCCTCAAACCTTCATCCAGTGACCGATGGAAGCAGAGACAGATACTCACAGCTAAACACTGAACTAACCCCCTGGAACCCAGTAACATAGATGGAGGAATAATGAGCAAATGGGTCAAGACCGTGCTGGTGAAACCCACAAAGACAGCTGGCTGGACAAGGGGGAGCTCTTGAACCCCAGACTGATGGCTGAGAGGCCAAAAGGGATCTGATACAGACTCCATGAATGTAGTGTCAGTGAGGAGGCCTCAGAAATCTCTGGGGCCTGGGGTTGTAGATTAGTGTCCACTATGGCATAAGAATGAACTTTGGGAGCCCACTCCACATGGAGGGATGCTCTCTCAGCCTGGACACATGGGGAAGAGCCTAGGTCCTGCCCTGGATGAAATGACAGACTCTGGAGATCCCCCCAAGTAGGGCTTCACCTTCCCTGGGGAATGATGTGGGGATTGGGCTGGGGGTGAGGGGGGCTGGTGGAGGCACAAGTGAGGGGGAGAACTGGGATTGACATTTGAAGCATGTGTATTTCTAATTTAAATAAAAACATAAAAAAGAAAAAAATTAAAGAAGATACCAGAAAATGGAAATACCTCCTTGCCCCTGGATAGGTAGGATCAATATAATAAAAATGGTAATCTTGCCAAAAGCAATTTACAGATTCAATACAATCTCCATCAAAATCCCAACACAATTTCTCACAGACCTTGAAAGAACAATATTCACGCTTACAAGAAAAAACAAAAGACTCAGCATAGCTAAAACAACCCTGTACAATAAAGGAACTTCCAGAGGCATCACCATGCCTGACTTCCACCTCTACTATAGAGCTATAGTCCTGGAAACAGCTTGGTATTGGCACAAAACAGACAGGTAGACCAATGGAATCGAATTGAAACATTTTCTTTGGGTACAAGAATATATGAATATATGCATTTATATTTTTATTAATAAACATAGTTCATACTCTTTACATACTCTTAGAAACTTGATAAACAACTTGCCAAATTTGACAGATCTTCTCTCTCCATCCATTTTGTTATATTTTAAACTCTTTTCTGGCCCAGTTCTTCAAAATACCCACCTGGTCCCAACTATCACAGTGTGGTCTATCTGTGATATCACAGCTATCTCCAAGGCACAATAGATCAGTGGATAGGCGCCGTCATTACAGGGGAGATTGGTTTTCATCCATTCCCCACATCAGTCTACCCATGAGAACTGCAGTACATACATTTTAATATGTACATACAAAGGACTAGTAGACAAGTAAAACAACATCTTTTGATAAAATTATCATTTCCTTGTTTTATAAATTTAAAAAAGAAAAGAAAAATTATTATTCACCACAGTAGTTATTGATACAAATCACTATTGTTGCATATACCTGGACTTATAAATATGTATATGCATGACTATGACTGTACATAAATAAGCAAACACATCTTTGTAAAAACAAATTATCACAGCATAAAGCTACTGAGAATGAGGAAATGGTCACATGAGACACTGTAAAATTTGAGAAGTGATGATGTATATTCATAGATAATGTCACTCTCTGTTGCACTATGAACAAATAAAGTTTGTGCTTTTTCATGTGCAGGTAAGTAAACAAGCCAACTGAATATTATTTTGAATTAGGTATCAGTGTATGTGCCTTCTCATACAATCAACATATACTGTATTTCTTTCATTCATTATTTTGTTATTTCATAGCCCTGTGACAGCAATACACAGTCTCATTAATTAATATTAAGAGAAAAGATACTGTCCACCCTTCTTCCCAAATTTCATTCTGTTCCAATACCTTCCTCAGTACAAATAAAATTATTCTGCTCTTTTGAGACTTGAAATAATCCTGATGCTATGGAATGGTTATATTAGACAGATAATTTGACTTGTTTTTCACATTTACTGATTTTGTCTTATAAATTAAGCTATGAAGAAATTCCTGATAATTTGGCATTATTATGAAGTGTATATTCCTTAAAATATGGAAAACTAAGAATGAATCACTTCCTTTTCTCCCTCAGTTCCTCCAAAATATGCATATCTACCTGCGAGTAGTGGCTCTGCTTAAGACTGCACAGTGCATCCATTTTAACAGAAGACTGCTGACTTCCTTAAAAATGAAAATAAAATCCCTTCAAGTTTCTACCAAGCAATCTATGACCTGTGAATTAGACTTGCCATTCCAGGCACTTCTAATACAGAAGTCAACCAGTCATCTAAACTGTAATGGTAGAATTAGAATTTCAGTTCTGGTAGATGAATCTGTCTTTGTGAAATGGTTCAATCTCTCCGTACTAAACTCTGTTGATGGATATAATCAGACCATAAACAAGTGATAATTTTCAAGATCTTTTCTCACCAAACATATTATTTCTAGAGTCCCCTCCCAGGATTCTTTTTAAATGGTTTTCAATGTGAAAGAGTCTCTCTCTCTCTCTCTCTCTCTCTCTCTCTCTCTCTCTCTCTCTCTCTCTCTCTCTCTCTCTCTCTCTCTCTCTCAATCTCTCTCTCTCTGTGTGTGTGTTTGTGTGTGTAAGAGAAATATCAACTTGTGCAATGGTTCATGGGTCAACATGTATTTTATTAGTAAAATTTTAAATTTTAAATCTACAAATCCAATGAAGTAAACATAAAAGTATCATTTAGAACAATACAAATTTGTAGTACTTTGTATCAAACTAAAACATGTACGTAAAATTATGTCATAATTGATGAATGGTTACTAATTAGTACAACAAAGAAGAATAATTATTAATTATTAGAACCTTTTAATGTAAGCATTCATTTTACTATTACTTGAAGACACTTATTCAATTTGAATCACTAAAAACATATACCATAGAATATGAATCCAAGTGGGGCTGTGGTGGCTCACGCCTTTAATCTCAGCACTCAGGAGGCAGAGGCAGGCAGATCTCTGTGAGTCTGAAACCAGCCTGGTTTGGTCTACAAGACCTAGTTCCAGGACAGCCTCCAAAGCCATAAAGAAACCCAGTCTCAAACCCCTCCAAAAGAAAATAAATCCATACAAATAATACATTTTTATTTATCAATGAAGACTACTCTACCATTTCTCCTTATAAAATTCACAGACTAACCACAACATATAAGATCACCAAAATCATAATTTAACTTTTATCTTATTGATGATTTTAATATTAGATTCTGCTATAAATTAAAAATTAGCATAGACCTTACCCATCACATTTCCATTCAGTTGGACTAAGACTTATTAATTCTTCTGAGACTTTAAAGGACAAATATAAATAGTTAAATAATAAATAGATGTGATTTAAATAATGAAATTGATGTACCTCTTTCAGTCATCCTGCAGGCCAGAATTCACATTTTCTGGATATAATTATCCCTTAGCCACAAGAGGCCCTTTTGTTCAGATTGAAAATATGACCATTAGTTGCATCCATTCAAGTGGAACAGTCTACATTTTGTAATATTTTCATAAATCTCTTGCTCAAGCACGATTTATGTTGGAAAGATGTGTGATGCGGGGCATAACTATAAAATCGTTGATTTTTCATATGTAACTGTGTTTATTCATCCCCTTGAAATGTGCCTGCACTAACTGATGTTCAAGTTTACCTATTTTTACCTATTCAGAGACAAGAAGGGAAAATTCTGCATTTGTCCCTTCAAATTCTCAAGCTTTTAGAAGAGAATGAGTCATAGCTGCCCTTGTGTATTAGCTATGGTTAATTGGTTATTTCAAGTAAGCCACATGATTCAAACTTAATTCCCCATAAAAAGAAAAGCTCTACTGTAAATTGGGTTCACTTTGGACAGACTGAAAATTAAATAATAGCACCAGAGAGTTTGATATCACTCTCACTCTTGTACATAGTTGTGATGAATTTCAGAAAACAGAGTAGACCATTTTATCTCTGCATCTAGACAGAAAATTCCAGCTCACACAAGTTCTCTTAGAAATTGCTTCTCTTAATGTTTCCCTTGTGTAGCACCCTTTGTGCAAATTGCATTCATTTGGCAATGTCATGTTACACATGTATACTGGTAGCAAATAATCCTCCTAGTGCTAAGTTCCAAGCCTTGAATTTGTTTTGTAGAAGCATCCTGCAGAAATATGATTGGATTTTACTATAGCCTCTTATTTTGATCTTGTTCATTTCCAAAACTCCTCAAGCTGTCGGCCAATGAAATGAAACATAATTCCTGACATATATATGAATGGAGTTCCAAAAGCAGCAAACATGAAAGACCATCCATATTTTATATCAATGAGGACATTTTCTGGAACACACTTATTGCTCCTTTCAGTAGATATATATTTTGGAAAATCAACAGCATATTCCTTCCATAGTACAAACAGGCTGAGAATCAGGCTGAACAGGGCCCCTGTGAAAGAAAAGCAAATAAATAATGTGGGAAGTACAAATGGCAAAATCTTAAATTCATTTTCTATACCATAAAGAAATTTGACAAATGTTAACCCATAAATTTTTATTTTACATTTGAGAAACACATATTGCATTATATTATCTATACTTTTGAAATTTAAAAATCACAGACTAAGGATGTGTTTTCTTTTACCTCTGTACACCAGCATTTTAGTATTCCATGACTACTTCAAATTGAACTGCTTTACATATCATGAAAATAGGTAATGTATTCCTTATGTTCTCTGGTTGTCACTCCAAGATGCCCAAATATATGTAATGTACTCAGTGTTTACTTTTTCCAATTATATATATATATAATTTTTGAAATTAAAAATGTAATTTTGAAATTAAAATATAGTTACCACATTTCATTCACCCCCTCCAAACCTTCCCATTTCCCTCTCTTGTTCTATTTCAAATTTATGATATCGTTTCCTTTAATTACCATTGCTACATGTACATACATATATATACATAAATATATAAATACAACCTGCTGATTTCATTTAGTATTGCTTGTATATATATATATATATGATTTCAGGGTTGGCCACGTAGTATTGGATAACCAATTAAGGGACTCAATCCTGGAAAATACTTTTATCCTACTCTCAGCATTATCAATTCGCCTAAAGTTATTTTTATTTATTTTATTAGTTGTGATTTTAATATAATTACATCATTTTCCCCTATCCCTTCCTCCCTCCAAGTTATCTCATATACCCCTTGATCATGTTATTGAAGTTCATGGCCCCTTTTTTTTTCATTACTTGCTAATGCATATATATGTTTTTGTGTATATATGTACACATATATTTCTAAATACATAAATAGAACCTTCCCAGTCTATATAATGTTACTTGTATACATGTTTTCAGGGCTGACTATTTGGTGTTGGATAACCAGTTGGTGTGATAGTCCCTGGGAAGACAATTTCTCCTGCTCTAAGCATTCCTTAGTTAACTCTAGTTCTTCTTATAGGGTAGAGGTCTCATGGTTTTTCTCCCATCTGCTCAAACATGCCTGTTATTTTTTTCTTTTTCAGATCATGTTATTGAGGGCATGTTGGTTACTTTTAACAAATTATTGATCTACAATGTTCTATGCACATTTTAATACATTTAAAAAGAGCTCACACTCACACACAAAACTGACTAATACTTTCCCTAAAACTCCAAACCAATATTTACTGTGAACTGTAACATGAAAAATAAAAGACCCAATCTTCAAGCTGAAGTTCAGAAAAACAAAGCAGCCAGCCACTAGCTTCCTACCTCCACCTCAGGTTGAATGGGCTGATCCTGTCTCCATGAGCTCTCACCAAGCTTCAAACTATACCATCTCCTCAGCGTGCCTGGAAAATGAATGCCTCCTACTGACTACTGAAGACCCTGCTTCTATCTTTTATACCCATCTAGTTCTGGATTAAAGGTGTGTGATCTGTTGCTCTTTTAGATTGATTCAATCTCGTGTATCCCTGGGTTGCCTTGAACTCAGGGAGATCCATCTACCTCTTAATCCTGAGTCCTAGAATTAAAAGTGCGCACCACCACCTCCTAGCTTCTGGCTGCAAGATTAAAGGTGTATGCCTGGCTTCTATGGCTAGTGGCTGATTTGCTTTCTGAATCTTCAGGCAAGTTTTAATAAATTGTAAATAATATCACTACAAATCTATGTCATATGTAGATTAGGTACTGTGCTATTTTGTTTGTTACTATTTTCAGTTGAGATATCACAAGTTCCAAATGATTGTAGATATCTATACCTTACATGACCTAACAGTGTCCTATATATTGCATTTGCTCAAAAATAGTGACAGAAAATGTATCACTATTAATTTTGTTGTTTTATTAAAAATGAATAGATTATTCTCATAAATATTACAATAATTTAAATAACTCACTAGTCATCATATCCATTGCTGTCAATAGATGCATATCACTCCATATAGTTTTAAGTGAAGTTAAAATTATATTATACCAATGGCATTTTAACCTAAAAGCTTGAAACCTTAACAACAGAATTGCAGGGATTTGTAGAGTATTTTTCAATTTATGAAATACAGAAGATAATCAGATATAGAAATTTTTCACAAGCTGAAATCATAAATCAGCTCCAGGCTGACTATTAAAGAACCACATTCACTGTTATCTGCAACATCTGTAATGCTACATGAACAGCATCAGCCTTGTTAGACAAATGAATAGGATTTCTGAAGGACTGAAACATGCATAACTCCCTTTGCAAATTTCATGTTGCTAGATACACAGCACTCAAAAACAGCCTTCCATGGCTGAGGAGATTATTTAGTGGCTAAAGCACTTGTTTGGGGTGCAGTATGAGGGCTTGAGTTTGAATGCCCAAAACCCACATAAAACTGGGTACAGTAGCATGTACCTGTAATGCCATTCACCCTATAGCAAGAAGAGAGGTGAAGAGCAGAGAATGACTTACATGAAATGGTGGGGCAACTATCCCTCAGTTCACAGCCAAAAAACCAAAGGCACTATCACAAACAAGGTGAAAGGTAAGGATCAGCCCTGAGACTGCTCTCTGACCTCTACACATGCACTGTGGTAAGTGTGCACCTGCAGTCACACAAATAAACATACACAAACATACACACACACACACACATCACATACACAAAATAGAAAATTCAGTCTCCCTTTCATTTTTTCCTCTTGTATTTCTTGAGTTTACCTGAGTTACGTTCATCAGGCTGTCATCATTGCTTGTTATAATCTACTTCAAAACTTTCAAGGGTAATATGTAGGTGTTTATGCCCCCAAATAATGTTTGTTATAAATAACTGGATTTGTGAGCTTGATTAAATAATTATATACCACAGCCACAAAATTTTATTAAGGGATATATTTAAAACACTAAATGCTGTACAAAGCGTGAGACATGTTGGTGCTATTAATATTACAATAAAAGTACTATATAAACTCATGAGATTTTGAAAAGCATTTTCAAAATTAAATAAAATGTAAAGAGATACTGGATGTTTAATTGCCTGGGATACTGTATAAACAATTTAATCAATGGAACTTGTCTTTGCTATCACAATTAAGTGTATATGTTGTGCCACAAAATGTAAGTACACATTTAATGAAATCAAATGTATAATATAATATGAAGTAGTTTTGATACATACCTAATAAACACTTGAAAAATTAACTACAATTCTACAATATGACCAAATCCCTTGCCTTTCCAAGCATTGTATACTTAATATATGATTGTTTTGTTACAACACAGTTCTTTGATAATATTTTTGAAGATCTCACAGTAAAGTTATTCAAGAAAAGAATACATTTAATTTCCTTTTAATATTAACTTTTGTGTCCAATTTAGTATTAAGCTGAAATTTTCCAATTTATCCAAAATGCAAATTCATTAGAAGCAAAGGTCATTCTTCTCATTTAGTAAGTGAAGATACTATGGGTGGCAGAGATAATTCAGTTATTAAAAGCATATCCTGCTTCTGTAGAGGAGTTAAGTTTATTTCCCAGCACCCACATTGGACACCACATAGCTGCATATTAGCTCCAGGTCCAGAGCATCTGAAGTTCTGGAGACTTTTAGGAAACTGGAAAGGATGTGAGAAGATGGGATAGGGAAGGCTGAATAATAGTGTTGCCAAAATGGGCATGATGAAAATATGTTGCATGCATGTATGAAAATCTGATAAGTAAACCTATCATTCTGTATAAGTAGTATACACTAAGAAAATGTAATATGTAGTAACAATTTTTACATAATTCTATCATATTCAATTTTATGCTACATCCTATGGAAATAACACTAAGAATAAATGGGGTAGAAACAGTGCTCTTGGTTATGCAATGAATGGAAATCTTATGAGTTATTTTTTAAGGAATTAAATATCCAGAAATTTTATGACAGACCACCATAAGGATTAAGAACTTTGCATTTACCCAAAATACTCTACTAAAAATGCTACTGTTTTATTTTTTTAGTTTATAGTGAGAAGACATTTTTTGCATATGAAATTCCTGAAATTAAAATGTTAAATACTATCTTCCCCAAAACATATATGTTAATTATAGCATTGGCTGTTAGTTTAAATTAAATGTAACAAATAAGCAATTTACATTTATATACAGTTTTGTGTTTAAAGTACCAATTAGTCAGCCATAAACAAATTGTTGTAGCCATAAATTAATAGCCACACATTCTTCAGGAAATACAATACATCCATAAGAATGTAATTAAATCTTTATTGCTCTTGTAACTTTAAATTAAATTAATTAGAAGGCAAGTGAACCTCATTAAACATCCTTCTCACAATTAATTCATGTTTTATTAACATGCAATACTAACTTGAATATACTTAAATGAAAGAGTAGTCCTTTGGGGCACATGACAAATATATGGTATTAAAATGGTTTGGGAACTTAGGAAGAAACTCTGTATTTCTCCAGTGTTTAGACAGTATTTTAAGAAGAAATTCAGTTATTGCATTATGTATTCATTTATATGTCATGGAAATTGACAGCTCTTGGGTGAATACCAATGGTGTGGTAAGAAATCAAATGAATTCTTTCATTATTGATGAAATCAAAATAATCTGAGAAGAAAGGATGAATACATTTTCCGAACAGAAGAGTTTTCTTCTCCAATATCATCATTTTTGTCATGTAGTGTTATCTTCAAATGGTTCAGATTGCAGATAGTTAATTGGATGGGATATGTATATACATACGTATATATAAATATATATGCATATATATAATACATATGTGTGTGTGTCTGTATATGTGTGTAATGTAGTCCAGGAAAAGATTAGATGATTACTAAGGGAATATGAGATTCATTTGTCCTTTCAAATGACCAAGAAAAAGTCCCCCAAACAAGCACACTCAAGAACAGTAAACAAAACTCTATATCACCTCCAGCTAACAACACAATTTTTAGAATGATGTTCCTTCAGTTCCATGCAGAAACACATACATTCTGACACCTTTCACAATACCCAACTAAACTAAATGGATTCTTAACCCATGCAAATGTCCTGCACATTTCAATGTGCAATACACATTTTAATAGTTACAAGCTATGCTACATTTAAAACTATAAAACTAACAGTATATATGTATATATATAGTTAGACATATCATGTGTGAATATTTTCCCCAATCTATGGGTTGCTTTTTCATTTAATTAACCACTCTATTTGCTATAAAGAACATAAATCCTCTCAAGTGCTAGAATTATGTACTACCACTCCTGGATTAAGATTAAGGTACATTATAAGAATAAAAAAACATAAATAAGCTTTTTTTTGGTTTTTACGAGACAGGGTTTCTCTGAATTGTTTTGGAGGCTGTTGGTCCAGCCCGGCCTCGAACTCACAGAGATCTGCCTGCCTCTGCCTCCCGAGTGCTGGGATTAAAGGCATGTGTCACCACTGCCCGGCCATAAATAAGCTTTTTAAATGGGCAAAATATCTGGAATTTTCCAGGTTTTCAGAAAAATATGTTTATTCCAAAGTATACATATGAATGATCAATAGGTTCAGTGTCACTGATAATCAGGTTAGAATCACAAGCTGTGTAAATAAAAATACAAGATGTTACTTCATACCTAGTACAATTATCTTAAAATGATAAAAATTGGCAAAATGGATGGAGAAAAGTAAGCATTTGTATACTGTTGGTGGGAATGTGATTAATGAGGGCATTATTTAGAAAACTATGTACTCTATGAAATACTAAATAGAAGTACAACCCAGAAATCCCTATTATGAGTATACAAAAATGCTAATGGAGTCAGTTCTGTCTGGAGATCACATACTTCCAACATGTAATGGCATAGGACAAACATAACCACTCCAAAATGTAGGGAAGGAAGCATAACAAGGAAATACTTGATCAAATTAAGACCTAAAACCATCTGGAAAAACTCCCAACTGCATCTCCATGTCTGATGTCAAAATGCTCCTCAGACCTCCAACTCCATGCAGTTCTATTGACTGCAACACACTTCTTTATCTGGAGCTGGTTCCACTTCCTGTTACCAGCTTTCCTCGGCAGGTATCCCATGACCCTGTTATCTCCAAAGTCTTGGGGTCTCCAAGGCAATTCAGACTTTACTTTCACAGCTTCACACAATGACTTCTCTAGGCCTCCATTCAGGGGCACCCCTAATACAAGCCTAGCTTCAGCACCTTTGTTTAGTCATGGAAGAAGGTTCCATAATGCCTTACTTTCCATCCCTTACTCTAAATTCAGAACCATGTAGCTGAAGTTGCCAAGTTCTGCTGCTTGCTCCAATTGGAACATGGACCCCTCATTCAATTATATCTTTACCAGCTTTCTGTTTTTCTTCACTGCCTAAGCTTGGCTATTCTGAATCTTGATCTAGACTAGGCAGACCTCAAACTCAGAGATAGGCCAGCCTCTGTGATCCCAGTGCTAGAATTAAAGGCATGCACCACCACACCCACATCTAAACTTTTCTTTAATTTCTTTTCTCTAGTTGGAAACTTACCTGCGACCCTTGCCCTGGGGTCACCACTCTTTTTTTTAATGTTTATTTCCTTGAACACAGGACTTCGCTCCATTCTACTTCCTAGTGCTCCTTTTCTTCTCAAGTTTACATTTTGTAATTTACCTGCTCAGCTTGCTCCTTTTCATTCTAGATCTTCATTAGAGTTACCACTAGTAACCACACAACGGAGTCTATACTAGGCTGTTATGAGATTTCTTCTGCCAAAGGAATTAATCCAAAACTCTTTACTTTTGCCTCAGGCAGACTCTTCAGACAAGGGCAAAAGTCAGTCACTTTCTTCACCAAAATATCACCAGAATAATCTCTAAACAACATATTAAAATTCTTCATCTCTGAAGTATATTGACCCAGGCACCCACAGTTCAAATTGCACTCAGCAACACCACACCATCTCCAACAGGGCTACCACTCCCATTAGTGCCACTCCCTTCGGGGCTATTTTCTTTCAAACCACCACAAATAGTGCCCAAATAATATTAAGACTATAGGTATCCCTTGAATATGCTTTCTTTAGTTTGAGTATGTACCCACATATTAGCAATTTTCTTATTGTTGGGACCAAATACCTGACAAGGAGTGCAAGTAGAAACATTGTTTTGACTCATTTCCTGAGTTCAGTCTCTCGTGGTGGGGAAATTATGGAAGCAGAATCTTGTTCTTTCTATTAATCCTCTCTGAAATGCTCACACAGACAGATCTAAAGGTGTAGTACCTTAATTTCTTAAGTGTTTTTTACTCTAATCAATGTAAAATGAAGTTTGGCCATCAAAATCAACTGGAGGAACTTCTGTCTATATTGTTGCTACATTGTAGCATAAAAAGGAAAAGACACAGAGACAGATACTGGGGTTCAAGCTTCAAGATGAAGATCAGAAAAGCAAAGCAGCCAGTCACTAGCTCTTCCTCTACCTCAGCTCAGACCAATGGGGATATCCTCAAACTGTTCCCAACTTCACTGCTACTCAGATTCATGCAGACTGCTATGCTTTCCGCAATGTGGCTAAAGACTAACTCTCAGACTTAATGCCTCTAACTTTTATACCCCTGAAATCTTGAGATTAAAGGTATGAACTCTGATTCACTCTCCAGTAGCCCAGGGTGGTCTTGGTCTCAGATATCAGTCTACCTCTTAATCCTGAGTCCTGGGATTAAAGGTGTATATCACCATTGCCTGATCTCTATGGCTTGAGACTGGCAATCTTTAGTAAATCAGAAATAATATATCACCATGTTTCATTTTTAAATTTTTGTGAAATGTCCTTACTGTTTTCCATAATGCTTGTACTAATTTACATTTCTCCCAAAAGGGTATAAGGGTTCCCTTTTATTCAAATTGTGTTATCTTTTTGTATATATAATAGCTGTTCTTTATGGGATAAGATAACAGTTCACTTTGGTTTTCAGTTAACAATCCTTAATAATTGATGATGTTAGCCATCTTCTCATTTAAGCATAATATACTTCTTTATTTTCATATGAAAAGTAGTATGCTGCATACTTTTTAAATTTTTGAGTTTAGTTTGTGCAGCTAATTTTGTTAGTTCCTTTCCTGTTGAGTGTTTTTTCTAGTATTTTCTCTCATCTAGTATATCGTCATTGCATTCTGTTGACTGTATTCTTGAATGTGTTGGAACATTTATTTTGATGTAGTCTTTCATCTCATTTTTTATTATTTTCTTTCCTGGAGCTGAGAGATCTCCAAAAACTCATATCCAATTCAATTTCCAGAGATTTTTCTCTTTGTTTAGTTGTAATAGTTTTAGAGTGACTAGACTTACATGTTGAAACTTTGATCAACATTGAGTTGAATTTTTGGATCCATGTCACAGAAGAGTCTGTTTTCATAAGACTGACATTTCACTCCTTTGTTTCAAGTGATTTGGATACGGCTAATTATTGTATTATTTCTGCTTCTTGCTAAATGATTCTGTGTTGATGCCAATGGCAGGTTGTATTGAGTATCTTAACTTCAGAGTACATTTTGAAGCCTGACATTGAAATACTTCTGGTTTTATACTATTTGCTCAAGTATCTTTGTTTCTTTGTGGTTGTTATAGTTCAATCTAAATTTTATGATTGCTTTCTCTATTTCCTCAAAGAATGTCATTGGTATTTTGATAGATATTGCATTGAACCTATAGGTTGCTTTAACTATTTTAAAAAGTAACAATTCTAAGGCTGCAGAGATGACTCAGTGGTTAAGAGTCTATACTTCTCTTACATAAGATCTGAGTTCAGTTGCCAGCAATTTATGTCTACGGACTCACTAATGTAACTATTGTAAATGAGGTTGCTTTATGCTTTTTATTTCATATACTTCACTCCTGCGGTATGGAAAGATTACTAATGCACTGTGGCAATACAATATTTTGAAAACATACCTTAAATTCTAAGACACCAGAAATTTGCTCAACCTCAAAGCCAGAGTCAGTAATATACCTTGATGTCTCCTAAGATTGGGGAGGTTGGGGGGAGGACACAGGAGGAGGGGAGGGAAATGGAGAGGGACCTGGAACTTACTTGTGAAGCAACTTTGTTTCTTATCTATATTTAAATTTAAAAATAAATAATAAAAAAAGAAACTAAAAAAAAATAAAACCTTGGAAATTTGCTTTATATGTAGTTTTGCTCTTTTGGAAGAGAATTTTTACCTTAAAAACATCTTTAAATCATAAAAAAGAATACTGTTATCATATGGTACTATCCTACTATGTATTTGTCTGTTTTTTTAAACCTGATTTCAAGAGAACAATGTAATAGTTGGTGTTATTTGCATTGGATCATCCATGTAATCAGTTTTCACAATAGATGTAACCTTATATTATCATTTGGTGAAAATGGAAAATACAGAGTTTGAAAGTAATCTTCCAAGAATACATGTTGAACACATTAGATATATATATATTGATTGATACAGGGACAGAGTCACATGACAGTCTTCAGGAAAATATAGATTCATACTCATACACTTAATAGACAGAGGACAAAAATAGCAAGAAGAAATTTCAAATCTGGATTTTCTCTTAGTTAAATGATTCAAGGGGGAAAAGTGTTTTTCTGTTTTTCCTTAATGTGACACAAGTACATTATTGGTGGTTCTGAATTAATCATTTATGTGTTAAATCTACTCAAGGCATATCCATTTTTTGGGGAGATATATTATTTTTTTAAAACGATCTTATTTTACACATCAATCCCAGTTCCCTCTCTGTCCCATCCTCCTGCTCCCCCAAATTCTCACAACCCCACCACCATTTTATATACTGAAAAATTTAAATTCATATTTATTTCTAAATGATTTTGATGAAATGTTCACATAATATATATGATCATATTGTCATGATAGTATAATTTAGTATTAGTGTGTGTATACAACAAGCACAATGTTTTGAATTCTATTATGAGCTCTGCAAAATAACAATAAGGGTGATTAATAATTATAGTACTAAAATAAGATCATATCTCTGGAAATGGTGACAATTTTATTGCTTCCTTTTAAATATGAATGTGTTTAATTTCTTTTTTTGACAGATAATTTCATCTAAACCTTTGAGAACTATATTAAATAAAGTGGTACATGGTAGTGCTGTTTTGTCCTAAATCAAATGCCTTTTAGTATATTGAAATGTTTGCTATCTATGCTTAATTTGTCTGGGATAATTTTCCTGCGCATTGAATTTTATCAAGTGCTACAATTCAAATGGTTCTGTTAATTTTGTCCTTCTTTCTGCTGATATGTATTACATTTTTGTGTAAATATATTAAATAATTTGTATTATCCCTGTGATTGTGTGCTCTTGGTCATGACAATTAAACTTTTGGATGTGCCTGGATTTAGTTTCTAGGATTTTCTTGGAGAGTTTTGCATTTATTTTCATTGAGGATACTGAGTAGGAGTTTTCTTATTCAATTCAGTCTCTGGGCATGTGAAGAATTGCCTAATATTGGGTTTCAATGTTTTGGATCTAGCATTTGTTTTCAATTTTAAGGCTTAAAATAATTCTTCCTGCACCAAATGGGAGGTATTTAATCCCAAGACTAGTGGTTTAGAGTGGATAACTGATTGATGTGTACATCTCATTCTTTCCTAAATTTCTCCAGGATGTCCTTTTGTCTTGTTATTCTACAAGCAGGCACTATGATCTTATTTGATTTCCTTAGTTCTTGTGATGGTAATTTAGTATATGAGTAGTTGTACAACTTGCTATGTCTAGGGAATATTGATTACAGCATGATTTTACACAGACACTATCTTATGTCTCAAATTTTATACATTGGACAGTACACATGGATATGCTATGTTTCCAGAGTCATTAAAAAAGATTATCTTTGCCTCACTGTGTCATATGAACACCTTTAATAATGTTCTAAAAATGGAATAGTTAGCTGTATGTATACATATGAATTGATTTTGGATTTTTAAATTTTCTTCCATTACTCTATCTCATCAATCTTTGTGAACTGAAAGACATTAAATAGCAACATTATTCACAGAACCAGAAGAAATAATTATCTCTAAATTTGAATGGCCTTAAAGTACTTCAAGTAGTCAAACAAAATGAGCAAAAACAGAAAATGTAGATTTATCATTATTTCCTGATTTTGAATTACACTGTAAAATAGTGTTACATTGGCATACTATTATATTTTACCATTCATAAAATCAGCTCTAAATGGATCAGAAACCTTACCATAAAATCTGAAACTCTGATCAAAATACATTGTTTAAATGTATGAAATATTTAAAGTATAAATTAAAACTATTACCCCAAAACTTCTATAAAACAAGGGTAATGCATGCACAACATGATATGCATATAGTTAAGGACATTACAAATACAACTTCCTTCAATTGGGAAACAAGTTAAGGCCAACTATGGGCAAATGGGAGTGATGAAACTGAAAAAAAATAAATACATTTTTGTAGAGTAAAGGAAATGGTCTGTTGAACAAAGAAACACCCTACAGAATGGAGTAAAATATTTAACACCCATATGTCTAACAAAGATGAATACCTAGAATACACAAAAATTCTAAAAACAAAACATCAAGCAAACAAAAAACCCAACCAAACTTGGGCTACAGATCTAAATAGAGAGACTTTAAAAGAATAAACACAAATGTCTAATAAATATTTTAAATATGTTTGACATAATTTATCTATCAGAAAAAGTAAGATTAAACCTACTTTGAAATTCATTCTTGCCCTAGCCAGAATGGCTATCATCAAATAGTAAAATGAAAACAAATGCTGGCATGAATGTAGGAAAATATCAAATTTTGTTCGTAGTTAATGAGAATGTGAACAGGTATAGCTGCTATGGGAATCAGTGTTAGAGTTTCCTCAAAGTCTAGAAATAGAAATAGAACTATCATGGGGACCAGCTGCATCACTCTTAGGCATATAATCAAAGGACATATCCTACAACAGAGATACTTACTCATCTATGTTCACTGATCATCTATTTACAATGGCTGCTAAATTAAATCAATATAGATAACCATCAATGTATAAATGAATAACAAAAATGTAGTACATGGCATTTCATTCAGTTTTAAATAAAAATGAAATTAGTAGGTAAATGAATGTATCTAGAAATAAGCTATACTGAATGATATATCCAAGACCCAGAAAGAGAAACGACACATATTCTCTCTCATATGTGAATCATAGCTTATAAACTTTAGATCTGTGTGTTTAAGTTACAGATTTAGAGTACTTATAGCATCCAGAAAACTAGAAAGGGTCATTGTAGAAGGTTGTTTTAAGAAATGGTGGTTCATAGATCAAAGGTAATGTAAAAGTTGAATGGAAAAAATTGGGGGTATAATTTTATACCAGGAAGGAGGGTGGAAAATGAGGAAGATGGGGAGCAGGAGAGGAGGGTTAACTAAAGTGAAAGGTGTATGAAAAATCCACATGTAAACCCACTATTCAGTAAGCCAATTAAAAAGTGTAAATGTTTTAAAATAAGAGTTAGAATGGATATATCCTCCTTTTCTTGATAATGCTATTCCTTAAATCCATGGATTTTTAAACAAAAATCCAGTGCCAGGTGCATGATACCTTCTATGTTCTTAAGTATTCTTTAGTGGAAAAGTGATCAGTGTTATTTAATAAGTACAAAACTTCTGTCTATAAAAATGGTGTCTGGCACTGAACTGAACTCCTTCCTGGAACCCAGTTGCAGAGAGAGAGGAGTGATGAGCAAAAGGGTTAAGACTTGGTGGGTGAAACTCACAGAAACAGTTGACCTGAACAAGGGGGAGTTCATGGACCCCAGACTGATAGTTGAGAGACCAACATGGGACTGATCCAGACCCAGGAACATGGATGTCTATGAGGAGGGCTCGGCATTCTTTGGGGCCTGGGGCAATAGATCAGCATTTATCCCTGGCATCCAGATGGACTTTGGGAGCCGATTCCATGTGGAGGGATGGTGTCTCAGCCTGGACACATGGGGGAGGGCCTAGGCCCTGCCCCGGATTGTAAAGGGAAGGCTTTTGTGCCGTTTATCGTTGCAGCATCACCAGATGATATGACAGACTTTGGAGATCCCCCATGAAGGGTCTCACCCTCCTTGGAGAGTGGAGTGGGGATTGGGTGGGGACTTGAGGGAGGATTGCAGGGGACAGGAGAGGAGGGGAGGGAGAGGGAGCTGGGATTAACATGTGAAGCAAGCTTATTTCTAATTTAAATTTAAAAATGGTGTCTGGCTTTTCTTTCCAAGGCATATTTATTCTTTCGTCATTTTAAGAAATTAAATCAAAACAACCCACCCTGTTTTAGTGGGTAGAATGTCTTTTCTCTGCTTAACTAGTTAATGGAAAAATTATCATTTGACTTATTCTAACCATTTATTTATTTATTCTCACATATTGAGATACTGGCATTATCAAATGTTAATTCTAGAGAAAAGAAAGGAAGAAGGAAAGAAGGGAGGGAAGGGAGGGAAAGAAGATAAAAGAGAGGATGAATGGAAGGAAAGAGAGAAGCAAAGAAACAGAAAGAAGGAAGGAAAGAAGCTATCAGGAGCTTGTGAATAACTGAATACATTCTTTGCTGAAGGAGACTCCATTCTAATATCCCTAACACAAGTCCATTTTGTCTGCTTTAATGCATTCATTGGCTAGAGACTTACTACCTCAAAAAGTAACAGTTGTTGTACATCATTGATAGAGCAAAAGTAACAGTTGTTGTACATCATTGATAGAGCACTCTCTTAATTTGTGTAAAATCAGCCTACTTATAACTTTCATATGTGGATTTAATGACTGTTTTCTACAACAAAGTTCATGAGACAAGACTGTAGAGTCATGACATGCTTTTGGGAAAATGTACAAGGAAGTCATCCAGTTAAAAACATTTAGAATATGTGCTTTGTTGATTCAAACATTTACTGTATTAAACCCTTAGAGCCCATGATTAAACATATAAGTTCAATTTTATTTAACTAAACACTTTTCAAGTGGATTTTTTATTATTGCACAAATTCATATTAACTTTTTGGAACTGTAGTTATTTAGGACACACTTTGGGAAACTAACCAGAAATTATCATTTTCAAATATTGTCTTATCATATTCATGGCATAATTATATTTATATTTTTCATTTATGTACTAGAATAAACACAGTCAACTTTTCTGTCCATGAAATAATTTTAAAGTGAGGATAAGTATATTTTACCCAGATCTTCCATCATCCTTTATTACAGAATTAAAACATATTTTTGAAATATCTACTAATAATTTATTGATATATATGTAGCTATATAGATATAAAGACATATAGAAGTATATACTAAAGCAATTCTATAATTTAAACAATAGATCATCTACCTTCAGTTTAAAAGAAAATTCATAATTGCTTTTGGACATATTATAAGTGAACTGTTTTGTAATCATGAGATTATTTTCTCTCTCTACTTTAATTCACTGGTAGGTGTATTTTAAAATTCCCATAGATTTGATAGCTTAGACAATATATTTATTCACTCAGAAAATATTTATTGAACATTTACTGTATGCCACATACTTGTCTGGGTCCTTAAATCATATCACTAACATAGTAGGTGCCCTTTTCCTTGAAACAGGAAGCAAATAATAAGAACTGGGTCATTAATAAAGTATTTTAGAAGTTTACAATGTCTGTGTGACATGAAAAAGAAAAAATACAACAAAAAATTATGAATACTGGTAGTGATAGGATACATAGATTCTTAAATATGTTGGTGATGATAGAAAATTCTTCAAAAACATAAAAATGGTAAAATAATTGTTGACAAAATCTATGAGGGTAAATATTCATGCAGAGACTGTAGCCAATGCAAAGTATCTGATATTTTATAAACAGTTACAACACCAGTGTAAATGAATTGGAACAAGGGATACTTATAGGAAACAAGGTTAAAATTGTAAGACTGGTAGAATACTGGGCAACCCATGGAACCCAGTGACAGAGAGAGAGGAGCGATGAGCAAATTGGCAAAGAATGGGCTGGCAAAACCAGCAGAGACAGCTGATCTGAACAGGGGGGGAGCTCTTGGACCCCAGACCGACAGCTGGGAGGCAAGCATGGGACTGATCCATACCCCCTGAGTGTGAGAGTCAGTGAGGAGGCCTGGGCAACCTATGGGGCCCTGGGCAACATATCAGTGTTTATCCCTGGCATACAAATGGACTTAGTGTGTCCATAACACAAAGAGGGATGCTCTCTCAGCCTGGACTCTTAGGGGAGTGCCTGGAGCCTGCCCTGAGTGAAATGAAAGACTCTGGGTATCTCCTATGTGGAAGGAAGTGGGGACAGGCTGGTAGGCTGGGGGAGATGGTGAGGGAGTGCAGGAGGATGGGAGGGAGAGAGAACTGGGATTGACATGTGAAGCAAGCTATTTAAAATTAAAGTAATAAAAAAGTTTTAAAATATGAATGGGCAACCATTCATACAGGACATTATAGTTTATGGTAAGGACATAGAGTTTCCTCTTTGTAAATTTGAAAAGCATAATAGGGTATGCATACTCTTCGGTCAATGACTGTGTAGAGTTATATGTTGGTAGTTAAATATCTAAGGGCATGTTGTATAATTTTATCTAGCTACATAATATTGAGAATATTCAGTACATG
Source organism: Mesocricetus auratus (assembly GCF_017639785.1). Lineage (NCBI taxonomy): Eukaryota > Metazoa > Chordata > Mammalia > Rodentia > Cricetidae > Mesocricetus > Mesocricetus auratus. Next base: position 55,279,794 of record NW_024429188.1, on the reverse strand, counting down.
GATTATTTGCAAATATAGACAAAGAGTGAGATAAAGAAGGAGAAGGAAACTTGAAAAAAGATATAAGGATGACTGTTGAAGTATATATAGAGGAAGTTTAGAAGACAAGGAGGAACTATTAAATGGAAGGATTCATTATCTGTAGTTCCTCTGTTACATTTTAAGTATAAATGTCTAGGGCAATCAAATGACAAAACATGTGCTTATTCAGTTCTTCCCTTAAATAATGAAAGTATTATCCATTTGTGATACTGAATGTGTCACATTCCCTAAGCCTTATCAAGTCTTAGTTTCTAGCTTATCTTTTATTTAAAATATGATGATCTATTGGGATATTATTTTTAGTGGAACGCAACAGCTAAATAAATTAAATTCTTATGGTAGGGATAAGTCCAAGCTTCCTTCAGTGATTAGTGATTCCCATGTATGTATAAAGCTCAGTCTCTGTGATGATATATTATTTGAAAGCAGAGTAAAATATTGACTTATACTCCATTAATTTATGATGAAATCCATACATCAAAGTAACACAAACAATGGGCTAGGGTGTAGCTCACTGCAGAGCACTCTACTTGCATACTCAAAACCTTGAAGAAAAGAAAATAACATGTAAGTAACAGATTTATGGGGGGGGGTTCTGGCCTTGGAACAGAAATGAAATGAAAAGCAGCCTTCAAGAAAGCCTAAGCTAAACCAAACTTACAGTATAAAAAATGGTTCCAACAGTGATCTTAATAAGGCAGTTTCACAAAACATACTGCTAAAAGAAAAACAAATTCAACAAGGTATATGCAGATAAAGAACTGAATCCAAAAGAAATGATCAGAAAGAATGAAAGAGAGAGGGGAACAAAGAAAGAAAAAGAAACGAAGGAAGGAAGGAAAGGAGGAAGGAAGGAAGGGAAAGGGAGGATCAACACTGGTCAACTGAGAAAAACTGATGTAAGGCTTGCCTTCTTATGGTTAAAAATGGGCTCCACTGAGCATACTTAATGCTATATTAAAGCATCTCTACCTTCCATCCCAGAACAAAATTACCTAAGTCCATATATTCTGACAAATAATTGGTTTTCTAATTACTTGTTTATCTATTCATTAAGTCAGCTTTCCTCCTCGCCAATGCTATAATGCTCCAATGAGCTATTGTGTAAAATTATTTCTTTTTAGAACATACTGTCATTCAGCCATCCATCTTTCCAAAATTAGTTTAAACTAATGAGATTTTAGTATAAATTCTACTTAATCTCTTCTCAAATAATGTAGCTCCTTACCTTCTGAGGACAGAAAAGAACATAAGTGTAAAATAGAATTGAAACTCTCCTTGGAAACTAAATTCATCTCACAGAATTTGCTAATGATATGAATAAAGATTATTGGTTATTAGATTCCCATCCTCCTTTAAAACATGTTTCCTATTATAGACAACTCTAAGAGAAGGCATCCTCTTATATATCACTCCTATGGCCAATTTTCTGCAAAGAAAGAGGTTTTTTTTCTAAAGATACTATAATTAAATATTGATAGTGTCACATTGTGAATGAAAAGCTCAAAGTCAGTAAGTGTGATTACCACGCTTAGACTCATGTCCCTTTACTCTTCTTTACAATTTATTTTAAGAGAGGTATAACTACACATCACTTATTTCTTTTATAAAACTGTTAATAAAGCAGCATTGGATTTGGTTAGATAACCCTAGGTTTCATTTCTATCTGAATAATTGCAGAGTTACTGAACTACCCCTGTATCTATCTATGAATCTTTATGTCTGTCTATCTGTCAATCTTTGTGACATTACTAACATGTTCAACATATTAGTCAAACTGAAGCCATGATTATGCCTAACTTATCTGATGTATCAGTTACCTGATTTATCTGTTAGAAATTTCACTTCAAAAGGAATTCAAAATGAGCTGTTGTTCTAGAGTAATGGAAAATCAAAAAGGAAGAATGGGGCCTAGTTATTCAAGATAGTATGTTTCTTCAAAATAAAAGACCTAAATTCAAAATGCTAGGAAATTCTAGGCACTTATCTGAGCTACAATTCTGAAACAAATCAGCTAATTTTTAGATAGGCTACTCACATTCCTCCAACTTTGATGAATAACGTTACATTGACTCAATGCCATTAACCCCCATACAGTCTCACATTGGCAATTTGAGTTAAGATAAACAGGGAATAGTTCAACATGTACAGCTATCATCCTTTTGATGGTGGGACAGGAATGATCATAACAAATACTGCTAACTCCAGCAAGCAGTTTCTGTTGACTTAAAATGCACAAATATATGTGGCAAAGTGAGGAGTACAGAAATAGAAACCTAAATGTAAACAACACTATAAAGTACCTAAGAAAATAGATCTTGATAACACCTCCACATGTTTATTCCAAGTATTTAAACAGTCCTACCACAAAGAAAATATAGACTGTTGATGGATTGCTGTCTTTTCTACATGAGCCATAATAGTTTGAGGATATATTCTATAGAGCAAAGACAGTGCTTTCATAGAATTAATTGTTGCTTCAGCTAGACCTTAAAGGGTGTAACAGCAAGTTATACAAACCACAATAAAATCAGAAGAGGAAACAATTACATATTGACATAAGAGTTCACATTTGAGATACACAGGTCATGTGTCTGCCATTATAACTACAATTGTACCTTCCCTATGCTTTGAAATTTTAACTCTGCTCAAAGCTAAGATTCTGCTTATAGGGTAGAGGAAAATGGACGTGCCAAAAGAGAAAGTGACGCTTAATTTAAAAATCATGTTTCTTAAGCAAGCAAAATCTTGGTTGTCTGAGTTCTAAAATAAGCATTTCAACAAGATAAAATTCGGTTAAATTTTTACACACAATGGGTTAAGCTCAATTTATTTGTAGGAGAAAAGAAACTCCAGTTTTTCCGTGTTTCCTTAAGTCATTTTTACCTTAAAGCCAGTCACTGCCAAGAACTCTGCATCTGACCTATCTCTACTTACTCACTTTCTAATTTGGCTTTTGGGCACTACAGCTCTCTATGTCCTAGATTGCAAAGTATTAAATTTTTCTGTCAACATCCACTCAAATTCACTCAATTAGGTATGTGTTGAGTTCTTACTAATGCTTACTAAACTGCTAAAATATTCAACAGATAATATACATTTGTTATTATTTTATTTATTATTTTTAAAGTGATAGTAATTCACTCCACATTGAACACAAATACATTCAACTATATTACCAACTAGATTATAATATCATTCTTTGTTTTCACACTCCTGCTTCTTTTATTTTGAATTTCTTTTTTAAATTTTTTTCTTGAAAACATGATAGATGCATACAATGCCTCCTAATAATATTGCCCCTTCCCTCCAGCTCTCCGTGGCTTCCCTCCCTAATATATCTCACTTCCAGCTTCAAGCCCTTCTTTTGTAGCATTGGCTTGTTGTACAGACAATTGAGTTCAATCAGTGCTGTTCATATGTGCATGGCTGTGGGATTATCTAAGAGGGTACTGGATTTCCTGTCCAGCATCTATCAGTGGCCATAGTTCCTAAGCTAGCCATGGTGGCGTCTCCATGGTGGGGTCTCTGGAAGCCTTCCCCACTCTGCTGGATTTTTTTAACTGGCTTGATCTAGTAAAAGTAGTCATACATCTGCACAGTTTCTAAATCTGCTCTTAACCTTCATTATTAACTCATAAGCCTCTATCCCTGTGTTCACAGCAAAATTATTATGGACTATTTCCCAAATAGGTTCTGCAATCAGAATTACTAATTTCTTTCCTGTTTTCTGTTTTTTAGACTTAAAAACTATTTATAAGGAATATTCCAAGATCACTTCTGTTTTTCTAAAGTGACATATGAAATTACATGTATGGATCATGTGTAAAATTATTGTGTAAGACTCTGTAAAAATGAAGAGAAGTTATACATTAAGTGGCTCAAAGACAAAATGATAAACATTGATAAAAGTAATGAATATGTTACTTGGCTAGATTTAGGTATTCTATAATAAACACACAAATATACATGAGTATATACATATAGATTATACACCCACATGCATTATGCTAGCTTTTTAAAAACTTGTCTGCATTCTTATGCACTGTCTGATCTGAGATAAGTTATATTTTCTTTCCATGGGTTTATTTTTCATCTATGCAATGGAAATGCCTTCATGTTGTAAACTTTCTATGTAGCCCAAGAACTATAGCATTTCCTTTATGCCACTATAATGATAAGCCTTATTAAAATGTTATGTTTTTAGTGAAGTTGAAAAAAACACAAACATCTGATCATAACCCAAGAAACAAACAAGCTTTTCTCAGCCTTTGGCTATAAACATTAACCTTATTTCATACTGTTTCCCTTTTATCCACCTACACAGTTGTCATTCTGAGTGCCTTTTGGTTACTCAAATTTGTAAGTTCTTTATCATATTGAAGTCTGTTCAAACCTCTACTTTTTCTCCTATCTATCATATATTTAGAGGAGAAAAATCAACAATCAACATTTTTCAAAATGCACATAAATTTTTAAATATGATTTTTCTATGACACAACTAGGAGGAAATTTTCCATATATAGAATAAAAAATAATTTCCTCACAATTTCTTATCACTTCAGTTTCTCATCACGGAATGATTTCATAGAAAATACACATGACTTTATAGTTATGCTTTGTGCCCATAAGGTGATGCAACAACTTACCTGAGATCATCAGGAAGCCACCTCCAACTTTGTAGCAACCAGCACTGGCAAAGGGCACCCCATACACCAGCAGAAATCCCCCTGACAGACTAGAAGCAGCACCTAATATAATGAAGATTGTCCAAAAGCCTCTGTACACTAGAGAGTAAGGGAAAAATACCAGTCAGAGCAATGTTTTCACCTAGCATTTCCTAGTTTTCTTTCCAAACACATCTTAGATGGCCTTTCTCACTAGATATCTTTCCTTACTAGTGTAGTTTATATTAGAGGCCCCTGTGGTGGATCATTATTTTGCCTATCTTACAAAAATTATATCATATTTGCCTTTCTGTATACAACAGCAATCAATGATTGTATTTTAGTATTGTCTACTGTCAACAGAGTTTCCTGGCCCAACATACATCTCAAAAAACATATGCTACAGTAAATCATACGCACCCACTACATTTTAGTTCTAGAACAATGAAAACATGATTATCCTAGATGTAGCATATTCCTAGATCTGAACTCTCTGGGCACAACCATGCAAGACTCATAATATAAAGCAAGACTTCAAACTCACTGATCAAAATCCATCATTTCTGATTCATCATTTAAACATACCTTGTATCTCCTTTCCTAGCACTCTGTGATGTCCTTTCTAACAACTCAATCTTGTGCTGAAATTTTACTTGTCTGTCACCTCTACTAAACTTTCTAATAGATTGAGTTCCTATACAAGAAGGATGTGTAAACACATGGAATTATCCCACAAATATTTCATGTAAATGAAGTCTGAAAGCAAAAACAAATGCATGTGATGCACCTTTATTTAGGATCAAGTTTTATAATTGTACATTCTCTGCTTCTCAATATAAGCCTATATGTACCATGGGGCAAGAACTCCTTTGGGCACTTCTAAAACTTATAGAGATGTGTACAAATGTATCATATTCTTCAATTTGGTGAAAGATTAAATATACTGCATCTTGCATCTAGAAGGAACAAATAGAAAATAAAATAAAAATGTGAATGATACCACAAAGAAAAGGGCTATAGAACCCAGAACTTCATCTATCTTAACCTTTCTGTGGGCTTCTATGTACACTCAAAGAGAAAAATACACCATTATGCAAATAAAGTAGACCTTTTAATTGAATATTTTGTTTCAATGGGGTCCGTATCTTTCAGGAAATAACAAAACATGAAGCTAATTTTCTCCAGAATATCATTCAGTGAATTAGCTATTTAAAAGGTATAATTTGATTGTAGAAATTTCTAAAAATACATAATATATTCTTATTAGTTCTTTGAGAATGTCTTTTAATGTGATTAGATCATATGCATCCTGCATTCTTCTCCCAACTCTTAATTATGTGTCTTAATTATCTGTTTGGGACAGGTGGTATGTACACATTAGTTAGGTGCCAGGATAGGCTGAGGTCATGGACATCTAATCACCCTGTAATGGAAGATATAGTGTAGTGTGAGTTTCCCAATGTGGGTACTGGGAACTAAACTCAGGTACTCAGCAAGAACAGTGTGTACGTTTTTATTAAACACATTTATTCAGCATTATGATTAAACTATTATGTTAGGGAATCAACAATAAGGATGGAAGAAAGTCTGCATTAAAACCTTCTGTTGGAATACTTTCTACTTTCCACAGAATAGAAATGAAAATAACCTGTAACACAAACAGGAAATACAGCTCTCAATGGCATAACTGGATGCTGGCATGTAGAAGACTGCAGAAAGATCCATGTCTATCTCCATGCACAAAACACAAATCCAAATGGATCAAAGACCTCAACATAAATCTAGGCACACTGAACCTCTTAGAAGAGAAGGTGGGAGGTACTCTTGAACGAATTGGTACAGGAGACTTCTTCTTCAACATAGCACCAGTAGCACAGACACTGAGATAAAAAATTAATAAATGGAACCTCCTGAAACTGAGAAGCTTCTGTAAGGCAAAGGACACAGTCAACAAGACAAAAAGGCAGCCCACAGAATGGAAAAAGATCTTCACCAATCCCACATCTGACAGAGGGCTTATCTCCAACATTTACAAAGAACTGAAGAAACAAGTCTCCAAAACACCAAAGGATCCAATTAAAACGTGGGCTAAAGAACTAAATAGAGAATTCTCAATAAAGGAGTCTAAAATGGCTGAGAGACCCTTAAGAAAGTACTCAACATCCTAAGCCATTAGGAAAATGCAAACCAAAACAACTCTGAGATACCATCTCACTGCTGTCAGAATGACTAAAATCAAAATCAATGACAGTTTATGTTGGAGAGGATGTGGAGAAAGGGGAACACTCCTCCGCTGCTGGTTGGGAGTGCCACCTCATACAGCCACTTTGGAAATCAATATGGAGATTCCTCGGGAAAATGGGAATCAATCTACCATAAGATTGAGCAATTCCACTCTTAAGCATATAGCCAAAAGATGCACATTCATACAACAAGGACATCGGTTCCACTATGTTCATAGCAGCATTATTTGTAATAGCCAGAACATAGAAGCAACCTAGATGTACTTCAACTGAAGAATGGATAGAGAAAATGTGGTACACCTATCACAATGGAGTACTACTCAGTGGAAAAAAAAACAATGGAATCTTGAAACTTGCAAGCAAATGGATAGCACTAGAAGAAACCATCCTGAGTGCGGTAACCCAGTCACAAAAAGATAAACATGATTTGTACTCACTCATATATGGATTTTAGACATGAAGCAGGGGAGTGCCAGCCTACAGTCCCACCACCAGAGTCTGGGAAACAAGGAGCACTCTAAGAGAGATATGAACAGTATGTACTTTTAACCAAAGCCATCCCCTCAGCCCCTTTTTCTGAAACCTATACAGTTTTCAAATACTATCATTTCATCTTACAAGTACTAGTAACTGACATATGGATAGATAGATAGGTAGATAGATAAATAGATAGATAGATAGATAGATAGATAGATAGAAACATAGTGGCAGAGACACACACACACAGAGAGGAGAGAGAGAGAGAGAGACTAAGAGTGAGAGTATATCAGGTAATAGGAATTGTATGTGGTGATGTAGAATAATCACTTCACCTTAATGAATTGTGGACAAAACATGATACTAGATTTCCCTGTATAATCCAGTTAAGAGGAATCGGTACATGAAACAATCATGGCCTGTAAAATGGCACAGCAGGCAAAAGCATCTGTTACCAAATCTAAAGACATGAGTCTACATCATGGAAGGAGAACAGATTCCTACAAATTGTCCTCTGACCTCCACATGTGTGCTGTGGCACATGTCACCACAAATAAATAAATAAATAAATAAATAAATAAATAAATAAATAAATAAATGCATGTAAATCTACATCATGGAAGGAGAACAGATTCCTACAAATTGTCCTCTGACCTCCACATGTGTGCTGTGGCACATGTCACCACAAATAAATAAATAAATAAATAAATGCATGTAAATCTTTTAAAAGAACAAACTATTCTACAAAATAAAGAAGACTCCCCTTACCCCAGCTATCACAAATACAGTGAAAGAACAGCTGATAAATATCCCTAAAGATGGGAATTATACAAAAGGGAGTAAGCCTGATCTCTGTCTTCTAACCTATGATTCCCTCTTCCCCCTATCCTACCCCCCAGTCAACCTTCCTGTTCCTCCATGACCTACTCTCTCTTCCTCTTCTCCCCCTTTCTACCATTGTGACCTCTAGTGATCTAAAGGGATGACACCAATTGGCAAGCTAAGCAATAGTGTAGAGACCACCCCGAGTGCCCATTCCTGATAATGAACTTGATGTCTATAAGCATCCTGGAGCCTTCATCCAGTGACTGATGGAAGCAGAGGCAAACACCCACAATTAAACACTGAACTGAACCCAAGGAACCCAGCGACAGAGAGAGCGATGAGCAAATTGGCAAAGAATGGGCTGGCAAAACCAGCACAGACAGCTGAACCGAACAGGGGAGAGCTCTTGGACCCCAGACTGACAGCTGGGAGGCCAGCATGGGACCGATCCAGACCCCCTGAATGTGAGAGTCAGTGAGGAGGCCTGGGCAACCTATGGGGTCCTGAGCAGTGGATCAGTGTTTATCCCTCGAATACTAACAGACATCGTGTGTCCATAACACAAAGAGGGATGCTCTCTCAGCCCGGACTCTTGGGGGAGTGCCTGGATCCTACCCTGAGTGAAATGACAGACTCTAGATATCCCCTATTTGGAAGGAATTGGCAATAGGGTGGGAGGATGGGGGTCATGGTGGGGGGTGCGGGAGGAGAGGAGGGAGAGGGAACTAGGGTTGACATGTAAAACAAGCTATTTAAAATTAAAATAATAAATATAATTAATTTATTATAAATTAATTATAAATCATATAATTTGATTTATTCATGTTTTCCTTTATTGGAGAATTCTTTTTTCTTCTCTTTTCTCCCTATATATCCATGTTGTTTTTCTCTCTACTATACTTTTGGTCATACTTTCAGTTTTTTAACATCATGTTTTGAATTTTTTTTCACCTTAAAAATATAAAGATATATTTTGTTAAGCAAAGTTGTCCATAAAATATGAAAAATGAATTAAAAGTTACTGGCATAAAATATGCTTTTAGTAAAAAAGAAACTTCAAGGAACAAGTAAACATTTTAAATTGAAGAGTATTTTAGATTTATGGTTGTTTGGTGACCAGACCACAGTCTATAGCTCCTGCTTAGCTTATGCAGTGTTGCCTTTCTCCACCGGGGTGCTGAACAGGCCCTGGATATAGTCTCTGGGTAACCCTTCTATCAAATTCCTCCTGGAACATCTATGACAGGTTTTCTGGTAGTAGTAGCCTACTGTCTGCAGCTGTGGTAGTGGTTGAATTGGTTCCACTTGAAGCATGAAATCCAGTCTCAAGATAGAAGAAGTCCATGTGTCTGATGACAAAAGAGGTTTGTTGGGCCCTTGATCGAGTCAATTTAGAGACTGAAGAAGTAGCCACAGGAGTGATGTGATACTCATTTTATAAGGTTCAATGCCTTTAATTCTTTGAGAATTTCATGTCATGTATTATGAACATATTTTATCCCCCAACGTTCCAGATCCCCTGACCTCTCTATCTACCCAATTTCATATTTTCTTACCTTCCTTCCTCTCTCTCTCTCCCTCCTTCCCTTTCTCAATCCTTTATTTCCTTCCTTCCTTCCATCATTCATTTGTAATTCTGGTTTGTGTTTTATAAGCCTCTTAGGTGTGGTTCTTGCTCTGGAGTGTTTGTTATTACAACACAAATCAAATTATTCCTATTTGCAGATGACATGATATTATGCATAAGAAGTCCGAGAAAATTTCCAGAAACAACCATTTCAACAGTCAGGATACAAATACAACTTGTAGAAATCAGTAGCTTTTCTCCTCACCACTAGCAAACACTCTGAGAAAGACATCATAAACACACACCCATCTTCTCTATTTTAAATAACCCTTCTGTTGTTGGAGGTTTCTTGTCTCACCTGCCAGTTCCCACATAACCACTCAGAGGTTTAATATTAACTATAATTGGCCAATGACTCAGGCATATCACTGACTAGCACTCAGATTTAAATGAACCCATTTCTATCAGTTTCTATTTTACCACAAGGCTCATGGTTTGTTACCTCACATCTAGCTTCTCCAGTGGCTACATGGTGTCTCTCCAACTCTCCATTTTTTACTCTCAGTGTCTTACATTTGGATTTCCCTCCAAATGCTTTGTCAGGGCTTTGCTTACTCTTTAAACTTCCATGTTATTTGTGTAAATATTACATTTTCAATTTTTGTGTTTTTATGGGATTTCTAGTGTGTGTATATCTGTGTGTTTCTCCATTTGTTTTCTGAGCTTTTTCCTTGTCTCTTTTTCTCTGTTTCTTCATTTGCTTTGTCCTATTCTCTTATTTTGTTTTATTTTATCTAATTTTATTTTCTTAGCATTATACATTTAGATGCCTGTTTGTATCCTAATGAGAGAGAGAAAGAAAGTGTATGAATTCAAGTCCATGAGGAAGTTGCTGAGGATCTGTGAGGAGGGGAAATCAAAATCAGAATATATTGTATCATATTATATTTTCATTTTTAAAGAAGAGTAGATTACTCCCAAACTTAGACATAGAAATACATTTCTCAGTATTATATTTTGTATTCATTTAAAGCAATGGTCTACTTTTAATGTTCTAGATTTAATAAAGTATAAACTATCAGTAAGTGTTTTTTTTACATTTTCCTGTATTCTCAGGTAACAACAAAGCAATTGATTCAAAGCACAGCAGTAAGAAAGTGTAGTCTCAGGACAGGCACAGTGAGAATCCATTCCTAATGTTATAATTGCAGAAAAGTTGGAGAGAAGTGATTAATAAACCTTAACATGGCAACTTTCTTGTCAGCCTGTACTCTTTCTGCCCTACACTTTTGAACTCTGTTTTTTTTTTTTGGCAATGATCAGTGATATTTAATGCCACACTTAAATATTTCATAATTTACATAATAAAATTAATTTCTAAATTATGACCAATAATTTCGTGTCAGACTATTAGATTTCTGTACCACACAAGCTTTCATCATATATTAGCACATTATTCAAATACAACTCAAAATTTAATATCACCTGTTGTTTGACAATGCTTCCCATACAACTTAATATCTGAATAAGCCTTATTAGTTGAATCAGTGTTCCAGAGTCAGTTAAAAATCAAAAGACCCAAATGAAGAACTTGATATTAGGAAAGACTATCAAATACCAAAGATCCCAAACTCTCCATTAAAACATTATAGACATAGTCACTCAAAATTCAAGAAAATTACTTTGGCCATATAGTCACTAGCGATACGTGATTTTCAAAGTATGCTCAGGGCCTAAAAAATATCTGTTTGGGGTTAAGAGCAGGCCAATTGAAAGAAAACCTGTGATCCAAAACATCTAATTTCAGAAATATACACTTCTCTTATTGATGCGTGATTTTTAAAAATCATGCGGATGATCCTCTTTTAGCTCTAGCCAACGTTATAGAACAGGAAGCTGCTTTCGTGGAATCTTCCACCTTGGTGCACAGACAGCCTTGCTGACCATCTGGGTTTTCATCATATGCATTTTTCTTTCATTTTAGAGTAACCAGTAATTTTATTTTAGTTTAAAAATTAGTGTTTCACATCCTACAGCAACATCAACTGAAACAGCCTTACCTTCCTCATATGACGGTTGGCTATTATTTCAAGTTTTAAGTACCATATGTTAGAATTTTTTATTTTAATTTTAAATAGCTTGTTTTACATGTCAATCCCAGTTCCCTCTCCCTCCCCTCCTCCCGCATTCCCCTTCCACCCTCCCTCCCACCCTATTGCCAAATCCTTCCACATAGGGGATGTCTAGAGTCTATCATTTTACTCTTGGTAGGGTCAAGGCACTCCCCTAAGAGTCCAGGCTGAGAGAGCATCTCTCTTTGTGCTATAGGCACATGAAGACAGATTGTATACCAGGGATAGACACTGATCCACAGCTCAGAGCCCCATAGGTTGTCCAGGCCTTCCCACTGACACTCACATTTGGGGGGTCCAGATCAGTCCCATTCTGGCCTCCCCACTGTCAGTCTGGGGTCCAAGAGCACTCCCCTGTTCAGATCAGCTGTCTCTGCTGGTTTTGCCAGCCCATTCTTTGCCAATTTGCTCATCATTCCTCTCTCTCTGTCACTGGGTTCCTTGGGTTCAGTTCAGTGCTTAGTTGTGTGTTTGCCTCTGCTTCCATCAGTCCCAGGATGAAGGCTCCCGGATAGTTATAGACATCAAGTTCATTATCAGGAATGGGCATTCGAGGTGGTCCTTCCACTATTGCTTAGCTTGCCAATTGATGTTATACCTTTAGATCACTCGAGGTCACTCTGGTGCCTGATCTGTCTTCGATCCTATGATTCCCTCTTCCCCCTATTCTACCCCCACCCCCTCAACTTCCTGTTCCCCCATGACCAACTCCCTTCCTCTTTACCCCCTCTATTCTTCCCAGGTCCCACTACCCCCTCGCCCTGTTCCCCATCCATTCAGAGGATCTTGTCTCCATCCTCTTCTCTTGGGTACTATGCATATATGCATATCTTTTAGGTTCTTTCCTGTTTCCCAGACTCTCTATCTGTGGAAGTGCAGACTGGCACTATCCTGATCCATATCTAAAATCCATATATGAGTGAGTACATACCATGTTTGTCTTTTTGCGACTGGGTTACCTCACTCAGGATGGTTTCTTCCAGTGCTATCCATTTCCCTGCGAATTTCAAGATTCCATTGTTTTTTTTCTGCTGAGTAATACTCCATTGTGTAAATGTACCACATTTTCTCTATCCACTCTTCAGTTGAGGGGCATCTAGGTTGCTTCCAGGTTCTGGCTATTACAAACAATGCTGCTATGAACATAGTGGAGCAGATGCCCTTGTTGTATGAACCTGCCTCATTTGGATAAATGCCTAAGAGTGGAATTGCTGGGTCTAGTGGTAGATTAATTCCCATTTTCCTGAGGAATCTCCATACTGATTTCCAAAGAGGCTGTATGAGTTGGCATTCCCACCAGCAGTGGAGGAGTGTTCCTCTCTCTCCACATCCCCTCCAGCATAAATTGTCTTCGGTGTTTTTGATTCTAGCCATTCTGACAGGAGTAAGATGGTATCTCAGAGTTGTTTTGATTTGCATTTCCCTGATGGCTAAGGATGTTCCTTAAACCAGGCTGTTGATGAGACTCAGCTGGGCACATTTTCCCATGCAATGTTCAGGTCTTTTCTCCTGAATATCAATTCACTGTTGTGACAGCAGCAATGTATCACCATTTTTAGAATGTTTCCATGAATCTAGCATACATCTACTTAAAAACATTTAATAACCTGTCATATGGTGGTGGCCCACACCTTTAGTCCCAGCACTTGGGAGGCAGAGGCAGTCGGATCACTGTGAGTTCAAGGCCAGGCCAGTCTACAAGAGCTAGTTCCAGGACAGGTTCCAAAGCTACACAAAGAAAGCCTGTCTCAAAAACCATAATAATAATAATAATAATAATAATAATAATAATAATAATAATAACCACCTATGCTCATGTCCAAATAACACTTTCCAACTTATTTTTCCTAATTTTTTCTCTTTTCCTCTTACAACTAATTCATTTGGATATTTATGTATCTTCCCTTTTCTAGAATAAACGACTACTTTCATTCTTATGAGTTCATGAGTTTAAATTGTCCCCATGTATCTGGTCAAGAAAAAATCTACTAAGAAGTACTTGACAGGCTTAACTCATGACTAGCTTTACAAACTTAAGGGCAGATTCATGATGTCTCCATGTCTTGTCCCCCCTGTGCAATCAATCCTCTAAGCCCATAGTACTCATCACTTTTAAATAAATTGGAGACAGGCAATAGGCTCTGATTGAGGAAATAAAAATGAACATTGGAATGAATAAAATAGCCACAGTCCCTGAACTATTATCCTTAAACCAAATATTTCTCTGTATTAGGTAGGTCAAGTGGGGATCCCCGCAAGACAGTGTTTTGTGAGGGTTTCTTCAGGTTAGTGATCTTCCTAAAATAATGACAATGTCGGCATTCCTTTTGAAAATACAGATTTAAATATCTCCGTTTCCTCACCTCCTCTCTCACACACATTAGCATTTTCCTCCGTTAGTATTTTCCAAATTTCCACTTCATGCTTGTATGTATGTGTGTGTCTATTTGTCCATCATCTATAGATCTATCTTTTTAAATAAATTTTTATTTAAATTACAAACAATCTTATTTTACATATCAATCCCAGTTCTGTCTCCCTCCCATCCTCTCATGTTCCCCATCATCCTCCTCAACCCATCTCCCACCCACTCCCCAGGGAGGGTGAGGCCTTCCATGAAAAATGATCAAAATATGTCAACTCATTTGGGGCAGGGACTAGAGCCTTCCACGTGTATCTAGGCTGAGAGTATCACTCCATGGGGAATGGGCTCCTGAAGTCCATTCATGCAATAGGGATACATCCTGGTTCTCTCTCTGCCTTTTGGTTAGGTTGGATAAAGGTTTGTCTATGTTGTTGATTTTCTCAAAGAACCAACTCTTTGTTTCATTGATTCTTTTTGAATTTTGTAATCCTTATAGTTAGCTAATTTATACACCAAAATTCTAATTATTGGGATTTTTGTCTTTTTCTTTTTTCCTTTCCTAATCATTCTCTTTTTAATCCACTTGCATAAATTCTGCTTCACTCCTCTCCTTGTTCCTTTCATTTATTCATTTCTGCTCCCATATTTCATTGCTTCTTTTTGTCCTAAGAATTTATTAATTTATCATGGACACTAAGTACCTTTTAAATTTCTATCACATCTGTCATTGATTTTGTAATTTCCATTTTAATAGTCATTGGCAATATATTTATGGGTCTGCTCAATTTTTAGTATATTTCTAAGTCCTGTCCAGGCTGTTATTGGTTGCTGGAACAGTATTTTGTTTCCTTCTGTATGAATGGTATTGGAGGTTCAGGCCTTAATGATCAGTTTTTCATGAACAAGAACTCCGAACAAAACCTGGAGATATATTTAAACTAAGAGATGAAAATTAACAGCACAAATATATATTAACAAGAAAGAGTCATAAGAAAATATGACTCTTCTAAAGAACGATACTTGATCAATTTATAAAACATGATTACATGGAATGGGATCTGAGAGGAAATGCAAAGGCATTTTTTCTTGAAGGCCCCATCCCTGCAATATGACAGACCTTCATTCCATTAACTGACTTGGTTTTTATTTTCTTTCTTTCCTCAATTTTCTTCCAGGAAGCTGTTGAGATTTATAGCTTTCCTTTCCTGAGGTTGTTTTGCTTGTTTGTTTTTAAATCAAATAAAATTGTCCCTGAATCAAAAAAGAATGAAAATAGAGTTCTAATGTCATATTATAATCAACATATAAAATATACACAGGAAGAAACAATATTAGAAACTATGAGGAACAATTGTCAACTCAACTACAAATCATAGTAAAAATAGATTTTTCATCAGCAATCTTAAAAACCAAAAGCAAGGAAAATGTATGTCAAAACTAAAAGGAAATAATTAACAATCAAGGTGACTATTTCTAGAAGAACCAGCTTTAAATTTTTGATGGAATGATAGGGACATTTGAGGACATGCAAAAACCACAAAGCCAATATTAAGGAATACTAAGAAACACTTACAGGTCACTTTACAGGATTCTATACAAAGAAACAATAAACTGCATGAAACTATAGATGAACAGACCAAAGATAGGAAGGAATCCATCAGGTTAAGCAAGGGAAAAAAGAAAAATCTTGTTAATAAGGACTAAAATAAAGGACCAAGTAATCTACCCAAACCATAAAAAATAAAATAATTAGTAAATATTCTTTTAGTAAGAAATTTATTCTTACTAAATATTCTTTTAGTAAATATTCTTTTACTAAATATTCTTTTAGTAAATATTCTTACTAAATATTCTTTTAGTAAGAAATTTATTTTGCTGTGAGGAAACACCATGACCAAAAAGCAAGCTGGGGAAGAAAAGGATACACTTCACATTGTTGTTCATCATCAAAGGAAGTCAGGACAGCAACTCAAACAAGGCAGCATCCTGGAGGCAAGAGCTGATACAGAGGTCATGCAGAGGAGCTGCTGAATGTTTTTCTCCCCATGGCTTGCTCAGCCCACCTTCTTTAAGAAGCCAGGACCTGACCACCCCAGGGATGGCAACACCCACCATGGGCTGGGCCCTCCACCATTGATCAGTAATTGAGCAAATGCCTTGTAGTTGGATATCATGGAGGCATTTCCTCAACTGATATTCCTTCCTCTGATTATTTCACCTTGTGTCAAGTTAACATATTAAACCATCCAGTATGAACATTAAATGAAATGGGCTATCCTTACCAATAAAAACATATAAACACAAGGGATTACCAGCCTACAATACACACCACCAGAGAAGCTAAGAAACAAGGAGGACCAAAAAGGAGGACCATAAGAGAGACATACATGATGCCAAGAGAAGGGGAAAGGGACAAGATCTCCTGAGCTAATTGGGAGCATGGGAGAGGAGAGAAGGAGTTAGGTTCCAAGTCTGACCTTGGAACCTCACTGCACACCTCCCATCCCATGCTATCTCCTCTCCAGGCCTAGGGAGGAGTCCCTACTGTGAGCTCTTTTGGATGGAGCCAGACAAGATATTTACACACACACACACACACACACACACACACACACACACACACACATATATATATATATATATTTGCTAAGTCTAATCCAGATCTATGGATTTGTGTTGCCTTCCAGGCATAGTCATAGCCAAAAGTCAAATTCATGTGCTTTTTCAGACATTTGGTTGCTCTCATCTAGATGCTGCAAAAGGGGGGTTTCTTTTACTTTACCAAGTCAATCTCAAACCACCTTTAATACCCATAAATTACTAAGAACAATTAACGGGGTTCTGTGGAAGTCTAATACAGTAGAAGCATACATGTACACATACGTATACATATACATATACATGAATTTGACCTAAATAAAATCACCAAATGAAGCTTACAAAGAATAGGTTACATCTAATTGAGGTTTTTGGCCAAAGGGGTCTTATAGAAAACCTAAGAAACCAAAACTGTTGCCAAGACTCATGGTTGCTCTCCACAAATGGATGGCAAGACCTATTGCTGAAGACAACACCTACATAATTGAACATGAAGAAGTCAAACTGGTGTCTACATGCAGCCTCCTCCCTTACAGGCTTATGTTTTTGGTACATGAAGCACTCTGAACACTACCAACTACAAACTCTTTAATCTACAATGAAGTCCTACCTGTAAAATATGCTAGTGCAATGAAGGCACATAGTTTGTGGAAGGAAGCAAGCAATATCTGATATGACTTAAGGCCTACTCTACCAGATAGAAACTATACCTGTCATTCTCTGGGTGACCAAGAACCTAAGACTAGATAGCCCAGGGATCTTGGTAAAACCAATTAATAATGGTCTTTAAGAAAAAAAACACAAACAAACATAGCAATAAAATGACTCCTAATGTCCTTCTGTTATACTCTTAGATCAATGCCTTGCTTAGCCATCTTCAGAGGAGCTTCCTCCTGATGGGAACAAATACAGAGATCCACAGATGACACTATCCAGAGAGTAAGAGACCTGGGAGTACTCAGCCCTAAAGATGATGTCTCCATCAAATTCCTTCCCTCAGGCTTCAGGGAACCCTGGGGAAGAGGAGACAGAAAGAGTGTAAAAGTTAGAGGGAACAAGGGAACAAGGCCATCTAAGCATAACAGGATCATTGCCCATAAGAACTCACACAGACTGAGGCAGCATGCACAGGACCTGCACAGGTCTACACAAGATGAGGTCCTAGAACTTCAAGGAGAAGTAGACTCATGCACCCAGCCTTAACCCTAAAGTTATCTCCAATTGATGATCACTTGCAAATGAAAATTTAGTTTTCTTTAAGGGAGTCTCACTGGGGAAACAAACTGCAATTAAGGGTAGGCTGCATGTCTACTAGGAGATGGCCAACAGAAAAGAAACTCAATGGCATCTTTGACAGTGTCTTGACTTTGGAGGTTCTGTGCCTCATAATGTCATGTCAAAGCTTTTTTTCTTTTGTTTTTTAATCTTCTTTATTTCTATTTCTTTCTATCTCTGTTTTTACTCTACGAGTTCTTTTCACATATATTATGAACTCTAGTTTTATCTTTTTATGAGTTCCTGAGTCTGTGTCTTTATGTATTTTTTGTGCCTTTTCTTATACTCTTTTCTTTCTGATTGTTCTGTCCTGTTCTGGTTTGTTTGTTATTTTATTTTACTTAATTTTTATTATTACCTCTTTGGAGCCTCTTTGTTTTCTAATGAGAGACAGAAAGGGGGTAGATACAGATAGGAGGGGAGGCAGGTAGAAACTAGAAGGCATAGAGGAAGGGCAAACCATAAACAAGTTATATTATACAAAAATAATTTTAGATAACAAAAATAATAAAATGAACCTAAATCACACTGGTTAATAATGAATTAGAATCACTCCAGTTTCTGTAATCAATATTGATCATCCAAAGGGCTGACCTTCTCACCTCCTCCTATATAACCTGAAATCAACCCTGATTGACCAACATCTAAAGCAGAATGAATGTAATCAGGCTAGAGTCTCAAATCAGACACAAAACAAACTAAATAAACTGACATGTTCAGGCCCTGTCACAAAAGCAAAAAAAAAAAATGAAAATGAAGGCACTAATCCTATAGAAATGCTCACCAGTGCGGATAAAATAAACATCAGGATGCAATATTAAAAACAATAATGAATATGCTCCAACAATTAAAGAATCTCAAAGAAACAAAGAGGACAGAAATATACTCCGAATCAATGTCCAAGAAAACACTAGCCAATATCTGAATGGAATTAAGAAAGTGATTCAGGATTTAAAATTGAATTCATTAATGAGATAAAAACTCTGTTGAAAACTTAAGCTGAAAAGAAGATAGAACAAAAAATTTGAAGACCCATCTAGAAAACACAGAATAAATCATTAACAGTGAAATAGATCAAGTAGAAGACAGAATATCAGGGCATGAAGACAAAGTAGAGGAATTGAACCTGTCAATTAAAGAAAATATTGATTCTTTTTTAAATGAAAGGAAAAAGCACTAATTTAGGGACACCTTAAAAATACCAAATAAAACCTTAATCTAGGACAGTTGTCATTCACAATATTCACAATATTTAGGGACTAGAAGCAGCCTATATGTACATCAACTGATAACAAAGATGTGATATATATGTATATACAAACATACATAGAGAGAAAAATTATTTTCAGCTATAAAGAAAAATTAAATCTTGAAATTTGCAGGTAAAGAGATAAAAGTGGAAAATATTATACTGACTGAAGTAATTCAGACTCAGAAAGACAAGTCCTTTTTATGGATTCTAAATCTGAATCTTCAGGTTTGAGTTTATAATCTGGAGTGTTAGATGCCTGGAGAGTGGAATGAACAGGAGTTCTACAGAGGGAGCAGGAAGACATGGGTGCTATGAATTGAAAAGACAGAAAAAATGGAGTGAAAATGTAACTTGTGAAGGAGGGAAACACAGTTACAGAGTTAAAGAGGAGTGTTAACCATCAATAAAGATGCTTAGAAAAACAATGAGGAAACCTATTTTTCAAGTTTACTTAAATACACACACTTAATGCACACACACACACACACACACACACACACACACAAATATATTGTTTTAATGCAGTTATCCCACACTGTGAAAACGTGCCCCAATCCAGCATCTAAGAGACTCTCAAGACAATTTTTTATTGCTATTGCTCTTGGCTGCCTGCTGGAACAGAAAAGTGTGATAGTTTAAATGAGAAATGCCTCCCATAGCCTTGGCCATTTGAACGTTTTATCCACATTAGTGGCACTGTTTGAGGAACTTTAGGAAGTGTGGTCTTGTTGGAGGAAATATGTTACTGGAGGAAATATTTGAGAGTTAAAACTCTTGCACTATTTCTTTTTTCTCAAAATATGTTTTTATTTAAATTAGAAACATGAATGCTTCACATGTCAATACGAGCTCCCTTTCCCACTCATCCTCCCCTGTCACTCCACCAGCCCCCCCAACCCCCACCCCATCCCCACATCATTCCCCAGGGAGGGTGAGGCCCTCCTTGGGGGGATCTCCAAAGTCTGTCATTTCATCTAGGGCAGGACCTAGGCCCTTCCCCGTGTGTCCAGGCTGAGAGAGCATCCCTTCATGTGGAGTGGGCTCCCAAAGATCATTCATACACCATGGTAAACACTGATCTACTACTCAAGGCCCCAGTGATTTCTGTGGCCTCCTCACTGACACTACATTCATGGAGTCTGGATCAGTCCCCTGTTGGCCTCTCAGCTATCAGTCTGGGATTCAAGAGCTCCCCCCTTATCTGGTCAGCTGTCTTTGTGGGTTTCACCATCATGGTCTTGACCCCTTTGCTCATCACTCCTCAATCTCTGTCACTGGGTTCCAGGAGTTCAGTTCAGTGTTTAGCTGTGGGTATCTGTCTCTATTTGCACTATTTCTAATTCACTCTCTCTGTTTTATTCTAATAGTTTAAGATGTGAAGCTCCAGTTTCCTGTTCCCACCATTATAAACTCCAACAATGTGAAACAATAAGCCCAAATAACTCTTCCTTCTTTGAGTTGCCTTGGTCATTGTATTTTATCAGCACAGTAGAAAAAATAAATAACGCAGAAAGTAGGACCCTATTGTTAAAGACACAACACACTTCTGTCTGAGAGCATTGAGAAATCAACCTGATACTGACTTAGAATCCTCCTCTAAGGGGACAAGTTCTCAGCGTCAAGTTCTCAGTGTCACAAGCACTGCCTTGGTAATTTGCTAAGGCAGAAAAGTTTTCAAAGCTTCACCCAGGTTTAAAGCCTGAGAACCACAAAAATTACATGACAGCCAAGGTATCTCCCAGTGGAGTAATACTGAAACTTTTGTCTCTAAGACACTGAACAGATGTCTAATTGGACTTAAAGTTGCTCAATTGGAGGTAACTTATGTCTGGTACTATATACCTGGCCAATAACCCATGGTTGGAGGGATCATAGTCACTAGAGGAAAATCTACTACAGTCATATTGCTTAAGTTGCACAATTGCCTTTTAAATATATATACATAAATAAGTGAAGCTATCACATCTCTTCAAAAGAAAACCTTTCTTAAGCAGAGGAGGACTATTGGAAACACCTACAACCAGTCAAAATGCAAAAAGAAGTAAATATCTGTGGGGTACCCAGCCCCAAATTGAGCATTTATAACCCAATCCTGAGGTTCAGAGAACATAACAGAAGAGGGCACAGAGAGTTGAGAGAGCTTGTGAACCAAGACAACTGTTGCATGATAATTCCTTGGAGACGAGAATGGAATGTTTTTCCCATGAATCTCAACAACATGGCTGTCCGAAAGAACCTTCAAAGACCATACCATGCTAGTGTGATAGAGGATGATTTCATGAGATCATTCCATGTGAAAGAGGAGAGAAGAGCTGCTGGCATTCAGTCAGTGATTCCTGAGAGAGGGAGAACCAGTTTTTTGTTTGGTTTAGTTTGATTTTGGGCATGTTTGTTAGTCAGTTTATTTGTTTGTTTGTTGCTTGTTTCAGAATGATCACATACTAATAAATGATTAGCGCTAAACACATGCAAATAAAGGAATCACTAATTAGAATCTGTAAGATCCTGACTAACCTAACTCATGTCCAGAAAATCAAATATAACATATTCTACCTAATATTTGTCCTACTTTCAAGTCTTTTGTTTTTGTGTGTTTAACTTGGAGCACAAGTGGAAGCTAAAAGAAGGAGACATGGGCTATTGAGAGACAACATATGAGTGCAAATAGTAGAATATGGGTGAGATGAAAACAGAGGAGGGAATTCTTG
Organism: Mesocricetus auratus; assembly: GCF_017639785.1. Taxonomy (NCBI): domain Eukaryota; kingdom Metazoa; phylum Chordata; class Mammalia; order Rodentia; family Cricetidae; genus Mesocricetus; species Mesocricetus auratus. Next base: position 55,257,643 of record NW_024429188.1, on the reverse strand, counting down.
GAAAGCATTAAAAAATTTATTCAGGCAGAAATGTAGTAGTTGGGGAAGTCCAGGGATTGGAGGAGGACTAACCTAAAGATAGTGTGTATGAAAACCCACATGGAAGCCTATTATCTTTCAACCCAATTCAATATTTTTGGAATTATCATAGAATACAGACAATATGAAAGAAGATGGCTCAATGCCAGCAATTAAAGGATTAAGTGGGGATGGTTGCAAGAGGGTGTGGTAGAGAAGAGGGTTGTAGTTGGCTACCCAAAACTATGTATATATAAAAAAGTCTCATAGAACAATGTGAGGTACACTCTCACCCTGATCTCTTGGGGAAGGGTCTAGGCCCTGCCCTATATGAAATGACAGACTGTGGACACCCCCATGGAGGGCCTCACCCTCCCTGGGGAAATGAGGGGATAATGGGGGGGCTGGGGGGAGGGAACGGGAGTAGGGGAGGGAAAGGGAGAGGGACCTGGAACTGACTTGTGAAGCAACCTTGTTTCTTATCTAAATTTAAACTGGAAAATAAAATATAAAAATAAATAAATAAAGATATCTATGTTGCTGTTGCTGTGGATCTGCAACTTCATATTAATGCTAAGTACTCCTCTTTCCTACTGAGTTGGCTCATGAGAATGTCAGCCCTGCTTGGCTTTACCTTTTTTATTGGGGTTTTATAGCCTGGTTCCATGTGCTGTTCTGCCTCTCTCTGGTTGAGGGCTCTGGTTCTTGGGTGATGGTAAAATGTGAAAAAAATAATAAAAAGTCTCATGGAAAACTACTAGTTAAGAAGCTGATTTCAAAGTTAATTTAAACAAACATATTCTAAACAGCGGGACCTTGCATGGGTAGACAATCTCACTCCCCAAACACATAAATTATTATATAAAAATAGCAGTGCAAGTCATGGGAAACTTCCCAATATGCTATTGGTCAGGGAGGTCACACAAATTTCCAAAATAACACAAGCTGTTACATTGTCCTTGTTTAAATACTACAATTAGATGGTTTAGTCCTGTTTCCAAATATACCATAAACTTTGGCTGTAGTATATAAAAATATCATTGTAAATCTGATTGGTAAACCTCTTCCCTATTGGCTAACATTCATAGTAATGGAAAAGAACACGTAGGGTTCTTGGGGGAAAAGAAATTAATGGTCTCAGCCATTGCTAGAACGTGCATGCTATAACACTGACCTTCCAGGCAGGATGTATTCACTTGTGCAATTGTGATGACAGTTATGCCAGGAACCAACTACTTTTATTTGGTTTAAAAACTTGCTCAACAGGAATGATGTTATAATACTGATCAACAGGTTTTGGTAAGGGAGATCACAGGCCTTAGCATAGAACCTGCTATTGTGATTTTATTAAATGGTCATGCTGTCAAATAACCTTTAAAATATTTATATTTGTATTCATAGATCTAGACTGTTCTCAACCTGGGTCAAAGAATGTTCTTTTTTTCTTTGATCTACAACCAGTGGAGAGTTGTATAACTGTTGAAAGTTTTGAGAGTAATAGACCTAGTTTTCATCCCTGCTGGGACATCTCTATTAACTTCTTCACCACCAAGGATCTGAGAACATCAAGAAAGAGGAGGCAGAGAGAAAGTAGGAGCTGAACGACACAGAGGAGTGTCTTTCTGCGCAGGAACTCACACAAACTGTTTATCTCTACAAGAACTGTACAAGACCAAACCACCCAAAAGTCCAGCATAGACAAGAAAGGTACTCTACAGGCCCAAACTTGCATAGAGCTCCTATTGGCGTTGATAGCTGCTGGGGGGAGGGAATCATTCCTTTTTGAAGGTGGGAGCACTAGTGAGTTTCTCATGTTTCACTAGATGGCCCCATGTTCATGTTCATAAGGACTTCACTGGATATTTTTAGTGAGTTATTAAAAAATATGAGACTTGATGTTTAGAAGAAGGATTAAGTAGAGACAGAGAAAGAATCAGGGTTGATATGACTATATTTTATTGTATAATTGAATGAAGTATTCAAAGAGTAAAAAAACTTCAAATATGTGATATTCTGGTAAACATATGGTTCAACCTGTGTTTCAAACTAACAGAATAGAAACATAATTTTGTTTTTAAGTATTGTAGACATAATTTATCACAGAAACATTCAGATTTCTTGTTCATTATATTTTCAATTATTATAGAAAATAGATAATATTTTAGAGTTTTTAAATCCATAATACTATGGGTTCTACTATTTCCAAAATATCTGAGCATCAGTTTCATAATCTATAAAATTGGACTAGTAACATCTAATATATTGATTCACTTGAGTAAAAAACTCAAGCACTTTCACTGAGGTTTACATCGAATATCTAGAAGAAATTAAATGTGTGTACCATTTTCATTTTCACTTGAAACAATTAACACATATGGATATAAATGGTCAAATAACTAATTTGTATCTGGAATTCATAAAAAGATAACCAACTTAACTCACAATCTAGCATATAACATTGATTCAGTTAGTACTAAGAAAGTTCTCATTCAGTGCACACATCAATACAAAGCAGTGTGTCTCAAAACTTACCAGCGGTTGCATCAAAAGATGGATGTGGAAAAGGCCCAACGGCAATTTGCATTGGAAAGAGATATCCAGGAATACAGCGCTTAGGATGAGGCTGGTTCACTGAATACAAAAAAAAGCAAGACATCTTATTTTTAATTATAAGATCTTAGAAATTAAAGTCTGATCATCCATACACCTAGAAATTCATAGAAATGTTTGATGGGATTAAAATAGTTGATATGAAGTACTCTTATTTGTAGATAATTCAAGTAGGATACATAAACGAATATAACATGCATACCCAGTGTCACACAAAAAGTAGAATTTGAAGTCTACGTATTTTAATTATTACTCAGTATCCCTTAGAGCACTGTCTCCACTGATTGTTTTATAAACTTTCAATTGAAATCAAAATGGTTACTTGGCATCTACCATATATTTTAAAAGTATAAGGTAAATATTACAGTGCTTATTAAGCTGTCATTTTAAGAAACTATAATTTAATTGCATATAGAAACACACAACCAAAGAGCTACAATTAACTAGAATCTTTCGCAAGGGATGTAAAATGTACTGTGGATTTTACTCATCCTAACAAAGATGAAATTTGAATTTCAAATGAGGAATTCTGAAGGCTATAAAATTTTATTTTAACCTCAAAAGAAGAGTAGGTTCATCTTCTAAGTATAGCAGGAAGAAGGACATACTAGATAAGATCTAGAGTAAAATCATGGCAAGTGATAGAAAAATAGTAAGAAAATTTTGGAAAAGAACATAAATTTTAACAATAGAGAAGTAAAATATTTCTATTCTCAAAAATGTGCATTGTTGAGGCAATGTACTTGTCCAGGCAACCATAGATTCTGTGAGCATACTGGACCTGCCTAGGTTGATGACATTCTAGTGCACGGCTCCACAGACACGAGTACATAGCCAGTATAAGTTGGACCTAGTGAGTTTTTAAAGAAACAAAGACGACACAAACTTGAGAGGAGATGGGAAGGTGGGGAGTGTATCTGGGGAAGAGTGGGGTTGAAAATGATCACAATACAGTGATTAAGTTTTTACAGACTAACTAAAATTTAAAAGTAAATTGCAGGTAAAAGATAATTCCAGTTTCAAATGATACCATTCTTATTTCACTATCTAAACTAAACAAAAAGGAGTATGAGAATCCCTTTGAAACCATAGTGTACAACAAGACACAGGCCAAACTTTGTTGAAATTTGTTAACTGCTTGAATGTTCATTGTAGTTCACAAACAAAATGACATAATAAAAAGTCAAAAGATCACAAAATTGAACCTGTCACAATGAAATCTAATATTAATAAAATCAAAGGCATTTGCTTAGTTAAAAATAAAGTCAGTTGTAAACAGAAGAAAAAGAGCCCAAAAGAAGGAGTAAGATTTTTTTAATTTTTTTTATCTAAGTTAGAAACAAGGTTGTTTCACATGTCAATACCAACTCCTTCTGCCTCCCCTCTTCCTCCACCCTCCCCACTAGGTCCCCCAGTTTCCCACCCAATCTCCATTCTGATCCCCAGGAAAGGTAGATCTCCAGTGACTGTCATTTCATCCAGGGCAGGGCCTAGGCCCTCCCGCAAGAGTAGTCCCAGCTGAGTGAGCATCCCATATTGTGGCATGGGCACTCAAAATCTGTTTGTACACCAGGGATAAATACTACCCAAGTCCCAATAGATTACCTAGGCCTCCTCACTGACACCCACATTCAGGGGTCTGGGTCAGTCCCATGCTTTCCACACAACCATCAATCTGGAGACCAAGAGCTCCCACTTGTGAGAAGGAGTAAGATGTAGAGACTCATTAATTTGTACAATCAGGAATATCATAAAAACCCTAAAATGGAAGCCATATTATATGATATGGGATTTCCTTCTGTATGCTGTGAATATGTGTTGCTTTTATTGGTTCTTGAATAAAACTGTTTTGGTCAATGGCTCAGCCTTATTACTGGCTAATTCTCCCTTATAAATTAACACATTTCAAATAATCTGTGCATCACCACGTGGCCCTGGCTTGCCAGTAATGTTCTGCCATTTTACCCTTTGGCAGCTACATGGTGTCTCTCCAACTCCACCTTCTTTCTCCCTGTCACTCTGTTTGAATTTCCTGTCAAACTATATTTTGCCTGGTTATTTGCCAAAACAGCTTTATTCATCAACCAATAAAAGCAACACATATACACTGTATACAGAAGGACATCCCATATCATCTCACCCTTTTTGTCTAATTAGGAAGGAAGGTTTTAAAATTGACATAGTAGAATTACATAAAACAAAACAGTTATCAATCAAGGATTATAGTAGCAATATTTAGTCTATTTGTATTTGGCAAGATTAATTCTAATATCTAATTTATCTTTTATCATAACTAAGGGAAACTATAATTATAAGTGTCTAGTCTTCAACTCTGTCAAAGACCCAAATAAATAAGACCTAAATAAACAGGAAGCACATTTTAAGTAATTTCCAAAACTCTAGAAATGACAGAGATATCTGGTCCTGATCACCCATGCAAATTTCTTCTGCAATGCTGGGGCATCCATATTCAGCCTATAGGCCTAGAGTGTATGTCAGACTTCTCAGTGAAGCAGGGAATTTGAAGATTTGTTCTGCCTTATACTGGCAATGTTTGTCAGTTGCTTTCTTCTGTGTCATGCAGAATGTCTGGTAGTTTCCTCTGTGAAGCAGGAACTCCAAATGATTATCTCATCTTGTCTTAGCAATTTCAACAGTCACTTTTGTTATGGGCCATTCATATCCAGTTTATACAGCATACTTACTGTCATCAGTTGAGGCAAGGGCAGTTCTTTGCCCAGTAGGCTACTTTTGCCAAGAAGAAAACAAGCTCCATATGGTGCCCATCATTCTTTCAGGAATAGCTGCCAGGAGCAGTCATGTCTCATGGCAATAGAGCTCTAAATTATTAATACATTTATATGCCATGCTTTTGATGTCTTTGAAGTGTTTGAAGATTACCTATATATTTGGAGTACATCTCCTTGCATCTAGACAACCTACCTAACATAACTATCAGTATGACAAACATGGGTGATTACTAACATATAATTCTAAATAACTTATATGGCTTAAAAACTAAAGATTCACTTTATAAAAATAAACCATTTTAAACAGATGTGCAGCGTGACAATGACCATAATCTTGTAGCAATATATAAGAAATCTTAATTAGAGGTAGAAATGTATAGTACCATATGACAAAAATATCAGTATTTAACATCAATATACAAAATCCTTAAGCAGAAGTAGAAATATACATACAGTATAACAAAAATAACTTTACATTTGTGCACAAAATTTTGTAAACAGAAATAGAAACATACCCAATATGATAAATATATCTTCTATTAATATATAAATTATCTTAGACAGGAATACAAAATTAATTTTACATATGTATCAATATACAAAAATCTATACCAATGTAAACTGTCTAAAATATTAGTTGCTAAAATAGTTTACAAGAAGATAACACTAATCTACTTTACTTTCCTATCCTATCTATTCCCCCTTTTTGCACCAAATGTGATTCCTGGGTCCAAACTTCATTGTTATGACACCAATCTTATTATAACTTATAAACAACCCCTAGCAGATGACAACTGTCATTAACCTTGGCGCAACAAATATGTCTGGAGAGGGGTTGCCATTTTCTTAGAATTGCTTCCTGCCATCTAATGGGTGAATGTATCTCTATGGGATCTTGCAAAAACTAAAACAATGGTTACGTTTCAAGAGGACTAGTTGTAACATTTGTAGCCAGTTTCTGAGCAGGGGTAAGGCTTCTCTGAAGTTCCTATCTGTAGTTCTGGATAGATTGTGGTAAGAAGGTAGACCATCTCAGCTAGCCAATTTGGAATTGTATTGAGCAGTTTGTAATCCAAAGGCGAACCTTGAATAGTGTTTTTAGCTCAATGTCATCATTATGAACCAGGTGGGCTCGTTGTTGTGAGGCCATATGTTCTTTTTTTAAAGTAGGCATCTCTATTTTCCTGTAAAGACAAAAATAGAACCCTCCCCTGACCCCGTGTGAGTTTTTCTTACAACTTGTATTATAGTCACATTGGTGGATAAGCTAACATTTCTCCTTTCAAGAGGTTTCTCCTGTTTAAATAAAATCTTAATTAATTTTGATGGTATCCTTTGCTTTTCTTCTCCTGTGGAAACAAAAGCAAAATCTCTTCCCCAACGTAACACATATCCTGGTTTCCATTCTGAGGTTAACACATCTTTGAGGTACATTGGCTGGTATAATGCAGTAGTATTTTCTACTGACCAACATCTGGCCACAACTGTTGTTCCTTTCGCAATAGCATTAATAAAATCCAAGGTTAATAAGGTTTTATGTAATCTATCTCTAGGGGTCTTAGTTCCTCCTACCTGTTTATTAAGCATTTTTAGAGTGTAATTAGATCTTTCAACAACCGTTTGTCTTGTAGGATTGTGCTGTATCCTGAAATATGCTTTATATTATAATGTGCAAAAAAACTGTTTCATTTTACTAGAGATATATGCTGGAGCATTGTCAGTCTTATTTTGTACAGGTGTTCCCATGATGGCCATGACTTTTAATAGATGTGTAATTACAGAATAAGTGTTTTCACAACTCAAAGCAGTTGCAGAATGAAATCATAAAAATGTGTCTGTTGTATTGTGTACATAGTCTAATTTTCCAAATTCTGTAAAATGAAAAAAATCCATTTGCCAGATTTCATTTCTTTGTATACCTATAGGGTTACTTCCTGTGGGTAAAGGAGTTTGGTTTTAGAAGTAACAAGTAGGACTTTTTTTATAACATTCCCTTTGGGAGGATCTTCCATTAATATCTCTTGTCTGGTTGAGAGTTGTGATAAATATGCACCATGAAGGCAAATTTTTCTATGTCTTTTTCCTCTAAAGGTATAGTAATGAAACAGTCTTCTAAGGCAATAATTGTCATATGCCATTCTTTAGATAACAGTGAAGGCAAAGGCATTTTTTGCTGTGGAGATCCCATCAGCTAAATTACTTTATATATGATTCTCTGGTACGTCAGCATTCTCCATTTTCCAGATTTCTTTTTATTAACAAATATAGTAGAATTCCAAGGTCTGGGATTTGTCCAACTTTTAGCTGATCCTGAACCAGCTGTTCTAAATCCTGTAGTTTCTATGCTGCCATAGCCATTGTCCAACCCAGACAGATTTGTCAGTTAATCACATTAAGGATAGGGCCATTAGTACCTCTGAGAATTCAGCAGCTGTTTCATCATGATTTTGTACAGCCTGGATGGCCAGTGATAGTTTTTTATAGTGCCTTATAATATTCTTTCCAGAAAAATGAGCTGGTTTATGGACCATTTCTGAGACTGGGGGAATATTAATCTAGGTATTCCATTGTTGTAACAGATTATGTCCCTTAGATTAACTGCTACATTAGCCACATATGTCCTCAGCGTTCTTCTCTGTCCTTCTGGCCCTATGCATTAAGCCCATCTCATGCTTTGTTTTACCTGAGATAGAGTTCCAATCCCTAGGAATTGGACATCTACCTCCTGAAGAAGTCAATTTGGATGCCATGATTCTGGAATAATAAGTCATACTTGTACCTGTGTCTAATAATCACTTAATTACAATGTTATTTATTTGTACTTTTAGCTTTGGTCTTTGGTCATTTGTAGAAGTCTATTAAAATATCAGTCTTATGGTTCCTCTAACTTTTGATTAATCTTCCACCACTATTCTATCACTCAGTGTAGTATGGTTTATTTATAATAGGCACTGGATTTTCGAATTGTTCTGGGGAGGAGTGTCCTCCACAGTGCCTGGGAATGACTGGACCACATTTGACATGGGGCCTTGTGAAAGGTCCCCCAAGTTGATTCACAATAATGCCATTTAATGTTGTACAAATTGAAAAACAAACAATACAGCCAAAAAATCATTATACATTGGTATCTGATATGTTTGAAGGATAGACATTAATTACAGTTCACCAAAAAAGTCTCAGTCATTAGCAGAATAAAATTAATATATTGAAGAATAGAAATATATGGTAAGGGTCAGAATTAGAAGAGGTGAATTATAACACTGATTAGTCACTTGACAAGTAACTAATATGTGTGGCTCTGAAACACAGAAAAAGAGCTCATGGTCAGAAGTGTCAGTAAGATTGATTTCTGTTCAGCTAAGCTAAGGCAGCAATATTAGCTGTCAGATATTATAATGAGATGTGTGGTTAAAGAATCTAAGATACCTTCAATGGAAGTATTGAAGAATAGAGTTGATGACCACTTGCCACCGTATTATTGAGGAGAGTTATACATCAATCAAGTAGGAAGTTGCACTAGATAATATCTATGGGTTTCTCAAATAGTAATGCTCTCTGATTCTAGAAGTCTATGAAAATCATGGTATTATAATAGAAGTGTCATTATATCAGTGTTAATTCTAGTGTCTTGTCATGATGAATGATGAATTGAGAATGTTAGATATGTTAATGGAGTGACCACTTATCTTAAAGTGTTTTCTAGTTAGTAGTAATACTTTATAATAAGTAGACATTTGTCTCCACTTAAATTATCAAAGAATTTCAATTGAATTGATTAGTGCTTTGTGAATATGAAATTAATTTGCTACATCAAATGCTTTCAAATTTGCATCAAGAGAAGAATTAAGATGTATCTATGGTTTTAAAATGTATGTTAACAGCAAGATATTTCAGTGTCTGTCCTTTGACATGTCTATTCCAACTCCATTTAGCAAACTTTTTCCTTATTAGGTTGAATTTATAGGAATTATATTTCAACTATAACAATCTAGCTTATGTATCAAAAGATATAAAGCTCATAACCACTGATGAAATATAGTTCACCATGAGGAATAAATAAGAACAAGCAGTGACTATCAAATAACTTCATATACATTTGTAAGAATAAATATATAATAAAAATTAAAATATCTGATAAGAAATAGGAATTAACCCCTGAAATTAAAGAATGTTGGTTGTTAGTTAAAAATGGGAAATGTATGGACTATAGCAAGCTGATAATGAATATGAAATGATGATAAATGGAAACATTATACCTCAAAGAGTAAACTGTAAAAAAATTCTATGCATGCTGAGAAACCCTCTTTCATGTTCTTGGTTAGGGTTGTCTAATAGACTACCAAAACACTACAGGCTATTGTTATTGCCTTTGGTTGGCCCTGCAGGTGGAAGTTAAGCCCATATTCCTAAAGACACCATGCATTTTGGACACAAAGCCCAGAGGCCCCAAGCTGAATCTAACCTGAAAGTCTCCTACTACCTAAGGACTATGCACTAGAAGGTACCTTTTATGGCACCAGAAGTACCATACAAGCTTCCAAAGGAGGGAAACAACCAATAGTCCTACCCATGAACCACATGACAACTGTGAACCACAATGACCAACATGGCCTATACCTCTTCAGGTGGAGTGATGGTGTGCATACATTGGTGATAAGCAACAGCTCTCTATTTGGAGTTAAGACATGCTCAACAAGAGGGAAAACATTCTTTGTACTGGAAACTAAGCCACTTTCCCATGGATAATGAGATCACAGATCATGAATGAGAATCTATAACTACCACTTTACTAAACCAGCATAATCTTTAACTACATGCTAACTATCTACCCTTATACCCAAAGATAAGTTCTCACCCCTCATCATGAAAACTTCTATTTGCAATATAGGGAGACCATTATAGCAAAATACAACCAATCAAAATTCAGAGTTGTGAATCTTAGTCCCAACTGATACATCTATAAAACACCTCCAACACCTAAAGCTCAGGAATAGTTCTGGAAGAGGAGGCAGAAAGATTGTAGGAACTTGAGGAACAGGAAGTTCAACATTAGCTTGTGTCTCCAAGAAATGTCAGAGACTACAATCATGAAGTCTCAACAACGTGGCTACTTAAGCATGACTATAACAAAGAAAACACCAATAGACATGTTAATAAGGAAGAGAGAAAGTTTGAAAAAACATCAGCCAAATAAAGATCAATAGTCAACTAAGAAATGCTGAAAGCAGGAGAAATAGTCTTTCTCAGGGAAGAGCACACCAATTTCATATGGTGTGAATACCAAAGGACCAATCCTGAAAACATACACATGCAAATAACATTATATTGACAAAAAGGATTGCACTTACATATTAAGGAACACACACACATACATTGCATAAACTAAGTGAAAATGAAGTCATGAATTTGAAAGAGAGTGAGGAGGTGGGTACATGGAGGGTTAGAAAAGAGGAAAAGCAAGGGAGAAATGGCATAATTATATTCTCAAATTTAAAAATAATAAAATCTACATTACACCAAAATTCAATAATTCATATGCTATAAGAATATAGCTGATTTTATATAAATACATATTTTAATAGAATAAACATTTAAAATAATTTATTTTTCAAGCATGGGAATTACAGGTAGCATTTATTTCAATGAATTTTGATGCATATACAATAAATTCTCTCATTGAAAGGCTTTGATTTAGTATCATTAATAAAACAGAGTAATATTATCATCAGAAAATTCTAATTTTTTAGTAATTTTTATCACCCCTAAGTGAAACTCATATGCATTAGTAATAATTCTAAACTTGTCTTTCATAGTTAAACAATTAGTTTCCCCCCTCTGCCCTCTGCCCTCTACTTGAGTGAGTGTGGGCTCTTCTGCCATCTCCTGCTTGGAACTCTCTGTGTCTGCTCCACTCTAGTAGACCTGACCAGGCAGGATGGACCATCCAGTGTCTGACCACAGCTCATTCTTAGAACCCCCTCTGCCCTCTGTCCTCTGCCCTCTGCCCTCTGCTTGAGGTAAGTGTGGGCTCTCCCTCCATCCCTGGCTTGGAACTTGTTGGGTCTACTCTGCTGTAGTAGACATGCCCCATCAAGGTAGACCTATAGTCTCAGCACACTTCAGTCTTGGCTCCCCCATGCCTTCTCCCCTCCACCCTCCACTTGAGTCTTGGCCCCCAATGCCCTCTGCTTGAGTGAGGGTAACACCAGGAGAGGCTAGACCATCCAGAGTTACCTACACTGAAGTCTTGGACCACCTAATTGACTGGGAGACTAGAGGAGAGGGAGAGACCCCAATGGAAGAAGGGATGGGAGGACAACTGTATAAGAACACACTCAACAACAGAAAGACCAATGTGACACAACCAGAATCTAGGGACTCCACGCCAGCAAGACCTAAAAATCCAAAAGCAGATGAAGCAGAAGAGAAGGACTTTAAAAATTGTTTTATGAAGATGATAGAGACACTTAAAGAGGAAACAAGAAAAATCCTTCGAGAAATGGAAGAAAAAAACAAACAAAAAATTGCATGAAATGGAGGAAAAGACAAGCTAAAAATTCAAAAAATGAACAAATTTCTTAATGAATGCAAAGATACCCAAGAAAAAACAACAAAACAAGTGAAGGAAACAACAAACAGTTCAAAGCTTGGAAGCTGAAATAGAAACAATAAAGAAAACACAGAATGAGGAGATGCTGGAAATAGAAAAGCAAGGTAAACTATCAGGAACAACAAATGTAAGTATAACAAATAGAATTCAAAAGATGGAAAAGAGAATCTCAGGTGTTGAAGACTCACAAGAGGAAATACAGTCATTGACAAAAGAAAAATCTCAAGTCCAACAATTCCCTAACACAAAATATCCAGGAAATATGGGAAACCATGAAAAGGCCAAATCTAAGAATAATAGGTATAGAAGAAGGTGAAGAAATACAGTTCAAAGGTACAGAAAATGAATTGAACAAAATCATAGAAGTAAACTTCACCAACCTAAAGAAGGATATACCTATGAAAGAACAAGAAGATTACAGAACACCAAATAGACAAGACCACAAAAAGAAGTCCCCTTACCACATACTAATCAAAACAACAAACTTACAAAATAAAGAAAAATATTAATAGCAGCAAAGGAAAAAGGCCAAGAAAAATATAAAGGCAGACCTATCTGAAATATACCCAACATCTAAATAGAAACTCTGAAAGCCAGAAGGCCCTAGATAGATATTCTACAAATGCTAAGGGAACATGGTTGCCAGTCCAGACTACTATGCCCAGCAAAGTATTCAATAACTATAGATGGAGAAACAAGATCATACATGACAAAAACAGGTTTAAACAATACATATCCGCAAATGCAGCCTTACAGAAATTACTAGAAGGAAAACTCCAACCCAATGAAGATAACTACACTCATATAGGCAACAGATAATCCCACTTTACCAAACACCAAAAGAAAAAAGGGGGGAATCCTCACATAATACCACCACTAAAAAATCCAAAACAAACAAGAATTAACAATCAATGGTCATTAATATCCCACAATATCAATGGTCTTAACTTGCCTATATAAGGACACAGGCTAACAGAATGGATGTGAAGACAGACTCTATCCTGCTGCATACAAGAAACATATCTCAATGTCAAAGACAGATTTTACCTCAGAGTAAAGGGTTGAGAAATGGATTTTCCAATCAAGTGGACCCAATACTAATATCTAACAAATTAGACTTTAAACTAAAATCAATCAAAAGAGTTGAAGAAGGTAATTTCATATTAATCACAGTAAAAGTCCATCAAAAAAGATGAAGTCTCAGTTCTGAATATTTGTGCCCAAAATACAAAGGCACCCACATTTATTAAAAAATTAATAAAGCTCAAATCGCACATAAAACCTCACACACTTATAGTGGAAGACTTCAACATTCCACTCTCACCACTAGGCAGGACCCCCAGATAGAAACTTAAAAAAGAAACAAAGAAAATAACAGAAGTTATGAACCAGTTGGGATTAACAGACATCTATAGAACATTCCATACAAACACAAAAGAATATAACTTCTTCTAAATGCCACATGGAACCTTCTCTAAAATCAAACACATACGTGGCAACATAGCATAACTCAACAGATACAAAAAAAGGAATAACCCCCCTGAATCCTATTGTATCACCATGGTGTAAAGTTAGAATTCACCAATAATACAAATTGCAGAAACCCTACAAACTCATGGAAGTTGAACAATGTGAAACTGCACCATTCCTGGGTCAAGGAAGAAATGAAAGAAAAGAAATTAAAGCTTTCCTAAAAATCAATGAGAATGAAGACACAACATACCCAAAAGTTCATAGCACTAAGTGCCCACATGAAGAAACTAGAGAATAGTCACACTAGAGAATTAACAGCACAACTGAAAGCTCTAGACCAAAATCAAGCAAACTCACCCATGAGGAGTAGATGCCAGGAAAAAAATCAAATTGAGGGATGAAATCTATAAAGTAGAAACTAAGTAAACAATACAAAGAATAAATGAAACAAAGACTTTGTTCTTCAGGAAAATCATCAAGATTGACGGATCTTTATCCAATCTAAAGAAAAGATAGAGCATGCTAATTAACAAAATCAGAAATGAAAAGGGGGACATGAAAACGGACACTGAGGAAATCCAAAGAATCATCAGGCCATACTTTGAAAATGTGTACTCCACAAAATTCAAAAATCTAAAGGAAATGGACAATTTTCTGGATAGTTATCACTTAACAAAATTAAATCAATAAGAGTAAGCAATTTAAACAGAACCATAACACCTATTAAAATAGAAGCAGTCATCAAAAGTCTCCTAATCAAAAAAGTCCCAAGGCCAGATGATTTCAGTGCAGAATTCTACCAGAAATTCCAAGAACAGCTAATACAATGCTCCTCAAATTTTTCCACACAATAGAAGCAGAAGGGATATTACCAAACTCTTTTTAGGATGCTACTATTACTTTGATAGCCAAGCCACACAAAGACAGAACTAAAAGGAGAACTACATAACAATATCCCACTTGAACATTGATGCAAAAATAGACCACTTCCTGAACATAACACCAGTGGCACAGACACTGAGATCCACAATTAACAAATGGGACCTCATGAAACTAAAAAACTTCTGTAAGGCAAAGGACACAGTCAACAAGACAAAAAGGCAGCCTACAGAATGGGAAAAGATATTCAATAACCCCACATCTGACAAAGAGCTAATCTCCAAAATATACAAAGAACTCAAGAAGCAAGTCTCCAAAACACCAAAGGATCCAATTAAAAGGTGGGGTACAGAACCAAACAGAGAATTTTCAATAGAGGAGGCTAAAATGGCCAAGAGATACTTAAGAACATGTTCAACATCCTTAGCCATCAGGGAAATGCAAATCAAAACAACTTTGAGATACCATCTTACTCCTGTCAGAATGGCTAAAATCAAAAACACCGAAGACAATTTATGCTGGAGAGGTTGTGGAGAGAGGGGAACACTCCTCCACTGCTGGTGGGAGTGCCAACTCGTACAGCCACTTTGGAAATCAGTATGGAGATTCCTCAGGAAAATGGGAATCAATCTACCACAAGACCCAGCAATTCCACTCTTAGACATATATCCAAAAGAGGCAAATTCATACAGCAAGGGCATCTGCTCCACTATGTTCATGGCAGCATTATTTGTAATAGCCAGAACCTGGGAGCAACCTAGATGCCCCTCAAATGAACAGTGGATAGAGAAAATGTGGTACATTTACACAATGAAGTATTACTCAGCAGAAAAAAACAATGGAATCTTGAAATTCTCAGGTAAATGGATAGCACTGGAAGAAACCTTCCTGAGTGAGGTAACCCAGTCACAAAAAGACAAACATGGTATGTACTCACTCATATATGGATTTTAGACATGGATCAGGAGAGTGCCAGTCTGCACTTCCAATGACAGAGAGTCTGGGAAACAAGAAAGAACATAAAAGATATGCATGGTACCCAAGAGAAGAGAACTGAGGCAAGATCCTCTGAACAGATGGGGAACAAGGCGAGGGGTGGGGGAGGGGGAGCTGGGAAATAGAGAGGGGGAGAAGAGGAAGAGAGAGTAGGTCATGGGGGAACAGGAAGGTTGACTGAGGGGGTAGGATAGGGGTAAGAGGGAATCATAGGTTAGAAGACAGATCAGGCACCATTGTGACCTCTAGTGATCTAAAGGGATGACACCAATTGGCAAGCTAAGCAATAGTGTAGAGACCACCCGAATGCCCATTCCTGATAGTGAACTTGATGTCTATAACCATCCTGGAGCCTTCATCCAGTGATTGATGAAAGCAGAGGCAAACACCCACAGTTAAATACTGAACTGAACCCAAGGAATGCAGCGACAGAGAGAGAGGAGCGATGAGCAAATTGGCAAAGAAGGGGCTGTCAAAACCAGCACGGACAGCTGATCCGAACAGGGGAGAGCTCTTGGACCCCAGACCAACAGCTGGGAGGCCAGCATGGGACTGATCCAGACCCCCTGAATGTGAGAGTCAGTGAGGAGGCCTGGGCAACCTATGGAGTCCTGAGCAGTGGATCAGTGTTTATCCCTTGAATACTAACAGACATCCTCTGTACATAACACAAAGAGGGATGCTCTCTCAGCCTGGACTCTTAGGGAGTGCCTGGACCCTACCCTGAGTGAAATGACAGACTCTAGATATACCCTATGTGGAAGGAATTGGCAATAGGGTGGGAGAATGGGGGGGATGGTGGTGGAGTTTGGGAGGAGGGGAGGGAGAGGGAACTGGGATTGACATGTAATACAATCTATTTAAAATTAAAATAAAAAATACTTAAGAAAATACTGGCAAACCCAATACAAGAACACATTAGAACAATGATCCACCATGACCCAGTAGGCTTAATCCAAGGGATTCAAGGATGGTTCAACATACTAAAATCCATCAATACATTATATCCACCATATAAACATCTGAAAAAGAAAAACCACATGATCATCTCACTAGATGTTGAAAAAGACTTTGACAAAATCCAACACCCCTTCATGATAAAAGTCTTGGAGAGATCAGGATTAACAGGAACATACATAAACATAATAAAAGCAGTATACAGTAAACCAACAGCCAACATCAAACTGAATGGAGAGAAACTCAACAAATTTAAAATCAGGAATAAGGCAAGGCTATACACACTCTCCATATCAATTCAATATTGTACTTGTAGTTCTAGCTACAGGAACAAGACAACAAAAGGAGATCAAGGGAATGAAAACATGGAAAAGGAGTCAAACTTTCACCATCTGCAGACGACATGATAGTTTATATAAGTTTCCTGAAAACCTCTATCAGGGAACTCCTATAGCTGAAAAACACCTTAAGCAAAGTGGCAGGATACAAGATTAACTAAAAAAATCACTAGCCCTACTATATGTAGACAATAAAGGAGCTGAGAAAGAAATCAGACAAAAACAGTGTAAAATATCTTGGGTAATGCTAACCAAACAAGTGAAAGACCTATAAGGAAGACCTTCAAATCTTTGAAGAAGGAAATTAAAGAAGATACCAGAAAATGGAAAGATCTCCCATGCTGTTGGATGGGTAGGATCAACAGAGTAAAAATGGTAATCTTACCAAAAGCAATCTACAGATTCAGTGCAATCCCCATCAAAATATTGGCACAATTCTTCACATACTTTGAAAGAACAATAATCAACATTATATGGAAACAAACAACCATGTACAATAAAGAATTTCCGGAGGCATCACCATCCCTGACTTCAAGCTCTATTGTAGAGCTATAGTCCTGAAAACAGCACTGTGTTGGCACAAAAAAATAGATAGATAAACCAACAGAATCGAATTGAAATTCCTGATATTAAGCCACACACCTATGAACACTTGATTCTCGACAAAGACACTAAAAATTATACAATGGAAAAAAGAAAGCATCTTCAACAAATGATGCTGGCATAACTGGATGCTGGCATGTAGAATAAAGCATATAGATCCATGTCTATTTCCATGCACAAAACTCAAGTCCAAATGGATCAAAGACCTCAACATAAATTCAGCCACACTGAACCTCTTGAAAGAGAAAGTAGGAGGTACCCTTGGATGAATTGATACAGGAGACCAATGCTTGAGCATAACACCAGTAGCACAGACAGACACTGAGACAGACAACTAATAAATGGGACCTCCTGAAACTGAAAAGCTTTTGTAAGACAAAGGACACAGTCAACAAGACAAAACTGAAGCTCACAGAATGGAAAAAGATATTCACTAACCCCACATCTGACAGAGGGCTGATCTACAAAATTTACAAAGAACTCAAGAAGCAAGTTTCTAAAACACCAAAGGATCCAATTAAAAAGTGGGGTACCAGCCGGGCGTTGGTGGCGCACGCCTTTAATCCCAGCACTCGGGAGGCAGAGGCAGGCGGATCTCTGTGAGTTCGAGACCAGCCTGGACTACCAAGTGAGTTCCAGGACAGCCTCCAAAGCCACAGAGAAACCCTGTCTCGAAAAACCAAAAAAAAAAGTGGGGTACCGAGTTAAATAGAGAATTCTCAATAGAAGAGTATAAAATGACTGATAGACACTTAAGAAAGTGCTTAACATCCTTAGCCATCAGGGAAACACAAATCAAAACAACTTTGAGATATCATATTACTCCTGTAAGAATGGCTAAAATCAAAAGCACCAATGACAGTTTATGTTGGAGAGGCTGTGGAGAATGGGGAACACTCCTCCACTGCTGGTGGGAGTGTGAACTCTTACAGCCACTTTGGAAATCATTATGGAATTCCTCAGGAAAATGAGAATCAGTCTACCACAAGATCCAGCAATTCCACTCTTAAGCATATACTCAATGATACACACTCATACAACAAGGACATTTGTTTGACTATGTTCATAGCAGCAGTTTTTGTAATAGCCAGAACCTGGAAGCAACACAGTTGCCCCTCAACTGAAGAGTGGATAGAGAAAATGTGGTACATTTACACAATGGAGTACTACTCAGCAGAAAAAAAACAATGGAATCCTGAAATTTGCAGGCAAATGGATGGCACTATTAGAAACCATCCTAAGTGAGGTAACCCAGTCACAAAAAAACAAAGATGGTATGTACTCACTCATATATGGATTTTATACATGGATCATGGGAGTGCCAACCTACAATCCCACTACTGGAAATTATGGGAAACAGGGAGGACCCTAAGAGAGCTATGCATTGTACCACAGAGACAGAAAAAGGGACAGGATCTCCTGAGAGGATTGGGAGCCTAGGAGTGGTGGATAGGGAGCAGGGAGAAAGAGAGAGGGAGAAGAAGATGGAAGAGGAGGACATGTGGGAACAGGAAGTTTGAGTTGAGGTAAGAATAGATAGCAGGATGAGAGATACTATAATAGAGGCATTCATTATAGGTTTTAGGAGAGATCTGGCACTAGTTGGATTTCCAGAGATCTACAAGGATGACACCATCTGGCAGTCTACACAATAGTGGAGAGGCTACCTTAAAAGCCCTTCCCCGATAATAAGATTAATGACTACCTTATATGCCATCCTAGATCCTTCATTCAGTGGCTGATGGAAGCAGAGGCAGACACCCACAGCTAAGCAGTGAACTGAACTTCTGGAACCCATTTGTAGAGAGAAGGAGTGTTGAGGAAAGATGTCAAAACCAGGCTGGTAAAACCCATACCTAGAGCTGACCTGAACAAGGGGAACTCATGGGCACCAGACTGATGGCTGAGAGGCCAGTATGCAACTTATCCAGACCCTGTAAATTTGGATGTCAGTGAGGAGGCCTTGGCAATCTGTTGGGCCTCAGTTAGTAGATCAGTATATATCCCTGGCATACTAATGGATTTTGGGAGCCCATTCCACATGGAAAGATACTCTCTCAACCTGGACACAAGGGAGGAGGGCTTAGGCCCTGCCCTGAATGATATGACAGACTTTGGAGATCCTACATGGAGAGCCTTACCCTTCCTGAGAAACGGAGTCGGGATTGAGTGGGGGCTTGGGGGTGTGGTTGGCTGGAGAGTGGAACACTCCTCCACTGCTGGTGGGAGTGCCAACTCATACACCCACTTTGGAAATCTGTATGGAGATTCCTCAGGAAAATGGGAATCGGCAATTCCACTCTTACACATATACTCAATGATACACATTCATACAACAAGGACATCTGTTCCACTATGTTCATAGCAGCATTATATGTAATAGCCAAAACCTGGAAGCAACCTAGATGCCCCTCAACTGAATAATGGATAATGAAAACATGGTACATTTCCACAATGGAGTACTACTCAGCAGAAAAAAAAAACAATGGAATCTTGAAATTTGCAAGCAAATGGATGGCACTAGAAAAAACCATCAAGAGTGAGGTAACCCAGTCACAAAAAGACAGACACAGTATGTACTCACTCATTTATGGATTTTAGGCATGAAACGGGGAAGTGCCAGCCTACATTCCCACAGCCAGAGAGTATGCGAAACAGGGAGGACACAAAGAGACATATACATGATCCCTCAAAGAAGGGGAAAGGGACAGAATCTCCTGAGAGGACTGGGAGCATGGGGAGAGGGGAGAGAAGGAGAGGGAGTGAAGGAAGAGGAGGGGAGAGGAGGACATGGGGGAGCAGGAAGGTTGAGTCCGGGGAAGAATAGAGGAGACCAGGATGAGAGATACCATAATAGAAGGAGTCAACATAGGTTTGAAAAGAGATCTGGCACTAGTGAGATGTCCAAAGACTTATAAGGATGACACCAACTGGCAATCTAACCAATAGTGAAAAGGCTACCTTAAATGCCCTTCCCTGATAAAGTGATTGACAGCTTCCTTGTATGCCATCCTAGAGCCTTCATTCAGTGGCTGAAGGAAGCAGAGGCAGACACCCACAGTTAAACACTGAACTGAACTCCTGGAAACCAGTTGCAGAGAGGGAGGAGTTATGAGCAAGGGGTCAAGACCAGGCTGGTGAAACCCACAGAAAGAGGGGGAGCTCGTGGACTCCAGACTGATAGCCAAGACACTAGCATGAGACTGATCCAGACCCCCTGAACATGGGTGTCAGTGAGGAGGTTTCAGCATTCTTTGGGGCCTCGGGCAACAGCTCAGCATTTATCCCTGGTATCCAGATGTACTTTGGATGCCCATTCCACCTGAAGGGATGCTGTCTCAGCCTGGACACATGGGAGAGGGCCTAGGCCCTGCCCCGGATGATATGACATACTTTGGAGATCCCCTACGAAGGGCCTCATGCTCCTTGGAAGTGGACTGGGCATTGGGGGTATTTCTAAGTGGGCAGGGGAGGAGGAGAGGGAGAGGGAGCTGGGATTGACATGTGAAGCAAGCTTGTTTCTAATTTAAATAAAAAAGAATGAGAACATGTGAAGAAATACTCAAGCTATGAGGCTGACAAGTATGTTGGTATCTCTCCAGATACAGGAGCCAATAATTGTAAGAAAGGTACAGACTGGTTATTTATATCTTGATAAGAACAAATTGGAAGGAACAGATCAAAGTGTGGTCAAAAACAAGATTCCACGAAACATCCACAAGATGCAAAAGCTCTTCCAGCTCCCAACACACACACACACACACACACACACACACACACACACACACACACACACACACACACGCAAAGCCTACTTCCTAAAAATTGGCCCAGTAATCCTCTTAACTTCACATCTCACAACAGTGAAGGCCACACCCAGCTTTTAACATGGTATGAGGAATTGAAGTTAGGTCTTCATGTTTGCAAAGAAAGTTATCTTACACATTGAGCCATATTTAGTCTCTGTTCTATGTACTTGTTATTTATCTCCTTCTTTTCTCAGATATACAAAAGACTTGATGCCTTCAATGATGGCAATAGTTCTTGTATATTCTCTTGTATTTCTAAAATATATTTGTATCATTATTCTGAATATATATTAAGTTATTAATATATATCTAGCGATCAGTCTGATCTGTGATTAGTCCTGAAACAGGATTTTAATATATTGAGATTAAAATCAGCTCAACCATTTATAGAAGAGCCTCTTTTACAATTATTTTTATTTATTCATCTCTCATATACTACTTCCTGACTGAAGTTCCCCTCCCCTAAATTCCCCCATCCACTCCTATGTTTCCCTTCAGAAAAGTAGAACCTGTAAATTTGCTTGTATATCAATCTTTAGGATACACACATATTCTAGTTTTAAAAACAACCAGATATGATAAAAAGTGTGGTAGCAGATATTTTGATGACATCATTATTATTATCATCATATAATGAGTTAAAATCTATGCTGTGCTGAAAATAATATACTAAATGTATATTATGTTTGGTAATATTTCAACTGTGTAATTTAACTCAAGTCTAACTCATCAACTTTATTGACTTGATGTATAGCTTGATGAAGTAAAAGTATACCTAGACATATAGAAAAGCCAAGGCTTTGATATTTATTCATCACCATGGAGTTACATATCAAATTAATGCTGATAAAATTTGTTACCAATCATGATGATAAGAATAGTTAAGTAATTTTCCTATGGTAACACAGAATTATAAATCCACAATGACAATCTCTGTTTCTAAGGTATAATACTATTTAGGCAGGCAATTATAATCCTTGTCAGTATTTTAAAATAAAATTATTTTAAATAATTATTGCTACATTAAACTGAAGCCTTCAAAATTTAATTAAGTTCTCACTTAGCAAGTTAGAGTTGCATGCAAAGACACAAATAACATAAATGCACTTTTATTAATTGGTTTTATGTTACAAATTGATTATTTTTTTGGTTTTTCGAGACACGGTCTCTCTGTATTGTTTTGGAGGCTGTCCTGGAACTCTCTCTGTAGACCAAGCTGGCCTCAAACTCACAGAGATCCTCCTGCCTTTGCCTCCCGAGTGCTGGGATTAAAGGTTTGTGCCACCAATGCCCAGCTACAAATTGATTCTTGAACATTTGTTTAGCATGCACAAAGTGATCGGTTAAAATCCATGGATATAAGGAAATTCAACTGTCTTCTAGAGCAAATGTGATAAAGAGTAACCTTCCAAACCTGGGGTGTTTAGATACAATATATATTGTCACTGCAAAGCATCTCCTCCAATTCCTATGTAAGAGGTTATTTCGGGAGCTAAAATAAGGCCACACTTTTAACACACATACATAATATCTCATACTCACTAAACCAGTATCTCCAAACTGAAGTTTGTGGATCATCTCCAAAAAACCAGCACCTCCAGAAGAATCCTTCATGGTGGTAAATCACTGACATTTCTTCATAGTCATGCATATCTTCATCATACTGTGAAATAAAATAATTTAAATTACAGCACTATGTATGACTTGTTTTTTCATGAATTCTACAACATGCTGAAATACCACTTATGACAGGTTAGGAAATACAGTTTTATAACATGCTTTCCAGCATTTTCTTTGTACTAGTGTGTACAACTAATGATCTTGCTGTCTTGAATATTCTGATTCATTTTCTCTTGGTAGCTCTTAATTTTTTCAATTTGAATGACCTTATAAGTAATATCATTCTTGATAGTGAACAGATATTAACTTGAACACTAAGAACTTAAATTGCTTTAATGAGAATACAGGAAAAGTTTAATATTTTAAGGTTTTGTGATATATTGATGAATCATTGTTATACATGTCTCTCAAGAATTATGCTTGAGGTTTTCAAAATAGTAAATGATGAAGAAGATTTATGTGGAGAGTGGGATTGGTGAGTAGGAAAGGGAAGGAGTGGAGGAGGAATAACTAACATTAGGGTGTTTGGAAAGCCATATGAAAAGAACTACTCTATAAACATCATACACACATGTGTGTGTGTAGACACCTGTATACACACACACACACACACACACACACACACACAAAGTATTAATTAAGTTACCCTACACTGAGGACAATGCTCTTTCCAGAAGTCTTAAGTTGCTAAATAAAAGGCCCAGTGTCCAGTATCCCCTCAAGTGGTAAACATAGACATGTGTTCTTGGTTACCCATAAGAACTTGATGGTAAGTCTTTATTGCTGAAGACATCAAATTCTTTGGTCACAGATAGAGAAATCATGCTGGCACTGACTTGGAAGCTCCCTCCTATCGACTAGCTTTCATGGTATGAGGGAGTAATATATAGGATGCATGGGTAAAGGACATCAATAGCCTTAACCAGTTCTAAACACTGTAAGTGGTCTTAACAACTGGTCTGGAAAGATATCCCCATGGGTCCAATAGTGGTATGAATATTATGCAGATAACCAACTGCTCTCTGGATTAAGGCTTACTCTACAGAAAAAAACTCATGCCTGATACTGTAAATCTGGCCAAGTACATATGGTTGAGGATCTCATACATTTTAGGAATGTACCCACTACTATTATTTAGTTAAGTGGACACAGTCTCAAACTTCTCTCTAAATAATACTGTATCTCCATATTAAAAGATTAGTGTAATTCTCATTCCTTGTCAGAAACTTGTCTTTGTATACTAGATGGTGACTAACACAGACACTTATGACTGGTCAAAGTGAGAAAATAAGTGTCTTTGGAATGCTCACCTGTTAAATGAGGTAAGCATTCCAAAGCCACTCCATAAGAGTCAGGGAACATTGCATAAGAGGGTGCAAAAGGGTTGTAAAAGAAAGACAAGACATAGAGGAGGGTTGAAGTGAAGCAGCATATTTTGAACATGACAAGGTCAGTGCACTCAAAAATGCATGTGATTGCCTACATAAGATCAAGTGAATCAACATTATACCATGCATGAGAGATGAATAAATGAGCTGTCACCCAAAGCTGAGGAGCTATTGCCAGTTGATGACTGTTAGTAGAGACTTAGTTTCCTTTATGGGATAAAAGAGAACAATAAGTTTGGGAAGGAAACACGGGAGACAGACACAAAATAAGTTGAAGAAAGAAGGATGAGTAAATATGACAGAAATATACTGTATGTATGTATGAAATTCTCAAAGAATAAATAAAATATATTTTAAAACTAAGTTAAAATGAATGCACAGTGTTTGTCTTACAGCATGCTCAATATACAACATAGATTTACAGAACACCTAATCAATGGCAATTTAAGTTGGAAACTAAATTTTCCTGTGCACCTAATTCCCTCTTGAACCCAAGGCATAGCCTATTTACTTTATACAATATTATTGTAATATCAGTGTTTTAATGAGTAAGTTAACAAATTGTTCCAAGAATGTATAAATAAATACAGCCTGTTATTTTAATTTTTCTTTAAGTGGCATAAATTTCTTGTACATATCCCATTAGGGATCTGTTGTACCATAATTCTTGGTTATAAATCATAGCACAGGATTTCCCATGCTAACAATCAGTGAATTGTGATCAGGAATTGGCATAATTCATGATTCACAATTGAATTAATGAGACCAAACAAAATTTCTTCAGAAATGAAATTCACTGAAAAACCAAGAAGCTAAAGTGTCTGCACTCTCAACCTTTTTCAAGGTAGTGTATTGGTGAGGTGAATGCTAAACAGTCAAGCTTTATTTACTTCAGAGTATAAATCATAAGGTCATAATAAGAACAGAAAGGCCTGGACTTAAAGATGTATTTTACGATGTTATTTTAAGAGTTCATTACTTTATTACGATTAAAACTATGAACTATACTTTCAAAATGTATTATTTACTATAAGTCTTTAGGGATAGCAAATCAATTAATAATATGGTTTTAAAATGTATTTTTAAATACTCAGGATAGTTTACCAGATTGTTTTGTTGCATAACAGGTTTTATTGTGAAGATGTGTATAATATTTTAACTTGCAATACCATTAAGAAAACTTTATTTTTTAAAAAACTGGAAACATTTGATCACAAAATAAGCTATACTCATGGATAACAAATAATTTAACTGTTTTATAACATTTGGGGATTGTGTTCCATACATCTGTAAATCTCATTCCTGTATAGTAGATTTATTTTTAAGTCCTAATTTACATGTAAATAATTTTATCATATACTATGGGGGAACTTTTAAGATAAAAATTTTAGAGTAAAATTGATTCTAAACCTTTTTGTTTTGTTTTAAACTCTTTGAGAAATGACAAATAGCAGAGTAGAGTATTAAATAAGCACAGGTCGCACAATCTTTTCCATAGTATAGTTGAATAACCCTTAAGCTTAAAATGACCAAACAGAAAAGTAGCTACAGATGAAATCTGTCACTGGTTCCATATGCAAACATCTTTGATTAGCTCTACAGCATAAGAAAAGAATGTAAGTAGAAATAGTTAAACAATATGAGATAAAGTATTAGCTATAAATCAACATTTTCTCTCTTTGTGTATTAATTATGCTTATTTAACAAGATTATATTATGTCATGGAAACAAGATAAAAATATGTACAATATCATATTTTCATTGTTTTTGCTTGCTCCATATGAGTAAAACACAAATTTCCCATGCTATGTAATTCCATATTAGATAACAGAAGCAAATCCACTAAGCTCTAATAATTTGCTATTTTTAATTCCTTGCCTTCATCAATTTTTATTTGTAGGCAGTGCTATTATAAATATTATGCTCAACAATGAAATATTACAGAGAAGGTCTAGAATAATAAACAACATCATCCATAAAGGTTTTTTCTCTTTCTTTGTTTAAACACAGGCTTACTTATATACTAATTGAATCCCTTGATGGTGATTATACATCAGTATTTGTTAGAAATTATTCCATGAATTTAAAAGAGTCATATTGCAAAGTGTGTGTCTAGAAAATGCAGACTCATTTTCTTCTTATTATTAAGTACATATTTTTAATTAATTTTTATTTAAATTAAAAACAATCTTATTTTACATACCAATCCCAATTCCCTCTCTCCAGTCCTCCCATTTTCTCCCACCATCCCCCCATCCACTCCTCAGGGGCAGTAAGACCTCCCATGGAGATTCATTAAAGTCTGTCACATCCTTTGAGACAGGACCTAGGCCCTCCCCCATGTTAGGTAAAATATCTTTATGACTTACAAATACACTATTATAAAGATAAGAGGAACATTAAATAATCATTAGACTCACTAATAATTAGTTCTTGTTTATGGACCATTCAGTCTAGACTGAGTTTTGCTTTGTCCACACACATGGACACTACTAAATATATCCTAAAGTAATAAAATAATCAAGAAATGATGGCTAGAACACTAGAAGAAATTCTAAGTTTTGGTTGTTTCTCAGCTTCAAGTTCTGTGAGTTCAGATATGCTCCTTGCCGTTTGGAAAATGGCAAAACTCTCTCAGTAAAAAATACTCATATCCAGCAACATTTTAGTCCATGTGCTAGACACTGTAGACCTCAAATAGATTTGGTTAACAGTATAATAATCTTACTATGATTTAAAAAATACAGAGGGAGATAACTAGCAGGCCTAGGTGATTTCAAATATGATTACCAGCTGTAACATTCTTTTGGGTATCTGCAAGTGTTTCTCAACGGTGTCCATTATTATTTCCTGGGGAGTACAGTGACTGTCTAATTACAGTTTAAATGAAGTATGTGGCAGTCTAGGTGATATTCGATCAGAGAAACCAGGAAGCTGTCCCCCCAAAACTATCTCTTTAGTTAAATAATTCATTATTTAATAATGAATCCATCATTATAAACATATTCCCTTACAGTAATAGAAGTATGCATGTGCAATCCGAGTACTCAGGAGGTAGAGGCAAGAGGATCACCAGTTTGATAGTAACCAGAGATGTACTGTGAAACAACAAGTAAGCAAATAAAAGTAAATGCATTCCAGGATCTCTTTAGAAAAAAAATAATACACATTGATGGGACTGTAATGAGTGTGAATTTATTAGAAACTGCAGAAATGAAAGACCTCTGGAAAGGAAATCATACAAAAACAAAGAATGGTCGCAATGGAGGTCAAAGTGAATTTTCTGAGAACTGGGATCAGATTTAACACATTCCCGATCACACCAATTCATACTGAGTAGGAATCAGGCTTTTGGTTTGTTTTGTTTTAGTTTGTTTGTTTGTTGTTTTACCTAAGAAGAACAATAGCTTTTCTTCTTCACTGGAGATTCACTTCAAATGGTAAATGCATTTTGTGTATGAATATTTTGCAGGCATAAAGAGCACTGTTTAACTGTGGGAGATGAGTATTGTTTTATAACATGATTATGTTTGAATTTCGTGAAATTTGAATTGGATAAAATTTTGTGAATCCTATGTAAACCTTTCCATAAAATAACCTTTCACACTGGACTACAGTTCCAACAACACAGCAGTGAAAATGACTTTTCAGCTCTCCTGAAAGGAAAACAATTTTTACTTTGGAGAACGCCTCTGGAGGAACATGCTTACTAATTATGACAAACATTTTGTTTTCTTCCTCAAATATCCACATTATTTTTACACAGTAAAACGATTTGAAAATCACGAGAAGGACATTTTGCAAATTAACCGTCCAAAATAACATGTTTTAGTCTGAAAATAAAATCACAACAATATCGATAACAACCTGAGTTCCTTACTGCTCAAATTACCCTGGATTCCATATCTCCACTCTCTGAAACAACTCAAAACAAAAATTATTAAATTTAAAACTACACTTTAACAGAATAAAGGCCCAAAGAATCAACCTAATATTATGTAGATTTCTGAAAATGCTACTCTCCTCTAATAGGCAACTATTTCAAGTTCCACAATTTTTCAAGAAAACATTAGATTTTTGGTTACCTCTTCTTCAATATCCAAAGTTCCATTGTTAGAGTTAAAACTTCCACAGGTCTCCGTTGCAAGTAACCAATATTCAGTTCCGAATGCTACCAAAAATAGGATAATGCCAACGGCACCAAAAATTCCTGCCACAAGAGCAGCAATTCCAATCTTCATGATAGAAGTACTGTATTCTTTCCTAAAATTGCATGCAGAAGAAGCATGGAAACGACCAGTTGCTAAAGCTATCTGTAGGTCTCAACAGAAGTCACTATTTTAAGACTAGGATTAACATCTTTTTGTAGCTGGTCTAGGTTTCACCAGGCTGTGTGAGAAGAGCTATTAAAAGCAGGTGACCTGGTTGAATTAAGCCAATGGTCTATCTAACACAAACCTGCTCCAGAATCAAAATCTCTCTCTGTCTCTCTGTCTCTGTCTCTGTCTCTGTCTCTGTCTCTCTCTCTCTCTCTGTCTCTCTCTCCCTCCCTCCCTCCCGTCCTCCCTCTCATACACATACACAGGCAGATCAGTTCCACAAAATAATTAACAAACATATAAATGAGATGTAAGATAGCAACTTCTGTCTTCAGTGTAAGTGAAATGAGTGATATCTATAAAAGAGGTAACTATCTACCTAAAGGGAAGATCACAGATTGAGTTGATTACCTGAGAAATTCTAATTAACATTGTCACTTAGTAATACATGTGCACCAATAACTACATAATACGTAATATAAAATGCAACACTTACATATTGGCTTTGAAGACTCAGCAGTACAGTTATAAGCACAACTCTGTACTAGTGGAAATTTCCCAGTGAAAAGAAGAGATTACCACTTCTGTCATAACTATCAATTTCTAACTATAATCTTGTGCAAGAACTAAACAATGCAGATATTAAGAAATATACACAAATCAAAATATTATTCATTTATTTATTCATTTAATATTTACTGTGTTTGGAAAACAGATAGTTGACAGAAAGCCAGTGTGATCAGAGGTACCCTCTATTAACAAGGAGAGATGAGTGGCCAGAATGCTGTTATAATAGAAGAATAATCTTTGTAGTTATCTTGGGTTGGAATCTCACTTATTCCACTTATTAGTTTATGGGCTTTGAACAAGTCTCTAAACTTCAGTCTCTGTACTATTAAAATGATGATGACAGTAATGCCTGAACTAAATTTGCTAGTAAACTGTGAATCAAATAATACCCAGCACATGATAAGCAAATGATACATCTTATTAAGTGATTTTTAGGAAAAATCACTAGGTGAGAATGTTATTATAAAAGGAAGCATAACATATCTGTCTTTATGGCACCTATTATTGCTTAGAAAAACAAATTATACACATACACATCAAATAAAATGTTACAGAATATATTATAAAGTGTTAATATTTATTAGCAAGATGAAAACAGAACAATGAATTCCTTCTCATTGCTGAACACCATACAATCACTTACAGAGACCAGAATGTTATATATGAACCAGTACTTCTTAATATTTAAAGTGTGGGTAGAGAAGACAGAAATGTGATATAGAGGTTCAAAGAATGTCATAGCAGTTCAGAGGACCAAGGAACATGAAGGATATGAACAGGTGGCTGAATAGTTTTGGAAGGATTTGTGCAGCTGTCTTGGGAAGATAGGCATTGTCCAAATGCCCCAGGGAGTTTACTATCCAACTTCAGTTCCTCATGTCATATAAAAAATGCAAACCTTTCCAGAAATTTCTGGCTGGTCATCTGAAAACATTTTCTTTAAGTTAAAAGCAGTTAGGAAATCCATGTATGCAAAGAATAAAATCCAAAACATCTTCAATTAGGAACAATGCTGTTATTTTCAGAACAAGAGAGGTCTTTATGTCATTAAAATAAAAACTTATTGCAGTCTCCTGAGAAAGTTTCCTCTAATGAAGACTGTAATTATCATTTTTTCTGAGGATATGCTCAAGCTTGAAAGGCCCCTGGTCAAAGCTAATGTACAGAGCAGAAGATTCATAAAACAACTATGGACTAGAATATGTGTAAATGAGGACACATTGCCACATGGAAGTTCCCACTTTTTATTAAAAGAAGTGCGAGGTTTTGCTTTTTATTTTTTCTGTGAACTGTTTGTTTTCCAAATATGGTTAAAAGTTGAAAAAATAATGCTTTTATTTTTATTATAAAAATCAGTAGCAAAGTACAGGTAATAAAAATAAGACAAGAAATTACTGACAGCACAGGAGATATTATCTGCTGAGATTTGAGGTTTCTCAGGTTTTAGAAACAAGCACTGGGCTTAGTGCTAAGATTCAAAAAGAAATAGTTTGATTGCTGAAAGCTAAAATTATCCACCTGCCTAAATTGTGGATTCAATGATCTGGTTGCCATGGAGAGCTGAAAATATAGTTTTCCTTTTATCAAAATTCATCCTTGACCCCAATTCTTTTCTCAATAATTTTATCTTCCTGGGATGGAGATCATCAATTAAGATCACTGATGGCTGCTGCAGAAGCTCTGATGCTCTTTTCTGAAGTCTATGAAGCCAGGCACATAGGTGATACACATGCAGGCAAAATACACACACAAAAATGAATTTAAATACTTATGTCTTTAAAACTGCTAATAATGAGTGAAGTAACTCATGTGAGGAAAAACACATTATCAGTCTTTAAAAAAAGAGCAGAGGAAGAAATGTGGCTGAGTGCATACAAGCACTTATGCAGTGGATTGATAACCTAAGTTTCAATTGCTTTTCTATACCACAAGGACCATGCCTCAGGAAGTGAGACCAGGCACAGTGGGATGGGCCCTCCCATGTCAATCATTAATTAGGAAAATGTCCCACAAACTTACCTATGGGAAAATTTGGTCAAGGAAATTCCTCAATTGAAATTCCTTCTTCCAAGATGACTAGCTTTTGTCAAGTTGACAAAAATTAACCAGCACAGTACCTCTAATATAGTTTTGGTAAATAATAATTTTTGACTTTGTTACACTTTGATAAAATATAATATAAATTGTCATTTGTTATTTATATTATTTTATAAATAAGAATAATAGTTAGGTGAGTGGGATAACCACTACACTACAGAAACTGGCCTACATACCTATGGGGTATATTTTTTTTCAAATGATGACAACATGAATACAGATATAAATCAAAACATTTACCCACCACGACCAAGTTGGCTTTATCCCTGTGATACAGGAATAGTTCAAACTACACAAGTCAGTAAGTGTAATGAACCACGAAAATAGGCGTAAGGACAAAGAACACATGATAATATGAATAGATACTGAAAAGGCCTTTGATTAAATTCAACATGTCTTCATGATAAAAGTCCCAGAGAGGTTGGACCAGAGGGAGCATACCTCAACCGATCAAAAGCTGTATTTAAGAAACCCACAGCCAACATCTTCCTAAATGAAGAAAAAAAGTTTAATCATTCCCACTGAAATCAGTTCTTTTCAGTATCAGTCTTGAAATACTTGCTGACGTATAAGGCAAGAGGAGAAAATTAAAGAGATACAAATGGGACAAAATAAGTCAAATCATCTCTATTTGTAGATGATATGATCTTATATATGAAATCCCAAAATTCTATGAGAAAACTTCTAGAAATCATAAACAAATTCAGCAACATGGCAGAATATACAACCAACTTGCACAAATTAAAAGCTTTTTATGTACCATCAACAGAAATACAGAGAAAGAGATCATAAGCATACTCCCATTCACAAAAGCATTGAAGAAAATAAAATATAGAGAGAGAAACAAGGAGATAACTTAATTTACCAGACTTTGTCAACTCCCCATAGGAGCCCTTGTCTGCTGGGAGGAGTGGATGGGGAGTGGGCTAGGGGTAGGTTAGGGGAGGAGAGGGAGGTGAGATGGGGTGGGAGGGAGAACTTTGGTTGGAATGTAAAATGAAATCAAATAAATAAATAAATGAAATATCTTAATTGAAACTTTAAATTTATGAAGGAATCTAAGAGAAAGAAGCTAGAAATGAAAAGAAGTTCCATGTTCTTGATTCATAAAATTAATTTTGTGAGGCTGTTCTAACATTTACAATTCAATTTAATCTCAATTAAAAGTCCTATCTCATTCTTCACAGATATTAAAAAAATCCTAAAATTAATATGGAATCATAAAAGACCAAAGTTACCTAAAACACCCCTGAGAAAAAGAACAATCCTAGAAGGGTTAACATACTCATAAAAAAACAATGTGATACTGGCATAAAAACAGAACTGCAGACCAGTGAAAGAAAATTAAATTCCAAAAATTAATATGCATAACAAAAGCCATCTAATATTCAACAAAAAAAGCCAAAAGCATGCATTGGAGAAAATAAATCATCTTTAACAAATGGTTCTGAGAAAAGTGGATGCCTACACGTAAAGGAATAAAATTAGCCTTGTATTATCACATTGTACAAAAGATAATTCTAAATGGACCAAAGACCTAAATGTGAAACATGAAACTGCTAGAAGAAATCTTAGGCAGTACACTACATGATATGGAAATTTTTGTAGCCACTGTGGAAATCATCGTGGGAGTGCCTCATAAACTTGGAAACAGCCCTACCACATGACTGACTTACACCACTCCTGGGCATATTACACAAAGGCATATTACTCTATTTCCCACTATAGAAATAATGCTCATCAAGTTCATAATTACTCTAGTCACAATAGCTAGGACATGGAAATAGACTAGATGACCATTAACTGCTGGATAATGAACATGTGCCCTCAAAACAGACCAGAGTTAAATAGTATTACATATATCTTGATGGTAAGCAAGAGTATACAAAGCCCACACAATAGGAGGTAACTTATGGCTGGTACTAAACAATTAGCCAACTACCTGTGCTGGTGAAATCATGCAACTGTGAAGAAAATCTTCTACTGTCACTTATAATTTAGACAATTATAAAATTAAACTGTATTCTGAACACTTATCCTTATGCCCATACGTAAGTGTCGCTCTCAACCCTCATGAGAGATGCTCCTTGTTGTTGTTAACATAATTCTTTTATGGATTCTTTGATAATTTCACATCATGCACTCCAACCCCACTTGTTTCCCAGTCCTTCCGTGGCCACCCTCCATTCCTACAGCTAAGGGAACACCTTGAAAAAGAGGTGGAAAGATCATAAAAGCCGAGGTACCAGAATTTCTGTTATGGGATTGTTTCATTCAGAATACTAAATGGATTAAGATGCATGTGCACGCGTACACACACACACACACACACACACACACACACACACGAGAAAGGGATGCCAAGAGCTTGACAGGGATTGGAGCTATAGGAGTATTGGAAAGAAGAGAAAAAGTAACATGAATGTCAAAAACTAAAAAATAAAAATAAGGAAAACATGCCATCTATATACAATGGAATTTTATTCATTTGTGATTTTATTCAGTTGTAAAAAACTACAGTTATTAAATATGCAGAGAAATATATAGGGCTTATATACAATATCTGATAAAATAATATACTGAGTGAGACAACCCAGACTCAGAGAGATACATGTCATGTGTTCTCAATCATATTTGGTTCTTAGTGTTCAATTTAAATTACTCACTGAATTCAGGAAAGTAGAAAGGGATCATTCATGGGATGGGGAGAAAGGTCTTAAGGTAGGGAGGCATAGTATAACACTGGTGATAGGGAGAGGAAAATTAATGGGGAGGAAGGTTTAAGAGGGGAGAGGGAGCCGGGCGGTGGTGGCGCACGCCTTTAATCCCAGCACTCAGGAGGCAGAGGCAGGAGGATCTCTGTGAGTTCGAGGCCGGGCTGGACCGACAGCCTCCAAAACAATACAGAGAAACCCTGTCTCATAAAAACCAAAAAAGGGGGGGAGAGGGATGGGATGGTGGGGTAAATGTGTGGGTTGGAGAAGAGTTAACTCACACTAAGTACATTTGAAAAAGCCATACATAAACTTACTACAAGTTTTGTTCACATATATATTTGAAGCTGTGTTACCCTACATAGGAGATTATGCTCATCCCAGAAGCCATGAGTTGGCAAATAAAAAGCACCTTGCCTAGTATGGGATACCTTCCCTAAACTTGTAGATCAGAGGTGTGCTGGAGACCCCCAAGCAATATAGCCTACTAACATTTCTTTTGATTGCCAACCAGAATATAATGGTAAGACCTTATTGCCAAAGATACACATATTGGTAACAGGACATGGAGAAACCACATCTGTACTGACCAAAAAGTTTCGTTCCTACAGACTAGCTTTCAGAATACTGGAAGTTGTTATGCAGCCTGTTTGGAGGGAAATGTCATCAACAGTTTCACAAAGATGTGAACTCTGTGAGCTTCAAAATGACTAGTGTGGAAATATATTTCCATGGTGCATAAGTGGCACGAATGTTAGGAGAAAAACCAATTGCCATCTGATTTGATTTAAGGCCCACTCAACAGAAGGAAACTCATGCCTGGTTCTCCAAATCTTGCCAAGAATCTATGGTTGGGAGCTCACAGACTTCAGGGGTAAATCTATTACTATTATATTTTGCTAAGTGGACACAGTTTCAAAGTTCCTTCTAAATTTCTGTTTGTCAATTATTATAGTTCTTAGATTTCATCAGGGATTTTTCTTAGTGCAGTGGTGGCTAATGTAGAACTCACAATCAGTCAAAGCAAAGAAATAAATGACTGGGAAGTGCTCACACACAAATGGGAAATCAATATCATACCTCTTACCTAAAGCTTAGAGTGAGATACAAAAAGTACCCAAACCCACACAGAATAGAGCAAAAATGGGAATGCTGTAAACCTTATTTTGGGAAACCAGAAGGAAATGTGTATGGAATTCAAGTAAACATTAGTAAAATATATTATAGACAAATCTCTTCTACAAAAGTAAACATATGACTCCTAACTTATATGTTCATTTCAATAGCAGACAAAAGTAAATTCATACAAGTCCAAAACAATCATATTTCAAAAGAAAATATTCACTGGAAAAGGGATACTTTGCTATCTAATAATAGGTAGCACCATAGTTCACAATGGAATGTTGTAAGCTCTTTCACTAAGAGTTTAAGATGAGCACAAGGATGGGTTAGGCCCAACATTTGTTAGGATGTGAGTTTGATCTCCAGCCTGAAAAGAGACAAAAGGAAGGAGAAATAAATCATTAATTCTTTACATTATTATATTAAAGACCCCATCCAATTAAATAAAATAAGAAAAAGAAACAAATGTAATTAAAACAAAACTTCACTATTGCATTTTTGTTTAGGATTTTGTTGTTATGGTTGTGTAGTGACAGAATCTCATCATATAGCCTTTGCTGGCCTGCAGAGAGGTCCCTATTTAGGCCAAGTTGGCCTCAAATGTGTGGTTACCTTAATGCCTCCACCTCCTAGGTGCTAGGATCATAAACATGCACCATGACCAGGTAAACATTTCATTATTTGCAAATATTATGTATATAGAAAACAAACTAAGATAGAAATGCAGCTGTGCCCCTGTAATCTACATACTGAAAAGGCTAACAGGGGATAATTACTAGATTCCAGGTTAGCAAAACTAACTTGGGCAACATAGTAAAGCCCTCATTAAAAACAAAAGGTTAAAAAAAGAGCATATACTATTAATATTAATGTATCATATGAGCCTAGTTGTTCTATAAAACTTAAGCTTAGAAACTTAGTTTTATTTTTATGAATACTCTAGCTATATAATTTTCATTTTATTTTTATTCGTTGAATTTTGTCAGAATTGCATTATGCAATTTCTTGTACATTTCTTGCAGGATTTTATAAGTATTTAAACACAATTTTACTACTCATTCACATCTATAAGATACACTTTGTCAACACAGGTCCTTACTTAACCCTGTTAACTAAAGCTACAGGTGCAAAGCAATTACAAGACTATCGTAACAAGTCTATCACTGAGTTTAAATATTTCAGTCAATATATTAGATTAATCTGTCTCTAATATTAGTTAGACTTGTTAGGTTTTATGACAAAAATCATAAAAGGATATATAGTATAAGGTGATATATTGTTCTATATTGTCTTACCTTTAATCCCTTGTTTCTTTTTATTCATTTTTGGTGATAAGAAATTTTGTTTTATCCTAGATGTAGTTTGGTGGAATGCTATGAGCAATGCATGAAGACCTAAGCAAATATGATTTTGATAATAAGTAATCTACCTGTTATATTTACAACAATATTCTCAAAGTGATCAAGAAATGTTATGTCTACCTTCACAATAGCATTTTCATTCTTTGCTGCATCTTCAAGCTAAGCACAGTCAATGAATATACAAATAATTGTCATTTTGTGCAACCTTAGTCTTCACCACTGGCAATAGAAAACAAATGATATGAAATGCATTTTGTCATCATCACATTAACAGTTATTATCAGCCACATTATCAACAATTTATTTCATCATGACAAGATTAAAATTAGTATCATATGTTCTATTTCTTCATTCTATAGAAATTTAATGAAATCAAATGAAGTTAAAACATTATCATTTTCTTCTCTAAATCTAAGTTTTACATTCAGAGCTAAAGAGTAGCAATAATTTTTTTTCACTTAAAGGACTTCAGATAACTTAAATGCATTCCCTGGAAATTGTCCTTAACTACACTGCTCTGACAATTTCATAAATAAGAATAATAGGTAAGTGGATTCTGGCTGGTATGTAAAAGCTAAAGGCTAAATCCAGGCTTAATGTCCTTTTGATAAGGTAACTGCATCAAATGATAAAGGTTATTCATATATATAAGCTTGATAAAACTTGAGCACTCACTGGAACTGGTGATTTGAGCCGTTTATCAGAGATTTTTAAATGAAATGCATAAAATGAGGTAGACTAAATTGGAATAATAAAAACTCACAATTTTAATATTTTCAACTACCTCTTTAGTACTATTTCCCTGTTAATTTTAATAATTTTCCATTTCTTGTAATTTTTATGTTTCCTTTCCAGCAAGGTCTTGCATTCCAAACCATTTCTATTTAAATACATATGTTTTCCAGCTACCGTATAGCTATTCATATTGTTCCTCAGGAAAGGTTGAACATTCTCTTCGTGGGTCTCTCAAAAAATGCATTTACTGTGACTTTATAATTGAGTTCATATTTCTGTTTCACCCAATAAAAGATGAACTCATTAAAACATTTCATTTTGATAAAGGGAAAAAGATTGATTCTATGCTGAGAAGTTAAATGAATATACAGCAGACAAAGTTAATAAATACAATAATGTGTACCCAGGTCTATGTTACAAAGAAAAATTCAACATTTCTAACTACCTAATTCTAAAGAAAATTAGTAACTGAACTCCTGAAATCAATTTTCAATGAGTAGGCACAAAGACTGTTTAATTAAAATATAATAATTTTCTGAGGTAAGTTGCTAGTGGTTTATTTCCTATTGAAAATGATCCCACTTCCTTTCATTTTTCAAACATTCCATGCAGAGTACTATAGTTCACTAAACTGTGTCCCCTGAACAAGTGACTTTATCAGAAGCTCTAAATATTTCCATGGAGTAACACATATACAGGGGAACCTAATACCAGTTAAGTGTGCAATTTGGAACAGCAGATGTTCAAAACATTGCTCAGTTTCTTAACTATTGGTGCTTTCTTCCAGAATTTCATGAGACCATAGTAGCCTCCTTTATGGAATCATATAGCCTTAGATCCAAAGGATTTGCTGTTTCCTAAAGAAAATTACCGATCTAGTGGAGAATTACTGAACAGACACAAATAACATATATTTTGTGTTTCCTGAAACTGATTGACAGAAACACTTTAATTAGAATTTTCAACAGCAGCATTTTGCTTCAAATTCCTCAAACCAAAGTTTTCCCAGTCGTCATATTTTTCCTACCCTCAGCTATAATATTTTTGTTCGTATTTATTCTTCGTATAAGTTGTAATTGATATAACTTCCTGTTGCTGTTACTTCATGAATATTAGAAGGCCGTCACTGGAGCGAGCATATTATGAGTACCGAATTTTCAAATTTACACTAAAATGGT
The DNA here is from genome assembly GCF_017639785.1 of Mesocricetus auratus. Taxonomy (NCBI): domain Eukaryota; kingdom Metazoa; phylum Chordata; class Mammalia; order Rodentia; family Cricetidae; genus Mesocricetus; species Mesocricetus auratus. The sequence continues at coordinate 55,219,496 of NW_024429188.1, read as the reverse complement.
TTGGTCAGTGAGAAAACAACCCCATTGTCCTCAGTATTCTCTGTAAAACAATTCAAGCTTTCTACAAGAATTTTGGTTCTGGAAGCACTGTTTCAAATTCCCCTGGGAAAGCAGTGCACATACCTCAACAAGGACAAATGTTACAGTGCCTTGTTCCTCCCATATTTTTTTAATTGCACAGTAGAATTGTTTGCATATGGTTCCTCTGCAGTACATCCTTGCTAGGATTGGAAAGCATGAATGATTATGAGTTCTCGAAGCTAATACTACACAGTGAGTAGTTATTTATAATTGTCTTTGAAGATTTGGCAGTGTGGAATGATGATTTGCTGTCCATGGTAATGAAGCAATAGCTTCATTTCTTTGGAAATTACTGCATTTACTTAAAAAAACAGAATTTCTTCCATCTTCCATTCATACTTAAGTAGAATGATTTTTCCAGTGAAATAATTTCCATTACCTCGTGCAAGATTTCTTCAGTATGGTCTGAGTTATGTGACACAAGGAGATCCTTCATGATGCATCAAAAGCATAAACCGGAAAATGTATACTTTAAGTGCTTCAGTATCTTTTCACCTTTCTCTAGTTTCAGTTCACAAAGGTATTGGGTTTCTCACTATATATAATGCTACTTTTCTAGACCTTTCCAACAACTCTCTTTTATGCTTCTTTTCATGGAAAAACTTAATTGTTTCTTGTAAAACTTGCCATCATGTCAGTGAAAGATCATTGACTCAGGTCTGACAAATGTGAAACCTGCATAAGACCAAACCTGACTCCCTTAATATAGGTGACAATGGTGCAACTGGGACAATATATGAGGTCACTGGCAGTGGGTCCAAGATCTAACACTAATGCACAAAGTACTTATTGGAGCCTATTCTATATGGAGAGATACCTTGCTCAGCCTAGACACAGGAGTGTGTGGAGGGGATGGAGAGGTTCCTTGGTCTTGCCTCAATGAGATGATGGGACAGACTTAGTAGACTTCCTAGGAAAGGCCTTACCCTCTCTGAAGATGAAGGGAGGTAGGGGAGTAGGAGGAGCAGGAGGAGAGAATGGAGGGGAAAATGGGATTTGAATGTAAAAAATAAATTAATAAAAAATGTAAAGAATAAATCATGCATTTTGAAGGAAAAAATTACCACCATGTGCAAAACAACGTGCCTTGTATTAAGTTGATTATCTAGTATTGAGTTCTATTAAACAAAAGTATGCCTGGAGTTTTATTGGATCCCTTAGAAACACCAACCTTTAAAGTCCTTATTGTGATACTTGTATCAAAATCTTGTCATAGTTTTAGTTATGCACAAGTCACTACTGACATCCCAACCTCCCTGAGAAGATTGGATTTGTCTTATAAAAGGATACCTAAATATGCAAAGGTTAAAATGACAAAGGAAAGACAAAGAATGAGAAAAGAGTGGAAGAAACAATGCACTAAATAGGGCAGGGGAGTCTTTGTGGGGTAAACTTTGTGAACTGCTTACCAGAAAAAAAACTATTAAAATATATTTCCATAAAACCATGCAATGTACAATGACAGCATGAAAGTGTGTTTCAAATATTTTTAAAGAACTGGAACTCTGCGAAGAATTCATTATCCACGCTTAAGCCCAAGCATTTAACAGTTTTCCACTCAGCCATACAGTTTCGACCACCAACAATGGGCTTTAACAAAAACAAATGAACAAGTAGAGTTAAAAATGTTACTTGGAAATGTATTAGAACCAGAAAGCAACTAAAAATGTTTTGTGATATTAGCCAACATGTAGTGATTTACAACAACAAAAGAAAAAATTTATTTATTTATTTATTTTCAATCAACCATAACAATTTAGAAGATAGATATTTGAAGAAAAACATTAGAAAATTATGTAAATGAAAATAATCTGTTTTGAAGGTTTGGAATTAATAAATTTTGGATATTGTGAGTAGGTGTAGATATGTTTGTGTGCGTCAAGTAGCAGTTGTATGTAAAACAAAACCACATTTTGAAGTAAAATTATGTAGAAAATTTTACAGAGCCATTAATGCATTCCAAAATGAAAAAGTACAAAACATATAAAATACAAATAAAAGGAAGCCATGTAATTTTTAGTTAATGATCTATCAATTTTCCTTAATACCCAATAAAATTCTAATAAAATTCTGAAAGCTCCAAGTGATTTCAACATCACCTTGGAACTAATTTAATAGAGATATTACTTACAATTGAAATGCTGGAAAGAATCCTATATGTTCTTTAATATAATTCATATGTTTCTTATGAGACTCGAATTTTGTAATGTATTGTCATATATGCACTGATATTGATAAAAAACAGGGAAAAAAGTATAGGTCAGGGAGACAAAGTAACTTAACCAATAGTGGAGAATGAGAGAATCAAGAGTAACGAATACAAATATAAATACACACACAAACATACACACACATATACATTTGTTTGTGTGTGCATGACTTTGAATTTGAAGATGTTCATCTCTTCGAGACTTTGGCAAATCTACTTCTATTTCTCATACCAATAATACCAAAAAATCTGTTGTCTCTTGGGAGCCTGCTCTTTTCTGAATGGAAATGGATAGAGAGTGTAGCTGCAGAAGAAGGGATGTGAGGGGAGGAGCTTGGGAGGACGAAGGGAGGAGAAACTGATTAATAGATAATCAGTTTAATAAAACTGATTATTTCTGTTTGTGTTTTCTCTATATGCACGATTCCCATTTTGTATTGGTTCTCTGAGAATTTTATTTAATTAATTTAATCATATTCATTCCCTCCCTCTATTCCTCCCAAATCAAACCCACGTCCCTACCCACCCAATTTTGTGTCCCCTGTTTTCCTCCTTCCCCGGTCTTACTGCTCTAGCTATGTAATTAATCATTATGCTAAGCAGGAGTGGAAAGTGTGGAAAATCTTGTCTTGTTCCAGTAAAGAGATACCATCTTGCTCCTCTCAGAATGGCTAAAATCAAAAGCACCAGCAACAGCTTATGCTGGAGAGGATGTGGAGAAAGGGGAACATTCCTTCACTACTGGTGGGAGTGCAAACTTGTACAGACATTTTGAAAATCAGTATGGATATTCCTCAGGAAAATGGGAATCAGTCTACCATAAGATCCAGCAATTCCACTCTTAGGCTTATACCCAAAAGATGTACATTCATACAACTACATCTGTTCAACTATATTCATAGCATCATTATTTGTAATAGCCAGAGCTTGGAAGCAACCTAGAGGCCCCTCAACTGAAGAATGGATGGAGAAAATGTGGTATATTTACAAAATGGAGTACTACTCAGTGGAAAAAAAAACAATGAAATCTTGAAATTTGCAGGCAAATGGATGGCACTAGAAGAAACCATCCTGAGAGAGGTAGAGAGGTAACTCAGTCACAAAAAAGACAAACATGTGTGTACTCACTCATATATGGATATTAGACATAGAGCAAAGGATTACCAGCCTACAATCCACACCGCCAGAGAAGCAAGGAAACAAGGAGGTCCCTAATAGAAACATAATGGTCCCCCAGAGAAGTGGAAAGGGACAACATCTCCTGAGCTAATTGGGAGCATGGGGTGAGGGGAGAGGGAGTTAGGAGAAAGAGAAGGGGCAAGGGGAGGTTAGAGGAGGACATGAGGCAGCAAGAAGATTGAGTCGGGGGAAGAATACAGGAGAACAAGAAAAGAGATACCTTAATAGAGGGAGCCATTACAGGTTTAAAGAGAATCTGGCACTAGAAAAATGTCCAGAGATCTATAAGGATGACCCCAATTAACAATATAAGCAGTACTTCAGAGGCTACCTTAAATGCCTGTCCCCTAAAAAAAGAATGATGACTACCTTAAATGCCATCCTAGAGCCTTCATCTAGAAGCTGATGGAAGCAGAAGCAGATAACCACAGCTAAACACTGAGATGAACTCCTGGAATCCAGCTCCAGTGATGAGCAAAGGGGTCAAGATCAGGCTGGAGAAATCCACAGAAACAGCTGACCTGAACCCCAGAATGACACCTGGGAAACCAGCACAGGACTGACCCAGACCCCGTGAAAGTGGGTGTCAGTTAGGAGGCCTAGGCAATCTATGGGGCCTCTGGCAGTGGATCAGTAATTATCCCTAGTATAAGAATGGACTTTGGAAGCCCATTCCACATAGAGAGATACTCTCTTGGCCTAGACACACGGGGGAGGGCCTAGGCCCTGCTCCAAATGATGTGACAGACTTTGAAGAGCCCCCATGGAAGGCCTCACCCTCCCTGGGGAGCAGGAAGGAGATGGAATAGGGGTAGGTGGGGAGCTGGGGAGCTGGGGAGGAGGGGAGGTGGAGGATACAGGGATTGACATGTAAAACAAGATTGCTTTTAATTTAAACTAAAAACAAGAAAAAAGAATCAATTAATAATAATCAGAATAAAACTCTCACAATGTCTGCAAACTCTTGGATGTCTTTACATTTGTTATCTATTATTTTGAACTTATGTTTTTAAAAAATCGTCTGGGAGATGATTCAATGTTTAGCAGCAGTCGCTACTTTTGAAGAGGACCTGAGTTTCATCCTCAGCACCTACATTGTGGCTCATAACTTCTCTATAACTTCAGTTCCATGCGGATCTGGGACACTCTTCTGATATTCATAGGCAGCAGTCATGCACATGATTCACATATGCATGCATGCATGCAAATACTCATAGATATAAAATAAAAATAAGTACATATGTAAAACTAACAGGAAACCCATATGTAAACCTAAATCACAATTTTCAAATTTGGATCACTTTAAAAACATCATTATCATCACTGTTATTAATTGTCTAATTGTTACATATCAGATATTTAAAAGAGATTACAGTATATAAAACTTTTAAAGTATTTATTTAATCATAATTAATCCAATTACTGGAAGCCCCAAAATACAGCAACAAATCACCAAATTTGCTCCAATAATTTTTGGTTTTGTTCTGTTTCACCTTTATTTACCTACCCACCATTGCTTTAATTCTTAGAAGTAATATACCTGTCTTGAAACAACACTCTTTCATACTAGAACAAATGGAATGATCTGCTGGAAAATAGAAACAAGAAAAGAAAAATCAAGACAATCAAAATTAGTTATGCTAATTGTTACAGAAGAAAATAAAGGATGCAAAGTTTTTGGTTCTATTTGATTTGAGATATATTTGATCCACTCATTTTCTTCATGTACTTGTGATTTTGGTCAGGAATATAAATAATGGAGAAATTATTTTCTTTGAAATTACATCTCAAAGGAAAGCCTGTACTGGCTCTTTATGTCAGTGTAAAATTGTCCCGCTGCACTCAAAGGTACACTTCTAAAAGCTCATCTACACTTCTTCCTCTTTTCTAGAATGGTACTGGTAGAAATAATGTTTGGAATGTAATTTAGGTTCAAAGAAAACTATCACATTTATCATGAAATGAAATTCAAAACAGCTCTTAAGGAAGCTCTTTAAATAGCCAGTCAGTAACAATCCAGGAAAAAAATGGTGTAGCTGAGCTTTTTAACACCAGTCCTTTTGTAAAAACTGAACTGCATTATTCTTCAGAAATTGCTAATTGCTGTGCTGATACTCCCTGGCAAACAACGGAGACTGCATGTTAGAAAACCATCATCTCCCATACTGTGGATGCTCATTGATTCTTTCTTTGACAACATAATGTGATGTAGATAATAAGCTATTGTAGAAAGGAGGGCCTGGCTGCTGGAGTGAGATTATGACTCCTCCCCTTGAGGATATAAAGGAAACAAAGAATACACCCTTAATCTGCCATACATTACATCTCCATTTATTTCTCCAGGGACTATAAATTATTTACAGCATAGAAGTTCAGATGGAAATCTTGTCATTCTATGCACAAAACTTCTAGAATTCTATTTGAAATACTGTAAATGGAGAGCACCTGCAAAGCATTAAAATACCTTACTCCACATTTTTGCACTGTAAGTGTCCTCTTAAATCTTAAAATAATTATCAGGATAGACTTCTGTTCAGGTAATGTGCCAACTGGTAGAAAAAGGAAAATCTCAGTTGACAAGGAGATGGAAGGTCCTGAGCCTCCCGACAAGGAGTGCGAGGATCAAAAAATGATGTGTCACTGTTTGCTTTTTGTTATCTCTTAATTATTGGTTATTTAAAACAGAATTGCAATAGTGAATATATATTTATCTTCAATTACCTCCATAAACCAGAAGTTTCTAACATGAAAAAGAAAAGCAGATCAGATAGCGTAAAGCAAGAAAGGATATTTTCTGAAAGAATATACTAAAGATAAAATAATCCGAAGAGGCAATCCTGACCAACCAACCAGCAATGTCTCTGTTATTCTTTTCACTTTGTGAATGAGCAATATAACTACAAACAAAAATGATATAAAAGATTATCTAGAATTGTTTGCAAACATCACAGTATCAGAGTGCATCTCAGATTTCTGTCAAACAAAAAGGAAATGATCTTCTCCTTGCTCCCATGAATTAGTGACTACAGGGTACAGAACAAGACTTCAAGTTTACTCCCAAATTCTTCAAATGACTAAGTATGGGATCACATAACAGCTCAGCTCTTACTTTTCGTGAGTCCTGTTTTACTTGCTATTGGCGACACATCAAAGAATAAATATAAATACAAAACTACTGAAAATATGTCTTTAGCCAGACAACATAATGGTTTTTGCACATTTGCAATTGAGTCACAAATGCTTTTCTTAATGTAGTTTGTTTTCTTTCGTCCATGTTCATATACTATACATTCCATTGTCTGCTTACTTACAAAAGCACTGTAGTGAAACATCTTGACATTCAAAATGTCTTGCCCTATTAATTTCCCACATAACAAATGGTGTATAGCAGTAGTCACAGTTATAAGAATGAAAATCTACCAGTTAAATATGGGCACTCTTTACCCCTTATTTGGGAGTCACTATAAAATAAGACAGCGGACCATAATTTAAGATGTAAATTTTAACAAAAAGTGACAGTGAAAGTAACAAGCAGACATTATGCCAAGTCTATAACTTCCAATTCAATTAACTGATAGAACTAAACTAATAAGCCAATAAATTCATTAAACATATGCGCACTTACAACTGAAACAAGGCCACCATACAAAGGACAAAAATAAACATAAAAAGAAACAGAGTAAAATTCTGATAGATAGGACTAATATTCACTAAGCATCACTAAAATAGCAGAATTTAAGTGAATTTTACTTAAGAGGAAAGCACCTAGAGATTACCACTTTTTATGCATACATATTCATTATGCATGCATTTTTCAAAACTGCTAAATATCATTAGAAATACCTAGGCAAAAATACTGCTCCCAACTTAGCTGAAATGTTTATAGTTACAAATATAAGCTTTCATAAGAAATGCGATTTTATTGAAAACTTGCTTTTAATTTCTTATGGAAAATATATTTTTTAACTTTGACTTATAAAGAAAAGCTAAATAATGAGATTGCCACCAACTAATTTGAAAGGGTACTTGTGAGAATCACTCAGTAGAAAATGTTCACGTGTATAACAAGCAATGGGATTGAAGAACTAATTGGAAAAACTCCAAAATAATAAAAGTCCAGTCTCAGATCATTTCACTCCTAAAATCCATCAGATCCTTACAGAAGAATTAACACAACAGTCCATAAAATAGAACAGGAACCAACACTGGCAAAGGTTTCATGAAACAACTGTTACTCTACTACCAAAATCAGGTAAGATTAAAAAAAAGAAACTGTAAACCCATCTATCTACCTGTTGAAAATAGATGTAAAAGTTCTCAACAACATGCTTGCAAACTAAATTCAAGAATATATCAAAAAGATTATTCACCATAATTAACTTGAATTCATTCCAGAGATGCACGGAAGGTTAAGCACATAAGATCAACAAACATTACATAAATACATTCAAGGACAGAAACTATGTGATCATCTCAATATAAGCAGAAGGGCTTTTTACAAAACACAGCATCTCTTCATGATAAACTTCTTGAAGAAGCCAGAAATAAAAGAAACTATCTCAATATAATAAGAAGGTTTATATAATAAATTTACAGCTAACATTATACTAAAACACTTAAGAAGAATTCCGGCATTTCCATTAAAATCAGAAGACAACGGTGTCCTCTTTTTCTACTCATTCAGTTTGGTATTTAAACTTTTCAGTTTCTACACCATGATAAGCCTTTCGGCCTATGCAGCAATCCAAATCAGACCAAATCAAACCGAATTAGAAAAAGCCCACATTTAATGGATACAGCACTCCCAAGTGGCCTTCCAGTACCCCAGAGAGGAGACTGGAAAGGGAGACCAGAAAAACCACAAGTCTGTTCTCTGAGGTATGGTTTAAGTACTCTGTGGGAGTGGTCTTGAGTATCTCTGGGGAAGAGGTGATCATTTGGCAAGCTTTCTGAGATGCAGCAGGGTTTGGAGGGAGATGGGGGAGGGGGCTTCCACAACATCCCAGACTCTTTGGGTACATGGATGGCAGCTACTGGGGTGAAGATTCCATCTTAACAATATTTAGGAAAAAAATTAAATTATTAATTAGCATTAATCAGAATAAAAATATTCAATAGTAAGTATCTACATTACACAGTGAAAAAACAGTGAAAAGTTAAAGTTACATTTTAAACCCATCTGTATAACACAGATCAGTACTAACACTGATAAGAGAAGTAAAAATATTACAGAATTGGGGTTAAGGAGATGGCTCAGTGGACAAAGTACTTTCTTATAGAAGCATGAGGATCTAAGTCCCAATCCCTATATAAAAGCAGTGTACAATCATGTACAATGCAAGTACAGTACTTGGGGACAGGGGTAGGGACAGATGGATGCATGAAGGCTAGTTGGAAGAGTGAGCTGCAGGTTCACTGTGAAGACCATGTCTACAGTGATACAGAAGAGACCCAACATAGACCTCTGGTCTTCACATTCACATGTACATGCAGTTGTGTCTACACACACACACACACACACACACACACACACACACACACACACAAACACACACACACATTAATGTTTTTAAAATATAGAAAATAAAATTCAGTTTCATTGATTTTATTTTCTTTGCTTTGTTTCTTTGGGGTTTTGTTTTCCTGTAGAAGGTAGTTTTACTTTTTATTTATATTATCATTTGAGAATTTCACGCATACACACCATGTGTTCATATCAAATCTACCCCTTTTCTTTCCCTTCCAGTTACTCAGTATCCCCAATATCACCTTTCCATCACAATTTCATGTATTCTCTTTTTATTTAAGTGTTATATTTTCAGGAGAGCAGTGATGGTACATGCCTTTAATCTCAGCACTTGGGGGCAAAAGCAGGTGAGTCTCTGAGTTCAGGTCCAACATTGTCTACAGAGTGAATTCAAAGAGAGACAGAGCTACGTAGAAAAACCATCTCAAAAATGTTTTGTTTTCTTGAGATTTCATTCATGATTACTATATATTTACACAATTTCCATTCCTTCCTCTTCCCATTCAACTCCTTCCATGCCCCCTGAAAATCATATCCTCTTATTCTTTTTTTTTTTAGTCCAATTATCTTTTTTTCCAGTTTAAATTTAGATAAGAAACAAGGTTGCTTCACAAGTCAGTTCCAGGTCCCTCTCCCTTTCCCTCCCCTCTTCCCGTGCCCTTCCCCCAACTCCCCCCCCCCCGCTTTATCCCCTCATTCCCCCAGGGAGGGTGAGGCCCTCCATGGGGGTGTCCATACTCTGTCATTCCATATAGGGCAGGGCCTAGACCCTTCCCCAAGAGTTCAGGGTGAGAGTGCACCTCACATTGTTCTATGGGAGTCCAAAGTCCGTGTGTATACTTGGGATGGGTACTGATCTGCTGCCCAAGGCTCAATAGATTACCTAGGCCTCCTCACTGACACCCAGATTCAGGGGGTCTTGATCAGTCCCATGCTGGATTCCCAGGCTGATGCCTGGGATTCAAGAGTTAACCTTTGTCTGGTCAGCTGTTTCTGGGGGTTAAACCAGCCCAGTCTTAATCCCTTTGATCATCAGTCCTCCCTCTCTGTTACTGGCTTTCTTGAGTTCAGCTCAGTACTTAACCAAGGGAGTCTGCCTCTTCTTCGATTAGCCACTAAATGAAGTTTCTGTTTCCCAGACTCTCTGGCCATAGGATTGTAGGCTGGCACTCCCCAGATCTATGTCTAAAATCCATATATGAGAGAGTACATGCCATGTTTCTCTTTTTGTGACTGGGTTACCTCACTCAGGATGGTTTCTTCTAGTGTCATCCATTTGCCTGCGAATCTCATGATTCCATTAATTTTTTCTGCTGAATAGTACTCCATTGTGTAGATGTACCACATTTTCTCTATCCACTCTTCGGTTGAGGGACATCTAGGTTGCTTCCAAGTTCTGGCTATTACAAATAAAGCTGCTATGAACATAGTGGAACAGACATCTTTGTTGTATGAATGGGCATCTTTTGGATATATGCCTAAGAGTGGAGTTGCTGGGTCTTGTGGTAGGTTTATTCCCATTTTTCTGAGGAATCTCCATACTGATTTCCAAAGTGGCTGAACCAGTTGGCAGTCCCACCAGCAATGGAGTGTCCCCCTTTCATCACATCCTTTCCAGCATAAATTGTCATTGGTGTTTTTGATTTTAGCCATTCTGACAGGAGTGAGATGGTATCTCAGAGTTGTTTTGATTTGCATTTCCTGGATGGCTAAGGATGTTGAGCACTTTCTCAAGTGCCTCTAAGCCATTTTAGACTCCTCTATTGAAAACTCTCTATTTAGTTCTGCAGCCCACTTTTTAATTGGGTCCTTTGATGTTTTGGAGATTTGCTTCTTGAGTTCTTTGTAAATTTTGGAGATCAACCCTCTGTCAGATGTGGGATTAGTGAATATTTTTTCCCATTCTGTGGGCTGCCATTTTGTCTTGCTGACTGTGTCCTTTACCTTACAGAAACTTCTCAGTTTCAGTAGGTCCCATTTGTTTTACATACACACACACACACACACACACACACACACACACACACACACACACACACGCACTGAGTTCAATTAGTGTTTGTTATACAAACATATGTTTAGAGGTGACCACTTGGGATCTGATAAACTATCAAGGGACTTGTGCCTGGAGAAAATTGATTCTCTTTTTTTTTCAGCCAGTAACCAGTGGAGCCTTATGAAATTTCCCTACCTATGCTGGCTTGTTTATAGGTGTGGTTATTATACAGGTCTGTTTCTTTTTTTATATCATTTTTATTTTAATTTTAAATAGCTTGTATTACATGTCAATCCCAGTTCCCTCTCCCTCCCCTCTTCCCGCACTCCCCTTCCCCCCCAGCCTCCCACCCTATTGCCAATTCCTTTCACATAGGGGATATCTAGAGTCTGTCATTTCACTCCGGGTAGGGTCTAGGCATTCCCCTAAGAGTCAAGGCTGAGAGAACATCTCTCTTTGTGCTATGGGCACACAATGACTATATTCCAGGGATAGACACTGATCCACTGCTCAAGGCCCCTTAGGTTGCCCAGGCCTTCTCACTGACACTCACATTTGGGGGGGTCCAGATCAGTCCCATGTTAGCCTCCCCGCTGTCAGTCTGGGGTCCAAGAGCTCTCCTCTGTTCAGATCAGCTGAATTCTTTGCCAATTTGCTCATCACTCCTCTCTCTCTGCCACTGGGTTCCTTGGGTTCAGTTCAGTGTTTAACTGTGTGTTTGCCTCTGCTTCCATCAGCCACTGGATGAAGGCTCCCAGATGGTTATAGACATCTAGTTCACTATCAAGAATAGGCATTCGAGGTGGTCTCTCCACTATTATTTAGCATGCCAATTGGTGTTATCCCTTTAGATCACTGGAGGTCACTCTGGTGCCTGATCCGTCTTCTAACCTATGAGTCCCTCTTCCCCCTATTCTACCCCCACCCACTCAACTTCCTGTTCCCCCATGACCTACTCTGTTTTTTTCTTCTCCCCCTCTCTTCTTCCCAGCTCCCACTCCCCCTTGCCCCTCACCGTGTTCCCCATCCATTCAGAGGATCTTATCTCAATCCTCTTCTCTTGGGTACTATGCATATATGCATATCTTTTAGGTTCTTTCCTGTTTCCCAGACTCTCTAGAAACCATATATGAGTGAGTACATACCATGTTTGTCTTTTTGTGACTGGGTTACCTCACTCAGGATGGCTTCCTCCAGTGCCATCCATTTACCTGCGAATTTTAAGATTCCATTGTTTTTTTCTGCTGAGTAATACTCCATTGTGTAAATGTACCACATTTTCTCCACCCACTCTTCAGTTGAGGGGCATCTAGGTTGCTTCCAGGCTCTGGCTATTACAAATAATGCTGCTATGAACATAGTGGAGCAGATGCCCTTGTTGTATGAATTTGCCTCTTTTGGATATATGTCTAAGAGTGGAATTGCTAGGTCTTGCGGTAGATTAATTCCCATTTTCCTGAGGAATCTCCATACTGATTTCCAAAGAGGCTGTACGAGTTGGCACTCCCACCAGCAGTGGAGTAGAGTTCCCCTGTCTCCACATCCTCTCCAGCATAAATTGTCTTCAGTGTTTTTGATTTTAGCCATTCTGACAGGAGTAAGATGGTATCTCAGAGTTGTTTTGATTTGCATTTCCCTGATGGCTAAGGATGTTGAGCACTTTCTTAAGTGTCTCTTGGCCATTTCAGCCTCCTCTGTTGAGAATTCTCTATTTAGATCTGTACCCCCACCTTTTAATTGGATCCTTTGGTGTTTTGGAGACTTGTTTCTTGAGTTCTTTGTAAATTTTGGAGATTAGCCCTCTGTCAGATGTGGGGTTAGTGAATATCTTTTCCCATTCTGTGGACTGCCTTCTTGTCTTGTTGACTGTGTCCTTTGCCTTACAGAAGCTTTTAATTTCAGGAGGTCCCATTTGTTAATTGTCGATCTCAGTGTTTGCGCCACTGGTGTTATGTTTAGGAAGTGGTCTCCTGTACCAACTCGTTGAAGAGTATCTCCCACTTTCTCTTCTAAAAGTTTCAGTGTGGCTGGATTTATGTTGAGATCTTTGATCCATTTGGACTTAAGTTTTGTACAAGGTGATAAACATGGATTTATCTGCAGTCTTCTGCATACCAGTACCCAGTGATGCCAGCACCATTTGTTGAAGATGCTTTCTTTTTTCCATTGTACAGTTTTAGCTTCTTTGTCAAAAATCAAGTGTTCATAGGTGTGTGGGTTAAAAGTAGGGTTTTCAATTCGGTTCCATTGGTCTACCTGCCTATTTTTGTGCCAATACCAAGCTGTTTTCAGGACTATAGCTCTATAATAGAGCTTGAAGTCAGGTATGGTGATGCCTCCTGAAGTTCCTTTATTGTATAGGGATGTTTTGGCTATCCTGGGCCTTTTGTTTTTCCATATAAAGTTGATTAATGTTCTTTCCAGGTCCTTGAAGAATTGTGATGGAATTTTGCTAGGGATTGCATTGAATCTATAGACTGCTTTTGGCAAGATTGCCATTTTTATTATGTTGATCCTACCAATCCAAGAGCATGGGAGATCTTTCCATTTTCTGGTATCTTCTTTGATTTCTTTCTTCAAAGACACAAAGTTCTTGATATACAGGTAGGTTCCTGTTATCCCTGATCTCTCTAGGACCTTTATCATGAAGGGGTAGTGGATTTTGTCAAAGGCTTTTTCAGCATCTAGTGAGATGATCATGTTGTTTTTCCTTCACAGTTTGTTTATATGGTGGATTACATTGATAGATTTTCTAATGTTGAACCATCCCTGCATTCCTGCGATGAAGCCTACTTGATCATGGTGGGTGATTTTTCTGATGTATTCTTGAATCCAGTTTGCGAGTATTTTATTGAGTATTTTTGCATCGATGTTCATGAGGGAAATTGGTCTATAGTTCTCTTTCTTAGTTGTGTCTTTGTGTGGCTTGGGTATCAAGGTAATTGTAGCCTTGTAAAAAGAGTTTGGCAGTGAGCCTCCTGCTTCTATTGTGTGGAATACTTTGAGGAGTATTGGAATTAGCTCTTCTTTGAATTTCTGGTAGAATTCTGCACTGAAGCCATCTGGGCCTGGGCTTTTTTTGTTTGGGAGACTTTTGATGACTGCTTCTATCTCATTAGAGGTTATAGGTCTGTTTAGATTGTTTATCTGCTCTTGATTAGAGGTTATAGGTCTGTTTAGATTGTTTATCTGCTCTTGATTTAGTTTTGGCAAGTGATATCTATCCAGGAAATTGTCCATTTCCTTTATATTTTCAAATTTTGTGGAGTACAGATTTTCAAAGTATGCCCTGATGATTCTCTGGATTTCCTCAGAGTCCGTTTTTATGTCCCCTTTTTCATTCCTGATTTTGTTAATCAGCATGCTCTCTCTCTGTCTTTTGGTTAGTTTAGACAGAGGTTTGTCTATTTTGTTGATTTTCTCAAAGAACCAACTCTTTGTTTCATTGATTCTTCTCAGTGTTTTCCTGGTTTTTACTTGATTGATTTCCTCCCTCAATTTGATTATTTCCTGGCATCTGCTCCTCCTGGGTGAGTTTGCTTCTTTTTGTTCTAGGACATTCAGCTGTGCTATTAATTCTCTAGTATGACTGTTCTCCAGTTTTTTCATGTGGGCACTTAGTGCTATAAACTTTCCTCTCAGCACTGCTTTCAAAGTGTCCCATAAGTTTGTGTATGTTGTGTCTTCATTCTCATTGAAATCGAGGAAGACTTTAATTTCTTTTTTTATTTCTTCCTTTACCCAGGGATGGTGCAATTTCGCATTGTTCAATCTCCATGAGATTGTAGGGTTTCTGCGATTTGTGTTATTGCTGAATTCTAATTTTAATGCATGGTGGTCTGATAAGATACAGGGGGTTATTCCAATTTTTTTGTATCTGTGGAGATTAGCAATGTTTCCTATTATGTGGTCAATTTTAGAGAAGGTTCCATGTGGTACCGAGAAGAAGGTATATCTCTTTGTATTTGGGTGGAACGTTCTATAGATATCTGTTAAACCCAGTTGGGTCATAACTTCTATTAGTTGTTTTGTTTCTTTGTTAAGTTTCTGTCTGGAGGTCCTGTCTAGCGGTAAGAGCGGAGTGTTGAAGTCTCCTACTATTAGTGTGTGAGATTTTATGTGCATTTTGAGCTTTAGTAGTGTTTCTTTCACGAATGTAGGTGCCTTTGTATTGGGGCATAGATGTTTAAAATTGAGACTTCATCTTGATGTACTTTTCCTTTGATGAATATGAAGTGTCCTTCTTCATCTCTTTTGATTGATTTTAATTTGAAGTCTAGTTTGTTAGATATTAGGATTGCTACACCCGCTTGTTTCTTGGGACCATTTGATTGGAAGATCTTTTCCCAACCCTTTACTCTGAGGTAACGTCTGTCTTTGATGTTGAGATGTGTTTCTTGTATGCAACAGAAGGAAGGGTTCTGTCTTTGTATCCATTCTGCTAGTCTGTGTCTTTTTATAGGCAAGTTGAGGCTGTTGACATTGAGAGATATTAATGACCATTAATTGATGATTCTTGTTTGTGCTTGATTTATTGTTAGTGAAGTTATTTTGTGTAGTTTCTCCTCCCTTTTTTCTTTTGGTGTTTTGTAGAGTGGGATTATATCTTGCCTGTGTCTTTGTGAATGTAGTTATCTTCCTTGGATCTAGGTTTTCCTTCTAGCACTTTCTGTAGAGCTGGATTCATGGATACGTATTGTTTAAATCTGGCTTTGTGATGGAATATTTTGTTTTCTCCATCTATGGTAATGAGAGCTTTGCTGGATATAGTAGTCTGGGCTGGCATCCTTGTTCCCTTAGCATTTGTAGGACATCTGTGAGTGGCCCGGAAGATCAAGGGATGGGAGTGGGGGGGGATGCCAGCTGGAGACCCAATCTCACCTGAAGCTGGGCTCGCTGGAGTTTGGGGCTTGGAAGAGCTGATGTCTTTCCTGTGTGGGTGGGTCTTCTGGATGCCAGGAGTGGCCCCGAAGATCAAGGGGATGGGAGTCGGGCGGGGGATCGCAGCTGGGGACCCAATCTCCCCTGAAGCTGGGCTCGCTGGAGCTTGGGGCTTGGAAGAGCTGATGTCTTTCCTGTATGGGCGGGTCTTCTGGATGCAGGTCTTTTTCAAGGAATCATATAACTGAGATTCCGTGGGTGCTGCTTCCTTGTCATATCTGGGAGACACTTTCTGTTCTTTTTAAATTTTTATTCTTTTCTTATACATTACATCCCATTCACAGTTTCCCTCCCTCCACTCATCCCAGTTACCCTCCCCACCTTCTCTCTCCCTCAGATCTACTCTGGCTCAGTTCATATTTTAAAAAAACAAGAATAAGCATCCCACGGATATCCACCAAACAACAAAACATGGCCTAACAAGATACAATAAGCCTGGGCACGAACCTTCATGCAAAGGCTGGTAGAGACAATCGAGTAGGAGGAAAATGGTCCCAAGCACAGGCAACAGTCAGAGACATTCTCATTATTGGGAGTCCCACAAAAACACCAAACTACACACCATATCATTTGCAGAGGACCTTGCTGAGACCCACACAGTTCGTATTTGTTGCTTCGGTCTCAGTGAGCCCCTATGAACCCCACTTGCTTGATTCTGTGACCCATGTTCTCCTAGTATCTTCGACTCATCTGGCTCCTGCAATCCTTCACCCCTCTCTGCCAGGTTGCCCTGTCTCTGCCTAAGGAACTCTCCATTTGCTCCCATCAGTTGTTGGATGACACCCCTCTGATGGCAATTGGGCTAAGCGCTGATATTTAAGCATATCGAAATGTCGTTAGGAATCTTTTCATTCATGCTTTTCTACCTGTCATGTTTGGTTCTATACTAGGTCTCTAGGCTATCCTGCCTCTGGGTCTTGGTGATCCAGAATGAGTCTAGGGCAGGCTCTCTTGCATGGTATGGACCTCAAATTGGGCCAGTCATGAGTTGGGCATTCCCACAAGTTCTGGGCCCCCAGAACCACAGAACATCATGCAAGCAGAACAGAATGTAGATCAAAGGTTTTCTGACTAGGTTGATGTCCCAGACCCACTGCCAGATGCCTTTTCTGGTTATAGAAGATGGCCAGTTCGGACCCTGTATCCACCATTACTATAAGACTCCACTAGGGTCACTCTCATAGGTTCCAGGGAGTTTCCACAATACTAGGTTTCTAACTCACCCCAGAAATGTCCCCCAATTCCAGTTATGTTTCCCAGTACCCTCTCCAACCCCATCCCTCCTATTCCCATTACCACCTGCTCACAGTCCTCCCACAAAATCTATTCTATTTCCCCTATCCCATAGAGATCCGTGTGTCACTCCTTGAACCCTAGGGGACACTTTCTTACAGCAGGCATGCAGGTCTTTGGGTGTTTACAACTTTGTGCCATCTCTTCCACAATGTTCCCTGAGCCATAGTTATAGATGTTGTGTTAAAGATGAATCAGTCCAAAGTCACTTATTCCTTGCTCTTGACCAGTTGTCTCTGTGGTACCTTCCCTCTGATGCAAAAGATCAGCTTCTTTGATAAGGTGTAAAAGCTACACTTATCTATGGGTGCAAGGATAAATAATAAGAATTCAGTTAGTAATTGTATATGAACTTGTTCTGCTGATTCATCATCTATGAATGGAACACTATGAAGTCATATTTTCCATAACCAATTAATTGCAAATGCTGGTTAGCCTACTATCAAAATAACAATTGAATAAATTTACTTAGTTCAATGTTTTTCACTACCAGTTTAGCCCAAACAATCTCTTAGATTATTCCAACAATCTCTTTAGGGCTGTTTTCATTGTTCACCGCATGTTTATGCAATTACCACCCAAAACATGAATACATTAATTGGACTGAAAATTTTTCTATAATTTCATCTGTGTAAGAATTAAACTGGCAGAGGGAAATTAAAGAATAAAAACTAAAAGTGATCTCAATGACAAGTACAGATTTGAGACCCAGTGTTGCAGTACTCAAGGGTGCAGGAGAAACCCCTATCTAGAGTCTGAGTGGGGTTTTGTAATTGAGGGTAGGAAAAGAGGAGGGTATGGCAACCCAAGCTCAGACTTGCAAACCCAGAAACTGGTTTTCTGGATAAACTGCCTTTTGAAATTGCACATAGTATATAGGTCAAATTGCCTGTTTTAGTGTGTTCCAGGGTCCAATGAATGTGGTACAGATCAGATGCTTTAGTGGAATTACAGGAGTAATTTCTAGTTGCTACACATCATTGCCAACATTTAGAAAGATCGGTTTTTAATTTTAGTAATTCTATTTATCATGTAGTCCTTTTATGGTTATTAGACTTTAAGTTGTATTCTACTTATGTCTAATTTAATGACTGGTATATTGATTAGAAATGTGTATACTTTGTTTAGTGTATTGTGCATTAAAATATTTTCCAAGTTGGACAAGCGGACACACACCTGTAATCTCATCCACTGAATGGCTGAGACAGAAGATTAAGAATTTTGAAGCCAGCATGAGTTACACTAAACCTTCAAACCAGTCTGGACTATATAGAATGCCTCTGATTCAAAATTTAAATACAGGATTTTGTTCATTTTTATATATCTTCCTCAGTCTTGTGTTTAATACACTCGGTGCAATATTTCCAGCCTTTCCTATTTTAATAATAGATACAATTATCATCATATACCTTTCTGTTATAGAAACACATTTGCCTTTATAAAGCATTCTCTTTTTCTCTGGTACTGTGCTTTATATTGAAACACATATTATATGATAGTAAACAGCTACTCTACCACTCATGTACATAACACTTCTAAGACATAGCATTTTCTGCTACTTACTTAGTTCGTCTGTGTATAGAATGTGTTTCTTAGACATATAATAGAATTTTGCTTTTTACTGTTCTTACCTGTGCCCTTTGGAGTGCTTATATTATCAACATTTAATATGAATAAAAATATTATTCATTTATGTGTATAATCATGGTATTGGTTTTCTCTTTGTTCCTTACATTTTCTGTTCCTGTTTCCATATCCTTCATTCTTTTCAAAATATTGTGGCCTCATTTTAATCCAAAGAATGAATGGTGACAATGAGAGGGAAAACAACCTTATTGTAAAGACAAGTAGAGAGAAACAGCTTGAGAAATTCACAGACAGTGAAACAGACAAGCAACACACAAAAAAGAAGCCAAGCCAAACATAGATGCAACAGTGTGGCATAGATCAAAGAGAAAAATATATAGGGAAATAGCATAGACCAAATCTTTAACAAGATCATAGAAGTAAATCTCCCCCAAACAAATACACATGTCATACAGATGCAAAAAGCATACAGGGCAACAACTAAACAAGACCAGAAAAGGAAACACCCCACAAACATAATAGTTAAAACACTAAATAAACAGAACAAAGTAAAAACATTGAAAACTGTAAAGGCGAAAAATGAGTCACATATAAAAGAAAACCTATCATAATAATGTTATTTTTCAATAGAAACTGAAAATCAGAGGAACCTAGTTCTAAAAGACAGCCAATCTACACTACTGTACCCAGAAAAACTATCGGCCATAGTTGAAGGCAATAGAAAAACCTTTATGACACAACAGCCTAAAAATGTTATAATAAACAGAAGATTACTTCAAACTGAAGGGAGGCATGTACACAGTCAAGAGACTAAAAAGAAAACAAAGTATGCCTTACTGAAATAAAATCAGCCCAACTAAAATCACAAACCAGCAAAAAATGACTACACTCTACATAGAGCTTTCAATAATAACATTTTTTGTTTTTTTGAGACAGGGTTTCTCTGTGGCTTTGGAGGCTGTCCTGGAAGTAGCTCTTGTAGACCTCTACCTACCAAGTGCTGGGATTAAAGGTGTGCACCACCAACGCGCGGCTGAACTTTCAATAGTAACTTTAAATACCAATGATCTCATTTATTTAATCAAAAGACACAGACTAGATGAATGGACTCAGAAATAAAATACATCTATCAAATGTCTACAACAAACTTATTTTTAAAGTAGGCACCAACTTAAAGGGAATGTATAGGAAAATTACTTTAAGCATATTGGGTCAGGAATCAAAAATGTCTTGTTATCCTACTGGCAGCCAAAATAGATTTCAAAGTATAAGTAATCTGAAGAAACAAAGAAGAGCACTTCTTTTAATCAATAAATGAATTAATTAAGAAAATATTATAAGTTCATGTATGTATACATCTCAGGCTCCAAATATCACAGGCACAGGCACTCCCTGGAAACCCACCAAGCATGCAGGCCAGAAAATCAGGTAAGAAATCTTTACTCTCCCTCCTGTGCTCCAATTCTCATCCCCTAATTTTATCCCCAGCTTTGTAGTAGACCACCTTGTCTTAGTTGGAGTTTCTATTGCTGTGCTTATAAAGGAAAACATTTAAATGAGGTGGTGACTTATATTTTCAGAGAATCAGTCCCTTATCATCATGGTGGGACATGGCAACATGAAGGCAGACATGGTGCTGGAGAAGCAGCTAAGGGTCCTAAATCTTACAAGCAATAGGAAATCGACTGAGACACTGAATGATATCCTGAGCATTGGAAAACTTAAAGCCCACTCCCACAGTGACACTTCCTCTAAGGCCACGCCCACTCCAACAAAGCCATGGATCCTAATCATGCCACTCTCAATGAGATTATGAGAGCCAATTACATTTAAATTGCCTCGTACCTGCTGTTAACTCTCCTTCTTCTCTGCTCCCATTCTCTGGGGTCTATTCAGATCCTAGTAGCACAACAGCATTCCTCTTTCCTGCAGACCATCTCAGCTCCCCTTTCTAGGAGATCCCAGTTCCTCAGTGTCATCTCCAATGCCTAAAAACATCATTCTACTCAGGAACTCCAGTGGCCACAACAGGAAGAATCTCAGGAGCATTTCCTACCAGGCATCCTACAGATTCCACAGTCTCCTAAGAACCAGAAAGGGTAACAGAAAACAAGGAAAAATACACCCAAACAATAAAGGCAAGACCAGACATCAGCACCTAGAATTTCAACAATCACAAGCACAGACATATAGACAGCAGTATAAAATCACAATCAATAACATCCAGAACAATATGCCACCACTAGAACCCAGAAACCATACTACAATAGACCCTGAGAAATGCAAAATATCTAAAACATAAGACAAAGACTTCAATATTGCTATTACGAGTATACTTAAGAAACTTGAAAGATGATATGATTAAATCTGTTAATGAAATCTATGAAAACAATTCAAGATATAAAAATGGAAGTAGAATCACTAAAGAAAGCATAAAAGCCAGGGTTAAAAGAAATTTCCCTTGGCTCTTAATAATCAAAACACTAAACATATAGAACAAAGAAAGAAAGAATATTAAAAGATACAAGGGAAAACGATCAAATGCCATGTAAATACAGACCTATTAGAAGAACACCTGATATTTCAATACTCTACAAGCCAGAAAGATCTGAATAGAGGTTCTGCAAACTCTAGATCACAAATGCTAGCCTAAAATAGTATACCCAGAAAACTTTCAATCATAATAGATGGAGAAAGACATTCCATGATAAACCTAAATTTATCTACCACCTACAGAAGGTGATAGAAGCAAAACTCCTACCTAAAGAATTTAGCCATACCCAGGAAAACACAAGAAATATCTAATCTTTAGACCAGCAAATAAAATGGTGGGAACATACCACAACAACAAAATAACTAAAGTCTATAAACAGTGCTCATTGATAACTTTCAATATCAATGGTCTCCATCTCCCAACAAAAAATACATACACTAACAGATTGGATTTCTGCTGTACCCAAGAAACATACTTTAACATCAAGGATAGACATTACCTCAGGGTAAAGGGTTGGAAAAAGGTATTCCAAGCAAATGGACACAAGAAGTAAGCCATGTAGTCATTTTGATATCTGACAAAACGGAGATCAAACCAAAACTAATCAGAAGAGACAGGGAAGGATACTACCTACTCAAAGGAAAATCCACCAAAAAGTCATTGATGTTCTAAACATGTATGTACCAAACACAAGGGCACTCATGTTTGGAAAGGAAAGACTACTTTAGCTAAAATCACATATTGATCCTCGCACAAAGATAATGGGTAACTTCATTATTTCATTCCCTCAAATAAGCAGGTCATCCAGACAAAAATAAACATAGAAATCATGAAACTAAATGATGTCATAAATGAAATGAACCTAACAGATATTATAGAATATTTCACCTAAAAACAAAAGAATTTACTTGCTTATCAGCAGCTCAGGAAACTTTCTCCAAAATTAACCACATACTAGAGGACAAAGTGAGTCTCGATAGATAATAGAAAACTTAAATGCCACCTAGTGCCGTAACTGACCACCATGGATTAAAGCTGAGTATCACCAACAACAGAAACAACAGGAAAAGTACAAATTCAAGCAAAGTGAACATCTCACTACTGAATGAAAATGTAATCAAAACAAATTAAGAAAGGAATTTAATACATTTTAGAATTGAATGAAAATTAAAACAAAATATACGTAAACTTATGGAGCACAATGAAGGCAGTTCTAAGAAGTAAGTTCATAGCATTAAGAAAAATGTGGAAATATCTCACATTAACAACTTAATGGCACACCTGAAAGCTTTAGGATAAAAAGAAGAAATCATCCTGAAAAAGAACAGACAGCAAGAAGTCATCAGACTCTGAGCTGAAATCAATAAAATAGAAACAACAAAATAATAAATGAAACAAAGAGTTGCTTCTTTGAGAAAATAAGATTGACAAACCATTGGTCACATTACATGAAAGGCAGACAGAGAAAATTCAAGTTAACAAAATTAGAGCATAAAAGTGGGACATAACAGACATCCAGAAAATCTAGAGATTCTTGAGGACATACTTTAAAACTGATTTTAAAATGCATAATTTTCTCCATACATACCATGTACCACAGTTAAATCAAGATCAGATAAGCAATTCAAAGAGAGCTATAACTCCTGGTGAAATAGAGGCAATCATTGAAAGTCTGACAATCAAGGGGGAACAAAACGTCCAAGGACAGATGGTTTCAAACACAGAATTCCACCAAACTTTCAAAAAAGAGTTAACCTGAATATTTCTCAAATTATTCCACAAAATAGAAACAGAAGGATCACTGCCAAATTCTTTTTAACAGTTCTACAATTACCCTGATACCTAAACCACATAAAGACCCAACTAAAAAAGAGAATCACAAACCAATTTCCTTCATGTACAGAGATGCAAAAATTCTCAATAAAATACTTGCAAACCGAATCCAAGAACACATCAAAAAGTGCACCCACCACAATCATGCAGGATTCATTCAGAGATGCAGAGATGATTCCGCATACAGAAATCAGTAAGTGTGATCCATCACATAAACAAATAAGACAAAAAACACATGAACTCATTATATGAAGAAAAGGCTTTTGACAAAATTCAATATGCTTTCATAATAAACAGTTCTGGAAAGACTATGGATAAAAATGGCATACTTGAAAATAGTAGAGATGATTATATCAAGTCCAAAGCCAACAGCAAACTAATGGAAAGAAACTTAAAACAATTCCATTAAAATAAGGAAGAAGACAGGGTTTTCCACTCTCTCCATACCTATTCCTTATATTACTTGAAGTCTTAACTAGAGCAATAGGACAAAATGAAGGCAATACAGGAGATACATGTAGGAAAAGAATAATTCAAAGTATCTTTATATGCAGATGATATGAATGTATACATCAGTGACCCTAAAATTCCGCCAGGAACCTCCTACAGCCAATAAACACTTTCTGCTGTATATGACAAACCAACCCACAGCCAACAGTACCAAAATGGAGAAAGCCTAGTAATCCTATGTAAATAAGGAAGTAAACAAGTCTGTCCACTATCCATAGTCCTTTTCAATGTAATAATGAAAGGACAAACAAGACCAATAAAGCAGGAGAAAGAAATTAAAGAGATGCAAGTGGAAAAAGAAGTCAAATTATCCCTGTTTGCAAATGATATTATTTTATACATAAGAGATAACAGAAATTCTACCCAAAACATTTAGAAATAACACACTATTTCAGTAATGTGATGGAATATAAAATCAGCTTTAGAAAATCAATAGTTTCTCTACATACCACCAACAAACACACCAAGAAAAATCATGGAACACTCCCATTTAAAAGAGAATCAAAGACAATAAAATACCTTGGAATAAGTCTAATCAAGAATGTGAAAAATCTCAACAATGAAACCTTCAAATCTCAAGAAAGAGATTGTGAAACATACTAGAAACTGCAAAGATACCCTGTATCAATTTTAATATTGTTAGCATTGTTATAATATTGTATTAGTGTTAATATTCTGAAATGACCATCCTACCAAAAGCAATTAATTCATTGAATGCAGTTCAAATAAAACATTCTTCACTGTAATATAAAATAATCTGAAATTTCATATGGAGCCAGAAAATACCCCAGATAGGCAAAGTAAATCCTTAGTAAAATGAATAATACTGGAAGGATTACCATTCCAGATTTCAAGATATACTGTAGACCTATAATAATAAAAACAATATGGTATAGGCACTGATGTGGGATGTCCTTCTGTATGCTAAGAATATGTGTTGCTTTTATTGGTTGATCAATAAAGCTGATTCAGCCTGTAGCAGGGCAGAATATAGCAAAGCAGGAAAGACAAACTAAATACAGGGGAAAAGAAGATGGAGTCAAACAAGATGCCCGCAGTTCCCAGAGAAGAAAGATGCCTGAACATCACCTGTAAGCCACAGGTGACATGGAAATGTACAAATTAATAGAAATGTGTTCATTTATATGCAAGAGCTAGACAATAATAAACCTGAGCCATCAGTCAAACAATTATAATTAAATAATTAATATGAAGCTTCTGGGTGATTATTTTGGAAATGGGCAGCCAGGAAATGAAAGCTCTGCTCCATTTACATGCACAAAAACAGGCATGTAGACTATTAGAACAAAAAATAAGACCCAATATGAATTCCCCAATAAATCTTGCAAGAAAAATAAATGTCTTGAATGAGATTAGCTCCTATCTAGTACCCTGCACATTAAGTAGCTACAAGTAGATCAAAGACTTCAATCTGAAACCTGAAGTACTAAAACTGCTGGAAAAAAACTATCATAAGATTTGGATGTAAGAAAGGACTTTCTGAATTGGACTCCATTTGCCCTAGCATTAAGGCCAGCAATTAACAATCATTCTTTCATAAAAAAATGAAAACATTTGTTTACAGCTAAAGAAACAATCAAGTGAAGAATAAATCCAATGAGTGGGAGAGAGTCTCTGCCAATTATATATGTGAAAGAGGATTAACATACATAATACACAAATAACTCAGAAAAGAGCCAAGGAAACACATGGCCCAATTTAAAAATGGGATATGCATCTAATCAGAGCTGTCAATAGCAGAAATATAAATGGCTAAGAAATTCCTCAAAGGGGGTTCATTAACCTTAACAATTAGGCAAATGAAAGTTAAAATAATTTTGAGATTTTATCTACTCTAGTCAGAATGACTAAGATTAAGAAAACAATAGACAACAAATGTTGCCATGGTTATGCAAAAAGGGGAACCTCCTCCCCTCTCACTATTGGTGGGTATGCAAATTAGTCAAGCCACTATGGAAATTAGTATGTAAAATCCTCAAAAAGTTAAATTAAATCTACCATATAACTCGGCTCTACCAATCCTTAGCATATGCCCAAAAGAACTGATATCCTACTCCACAGATGCTAGTTCAGCAATGTTCTTTACTGCCCCATTCATACTAGACTGTTAATGGAAACAACTTAAATGTCCTTAGACAGAAGAATGGATAATGAATGTATACCATATATACACTATGCACTCACATATATATAATTGAATATTGACTAGTTATGCAGCATATATGTGCATTACACACACACACACGCACACACACACACATATATATATATTATAATAATCAAGAAAGAAGAATTAACAAATTTGAGAGTAAGGGAGAAATGAAATGAGTTAAAGGAAGGGGACTTGAAAAGGCCGGATGAAGAAAAAGTATAGGTGAAAGTAATGGAATTATAATTTAATTTAAAATGTATAAAAACGCATCATGAAGAAACATTTATGAAAGGATATAAAAGGTGAGAACCCATGCTACTGAACAGGGACAAAAGGCCAGCTCACAAGAACCCATGTCATTTTAATTCAGAAGAAGGTAAATGTGCATCAGCATACTAAAACAACGCAGTCAACAAATAAGAAAGACAGAAGGGAAAATTTTTTAAAAACCTGCATACAGTTTAGAATTTTAAATTATAAACAAATTGAACAGAAAGCATGATTTTCAGGTTCCAAAATTATAGCAAATCATGTATTGACTAGATATGAACTAACTATAGGACTAACAACTAAAATGCAACATGGGATAGCAAGTGGTTTGTATTAAAATAATAATTAAAGTGGTCAATAGTGGCTTTTTTCTTTCAAACATTGTTAACTGAAGTATTATCTTAAGGGATATATTCTGGGAAAGATACTAATAAAGCTAGGAGTTAGGAAGTTGGGGAGATAGGTTGTTCAAAATAAAGATATACAATTATTTTTAAATCCTTCAATAAAATCAGAATAAATATTATTCAATCCCTTTCTCACTGCTCCTACCAAATATCTGACACGAATGAATTTAAGGTATGAAGGTTTATTTTGAATTATAGTTCAGTGTGTGAGTGTTGAGGGTTAGATTCCACCATGCAGAGAAGGTGTGGTGGCAAAAGCAGATAATCAGCTGGTTGCATTACATCCGCAGTCAGGAAACAGATAATGAACAAGAAGTAGGGCCAAGCAGTATAGCCTTAGAGCCTGCTCCTGGTGATTCACTTCCTCGAATGAAACTTGACCTTCAAGTATTACCAACAGCTGTGACCTAAATACTCAAGCACATGAGCTTGTGGATTCGTTTCATGTTCAAACCATAGCAGATATCCAAACAGATGTACAAACTATAAAACAGGAACAAACACAGACACAGAAACAGGGCATCATGATTCCTACAAAATATCATAACTCTTACAGAATTCAAAGGTCCTAAATTAGATAAAATTTTGGATGAAAACTCCAATATCATGCTCTTAGGAATGATCAGTTACCTTGGATAACATACAAACAAGAAGATAAATTCAATTCACAAACTAGAAAGGAAACACAAAGCAGGGGGGAGCAGCAAAATTAGCAACACGCATGAAAAAGCAAACACCATGAAAAAAACAATTGAACTAGGAAATTGAGATTTTGAAAATAGAATATGTAAAGATTCAGGCGTTATGCTGGCCTGCCCATGTCACCTGGCAGAATGCACTCAGGCAGGACACTGGTCAGCCCAGATGCAAAGAATTCCTTTAAAAGAAAGACCTCTTCCCACTTTCTTTCTGCTCTCTCTTTCTCACTCTTTTTCCCTCTCTCTTTCCTGCTCTTCCCCTGGGGCAGACAGATTACAACCAAGGAAACTAAAGAACATCAGATATGGAAGACAAGGTAGAAGATTTATAGTACTCAAAATCAATATGGAAAAATATGGTCACAATATCAAGGAAATCTGGTATGTGATCATTCCCAAGAATCCATGGAACAGAAGAATAAACTGAGGAGAGGAGGTATTGTGGGATCCAGACAGATGGAGGACACCAGGATAGCACAGCTCCCAGAATCAACTAAACAAGGCTCATGTGAGCTTACAGAGATTGAAGTGGCAATCAACGAGCCTGCATGGGTCTTAGCGAGGTCCTCTGCACATATGGTATGGCTGTTGGCTTAGAGCTTTGTGGGACTCCTGACAGTGTGAGTGAGTGTGTCTCTGACTCATTTGCCTGTGTATGGGACCCTTTTCCTTCTACTGGGTCACCTCACCCAGCTTTGATGGGAAGGTTTGTGCCTCAACTTATTTTATCTTGTTGAATCATGTTTGGTTGATGTCCCTAGGAGACCTGCTCTTTTCTGAGGGTAAAAGGGAGTTGGACCTGGGGAAGACAAGAGGTGGGGAAAACTGGGAGCAGTGGGTAGAGAGGAAGCTGTGATCAGGATGTATTGTACAAGAAGAATATTTTTTCATAAAAAGTAAAGACATACATCAGCAGTTATCAACCTGTGAATTGTGGCCCCTTTGGCAAGCCTCTATTTCCAAAAATATTTACATTATGAGTCATAACAGTAGCAAAATTACAGTCATGAGTTGTAATGAAAATAATTTTTATGATTGGCAGTAATAAACATGAGGAACTGTATTAAAGAGTCAAAGCATTAGGAAAGTTGAGAACAATTGACATGGAGAATCTGTTAAATGAAATCACAAAGAAAATTCACCAAATCAGGAGGATGAACTTGATATCCAAATATAAGAGGCATTTAGAACTGCAACAAAGCATGACTACACAATAGAATTACACCATGACATATTACAATCACAATCTGAAATATAAGGCTAAAACTATTAAAAGCTGCAAGAAGACAATAGTAACTCACTTAAAAAGAAAATCACACCAGAAAAATATTAGATCTCACATAATAATTTACAGATACAGGAAAAGAAGGGATAACAAATTTCAAACGCTGAAGTTAAATATGAGCCAGGCAAGAATGCTATATTCTTGAAAACTATCTTTGTAATAATGTAGAACAATATCCAGGTAAAATGACCAACTAGAGGTTGTCTCAGAATAAGTCAGTAAAGGAAAAAGTCAAAATAAAACAGTAAGAATGTAGGAAACCCATGCCTGACTCTGCCTGGAGGGCCAGGAATCTGAGTTTGGAGAACCCAGAGACCTAGGATATAACCAAATATGATTGACAAAAAGTCCATGAAATGGTTCCTATTGATACTCTGCTATACTTGTAGACTTGAGTCTAGCATAATTATCACCAGAAAGGCTTCATCCAGCAAATGATGAGAGCAGATGAAGAGATCCACAGACAAACATTAGGCAGAGATCTAGGAATCCTGCAGAAGAAGACAAGGAAGGATTGTAGGCACCAGAGAAGTCCAGGACACTGCAATAAAACCCACAGAATCAACTAACCAAGGCTCATGGGGCTTACTGAATCTGAAATGACAACAGAGAGCCTGTGTGGGTCTGACCTAGGTCTGCTACATATATGATATGGCTGTGTAGCTTGGTGTTCTTGTAGGACTACTTACAGTGGGAGTGGGGGCTATCTCTGACTCTTTTGCCCAATTATGGGACTGTTTTACTCCTACTAGGTTGCCTTATCCAGGCATAATAAGAGGAGATGTGCCTAATCATATTATAACTTGATATGCCATGTGTGCTTGATATCCCAGAGACGCCTGCATTTTCTGAAGGGAGTAAAGGAGGAGTGGATATGGGAGGGGCGCAGGGAGGATAGGAGGAAGGGGAAAGTGTGGTCAGAATGTAATATACAAGAGAAGAATAAATATAAAAAGAAAAAGAAAGAATATTGAAAATGTTCTAAAGACTACAACACACACACGCAGACTAACAATACATATTTTTAAAATATTTAGAAAAGCAAGAACTCAGCTCCAAATTCAGGTAATGACAGGAAATTTTTAAAAAGTTAGAGCAGATAATAAATGGAGAAAAAGTCATCCACTTAAACAGACTTGGTTCTTTCAAAAGTTTAAAAAGATAGACCAACCTCTATCAAAACTTACCCAAAGGAACAGAGAGGAAGTTAAATGAATGTAATTGGAGATGAAAGGGAGTTGTGACAACAAATTCCAATGAAATCCAGCGATCATCAGAAAATTTTTTTAGTATTTATCAGTCATCTTTAAATCTCTAGGGTATCTGACACTCTCTTCTGTCTCCCGTGGGCACCAGGAGTGTATGTGGTGCAAGCAAGTACTCATATACATAACCTTTGCCTTAAGTTTTACAAACTACAGACCAAGCTCCCTAATGAACGGATGCAAAAATCCCAAATGAAATACATGAGAATGGAATTCAACATCTCATTAAGTAATCTCCAGCACAAGACCAAGCTATTCAAATTCCACCTCAGTGGAGATTTTCAAGGCCTCACCCTTAACTGAGGAACTATTGGTAGTTGATAGCTTCCTGTTTGACAACAGAGAACCATTCTTCTTTGGGGATGTAGACACTGACAAATTCCTTGTGCTGGGGTAGATGACCCCATAGACTACACATATGGGCAGTAATAATTTTACTTACTCAGTTATATAGAAGAACAGAAGGGCAAGGGTGAGGAGAAAATCAGAATAGGAGTGAATTTGGGAAGGAGAAATGTTGGGATAGTTGGAAGTAGTAAATAGGGTTAATAGGTGTTAAGAGAAGCTTTTCCTTTGCTAGCCGCTTTGGTTTATCCCCCGCCAGTCACCTGGGCTCTGCCGCATTGTAGTCCCCAAATAACACACAAGACGCTGTATTACTTATGAAGCTGTTGGCCTTTGCTTGTTTTTTATTGGCTAGCTCTGACTTAAGTAATTACCCCATAATTGTTAATCTAAGTATGTCTCTTACCGGAGAATAGTTCCGGTCTCCTACCCCATGGCGTTACATGTTGACTCTCCTGTGTTTCTCCTTCCCAGAATCCTCCTGGACTCCTAGTCCCACCTATCTAGATTCCTATTGGCTCAACAGTACTTTATTGACAAATGTACAGGACTTCCCCCATCATCTCCTATTTTCTGTTTAAACAAAAAGAAAGGTCTTAACTTTAACATAGTCAAATTATATATAAAAGAACAGTTATCAAGTAAGAACATAGTTACAATATTTTGTTTATCAACATTTAGCAAGATTTAAAGAAAATATCATCTATCTCATTCTTGTGAGTCCAAAGTCCTATATGTAGCTTATCTCTTATCATAACTAAGGAAAACTATAATTATAACTATCTGTCTTCAACTCCATCAAAGACCACAGAAGGATAATATATAAACACTAGGATTGACAGAGACATCTTACTGCCTGGACAGTCACCCAAAGTTCCTCTGTAACGTTGGGGCATCCATCTTCAGCCCATAGGCCACAATGTATCCAGAAGATTTCTCGGCAAAGCAGGAAATTTCAAAACTGTCCATCTGCATTGGCAGTCTGTCAGTCATTTTTCTTTGTCCTGCAGAAAGTCTCGTAGACTCTTCCATGAAGCAGGAACCCTGTAAGACTGAGTTCAGCAGTCACTTTCCTGTGGGTCCTGCATGTCCAGAATATACAACAACAGTCAAGTAGTACAGGCAAGTGCAGTTTCTTGCCCAAATGGCTAATCTTGCCATGTTGAAAGCAAACTCCATAACAAGTTTCTTCGATGCCCATCTTCCTCTCAGACGTAATTGGTGCTGCTAGGAGCAGACATTTCTCATTGTCAAGAAAAACCCTAAACCATTTTAAATGCCATTTTCTGAAGGTCTTTGAAAGGTTTGAAGACTGTATATCTATCTCAAATACATCTCTATATATCTAGAAAACCTAACTTACCTAACAATAAGATCTGACTCTTATAAGTAACTATCTATAGCCTGTATTTAATTATGCATTACTTTTTAAAAGATCAGTATAAGCACAGTACTTAATCAAGAGGAGAAATATAAGCATCACAAAATTGACCTTGAATTTGTATCAATAAATGAAAAACCATACCCATAACATAATTCCCCTTTTTACCATTAAAAAGAGATTGGCTGTGATCATTAACCAAGTATAAACAATCCCATTTAAATGAAAACAAAGATTTATAAACAAGATGGGAATTAGGACGTCGCTCATTCCAAACTGCTTCGTGCTGGAAGGGGGCGCTGTTCATACCATGGGGATCATGACAAAACTCAGAAACCTGTATAAGTCCTTATTTTCAGGGTCTGTAAAGCTCCATCATCTTAGCTGTTTCAGTTGTTGGAACACCTTGTCCACTGCTTCCTGGGGTCTTGGTTCGTCAAACCACAGAAGCCTGGAAGGAATCCTCAGCTTTTCATTTTCTTTAGAAACATAAGTAAAATCTCCTTTTCCGAGTAACATATCCTTATACTTAAATTTTGAAGTTAAGGTATTTTTAAAAGATATAAGTTGAATTAATTCAACAGCATTTATAGTCAAGTGTACTTTAGCAGCTGTTCCTTCCTTAGCAATGAAAAAACTGAAAAACACAATAGCGTACAGTATCCAGACTCTCTGTGTATTTTCATCTTTACGTGGCTTATTTATTTATCTATTATTACTCTATTTCTTTTACATTTATTTATTTTTCTCTGAGACAGGGTTTCTCTTTGGAAATCTGCCTGTCTCTGTCTCTGGAGTAAATCCTACCGGCATGCGCCACCACAACACCGGCTTTTGTATTTATATACCAATTTGCTGTTTCATTTTCTCTCTCAATCTCACGAATATTTTTAAACACACTGTGAACCTTTAGAGGTTTTTCTTCATTCAAGTTTGACTTTACTGTAAATTTTTATGTTTTTCTGGCCACGTGTCTTATCTGTAAAACCTCGGCTGTTTTAAACTGACGTTTTTTCCCAAGATGGCGGCCGTAAGTGTGACTCCAGCTGCCGGCTTGGGGATGTGGTCACTGCACTTCCAGCTGTACGTACAACTTTTAAATCGTTAGTAAAGCCTCTTAAAAGAACCTTGTTGGTTTTTTTTTTTCTTTTTATGTAGAGTCAGGAAGACTCCCCTAAGCGAGCCACGTGAATCTTGGCTTGTCGCTAGCCAAACAGAGCACACCTGAGAAAATGCTGCTACCAAAAATCTGTGCTTCTCTCCGTTCTTCTGTTTCTAAAATTCCTTTAAATCTTTTTTTGTTATTTTGCGTGGAAATTCAATCCCGCTCCTGACAACCATTTTGTTAAAGGAAGCTTTTTCTTTGAGAGAAGCCTTCCTGCCAGCCTGGTTCCAGAGCTGCATCAGTCCCAAATAAACACACAGGAGGCTATATTAATTATGAAGCTGTTAGCCTTTGCTTGTTTTTTATTGGCTAGCTCTGACTTAAGTAATTACCCCATAATTGTTAATCTAAGTATGTCTCTTACCGGAGAATAGTTCCGGTCTCCTACCCCATGGCGTTACATGTTGAATCTCCTGTGTTTCTCCTTCCCAGAATCCTCCTGGACTCCTAGTCCCACCTATCTAGATTCCTATTGGCTCAACAGTACTTTATTGACAAATGTACAGGGCTTCCCCGATCAAATAGGTTTATATTTTATTGTATGCATATATGAAATTCTCAAAGAATAAGTTTTTAAAAATAAATAAGAATGTCATAAGTTATGGCCACATTTGCTTCATATTAGGGATTTCAGGCTTTATGTGACTCAAGACATATAAATTAATAGATGTAATGCCATATTAATGAACTTAAAAGCAGAAATCACATGAACATCTAAATAGATGCAGAAAAGTCATTTGACAAAAGTCAACATGACTTCATGATAGAAGTTGCATTTTTTAGGATAAATGGGACATACCTCAATGAAATCTAAACTATGTGCCACAAACCTAGAGTCAACATTTTACAAACAGGAAAAATAATCTATTTGCTCTAAAACATATCATGAGACAAGAATGTCCACTCTTTCAATTCTTATAATTATAGTACTTGAAGTCTTACCTGGAGCAATAAGACAAAAGAAAGTTATGAAGAAATAAAATCTGAAATGAGGACTTTCTGGGTAAAGTAGACAGAACCATTACACCTTCTAGCTAACTTCATTCAGTCCATCTGGTAAACTTGTCCTGATTGAATATGCTTTAGCTACTGTAACTGGAGGGGCCCCTCAAATGGGAATTAAAGCTATTAATGGTGTAGTATTAGCAACTGAGAAAAAACAGAAATCAATTCTGTATGACTAAAAGAATGTACACAAAATGGAACTGATTACCAGTTACCAAGCATATTGGTTTGGTATATAGTGGCATCAGCCCAGACTACAGAGTACTGTGCAGAGCTCAGAAACTTGCTCAGCAGTACTATCTTGTTCACCAAGAACCCATTCCCACAGGCCATCTGGTACAGAGTAGCCTCTGTCATGCAAGAGTATACCCAGCCAGGTGGTGTTGATCTGTTTGGTATTTTACTTATTTGTGGGTAAAATTAGGAACACAAATATTAATTTCAGTCAGATCCACCTGGACCTTTCTTTGACTGGAAAGCCCTAGCAATGGGGAAGAACTATGTGAACAAGAAAACTTTCCTTGAGAAGAGATGTAATTAAGACCTAGAACTGGAAGATGCCATTCACACAGCCATCTTAATCCTAAAGGAAAGCTTTGAAAGGAAAACGACAGAAGATAACATAGAAGTTGGGATCTGTAGTGACTCTGAGTTTTAGGAAACTAACCCCAACTGAAGTGATGGATTAATTGGCTACCATAGAGTAATAAAGATGTTCGTGAACAATCCAGATTTCACACATTTAGACTTATTTCTACATGGTTTAATGAATTCACATTTTAAAAATAATAATCATAATAAACTATTCAAATGAAAAAAGCTGAAATGAAGTTAAACTATCCCTATTTGTAGATTGCACTAGTTTTTACTTTATTTGATGTGTTTGGGTCTTTGCATATATATATTTCTTGCATATGTGGTGACCATGAATGCCAGAGAGGGTGTTACAACCCTTAAATTGTGGGTGTGAGGACATGTGAGTGTTGGAAAATGAACTCAGATCCTCTGGAAGGAAAGCTACTGTTTTTAACTGCTGACCTATCTCTCCAAACCCTTAGATGACATGATTTTATACTTAAGATGCCATAAAGTGCACCAACAATCTCCTAGATCTGATAAACACTTTCAGTAAAGGATACCAAATCAACATACAGAAATATGCAGCTCTTATTTAATCCAACAGTGAATTTGCTTATAAAGAAATTGGGAAAAAGTATACCATTCACAGTACGTCAACTTCCAAGAACACCAATAACCCTGTTCCCAAGGCACAGCCCACCTAGAAGCAGAACCAGAGAGATATCTCCAAAGTATCCCTAACCAAAATGCTTCCCCTGCACCAGAACCCAAATCTGAAGGTGGGAAGGAGGTGAGTCACAAAGTCTGGGTATATTTTCCTGGGCCAATCTCAGATGGTGACAAAAGGTTTTTCTTCTTTTTGTTTGACAATTCTCTATATACATTTCATGTGGCTTGTCCATTGCTGCCATCATTGTTCAGCTCACATTTGTGAAGTAAAGTTGGTGAAACTTTAAGAGAGTAGCTTCTCATATTACTAGAAGAGTCAGCTTCATGAAAATTTTCATGATCCTCTGGTCCTTACAATCTCTCTACCCCCAGTTCTGCAATATAGATACATAGAGTTATCCATTGAGTTTGTCCAGTCTTCACATTCACTCAAATCTTTCCTTGTTCTGCACGTATGAAAACTGACTAAAAGCAATGCTAAGAGGAACGTTTATAGCATTAAGTGCCTGCATAGAGAAACTGGAGAAATGTCACACTAGTGATTTAACAGCACACCTGAAATCTCTAGAACAAAAAGAAGCAAACTCATCCAGGAGGAGTAGATATCGGAAAATAATCACATTGAGGGCTGAAATCAATAAAGTAGAAACAAAGAAAATAATACAAAGAATCAATGAAACAAAAACTTGGTTCTTCGAGAAAATCAACAGTATACACAAACCTTTATCCAAACTAACCAAAATGCAAATAAACAAAATCAGGAATTAAAAGGGACATATAGCAACAGACACTGAAGAAATCCAGAGAATCACCAGGTCATTCTTTGAAAACCTATACTCTACAAAACTCAAAAATTTAAAGGAAAGGACAATTTTTTTGGATAGGTACCATATACCAAAATTAAGTCAAGACCAGATAAAATTAATAGACCTATAAAACCTATGAAAATAGGAGGCAGGATACAACATTAACTCAAAAAATCAATAGTTCAACTACATGTAGACAATAAAGTGACTGAGAAAGAAATCAGAGAGACATCACCCTTTGCAATAGCCACAAACAACATAAAATGTCTTGGGGTAGCTCTAACCAAACAGGTGAAAGATCTGCAAGACAAGAACTTTGAGTCATTAAAGAAAGAAATTAAAGGAGATGCCAGAAACTGGAAAGATCTCTCATGCTCTTGGATAGTAAAAATGGCAATCTTATCAAAAGCAATCAACAGATTCAATGCAATCCCTATCAAAATCCTAAAACAATTCTTCACAGACCTTGAAAGGAAACTTTTTATGGAAAAAAGACCCAAGGTAGCCAAAACAACCTTGTACAATAAAGCAACTTCAGAAGGCATCACCATCCCTCACTTAAAGCTCTACTTTAGGGCTGTAGTAATGAAAACAGTTTGATATTGGCACAAAAACAGGCAGGTGGACCAATGGAATGAAATAGAAGACTCTGATATTAACCTACACACCTATGAACACCTGATCTTTGACAAAGAAGCTAAAACTATACAATGGAAAAAGAAAGCATCTTCTACAATTGGTGTTTGCATAACTGGATGCTGACATGTAGAAGATTGCAGATAGATCCATATATATGCAAAAAAGTTCAAATGGATCAAAAGCCTCAACATAGATCCAGTTACACTGGACCTCTTAGAAGAGAAAGTTGGAGGTACCCTTGAACAAATTGGCACAGGAGAACACTTCCTGAACATAACACCAGTAGCACAGACACTGAGATTGACAATTAATAAATGGGACCTCATGAGACTTAGAAGCTTCTGTAAGGCAAAGGACACAGTCAATAAGACAAAATGACAACATAGAGAATGGGAAAAGATCTTCATCAACCCCACATCTGACAGAGGGCTGATCTCCAAAATATACAATGAACTCAAGAAATCAAAATACCAAATTACCCAATTAAATATGAGGTACAGAGCTAAGCAAAGAATTCTTAACATAGGAATTTCAAATGTCTGAAAGGCACTTAAGGAATTGTCAACATCCTTAGCCATCAGGGAAATGCAAGTCAAAACAACTTTGAGATACCATCTTACACCTGTCAGAATGGCTAAGATCATAAACACTAATGAAAGCTTATGCTGGATAAGATGTGGAGAAAGGGGAACACTCCTCCATTGCTGTTGGAAGTGCAAACTTGTACAGCCACTTTGGAAATCAGTATGGCGGTTTCTCAGAATATTGGGAATCAGTCTACCTCAAGACCCAGCAATACTTGGGCATATACTCAAAAGATGGACACTCATACCATAATGACTTTTGTTCAACTATATTTGTATCATTATTATTTTTAATAGCCAGAACCTAGAAGTAACCTAAATGTCCCTCAATGGAAGAATGGGTAATGAAAATGTGGTACATTTTCACAATGGAGTACTACTCCACAGTAAAGAACAATGACATCTTGAAATTTGCAGGAAAATGAATGGAACTAGAAGAAACCATCCTGAGTGAGGTAACCGAGACACAGAAAGAAAAATATGGTAAGTACTCACGCATAAGTGGATATTATACATAAAAGAATGTATAACCAGTCTGTAGCCCACAAACCCAGAGAAGCCAGGAAATGAGGATGACCTGACAATGGGATGAAGCTACAAATTCCCAATGCTTCCCCATCTCTAAGAATAGATTTTTCAGTCAGTGAGTTAACATCTCAACCCAATAAAGAAAAGTGATTGTTACTAAAATAACTAGCTAGAGTAGAGAAAAAAAGGAAACAGTGGCACAATAAAAATAGGAATGCAATTTGGTACAGAAATGCTGGAAAACAGTATGGGAATTCCTAAAACCTATCTAAAGGTAAATATAGTACTACTATATGACCTGCCAACCTCACTATTTTATAGATGTGTGTGTATGTATGTATGTATGTATGTATGTATGTATGTGCATCCAAAAGAAAAAATCAATACTGATACAGAGTAAAAATGCATTCACCTGTAAGAAGAACGAGATTGTCTCAATTGTTATAACATGGATTGAACCAAGGATTATTACGATCACTGAAATGAACAAATACTACATGATTTCATTAAAATTTGGGATCCAAAAATGAAAGTTGAGAGTATAATTCTGGTTATCCTACAATGGAGGTAGCAATGGAGAAAAGTTGATTATGAGTGCCTAGCTATTGTTGAAGAGTAATAAAATTTTGCTGTACTATTACATAGTAGATTGTCTATAGATTATAATACTTTGAATATTTCTAAGAGAAAGAAAAATGTTTTCTATATGATTTCACCATGGCAAAGATAAATATTTGAGAAAATGAGTTCAGTCTAATTTGAATAATATGCAATAAACAAATTTGCCAAGGTAACATATGCAACACTTATGGTTTTACATAGCAATGGAGAATAATTTTTGTTTAAATTTCAAAACAGAAAAATGCTAATAAAAGACAGAAATGGAAGATAATATCAAATAATGGATACTATAAATGAAAATTGAACGTCAGTAGACTATGAAATTCTATGGTAGAAAGTTATTTAATTTTAGCTTTTAAATATATAATTTATTAATTATTTTACTTGCAGTGTATGTGTTTATTTGCATTATTTTCCTACCATATACATTGGAGAAACCATGGAGGACAGAAGATGGTGTCATATGCCCTGGAACTAGGGTTACAGATTTTGTGAGATACCCTGTAGGTGCTGGGAACTGAACCTGGGTCTTCTGCAAGATCAGTATACACTCTAAACCATTTAAGCCATTTCTCCAAACCCTACTTGTGCCATTTTAGCAAATACATCACAATTAGTAGATAATTAATATTTACCTAATATTGCATATGAAAAGAAAATATATTAATTCATATAATCTTATTTGATCATTTGCTATAATAGAGCTTTTATCAAGGCATTTAAAAGAGGCAGCGTTTTTTTTAGCTTTCCTATGTTTTCATATGATAAAAGAGTGATAAGCGTTATTCTTTTAGATTTCCAGGTAATAAAAATAAAGCATAAGGCACCATTTATAGAGATCCCCTCCTTTTCTAGGAGAATAGTGAATGCTTATCTTATACAAAATAATGTCAATCTCTTATTTTAAAAAAAGACGAGAACATGAACTTTGAATGTGTAAAATCTAAATATATTTTTATGCCTCACACAATGAGCAGTAAATTCTTATTCAAGATATCTTTAATTAAGTAGATTTTAAAATCATGCAGTTCTCATACACTCAGTTTCAAATTAATTCTTTTTTCTCTTCATGATCCAAATTCTAATAGTTCCACCTTGTGGTGAAAATCAGAATAGGCTCTGTTCAACTTGTGGCTTTATTTCTTTTATTCTCTTTTTGCTTACAAAATCCACAGTAAAAAAAAAAAGTTAGGTTATTTTGTTTTTCCATAAATGCCTGAATACAGGTTCTTTACTCCAAGAAATCCAAAACTAGCAGGGGCATAGGTAAGTAATTCAGTATAGCATGATATATATGAAAAGGGAGGCTTAGTTAAGGGGTAGGAGTGGTACATAAGAAGTATCTAGTGTTTTTTAACTCTAAGAAACAGACATAATAGGATGCTATTTAATTATTTCAGAACAAGGATTGCCAAGATAGACCACAGTTACATGAAAAGACAAGCTAAATGTTATTTTAAAAAAGAATGATAAGCGCTCAAAATTCAAGTTTGAAAGGAGTCAAACTTGAGAGGTAAACAGAGAACACATATCCAAGAATATTCCAGTGAGGAGCAAGAGGCAGAGACCGGAGAAATGGAAGCGGTGTGGACACTTTCTAAAGACAATAAAGAGTTGCTAGAATGGGGGTTGGGAGGAAGGACAGAGAGCTCCTGCTTTGAATCTATATATTTAAGTTCACCCTTTGAAGCACTACTTTGAAATAACTACAAAATACTATTAGATAAAATGTAAGTCATTAACTTATGTATTCAGGCCAAAAAGAGGAAATGTCTTGTAAGTCAAGATACTAGTAATGAGTAGATAAAAAGTTTAGGACCTGCTGTTCTCTGGAATCCAAATCAGGTATATGTAGGCTTTAGTCACCAACAGGTTCCTGAGAACTGAACATTCTTAGGTATGTTTAGAGACTAGGGTCAGGCTTAGTCACAAAAGCCAAGATCAGACATATTCATCTTGCATTTAACTCATAAGGAAGATAGAAAAACGCTGCTAGCAAATCTTCGCCAGAGGCAGAATCTTTGAAGTAACCACCTTGGGGGATTCAAGAAAACATACCACAGAATCATGGGCAAAAATTGAGCAAGCCTCTCTCTATAAGACTAAGTGACTGAATCCAAAATGTGTTCAATATTGCTATGCCAACTTTTTGCTAGTGCTTAGGATTGAACCCATATTCTTGGACCTCCTGGACAACTTTTCTACTACTTTTTCTTGTACTACAACTTCAACACGAGCATTAAGCAACAAACATGGAACCACTAATACGTAGGGAGAGGTCTAAGTACCCTTAGTGCTGACCACGCCCATTTGGGTGTGTTCACAGGTACATAGAAGGGGGATAAAAAGAGCTAGGGGGAGGAGACTCTCTTCTGGTTGCGGTTTCGACATGAAGAGCAGCTTGCAGACCTTTGATTCTCAACTTTCTTAGCTTCTCATGTAAGTGATTTCTTCCTCAATAAAATATCATAGGACATCCCTAGTTTGTGTAGCATAATATTTCCCCATTACTAATATATATATGCACCAATGTGTATGCCCACAATGATCTGCCTTCCAAATATTAAAAAAAAACATTTTTGTCTGTAACATTTTTCTGTGTTGGAGCCCCATTTAACACCCAAGCGAGGTTGGAGATTTAGCTCAGTGGTAAGCACTTGCCTAGCAAGCATAAGGCCCTGTATTCAGTTCTTAGCTCTGGAAAAAAAAACACCCATTCACTAAAGCAGAAGTGCCTAGGAACTAATGTTCCCAAGAATAGCTCTCAAACAATATCTGGGAGAATTTGGTGGTAGTACCTAGGTCCTTTGATCTGGCTATAAAGATAGAAAAAGAAAGAGTGTAGAAAAGCAACCAATTCAAAGGACAAAAATTAGAAAATAATGAAACTGTTCAAATAAGTTTATTTGACATACTTATATGAATAAATTAATGAATGGGACTTATCATAATAAAGACAAAAAGAAAACAGAAACAAAATAAGGAAGACATGTTTCCTAGTTAGGTTTATATTGCTGTCCTAAAATACAAAAAGAAGCTTGTGGAGGTGGTAGGGGGGAGGGGATCGTTTCAGTTAACAGTTTATAGTCTGTTGTGAAGGGAAGTCAGGCCAAGAAATCAAACAGGAACCTGGAAGTAGGAACGGAAGCAGAGACTATCTTTATGTCTCTGGTGACCTCTGTCCTCTCAGGCCCTGTGAGCTGGGCATCATACACTACTTTTCTCATTCCCAGTAGTGACTCCTCCTCTGTTGTCCTCCAGACCATGACATCCATGAGGACCTCCACTGATAATGACTAATGGCTCATATGAGCCAGTCCATCAGGGATTGATACCCTTTGTGCTGCCTCAGGCTACAAAGTTTCTGTCTTATCAACAGGTGTGTAGTTGCATTGCTCAGTTTCTATGTTTCTACAACATTCAGACAAATCACATCTTGCCACATATCCCATAACCTCTCAATCTAGACTATCAGAGTCTTTCTTTTTTTCATAAGTGTCAATACTTTATTCAAG
This sequence comes from Mesocricetus auratus, assembly GCF_017639785.1. Classification (NCBI taxonomy): domain Eukaryota; kingdom Metazoa; phylum Chordata; class Mammalia; order Rodentia; family Cricetidae; genus Mesocricetus; species Mesocricetus auratus. The sequence continues at coordinate 55,177,911 of NW_024429188.1, read as the reverse complement.
ATTGTAAATCTGATAACATTTAAGCTAAATATTTAACTCACTCAGTAAAGGAACAAAGTCCAGATACTTAAGTTAATATACTATGATTTTAACTCAATTAACAGTAAAGTAACAACCCTTAAGGTCTTCTATATTCCAAGCACTGATATATTATATGTGCACATATACACATACATATATATGAAGTATATAAAGTAACTAATATTTATAGCACCTTCTCTGAAATAGGCAAGATTTTTCTTTGGTTATCATTCTACTCAATATTTGCAGAAAGAAAACCAAACAAAAATTCTAACTGATATGCCAGAAAAATCTAAAAATAAATACTTATTTCAAAATATTATTGTTTATTGGACTTAGCACCACACACATAAAAAATAAATCTAGTCTTTTAAGAAACATTTGAGGATTCCTTGGAGTTTTAGATTTCTCGTATAATTTTTTAATTTTTTAAAATTAGAAATGAGCTTGCTTCACATGTCAATCTCAGCTCCCTCTACCTCCATTCCTCCCCTGGCCCCACTCCCTACCCTCCACCCAGTACCCACTCCTCCCTCAAGGAGGGTGAGGCCCTCCATGTGTGAACTCCAAAGTCTCTCATATCATAGAGGACAGGCCCTAGGACCTCCCTCATGTGGGCAGGCTGAGAGAGCATTCCTCAATGTGAAATGGGTTCACAAAGTCCATTCATATGCCAGGGATAAATACAGATCTACTACCCAAGGCCCCATAGATTGCCAAGGTATCCTCATTGACACACAAATTTATGGAGTCTGGATAAGTCCCATGCTGGCCTTTCAGCCATCAGTCTGGGGTCCATGAGATCCCCCTTGTTCAGGTCAACTCTTTCTGTGGGTTTCACCAGCCAAGTATTAACCCCTTTGCTGGTCACTCCTCCCTCTCTGCAATTGGGTTGCAGGAGATCAGTTCAGTGTTTAGCTGTGAGTATCTGCCACAGCTACTCATCAATCACATTATCTGGGAAGGGCATGTAAGGTAGCATCTCCATATAATGCTTAGATTGCCAGTTGGTGTCAATCATGTAGATCTCTGGAAAATTCATTAGTGACAGATCTCTCTTCAGACGATAATGACCATCTATCATTCTGCTCTCCTCCATTCTTCCCACAACTCCTGCTCCCCCATGTCCTTCTCTCCCATATTCTTCTCCCTCTGTCTTTCTCCCAGCTGCCTCTCCCCTCACCCCATGCTCCAAATCTGCTCAGGAGATCCTATCCCATCACCCCTCCCCTGGGTACCTTGCATATCTCTCTTAGGGATCACACTGGTTCCCAGACTCTCTGGCAGTGGGATCATAGGCTGGCATTCCCCTAATCCATGTCTAAAATCCATATATGAGTGTAAAGAGAAGCCTTCCCGCCAGCCTGGTTCCAGAGCCGCATCAGTCCCAAATAAACACTTAGGAGGCTATATTAATTATGAAGCTGTTGCCTTGCTTGTTTCTTACTGGCTAGCTCTGACTTAAGTATTTATCCCATAATTGTTCATCTCAGTATTTCTCTTACCGGAGAAGTTTCCGGGCTTCTTATCACTATGGTGGTTACATCTTGACTCCCTGTGTTTCTCCTACCCAGAGTCCCCCTGGACTCCAGTCTCATCTATCTTGCTTCCCTATTGGCCAACAGTGCTTTATTGACATATACACAGGACTTTCCCCCATCATATGAGCGAGTACATACCATGTATCTCTCATTGTGACTGGGCTACCTCACTCAGGATGATTTCTTCTAGTGCCATCCATTTGCCTGCAAATTTCAAGATTCTATTGTTTTTTTTTCCATTGAGCAGTACACCATTGTGCAAATGTAGCATATTTTATCTATCCATTCCTCATTGAGGGGCATCTAGGTTGCTTCCATGTTCTGGCTATTACAGATAATGCTGCTATGAACATAGTGGAATAGATGTCCTTGCTGTATCTTTGGTGTCTTTGGGTTTATGTCTAAGAGTGGAATTGCTGGATCTTGTGGTAGACTGATTCCCACTTTCCTGAAGAATCTCCATATTTATTTCCAAAGTGACTGTACAAGTTGGCACTCCCACTTGCAGTGGAGGAGTGTTCCCCTTTCTCCACATCCTCTCCAGCATAAACTGCCATTGGTGCTTTTGATTTTAGCCATTATGACTGGAGTAAGATGGTATCTCAGAGTTGTTTTTATTTGCATTTCCCTGGTGGCTAAGAATGTTGAGCACTTTCTTAAGTGTCTCTCAGCCATTTTAGACTTCTCTATTGAGAATTCTCTATTTAGTTCAATATCCCACTTTTTAATTGGGTCCTTTGGTGTTTTGGATACTTGCTTCTTGAGTTCTTTGTAAATTTTAGAGATCAGCTCTCTGTCAGATGTGGACTTACTGAATATCCTTTCCCATTCTGTGGGCTGCCTTTTTGTCTTGTTGACTGTGTCCTTTGCCTTACAGAAGCTTCTCAGTTTCAGGAGGTCTCATTTATTAATTGTGGATCTCAGTGTGTGTGCTACTGGTGTTATGTTCAGGAAGCCGTATCCTGTTCCAATTCGTTCAAGGGTACCTCCAACTTTCTCTTCTAAGAGGTTCAGTGTGGCTGGATTTATGTTGAGGATTTTGATCCATTTAGGCTTAAATTTTGTGTATGGTGATAAACATGGATCTATCTGCAGTCTTCTACCTGCCAGCATCCAGTTGTACCAGCACCATTTGGTGACAATGCTTTCTTTTTTCCATTGTATATTTTAGCGTCTTTGTCAAAAATCAAGTGTTTATAGGTGTGTGGATTAATCTCAGTGTTTTCAATTCGATTCCATTGATCTACCTGTCTACTTTTATGCCAATATCAAGCTGTTTTCAGTACTATAGCTCTATAATAAAACTTGAAGTCAGTGACGGTGATGTCTCTGGAAGTTCCTTTAATGCACAGGTTTGTTTTGGCTCTCCTGGGTCTTTTGCTTTTCCATATAAACTTGAATATTATTCTTTTAAGGTCTGTGAAGAATTGTGCTTGGATTTTGATGGGAATTGCATTGAATCTGTAGATTTCTTTTGGCAAGACTGCCATTTTTACTATGTTGTTCCTACCTATCCAAGAGAATGGGAGAGCTTTCCATTTTCTTTAATTTCATTCTTCAAAGACTCAAAGTTCTGGCTATACATGTCTTTCCCTTGTTTCATTAGCATTACTCCAAGGTATTTTATGTCATTTGTGGCTATTGTAAAGGGTGATGTTTCTCTGATTTCTTTCTCAGCCCATTTATTGTCTGTATATAGTAGGGCTACTGAATTTATTGAGTGATTTGAATTTTAGTAATGTTTCTTTTACAAACATGTGTGCATTTGTATTTGAGGCATAGATGTTCAGAACTGAGATTTCTTCCTGATGGATTTTTCCTGTGTTGAATATGAATGATCTGCTTTATCTCTTTTGACTGATTTTAGTATGATGTCTAATTTGTTAGCCATACCAGCTTGTTTCTTGGGTCCATTTGATTGGGAAATCTTATCCCAACCATTTACTCTGAGGTAATATCTGTTTTTGAAGTTGAGGTGTGTTTCTTATATGGAGCAGAAGGATGGGTTCTGTCTTCGTTTCCATTGTGTTAGTCTGTGTCTTTTTATAGGCAAATTAAGACCATTAATACTGAGAAAAATTAAGGACCATTGAGTCATAATTCTTGTTTGGTTTTGATTTGTTGTTTGTAGTGCTATCATTTGTGGGTTTACCCTGCTTTTTCTTTTGGTTTTTGGTAAAGTAGGATTATATATTGCCTATATTTTTGTGAGTGTAGTTAGTTGACTTCCTTGGGTTAGTGTTTTCCTTCCAGTACTTTCTGTAGGGCTGGGTTAGTATATATGTATTGTTTAAATCTGGTTTTGTAGTGCAATATCTTGTTTTCTCCATGTGTACTGATTGAAAGTTTTGCTTGGTATAGTAGTCATGGCTGGCATTCGAGGTCTTTTAGTGTTTGTAGAATGTCTATCCAGGGCATTCGAGGTCTTTTAGTGTTTGTAGAATGTCTATCCAGGACCTTCTGGCTTTCAGAAATCCCATGGAGAAGTCAGGTATAATTCTGATAGGTTTGCTTTTATATGTTACTTGGAGTTTTTCCTTTGCTGCTCTTAATATTCGTTCTTTATTCTGTATGTTTGACGTTTTAATCATTATGTGCCAAGGGGATTTTTTTGTGGTCCACTGTTTGGTGTTCTGTAGAGTTCTTGTACATTCATTGGCATGTCTTTCTTTAGGCTGGGAAAGTTTTCTTCTATTATTTTGTTGAATATGTTTTCAGCCCCTTTGAGGTGGTTTTCTTCACCTTCTTCTATACTTATTATCCTTAGATTTGGCCTTTTCACTGTGTCCCATATCTCCTGGATATTTTGTGTTAGGGATTTGTTGCACTTAAGCTTTTCTTTGGTCAATGAATCTATTTCTCTTAGTGTATCTTCAAAGCCTGAGATTCTCTCTATAAACCCTTGTATTATGTTGGCTATGGTTGCATCCTTAGTTCCTGATTGTTTACCCATCTTCACTAATTCCAGCATTCCTTCAGACTGTGTTTTTTTATTGTCTCTATTTCAGCTTTCAAACCTTGCACTGTTTGAATTGTTTTGTGCAATTTTTGGTTTGTCTTTTCTTCCATTTCTTTAAAGGATTTTCTCACTTCCTCTTTCAAGGTCTCTATCATCTTCATGAAGATGTTTTTAAGGTCATTCTCTTGTTTCATCTGTGTTGGAATGTACTTATCTTGCTGGTGTAGTGTCCCTAGATCCTGGTGGTGTCATATTGGTTTCTCTGTTGTTGGATGTGTTCTTATATTGTCATCTTCCCATCACTTCTTGTAGTGGGTACAGGTGGGGTCTCTGCCTCTCCTGGTGGGTATGAGTCCAAGGTTCTCTTCCGGTGTGTGCAAACAGGTCCAATACTCTGATGGGTCTCACGGTGGGTGCAGGTGTGTCTGAGACACTCCCTCTCCTGGCGGGTGGGAGCTGGATTAGTGCCATAAGCCTGTTGGCAGTTGCTTGGTTCTCTGGGAGTGAGTAGACCTGCCTGTAGTCCCCAGGCCAGGAGATTCCAGAGTGGGCAAGCAGAAGTGGGGCCCGAGATGGGGGCCGGAGCTCACCTCTGCCCTGAGTGGGGACAGAAGTAGACCAGCAAGCTCACAGTTGCTTGGTCTGAAGCAAGTCAACCTGACTGTAGTCCCCAAGCCAGGAGATGCCAGAGTCAAGAGTCTTTCATTGGTTGTTTAAAGCTTTTCCCTAATTCCAACAATCCCAGCATTGACTATTCTTTGATGATCTCACATTGTATGCATCTGCATGCTGGATCATGAAGTTTTCCTTTGTCTATATCAAATGTCAGATGTAATGACATATCTTTTGTTGTTTATAGTGTAGTTTTTTTTTACTCTTTTGGGAGGCCACCACCCAGCTCCCAAATAAATACATAGAGGCTTAGTCTTACTTATGAATGCTGGCCTTAGCTTGACTTATTTCTAGCCAGCTTTTCTTAAATTATATCATCTACCTTTTGCCTCTTGGTTTTTGCCTTTCTCTATTCAGTACCTCTTTCTTTCCTTCTTACTCCATGGCTGGCTGTGCAGCTGGTTGGCTGGCCCCTTGCATCCTCTTTTCTTCTTTTTCACATTCCTTGATCTTTTCTTCCAAAATCTCTCCTCCTAATTATTCTCCTGGCCTGGCAGCCCTGCCTATCCCTCTCCTGCCTTTCTATTGACCTCTCAGCTCTTTGTTAGACCAAGAAGTTGTTTTAGACTGGAAAAGTGACACGGCTTCACGGAGTTAAAGAAATGCAATGTAATAGAATGCAACAATATTTACATCATTAAATAAATATTCCACAGCATAAACAAATGTAACACATCTTAAACTAACATTCCACAACATTATAAGTCACTCCTTCATCATTCCAATACAATCCCTCCTAAGGGTTCCAGGTTTGGGGGTTCTGAGAAGGGATCTGTATTACTGATCTGAGTTGAGCCCTCTTCTCCTTTTGGTGCTCTATTAATTAAAAATGCCAGGCCAAACTTCCATTTCTCCATATCATTTCTTCAATTTATTCACTAATTTGGAGGCCAGTGCTGAAAGGTGCTCTATCAATTAAAAATGCCGGGCCAAACTTCCATTTCTCCACATCATTTCTTCAATTTATTCACTAATTTGGAGGCCAGTGCTGAAGCTACCAACCTTTTACCCTTTTAATACTGCAATTCCCAACATGTACCCACATTCACCTTCTGGACTGCCCCATGGGCCCAGGATAAATCTCTTATTAACCACAGTAGTAGTACTTAGGCTGCCCCTGCAGCTGCTCACTGTCACCTCTACCCCTGATGCATCACTTCTGGGGCTTGTAATGTCTGCTCTAGACCTTTGGCAGTTTTCAAAACATCCCCATACCCCACCCATCAATCAGGCAAACCTCACCCATCTCTCAGGCATGCCACTCCATACCACCTGGAAAAAGATGGTTGGTCATCCTGGGATTTTCCCCATTGACAGCTTTTGCTTCAGGTGGCCACTCCTTAGTTATGTGTCTCCATGCTCTGTACATTATCCATAACCCAGTCACTATCCCCACAAACCCTATAGGGACAAACCAACACATCAAATTTTTCTCTGCAAACAACAGCCCTCCCTCATTTAATATCACTTCATGTTTGTCTCATTCCCGGTTTCATGACTATCATTACTCTTTCTGAACTTATCCCTGCTTTTGTCATATCCTGCCAACTATGCCAAGTGTTACAAAACGTCCTCTCCAGAGTGTGCCATAGGCAACATTTATCCCTTCTCCTGAGGTCCCAACAACAAACCAAGACACGATTCCATAAAGTTCACTCTCAGCAACTGATCAATTTATGAAGGCTTCCTTAAAGAGCATAGTTGAGTAGTTACTTACAAGGCTTTGGACACTCTTCTTCCTCACAATTGGCCTGACCTTGGAAGCCTTACCCAGAAGGGATGAAAATTTCCCCACAGTGGCATAGGTGGAGCCACCCACTCTACTCCCCAAAAAGTCTTTCCCACAGGCCAAATGCAGAATGGCCAGTTGCTAAGGAGTCATTGGATACTGAAAGTATGTATCAACTGTCAACAAACCTAGCTGAGATGACCTTTAGCAAGGAAGCACAGCTGAATGACCCAAGATGGCCATTACTTAGCTCATAGGACAATATCTACAGCAGATGCAGCTGGAACACCTGTTGATATTTGATTTCAAGCATTTACTCATTTACCAAGAAGTATGAGAAATAATATAACTATTATCACTTGAGACCTAGCAAAATTATGCTGCTTTATACTACTATGTCAAGGAGCTGTGATTTATTTTTAAGTCTGTCACTATGCAATGATAACTGAATTGACTTTTATATTATGCTACTTTATTGTTATGAAAATCATGTAACTAACACTTTCTTTTCCTTTTACATCTTAAAAATTTCATTATTAATAAAAGGATATCAAACTGTAAAAATAAGCTTGTATAAGTCAGGCTTCTTTAGAGCAATGGAACTTATAGAATTAATCTCTCTAGATGGATGGATGGATGGATAGATAGATAGATAGATAGATAGATAGATAGATGATATAGATAATAGATGTAGACATAGAAAGAGGATTTATTGGAATGACTTACAGGCTGCAGTTCAGCTAATCCAACAATAGCTAAATAGAAAGCCCAAGAGTCCAGTAGTTGCTCAGTCCAGAAGGCTGGATGTCCCTGCTGGTTTTTACTATATGCTGGAATCCTGAAGAAGTAGGCTCTAATGCCAGTGAAGAAACAGGTGTGCAAGCAGGGAAGGATCAAAAGCTTCCTATTTCTATGCCCTTAAATAGATTTCTAGCAGAATATATGTCCCAGATTAAAGGTGTGTCTTCCTGCCTCAATAGCCAGATGAAATGTGTGCCTTCCTGCCTCAAAGGTCCAGACTAGAAGTAGTGTCACCCACTTCAAACTAAACAAAAAAGTCTCCCACAGGTGTGCCCTCCATTTCTAGATTGTAGTTGATTCTAGATATAGTCAAGTTGACAACCAAAAATAGCCATCACAAAACTTATTTCTTATCCTATTGGCAATGCCAAATTTTTATTATTAAATCAAAGATAATAAATTCCCTTGAGGTAATGGGGAGAGAAAATCTATAAAATTTAGATAAAATAAAATTCATATTTAGGCTCTTAAATGTAAATTTGCTGTATACATTACTCAAATACATTAAAGTTATATTAAGCCTTCTATTATGTCTTAATTGTATAGGCCTGGCATGATACAAAAAATTATTAATAATGATTGCTCATCCTAAATACATCCAAAGTCTAATGTAGTCTTATATTTCCAGCAGACAGCATGCGATCAATACCCACTTATCTTTTCTTCGCTTACAGCTAGCAGCCCCCTGTGTCAAAGATCCTGCTGAGACAATTTGTAAAAGAAATAGCCTGTACCGTTCATCTGGTAAAGTCCATATTTAAAGGGTGAATAATAACCCATCAAAAGTCTGTTTGATCTTAATGAAAAGTATTTTAATATCCTGTTCTAGCACTTCACTTTGCTTTTTCATTAAATGACCACCCGTAACTTCAGATGATTGTTTAGAAATCCAATAAGATTCTCAATCTTGAAGTTTTACTTATTTTAATACATACAAATTTCCTTTCTAAATGCTTTTATGGCTTTACTCATTACAAAATTGTGTGTGTTAAACAATATCAAATAATTTATTTCACTATGACAAAAAACTATTGAAACTATAATTAAAACATAGTGTATGTCAAGAGATTTTATACACACAAATAGAAACAAATATAAAAATTCATTTTTTACAGGACTCTATCTCAGAAAAATAAAATTTTGATTTCTACAAAGTGATTATGTTATGCTTTGTACGTTGAAAAATTCTTATTTTACTCAACAGGGTAGCTAACATGAATTTCCAGGTCAATATTTATTCCATATACATATACCATTTATTAATTGTTGTAATATTGCAGATAATTGTTATTTGACAATTGTTAGATTTTCAGGAATTAATTTCTGTAATTAGAGAAATGGAATGGTCAATTCAATTATGGATCAATTTAGAAAAATGAATACAATGCAGAACTAGACAATAAGTTTATCTTGATCTAAATATGCAACTGCAATGAATTCATGCCAGTTAACCTAAGGTATTAAATATTCTACAAATTTAATCAAAATAGTTCCTCCATGATTATGTCATAATCCAGAAAAAAGCCCTTTCTTACTTAAACATATCATTATTACAAAATATAATGTAGAGTGAATATATTTTCTTCATTTAACACTTTTCCTTCAGTATATTTTCCTCTTTAGAGGTCACTTTTTCTGCTGATTGATGTACATCCAGGAAACACCCAATTATTTTGTACACATGGTACACATACATGCATGCAGGCAAAAGATCTATGCATGTAAAATAATAAATGAACATATATTAACAGCTCTCTCTACATAGCCCTGATTGTCCTGGATCCCACTATGTAGACCAAACTGACCTCGAACTCACCAAGTGCTGGAAATAGAGGCATGTGCCTCTCTACCTCCTGAGTGCTTGGATTAAAGTATATGCTACCATGCCAATCTAATAAAAATGTTTTTTTTAAAAATTGGACACCAGAAAGTGGAAAGATCTCTCATGCTCTTGGATATGTAAGATCAAGGTAGTAAAAATGGCAACCTTGCCAAAAGCAATCTACAGATTTAATGCAATTCTCATTAAAATCCCAGCATAATTCTTCACAGAACTTGAAGGAACAATTCTCAACTTTATATGGAAAAACAAAATACACAGGATAGCCAAAATAAGCCTGTTCAACAAAGCAATGTCCAGAGGCATCAGCAGCACTGACTTCAAGCTCTATTATAGATCTATAGTCCTGAAAACATCTTGGTATTGGCACAAAAGTAGACAGGTACACCAATGGAATGGAAGTGAACACCCCAATATTAACCCATACTTGTATGAACACCTGATCTTTGACAAAGAAGCTAAAATTGTACAATGGAAAAAAGATAGCTTCTTCAACAAATGGTGCTAGGATAACTGGATGCTGACATGTAAAAGACTGTAGACAGATCCATAACTATTGCCATGCACAAAACTTAAGTCCAAATGGATCAAAGACCTCAACATAATTCCAGAAACACTGAACCTCTTAGAAGAGAAAGTGGGAGGTACCCTTGAACGAATTGGTACAGGAGACTGCTTCCTGAAAATAACACCAGTAGCACAGACACTGAGATCCACAATTAATAAATGAGACCTCCTGAAACTAAGAAGCTTCTGTAAGGCAAAGGACATAGTCAACAAGACAAAAAGGCACCCCACAGAATGGGAAAGGATTTTCACTAAGCCCACATCTGACAGAGGACTGATCTCCAAAATTTACAAAGAACTCAAGAAGAAAGTCTCCAAAACACCAAAGGATCCAATTAAAAAGTGGGGGACTGAACTAAATAGAGTATTCTCAATAGATTAGTCTAAAATGGCTGATAGACACTTAAGAAAGTACTCAACATCCTTAGTCATCAGGGAAATGCAAATCAGAACAACTCTGAGATACCATCTTACTCCTGTCAGAATGGCTATAATCAAAAGCACCAATGACAGTTTATGCTGGAGAGGATGTGGAGAAAGGGAAACACTTCTACACTGCTGGTGGAAATGCCAACTTGTACAGCCACTTTGGAAGTAAGTATGGAGATTCCTCAGGAAAGTGGGAATCAGTCTACCACAAGATCCAGCAATTCTACTCTTAGGCATATACCCAAAAGATGTATATTCATACAACAAGGATGTCTGTTCCACTATGTTCATAGCAGCATTATTTGCAACAGCCAGAACCTGGAAGCAACCTAGATGCCCCTCAACTGAAGAGTGGATAGGGAAAATGTGGTACATTTACACAATGGAGTACTATTCAGCAGAAAAAAATAATGGAATCTTGAAATTTGCAGGCAAATGGACAGCACTAGAAGAAATCATTTTGAGTGAGGTAACCCAGTCACAAAAAGACAAACTTGGTATGTACTCACTCATGTATGGATTTTAGACATAGATCAGGGGAGTGCCAGCCTACAATTGTACTTCCAGAGAGTATAGGAAATAGGACCTCCATCCAGTGACTGATGGAAGCAAAGGCAGACATCCACAGCTAAACACTGATCTGAACTCCTGGAATCCAGTTACTGAGAGGAAGGACTGATGAGCAAAGGGATCAAGACTGGGTTAGTTTAACCCACAGAAACAGCTGACCTGAACAAGGGGGAGCTCATAGACCCTAGGCTGATGCCTAGTAGGCCTGCATGGGACTGATCCAGACCCCCTAAATGTGGGTGTCAATGAGGAGGCCTAGGCAATCTATGAGGCCTTGGGTAGTTGATCAGTATTTATCCCTGGCATACAAATGGACTTTGGGTGCCCATCCCACAATGAGGCAAGCCCTCTCACCCTGTTCTCTTGTGGGAGGGCCTAGACCCTGCCCTGGAGGAAATGATAGACTCTGGAGATCCCCCATGAAGGGCCTCACCCTCCCTGGGGATCGGAGTAGGGATTGGTTGGGGATCTAAGGGGCCTGGTAGGGGATCGGGGGAGGAGGTATGGGAGAGGGAGCTGGGATTGACATGGGAAGCAAGCTTGTTTCTAATTCAAATTAAAGAAAGAAAGGAATTATTTTGATCTATGTATGAGGCAAAAGACAGAAATTATAAGAATCTAGTTTTTATTGTTAGGTGGGGGGGACATACACTTCAACCTAAGGTCCAAGGCCTGATTCACTTGATGTTTATTTAAACATTATTTCAATTAAATGAAAATTTGGTATGTGATAAATTGGATTAAAAATTGATAAAGTCTAACTAACTTGATTTTCACTAAGTATTAATGACGAATTCTTGCTTTATATTGTACTCAACGGAGTCAACCAGGACAAAGCAAACCAGACCCTGAAAAATAAAAGAACCTTATGTATCAATACTAATAGAAATACTAGTCGAATAGGATCTACATTACACACTAGGTACAATTTTTGTTCCAAGAAAGGGGGTAAAATGCAGCACTTTTGAAAACAGTGTGCTTCAAAAACCTGAACTTAAGCTTACAAACTAAATACAAAATGAAAGAAAAGTCATGGTAATTTTCAGCTTCACAGTCCCTGGGTGAAAATGTTTCCTAAGTATATATTTGTGGTTACTAAGCAACACTGTAAAAATTGTAACGTATTCTGAAATATTTTTTATAGAAATCCACATCCATAAATGGTTTGCAGGTTAAACAGCATATACTGATGTCCTCCTGAGTGTCTCAGAATTCTCTTGCATACAGACTCAAGCTCTCAGCCTGAAATGAATATGGAAAGACAGTAGGTGGCAGTATTGGGCTCAAAAATAAAGTCAGTCTTAATTGTTGGCAGTAGCAATTTGCGTTTAAAAAAATAAATGAACACAAACATTTACTGGAATTGAAGAGATGTTGTCTTTTTATTTTTTTAATTTAAATTAGAAACAAGCTTTTTTTGCATGTCAATCCCAGTTCCCCCTCCCTCCCCACCAACCCTCTATCCCGTCCCATTTCTGCTCTCCAGGAGATGTTGTCTTATAAGAAGTAACTATATTATGTAAAGGATAAGAAGCCAGGAGTGAAATGAAAAGGAGATAATAAAATCTGCTCATCCATGAAGTTTTCAAAACCATTATAAGCTTCTCAAAAACAAGGTTCACTGCATGAAAGCACATAAAATACATTCAAATTGTAATCTGATTAGCTCATACTACTAGAGTGATTGCCTAGCATTCATGAAGCTATGGTTTAAATCCCTAGTGTTGCAATTCATCAATTAATTTATCAATAAGCAACATGAAACAATAAAATTCCTGATAGTTATTTGTAGTTATAGTACCTTGACACAATAAAGAAATATCAAACAATAAAAGATCTCTGAAGACATGACATTTAAGCCAAGATAAATAGAAAGAAGGTACTAGGCCTAGAATTATCTAGTAGAGGGAAAATATGAGTAGAAGTTATAAACATAAAAATATACTGCATTTAATGGGTTGACTAAACAAAATAATAGTATCTCTGCAGTACAGGAAATGACAAAGGATGCTGTGAAAGCAGCAAGAAAGTTTCAGCAATTCCTCAGTGATACAGAACTTTGAGTTAAAAGGTTTGATTACAATAATAATATAACCTAATGTAAAGTCTCTTTCACTAAGCCTGTGCATAGTTTACTCAAAAGAAAGGGTTGCCCTGAGAATTTAAGGCACATTGTTTATTGTGCAAATTTGAAATTGGTATCAGTAAGGTTTTCATAGCATATAAAAGAGAAAGTTTAGATCTCTGCTTTTGTTTTCACTAACCACCATTTTTATTGCATGTGAATAAACAAAACTATGTCCAAGAAGCACATAACTAAAAAAGAGCAAGATATGTATCTAAATATATACCATATGTAAAGAACTTAATCAATTACTGTCAAACAAAATAATAATGGGGAACATAATGTAGGAGATAAATTAGAATAAAGTATAACACAGACATGAATGTACCACAAGGAAAACTACTACTTTGTATGCTAAATTTTAAAAATTAATTTTAAAAGCATCCCTCAAAGGCATCATTGAAGTTACTTATTTCATCTGGATGGCTTATTTGTCTAATGAAAGCATTTTAAATGGTCAACTTGATGTTCAAAAAGTTCGTATCCATTAATTACTGTCATATCAAGCATTCGTTGATCTTCCAATTATCTGGGCTTGACACTACAGATGAAACAAAAATAAAACCATGTCTCAATCACTTGGAGAATTGAGAAGCATGACATAAAGAAGGAGATGGAAATGAATTTCAAACTTTGCCTGAATATGTGCATGAATGCAATAAGAAAAACAAATCTGAGAAACAAATAGAAAATGTACAGTTAGTGAAAGTTTATGTGAAAATGTACATTTCAGACTGGCTCTGAGAAAGTAGAGATATGCATAAAATGAAGTTGTTCCATGTAACTAAAGAGAGTTATTAACAAAGGGTTTGAATTCTAAGATTAAACATTTAATTTTATAATGGCATTACAAAAATTGTATAACATAAATATATATAAGAGGAGAAAAATATGCAAGACTTGAGTGAAGGTCTGAAATATTTATTTTAAACTGCCAGTGTCATAAAGAAATGAAAATCTGGAATATAATTTCACACTAAAGGTAGCTAAAGTATGACAATTAGATACAACGCATAATCCTAAATTAACCTAAAATACTGCAAAAAATACAGAGACATTTTACAAATTTTTAAAAAGTAATTACATGACATTATTGTATCTATTTCGGTTTATAGTATTTTTTCTAAATATAATACCAGTAGCACAGACACTGAAGGCAACAACCAAATAATGGGACCTCCTGAAACTGAAAAGCTTCTGTAAGGCAAAGGATACCATCAATAAGACAAAATGACAGCCTACAGAGTGGGAAAGGATCTTCACCAACCCCACATCTGACAGGGGGATGATCTCCAAAATATATAAAGAACTCAAGAAACTAGATATCAAAATACCAAATAATACTGTTTGTCCCAGGCATACAGATGGACTTCGGGTGCTCCTCCCACAGTGAGGGATGCTTTCTCAGCCTGATCTCTTGGGGAAGGACCTGAGCCCTGTCCTGGATGAAATGGCAGACTCCTGGGGAATGAAGTGGGTATTGAGTGGGGCCCTGAGGGAGCTGGTGAGTGTGCAGGGGAGGAGGGGAGGGAGAGGGAGCCGGGATTGACATGTGAAGCAAGCTTGAAATAAAAAAATGGGGTACAGATCTAAACAGAATTCTCAACAGAAGAAACTCAAATGACTGAAAGACATTTAAGAAATTGCACCACATCCTTAGCCATCAGGGAAATGCAAATCAAAATAATTCTGGGATACTATTTCACACATATCAGAATGGCTAAGATCAAAAACTCTAATGAAAGCTTATGATGGAGAGGATGTGGAGTAAGGAAAACACTCTTCCATTGCTGGTGAGAGTGTAAACTTGTACAGCCACTGTGGAAATCAACCTACCTCAAGGCCCAGCAATACGACTCTTGGGCATACACCCAAAGGATATCCAATAATACTACAAGGACATTTGCTCAACTATATTTGCTCATAGCAGCATTATTTTAATAGCCAGAACCTGGAAACAACCTAGATGCCCATCAATCAAAGAATGGATAAAAAAGGGGTTATATTTGCACAATGGAGTACTACTCAGTGATAAAAAACAATGACATCTTGAAATTTGCAGGCAAATGGATAGAACTAGAAAAAAAAACTTCCTAAATGAGGTAACCCAGATACAGAAAAACAAACATATTATGTATTCACTCATAAGTGGATATTAGACGTGAAACAAAGTATAACCAGACTACAATCCACAACCCCAGAGAAGCTAGGTAAAAAGGGGGACCCTAAGAGGGACACACATGGAGGGCCCCAGGAAGGGAAAAGAGTTAACATCTCCTGGGTAAACTGGGAGAGGGGTGGAAGGAATGGATAGGAACATTAGAGATTGAGAAGGCTGAGTTGGGGGAGGAACAGAGGGGGAGAGCAATGAAAGAGATATCTAGACAGAGGGAGCCATTATGCAGTTAGGGAGAAACCTGGTGCTAGAGAAATTTCCAGGAATTCACAAGGATGACCTCAGCTAAGACTCATAGCAATAGTGGAGAGGTTGTCTAAACTAGCTTTCTCCTGTAATCAGATTAGTGACTAACCTGATTGGCATCACAGAACCTACCTCTGTGGAAGCAGATGCAGTGACCCACAGTCAACCACTGGGCTGATCTCCTGGAGTACAGTTGAAGAGAAGGAAGAATCATATGAGTAAGTGCATTGTCAAGAAATCTGCAACTTAGTCTTAAGTGATTCAGAATATGACAGTGATAGCATTCACATATGTAAATAAGTCATGCAAGGCAAAATAAATCAATTATGTATTATCTATATACAATATAGTATATAATCATTAAGATCATATCTTCATATACCCTATTAACTAGATAACAACTATACGAATTTTCCTCAAATTACCCTAAATGCATCATTAAATGACAATAGAATGATAATACAAGTTTCTGTTTATAACCTGTTCAGTCAAGGATTAAATGTGAAAAAATTCAGAGTTGTATTAGTAATGTCATATATATCCTTAGATTCGTGGTTATCAATAAAACATGTTTTATAAACACAATCAATTTTGCGCTTAAAGTGTCCCAGAAAATTATGAATATTGCAGAATAGTCGAATAGTTACTAAACTATTATCGTTGATAAAAATTGGCAACTTTTCTCACTATGTAGGCCCGACTGGCCCGAAAGTAGGAGATAAGCTTGCCTCTGCCTCCCCACTACATGGATTAAATGTGTGTGCCTTCACACTGGTCTTGAAATCATTCTAAATATTACTTATACTCAGTAGTTCTACTGATATACTTTACTTTAACTTATATATAAAAATCAATATTCCAAATTCCATTTTCATAAAAAAAAATAAAAGCAGCTATTTTAAAATTTAAAAATTTAATTTTTCTTGCCCTCTATTTTTCTGGACTTCAAATATCTAAAATGGAAAGGAGAAATTTTGTTTTTAGCACAGAATAATTTTGATAATCAGTTTTCAAAAATTAGGTTTTACAATTGAGTTATTCAAATACCACTCTCAACCACCAATGCTAACTAAACCTCCATCAAATAATGAAGTATCCAAAGAAAATATTTCTAATAATATCAGAATTTTTGGGGGTGTCAGCTCCCTTTTGTATCCCTTACAGGGTCCAGTTAAGGTTCTACAGATGGTGGAGGAAAATTAACTAAGGGGGTCTAAGGGAAAAAATTAACTTACTTGGGATTTCTTCTCTGCATGTTTCTTTATTCTTCCATATATCCCCACAACAAAATGTTTCCAGTTTACATATCACTACAACCAGCAATTTTCCAGCCCTAGTGGGATTCTGGGGCTGGAATTCTTTTGCATCATAAAAGACAGATACATATCTTCACATAAAGAAATTCCTGGCTGTCAGCTCAAAGATGGGAGTGGCTAGTAAACATCCAATGAAGGGGTGGGTGTTGGATTTTGTCAAAGGCTTTTTCAGCATCTGATGAAAATGATCATGTGGGGTTTCTCCAGTTTATTTACATGGTGTGTTAAAGTTACTGATTTTCATATGTTGAACAAACCCTGCATCTCTGGGATGAAGTCTACTCCACCAAGGTGGATGAAATGCAATCTTAATGTATTTTTTCCTTTGATAAATATGTAATCTTTCCCAGTCTTTTTTGATTAATTTCAGTTTGAAATGTATTTTCCCAGCTATACCAGTTTGCTTCTTAGGTTCATTTGCTTGGAATATTTTTTTCCAACCCTATAGTCTGAAGCAATGTCTGTCCTTGGTGTTGAAGTGTCTGCATCTGAAGGATGGATCTATTTTCATATCCATTCTTTTAGACTGTGTCTTTTCATTTGGAGATTAAGGCTATTAATATTGAGAAATCAATGACCAATGATTGTTAATCCCTGTTATTTTGTTGGTGATGGTGGTGGGGGTGATGGTGTGTGTGTGTGTGTGTGTGTGTGTGTGTGTGTGTGTGTCTGTGTCTGTGTCTGTGTGTCTGTGTGCATATTTCTCTTCTTTTGGTTTTGTTGGTGTGAGAAAAATTATTTCCTGTGTTTCCATGGGTCTAGTTAACTTCCTTGATTTGGAATTTTTTCCTTCTACTAGACAGCTGCTATTTAAATTTGACTTTATCATGGAATATCCTATTTTCTCCATCTATGATAGTTGAAAGTTTTTCTGGGTGTGGTGTTCTGGACTGGCATCTGTGGTCTGTGGTGCATCTCTCCAGACCTTTGTGGCTTTTAGAGTATCTATCGAGATCTCAGGTATAATTCTAATAGGTCCACCTTTATATGCTACTTGGTGTTTTTCCTTTGCACCTTTTAATATTCTTTCTTTGTTGTTTTGTGTCAGGAATTTTTTAGATTTAACATTTCCTTTTGACCTATGTATCGATTTCTCCTATCATATCTTCAGTGCCTGAGATTGTGTCTTCCAACTCTTGTATTCCGTTGGTGAAGCTGATCTCTGTAGCTCCTGCTTCACTCCTAATTTTTTCATTTTCAGAGTCCCCTCACATTGTGTTTTCGTTGTTGCTTCTATTTCCATTTTCAGGTCTTGCACAGTTTCATTTTTTCTTTCAACTGTTTATATCTTGGCTTTTTAAAGGGGATTTATTCATTTCCTCAAATCATATGTTTGTGTTTTCCTGACTTTCTTTGAGGAATTTATTCATTTCCTCAAATTGTTTGTGTTTTCCCAGATTTCTTTACGGAATTTCGTCACTTGTGCTTTAAGGCCCTCTATCTTTGTCGTATAGTTGGTTTTAAGGTCTTTTTCTTGTGCTTCAGCTAGGTTGAAATATTCAGACACTACTCTGGTATGATAGCTGGACTCTGATCTTCTATCAGGCATGACATTTCCAGCCTTGAACTCTTGAAAAGACCTATGTAATGGGGCAGCATTCAAGTGAGAATTATAGGACAATCAAATGTCAAAATTTCACTCTAACATCCTTAAACAAGCTTTCCCCAATACCTAGTATTGCCAAAGAAACATGAGTCATGAACATTTAGAAAACAAAACTATGTAAACTGATTGCATTATTATGACTGAGGTGTTTGGAAAACACATAAATCATGAATTGAGGATCAACAGGGACATCTTCTTAAACAACCCTCCAGACTAAAAAAAAAAAACTCTTCAGGTAGATCTGTCCCAGTGCTTTGGCAGCTAGAACATGAGCTTCAAAGAAGGACCAAAAGACAACTCTGCTGTGTGTGGTAGTGCTGATGGTTCTGAGCATTCCCTTCCGGGCTTCCATGTACTCCTCCTGTTCATGCTTTAAAACTGTCATCAGCACTGCCAGCTCATTAATCATCTTTTCTCAACTGTTCTGAAGATCTTCTGTCTCCATGTCTTATACTTTGGAAGCGTCTTCAATGTAAGTGGTATACATCACTGTCTTTGGATTAATGGTTGATACCCTATCACTAAAGCAAATCATGTACATTCCATCCATATTGCCTATGAGCGTGTACTTCCTGCTGGATTCTCTGCCTCCTTTATATATTCCTTTTTTTATCTGATCCTGTGATCTCCATGTCAATGTCCAGGAAGCTACCCTCCACTATTTTGAGGATGAGGCCCATATTGGTGTCTGAGGAGACCCACTCAAAGAAGCACTCCTCAGCATGCAGTCAGATAGTGACAAAGTCAAGGCCTTGACCACAAGCCTGACCAGCAGCACCTGCAGCTCTGTGAGTGTCACCATGCTGCAGCATGGGTGAAGACTGAACCAGACTGCAGCCTCCAGAGCCTCCACCACTGCAGGAGGTGCTATTTCTATCTCATTGAAAAAATGAAGAAAGAAACAAAGAACAATTTCTGTTATTATTATGTTAATAGAAACTTAAAAGAAAGATGAGGTATCATAGGGATTTTTCAGTTTTTAAATTCCTTTAATGTGAAAAAAATGATTTCTTGTACCTCAAGTTTTTTTGACAGAAAAATTACAAGTCACCCGAAAAGCATCCTTTCTAGTTTGGAAATGTGTAATTTTTTTAAAGTGCATTTGAATTGCTCAAACTCAAAGGATTATTCTATTGACATTGTTTCTTGAAGAAATTGGTGCTATTGCATTTTAGATGACATTTAAGTTGTAAGGTTGCACTAAATGCATTCTGACATTTGAAAAAATTATCATCCAATGTTGTCATGAGAAATGCATCATTTTAATCATGTTCATCACAGGAAAAACAGCTTCAAAGTTTAAGGACACCTGTATAATGACCTGGTCTTTTTAAAATCCCAACTTGTTATTTGTGTTTTTAAACCTATCCACACTATACTCTATCTTTACTTGCCTTAATTCATTCCACTTGGTCTGCCGAGAAAAGAACACAATGACTGCCTCCTAAACATTAAGATGTCAAACCAATAAGACTCGGTGACATTTACTCACATAACTAATAGTATGTACTTACTAATATTAAATTCTCTACTTGAAAATGAAAGAGGCAACTCTGAAATAAAAAAATTAGTCCCTGTGGTTGATATCTGTAATAAACTATTAAAAATGGTATTTATGAGATCAAGACTGTTATATGAATATGCAAATTCAATAGCTCCAATATGAAATGTATTAATAGGTTCTATATGCCATTGAGCACAGTATCTCTCTATCCTATATCTTCTATATAAAAATTTAACCACTGATTTATTTCTCAGATGCTCATTGCATATTTCATTTGATCCAAATATTAAAGGAATGTACGGCCTAATACAGGAGACAGGCATTATATATGTGGGAAACAAAATGTCAAATAGATGATTGAGAAATAGATGATACAGAGACAGAAAAAGTGATGCATATTCCAAAAAGAAAAATCAACCCAATGTAAAATGATATAGAAACATAAGGAAGTAAGGCTCTGCTTACATAGAATGATCAGAAAACTCCTCTGAGAGCTCATTAGCTTTTAATTAAAGAAAAAGGAGGTTTTGTTTAATAGAGAATTGAAGGGTCAGAGGAAGTCGCATAAGGAAGATGAGTTTTTCTTTCTCATTTTTTCTCTTATTTTTGACTTTATATCACTTCTCTTCACTTTATCCCTCCAAACCATCCCATATACCCTTTCTTGCTCTCTTTCAATTTTGTGGCCTTTTTAAAATTGTTGTGACATTCATATATGTATATACAAATATATTCCTAAATGTATGTTTTCAGGGCTCATCATATGATATTGGATAAGCAATTAGTATGTTCTTCCCTGGGGAAGGCTACTTCTCCCACTCTCAGTATTCCTTAGTTGCCTGTAGTCCTTTGTGTAGGAATAAGGTTTGTGGATTTTTCCCAGTACATTTTGACATGTCTATTATTGTTGTACTTATTCAGCTCATGTTTAGGCAGTCATGTTGGTAAGACTTAATGGGCGTAGCTTCTAACATTTACTAAGAAACACAATCTCACAGCAAACACCCTGATCTTCAGGCTCTGAAAATCTTTCTGCCCCCTTGTCTGTAATGTTCCCTGAAGAGGGAAGCAAGCAAGAGTCCTATTCAGCCATGATAAGATATTTTAAGGAGAAGAACGAAAAGGTTGAAAATGTCAAAATAGGACAATGTGTATCATGTTTGAGTTTGTGATAGAAGGATGGTCAAGTGGACAAGCATGGCCCCCAAACTGAGATTTCAAAAGCAGACACGAGACATTTGCTTTCAACTCATTGCTAAGCTAAGATTAGGTTTTATTAAAAATTATGTCATAAATAATAGAAATATTTTTGAATAGTAAGAAACAAAAATCGGTGCTTTGAACCTGAAGGGATTAAGAAAAGAAAGGAACCTGAAGGTACTAAGTTGGTTAGGAAAGAAGTGATAGTAACTTTAACTAGGAGGGCACCAATGAGAGGAAATGATAATAACTTTAACTAGGAGGTCACCAATAAGAATGATGGATATCATATTAATATAGACTTTAAAGGGAGACATATGCAAAACTATTCGTGGAAGCACAATTTGTAAAAGAAAAATTAAACAAAAAGGAATGATAAAAATCCTACATACAAACTGACAAAAATGAATAAAGTATTGTATGACCAAAATTTGTTGTAATAGAGAAGAGTAAAGGAACTTCAACTACTTAGAAAAATATTAATAGACATTGCTGAAACAGCAGCAAGATGTAGAATTTCCTTTGTACATGTGGTCCTAAAGTGGAGTCAAATCTTGTCTCTACCTCAGATCCACTACTTCTGATGAAACTGTTAAGGGATGTGAAACTTATAAAACACTAATATACCTTCATTTGTATTTAGGACTGAACCACAGTCAGGATCCACTGTTTCTACTAATGTAGCCAAGAGATGTGGAACTTCCCTTTTACTTGTCAGCCTAAACATTCTTGCTAAAATTTTAAGCCCAGAGTCTTGAACGACCCCCCCCGCCCTCTGCCCTCTGCTTGAAGTGAGTGTGGGCTCTGCTAGGGTGCTAGGGTCCCCAACTCCCTACATTCCCTCCTTGGATATTCTCGAGCCTGCTCTATGCCTAGAGTGGACACACCCTGGCAGAAAGGGCCACCCTGAATCTGCCCACACTATCATCTATGCCCCCTCTGCCTTCCATCCTCTGCTTGAGGTGAGTGTGGGCTCTGCTCAAGGCCTCAACTCCCTGCTTCCACCTCCTTGGATCTTACTGGGGCTGCCCCTCTCCTAGAGTGTCTCAGACCCACCTACACACACTGTGAGACCCATTGGAATATTGGACCTGCTTGAACCCACCAGAAGAGAACCTTAGACCTGTACCCACCAGGAGAGGAAGAGACTCCACATGCACCCACTGCAAGAAGGGATGGGGAGATAACAATATAAAAACACATTCAAGAACAGAAAAACCAATATGACACCACAGAATCTAGGGATGCTACACCAGCAAGACCTGAACATCCCAATGCATTTGAAACAGAAGAGAATGACCTTAAAAACAACCTCATGAAAATAATAGAGGCTTTCAAAGAAGATACAAGAAAATCCTTTAAAGAAATGGAAGAAAACACAAACCAAAAAATGCAAGAAATTAACAAATCTCTTAAAGAAAGTAAGAAAAGCCAAGAAAAAACAATCAGACTGATGAAGGAAACAATTCAAACAGTTCAGGAACGGAAAACTGAAATAGAGACATAAAGAAAACACAAACTGAGGGAATGCTGGAAATAGAAAAGCTGGTTAAATGATCAGAAACTACAGATGCAAGCATAACCAACAGAATGCAAGAGATGGAAGACAGAATGTCAGGTGATGAGGATAAACTAGAGTAAATAGATTCATCGATCAAAGAAAACCTTAAATTCAACAAATCCTTAACACAAAATATCCAGGAAATATGGGACACCTTGAAAAGACCAAACCTAAGAATAATAGGTATAGAAGAAGGCAAAGAAGCCCAGCTCAAAGGTGTAGAAAACATATTAAACAAAATCATAGAAGAAAAATTTACCAACCTGAAAAAGGACATGCCTATGAAAATATAAGAAGCTTACCGAGCACCAAATATACTGGACCAAAAACAAAGTTCCCTCGCAACATAATAATCAAAACACCAAACATACATAATAAGGAAAGAATATTAAGACCAGCGAAGGAAAAAGGCCAAGTAACATACAGAGGCAGACCTATAAGAATAAATCCTGACTTCTTCATGGAAAATCTGAAAGCCAAAAGGTGCTGGATAGATGTTCTACAAACACTAAGAGACCACAGATTCCAGCACAGACTACTATCCCCAGGAAAGCTTTCAATCACTATAGATGGAGAAAACAAGATATTCCATGACAAAATCAGATTTACACAATACAGGTTCACAAATCCAGTCCTACAGAAAGTTCTGGAAGAAAACCCCAACCCAAGGAAGTTAACTACACTCAAAACACATAGGTAATAAGTAATCTGAATTTACCAAAAGTCAGAAATAGGAGAAAAACTCACACACAATACCACCACCAAAAACGAATCCAAAACAAACAAGAATCAACAATCAATGGTCATTAATATCCCTCAATATCAATGTCTTAACTCACCTACAAAAAGTCACAGACTAAAAGAATGGATACAAAGACAGAATCCATCTTTCTGCTGCATACAAGAAATACACATCACCTTCAAAGGCAGATGTAACCTGAGAGTTAAGAGTTGGGAAAAGATTTTCCAATCAAATGAACCTAAGAAGGGAGCTGATGTAGCAATCCTAGTATCTAACAAATTAGACTTCAAACTAAAATTAATCAAAAGAGATGAACAAGGTCATTTCATATTTATTACAAGAAAAATCCATCAGGAAGAAGTCTCAATTCTGAACATCTATGCCCAAATACAAAGGCACACACAATCATAAAAGAAACATTACTAAAACTTAAATCACAAATCAAACACCACACACTTAGTATGGGAGATTTCAGCACCCCACTCTCACCACTGGACACAACTACCAGACAGAAATTTAACAAAGAAACAGAGAAACTAACAGAAGTTCTGACCCAATTGGGTTTAACAGACATCTATAGAACATTCTATCCAAACACAAAAGAATGTACCTTCTTCTCAGTGCCACATGAAACCGTCTCTAAAATCAGCCACATACTTTGCAGTAAAGCAAACCTCAACAGACACAAAAATATTGGAATAACCTCCTGTATCTTATCAGGCCACCATAGTTTAAAATTAGAATTCAACAACAACAGAAATTGCAGAAACCCCACAAACCCATGGAAATTGAACATCACTCCTGGGTAAAGGAAAAGAGCAGAGAAAGGAATAAAAGACTTTCTAGAATTCAATGAAAATGAAGTCACAACATACCCAAAACTATGGGACACTCTGAAAGCAGTTCTAAGAGGAAAGTTCATAGCACTAAGTGACCACATGAAGAAACTGCAGAATAGTCAGACTGGAGAATTGACAGCACAACTGAAAGCTCTAGAACAAAAGGAAGCAAAAACACACAGGAGGAGGAGAGGCCAGAAAGTAATAAAATTGAGGGCTGAAATCAATAAAGTAGAAAAAGGAAACAATACAAAGAATCAATGTAACAAAGAGTTGGGTCTTTGAAAAAATCAACAAGATAGACAAACCTTGGTCCAGCCTAACCAAAAGGCAGAGAGAGAACATGCAAATTGTGTATACGCAGGATTACATTGATGGATTATTGCATGTTTTTTCCTCAATGTATGCTTTTATTTAAATTAGAAACATGAATTTTCACGTCAATCCCAGCTCCCTCTCCCACCCCTCCTCCCTTGTCCCTCCACCAGTACACCCAGTCTCCCACTCCATTCCCACATCATTCCCCAGGGAGGGTGAGGCCATCCTTGGGGATCTCCAAAGTCTGTCATTTCATACAGACTTCTCTAAGCCCTTCCCTATGTGTCCAGGCTGAGAGAGCATCCCTTAATTTGGAATGGGCTCCCAAAGATCATTCATACACCATGGTAAACACTGATCTACTACCCAAGGCCCCAGTGATTTCTGTGGCCTCCTCACTGAGACTACATTCATGGAGTCTGGATCAGTCCCCTGTTGGCCTCTCAGCCATCAGTCTGGGATTCATGAGCTCCCCTTTATCCGGTCAGCTATCTTTGTGGGTTTCACCATCATGGTCTTGACCCCTTTGCTCAACACTCCTCCATTTGTGTCACTAGGTTCCAGGAGTTCAGTTCAGTGTTTAGATGTGGGTATCTGTCTCTGCATCCATTAGTCACTAGATGAAGGTTCTAGTATGACATATAGGATAGACATCAACGTTATCATCAAGGAGGGGCTACTAATGTAGTCTCTCCACTATTGCTTAGTTTGCCAGTTGGTGTTATCCTTGTAGATCTCTAGAGATCTCACCAGTATCATCTCTCTCCTCAAGCCTATAATGACTCCATCTTTTATGGTATATTTCATCCTGCTCTCCTCTATTCTTACCTCGACTCAACCTTCCTGCTCCCCCATACCTTCTTCTAACGACCTCTTATCCCCGTCTCTTTTTCCGGGCTCCCTCTCTCCTCCCCTGATGTTCCCAATCTGCTAAGGAGATCTTGCCTCATTCCACTTCTCTGGGGTATCATGCATCTCTCTTGGGAACCTCCCTGTTTCCTAGACTCATTGGCACTAGGATTGCAGGTTGACACTCCCCTGATCCATGTCTAAAATCCATGTATGAGTGAGTACATACCATGTTTATCTTTTTGTGTCTGGGTTACCTCACTCAGGATGGTTTCCTCTAGTGCCTTCCATTTGCCTGTAAATTTTAAGATTCCATTGTTTTTTTCTGCTGAGTAGTACTCCATTGTGTAAATGTACCACATTTTCTCTATCCACTCTTCAGTTGTGGGGCATCTAGGATGCTTCCAGGATCTAGCTATTACATATAATGCTGCTATGAACATAGTGGAACAGACATCCTTGTTGTGCGAATGGACATCTTTTGGGTATATGACTAAGTGTGAAATTGCTGGGTCTTGTGGTAGACTGAGTCCCATTTTCCTGAGGAATCTCCATACTGATTTCCAAAGTGGCTGTACAAGTAGACACTCTCTCATCAGCAATGGAGGAGTGTTTCCCTTTCTCCACATCCTCTCCAGCATAAACTGTCATTGGTGTTTTTGATTTTAGCCATTCTGACTGGAGTAAGATGATATCTTAGAGTTGTTCTGATTTGCATTTCCCTGATGACTAAGGATGTTGAGTACTTTCTTAAGTGTCTATCAGCCATTTGAGACTCCCCTATTGAGAATACTCTATTTAGTTCAGTACCCCACTTTTTAATTGGATCCTTTGGTGTTTTGGACACTTGCTTCTTGAGTTCTTTGTAAATGTTGGAGATCAACCCTCCGTAAGATGTGGGGTTGGTGAAGATCTTTTCCCATTCTGTGGGATGCCTTTTTGTCTTGCTGTCTGTGTCCTTTGACTTACAGAAGCTTCTCAGTTTCAGGAGGTCCCATTTATTAATTGTTGATCTCACTGTCTGTGCTACTGGTGTTATGTTCAGGAAGCAGTCTCCTGTACCAATTCTTTAAAGGGTACCACCCACCAGAGAATCTGGGAAACAGGGAGGACTCTAAGAGACATATGTATGGTACCAGGAATGGGACAGGATCTACTGAGCAGATTGGGAGCATGGACAGAGGAGCGAGGGAACTGGGAGAAAGAGAGGAGGAGAAGAGGAGGGGAGAGGAGGACATGGGGGAGCACCAAAGTTGACTCGGGAGAAGAATAGAGCAGAGTAGGTTGAGAGATACCATAATAGAGGGAGTCATTATAGGTTTGAGGAGATATCTGGCACTAGTGAGATTTCCAGTGATCTACAATGATGACACCAACTGGCAATCTAGGCAATAGTGGAGAGGCTACCTTAAATTCCCTTCCCTGATAATGACATTGATGACTACCTTATATGCCATCCTAGAGCCTTCATCCAGTGGCTAATGGAAGCAAAGGCAGACACCCACAGCTAGTCACTGAAATGAACTCCTGGAGCCCAGTGGCAGAGAGGGAGGAATGATGAGCAAAGGTGTCAAAACTGGGCAGGTGAAACCCACAGAGACAGCTGACCTGAACAAGGGGGAGCTCATGGACCCCAGACTGATGCCTGAGAGGCCAGGATGGAACTGTTTCAGACCCCCTTAACATGGGTGTCAGTGAAGAGACCTCGACAATCAACGGGGCCTCTGGTAGTAGATCAGTATTTATCCCTGGCATATGAATGGACTTTGGAAGCCCATTCTACATAGAGGGATGTTGTCTCATCCTGAACACATGGGGGAGGGCCCAGGCTTTTCCCAGAATGATATGACAGATTTTGGAGATCCCATATAGAGGGCCTTACCCTCCCTATGGAGCAGAGAGTAAAAGGGTTGGGGGTTCACGGGGTTTGTGGTGTGCAGGGGAGGAGTGAAGGGAGAGGGAGGTGGGATTGACATGTGAAGTAAGCTTGTTTACAATTGAAATAAAAAACATAAAAACCTTATAAAGTATTTTAAGTCAAAATTTCTTATACTATTTCATTTAGGTACTAAATATATATTTTTTATGCTTCTAGGAATTTTAGACTAGCTTTTACAGAACTAAATTAAATGGAACTGTCAAAGGCCAAAGAAATAATTTAAGAAAATATATGTGTAGCAATAAAAATTTTCTATTTTATAATGACTTCAACTCCCAATTTATCATTTTACCATATTTATTTACTTTACTGACATTTTACATTTATCTTTTTTATTATTTTTGTTAAGAGTACAAAATAATGGTTTCAATTATGACAATTTCATACTAATATGACAGTATAACTTGTTTATAACCCTGCTGCTACTACTTTATCGCATCCCTCTTCAACTTTGCACTGGGTACTTCCTACACCCAAACAGTATTCTTTCAATTCACACCCCCCATACATACACATTTCCATATGAAAAGAAAACAAACATTTTGTATTTGCCCCCATTTCCATGTCCTTCTCTTCTTTTCATCTGGCTTATGCCCTTTTCCCCTCAACTGTTCCCCTTCTACTTTCATATATACAAATATATAAAATATATATGCATTCAATGTAACATTTGTTTTTCTCAGTCTGACCTATTTTACTTGACATGAATGTTTGAGTCTACCCATTTTCCTGTAAATGAAATAATTCCATCAGTCCTTATGGCAAAATAGAATATGCATATATATGTGTGTGTGTGACATTTTCTTTATTAGATTATCAATTGAAAAATATCTAGTGTGGTTCCATATCTTGACTACCTTGATTAGGATATATGAATAATCTAAATATTATGAATGGGCATATGAATAGTGCAGGAATAAACACGGGTGTAAATATGTGATATTCTGACTGTGGTAGGTAGTTTTTTGTCAACATAAAATAAGCTAGAGGCATCTGGATAAAAGGGAGCATAGTTGAGAAAATTCCTCCATCAGACTGACCTGTGGGAAATGTCTATAGGACATTTCTTGATTAATGATTAATGTAAGATGACCCAGCCCACTGTGGGCAGTGCCTCCCCTGGGCAAGTAGTCCCGAGATGTATAAAATTTCACGTATCTAGTCCTGTCATTATAGAGGCAAGGGCATGTGAATCTAGGCTTAGGGTAGCTTCTGGGAAGAACAGACCAACTGTGTCAATCGAGAGTCAAATGTAGTCTCAGACCAGGGTGAAGATAGGTCTCTGAATGGGACTGGGGGCAGTGTCCTACTAAGAATGAGGGAAGCTCCAACCAGGATTGAAAGAGGTCTGTGATGGAAGCCAAGGGTATTCTTTGATAAGAGCTGAGACAGACTTCAAGGAGGGCTGGGCCTAGGAAGTTGTCAATTTGGGACACAATGGGTCTTCATGCTTAGTTTCAAAGTGGATGGGAATAGTCTCT
The DNA here is from genome assembly GCF_017639785.1 of Mesocricetus auratus. Classification (NCBI taxonomy): domain Eukaryota; kingdom Metazoa; phylum Chordata; class Mammalia; order Rodentia; family Cricetidae; genus Mesocricetus; species Mesocricetus auratus. Next base: position 55,148,880 of record NW_024429188.1, on the reverse strand, counting down.
AACTAGAAACAAGTGATGCAAAGAAAGAGTCTGATAAGGACATAGGGTTGTCTCCAATGGGGGAATGGGGTGGTGGATAAAGACCTTCAGCAAGGGCTAGGGGAAATTTTTAATAGGGATAACAGCAGTTTCCCATCAAGGCCAAGGTAGGTCTCCAATGTAGACCCAGGGTGATCTTCCACCCAGGATAAGGGAGGTTTCAAAGTATAAGGAAGGTTTCAAGTGGTGTCCTACATAGTCCAAGAGTGGTTCTCAACAAAGGCAGAAAGAGGTAATTGGTACCATGGCCAAGAGAAGCCATCAAAAAGAGACCAGAAAAGCTGTAATGAAGTCTGAAAGAAGTCTCTGAGCAGGGCCCAGGGAGGTTTTACCACAGCCAAATGAAGTTCTGACAAAGGCAGCACATGAACTCTGATCAGGTCCAAAGAAAGGATTTAATGGGGGCCTAGGGTAGTCTCTGAACAAAGCCACAAGAAGCTCTAATCATAGCCTGTGGTAGTCAGCCAAAAAGAGAGGAGAAGATTTAGACAAGGACAAAAAGGTAGTCTCTAAGCAGAATGAAGGGAGGCTTTGACCAAGGTTTAAAGAATGAGAGCCAAGGTAAGGCTCCAATATGTCTGGGGGTAGTCTCTCATTATACCAGAGTGTGGGAAAAGACCAAGATTTTCTCAGACCAGGGCAGGTGGAAGCCTTGGACAGGGTTTTGAAAGTTCTCTGACAGAAATCAAGAGCAGGCTCCTACCATGCATGAAAGAATATGGGACAAGGGATCAAAGCAGTCTCTAACTAGAACTGAGGAATTTCTTTGACAAAGACAGAGGAAGGCAGAAGGAACTTCTGACTAGGACCAATGGAGATCTCTGACTAGAGTCCAAGTAGCCTCTCAGGAGAGCTGAAGACACACTTTGACCAGGCTCAAGGGATGTCTCTAAATGGGCACAAGAGTAACCTCCAATGAAGACATATGGAAGCTGCAAATAGGGGAAAGCAGTTTCTGCTCAAGCAGAGCTGAGGTGCTCAGACCAGACAGGCTAACAGACTATTCTCTCTCTCTCTCTCTCTCTCTCTCTCTCTCTCTCTCTCTCTCTCTCTCTCTCTCTCTCTCTCTCTCTCTCTCTCTCTCCAATAGCTCTTAACAGGACCTAGGGAAATCTATGACTACAAATGAAGTGGGCTCTTAAAGGGCAATGGCAAGCTCCAAGAGAGCCAAGCAAGGTCTCTGTGTGATGGGGGAAGTCCTGTGTATATGTCAATAAAGCACTGTTGGCCAATAGGGAAGCAAGATAGGTGGGACTAGGAGTCAAGGAGGACTCTGGGTAGGAGAAACACAGGGAGTCAAGATGTAACTACCATAGGGATAAGAAGCCCAGAAAGTTCTCCGGTAAGAGAAATACTTAGATTAACAATTATGGGATAAATACTTAAGTCAGAGCTAGCCAGTAAGAAATAAGCAAGGCCAACAGCTTCATAATTAATATAGCCTCCTGTGGGTTTATTTGGGACTGATGCGACTCTGGAACCAGGCTGGCTTTTGAAAGGGCTTCTTTACATCTGTGTCCCAAGGGAAGTCTCCTAACAGTACCTAGTTTACAGATGTCTCTAGCCAAGGCAAACTGAGGCTATTATGAGGGACCAAGGAAATCTCTGTGATCTTTAGAGGTTTGTAAGAAGGTCAAGGAAGTCTCCCACTGGAGTCTACATGGTCTGTCTCCAATGAGAAAATTGGGAGGCTTTAATACTGACAAAAAGCCATCTCTGACCAAAGTACAGGGAGACTCAAACCAGTGTCTATGGGAGCTCCTACCCAGGTAGATGATGGCAGCAGATCAGGGTTAGTGATACTTCTAAGAGTGCTTAGTTGGGTCCCCAATAAGGGAGGAAAGATTCAACAGGCAAGGGGCTGTGGATTGTCTTTGACATGGGCAAACAGACACTGAGGAAGAACCAAATTGTCCTCTAACAAGGTCCAAAATAGAATGCTGCTGTAAGCTAGGAAAGTCACAATCCAAAGCTATGAGAAACTTGGACCATGACCTAGAGTTCTCTCCAAATAACACAAGAGGAGATTGGAAGAGGGAACTAATGCACTCTGTAGAAACTGAAGAAGTCTTCAATCAAGTCTTTTCAAGACTGTGACTAGCGCCAAAGTCAATCTGTGATCAGAACACAGGGAGGTTCCTAACAGGGCAAAGGGTGAATTCTCACATGACATCTTAAGAGGGCTGAGGCCTCTCTGAAACTAGAGTTGAGGGGGGAATCCAATGAATCTGAAGGAGACTTCAATGGGACAGATGAATGTCTCTAATGATGCCACTATGGGAGTATCTGACCATGCCACTGCCAAGGGAGTCTGAAAACAAATTGAGAGAGATCTCTGACTAGGAAAGTCAAAGTTCTGGGAGGAAGATAGGTGATCTGTGACCTAGGCCCAGGAAGCTTAAACCAGGAACAAAGGAGGATCCCAATGAGGGAATAGGGTGGCTTCCATGAAGGCAAAATGTAGCCTCTGCCTAGGTCCTGGGAGGCTCCAAGTAGGCCAAAGGGCAGACTCTGATGAGATTCAGGGCATATTCTTAAGAAGGCATAAGACAGACTCTGATCAGAACTGAGTGAGACATCAAAGGGACTGATGAAGACTCTGATAGGATCAGAGCTAGGGCCAAGAGCAGTCTGTGATGAAGAGCATAGGAAGGCTTCAATAAGTGACCAAGGTGTCCCTGACCAGGGAGTGGAGAGTATTCTTCAATCAAAGACCCAGAAAGCTGAGGGTGATTTCAATGAATGCAGAAGGTGACTGGGGCCAGGGACCAAGGAGTCTTTAACCAAAGCCTAGAGGGTACATTCTGGATTCAAACAAGGCAGAGAAGGGCTAGCATTCTAACCATATAATTCCCTGGCCACTAAGAATGATACTATGATGAAGGCCAAAGGCAGTCTCTTGACCAGAGCCAAGGGCAGCTCCGATGGGGGGTTCACTCTATCAAGGGTCAAGGGAGATTCTCAAGTGGGCCTAGGGTAGTCTCTCATCAGACACAAGAATACTTCAAAGAGACATAAACAGTCTTCAACTGAGTTGAGGGCAGTCTTCGACTAGGCCAGAGTAAGAAAACCAAGCCATTTTGTGAAGCAGGCTTTGAGTAGGGCCCAGAGTACTTTCTGATTGAGGCCAAGGGCAGTCTCTTACCAGGTCCAAAAGAAGTTAGGGCTTGGTACTAATGCTTTCTCTAAGCAGAGCTGAGGAAAGGCCCTATTAGGCCTATGTAAGTTCTCAAATAAGGTTCCAGGGGGTCTTAAAGCAGAGACCTGGCAAAACTGTGCCAGCTGAAGGCAATCTCTGACCAGGGCCCAGGAGGCTCTAAGAAGACCCAAAGACAGACTCTGACTAGGTTCACAGAAAGTTTTTAAGACAGCCTAGGGAAATCTATGAAGTAACTGACCAGGACTGAAGAAGGCTTCAAAAAGATTGTGGGAGGTTCTAATGGGATTAGGACTGGGTCCAAGAGTGTTCTCTGACCAGGGAAGGGAAGAGTTGTGATGAGTGATGAAGGTATTCTCTGAGCAGGATGAAGAGATGCTTGAACCAGGGGAAAGGAGGATTCTGATGAGTTCAAGAGTGTTCTCCAACCAAATCCCTATGAAGCAGTGATCAGGGCTTTTGGTGGTCTCTGATGAAAGCAGAAGGAGACTGGCCAAGAACAAAGCTGGGCTCTGACCAGAACCAGGGAATGCTACTACTAAAGCCTTGATACAGTAGTTTGTATATGGCTCTTGGTGGTGTCTGAAGGCCTTTCTCTGAAGAGTGCATAGTATACCCATAATTAGGGAGAAGCAGGGGTCTCTAAAGGAGTCAGAGGAATGTCTCTGACAAGGTACCAGGGAAGATCCAGTGGTGGCCAAGGAAAGCCCCAATCAATGCATAAGGCAGAGTCTGACCAGATTCAGGTAGGCTCTTAAGAAGGCTTAGAGTTATTTATATCAGGCCAGGCCTGCAGGTGGCTTCAAAGGGGCTGAGAAAGGTGCTAGTGGGGCTGAGGGTGGTCTGTGACTAGGTCAGAGTGAGGGTATGAGAAGGGACAGAGGCATTCTCGGACTAGTGTTGAGGAGACTTTGACCAGGAACTACAGGCAGTCTCCAACTAAACAAAAGCCAGTCTTCTACCAGACCTGAGGGAAACTGGAACAAAGGACAAAGCTTTTTCTTCCTGGAGCTAAGGGATCTCACTAAGGTAGAGGGATGTTTCAACAAGGGTTAATGGAATTTGTTTCCAGAGCCAAAATGTTTTCCTCTCAAGTTTATAGGCAGCCTCAAAGGTGGGCCAAGGGCACAGCTGGACCTTAGAATGATCTCCACAGAGCGGATGAAGGCTGCAAATAATGCAAAAGCATTCTACCACCATTGTCCCAAGAGACTGCAATGAGGTCCAAGATATGTACATACCATACATGGTGTCTCCAACCATGGTAAAGGGGTGCTCTTTAAAAGGACAAGGACAGGCTTCTGACTGGCAAATAGGAAGGTTCCAATAGGACAGAAGGAAGTTCCAAGGAGCCTAAGGATGCCTTTGATGTGGGCTAAAGGCAGTTTCCCACCAGGAACCGACATATGTTGATGTCCAACTAGAACAGAGGGAGGCTACTATGAAACACCAAAGAGGTGTCTTTTCAGGGCTGAGGGGGGTTTCCCAAAGACACATAGCAGAGTGTATTCAATGAGGGAAAAGGAAGGTTTTGATGGTGCCTGAAGGCAGTGTTTGACCAGAACCCAGTGAAGCACTAAGCAGCCCAGAGGGCAGACTCTGACCAGGGTCCAGTGAAGTTTTTACAAGTACTTAATATTCTACATGATGAGGGCTTCAGAGGCTTCAATGGGGCTTAGGGAGTCTCTCATGGAGTCAGGGCTGGGACCAAATGCAGTCTGTGACCATGGCAGATAGAGGCAAGAAGGTATGACTAAGGCATCCTATAATGAAGGCCAAGGGAGGCTTCTATCAAGGCAAAGAAGAACTCTGATGAGGCCAAAGGAATTCTCTGATCCAAGCCCTAGAAAATTATGATCAGGTGAAGGGAGAGGTCATTCTGTAAATATGTCTCTTTTATTGGTTGATGGATAAAACACTGCTGGCTAATAGGGAAGCAAGATAGATAGGACTAGGAGAGAAGAAGGATTCTGGGAAATGTACTAAGGAGTTGCCATGTAATCCCAGGAGGAGAGGATGCATTAGTCTGGCATTCTTGGTAAGATAAGACCTTGTAGAAATATATATTAGTAGTTACCGGTTAATACTTAAGACAGAGCTAGTCGATAAGAAGTGCTAGACATTGACCGACAGCATTGTAACTATAGAGTCTGTGTGTTATTTGGGGACTCAGGCAGGAATTCTGCAACAATCAGGCTTGAGGGATCTGAGCTGAAAGGAGAAGGAGACTGGGACCAGGAATAAAGGCCATTACTGACAAGAGTCAGAGAAGGCCTCAACCATAACCTGAAGCTTTTTTGTAGGGGAGAGGGGATTCTCCAGAGAAGATTCAGAGCTAGTTTCCAGAAACAGTTGAATGTGGCCACAATTAGGGCCAATGTGATCTCCAATGGAATCAAGACACTGTCTCCTGCTGGGGCCCAAATATGATATTTCCAGTATAGGCTTCAACTTAATTCCAGGAGCTCAAATCTCCTATTATCTTTTAAATGTTGGCTGGTTACCTCCTGATGGCCTGGCATCAGTGGAGAATGGATTCTGGTTTTATAACAATAGATCTAGACCCCAAACCCATAATGAGGGCTAGTGGGACATGCCTGGGGACTAGTGGGATGTGTCTGAAGGCTAGTAAGGCATGCCATTACGGAAAATCTAAGGGCTTGTGTAAGTGCATTCTAGGACCATCTCTAGGGTTATAAAGGAAGTGTTTCCTAGTCAGCCCTATATATGATAATAGATGTCTTGTACCAGTACCCCACTTTTAGAAAGCTATTTTAAGAGAATGCTTGAATAAACTGTGGTCTCCAGCATTAACTGAGAGCCCTCCTGAAATGACAAGATGTCTCTGTCTCCTCCTGAACGTGACTGGGTAGCTAGGACTTCCCTGATCCACACTCCCACCACTCAGGGTCAAACCTGAGGCTGTTTGGCTGGTTCCAAACACAGCCCTAAAGACATCAATCCAGAATAGATGGCCCCTAAAGCTTAGCACTGATACAGGCCAGACCCTGGCAGTCTCCAACAAGTGTAGAAGGAATGCTTGGATGAGAACCAAAGACAGTCTCTGACCAGGCATGAGTGAGGCCCCAAACAGGGCAGAAGAGAGACTGATGAGGGTCAGAGGAGGCTCATAAGAAGGCCTAGAGCTGTCTCCTACCAGGCCTGAAGGAATCTTCAAAGGGTTTGAGAGAGGTGTCAGTGGAGCTGAGAATAGTTTTTAGATGCCCATAATGGGAATGTGAGAAGGGACTAAGATATTCTTTGACTAAGGGTGGGGAAAACATTGACCAGGGACCTGGATGGTTTCTGACATTTCACAAACTCAATCTACTACTAGACAAGATGGAGGCTTAGACCAAGGTCAATGCTTTCCCTACCCAGGGTCATTGGAGTCTCTGATCAGAGCCTGTTGATAGTTTCTTCCAAGCAGGGTCCAGGGGTTCTCACCAGCAGGAAATAGGGAAGCCAGGAACAGGACCAACTTCCTCAGAGAAGTCAGAGGGAAGTCTCTGAATAGTGCAGAGTGAAGGATGTAAGGGAGCTATTAAAGGCTTCTAACTGTGGATCAAGGGCAGTCTTCCTCTAGAATCTGACCTACACAGGTCTCCAACCAAGGCAAAGGAAAGCTGCTATAAGGTTCCAAGGCAGTCCTGGTCATGGCAGAGGGACGCTTCAACTAGGACCAAAGGAGGTTTCCCATGGGCCTTAGGAGGACAGTGTCTGATAAGGGCATAGGGAAGTGTTGGTAATACTCGAAGGCAACTTCTGACCAGGACCCAGGGAGGCTTAAAAGAGTACCTTCATGAAGAAACTCCCTACTCAACAGAAGATGATCTCAGAACAGGTTTAAAGACAGATTTTAAGAAGGCCTATGGCTTTCTCTGACAAGGCCTGAGGAAAAGATTCAAGGAGGTGAAGGAAAGAGGTTCTAACTGCCAAAGGTCCTTGGGTGATTACTAACAAGGGCAGTAGAACACTATGAAGAGGAACCAAGTTATTCTCTGACAAGGGGCAAGGGAGGCTTCTATCAGGGACAAAGAGAGACTGTGTCCTAGCTGCGGGTGGTCTTCCACCAAAGCCTCAGAAATGGAGTCCTAGGACAATCTCAAAGGAAGTCAGAGTAAGTCTAAAATCAGGGACCAAGGCAATCTCTGAACAGAGATGATGTGGCTTTAACAAGGGCTTGGGGAGGTCTCTTTGTGGGCTGAGAGCAGTCTCACTAAACAAGACTGAGGAAAACTGCAATTATGGTAAAGGGAGGTTTGCCAGAAGGGCAGCGGGAAACTGAAATGATGGCAACAGTTGATCTAAGAGCAGGGCCCACAGGAGCTCCCAAAAGAGCAGAAGGGAAACTTTCATAAAGATCAAGGGAGTAACTTAAGAGTGTTGAGGCCCCTCTGAGAGTGGAGCTGAGAAAGGATACAATGGGTTGAGGGACATCTATGATGGTGGCCATAGGGGAATTATCGAACCATGGCATAATTGAGAGACATTAGGGAGGTCTCCATCTAGAAAAACAGAAGTTGCTGAGAGGGACACAGGAGGTCTGTGACCATGGCTCAAGAAGCAATTACCAGGGTCCCAGAAGTGTCAACATTCTCCCATGAGGGTAGAAGGCCATCTCTTTCCAGGCCACAGGGAGACTCCAAGCAGGCCAGAGGGTAGATTCTGACCAGGGTAAAGGTAAGTTATTTTACCTAATATCCTCTAACCATGACTGTGGCTGTGGGAGGGTTTGAGATGAAGTTAAGAGAGTTTCAGAAGGGATTGGGGATAGTAACAAAGGTAGAATCTGAGGAGGGAAGAATGAGTCTGTGAGGAACCACCAAGGAAGGAATGCTTGAATGAGACTTAAAGAAGCTTCTGCTGGGACAACAGGAGGACTCTGATAGAGTCTGCAAACATTCTCTGACTA